>NW_024466512.1:5900000-7334500 GCF_017591425.1 Ochotona curzoniae
ATGTTCGCTGTTTCCCCGCTTCTCGTACAGTCTTGGGTGGCAGACGTATTTCTCATATTACCTTGTTCCGAATGTGAGATAGAGCAGCTGGCTCTTTTTCTTCCCTCACATTTTCATGATTTATATAAATACTTTTGCCACTGTATTGTATTTTATTTTTATCCTTTGCATTTTATTGGTACCAAACTACTCGTGTGCATTTCCAGGGCTCCCATGCGAATATTCCTATTTATTCCATGATTATTTATTGAGAGCTATCTCATGCTCGGTTACTTTGCCACTTTCTTCAGCTTTAAACATTAAACAGAAGCTGTATATTTTCAAATAATTTAAACAATACTTGATGAGTGAATTTTTCCTTTCGCCGTGGTAGGATTTGTTCCTGCTGGTCAAAATTGTAACATTTCTCTCTTTGCTGTCAGATTGGATGCAGTTTGAGAAAAACTCTGATTTCCTGGTTGGCTGGTGTGGATGGAAAAGACTGTGGTTTTGACCCAAAGAACAGCTGTGCTGAGGGTGGAAACGACGGGGCTGAGCTGAGCTGTCGGCAATGTGGAACAGCACTTGTGGAAACCACGGAAATGCCGCACTCCCCCCACGGGTAACAGGTGCAGACGAGGGATGGAAATTGAAACTGATTTAATCTCAGTTCTAAGCGGCCACAAGATGCTGGGGCTGGGAGTAGAGTGAGTTAAAACACTGCTATGTCACCGTCATCCGCTAAGAATGCTGATTCGAGTCCTGGCTGCTCTGCTTCTGATCCAGCTCCCTGCCAAGGCACCTGGGAGAGCTGCAGAGGACGACCCAGGTGCCTGGGTCCCTGCGCCCACATGGGAGACCCAGATGGAGTTGAGCTCCAGAGAGTTCAACTCCAGCAGTGAGGTCATCTGGGGAGTGAACCAGCAGATAGAAAATGTCTCTCTCTCTGTCTGTCTCCTCTATCTATAACTCCACTTTCAAATATAATCTTTTTTTTTTGAGTGGCTACATTCAAGCAGTGTCCACAGCACTGACAGTGTCACACACAGGCCGTGTTGATGGGTTCTGGGAAGTTCAGGTGCTCCTGAAACTGGGTCAGGTGTTGATTCATCACTTGGGTCTCCCAGTGACCAGCATTCCAGTGGTGGGGATGTACACGGAAGAGGTCTTACAGGGAGACGGGAGGGCCGCGGGGTGGGGGGCCAGTCTTGCTCACCTGAAGACTATCCAGGGTCCCCAGAGCACTCTGATCCCTCCCAAGGGCTGCACCCCAGGGACCTAATGATCTACCATTGGGCTCCACCTGCTAACATCACTGCAGAGGGCACCCAAGTTCCCTTGGAGACCACCCTCCAGGCACATCCATTTCTCAGTGCACATCAGGACCCCGAGATGGCTGGGCACACACAGCATGGGGTGGGGGCATGGCAGGAGAGCCACCCATGGAGCTCACCCCATCCGATTCCTCACCAATGGAGCGTCGCCATCACTGCACGCTCTCGCTGCTGCAAGGGGTGGGATGGGGACAAGGCAAGGGAAATAACCCATCACCTGCAGCAACAAGTATTTGCTGAGCAATTTAAAAAAAAATTTTACTTTCATTGAAAAGACAGATTTTACAGACAAAATGAGAGACAGAGAAAAAGATTTTCCATCCACTAGTCTACTCCACAAATGGCCACAATGGCTGGAACTGAGCTGAGCTGAAGCCAGGAGCCAGGAGCTTCTTCCATGTCTCCCATGTGGATGACAGGATCCCAAGGCTTTGCGCCATCCTCCATTAACAGGGAGCTGGATGGGAAGTGGAGCAGCCAGAACACGAACCAGCGCCCATATGGGATCCCGGCTCTTGAAGGGGGAGGATTAGCCAACTGAGCCATTGTACCATCCCCCAGTGTTCCCATTTAGAGACAGGAACACTGAGGCTCTTAGAGGCCAGTGATCTTCCCAGTCTACCTTGACTGGAGGCTAGCAGTGCTGTCCCATGCGCCTGGGGGCTTTTCTGTGGTGCCATGTGACGTTAATTGATGTCAGGAATAACTATGGTTCGCCAGCTGCCACAGCACGTTTTGTCCCTAGGGAGACAGGCCCAGATCTGCCCCCTGAGTCATGCAGTAGCGTGAGGGGGTTTGTAAAACATGCCCACTGTGTGGAAGCCCTCAGCAGAAACCTCAGAGCTCTCACTAGCCCCAGGGGAAGCTGCTTGCTTCCTACAGAGTAGGTGCTGCTCAGATTGCTCCCCAGGACATGGGTGGTGTGAAAGGGGTGAGTCATGTTATTCCCCACACCATAGCTGTGCTAATGCTTACCACAAACAAGTTCTACAATGGGATGTGTGAAATTTGTCCCTGGTAGGGCACGTGCTGTGGGGGGCAGGGGACAAGGTGCTGCTTGGCACACGTGCATCCCGGGTTCCTGGCCAGACATAGCTCTTGTAAGCCTTTGAGTGACAAATCAGTGGATGGGGAACCTCTCTGTTCCTTCCTTTCTCTTTGTCTCTCTGTTTTGAAGTACATGAAAGAATCCGCTCCAGGACCACTCCAGGAGGCAGGGCGCAGGCTCCACCTGCCAAGGACGGCAAGGCGGAGCCTGCCCTGGAGTCCCCTTCTTTAAGGACAAGTCATTACAACACATGTGACTTTCCAGACCTGGAACGACTCTGCCACGTCTGAGCCTGGATAAAACCATGCAAGCTGGGAATTCCACAACTCACGGAGAACACGCCTTCCCATCCGAGGCTCCCCGTGGGAGTCCTGACAGCTCACAGCATGATGTTGATACCCCGCCTTCCTGTTGGAGCTGGATCCAGGCTTGGGTTAAGGAGGCACAGGACATCATCCTTAGAGGTCCAAGTTCACGCTGATGCTCCCACCAAAGCTCTCCCATATTCCCGCAGGGCGTGTCGTAAGTGGCAGTGGTCAAGCAGCTCACCCGAGGCTGGACAAGCACTCTAATCCAAGGTTTGCAAAGTCACCCGTGATTGGCTTTGTCAGCATCCATCACATGACTGGATCCTACCTTTACAGAGGGTAAGCACCGATCTAGGGGAGCAACTGCCCAGAAAAGCCGAGCTTCATGACCGTGACCCCTGTGAGGAGTCACCAGGGGAGCATTCTCGGATGCCTTCTTGGGGGAAGAGGAGAGAGGGGTAGGACCATGTCACGAAGGCGCCTGAGGCCTGGACCCACGGCTGCCAGCTCTGCAGCCTGGAGGCGAGGTTCCAGCGCCAGTGCTGAATTTAATTATTTGTAACAAGGCACTTTCACAATCCCCAGTAAAACGCATGTAATTACCTTGGGTAATGGGGTAAGAACTCCCGGCCCTTCCAGGGGAAGGTGGGGGGGCTTCCTGGACAAGGCGGCCACTGTTGATGCGGACACATTAAGGATGCAAGGCCCATAAAATTGGATTGTTTACAACAAATGAAAACTGAGGCTGCGGACAGGGATCTAACAATAAAAGGTTTTCAGAGGGCAAGATCTGCTTCGCATTGGAACTGGTTAGAATATTGTCACCCAGCAGCCTGGACACAGAGTGGAAAGGACCCAGCACCTTCACCCTGAGAACCAGCTGGGAGTGCGGCCGTGGAACCGTCCAGGCCTTGAACCTATAACCATCTCTCCACCCCAACCTCAGGAACCCCAGGTGACCCCCAGGCATAACCACCTTGCTCTGTGGCTGCCCCCTGACTGAGGGCTCCGTGAAAGTTCTAGAATATTCTCTAGAGTCCTGGTAGGTAGCCTGATGAATGAATCTGCTTGCCTACTCGGTCTCCTACCGATCCTATGTCTGTGCAAAACCCTTCCTGGTCATCTCGCTCATTCACTCATCCACTCTTCCGTCTCTTCCTTCCAGTCTTCCCTGGGGGGGGGAGCTTTGGCTCCAGCCCTGTCTGCGCAGGTGAGGCAGGTGGCCTGCAAGCACCCCGCGGAGGGCGGCAGGACGGGGAGGTGGAGGAAGCCAGTGGGAAGTATGAGGACTTCCCACTGCGAGAGTATGAGGACGATTTAGGAGGGGACCGCAGGCAGGCACCGCCTGGCAGCATGGGTGTGGCTGCTCCTGTTGGAGCACCTGCTCAGCTACGCAGGTGCCACTTGGCAAGCCCACCTCAGTCGCCACTTCTCCTTCCTCTAGGTTCTGGAGTGCTTTGAGTGTGCCAACTGCAGGCTGTAGGGACCGACGGAGTGGGACTCCAGTCTTTCCTGCCTGGACAGCCCAGCTGGCACATCAGAGCAGTGCCCATGGACAATACCCTTTGGCATTGCTGCTGGGGGGAAAGCTCCCAGGCAACCATTTGGGGAGGCTCTTGGTTCCTGCATGAGCTCATCCTGTGTGAGGAAGGAATGTCCCCTCCCTGCCACTGCCACCCTCTCTTTGGCTGCAGCTCCACCTCTGCCCTCAAATCGGTGCTTCAAAGTGGAATGTCTGGGTGTACGGCTGGACTGCCCAGGTGACAGCACCGCCCTGAGGTTGTGACATCATGCTGTCCGTGGGAATTGCTGCACCACCGCTACAGGCCCTTTGACTCTAACGGGTGGGTGCAGAGGCCTGAGCACTTGAGCCATCCTCTTCTGCTTTCCCAGGCGTATTAGTGGGGAAATAGATTGGAAATAGAGCAGCTGGGACTCAAAGCAGCAGCCATATGGGATGCCAGTGTCACAGATAGAAGCTTAGCTTGCTATGCCACCACACCGGTCCCTCAACACAGGAGTTTTGAGGAGACAAAGGTGAGCCTGTAGCACCAGGAGTGTCCTTTCCTTTCCCAGGTTGGTTTCCCCACTTATCTTTCTATGGGTCACCTCCTCCAGGAAGCCTTCTAGAATGCTTGCCCTGGAGAGTTGTTCAGGGCACAAGAGTGTCCACGTCCAGGAGTCTCACTTGCAGCTCAGCACCTGTCCCTGCTAGCCTCCACCCAAAGTGCAGGGGCCAACGGAGCGGGACCTCTGCCTCTCCCCCTGTCCCTCTCCCTGCCCCTCCCCCTGCCCCTCCCCCTCACCACAAGCTAAAATCTGGCACAGAGAGGATGTTCTTGAGACAGTCAGCAAACGGGATTCAAAGTCCGAGTCGTGTCCGTCTGCAGCTTTCCTCCCACCCGGCCTGTGTGTGTCCTGGGACCAGACCTGGGCAGCTTCAGGCTGCTGCTGCGCCCTGACCATGACAGCAAGCCAAGGACTGAATGGGGGACTCAGCCCGATGTCGCCCACTTCCTGCACAGCTCCTGCTGGCTGTCCCCACTTCCGCAGGGCTCGCCCTGGCTACCTGCTGCCTGCTTCCACCGCCTTCTCCTGTCATCTGGGGGTGGTGGTTGGGCATGACCAGTTCCACCCATCTATGCTGAGTGACCCCTGGCCAGCCTTGCCGTCCTGTGTAAGTGGAAATGGTCACACGTGGCCTGTGTCTCTGGGCTCCTTACTGGGCCCCACTGGACACGCACTTGCTCAAAATTGTCCTGTCAGGGAGCCCTGTGCACCTGGTTCCCACAGTGCCCCAAACACGTGTACACCATTCAGACCTCATTCATTCGAGAGAGACCCACACTTCCAGCTTGAGCCACCCCCAGCCACTTGGCGCAGGGACTTTGTCACCAGGCCGCAAGAGCCCACGGGGTCAGCTGGGACAGTCTTCCATGTCACCTACTCCCAGGCGTTCCATGACAAAATTCCTGCCAGGGCCTATGCGGAGGGAGGGGGCGGAGGTTTGAGCAGCTGCAGGAAATCAGAGCTTCGGGCCTGACCGGCGGAAGCGAGCGGGCTAGCGCCTCCCTCCCTGGCCTGCACTCCTGTTTACCATTTAAGTCAATCACTTCATTCACTGTTCCTCGATGTCACCCCGTTTTATAAAAATTTTAATTCTTATTTATAGAGTGACCTTAATAAACTCCCCTCAAGTACTGCTGGTTTGTCACTGTCACCGATGAAGACGTTATTAATGGCTGCTGGTTGGCTGAGGACAAGGCTGCCCTTTAAACTGCTCTGCAGCCATGGGGCGGGGGCGGGGGGAGGCTGGGGGCCGGGGCCGGAGGGGTCCACGGTCAGCCCTCTCAGTCCTCACTGTGCCCCACTGTGCCCAGCGGTGAAGCCTTCGGCTCACACCCTCTCACACCCTCGGGCATCTTCTCCGGCTCCCAAAGGCACGGGAATCTAGGGCAGCAGCCCTGGCCCAATTATTTAAACCGGTGACAGGTGAGGGGGAGGGGCAAGAAGAGTGAATCTGAAACCTACAGAAAGTGAAAGTGAAAGTGGGGGGAGGAGCATTGGGTAGCGAGTGCCAAGCCCTTTACCTAAGCACCACCGGGCAGCCATGGGCAGCCTGGCCTGGCTTTGATGAAGAAACTAGTGGGAGATTGGCAACTTTGCCTCACAGTCCTGGCTGGGGAGGGGGATGATGCTATTGGCTCATTACACTGCCAAGGCCCAAGACCCAGGGTCAGATAGTTCCCATTTCTTTTAAAACTGGAAAAAAAAAAAAAGCAAGTCCTGATGAGTTACCAATTCACTCCTAATTCAGTCTTTTCAAGGGTAGGAAGGAGCCATGGAGGCACAGGCACGCAGGACCTCCTGCAGACCCTGGCCCAGCTCCCACCCATTTCAGCCCCACACCCCCACACCCCCAGGCTGCTCTTCCCTGGCGTTTGCTGGGACTGAAACTGCATTGCAAGGCACAGCCTGATTGTGCGGCCTTCTCTTGGTAGTCAAGAACATAAACCTTCAAGACGCTGGCTTGGCAGGGCAGAACAACATTGTACCAAATTGTAAATCAAGGCTGCTCCCATTAGCCTGAAAATTAGAAGCCGCTCCATTCGGCGTCAGGTGCCCTTAGCAGACAATAGTCCACTGCCTGCCTGGAAACATAGAAATCCCGCTTGTTGGGAACAAATGCTTTCCCCCTGCGACCTGAAAGCAGCTTGGCACTGCTTTGGCAGAGGATCCAAACCTGCTTGCTGCCATGTCTCGTGTTCAGCACAGCCGCCGGGCAGGGGCAGTTGCGGCTTGCCCCAGCACGTGGCCATTGGGGCGGGATTCCTCCCTTGCCACCCAGCCCCGAGCCAGACGCGTAAATCATGCCGTGTCCCCATTCAGGTCTCCTGTTGTTGTAGGGCGGTAATTTTGACAGCAAAATCAGCCGCCCAACTGCATATGCTATGGGGTGACATGTAATTTTAACTTCATTCGGGAGCGAGACTTTTGAGCCATTGTCACCTGCGGGAGCAAGCGATAAAATAAGGATGAGCAGGAACCTGTCACCTACGGGGCCTCCCTAAATTACGCCGCCAGGCACAGATTAATACATTTAATATATTCTGCTCATGAGTGAAGTGTTCACAGCAGAACAGCTGGTTCTTCAGCGATATCATTCACGGGAATGAACTACAGTCCCACTGACAGCCTGGAAAAATGCCCCCACTTTTCAAACTGTACAAATGGTGGCTGGACACAGTAACTCAAAACTGGACACTTCATTTCAAGTTTAAAGCTAGTGGCCCAGCCACAAACTATTACTCCATCTTCTTTATTTGTGGGCCATGGTTTTGTACTCTTTAAGAATCAAATAAATACTGGTGTAATGGTTAGCAACTGCCAGTTCAACGAAAAATACTGCTAAATTCACCAATAAGTCTTTTTTCCACACACACAAATTTATGCCCCAAGAACCGAGCCCGGTGCGACCACAGGCTCTGGATAGCTTTTTAATGTGGAGGGAGACTCGCTTTAGTGATAAGAGCTTAAACCTGAACTCCTTTTTCCTGCCTTTGCCCCCATAGATCGCGCACTGGGAGCGGGGGGAACAAGCGATTGATATATGTGAGTGACACTGTGAGACTCGCTCAGGTCGCCTGCTTGCGGGGGCCTCCCTGCCATGCCATTCCAGCTGCCTGGAGTTTCTGCAGCCCCAGCCCACCTGGGGGGTCTGCCCGACGGGCTCCCCGGGCAGCCCCCACACGCAGGGACCCTCAGTCCCACGCAACATCTTGTTGAGCTCCAGATTGAGGGTGTTTTGTTGTCCTTTCTGATATTTGAAGAGCAGTTTTCCTAGGACGCAATTCCCGTAACCTGCACTTCACCTGCTCCGTTCTGCCAATCTGAACATCCTGGCAGACGCGCACAGATGCAGGGCCGCCGTCAGCTTTAGGATATTTGTACCGTTTCAAGAAGAAACTTCATCGCCAGAAACATGTCCTCCCTGTTTCCCCCGCTGCAACCCTGCGCGGCCATGACTCGACTTCTGGGTCAGTTTGCCCATTCTGGACAGTCCGTGGAGGAGGCATCAGGCAGCATGTGGTCCTTCAGGAATGGAGCCTGGCCCCTGGGGTTTACCATCGTGTTCTCCGTGTCAGTCCTTGTTGAAGCTCCAACTCCTGCTTCCTTCCTTCTTACAATCTACTAATGCGCCATGGTGTGGCTGCACCATGACCTATTTGTCCGTTTCCCTCCATTGGCCTTTGTCTACACTGCCCCTCTCCCCGGTGCATCACTCTGCACAGCTGCTTGACCCACTCCATCCCTGCATACACGCACTCAACAAAGCTTGACTGAACATGCTCTATGTAGCCTGTACTGCCACATGGCAGGCTGGGCTGCCACTTGCAACCCCAGTGCCCCATACAGAGGGTAGTTCATGCCCTGGATGCTGTCTTCCAGCTCCCAGATGATGCTCCTGGGAAAGCAGCAGAAGACACATGAGGACTTGGTCCCCTAGATGAAGTTCCTGGTTCCTGGCTTTGGCTTAAACCAGCCCTGGCTGCTTGGAGCATTCAAGGTGTAACATGGCTAGAAGATCTCTCTGTGCCTCAGTTGTTCCACCTTTCAAATAAACAAATCCTAAAACAGAACAAAAGCTCCCTGTTCACTGCGCCATGCCCTGGGGAGCAGAGGGCTCAGCCGGCCCCTGCAGCCCTGCCACTGTTGCCGTGGAGGCGTGGCTTGTTCAGTGATGCCCTGCTGCAGGTTGCCTTCTTCCTGGAGAGTGGGACAGCAACCGACAGGGTTTCAGGGGACAGGCAGAAGCCACTAAGCACCCAGATGTAAAATGAACCATGAACAATGGGCAAGTAGGTGCCGTCAGCCGAGTGGTGGTGGCATGGTGGAGCAGCCTACCCCAATCCCAGATCCTTATCTATAGCTGCCCCTTTCCTCCCAGGGGCCTTCAGGGCCCACATGGGCTTTCAGACGTGCTTCTTGGGCCTTGGGTCAGGCTGCCCCAGGTGTGTGCACCTCCAAATTTCCAGGGGAGCAGAACTTCCCGCTCAGCCAAACTGGGCTAGATAGTCACCCCCTAGCATTTTTGAAATGCTCACCATCCAACCACACACTGAACCAATGAATAAACCAAACCCCAAAGTGGTGAAGGAACTTGCTCTCCCATCACATCCCTGAGCCTGGCGCAGCTCAGCTGGGCCCTCCCTGTCCACTGCACGCACCCCACGAGCACCAGCTCTTAGGGGCATTTGGCAGTGGTCACATCCCCTTTGGCCCGGGCCCCATGGTACCTGGGACGTGAGCCCTGGGCAGCTGTCCACAAGCAGCAGCCCCTTCTGGGACAGAGGCTTCAGGCCTGGGATTCCCCAAGGCCCTCCCTCTCCCCAGCTTCTCTCTCTCCTGGCCCTGGGGTTTCTGCTGCCACACCCAGCCTGTGGGCAGGGCCAAAGCAAACCTGGGGCTGGGCAGAGTTGATTGCCCTGCTAAGTTGGGGTAGGAAGTGGAGCCTGGCCAAACCCAGGAGGCCAGGACTGGGGTGGGAGGTTGGAAGGAGCAGGTAAGGAATGGGATTGAATGAGCAGCCCCCTAGGAAAGCATACATACTAGGATGACCTCTGAATAGCTGATGAGGACAGCCAGGACAAGCACCTGTGACGCCCAACAGGGGACAGAACCAATAGAGAAGCCAGGACTCCTCGCTCTATCCCTTGCCTCTGGGCCCCCTGGACCCCCCTGGGCCCCTCTGGACCCGCCTGGGCCTTGAGCTCTCAGCGGGTGTCAGCTCCCCTCGCTCAGCTAGGGTCAGGCCAGGGCTGAGAGTTCGGCACTCCACCCCCAGCGGCGGCTGTGCTGGAGTGCTTGGGCCATTCCCCTTCATGGACTCAAAGGTTAGGTGCCGATTCCACCTTGCCGCTGGCGGTGAAGAGCACGGAAGACGGATGGGGAGGCCGCGCGCTGCCTGCTCATTCCCTAACCAGCGGACCAGGAAATGGCCGGTCATTTGCACTGCCATCAAGACTCTCAAAGCTCCCGCAGCTCTCCGCAGACCCCCCGCAGAGTTACCGTGGACCTGAGATGATGGATAGATGGGGTTTGGGAGAGCCTATCTCTGTCTCGCCAACTGCTTTGCCCCCATCCCTACCCCAGCCAGGTGCCCTCCAACTCGGCTCTGGGCATCTGAGAGCGTTCTGCTGCCCCGACCACCTCCAGGGCTGTGGCTAGGCCAGGTGGGCTGCTGGCAGGGCCCAAAGCTCAGGAATGGACCAGAAAGGCTGTGGATGTGAACTGGCATTTCCAGGCCTCGGTTGACCCCCAGCCCTGCCGTGGTGGCCCCTCCGCATTGCTCTGAGAGTGGGCCCTGAGACCCGACTTGAAACTGATCCAGGCGGAACAGAGAGCCTCATTCCTAATAAATGGTGAAACCAGAAGAGACTTGATGCAAAATTTCTCAAAAACCTAAAGATCATCTTAAAGTGAATGAGAAGAGATTTATTCTTCAAGTGAAGGCTGCCCTTGCATCTATAATCCTAGTCCAGGCAATCTGTGACCCGAGTGTTGACTCAGGGCATACGTTTTTCTGCAGAAAATTGTGTGATGGCTCACTCCGTAAGCCACTCTTTGTGGCTGATTTTCACAGCAGGGTTTGGAGAGCGTCATTTTTGCAAATTTATCCAGAGGCTCCATGCATTTTCAGGAGGGACCATCTTAATCCCTGACTCCCAAACTATTCTCTTCCTCCAAGTGTCTGCTGTGTTTTCGCCCTGCCCTGTCTTCCCCCTTTAATTCCGGAATGGCCAAATGCTCATTTGCCCATGGCTTTGCATGGAGCACAAACCGCTCTCCTGCGTTGCATGCGTGACTCTAGGAGTCCTGCAACTCCTGCTCAGTTCAGTTCGTCGTGCAGTCCATTTCTGCCGGCTTCTGACCACAAGACAGACAGTGCTGGAGTGGGGGTTGAGCAAGGACAAATGTTAGTGTTCAGCTGCAGGGTGGGTCCAGCAGACAGAGCTACCTTCAGAGACATCTGAGGAAGGCCCCGGATGACAAAGGTCCCTCCCTGCCTGTGTGTCCTGATCTTCCTCCCCGAGAAGTTGCTGGCAGCTTCTGGATCCTTTCTAAGATCAAACAGGATGGGCCCCCCTGCAAAGAGTTGCAACTGGCCCCCTTGGACTGGGCTTCTGGCAGCCCTCTCCTCTCAGGAAACGCGTGAGGATCAATCCTCTGTGTGCCGTTTCCCCAGGACAAAGGGGAACCGGTTGCACCAAGCCTGGTGATGACCCAGCTCTTCCCTGATACCAGCAATGTTACCAGTCATTAGGAGCTATTGTAAACATTTCACAAATACTGATTCAGTCTTACTACTTTTTGTGTTTCTTTTGTTTTAAAGTGGAGAAAGAAAGACACAGAACGATTTTGAGACACCAGTGGGCTGATGGTTAAGCTTGCACAGTTAGACAGCACCTCTGGCTGCGGCCTCTGTAGCCGGACCCAAGGAAGGCCCCTTTCCCCCCCTCCCCCGGCTTTGCAGAGTGTGGGGAACAGCTCTGGGCCCTCACAGGAGCAGCGTTCTCAGGCTCCTGGAGTCCTGGCCTGTGAGAAGCGGAGAAATGGAAGCCTGGGGGGGGTCTAAGCACTAACTGTCCAGTGCAGCCCCCCAGTCGGCAGCGGGGAGCAGCTAGAATCCACGGGCTCTCCAACCCTTCCTGAGAGTCACTTCTGTCTATGCATCGACCCATTTTATGAATTCCACTCCGCAGCCAGGACCAGAGGCCACCCTCTAGGCAGGGAAGTATTTTCTAAGATGCCTCGTTTCTTGAAACAAATAAAATAATTGGGTTGATCATGCTCGGCACAGATTTTCTCCACCAGTGAGCACTGAAAAGTCACTTTTTGGGGTGCTCATTATCCCTCAAGATCTTGTGTTGCTCATTTGCATATGAAAAAGAAAGTTCATAAAAGCCCTTTCTTATTTTCTAACAAGGGTTCAAATCAGGGACCATTATCATCCTATAGAAAGACCCAAATGGCATATGGATCATTCTGGAGAAGAGCCTGAGCGCCTTTTAAGAGAATTGTTTTAGTTTTTGCAGGAAATTAATCAGAGGGATGGGCTTTGTGGGGCCAGGAGCAAATCTAATCTGTCCTTTGTTCCAATTTGCCTTGCTCCAATTCCTAGCAATTGTAGACAACATGCTCTTTTGTTCAGGAGACACTTGTTACATGCATAATTAGAGACTGCAGTAGCTGTGTTTAAAGAAAAACTGTTTTCCAATGTAATGTGTGATCTTGATAATAGTATTTTCATCAAAGGTAGCAATTACATTCATTAAGCTGAGACTGGCGTGGCGGCAAGGAAATTAAGTGGAAAGTGAATAAAAAAGCTCCCCTCCCCCCTTTTTATCTCCTTCTCTTTATAAGTTGAAATGCACCATGGTGAGCCGTAACTGGGAAATACATCGTGAATATAAAAAAATAAAGTCCTCCTTAACCTTTCCGAACGCTGACCCGCAGACATCCCACGGACGGAGCTATAGATGTGCTTTTCAAATTAAAGGGCTTTATTCTGCCTTGATTTCCTATGCGAGTTTTAAACGCGCTCAGCCTAGGATTCGGATCTTTAAACGCTGCTGGGCTCTATAGGATTAATTCACTGTTGCTTTCACACATACATGAATGGTTTTGTGTTTAATAATAATTTTTAAAAGCACAACAAGGCATAAATCAATTAGTTTAGGAGAGTAAAAAGGCCGGTTGACTATTTAGTAATCACCCTTTGACTTCCTTATACGTTACTTTTCTGGATGATGTGAAGCGACGTCCAGGCATTGAGACAGCCCTGTAGCGCAGAAAAGAGCCCTGCAGAAATTATTTTTGGTCAAATTTTATTTATTTGAAAAAACCAAGAGACAGAGAAAGAGACCTAGTGAAAGAAATCTCTTGCATCTGGTTGCAGCCAGGAGTTTGGGCATGCCATCTAGGTCTGCCATGTCGGTGGCGGGGACCTAAAGACACCATCACCTGCTGTCTCCCTGTGTGTTTGTTAATGTGGAGCTGAACTGAAACCCTGGCGTGGGATTCGGGGGTGTGTGTGCGTGCATGTCTTTCCCCCACACCCCCCTGGGGCAGATGCTCCGGCTCCCCCCCCCCCCCGGGTTAGAATTCCCGCTTAACAAATGCCCTTGCGATGCCTCGAAGGGCCGGGGGTGGGGGTGGGGGTCCCCGTTTTGTGCAGCAGAGCGCAATGACAGCTGGAACTGCCTGGGCAGAGGGGACAGAAACCTGCCACCTCCCATCAGCACCCTGGCTTCTGCAGGCGTCTGACCTGAAAAACTAGCTGAGAAAATGAAAGCAGTCTACGAAAATCAATTGGGGACCCCCCTCTCCACTCCCCCTTTTGCGGCTGGTCGTGCCCGGCTCTGCGACAGTGATCATTATGTTCAGATTGATTGACCCAAATGCCATGCAGACTGTCTTGGAGTGCCACTGTTTCCCTGGGCCGCCCCCCCGCACTGCTGCAGGCTGCCTCCGGGTGCAGCCAGGCCGGGGACTTTGTGCCCCAAGGGAGGGCTACACTTACAGAAAAAGCAGGATTCAGTTCTTTTAAAGTCAGAGTTACAGAGAGAGATGTCCAAATGGCTGCATTGGCCGCGGTTGGGCCAGGCCATAGCCAAGAGCTGGGAGCTTCATCCGGGTCTTCCACGTTGGTGCAGGGGCCCAAGCACAAAAGCCACAAACCAACCAATTACCTAACCAACTGGCTTCAGAGTAACTCCTCCCCTGCTGGACGTGAGCAAGGAGTACGAGGACCTTCTTCTGAGGGATGGGCCTGCAGGTGCCAGTGGAAGCCTATGGTTTTGGCAAAGATGCTGCAGGGGCCAGTCTTGGCACTGATGGGCACCAGCCGCTCTTTCCCAAACCCGTCTACTCATACAGGTACCTTCTCAAAACACTTCTGGGACAGAAGGAGGAGCAGGGGAGGGAGTCTGGAGCCAGCTGCACTGCATCCGCGTGTTCTTGGTTCTAGACAGTTAAGTCCGTGTGTTTTGAAAATTTTGTTCTCCTGAAGATTGCCTTTGGTGAGGCCCGCTGGAAGTTTTAGGCCAAAGCTTGAGCTGGAAGGAGGCAGACGTTTAAGCAAACGTAGGATCACTGAGACTGAGAAGCAGGTCAAACCAAGGAGAGCACAGGATGCTTGCAGCACTGCCCTGTGAGAGCAGCATGGCGAAGACCAGTCTAACCTTTCCACGTAATGCAATCTGACAAACTCCCCAAGCCACTGTCTTTCTAGAGCTGGCAGCTCGCTCGTGGGCGCCCCTCGGTGAGTTAGCTGCAAGAAGTCTGCATCAGGGCTGAGCCAGGGAAACTCTGGTCAGTCTCCCAGTGTCCTTTGCTACAAAATAAGCACAGTGGCCATCAAGGAGCTTAGCTTCTGCCCACATGAAAACAAAGTCACTGGCCTGGAGAGAGGGGGAGGGGTGTGGATGAGCACCAGCACACGCCACCGCATCTCTGATGCCAACAAAGACTCAGCAGGGCTGTCCACTCAGCGGATGGACTTCCTTCAGGACCAAACCCTGCGGACTTGGCTTGTAGCTCCAAAAGGAAAACACTCCCATGGTTAGATGGGAAAACACCGAATCTGAGGTGACTTGTTTTATCAGCAGTGTTCTCATTAGCTGTGGCAGCTGATTAGTGTAAAATGCTCTTGTCACAGGCCCCATGGGTCCTGTTTGGGAATGGGATTGGCCCCTCCCCCCACTGGGCCTCTCAACTCTGAGGGGTGAAGGGGGGGCAGCCAGCTCCCATCCCACAGCTCCCTGCTCCAGGACAGGTGGGGCTTCAGGAAGCTCCAGGGCCTGTTTATTTTATTTCTTTTTCCTTTTTTTTTTTAAATGTATTTTTATTAGAAAGGCAGATTTACAGAGGGAGAGAGACACAGAAAGAAAGATCTTCCATCTGCTGGCTCACTCCCCAAGTAGCTGCAGTGACTGGAGCTGAGCTGATTAGAAAGCCAGGAGCCAGGAGCTTCTTCCGGATCTCCCATACGGGTGCAGAGTCCCAAAGTGCAATGATTTCCCAGGCCCCAGGCAGAGAGCTAGATGGCAGCCAGGACACACTCCAGCACCCGTGTGGGATGCCGGAACTGCAAGGAGGAGGATTAGCCAGTCGAGCCATCATGCTGACCCTTACAGGACATATTTGCTTGGTCTTGTTCAACTGCATTGCTGAGCAGAAGTGGTTTGATACGTTAGTGTTAAATAAAAATCCACAATGGGATCAGGAAACCACTTTTACAAGTGCCCTGTGTCAGCGGCAGAAAGTCCAGGGGACAGTGTGGTACTCTTCTTGACACGTGCTCAGTAAGGCTCCCTGACTCTCCCTCCTTCCTAGTGCACCTCCTGCATTTTAGAGGGAACTTTCTGGGCCTGGTGCAGTAGCCTAGTGGCCAAAGTCCTTACCTTGCATGCGCCGGGAACCTATATGGACCCCGGTTCATGTCCCAGCAGCTTCGCTTCCCATCCAGCTCCCTGCCTGTGGCCTGGGAAAGCGTTGGAGGACAGCCCAAAACCTTGGGACCCTACCCCATGTGGGAGACCCGGAAGCGCTCCTGGCTTCTGATCAGCTCAGCTCCAGCTGTTGCAGCCATATGGGAAGTGAATCAGCGGACATAAGATCTTTCCCCCTCTCTGTCTCTCCTCCCCTCTGTGTATCTGCCTTTCCAATAAAAATAAATGTTAAAAAGAAGATTTTGATGTAACTTTCCAAAGCTCCCAGGACACCGCGCCCAAACAGACAGGAAATAAACTCGACCCAATGCGTTGGCTAGGCTTCTGGGGACAAGGGGTCTCGTTGTGTGCACCTTGAAGGCGTTCCCGCTGTCTAACGCACAGAGCAGGCGCAGAATCATGGGTTGAGAGAATGGAGGCTGTCTTAGGGAAGAAGCTTGTTAAAAATTTCCACCGAAGGGGAAAGAAGCCCATGAAGAGTTGATCAAAAAGGGGCCAGTGCTTTTGTCAGAGCAGCAAAGACCTCAGGAAGAAAAGGGCTGCCCAGTGTGGTGGCCTAGCAGCTAAAGTTCTTTCCTTGCACATGCCTGGATCCCACGTGGGCGCCGGTTCTAATCCTTGCAGCCCTGCTTCCCATTTAGCTCCATACTTGTGGACTAGGAAAGCAGTCGAGGATGGCCCAAAGCCTTGATCCTGCATCCATGTGGGAGACATGGAAGAAGCTCCTGGCTCCTGGCTTTGAATTAGTTCAGCTCAGCTCTGGCAGTTGTGAACTCTTGGGGAGTGACTCAGTGGATGGAAGATCTTCCTCTCTGCATATCTGACTTTCTTAGAAGAATAAATAAATCTCTTTTTTAAAGGGGTGCCTGAAACTACGGAAGCTGGGAAGGATATACTAGGGCAACCTTTTAAACTGGAAAGTCAACTCCGGAGAACACTGAATAGCGAGGGGCTAGCTGGGGGCCAGTACGCAGAGCAGAGGCTCATGGGAGGCAATTTTTAAGGATGAAGAGATTTGAGGGGACTTCAGAAAGTTTATGGAGGAGCAGGTGTTTTGCCTAGGAGCCCTGCCCTCAGATGGGAATGCCTGGGTTTGGCACTCCTGACTCCAGCTTTCAGCGGATGGACACACGCCCTAGCAGACAACAAGCAAGGGCTCAAGCGTGGAGGTCTGTCAGCTCAGCGGAGACCTGGGTTGCACCCCTGACTCCCGGCTCTGGCCCAGCCCAGGCCCGTTCCCTGTGCGCATTTGGCAAATGAACCAGCAGACAGGATCTCTCCCCAGCTGTCAAACACAAATAATGAATGAAAACAATTTTAAAACACCTTGAAGGTAGAATTTTTCAAAAAGTTCAGACAAATGGTTAATTGGAAAAACTGAATAGATCTCAAATTTTTTTTTTTGCAGCAAAATAAGTATTTTCTTAATTTGTGTGTGTGTGTGTGTGTGTGTGTGTGTGTGTGAGAGAGAGAGAGAGAGAGAGAGAGAGAGAGAGAGACAGAGAGAGACCATCTGCAGGTTCGTTCCCCAAATGCCTGCCACAGCTGGGCCCAGCTGCAGCCATGGCCTAGGCCAGAAGCAGAGACACGGTCCCTCTTTCCCGTGCGGGTGGCAGTTGCCTGAGCCATCCGCACGTCCCCCAGCTGTCTGCACTAGCGGAGCCGGCTTCAGGAGCTGGAGGTGGGCAGAGCCTGGACACTGATCCGCACCTCTCAGCTGTCTTGGCCACCTGGTCAAGCATGTGCCCTAAACTTTTTTTTTTTTAATAATTTTTTTTAAAAAGGTACATTTATTTGACAGTTACACAAACAGAGAAATATTTCATCTGCTGGTTTACGCCTCTAGTGGCCACCATGGTTGAGGCTGGTCCCAAATGAAGCCAGGAGCCAGAAGCTTCACCTGGGTCTGTGACGTGTGGCAAGGCCGTAAACACTTGGGCTCTTCTGCTTTTCCAGATGCGTCAGCTGGGAGCTGGATCTAAGCAGAGCAGCTGCGACTTGAACCGGCCCTCCGATGTGGGACACTGCTGTTGTCATAGGACACAGCTTAATTTATTATTATTATTATTATTATTGGAAAGTCAGATATATAGAGAGGAGAGACAGAGAGAAAGATCGTCCATCTGTTGATTCACCCCCCAAGTGACTGCAACAGCTGGAACTGAGCCAATCTGAAGCCAGGAGCCTGGAGCCTCTTCTGAGTCTCCCACAAGGGTGCAGGACCCAAGGCTTTGGGCTGTCCTCGACTGCGTTTCCAGACCACAAGCAGGGAGCTGGATGGGAAGCAGGGTGGCCAGGATTAGAACCAGCACCCATATGAGATCCTGGCATGTACAAGGTGAGGACTTTAGCTGCTAGGCTACTGCACCGGGCCCAGCTTAATCTTTTAACTATTCCATCTTTCTGTGAGCTTTCTGAAGTTCCCTCCTAGACTGAGGGAGTGGGAAGATGCGGATGAAGTCATGAAGACTGAGGACCCAGCACCAGAGGGGAGTCTCTATCCACCCAGAGTGACACACCCATCTTCTCACCCCTCTTTGTAACTACTCCAGGTTGTTAGCCTTATGTCTGGGGGTCTGTATCCTATCGTTTCACTTGTGTACAGTGAACGCTACCTGTCACAATCTGTCTTTTTAGAATTCAAAGAAATTTTGAGAACATTTTAACGAATATTCATTTGCCTTTGGTGAGAAGCAAAAAGCAAAGCTTCCCTTGCCCAGCTGGTTAAGTGCGTGTCCCTCAGCCTCCGGGTCTGCCTCTGCCTTTCGCTACGTGACCCGGTGCTTTCTCGGTCGGCAACTATGATTGTGGATTGTCAATTGTTTCCATTGTATTTCTATTTGCTTTGTTCCATGTCATCCACAGGTATGTTGTTCCGTGGCGTCTTCTGGGGGATCGCTCCCTTTCTATGAGCTAGTCTTTATTTTGCCTTTAATTTAGCTTCGTGAGATGTTAATGCAGTTTTCCCTTCTTTCTTCTTTGCAGCACGTGTAGGGGCATTTTTCCATCTATTTATTTCAATTTTCCCATGCTCTTTTGTTTTGGGTATCCCTGGTTTATCCGCACCTGGAAATTGCATTTTCATTTCGCCACATTTGAACACTTAATTCTGAACAAGTTCATCTAACCCATCTACTGGCACAATTGTTTGGTTAGATTCCTACTCTATTGGCTTTACAATTAGTAAGATTTCTTTATTAAAAATTATAAGGTCAATCATTTGCCCACAGACAAGATCTTTCTAAGCCTTCCCAGGAACCTGGGGTTGCTCTGGGTAAGTAGTCATACTCTGCCTTTAGCCACATTCATTTTGAGAATTTTGTGAAATCCGTTGTTTCTTTTAAGTTGGAGAGAATTCTGAGATGCTTTGATCTTGGGTTCAGTCCCTTGGTCTCTGGTGGTCACACGGGCTTCAGCTCTTTGCTTAACACCAGTTTTAGAAACTACTGAATTCAGGAATTTGGTAAACAGAGCTATTCATTTCAGAAATGGCTAGAGAAGGCCAATGAAATGGCTCAATTGGCTCGCGAATGGCTAGACAGCGTGATGGGCCTGTGCTGTGGCTGCTGCTCGCACCGCGCTCGGTCTGCACACGGCGCTCCTGCCTGATTTACAAACAAATGCCATTAAATGTTTAAAGGTCATAAGGCTAGGCTTGTTTCTTTAGATTGGGCAACTGTACACCTGCTTAGCTGCCTATCACATGGCCTACAGCTGCCACGCAGGCGCTTGGCACGCTGGGTTGTTCACCCAGGCTAGCTTCTAGCTGCTTTCTCAAATGAAAGCCAACGTGGCACACAGCATTTCCCAGAGTGAAATCCCTGTGGTAACGACTTTCGTCTTGGCACTCCCTCAGCTGCCCTGCCAAGGCCTTCTTCTTCCTCTGATTCCACTTTGCTGCTGCCCTGGCCCTGACCCCTCCCACCTTTCCTATTTATTTCCTTGGTCCTGTTTTCAGCTGAATTCTCTTCTGGACAAGCTTTGAAACTCAACCAGCTTTCTATCAGCTAATAAGTGGTGGTCTCATTTTACTGTGAGGTTCCTGAAGACTAATGAATGAGTCAGGGTGGGCCTGCAGGGCGGTTGTGCATGGTGGGCCTCAGACTGCTGAGTGTGAACCCCACAACCAGCCCCTTACTTAACCTCTCCAAGCCTCTGTCTCCTTGCTTGTAAAATGGGATGACAAGACTGCCCACTCGTTGGGTTGCTGTGAATTAGTGGATAGGAAGAGTGCCGGACAATGTGTAGAACAGTCAGCACTGACTGGTGTGATGCTAACGGTATAAGGAAACACTCCGGTGGAGACTGACCCTGAGAGTGTTCAGTCTTCCTGGGAGGGTCAACAGTGACCACGTCCACCGAGGAGCCGCTGGAGCTCACCCCTGGGTGGTAGCTGCTCTGAGTCCACAGCACCTGGGCTATGGTAACCACTCAGCGTGCGATGCTGAGTGACAGTGGGAGACAAGGGGGTTGACACCCAGGCTTCTAAAAAAAAAAAGGCAGGAAATAACGGGGCAAAGATATGCTGAGATCCACCATGGATTTAGGCAACAGCGTATCGCTGAGATCAAGGGCGGTAATGCAGAAGCTCCAGGAGTAACGCTCTAAAGCACAGGCCGGACACCGCCAGGAAGCAGCCCTGTGACACGCTCCAAAGAGGTCGCCTCTGGGAGGGCCGCCTCTGGGGCCATGGCGGGGCCAGGAGGCGAGCTCAACAAACGGACTGTGTCTTGTGGCAGGTGACGGCATTATTTTCTGCCTTCATCTGTGTCAGCTAACAATTTTGTGTTATCAGAGTAGCAAAGATCTGCAGTTAATTTAGTACTTTATTTTTTCATTCTCCATAGAATATTGATTTTGTAACACAGAATACAGTCTGCAACATAGCATTAAAACAACTTGCACTTTATGAAAGATCAGCAAAAATATACCAGCAAGGATACAATCATTGCACTAAAACTCGCTTTAACAATAAAACGAAGTGATCACATAAAATAATTTCCCATTTGACACACCAGCCAACAACTAGAAGGCCTCGCCAAATGCCAGGGTCTTTGCCAGGTGACTGATGCAGGCAAGGGATGATATGGATTCATTACAAGACTTCTGAAATGCTCATTACCAGTTAAACCTAAAATCAATCAACTGTAACAAGGATGAAACCGAAACCCAACATCTGGGGAAAGAGACGACGCTTAACGACGGGAGGAACTCTGGATTGGGAGCTGGCACTTTTGGAATTTTTATTGCTGAGCGGATGACTTGGGCAAGTAATCTCGGCTATGAATCCTTCACTTTTTAACTTTCCGGGATTCTAAAATCCGACAGATTCATTTTTACATTGTAAAATGAAACCTTTAAACACCCCAACTCGGCAGTTGGTTTGAGTCAGCTGTGCCTGCGTGAAGCTGGTCAGTCCTTCCCGAGCGCCAGGGCAGCCCAAGTCCAGAAACAACACTGACAGACGGCAGGAGGCGAAGAGTGGCTCCCCAGCAAAGCTCGGGCTTCAGGAGCCAGAGCCATGGTTATCCGGAGAAGCCGGGAAACCAACGTCTCCTTAGGTGAAATGACACAATTCACCAACAGAAGGAGGTAGGCAGCTAGATTAGCTACAATACAGAATAGAAGTAATGTAAGCGTTCTTTCTGAGTTAATCAAGTAGAACTCTGTCAAGAGCAAACAAAGCCAAGGTGCAGGCGTGCGCCAGGGGCCTGTGGTGCCTGGCGTTGAACGTGGCATTGAGTGTGCGCTTCCAGGCCTGCTTTGTTTTTGTAAAGTCAACCTCTTTCAAATCATCACCACCTTGAGAGGCATCTGCCCCCTGGGCACAGCCAACCCATTCCTCGCAGGCTTCCTTCTGCTCTTGCTTTCATCACCTCCCTATTTAAAAGTCAAGTATACTCCATCTCTGGGTTCAAGGTATAAATTTATTCTTAATTCCTTCTCTAATTTTAAAAATGTAATTCTTATCGCAATTGTATTTCTACAATTGGAGTGTTTAACTACAATTTGCATTGTAGAAATTAATAAACATGAACATGAATAAACATGAACATGAATAAACATGAACATGCAGAGCAAAACTGCTTTGAAAACATCACATTTTTTTTTTTGCTGCCCCTACCCGCCAACCCATCACATTTTCTTAACAAACATTATCTTTTCCTTAAAGTGCTAAAATACTTTCCGTTTAATAATAGTGATTATTATATGTGACTTCATGAGCCTTGGGGCATTTTTCATCTTTAACCTGTGGCCAATGTTTTTAGAAAACAGGAATTGCTCCTCTCTGGTCTTCCGGTCTCTGGGAACTTTAGGGGTCTCGACTGTGGCCTGTGTGTCCCTAACTCGGAGCCACTGCCAGCTATCTCTTTGGTTGAGCTCTGCCTGCCTGCAATTTGTATTGTAAAGCAAGAGAATTATCTCCGACTTTGCAAATATTAAATCATCTTGACACTGAATCTCCTTTTTTGAGCTCCGTGGCACGCCCGTGTTTCTCATTTCTGATATGATTCTGATACACTGCTCCAAGGAGCTGGCAGAATGTCTGAACCAAAACTCCATTTCTGAATTATTGTTCAGGGGAAAGCCCTGCCACAGAGTTTGAGGAAATCACATTCAGTTAAGATTCAGGAACAAAAGCTGCTCTACTGAGAAGTAAAGCACGCTGCAAGGAGTAGGACAACATCCAGTGTTCTCTGATTATTAAACCAACCGCTCAGACTTTATCCTTGAGAGCCAGGGCGGAGGCTTGTTGTCCCAGTGGTCTGCTGGAACCATCAGGAAATGCATCTTTTACTATTCTCCAATTATAGAACCAACAAAGAGATGCCTGCCATTAATTCTCGTTCTCAGATATTTAGAAGTAGAATCTTTAAAGTATTAATTAAAAACTGTGAAAACGATGTTTCTCTGGCGACACAAGATACAAGGCTCCTAGGAATATAAAATGGTCATTTCTAGAAAAGACACTTCAAATGTCTGTCTTTGCCAAATGCGGATGGAGCAAAAGCTCCAGATGCTCTAATGTTATAACAACGGAAACATGTAGAGAAGTTTAAAGACAGTTGCAGAGAAAATACAGGTGCATTTCTTCCCAACTACAAAAATGATCCCCTGTGCGTGAATCAAACAGACTGCAAAGGCAGAAAAGGCCTCGAGTGAGGCTGCGGCCACGGGCTCAGGCTGCATGGACGCCGGAGCTCTGCTCCCCCAGCAAAGCACAGCAGCTCCAGCAGGGACGTGCGACTTGCAGAGGCCCCTGCCACCAGCTCAGTACTCAGCATCGATGTGCTTGGCAATGGTGTTCAGTTGGATGTTGGAAGTCCCTTCATAGATGGTTCCTGAAACAGTAGGGGCAGAGCGGACCCACAGTGAGGATTCTGCCCACGGCACTGCCCTGCAGCCCGCACCCTCCGGTCACCTGCTAGGGCAGACCTCCCTGGCCCCTGCTTAACCGTCAGGCAAGAGGGAGACCAGGTTCTCCCTTGGCTCGCGGGTGCTGGGAAGCAGTGTCGAGCAGCCCACGGTGCGGCTGCGGGCCGCGAGGCCGCTGTGCTTGCTTCCCCCTGTGGTGGTGGAGCACTGGAGCGCGCAGACCTGATTCTACGCTTAGCTTGTGCAATTAGAGCGCTACTCCAAGGACACTGTGAGACCACATTAATCACTAAGGGTAGTACATTCTCATTGAAAGAATTAAGCTTATAAATGTTGGTGCAATTTTACTAAAACCTCCTAAGTCATTTTAAAAAGCAATGTGATATTTAAAAATATAATTTTTTTAAAGGAAGAGGTAGGAAAAAACTCAGCCATAAGAAATGGTGAGAGTTGATAAGCATACAGTGAAGAGATTAAAATTGCCTTTGCCTAGGTACTAGTAATAAAAAAACAACAAATTCAATAGGCCAAAAACCTACAGAGCCAAATAAAACAAAAAGTAAAATAATAATAATAATAATAGTAATAATAATAATAAACCCACTTACCAATCTTTGCATCTCGGAAATATTTTTCTACGGGGTAATCTTTGGTGTAGCCTACTCCTCCCAGCCACTCGATACACTTGCTAGTTGTTAGCCCTGCAATCTGCCAAAACAAAGCAGCAAATCACGCATTGGCACCACACTGGTATGCAGTCTAAATACTTCTGAGTGGCATCTTCGGCAATACGCACTTGCCGTGATTGACAAGTGGCAGCACTGAGGTCAGGGCAGGCCTGTCTCCCCGGACCACGTCACACGATACCTGTGAGTTCACACCATTCTGATTTGTTCCTAAGATTACGAGAGCCCGTTCACACTCATGCTTGCCAACAGGTGCCAGTTGCCCAGCCAAGATCAGAGGGCCTTCTTCATAATGCATACTTTGCCAGCCTGGGCATGCAGTGGAAGCGGTGGTGCTAGTCTCTGGCCTGTTGGTCCTGGTTGGCCCTTTAGAGTCAGACATGAAACCAACACGAAAACTGACAAACCGCAAGGGGCAAAACAGAAGTTTGTGAGGGAAGCCGATGTGATCCAGATGGCAGAACAGTGGGGGAGATTTCTGCTTAGTGGAGACCTAAGGGATGCACTAGGGGCATTGCAAGAGGAGGACGACATGGAGGGAGGCTCTGAGCGGAGGGGGGCCTGGGAGCAGGGGCGCAGGCACAGGGGAACGGAGGGGAGAGGCCTTACTGGACGGCCACTTTGTGTGTGTCCACAGCCTGTTTCCCAGAACCCGAGCATGGCACCCTGCGCGTCACGGGGCCATTGCAGATGGCATACAGCATCCTGAGGGAGGGGGCTGGCCTTGAACTACAGGCTGGGAAGCAGGAGGATCAGTCACCGCACGTGATGAGAGCCTGGAGTTAGATCTGAGATGCAGACAAGGGAAGGGGCGCGAGTGAAGGCGTGGGAATAGCCTCCAGAAGCTGACCAAGGATGCTGCTCCAGGGCCTCCGGCTCGCAGGGAGACCTGCTTCAGACTTCTGCACTCCAGAAGGGAGAATGACAGAGCCGTGCTGCTTCAGGCCCCTTGGTGTGGCAGTAGCGATGAACTGGACAGATTGTGTTCTGTGTGTCATAAGAAGCCACAGAAGGGCTTAAAGCTGGAGACGGACATGACCTCACGGGTGTCTGAAGGAGGGAGAGAGAGTGGCTCAAGGGAAGCAACAGGGACCAAGAGACCAGGGGTTGGCATTGATGAAGAAATGTTACTGCTTAGACCAGAGATGTGGCAGTGGGGAGCCAGCGACACGCAGAGCCTGAAGTCTTTTCGGGTGGAAGGCGCAGGAAGAGATGATGGGGTGACGCTGGGGCCAAGGGAAAGAGCAGGTCAGAGCGGCCAGAGGAGACTGCTGAGACGGGACTGGGGGTGCACGCTGGGGCTGGGAAGCAGCTGCTGGCTGATCTGACTGAACTGCAGCCAAAGTCCCCTCTGCTAGCCGGTGCAGATGTGTGTGGGCAGAAAGCCCAGAAAGCATAGACCATCTTGTCTGGGCATTTTTCATCTTGTCTGCTGGTATCATAAAGTCCACTTTGCCCCAGCTGGGAAGCGGAGGCAGGGCACCCTCCCTGAGAGGAGCCTCACGGCCGGTGGTGGTGGGGGCCGGCGCAAACTGGGCTGCTGAGGGACCCCCAGAAGCAAAGTACGTTCCAACGGCAGCTTTCCTCTTTGGCTTTTCTGCTGCACAGCTTGAGGGTCACACACCTCAACAACAGAAGACAAGGCTGAGGGACTCTTCCTCCGCCCCCTTTACCTCAGATGCAAAGTATTTGGCCATAGATGCTTCTTTGATGAAGGGCCTTCCAGCTTCTACAAGCCTAGCAGCGTTGTACGTTAGTAACCTTGCGGCTTCCAGCTGGGTGGCCACGTGAGCCACTTGGTGTTGCAGCCCCTGTAAAGACAGGCCCAAGTTACAGAATAATGACGCGTGGACATGCACACAGCTCGTCCTCACAGTCCTGCCTGGCCATACCACACTGCAGTCTTAACACATCCAAAGGAAATTCACATTTATTTCTTTCAAATAGCTTAAAATCTGCTCTCTAAAAATGAAATCATGACACTACAGGTATAGCTAAGTCCTTTCTTCTATAGAAGTTTCAAAGTTCATATAATTTTTGCCCTTGTCAAAATGTAAATGGTTGTAAATCATCACCAAGTTGGGCTTACCAACGTGCCTGTTATATTTAATTTGTCTATTCCTATACTAACATCACTGTTGTAGAAATGTTTTATGTCTTTTATGTAGAATTCTTGATTCTGACCATTTCTGCCAAGTATATTCAGTCCAACTGTGCCTATAGATCCCAACCAGACTGTCTAGTCCAACAACATCGCGTACTCAGAAAAGTGACTGTGGCCCGTGAATCAGCTCCTCTAATTCCACCGTGTCCTGGCACGAGAGGATGCTCATTCATTCGCTGTTGTAGAGGATGGGGACAAGGTCAATTGAAAGATGCAAGATTGCTCAGGCCTGGTCCTGACCCTCAAGAATTCTATCATGTTGACACGCTCAAAGTACAAAGCAAATCATTCTAACGAGATAAAGCAGTGGAGTAAGAATTAACTTTCACCCAATCTTCACAGTTAATAATATTAATTTTTTAAGACCAGCTTTCCAAGTTTTCCTCTGATCGGGCCATTATCATTACCCCATCAGACCCGACCTCCCCCACTGCCTACATTCAGTGCCTACACTTTCGTCTACAAGCAGAGATCAAACCTGTCCTCTCTTCCCATCCCTTTGTTTGGAATCAATGTGGCAGGTGGCTCTGAAACATACTCTAGTAGAAGGAAATGAAAATTAGCCCAGGAGCCAAGACAAAAATCTGCCATTGGCACCATATCAGCTCTATGGCCTCGGGAGTTCACCTTCCCGTGCAGAGGTTGGGAACAAGGTCAAGGCGGCAAGGCGCGGGGCCAGCCTGCATCCTCGGTCCTTCTGGGTGCTGAATGACAGCACCTGACCAGAGCCTAGTATCTTCTCTACAGCGTGCATGCGTCTGTTACAAACCTGGAGATGATGCAGCATGACAAAGCTGGCAGTGCCACCAGAAAGTATACTCGGAGCCCAGAGTTGGCTGAGGGGAGGCTTTTAAGTCAGTTATGCTGGAATGCTACCCCGCAAGGCTCCGAGATGCCAGGAGGGCCTGGTATGCTGCTCCACCAGGGTGTCTTCACTCTGGCAAAACCTCTGTGTGGACAGGGAGAAGAGCCCTGCCACCAGGAGGCTCCTGCTGGGAACCCTGGGATGCTGCCACTGGCAAGCATTTCCTCCTAGGCTTGCCCAGCAGCCTCATCTAAGGCAGCCAACTATTACTTTGTACAGATGTACACACCAAAGCCTCCTCCTCGCCTTACCACCAGATCTGCTCCGCCAGGATTCCTGACAAATGGTGCCCTTTACAAGTGCCTGTCAACCCAAGTACTGCTGAGCACTTTAAACACATTTTAACTTAAAATTATTTTTTATTGGAAAGTCAGATACACAGAGAGGAGGAGAGACAGGAAGATCTTCTGTCTGTTGATTCACTCCCCAAGCGTCCACAACGGCTGAAGCTGAGCTGAGCTGATCCGAAGTCAAGAACCCAGAGCCTCTTCCAGGTCTCCCATGTGGGTGCAGGGTCCCAAGGCTTCGGGCTGTCCTCTATTGCTTTCCCAGACTACAAGCAGGGAGCTGGATGGGAAGCAGGGCTGCTGTGATTAGAACCAGCACCCGTATGGGATCTCAGTACTTGCAAGGCGAGGACTTTAGCCACTAGGCTACCATGCTGGGCCCAGACTTGGAGCTTCTAAAGTAATGAGGAAACAAGCTCTGTGTTGCTCACCAAGGCAGCCCGAGTCACATTCTGCCAGTGGAGTGGACTAACTTTCACAGGTGCACTCCCCAGATCTAGTCCTTTCTCTCTAACTCCCCTGTTTGCGCTGCCTTGAGGGAATCCCTCTGGGCTTTCCAGTGCTTCCCCTCACTCTCCCTCTGCTTGCACTGCCTCCCACAGTGGAAGCCTGGAGGAGTGGGAAGGACTCAAGGACCACATACCTGAAAATCAAACACTCTTGTGCCAAATTGCATTCTTTCTTTGATATATGGAACAGCATAGTCAAAACATCCCTGGGCCAGTCCCAACATCTGTTAAAAATACAAACAGCATTTTTATTTAATGATAAGCTAATGCTCTCAATAATGCCAGTGGTAAAACTTTTTTTTTTAATAAAATAAAACATAAATTTAAGACTTATTGATGTCATACAGTTGGCCATAACTATGGCAAGCCTGAATCCAGGATCCAGGAACTCCATCCTCGCCCCTCACTGGAGTGGCAGGGCTCCGGCGCTTGGAGCGTGCCCTGCACTGGCACAGAGTGAGATGGGGAGAGGAATGGGTGGGACTTGATCCACACTCTGTTTAGAGACGCCGACAGCACAGGCAGACGACGGCTTCACGTGTTGCAACACCAGCCCTAGAGATTCCTTCTAAGGCAAACTGAGGAACCGGGCCAGGAAAGCAGTGGAGCTGCACAAGTGCAAGGTACGTTTCAGTAACGCATCTTTGCTGCCTGTGTCTATGGAACCGAATTTCCAATATTCAGGAGACAAGTTTAATTATCTTATATACGCCAGTGCATTTCATTCCGGCGTTGAAGCAGATCTCCCGGCATGCGACCTGCCCCCGAGCGGGCTGCTTTCCGGAAGTCTCCTCCTGGAAGCTCCGACCCTCTGGGTACAGAGGGAGCCGCACACGTTTCACTCACAACCTGGCAGATGGCACAGCAGCTCCCCCAGTCTTTCCAGGACTCAGGTGCTCAGTGTCACTTCTCAATCCTCTATCTTCCTGTCCATTTTGGGTATAATTAGGGTCAGCAAGCATTTGAGAGAGCAGGGATGCTCAGCCCTGGCTATACATCAGAGCTGTCTGGGGAATTCAGTTAAAAAAAAAAAACAAAACACTGAAACTGAGCCTAACAACTGGATTCAAGTCTTATCCCAAATACCATCTTCTTCAAAATTCTCCAGTTGGTTTAATGCAAACTCACGACCGGAAGCAACTGATAGTATATGGCTAAAAAAAAAAGTTAATTTACAAGCAAAAGGACAAACCAGGACATGGTGACAGTTTGCGCTGAATTTGTCTCACTGCTAACCAATTTCCATTTCTACTGAGCAACCCAAACTTAGAAATGGCTCCTAAATTTCAACATTAGACAGCCATTAAATCACTATCTAATTATGTCAAACTGTGTAGGCTTTAGAAAAAGAAAAAAAATCAATAATTATAGCCTTGGGGGAAAATGCCCACAAACATCAATATTTCATTAGCATTCATTCACATTTTCTTTTAGCCTTTTATTTTAACATTCTGGAAAATAGAAATATTGTATTAAAAATTAAATGGCCAAAACCTCCCACAAGCTCCAAAATTAAAATGAGATTCAATGTATTCTTGGCTGTAGTGACGTCGCTGTATGCTGCCAGCTCACAGGACGGAAGTCGCCCCCGGTGTTGACAGGAAGCTGGAGTGCCCGCTGTCCACACAGAGCTCAGCCACCTCAGGAAAAGGCTTCCTTTCCAAATGCCCAAGAGCTGGATTCTTGCCAACAGCAGGGTTTCCAGAACAATGCCTTCAGTTCGCCTTTTGTCTAAGGCTCGCACCCAGGCATCGCTCCAGCTGACCTGAACTTGAACAGGTTGTGAGATAACTCGGATGATTCGATGGCAGCCCAGGACGGTGCCGGAAGACGGACACCACCTGTGTGTCCGCAAGCAACGAGACTCAGAGCTGTCTCATGAATGCCAAAGCTGACAAAGTCAAGTCACAGAAAAACTTCAAAAAAGGAACAAATGAGGCAATTCTTTTTAGCTACCCATTGTCTAGCTTTGTGGGAAATCTGGGTTAAAATTTAGATCTAAAAATAGTAGCAAAAAAGTCTAGAATAACAATGCAAAACTTATCTACTCCAATAGCTAATACAAATGTGCTTTCTTTAAAACCTGAAAGATGAGAGCTATTGAATTTTAGATACTCATTGACTACAAATCAATGTCCTATATAAAAATCATGTTATTTAAACAAAGACATTATTTATAGTAAAGCCAAAGACCTTATTCACTTCATGAAGCAAATAAATATTACAAAATAAGTGATATCATATCATATAAAAACGTAATATGAATTTTAAGGGCATAAAATAGTTATCTACCCATCTCTCATTGTGGTTATTTTGCTTCACCTGCCACACACACAAACGGCCCAGTTACTCCATGCAAAACATGAGCAAGTCTTACATTAACTACAGATTAGGGACCTTACTATACAGTAGAATATTGTCTTTTTCATTTTAAACTTTTATTCTAGCATAAATAACATACTCTGAGAAGTTGAGCTTAATACAAAGCCACATTTCAGTTACAATTCACTTTAGAAACCATCAGCCCAAGGACTGGATGATACTTTAACGTTCTCAAAGCAGAAAGCCTAGCACTTAGCCACTGCTTGGTTTTCCAGGCACTACGTAATTGAAACAAACTATGGGAAATCAACCTTCCCATGTAAGGGAAGGGCGCCATCTTGTGTTCACAAACTTCCAAACACTCTGTTCTTAATGCATTTTTTTTTTTTTTGTCTTTTTCTATTTTAAATGATTGACATTATGGGAAGCAAAAATCTGACTCACCTGGGCAGCAATTGCTATTCTCCCTTCATTAAGAATGCCTATGGCGTACTTATAGCCATGTCCAACTTGTCCCAAGACGTTGGTTTCTGGAACCTGAAAATACATGTGCACTTATTTCTCGGCTTGACACAGTCCAGCTGGATGGTGTATTTTCCATGCCTGCACAGTCTGTGAGGCGTATTACTGCATCAGAGAGGTCTGAATCAGCCATCCATCTCTGTCTATATTTCCCCCAGGCCCTTGCATCTTCCAGAGCTAGCATAATCTGTTGCATGAATGAATGACTGAATGAAATTCCACCCCACTCTCCCTAATTCTTCTGTGGATGCTCCAATGTGAGATAACACAGTAGGAACTACAAAACTATGCAGCATGTGCAAAAGTAAGAGAAACCAACCTTTCTTCTGCTGAAATTAATCTGCACAACAATCAACTGTGTGTGCACAGGAGACAGGAGCAAGGGGAGAGGAGGCACAAGAAAATGTGTCTTCGTAATTTAAAAAAAATGAAGACTCAAAATATCCACTGCTGACAGTCTACCTTAGAGTCTGTTTGCCCAGATTTTCGCTGCCAACCCATGGCTGGGGTAGATATCGATTTGTTGTGTCCTCCATCCTGTTGTGGTACCAGGTGTCCTCTGCAGGTTCCAATAGAACCTTGCCATATCCTCCGGTTGCAACACACACCAGTACACATTATGGCTTGGACTGGGTGCCGGCTGGGCTGGGCTAAGCTTTAGCCCCCATCAACCTGAACTGGATTTGGGGGCGGGCTGTGCTGGGCCAGGCCGGGTCAGGCTAGAGCACCCACTGGCAAAAGTTGAGGTGGGGCAGGCCATGTCAGACTGGAACACGATGCCCAACCAGCACACACAAAACCCGGGGGTGGGTAAGGGGTAAAGCTGGTAGGAGAAATGTGGAGGGCTCCCCTGCTGGAACACCACTCCCACTGGAGAGTGTGAGTTGGGATGGGGGCAGACCAGACTGGGCAGAGCTACAACATCTGTGGGCCTCAGGTGAGCTAGATCAGGGAAAAGCCAGGCTGGATTGATAGCTTTACTGGTACAAGCATAGATCAGAGTGGGTGAGGGCTGGTTGGGCTTTGTTGCAGCATCAGCTGGCAGATGCTGGCACTGAGGCTTAATCCTGTCAAGCTAAACTGCAGAACCACCTGGAGAGTGCATGATCTGGGAGTGGGCCCAGGAGGGGAATAGTGGCCACCTCTCTCTATGTTACCACTCCCACAGGAGAGCATGAAAACCAGGACAGGGCACACATGGGTAGACAGAACGGCACCCACCAGCACGTGTGTGGGCTGGATAGAGGGCTGGTTGGACTGAACTAGGCTTCACTGCCCATTGACATATAGGAGAGCTGAATGGGATGTGGGACTGACTGGACCAGTCTGCTGTACATATGGGCAAGCAAGGGAACCAGGACAGGGGCAGGCTGCTGGGGGTTATGGGGAGTCTCCCCGACTAGGCTGTAGCTCCCACTGGTTTGTGTGAGGGCCGAGTGTGTGGTGGGCAGAGTCAGGCTGGACTGCAACACCCATTGGTTCTTGTAGAAGACATGGCTGGAAACAGAACCGACCCAACAATTGCAACCACCAACATATGCATAAGCTGATTGGGGCAACAGGCTGTGCCGGACCCTGTACTGGCATGCACACACAGGAATCAGGCCTGGGATCACCTCAGACAAAGTTTCTTTGAGGATCCCTCCAACTCAACTGCTGATCTCACAACCCCAACCACGAAGAGAAGTGCAGGTTCCAAGGTCTGACCATGGAGTGCAAGTGTCAAAGCTGAATCTCCTCAGAGGCTCAGATGGAACAGTAGTCAGCAAATCCAAGTGCACATGGAGGATAGGGCAAGGTTCTATTGGAACCTGCAGAGGACACCTGGTACCATATCCTTTTCTGAAGAACAAAGCTTCGAAAGTTTCAAAGTTTGGGAAGAATCTGAGTTACACCACGTGCTGCACTGCTCCCCAGGACAACCAGGCCTACGACTTGCACTTGTGGCCTCCACCTTGTCTGAGTCCTGACGTCACCTAAGGGCACCCCCCACTGCCATGAGTGTGCAAGTACTGTGTGTGCTCAACGCCCTGAACGTTAGGACACTTATCTCGCACACGGTCGGAGGTTCCAAGAAAAGCTTATTCCACATCAGTCCTTTACTGATAATACCAACACACCCACCTTGACATTTTCAAATGTTAACGGGCAGGTTGAAGTAGCTCTGATCCCCAGTTTATTTTCTGGTCTTCCTATGTGTAAGCCTTCAGTGTTACGATCCACAATGAAGGTGGTGATTCCTTTATAGCCCTAAAAAGCAGATTTAAAATGCAATTACCTCCTGTTTATAAAAATCTTTGTTTACAGAGTTTTAGGTAAAAACTAAAAATGAACTTTAATAATAACTACTAAAAGTGCACACAATGAAGCCAAAACAACTGGAGGTTATTAGAGCCCAAACAAGTCAAAGTTCCTTTCACTTCCTCACAAAGCATCAGGAATATGAGCATTGTCACACTGAGGCATTATATGATCATGAGGACTACATGTTTTGAAATTTAATTTATTAAACACTAAATTTTTATAATTTAATTTAAATAAGTGTTATATCAGTGAAAACAGCATAGATAAAATATATGTTCATTTTACTGTACAGGGTACTTCTAAAAATATGCAGAAAAACATAGTAGCACATGAATTATGATGCAAAAGTTTTGAAATTTATGCATTACGTTTTCACATATGCATTCTGAATTTTCTGAAGGTCCTTTATATTCATAGATTTCAAACCTTTTGTACCACAATAAGTTTACAATTCCATCTTCCACAGGTTTTTCAAGTATTCCAATATGTTTATTTTACAACAGAATATAATATGTTTTAAAATAGATGTTCTTCATTATTAAACAGAAAACTGGAAATTGCTACAAAATTAAAGATTAGCTTCCTATATAACATATGAGGAGGTAAGTAACAAACAGTCCTCCAGGCTATTAATAGTCGTGGACAATATTTATTTTAGGAGATTAATAAGAGGGTGAGAAGATGCTAGCTCATTTCCAGTACCAAGGAGAAAGTTGCTAAGACCAGGCCCTGGAAATGAAACGAAAGGAGGAAAAGCAAGGAAAAGGTGCGGGAGAGAAGGGACACGTACACGAGAAGGGTCCACGTTGGCCATCACCAGGAAGATGTCGGCCAGCCCGGCATTGCTGATCCACATCTTGGACCCGTTGATGACATAGTGATCCCCTCTTTTCTCAGCTCGCGTCTTCAAAGAGAAAGAATCACTTCCTGACCCAGCTTCTGACAGGCAGAAACTTGCCAACTGCATATGTGAGAAAAGAAACTCAGATTAATATTTACATTCTGGGGCCCGGCGCTGTGGCTTAATGGTTAAAGTCCTCGCCTTGCATGTGCTGGGATCCCATATGGGCACCGGTTCGTATCCCAGCTGCTCCCCTTCCCATCCCTGCTTGTGGCCTGAGAAAGCAGTCGAGGATGGCCCAAAGCCTTAGGACCCTGCACCGACGTGGGAGACCCGGAAGAGGCTCCTGGCTGCTGGCTCCTGGCTCCTGGCTCCTGGCTCCTGGCTGCTGGCTCCTGGCTGCTGCGGCCACTTGGGGAATGAACCAGCAGGTGGAGGATCTTGGTCTCTATCTCTCCTTCTCTCTGTCAGTTTGACTTTCCAAACAAATCTTAAATATATATGCATATATGTTTACATTCTGTATTAAACATACAGCAAAATACACATTTGTACAATAAAAAACAGGCATTAGCTTTTTTATTATGACCTATGCTGATAAAAAAGATGAGTGATATTCTGAGAGTATTTTTAAAAATTCCATTATTGCCTCAGACAAATTTAAGAACACATTCTTCAGTTCACTTAAACTGGCTGTGATAATTACAGTAACAAGGTCAGCATCCTGGCAGAGCAGGCAAGGCAGTGTCAGCATCAGTTTGAGTCTTGAATGCTCCACTTGCACTCTCGCTGACCACGTGCTGGGAAGCAGCGAGGACGGCCCGAGTGCTTGCCCTGACCCCATGGGGGATCCCTGGGAAAAGCTCCTGCCTTTGGCCTGGCCTAGCCCAGTTGTGGCCGTCTGGGCAGTGAACCAGCAGATGGAATGCCTCTGCCCTTTCCCCTGTTTTTCCTTTCTCGGTAACTCTTTTAATAATGGTATTAAAAAACATAATTGAAACAAAAAAGTTATACTTTCTGATGGTTATTCTCTACATTTCCAATGGCAGAGTGTATTTTTCTTTCTTTATTGAGCACCGCTTAAGTACGGTGTTGCACTTGTGGTCTGGAATAGTAAAGTCTGCTCTGTAGCTACTTTTATTGCGAACTGGGAAAACATCAGATCCGTTTCAACAGCTCATCTCAACTCACTTTGTCTGTAATCAGCTTCGGAAAATAGGTGGCCTTTTGCTCTTCTGTTGCATACTTCTTAATCAGCTTGTTAATGACTGTGTTCTGGATATCACAGATGAGACCTACAGACGCATCGACTTTGGATAATTCCTCAACCACCAGCACAGTGGAAAAAAACGAAGCTCCCGTTCCTCCGTACTTTGTGTCGACTTCAATACCCATCAGCTGCAGGGGGAATGAGGAAACACAGATTGAGAAAGCTATTCTTACATGAAGAAATTTCCCTCAAATTCAAAAATAAACTGTAACCTCACCTTTCCTTATTTTAAAAAATTTCCAAGTATATTTTAATTTTGTATACTCATTTTGCTAAAGTAACAAAAAAGTCTATAATGGAAATTATTAATATTTGAAGAGGGTGAAATAACGTGCTACTATGCGTTTCCTGTTGAATCCTAAGGAGGAAATTAGGAGTGGTACAGTGCTTTCAAGGCAGTGGAGTATGACGGACAGGATGCATGATGGACTCTCCCCTGCTGCCCGTCTTGTTAGAACGGCCATCTGCTTGGACTGCCGACGCTGCTTCGGCCTTTGAGCCCAGCTCCCTCAATACTGACTCGGTGGACAGTGAGGCTCCTGTGGGTGAATGGCCACAGTCTCATTTGGCCTAGTCTTTTCTTTCAGGCTCCTCCATCTTAAGTTTTTCAGCGAGGATAGAAACTTGCCATTTTAGCAAGTCCAAGAGGGTCACCAGGCAAGACTTGTGACAATGGCTATTGTATGGGAAACATGACTACACCTTGGCCAAGACTTTCTAGTAACTCCGAGCAAGTTCAGCCACAGCTACAGTCAGCTTCGGCAGGACTTGACTTGTTAAGTGTCCTCTCTTCACAGGATGTGTCCATGGAACCCTCAACCCGCAGCTGTGAGCAGATAAGAAGAGGCTGCCCCTCTTCCCTTCACACACCCTTGGAATCCACAACTTGCTGAAACCAAAGTCGTGGCTGCAGGGCTCTAGGCTGAAGGAAAGCACAGCTCACGTAAGGTCAGAACCACAGAGAGGGAGGATCAAAACCATGCAAGAACCAGAACTGATGCTCGGTGAGGAAGAAGAGAAGGACGTGGATGTGTTTGAAGACCAAGCAGGGCATGGTAACTATCTGCTATAAATCCCGAGCACTTGCAGGGATTGCTTCCTGTGAAACAATCACATTAATGATTAGAAATATTGCTTGCTTTAGCCACTGTGGCTGGGACAATGTGATATGAAGCAGGTAGGGGTTACTCTAAGCAAGGGCAATTTTTACAGATAGGTAGCAGGTGCAGGTACAGATTCTGCCTAGGCAGCCCTGACCGGGGGAACTGCTGCCTCAGGTCCTAGAAGGCCACAAAGCTTCTCAGGCTATTGGGTCTGGGAACGGTTCAGTGAAACAAGGCTGAAGAATGGACTCAGAGTCTAAACTTACACACTAGACTTCTGTTTGATCCAATGTGACTGCAGAGGACTCCATTTGCCCAAGAGTTTCATTGTCAAAAAATGTTGGAAAAATCACCACTAAGAAAATGGCCTTAGAAAAGCTGGTCATGGTAAAACAGGAAGAAGTAAAATTATCTAGCTAAGTGGAAAGGCTATTTTTCAAACAGGATGACAGACACATTGCAGACAACAGCTCTTAGTAACAGCAACCAGTTCTGGAGCATCCTTAATACCTAAAACAGGGCTCAGATGGGGCTGCCACCTGTGGCATCAGCATCCTATATGGGTTCGAGACCTGGCTGCTTCACTTCCTATCCAGCTCGCTGCTCATGGCCTGGGAAAACAGCAGATGGTCCAAGTGCTTGGATCTGTAAAGCCATGTGGGAGACCCCACAGAAGCTTCTGGTCATTTGTGGATGAAAGATCTCTCTCTGTCTCTCCATCTATCTCTCTCTGCAACTCCTTCAAATAAATAAATCTAAAAACATTTAAAGTAAGGTATGTATTTCTGGGGTGAGATTTTTGCACAGTGTTTAAGCTGCCACTTGTGGAGGGAGGGTTGGGGGAATCAACATCTCCTATCAGGACTCCAGGATTAGATTTCCAGCTCTGCCTCCACCCTAGCTTCCTGCAGATGAGCACACTGGGAGGCAGCAGGTGAGGGCCCAAATGCTTGGCTCTCCTGCCACCCACACGGGAAACCTGGATTGAGTTCTGGGCTGCTGGCTGCGGTCTGGTCCACTCTAGGCAGTTGCAGGCATTTGGGAAGTGAATCAAAACACTGGAGAACTCTGCCTATTTTTGTCTGTCTGCCTTCCAAATAAATTACTTTTAAATTAAAAAACTAAGAGATCACTCCATACTTAATGCAGAAAGAAAACCCAAGTTAGTTAGTACAGTGACCTAAGAGGTCCTCCTTGGTGTCCCCACGAGGACGGCCTCTTCCTCCACCCACAGGCAGGGGAGTTCTACTTTCTATTTCATATGATGAACCTCCAGCAAAGGACTGCGGGACTTGAAAAGTTGGACATCTGCTGCTCTGGTCAGAGTTCAGATTTCACCTCTGCTTCTAAGTTGACCGGATACACTGAGATTCAGGTGGAGTGGGTATCACACTCAGAGAGTTATCTAAAGCCGGGGTTCTTTACACCATCAGGGAGCTGGGGGACTCTCTGCTATCGTCATTATCCCATGCGGCCATGCTGCCTCTCCCCTGGAACGCAGCAGTTGTGCCCACTAAAATTGTCTCCAGATACTGCTGAATGCCCTTCGGAGGCCAAACTGCCCCGACTGAGAGGCACTGGTCTAAAGAAATCATATCTACTCTTCTTACCTTTTCTTTTTAGAAAGCACAGTATTTCCAACTTCTAATATCATGTCAATTTAAAAAAAGTTTAAATACATTAATAGCAACTAGTATATCAGCCTAAAAGAGAACACAGATAATTTTGACCAGGAAATCAAGAGTTTGTTATACTATTATTAATGTCCCTAAATCTAATAGTGTATATGCATTTTAACATGGGATGTATTTTAAAAAGTTTAAAAATGGAAGAATTAGTTCGACCTTGGCAGCTCAGGTGACAGCAGCTCTCCACAGTGGTGGCGACTTGCTTGGCAGAGAGTACCCAAGCCAGGTTGACCCAATGCCTGGGACTCGGCCCATGGACACCATTGCTACGTGGTGAGCGAGTCCTGGATGTTGGGCGGCCAGTGAACCCTTGGGCACTAGGCTCCACCTGCTTGCCCAGCAGCGAGCACTAGGGTTTTTTTTTTTTTTTTTGTATGTAAGTGCTGCCTAAAGACAGTAATGGATATGGTCAACGTGAGTGTAAGTGAAGGATGAATCCTGTGTGACTCCGAACGACCGGGACACTGAACTTGCTGGCAGTTTGGAGACTAAGACCTGGCTGTTCAGAGGGGAGAAAAGGAATGATTGGTTTGGGTCAGACTGATTCATCAGCCCACATGGGAGTACTGAGATGAGCTGTTAGCATAGAGCATACAGTGGGTAGACAGAACGGCACCCACCAGCACGTGTGTGGGCTGGATAGAGGGCTGGTTGGACTGAACTAGGCTTCACTGCCCATTGACATATAGGAGAGCTGAATGGGATGTGGGACTGACTGGACCAGTCTGCTGTACATATGGGCAAGCAAGGGAACCAGGACAGGGGCAGGCTGCTGGGGGTTATGGGGAGTCTCCCCGACTAGGCTGTAGCTCCCACTGGTTTGTGTGAGGGCCGAGTGTGTGGTGGGCAGAGTCAGGCTGGACTGCAACACCCATTGGTTCTTGTAGAAGACATGGCTGGAAACAGAACCGACCCAACAATTGCAACCACCAACATATGCATAAGCTGATTGGGGCAACAGGCTGTGCCGGACCCTGTACTGGCATGCACACACAGGAATCAGGCCTGGGATCACCTCAGGCAAAGTTTCTTTGAGGATCCCTCCAACTCAACTGCTGATCTCACAACCCCAACCACGAAGAGAAGTGCAGGTTCCAAGGTCTGACCATGGAGTGCAAGCGTCAAAGCTGAATCTCCTCAGAGGCTCAGATGGAACAGTAGTCAGCAAATCCAAGTGCACATGGAGGATAGGGCAAGGTTCTATTGGAACCTGCAGAGGACACCTGGTACCACAACAGGATGGAGGACACAACAAATCGATATCTACCCCAGCCATGGGTTGGCAGCGAAAATCTGGGCAGACTCTAAGGTAGACTGTCAGCAGTGGATTCTGGAGAGTTCATCGTGTTTGGAATGGTGAGATTGGCAGCATTTCAGAACTGTTGGACTATCAAAAGCACTTGAGTAGGACCCTCAGAGTATGTCCCACGTCGGGGACCTGGGATGAGTGGGTGGCTGGGTGGGCTTCTCTCTTTATTCTCCCCTTACCCCAGATCAAAAAAAAAAAAAAAACAAAAAACCAAACAATGTGAAACCTATAGTCTTACCCACTTTCCTGTAGGCCTTGACCCTTTGTGCCCTAATCAACCATGTAAAGATTATCAAGATAAAATAATAATAAAAAAAGAAAATGAAAGAATTATGAAATATATACCCCTTGTTGAAATAATCCTTGTATTACTGATTCCTCCATTTTTCCATTTTCATCCATTCTGGAAACGAAAGGCGCAATTTGTTCTTGTGCAAATTTTTTAACTGTGTGAAAAAAAATAAGTATAAGTTTATGTTCAAGTGACACACATGTTAACAAAGATTGTAACAGTTCATTATAGTTTGATAACAAAACTTTGTTTTCAACACATTTAACTAGGCATCTGGCACAGTGAGCTAAGCTGCCACCTGCAAGTCAGCATCCCACACTGAAGCACTACTTTGAGTCCCAGATGTCTTGATTCTAATCCAGCTCCAGATTACTGTGTTAGGGAAAGCTCCAGAAGCTGGGCAAGTGCCAGGGTGCCTACCACACATGTGGGAGATCTGCATGGAGTTCCGGCTCCTGCCTTTGGCATGGCACAGTCCAACTGATTATAGCTGTTTGGGAAGTAAACCAGTAGATGGAAGACCTCTGCTTCTTGCCTTCTCACTCTTCTGAAAAGTATATCTTTTTTAAAAAAACAAGAGTTATATATATATTTAAAAGGCAGCGTTATAAGGAGAGGGAGACAGAGATTGTCCATCTATTGGTTCACTCTCCAAACGTCTGCAGTGGCCAGAGCGGGGCCAGGCTGGTCTCAGACGCCTCCCCTGCAGGCTTGGGGGTTTGAGCCCTTCGGTAAGGAGCTGTGTCTGAAGGGGAACAGGCAGAACTGCAACTGGTGCCTGTGTGTTGTGGTGGTGGCATGGGTGGCGGCACAACCACTTATGCCACAGCACTGGATTCCATAATAACCCTTTAAAGACATGAAGATGTATACTAGTGCCATTATTCGTTTATAATACAATTTAAGGGTTTTTTTGTTTGTTTTATTATAGAAACTATAAATTCCCCAGCCTCCTGATAATCCTTTAGGGCATTAAAAATGTTAATAGGTACATGTGGCCCAAAAATAAAAACATAAAATGAAAAATGAAAGCCTTGTTTCTTGCTCTGGCCTTCCAGTTTCTCTCCTTGAATGTACCTAATTTTATTACTTTTTTTTTGTTCTGAAAATGTCCTTTGAAAGTCAGAAATACTTATCTAAATAGACACATACGATGTATCTCTGTGTGCATATTTCCTTCAGAGATCACACCAAAGCTGAGGGGGCAAAGAAAGCGAGATGTACTTATTGTGGGAGGCAGAATCTTGAGATGGTCCCAAGAGGGCCAGCCTCTGACGCACCTGTCTTCACTTACTCAGACATAAACCCAAATGCTACCAGGAAGATTTTTACAGGTAAAAAGAAAGTCCCAAATCAGCTGACCTGAAAACAGGCAGGTGATGGTCCGTGGGCCTGCCCTTAGTAGGAGAGGCCCTAAAAAGCAAGGGGCTTTTCCAGATGGGACAGATTTTAAGAGGAACCAGTTGCATGGGAGGGAGCCCTGTGGCAGTAAAAACAGGCTGGTGGAGGCCTTAGGCAATGGTGAGAAGCCAACCGACCTCTGGCCTGCATCAGTTAGTACCTGAATGCTGACACCACCACAGGAGCCAGGACTCTGCCCTGCACATGAAAACACTGCCCGCATGCCCCGAGGAGAGCCTTGAGGGTTCCTGACCCTGGATGCTATCCTTCACCTCTATCTAGAGAACAGGGAATGCCCAAATATTGTTCTATCCCACCAAATTTGTGTACATTGTTACACAACAACAACAACAACAAAAAAACCCTAGTTGATGAACAACTCATATTCTAAGAACAGCTCTGTCATTGCGCTACAGGTTTTTAAAGCGTATCTTAGTCTTACACACACATACACATCTCTTCACAGAACTAAATGGAGGTCAACTGCAGAAGGGTTTTATTTATTTATTTTTTAACAAAAGAAAAATAGAGATTTACAATGCCATGAATTTAAATAACATGCTGCTAGATATGATAGTCTCCATTACACAGTTACTGTACATCCCCTTAAATGAAAAGCCACAAAACATAATCAACAACAGGAAGAAGAAAAAAGAAATTAATAACACCATGAAGTTAAATAACATGCTACTGAATGACTAATGTGTCTCTGAAGAAATGAAAAAGAAAATCAGAACCTTCTTGAAGAAAATGATGCTACTGTATGATCTATGAGTCACTGAAGAATTTAATCAGAAGAAAGTGTTTTGAAGAGATGAAACTAACAAAACAATCAAAATCCATGAGATACAGTTTCTGCTGATCTTTATTGGTGAGATATGTCTCTGCAGGCAACAAATAGATGGGTTGTTTCTTAATCCAGTCTACTAATCTATGACGTTTGATTGAGCTTACGCTATTTACATTCAGGGTTAATATGATTGGGTGGTAATTTGGTCTTGCCATTTTAGCAATGGGTTGTTCATTGATTTAATCTTCTGTTGTCATTTTCCTGGGATGTTCTTCATATTTGCCTTTGGTTTTGTTTGGTGTTATTCCTCTTCTCTGTTAAGAGAACATCTTTAAGTATCATTTGTAGGGCAGGTTTGGAAGAGTCATATTCTTTTAACTTTTCTTTACTGTGAAAAAATTTTATTTCATTTTCAAAGACAAAAGAAAGCTTAGCTGAGTATGTCATCCTGGGCTGACAATTTTTTCTTTTAGAATCTGGACTCTGTCACTCCATTCTCTTCTTGCCTGTAGAGTTTCCTGTGAGAGGTCTCCTGTGAGTTTGATTGCATTCCTTTATATGTCAGTTGATTTTTTTTCACGTGCACATTTAGGGATCTTTTCCTTATGTTCTATTAAAAAGAGCTTGATTATCATGTGTCGTGGTGAAGATTGCTTTTGGTCAAGTCTGTTGGCAGTTCTATGCCCCTCCTGGATGTTGTTTCCCAATTCTTTCTCGAGATCAGGGAAATTTGCCATACTTATTTCATCAAATACATTTATATATATATATATATTTTAAAGATTTATTTTTATTATTTTTTTTTATTGGAAAGGCGGATATACAGAGAGGAGAGACAGAGAGGAAGATCTTCTGTCCGATGACTCACTCCCCAAGTGAGCCCAACGAGCCGATGCTATGCCGATCTGAAGCCAGGAGCCTCTTCTGGGTCTCCCACGCGGGTGCAGGGTCCCAAAGCTTTGGGCTGTCCTCGACTGCTTTCCCAGGCCACAGGCAGGAAGCTGGAAGGGAAGCGGGGCAGCCGGGATAGAACCGGCGCCCATATGGGCTCCCGGGCGTGCAAGGCGAGGACCTTAACCACTTGCACCACCGTGCCGGGCCCCAAATACATCTTTAAACCCAGCTTTTCTTTCTGCACCTTCTGGGACTCCCATAACTCTTATATTTGGCCTCTTAATAGTGTCTTTCAATTAGTGAATACTTTTTTTGGCCTGATCCAGCTCTGCTTCCAGCTTTTTGTTTGTTTTCCTGTGGTGACAGAAAATATCTTCTAATTTTGAGATTCTTTCTTCTGCCTCCTTCATTCTATTTTGGAGACTCCCCACTGTACTGTTAATTTGCTCCACTGTATTCTTCATTTCTGATATATTAGCTTTCATTTGAATCATTTCCAGTGTGACATATTCCTTGATTTCCTGCTTTATATGCTTCTCGTTGTTGATAAGAAGTTTCATAAGTGTTTTGAATTCTGTATCCCCAATTTCTCGATGTCTTCCTCAGTTAACTCTGAGGTATAATAAGGGTTTGCTCCTTCGCAGGGGAGTTTTCAGTAATATTCATTGTGCCTTTGTCTCTTCTTTTGCTCTTGGTCATTGTACTTCTGGTTATCAGAGCCTTCTCCTTGGGGCAGGTTTCTAAGCTCTGTCACCACAGGTTTACAGTTTAATTTTACTTATTGCAGTTGGTTCATGGCTTTTTGTTTGCAGTCATTTGTGCCACAACCTCCAGCAAGTTCCAGGTCTGGGTTCTTACGTTAGATTTTCACCATGGTCTCTGTAGCCACAGCACCTGGCTCACCAGTCTCAACTTTCTGTGTAACTGTGCTGAGGCTGCACCAATGTCTGCACAGCCTTTCTCCCACTTCCGGTTGGAGCAGGTCCCAGAATTAGGGAGACACCAGGTGTCTTTATATAGGTAGGTTGTTGGTGGTGCTGATCTTGCCGGAACCTGTTGGCCATTATGTCTGAGATGCACAGAAACCTAGTTTGACCCGTATGATGCCACAGTCGGTATTATTTTCCTATGGGACCAGTGCAATCCACTGAACTCAGTGAGTTCTCGCTGAACTCAGCAAATGCGCAGCTAACTTGCCCTCTGCAGTCTTAAATTCTTTGCCACACTATAGGAAATGGTGCCTGATGTGCCACTACTAGAGTTCTTGATCTGCTGGCCATCAGGTTTGAGGATTACCCCGACCTGTCTTGGGTGGAACCTGTAGGAGGCCACATTGTTGCTGTTCAATGAACCAGAAATGAGTTCACTCCCAGCTCCATGTATGCACAGTCCTGACCCATAGCCCTTGCCTCCTTAAACAAATGACGCCCAATATGGCTCAAGGAGGCGGACTGGGCTATGAAATCTACCCTGTTCTAGCACCGCCTGCGTGGGACGTGCTGCTTTGTCTCTGCTCCTGGTCAAATCAAACAGACCAGCGGGACAGGCAGTTCTTTGTCAGGGTTCACCTCTGGAGCTCCCACTAGACGTCCCTTCCCACCTTGTTGCTGGTGGAGTTCTAGCTGCTGGTGGAGTTCAGCTCACCATTCACTGAAGGCCTCTGCAACACCACACTTTTGTGTCCGCTGCTTTCCTGTGTCTGTCAGTCTCCAGGTACCTCTCTGCTGTTGTTCTGTCCTATTCTATTTCCTGGAATATGCCCTCTTTGCTTCACACTGGGTAATACCTTTCCATCTGTCTGAACGTGTCCTTACCCTATTCTGCCATCTTGATTCTCTGCAGAAGGGTTTTAGCAGCATACAATTTGTATTCCTTGGATTCAGGCTCCCGGTTCCTATCGGGAGCATTTCACAGATAAAGGCACATCTTTAATTTTATGTAAAGCTTGAAAACCCCATTATCTAAACATATTTTTAAAATGGAGTATTTATGCTCTTCTAACTCTGCAAGTCTACATAAGAGATGGTAACAAGGTGGCTTCTGAGAAATGGGGAACAAGGGGCCCCAGGCTTCTGCTGCTGTTTTCAAAACCTTGGACACACACAATTTTTTCCAAGGTTGCACCACAGCCTCCTCTGTTTGCAAAGCGAGCTGAGCAAATCTTGCCAACAGAACTGCTGTCAGAGAAATATGACAAAGATGAGAAAGGTCGTACCTGAGCTCTTTATCATCATCTCCTCATCCGTAAATGTTTGCAGCGGAGCAAAGGGTAGCCCATTACTTGCTGTCTCGAGCAGCGCTTCCGACTGGGAGGACTTGAGGGCACGAGGTGGGATTTTCCAGGACAGGCAACTCAGGAAGTTTCTCCTCAGCTGCAGAGCGGCCCGGTGGAGAAGCAGTACATGTAAATGTAAAGAGCGTCATGTATTTCTGGGAAGAACTGCCTAACCCAGCCCCAGGCAGGTGGCCTTCACAGCCCCGGGCGCCCGACTATGGACTCCACCACAGACCAAAAACAGTGACACACGAAAGTCTGCAGTGAACATTCTTCCTTTTTAAAGATTTATTTTATGGGCCTGGCGCAATAGCCTAGTGCCTAAATCGTCCCCTTGCATCTGTTGGGACCCCACATGGCACCAACTCATGTCCCGGCTGCTCCACTTCCCATCCAGCTCCCTGCCTGTGGCCTGGGAAAGCAGTAGAGGATGGCCCAAGGCCTTGGGACCCTGCACCTATGTGGGAGATCCAGAAGAAACTTCTGGCTCCTGGCTTCAGATTGGCACCGCCCCAGCTGTTGCTGCCAAATTTGAGGAGTGAACCATGGGACGGAAGAACTTTCTCTCTGTTGTCTCCTCTCTGTAGCTCTGCCTTTCCAATGGAAATTTTTGAAGAATATATTTATTTTATTTATTTGAAAGACAGAATTTTAGAACATCTGGGCCCGGTGCGATAGCGTAGTGGTTAAGGTCCTCGCCTTGAACGTGCTGGGATCCCATATGGGCACCAGTTCTAATCCCTGCAGCTTCATTTCCCGCCCATCCAGCTCCCTGCCTGTGGCCTGGGAAAGCAGTTGAGGACAGCCCAGAGCACTGGGACCCTGCACCCGTGTAGGAGACCTGGAAACAAGTTCCTGGCTCCTGGCTTCGGATCGGCACAGCACCGGCCATTGCAGTCACTTGAGGAGTGAATCATTGGACGGAAAATCTTCCTCTCTGTCTCTCCTCCTCTCTGTACATCTGCCTTTCCAATAAAAACAAATAAATCTTTAAAAAAAAATTCTAGCATCTGATAAGCAATGGCTACATGATCTCAGGCAAGGCATTTTCAAACTCTCATTTCAACAGCCCAGAATGTTTCCTTACCTATAGAAGGCAGATAATATAATCTTGGAGGTTTTCTGAGATTACTGAGACAACCACAGAAAGGCCTAGCATGGAACCTGCTAAACAGCAAGGTCTCAATCAGTGTTAGAAGCTATCTTGATTGCAACTACCAGGCGCCAGCAGGCACCACAAGAGACACAGCAGAAATAACAGGGTCCAACTAGCAGCTGTCGTTTCTGGCCGGTGTGCCTCCCTGTTGCAATGTCCCAAGCGGCGTGGGATATGTGTTTTCCCAAGTTTTGATCATATACAGAAAAGCTAAGGAAAAGGCAACAAGGGTTGTTCATCTCCCTGCGTGAGCCCCTCTCTGCAGCGTGTGCCTAGGGGAGGATGTACACCAGAGCAAAGGAACACTGGCCAGCCAGAAGAGAAGCATAGCTGGCCAGCACATCTTCATGTTCGTTTTCAGGATTACATCATTCACAGCAATGTTGCAGAGGACTGTTTTATTTATTGACAGAGTTGGGACATGAATCCTCTGGACTAGAAGGAAGGAGGGAGGCACATGAGGGCTGGTCTTCCTGTTGAAACAAGAATAACAGTCATAGTCATAGTAATAACAGTACAGTAAAGGGGAAGACAGGTCAGAAGTGGAAGTGTAAAGGGGATGTAAGTGCGAAGGAAGGTTGCTGAGCAGGAGGCATGGCAGCAGCTGGCACAAAGAAAGGACAAATGGAGGTGAGGTAAGAACCGGAAACATGGAGAAAGAGGAGAGGCAAGTAGGAGCCACTTTGCACATGGCTGACAGTGGTCATGGCTGATGTCCTTAGAACTAGAACGGAATTAATCTTCTCGGCATTATGTTCACAAAACTGGCCTTGTTTCAAAACTGTGACATACTGCCCACGTCTCTTGGTTCCAGCAGAGATGTCTGGGAACATGAGTGAAATCCTCTATTGAATCCACTATTGAATCGCAGTCAATCCGTCAGCTTAGTTTAGCCGGCCTGTCAGCTTTGTAAGCATGTCTTTTTAGGAAAGCCCACCCCTGAGACACTTAGGGAGCCATGTGCCTCTCCCACAGACGGGGTTCTCCTGCTGACACAGCTGCACCCCACAGTTGCAGTGCTACTGCTACTGCGATGCATGACAAAGCAGGTAAGCGTTCCACACGCAGCAATGACTTCAGACTCACAAACAGAGGCAAATGTGCTTTTGAAAGTATGAGATGGTTCACAAGCACAAGGTGAGGTTATTGACAAGGTTCAACATGAAACACAGCTGCTCTTTGCGAAGTGTTGAATGGTACTAGCCCTTTAGCAGAAAAAGCTGTGCCCCAATGTGGTTTTTAATAATGGTAAGTTGGCCTTTAGCTGCACAGCCCAGTTTCCAATGCTGATTTCCCAACATCGCCTGCTCTTCATGTTGACCGTGGCCTTTGGAGTGGTGGCGTCCACTCCATCAAAATGATTTCCCACCGCTGTGACCCACTGCAGCACATCATCACCTTTTTTTGTACAGAGCAGCAATTGCTTCCTGAATGGAGTAATGGTTATTTATGCATTGCCAAATGCTTTTCAGAGCTTAGCTCTGCTTCCTATGCGACTGACCAGAGCCCTGCTGTTGATTAAACCCGGAGCCTGCAGACCCCGTGAACAGAACACTCAAGTCAGCGAATCTTGACAGGAGAAAATGACATCTTTATTTTATTAACTTCTTGCTAAAATTTCCCTTGATTATAAACATAGGCAACGAGTACAGGATTAGCAGTATCTGCGTCTCCAACAGAGATTACAGACGTTTCTAAATCACTGACTTGGTACAAACATCTGAAATACTGTGTTCACCATTACTTCAGAATTATGGTAGTTATCAAAATGACTGCCAGATCCTATTCAGTGACCACATAATACTGTATCGTATATAAACCACAACAGATTTTTATGGCTATTTTATAATTGATTTCCTTCATGATCTTCAATATCTTATGCTTTTTAAGACATTTGAGAAAGGATCTTTACACCTCATTTCTGTGTTTACTTCACTTACACACAGAAGTGTTAAGAATCCCTGAGCACAGAATGCTGAACTTGCTCAGTGCAGCCACTGCCTTGGCTAGAAGCTCTTCCTGTTTCTGGAGCTCTTCAAGTGCTTCGTATCTCGAGGCTCTCACACCAGGCAAGACTGAGAAGACACACCCGAGTTCTCTCCCTTTCTGTCGGACTTCTCCCAGAGAGGACTGGCCTAACCAAGCAGTGCCCCAGCAGGAATCCCTGCAGTCAGGGGCCACACCTGAACACCCTCCTGCTGTTTGCTGAGATGGCTAAGGTGCTGTGAGCACAGAACCCAAGCCGCAGCTCCTTCCCCCTCTACCTTGCAGAAAGCTGTCTTCCCTTCCAGAGTTCAAACTTCACCTCAGGTTCTTTGGATTACAAACTGTTTCTTCATTCTCAATGAGCCTCCTAAGAGTGAGTCAGTGGAGGCCAGTGACCCCTTGCGCCCCAGGGAAGCCTGGAAAACATCGCATTGATGCATTAACAGGTGTCTATCTGTGCATCCCATTTCCCTTGAGGCTCTGTCAGCTCCTAATCCCCTTTTCCTGCACTTCCCGGATGGCTCTTCTGCCCTCCCGACAATTCCCCTTATCTGCCAGCATCCTTGGAGAGTTCACAGTCCGCAACACTTGCTTACCCAACATCCAGCAACGTCCAACCTGGGCTTTTCATCTCTGGTGACTTTATCCCCTACCATCTAGTTGGATGGTCATCCACCCCAAATCATTTCTCAATACTCCAATGTTTGCATCAGACAGCTCTTCCTTGGCATGCTTCGTCTCCAGCTTATGACCACATGGTCACTAACCTGTGCTAAAGCACTGCCAGCGGTCCAGTGCCTTTCCCTCGGTCTCTCCTGCTCTCACTGCCTACATGGTTGCTCTTTTCAAGCATTTGTAACAACACCTCACCCAACACTTGTATATTTATAACATAACATTCTTATCCAAGCTTTTTCAGATGTATTTATTCCTATTGGGAAGGTAGATTCTATAAAGCGAAGGAGAGACAAATAGAGATCTTCCATCCACTGTTTACTCCCAAAATGGTCACAATGGCCAGAACTGAGTAGATCTGAAGCCAGGAGTCAGGAGCTCCTTCCGGGTCTCCCACATGGGTGCAGGATCAAAGGGTTTGGGCCATCCTCTGTTGCCTTCCCAGGATGGGAAGTGGAGCTGCCAGGACATGAACCAGAACGCATATAGATGCCAGTGTTAGCAGGTGCAGGATTAACCAGTTGAGCCACAGTGTTAGCAAGGGGCTTCCCCATAACCTTGCCCTAGCTTCCCTAATGTCTGGCACCTGATGCGTGTGTAGCCGCCATTCAGTCATCTCAGTGGTCTAGCGGGGCATTTTCAGACAACTGGGAATTTACAGCCACCTCCTCTAACCTGCAGCTCAAGACCACCTGGCATTCTTCATAGCCTTTCCCTTTCCCTGAAACAATTATCTCTAACCCCACATTCTCCTCAAAGCTCCATCCCTCACTGGCAAGTACAGTCTCTCCTGCTGAAGGGAAAACCCCAAGAAATGGAACCTCTCGACCTTTTAGAACCAATTCAATAAACCATCGTGAATTTGCACCCGTCTTTCCGCCTCTCTCCTTTGGCAAGAGACCATCCTAGACCTCTTCCTGGGTCTGACTCTTCCATCCTTGAGGATCCCAAGCCACCACATTTCCTTTCTCAGCATTTTCCATTTCTCCTTCAAACTGTTCATCAGTGTGCGTGCTGCTCCAACTCTTCCCTTGCTGGTTTGACCATCTTTCCTTTTGCTTCCTCCTCTTGCCTGCCCCCTGAGCCAGACCCTGTTTAGGCGTGCCCCTCCTTGCCGCACTGTCCTTCCAGCCCCTCATTCACTCATCAGTCACCCAAGATGGCTTTCTCCTCAGTGTTTAGCAGATTCTTCCCCTAGTTCTGTGTTTTCAGTCTTCAACTTCCTTGCCGCAGCACCTCATCCTACCTTCAAATGCTTTTGGTCCCAAATCCCATGACTTTACTCTCGTTTTCTCCCTATTCTCTTCAGCTCAGTGTTTTTCAGGCTGCGTCTTCCCCACCATAACGTAATCCATAAGGGTCAGGAGGGCACAGGGGAGAGGAGAAATTCTTACACTCACAGTCCGGATTATTACAGCAGTAAAGGTCTAGACCAGTGCTATGATTTGGATATTCACTCCTCAAATGGCTGCAACAGCCAGAGCTGAGCCTATTTGAAGCCAGGAACTTCTTCTGGGTCTCCCACACTGGGTACAGGGTCCCAAGGCTTTGGACCATCCTCTGATGCTTTCCCTGGCCACAAGCAGGGAGCTGGGTGGAAATTAGAGCAGTCGGGACATAAACCAATGCCCATATGGGATTCTGACAGCACTTATGGGGGAGGATTAATCAACTGAGCCATCTCTCCGGGCCTTATGGTTTGAATGCGTACCCTCTAGAATACAGGTATTGACACTTAACAGCGAATGTGATAGGGTGATGAGATGGCATCTTCAAGAAGCAATGAAGCCTGGGCCCAGCACAGTAGCCTGGTAGCTAAAGTCCTCTCCCTACATGCCCCAGAATCCTATATGGGTACTGATATTAATCACAGCAGCCCTGCTTCCCATCCAGCTCCCTGCCTGTGGCCTGGGAAAACAGTCGAGGACGACCCAAAGCCTTGGGACCCTGCATTCTACCTGGGAGATTCAGAAGAAGCTCCTGGCTCCTGGCTTCGGACTGGCTCAGCTCCAGCAGTTGTGGCCACTCGAGGAGTAAATCATCGGACGGAAGATCTTCCTCTCTGTATCTCTGACTTTCCAATAAAAATAAATAAATCTTAAAACAAAACAACAACAACAACAAAAAAAACCATGAAGCCATGAGCTTGCCCGCACCCTCCTTCCTGTACAGGAAGCTGTGGGATGCGTTAGCTTGCTTGCCTCTGGAGGTCTGCCACATGAGCACACAGCAGTGCCCAGCAAGATGGCCCTCTGAGGCACTGAGCCTGCCAGCACCCATTTCTTGGGACATTCAGGAGAAATGAACTAAGACAATTCACAGCCAGGCCCAGCAGTCCTACCAGAATTCACACGCACAAGCAGACCCAGGCATAGGATGTAGCACTGTAAATCCTGAAATCCAATTATCTATCAAAAAAGGAATGTGCACACTGTGGCATATTGATTCAGCAAAGTATTTTATAGCAGTTAAAGAGAACTAGGGAACTACATGTATCAACACAAACAAATGTTGAAAACAAAATAATGGTTTAAAAAACAATTTGCAAAAGGCCTTGTTCAGAATGGCAGTATTTATTATAGACTAAAAATTCACCGACTGACAGTGGATTTTCCCATGGGCACACATGGACATAGCATCAGTTTGTAAAAAACGAACAGAAAGCACCGATGGAGCTTCAGGTCGGAAGCGTGGGATCGATATCCATGTTGTTTTTGTTTCTTTTTTAAGAATCTGTAGCAAAAACAAGTTGCATATATATGGATGCTAGTTCCATCAGTTCCTGTACTTTTCTAAAAATTACATAGATGTCTTTCACAGGAAGACTTTCAAAAGCACAGTTACTGCGAATAGGTATGCTATAGGATTTCAAAGTCATCTTGGCTTTCAAAAACCAGAAGTAGGTTTTAGAATAACGTGCTTAGCATATTACTAGACAGTTTACGAATTGCTTAAGCACCTGACTGCTAAAGAGCTGTACATAATTAAACTGGCTTAACCTGGGAAGTTTACCAACTCCTGTGGTGTTTGTGAAGTAAGAGCCCAGGGAAGTTACATTAGGGGTTATTACTTTGGCTGCATATCGTTATCAACCAAGGAACTTAAAACAAAAAAGAGCCCTCTCTCTCTAAGTACTTATCTTATTTTTTTTTATTAGGTAAATTTACAGATACAGGAAAGACAAAGATCTTCCACATTCTCTTTGTAAATGGCTGCAATAGCTGAACTCAGCTGATCTGAAACCAGGAGTCAGGAGAATCTTACTGGTCTCCCACATAAGTGCAGGATCCCAAGGCTATTCTGTGCTGCTTTCCCAGGCCACAAGCAGGGAGCTGGATGGAAAGCGAAGACAGGACATGAACTGGCACTTGTATCGGATGTAAGCATTGCAACATGGAGGATTAGTCTGTTGAAGCATGGCATCACTCCCAAAAAAAGAGCTCTTTTAGTTCTACCATTGAAGATTATCACTCAACGCACACAGATCTGGTCTCTTTACTGCTACAAATCTCCCTGAAGTGACCCCAGTGGGCAACCTGGGCCAGAACCTGTGGCTCACTGACCAAGATTCCTTGCTGGCGAAACTGTAGGCTTCTAAATCTTCCCTACTCCACCGCGCATTGTTAAATGCAGCTTTGGAAAAAGAACTCTGTGGTATCATGTTAGCCACTTCCTTGTCCTCAGTATCTGGTCAGGTTCTTCATCCCCCACCCCTCAGGTGATGTTTGCTCACCATGATCTGTGCGCAGCAAAAATCCACCCCCACCCCGCTTCTTTGATATTTCCTTGTAGTCAGCCAGCAGCTTTCTAGTTGGTTTACATCAGTTTGCACTTTAGGATATATTACAGGAAGATAACAGCGCTCACTACTTGTGGTGTAGGGGAGGAGAAAGTGAGACACAAAAGGTAAAACAGAGATCCTTTTTGAAATTATCCCAAATAATGCTAAAATGAGGGTGATTTGGGGGGTGGGTATCATGACTGTAGTTGTTACAAGTGATAAAATAGCACAGACCTGAGCCCGGCGCCCTGGCTCCCGGCTTCAGCTCAGCTCAGCTCTGGCCACTGTGGCCATTTGGGAATTGACACAGCAGACGGATTATCTTTCTGTCTCTGCTTCTCTCTGGAAACGTGGCTTTCCAATAAAAATAAGTCAATCTTCTAGAACACTTGAATGGCAGACCTGCATGTGAGTGCATGTCTCTAGAGCACAGGAACGGAGCCGGAGGGAGGGAGGCTGTGTGCTAGCTGACAAGACAGGTCAGCAGGAGAAGCGGCCGCATGCCGTTCCAGAAGGCCCTGCTATCTTTCAGAAACCCTCGCTTAATGCTAACGTGTCTGTCTATGCAGACTGTTTCAGTGCCTTCCATTTCGTTTCTTTTTTTTTTTTTTTATTTTACAAAAAGATTTATTTTATTCTTCATTGGAAAGTCAGATATACAGAGAGAGGAGAGACAGGAAGATCTTCCATATATTAATTCACTCTCCAAGCAGCCATAACTGCTGGAGCTGAGCTGATCTAAAGCCAGGAGCCTGGAGTCTCTTCCAGGTCTCCCACAGGGGTGCAGAGTCCCAAGGCCTTAGGCCGTCCTTGACTGCTTTCCCAGGCCACAAGCAGGGAGCTGGATGGGAAATGGGTCCGCCGGGATTAGAACCATCGCCCATATGTGATCCCGGCACATTCAAGGAAAGGACTTTAGCCACTAGGTCACCAGGCCAGGCTCTTACCTATTTTCATATCACTGTAGTGAGTTGTTGGTGTCCTCCTAGCCTTATCAATGTGTTCTCAATGTGCTGGTGAATTTGGCGGTTTCTGCTCAAACATGGTAGGACAAAAAGATTTAACTCCCAGTGTGATGTTAAGCACCTTTCCCCATTTTTAAAAACCACTGGAACATTTTGCTTACTGTTCATTCAGATGACTATTTTTCCTGCTAAATTAATTTTTTTCTTTCCTATTGATTTCCAGAAGCTATATAAATTAAAAAAATTAGCTCTTTGCTGATGAGAATTGCAATTCTTTTGGCCAATTTGTTATTTGTGTTTTTGACTTCGTTTGTAGTCAAAACTTATCTTTGTTTTGTCAAAAATTATTTGTTTTTTAGGAGAAAGCAATCAAGTTTTTAATTAGAGCACTCTTCTTTATTCTAAGAAAACAAAGGAATTTCCTCATTTGTTTTTACGACTCGTTTCTTACATTTAATGTGCTTTTTTTCTGTTTTTTAATTTGTTAATTTTAATTATTTTATCTTAGTAATCTTTAAATAGTTGATTAGGGCACAAAGGGTCAAGGCCTACAGGAAAGTAGGTAAGACTATAGGTTTCACATTGTTTGGTTTTTTTTTTTTTTGATCTGGGGTAAGGGGAGAATAAAGAGAGAAGCCCACCCAGCCACCCACTCATCCCAGGTCCCTGACATGGGGCATACTCTGAGGGTCCTACTCAAGTGCTTTTGATAGTCCAACAGTTCTGAAATGCTGCCAATCTCACCATTCCAAACACGATGAACTCTCCAGAATCCACTGCTGACAGTCTACCTTAGAGTCTGCCCAGATTTTCGTTGCCAACCCATGGCTGGGGTAGATATCGATTTGTTGTGTCCTCCATCCTGTTGTGGTACCAGGTGTCCTCTGCAGGTTCCAATAGAACCTTGCCCTATCCTCCATGTGCACTTGGATTTGCTGACTACTGTTCCATCTGAGCCTCTGAGGAGATTCAGCTTTGACGCTTGCACTCCATGGTCAGACCTTGGAACCTGCACTTCTCTTTGTGGTTGGGGTTGTGAGATCAGCAGTTGAGTTGGAGGGATCCTCAAAGAAACATTGCCTGAGGTGATCCCAGGCCTGATTCCTGTGTGTGCATGCCAGTACAGGGTCCGGCACAGCCTGTTCCCCAATCAGCTTATGCATATGTTGGTGGTTGCAATTGTTGGGTCAGTTCTGTTTCCAGCCATGTCTTCTACAAGAACCAATGGGTGTTGCAGTCCAGCCTGACTCTGCCCACCACACACTCGGCCCTCACACAAACCAGTGGGAGCTACAGCCTAGTCGGGGAGACTCCCCATAACCCCCAGCAGGCTGCCCCTGTCCTGGTTCCCTTGCTTGCCCATATGTACAGTAGACTGGTCCAGTCAGTCCCACATCCCATTCAGCTCTCCTATATGTCAATGGGCAGCGAAGCCTAGTTCAGTCCAACCAGCCCTCTATCCAGCCCACACACGTGCTGGTGGGTGCCGTTCTGTCTACCCATGTGTGCCCTGTCCTGGTTTTCATGCTCTCCTGTGGGAGTGGTAACATAGAGAGAGGTGCCCTCTATTCCCCTCCTGGGCCCACTCCCAGATCATGCACTTTCCAGGTGGTTCTGCAGTTTAGCTTGACAGGATTAGCCCCCAGTGCCAACATCTGATGTACATTATTATACTGACAAAAGAAAATGGATATCATGAAAATACTAAATTTTTTTTTCTGAATTCTCTAATGACATGTTCTATAAAATTCATACTTTCTCTGTCTCTCCCCCTCCAGCCCTATAACTCTGCGTTTCAAACAAAAAAAGTAAATCTCTCAGAAAGATCATGCCCTGGGACTGGCAATGAGGCACATTGGGTTGGGTCACTATCTGCAAAGCTGGTATCTGCCACGGGTCCCAGCTGGCTAGTCTGCCCCGATCCAGCTCTCTGTTCACGGTCTGGGAAGGCAAAGGCAGACAGTCCAAGTCCTTGGACCCCTGCCACCCACGTGAGAGCCCAGGACGGAGTTTCAGCTGCCTGTTCCTACTGGCCCAGCTTATCTATCGTGGCCATTTGGGAAGTAAAGCAGAGGATGTAAAATCTCTCTGTGTGCTCCTTCCCCTCCACCCCACCTCTCTGGAACTCTGCTTTTCAAATAAATAAATCTTTGCCCAAAAAAATCCTCTTGCATTGATTCAACATTACTGATGAAGGAAAAGTGAAAATGATATAATTCTATAACTTAAATGAATGTGTGTAACATCTTAAAAAAGGAATTTTTATTATCAACTAACCACAAAACCTTGTTCTCCGATCTTGGTAGAATATTTACAAAGTAAATTAGCATAAGGAGATACAACCACACACTATCAGAACAGCTAAAATAAAAACTTAGCAGCATCAATGGTAAGGGTGAGAAACTAAATTTCACACCGCTGAAGGGAGTGTAAAATGGCACGGGCACTCTGGAACCCAGCTCAGCAGCTTCGTACTAAAGTGTAGTTACCACATGAACTGGTGGTTCTGCACTCAGACACAGTGATAAAAGCTACACATAAATAATCACGCCAGCTTCATTTGAAACAGCAAAAACTGCAGACAATCCAGACGTGTGTCAAGGGTTAAGAACCCGCGTTCTCTTGGTTATCTGGTGTGGGGCCTGCTTGGTCTCCCGAGTTGCCATAATTCCTTCAAGGTGCAGACACTGGAGATTCGGCAGGAGTTCCCTTTACCTGACTAACAGCAGCAACATCTTTCAACTGCATGAGGATCATGAATGGATCAGCCTGTCAGATCAGCCTGCACGGATTGAAACAGTACAGGCTTAAGGGACAAAACTGAATCCAGGATTTAGATGCGGTAGAAATGGCTCTGCACGTTAGCTACTGGAATTATTCTGATCACACTTCATCCAAGAGCTTTTGGCAGCTGTGTTTTCTTCAAGAATCATCAAGGGGGAGTATAATAACTTGTTGCTAATGCTGCCTATCCTTCCGAGCAGATACACACTGTGTGGAACATACTTGTCTATTCCAAGGACCAGATGTGCTGCAACTGTACCTCATTAACCTTTATTAACTTAATAATGATGCACAAAATGCAGCTGGGGTGATGCTGACAATTCAGGTTAGGCCAGAAAGAAGTCCTAATGTGCTCCTGCAAGTGCACAGGTTAGAGGTCATCACAGACATGGACACACGAGAATAAGCCATACAAATAGCGTTCATGCTATCTGTAGTTCAGGCAGTCCCTGGGTCTTGGAAGAACACATCCACCTGTCCAGCTGCTGAGTGTGTGTGTTGGGGTGGGGACAGCCTGCTCCACAGTACACAAGGCGATGTTTCTTTTTCTATTTCCCATAAGTTCAAGCATTCTGAATCTTTATACAAACTTCTACTGAATTCTGTCTAAATTCAGAATATCCACATATCTCACTTTAGATTTAATTCCATCCTTTCCCTGCTCTCCTATCTGATTGGAAACTTCCCCAACAGGCTTGCTTCATCTCCAGGGGTTCTCTAAGGTTCGCCAACTCAACTTCTTCTGTTAGACTCTGCTTCCTCAGTCTAGTCTCTGAGAGCTAACAATGCCTCAATCTACTAGGAGAAAAACAGTGACCGTGTCAAAACAAGGCCAATTCAAGGCACGGTGCCAGGCTGTTCACAAAGAAACCGGTTTGGTTTCTTTGCAACCTTGGAAAGTCAGACAGTTCTCAATTCTGACATATCAATGTCATGGAGTGAAATCAGACACTCACTTCTATTTCTGAAGAAATCTTCAAAGACAATATTGTTATGGTGTGGGGATATCTGCCCCCTGAACCAGACCACCGGATGCCTGAGGAACCCCGAGTCTCAGACATTTTCAGCAGACTGGGAACGCTGCAGAAAGCACACTTCCTGCTGGGACTGCTCGAGGCCTCACTGGAGAAGCAGGGCTGGGGATGCCCGAGGCATCTCATTCTCTCTTCCTCTTCTTTTAGTGCTTGTGGTCTAAACATACCTGAGTATAAGCAAAGTGTTGTTACCTTCCTTTTCTTCTTGAAGCTGTTTGTTTACTGGTATCGGTTCCTGCAGCTCATGTTTGCTATACTGTTGCTTGCCTGGAGCCTGGTGATCGTTTCCCAAATTCCTTGTGATCTATCTTTAGAAGGGCTTGTATATTATTGTTTAGTTAACTAGTAACTTTTACCTGCCTGCTTTCCCTGCAAAAATTGTTAGTATAAAGATGCCTAGGAAAATTCAATAAAGTGTGTATTGGTTCATCTCGCCTCTGCACTCCCTGAGTCCCAGTTCTTCTCGGCGAAGTCATCATTCCTCGGGTCTAGTTCCCCCACCAACACTATGGTACTTAATTTTTTAATTGTGTAATTACTTGACTAATATTTCTCATCAGGTACTGTACTGGGAATTTATTGGATCTATTCTCTTTTTCTGGGGAGATGGATAGGCTCTATAGTAAAATGAGTTAAGAAAACTGTGTTTCACAGGAGGTCATATGCACAGAGCAGGAGGGGACCCTGGAGGACAGGAGGACAGGAGGAGGCTTGTGTCCTAACCCTGGAGACTCCCGGTACCTCACCAAGGACTACATCCCAAATGCCAAGGAGACCATAGGGAATTGGAGCACTCTCGCAGGCTGAGAACTCTGAGGTCAACCATTCCCTGTCAGATCTCTCACACTGGATGGAAGAGTCCAGATCCTTCTTCATAGGATCTAATGTCATCAGAACAAAAGCCAGGAGCCCTGAGCAGTCTCAGAAACAGAAGAACAGTAAACTTCCTTTGGGACTCAGGAAAGGAGCTTTCTCTGGTCCTTACTTAGTTCCAACTTTGGATCCCCACCCTCTCTTGCAATGACCACCAGGGTTGCTCCAGAGCCCTCAAAATTAGATAGACAAACAAAGACCAATAAGGAAAGCTTAAAACAGACAGGAAACAGACAGCTTGGACTACCATATACCTTACTAGGTAGGACACAAAGATCAGTTAGTCCTCACCAAGGTATTGAAGATCTCTCTGCATGCCCTTCCTAAAATTGTTCTGCTCCCCAATAATTAATAAATGCCTTGTTAGAGTTATAAGCCTGTTTGGGCTATCCTAAAATTTGTGAAGTTCAGTAAAAATCACACTTCAATACTATAAGCTGCTAAATATAAAAATGAAAATAGACACATGACAGCTGAATAGTACCCTATAACCATTTTAAGGTTTGTAGCAGCTGGTTGTGTATATACTAAAATTGAGATGTCAAGGAAGTAGTTACAGGATATGGTTAAGAGCTTGCATTCTCTAACATATTGGTCACTCAATACTGTGTTAATTAACTTTATGATGTTGTTAATTTCCATGTTTCTTCCTGTTGTTGAAATTGTGTAATGACATCTCATTGGAGGGGATGATATTTTGCCAGCTCTACTTTCAGACCAAGGATGGTCTCCCAGTGAAACTGTTGAATGTATCTGGACAAGAAGATGCTGGACTCTCCGCATGGTCCATGCCCGCAGTGAAGGAATCATGACTGGTTATGAATTCTACTACTGTAACAATATGGAGGAATTCAATATGGGGAGGGGGCTTGGGGAGAGGGTGGGTGAATCCCAGAGGCTATGAAACTGTGCCATAAAACAAAATATAAATAAATAAATAAGAAAGGAAGAAAACTGTGTTTCAGATAAAGGGTTTTATATTCAATGTCTACATGGGGCAGGAATGCACTGAGAAGAGAGCAGTAAAGTTCAGTCAGCCTCAATTCGCCCTCCAGCACCTCCACTAGCTGGCCCTCTCCAACACCTCTCTTCTCTGCCTACTTGTTTGCTCTCTACACTTCTGTGGCATTTACCATGTTTGTATTTTTTTAAGTAATAAGTTTATTTTTGATGACATTTACATAGTTGAGAAAGATCATCTTGGCCACTGATTAGTGCGGGGAGGGTTGAGGGATGGGGGGGGGAGGGAGAGAAAGGAAGAGGGTTGCTCCCAATAGTCCAATGGTATCAGTACCTGAGGGTGTGTGATGCTCACTCAACGTCATCCCAGTGACCCCTATGTGGAGCAAATACCAAGCGTACTGCTCAAACTGCAGATGGATCACTGATTAGGGTGGGAAAAGTTAAGAAATAGGGGAAAGTGGATAAGACAATTACTTCCAATTTTCTTGTTCTTCCTTCTATATCTGGGGGAAGAGAGGAGATAAGGGGTGAAACTGCACCCAGCATTCAAATTACTTCAGTACCCAGGGATGGGGTCAGCCACCAAAGTCACCCCAGGGTTCCCGATGTGGAGCATGCTCTGAGGATACTGCTCCAACAGTTTTGATAGTTCTGAGATGCTATAGTTTTCATTGCTCCAAGGTTGTAGAAATCCTTCCAAGGTCCGTCAGCTGACATAGTCCATCTTAGAGCCTCCACGCTCCCAAAAACTCGCTGTCAAAGCTTGGCCAAGAGAGTTGTCCAATTTGTTCTGTATGTTGTTCTTAAACACCCTTTCCTTTCTTTTGTCCCAATCAGACATAGCACATCTGTTAGCGTCTCCCTAAGTGATATCCTATAGATTCCGCCATTGTTGGTTTTCCTTCAATGTCTGCCATCGCCAGCATGGCTTGTCCAGCATCCTAAAGGCTAAGAGGTCTGAGTCCTTTTTTTCACCATCCCTCTGAGATGACATAACTATCTGTGGCTCTGGCTGGAACCTGTATCTCTCTCTACCTCTTAATTTTCTTGCTACTTGTCAGAAAAAGTAACATTTTAAGTTCCACTAACAGTTTCAATGTATTCAAGACACACTTGGTCATCATCCTCTATCTGCCAGTGCAAATTACTTTTTTTTTTTAGTGATGAGAAACATATTTAGAGTTAGGCAGCTGGATACAGCTTAGCTGACCCCAATTTTCTTGGCATCATAATCAGGCATCAGCTGCATGTCCACCTTCTTTTCTCCATCAGGTCTGATCAGGGTGTTGACTGTGACCATATCCGTGTCCTAGAGCTTCTTCGTGGCTTGTTTGGTCTGGTGCTTGTTGGCCTTGACATCCACAATGAACACGGGTGCATTGTTGTCTTCCATCTTCTTCCTTGCAGACTCTGGTCACGGGGAGCTTGATGATGGCATAGTGGTCAAGCTTGTTTCTCCTGGGGGTGCTCTTCTGAGAGCATTCGGGCTGCTGCCACAGGCACTGCGTCTTGGGCCGCGGGCAAGTGGGTGACCTGCTCCTTCTGTGGCTTTTGGCACCGCCTTCTTGGCCTTCAGGACCTTTGCTTTGGCTTCAGCTTCTGCTTCTGCTTCAGGAGGAACAGGAACTCCCTTGTTTACTCTTACTGTTGTCTTGGTAAAAAGCCCAAATTACTTTTTGTCCAAGTGTCCCAATATTTGTCTATCGCTAAGCCATTTGATCTAGCAGAGTTTACACAATATCTACATTTCAAGTTTATTACCAAATATTCAAGCCTTTCCTTATCAATACATTTTTTTCTTCATATCATTGTAGTTGAGGGCCTTGTTACATCACAGGTGGACTTACTTTTTAAAAAGATTTATTTTTTTTTAATTGCAAAATCAGAGATACAGAGAGGAAGATCTGTCTGATGATTTACTCCCCAAGTGACTGCAAGTGATCCAAGTGAGCCTATCTGAAGCCAGGAGCTAGGAGCTTCTTCAGGGTCTCCCACACAGGTGCAGCGTCCCAAAGCAACGGGCCATCCTCAACTGGTTTTCCAGGCCACAAACAGGGAGCTGGTTGGGAAGCAGGGTTGCCAGGATTAGAACCAGTGCCAATGTAGGAGCCTGGTGCGTTCAAGGTGAGAACTTTAGCCACTAGGCCACCACACTGGGCCCAGGTGGACTTTTTTTTTTTTGTCAAGAGTTATTTTATTTATTTGAAAAGCTGAATTACAGAGAGAGGAGGACTTCCATTTGCTGGGACACTTCCCCAAATAGCCACTATACTTTGGGCCTCACCAGGCCAAAACTAGGAGCCAAGAGCTTTTTCCAGGTCCCCCACATGGGTAAAATGGGGCCATCTTCTGCTGCTTTCCCAGACACATCAGCAAGTGGAGCAGCTGGGACTCAAACTGGCTCCATATGGGATGCTGGTACTCCAGCAGATGGCTTTACTCACTATGCCACGGCACCAGTCCCTGGATGCAGGAATCTAACTGCTGGGCTAACCAAAAGCCCACCTCTCAGAAGTGGACTTCTGGAGTGGTCTAGGTGGTATCCACTCGTTCAGGTTCACCTGATGAGATGGTTCTGCAAACTACTGACAAATTATATTTTGTAAAAACCTTTTAACAAACAGTACCATAGAATTCCAGAGGTGTCTGTTGGAATTTTTAATCCTTTTTCTAACTGTAGATTAATTTTTACGTTAATGAAGTGGGTGTAACAAGCAGCTTGAGGGTGTCCTATCAGGATTTAAGTAGAAAGGCCGCCTTTCCACATTCTCATGGAGCATACAAGTCTATATTAGTCATTTTCTTTTTTTTTTTTTTTTTAAAGATTTATTTTTATTATTCTTTCATTGGAAAGGCGGATATACAGAGAGGAGAGACAGAGAGGAAGATCTTCCGTCCGATGATTCACTCCCCAAGTGAGCACAACGTGGGTGCAGGGTCCCAAAGCTTTGGGCCGTCCTCGACTGCTTTCCCGGGCCACAGGCAGGGAGCTGGAAGGGAAGCGGGGCTGCTGGGATTAGAACCGGCGCCCATATGGGATCCCGGGCGTGCTAGGCGAGGACCTTTAACCACTTGCGCCACCGCGCCGGGCCCCTATGTTAGTCATTTTCAACTAAGTGATTTCCCCCCCAGAAAATATCTGGTTGTCCCATTCAGGGATGCTGGTGCCACCGCGTAGTTAGAGAGCAGGGCTGATCCTAACAAATATTTTCCAACACTGGACACAGCCACCATCACACAGAATCACCTGGCCATGCGTGGTACTAGTGCCAAAGCTGAGATATCCTGGCCTAGCCCTTCCTGGGCAATGCATCTGGGAATAAGCCCGAGACCAAGGAGGGAAGAATGACTTATGGCTGCCAGAGAAGATCTCCATGGTGACTGAGCATTCCCAGCACTGGAGCAGAAATGAGAGTGCAAAACAAAGAAATACTTATGAATGTAAGTGAACTGACATAGCTATACTAGTAAGACTAACACATCCATGTCATTTTGTAATTGAAGGCTGATCCTCTGGTCAGAGAACAACCCCACCTGGCAACAGTCCTGTAGCAGCAGAAGAATCTTGTGCTTTCTTGAATCTAGAATTGCAGTCCTAGAACAGACGGACCAAAATTTCTTGGCACTGCTAAAGGAACGAGCGCAATTTTAATTCCTTGGAACAGCAGTTGCTGTGGATAGAGGGTGCCAGCTCCCACCCCTTCTCAGGAGGGCCTGGGCCGCAGTCTCCACTCTGCCCCGTTCCCGCTTCCTATTCTCACAGACCTTGAGAGGCAGAGCTTGATGGCTCAAGTACCTTGGTCCCTACCACCCACTTGGACCGAGTCCCTGGCTCTCGGCGTACACCTGCCACAGCTCAAACTTTGTGGGCATTTAGAGTGAACCAGTGGATGGGATCTTTCTGTCTCTGCCTCTCCAATGCTTCAAAATAACAAAATGGATACTTTAACCTACTGGGACTTGGCAGCCATCTGGACCTACTTCATCTCCCTGAAAACCTATCATGCTGAGTGCTTCCTTGCCCTACACATGTGCCTTCTGCACCTCCCTGACCTGACACCTCCCATCACTCTGCCTTATCTAAATCTACACCACCCTTTGTGTGGATGGTCAGTTCAAACCCTGCTTCTTATAGGCACATTTACCCGCAATATTTATTTTTATTATTTTTAAAGACATATTTATTTCTATTGGAAAAGCAGATCTATAGAGAGAAGGAGAGACAGAGAGAAAAAATCTTCTGTTTGTTGGCTCACTCCCCCAAGTGGCCGCAACAGCTGGAGCTGAGCCGATCTGAATGAAGCCAGGAGCCAGATTTTTCTGGGTCTCACATGTGGGGGCAGCGTCCCAAGGCTTTGGGCCTTCCTCCAATGCTTTCCCAGGCCATAAGTTGGGAGCCAGAAGTAGAGCAGCTAAGATATGAACTGGTGCCTAAATGGGATCCTGGCATATGCTAGGCAAGGACTTTAGCCCTTAAGCTAAAACACCAGGCTCCCTCCTCCCTAGTATTTATTATAATTAGCAATGTGCTATATTTTACTTGCCCAAACATTCATTGCTTAACACACATCCGTATACTTAACTACATGTAACTTCCTGGAAACTCAGAGACACTAAGACTCTTCCAAGTACTTGGCATAAAGCAGACACCCCAACATTTCCTGTCAAGCTCTCCGTCATTGGTCACAAGCACAGCTATTGCTCGTCCAGCCTGTATTATGTATGTGTCAGGGGCTGTTCTAAGCACTAATAGCTAACGTTTCCCTGAACACTGCTGTTTCCAGAGCTTCCAGGAAAGGAAACAGAAGTATAGAGTGGGGAATCCATTTGTCTGAGGTTGTCCGGCCAAGAGCTGGAGTCAGCTCCAGCCTGACTGCTTGGCATGTGTGCCCCCTACTGCGCATGATCCAGCTCTGTTTGCCAACTTTCTCAATCGGTTTTGGGTTGCTGTAGCAGAATACCATGGACTGGGTAACTTACAAAGAACAAAAAAAAAATTCCCTCACAGTTCAGAAGGCAGAGCGGTCCGAGACAAAGTTGCTGGCATCAAAGGAAAGCGTTCCTACTATGATACCCCAGGGGAGATGGCGAGAGGGTGACTGGTGGCTGACCTTAGCCTTTTAAAAGGAACCCACTCCTGGCTTAGCGCTGTGGCATAGTAGGCTAAGCCTCCATCTTTGGTGTCAGCATTCCATATAGGCACCAGTTTGAGTCCTGGCTGTGCCACTTCTCATTCAGCTCCCTGTATATGGCCTGGGCAAGCAGTGGAGGATGGCTCAGGTCCTTGGGCCCTGCATCCATGTGGGAGACGGGGAAGAAGCTCCCGGTTTGAGATCATCTCTACTCTGGTCATTGTGCTCATTTGGAGAGTGAGCCAGTGGATAAAAGACCTGTGTATGTGTCTATGTGTGTATCTCCTTTTATCTCTGTCTTTTGAATAAAAATAAACATTTTTCCTTAAAGAAAAAAAAACCACTCCTGTGATATTCTTCCATGAGGGCAATGTCCCCATGACCTTAACTTTTCCCATTAGGCTCCACCTGCAGACACCTGTGCAGAAGAGCTCCACTTTGCGACACATGAACTTTGGGGATCACATCTGAACCATGGCACCGACCAAGCTGTTCTTATCTGTTTGGCAAAACAAGCGCTTACTTTGTAGAACAGTAAAACATGGAGCAAGATTTGCATGTAAAAGGCAGCTGTTAGCTAGCAGTCCGTCCTGGAGGAGCTGCTCAACCAGGGCTGTCACCTCCTGCCTACTAACGCCCTGCATGCACAGGGTGACTACAAGCTCCAATCCTACACTAATTGGGTTGCTCAAACCGAACAGGCAACCCACCTGCAGAGAAAGAACAGGTGGTTCAAGATGGTGGAGACAGGCTGAGGGCCAGTGCTGCATGCAATCCAACTGCTGTGGGACTTGCAAATAGAGGGTGCAGCCTCAAAGTTCCACATTTCTCAAAATGAAATGTCCAGTTCATTGCCGGACAGCGGCAGTGTGTGTAAAAAGCTGTGCCAGGCACACTGTAAGTTCTGGTATACCCACGTCTTGAGAGAGACTGCAGTCAACCCGGTCTTGGATTTCTCTAGTCTCCCTGGCGCTTGCTACCACAGCGATCTAACCACCATGTGGCTCTGATGGACAACCTGCACACCTCCAGTGGCGCGCTCCATCGCTGTCGACAGTCCCAAGTCCCCTACACAGTGGCCACATTCCCCTCTTGCCGCCCTCCCTTCCCAGATGCTCAACCGGCTTCCTGCTCCTCGCTCTCACCTATGAACTCACAGGGCCAGCTGCTGATTCTTCAGGGTTTGTTCCTAGTCCAGATGATACACAGTCAGTTGGATAGATCTTTTTTCTTTTTTTTCATACGAAAGACAGGATCTGGCCTGCTGTTTACTGTCATCACTGTGAAACCCAGACACAGGTCCCCCAGAGGATGGAAGCCTCCCCTCTCCGTGCCACAACCCCAAGGAGCATGACAGCCTGAACAGAGCAAGACAAGGACACAGGAGAAAGCACGGCATGTGCAAAGGCAGGAAATGATGCATGCACGGGCGCCTTCTCACCCTGGCCCAACAGCTTGCAGGTCTTCCTCTTCCCACGGAACAGGTGGAGTCGACAGCCCCAGAAATCCACCTGCTTGTGACCTGCCCCCTCTGTGCAGGGGCGGTGGGTATTTGAGGACTGAGGTGGCCATGGCCACGAGCAGCACGTGGACATGCTGTCTCCCATGGCCCATCTTGGGCCCTGGCGAAAAGGACAGTACTGGCCTGGAGTCCAGTGGCCAGCAGGTGCTTGCTGGCTGCAGTGCTGGACTCAGTCCTCTGACCTTTGGCCCTGGATATAATTCTAATATCTCCCCTAGAAGACAAACCTGCTGAAGATAGCATGCCTTCTTTCTTCCATGTGTCTCAGCACACAGTGCCTTACTCATGGTAGTGAGAGCTTATAATTAATGGGTGTGGACTATGTGCTGGGAACTATTCAAGGTGCCTTACATGACCATATCAACTGATTTCATTTCCACAACAAGTCTGGGCAGTAGGTAGTATTTTTTGTTTTGGTTAGATATTTATTTTATTTGAAAGGCAGAGTGATAGAGCAAGAAAGGGAGAGAAAACGGCCCAGTGCAATGGCTCAACCAGATAATCCTCCCTGACCAAGTGCTGGGACCCCATATGGGCACCGGTTCGTGTCCCGGCCGCTCTGCTTCCCATCCAGCTCCCTGCTTGTGGCCTGGGAAAAGAGCTGAGAATGGTCCAAGGCTTTGCAACCTTGTACCTACATCTGATGCTCCTGGCTTCAGATCGGCTCAGCTCCAATTATTGCAGCCATCTGGGGAGTGAACGAACCAACAAGTGGAAGATCTATCTCTCCTTCTCTCTGTAAATCTGCCTTTCTAATACAAATAAATAAATCTTGAGTCCGGTATGGTGGCCTAGTGACTAAAGTCCTTGCCTTGAATGCTCGGGATCCCATATGGGAGCCGGTTCTAATCCTGGCAGCTGCACTTCCCATCCAGCTCCCTGCTTGTGGCCTGGGAAAGCATTCAAGAACTGCTCAAAGCTTTGGGACCCAGCACCCGTGTGGGAGACCCAGAAGAGCTCCTGGCTTCAGATTGGTTCAGCTTCAGCCGTTGTAGCCGTTTGGGGAGTGACCCATCAGACAGAAGATCTTCCTCTTTGTCTCTCCTCCTCTCTGTACATCTGCCTTTCCAATAAAAATAGATAAATCTTTAAAATAAATAAATATTTTTAAAAACGTCTAAAAATAAAAAAAAAAAAATGAAAGGGAGAGAAAAGAGATCTTCTAGCCAATCATTCACTCCCCAGTTGGCCACAATGGTCATGGACGGGCCAGGCCGAAGCCAGGAACTCCATCTGGATCTCCCATGTGGGACCCTGGGATTCAGTGGCTGGGTCGTTGTCCACTGCCTTCCCAGGCACATTAACAGGCGGCTAGATGGGAAGTGGGACAGCCAGGAATTAAAGTGGTGCTCAGATACGGGACAGTGGTGTTGCAAGTAGCAAGCAGGTTAACATGCTGTGCCGCAATGCTGTCCCCAAGGAGTAGGTACTATCATGTTTCCCATTTTACGTATCAAGAAACAGTTCCAAAGAGGGATACGTAACCTGCCAGTTACGTACCTAGGAAGTGACAATCTAGGAAACCCAAACAGTGTGCCTGCAGAACCTACGTCACATCCACCACCATGCAGTGCACACTCATGCCAGCTTCCGCAAGAGCTTTAAAAACTGTACAGGAACAGTGCCCTGAGTGTCCCACAGGGCTTCCTGTGCTGAGACGAATGTCTCCCGAGCAGGGCAGAGCCTCCATGACCAAACCCCGGGAGGGAGACGCACACAGACAGGTGTCCTCCCCTGTGTGTCCTTGGAACTGCCAGCAGCAAGTCCACTATTCAGGAGAGGTCTCTGAACCTGTTGTGGCCTGAGCCAAGAGCCACAATAAGCCCCTTTTGTTGCTAGAGTTGTCTCCCTTTATTATGTTGTAATGACACAGAGGCTAGCAGAATGACAAACACAAGAAAACAACAAGTCCCACAGAAGGAAGAGTCTGCACGATCTCTGAGGAAGGGGAAGCAGCAGAGGCCAGCAGGTGTCAGAGGCGGACCCCAGCTGTGTCCTATCCACCTTCAGCCAGCCTTCAGCTTCTCGCAGTCGGCACCGTTGGACTAATGAAGCGATCAAGTGAATTGGTACAACAGTAAACACAGGCTTGCCACACAGTTGATTAATGATACATGTTGCCTCTAAAAGGTAAGTTTTCTTTGCCACATGATTAATCAACAATTACAAAACAGTACTACTTGGTCATCCTAAGGACTTGTCTTGGTGCTTTTGGAACATATGCTGACAGGATGGAACTAAACTAATTTTCTTAACGCTTCAAATTGCACTAATTACCTAGAGTTAAGGAGTCTTGCCTCTGGGCATTCAAAACAGCAATTTTTGCCCTAGTGGCTAAAGTCCTCACCTTGCACGCACCAGGATCCCAAATGGGCACCGGTTTGTATCCCAGCGGCCCTGCTTCCCATCCAGCTCCCTGCTTTTGGCCTGGGAAAGCAGTGGAGGATGGCCCAAAGCCTTGGGACCCTGCACGCCCCCCCACCTCCCGTGGGAGACCAGGAAGCAACTCCTGGCCCCTGTTTTCCAATCCCGCAGCTCTGGCCATTGCGGCCATGTGGGGAGTGAATCAACGGACAGAAATCTTCCTCCCTGTATATCTGACTTTCCAATAAAAAGAAAATAAATCTTACAAAAAAAAAAAAAAACCCTGCAGTTGAAGAGCCCTTAAATCATCAAAGCGAATTCAGAGGCAGTGATAAGTCTCACTAGAAAGCATGAAGACTGGCAAAGATGCACGTTAAGAAAGAGACCAGCACAGCCCAGGTTTGAGGAGGCGAACCTGGGGAGCCCACCCAGGGAGGCTGCAGCCAGAAGTCCTGGGACCCACGAGGTCCCTGGCCGTGTTCCCGCAGGACGGGGCAGCAGGGGCCACCGCTTGACAAAGAGAGCGAGGGGTGCAAGCAACGGGCACAGGTGGGTTAGGGCCTCGGTGAGATGACAACCCTACCAAACGCTTGCAAAGGTTATCTTGTTGGCTGACGTCGTCCTCCGACTCCACGCAGAAAGGGCTTGCTGGGCGAAAGCTTCTAGGCCAGAATGGCAGCCCTCTCGCCCTCCTCCCCGAACCCCTCCTCTCCAAGACCAAAACAAAAACAGACAAACAAAAGCAGAGGCCTGGTCCAGAGATCGGAGCTGGGGGCAAGGTCTGAGGAGACGCGACCCCTGGACCGAGGAGGGTTCGAGCCTCAGTCGGGACCTCCGGGGCGAGGGGGTCAAGGTCGCCCCGGACCGCCACGGCGCTGGTCCTCGAAGCCCGCACTCACCAGCCTGCTGCCGCGCAGCAGCCGAGCCGCCACAAGCTCCATCTCCGCTACAGCTCCGTTCCGCTCGCCCGCCTCTCCTCGGCGCCGGGCCGGGCGCCAACGCCCCGGGGAAAAGCCGGCCGCCGCCCCGCCCCTCGCGCCCCGGCCCCTCACACACCCCTCGGCCGCGCCCCGAAGGCCTACGGGATCCCGAGAGAGACACACGCCGCCGGCGCGCTGCTCGCGCGAGACTTGCGCAGGCCGGGGGGGCGGGAAGCGAAGCGGAGACACAACAAACATGGCGGCCACGGGGACGAGGGCGACGGCGGCGGCGGCGGCGCTGAAGCAGGCGGCGGGGCTTGCCCGGTGTGGCTGTCGGGAGGTGAGGGCCGGGCGGCGGCGGCGCGGCTGAGCGGGCCGGGTGGGACGGCCGGGGGCGCGGCGGGCCGGCTGACCCCGGGAGCCCCAGCCTCAGCAGGCGAGGGTCGGGCGTGGTCCGTCAGGGGACGGTGTCACGACCCGGGCCCTTCCCGCCTGCCGGGGCCCGGGAGCGTCGTCGCCCGCGCCGTGGGCGCAGTTGGGCAGGCGGGAGCTCGGAGGCCAGCGGGGTGGGTGGCTGCTGCGTCTTGGCTCCGACAGGTGGTTGTGCGAGGGGGTGAGGGGCGCCCCGCCGTGGACGTGCTCCCGGGGACCCCCGGGGATGGGGGTCAGCTTGCCTTCTAGATGTTCCGAATCCTGGCGCGGATGTCTCGGAATCCTGATGTGGAGACTGGTTGGGGAGAGTGAGAGTGGGTGGACGGGGCCCGATGCTGTCTGCATTCGAACCTCCCACACCCACCCTCGGATTTGGGGAATGTGTGAAGTTTGGGGAAGACATTGCAAGAACGAACTCTCTCCCTTTAAAGATTTATTCATTTTTTGTTGGAAAGTCAGATACACAGAGAGAAGGAGAGACAGAAATATCCATCCACTGGTTCACTCCCCAGGTGGCTGCAACTGCCGGAGCTGAGCCAATCCGAAGCCAGGAGCCAGGAGCCTCTTCCTGGTCTCCCATGTGGGTGCAGGATCCCAAAGCTTTGGGCCATCTTCTTTCCCAGACCTCAAGCAGGGAGCTAGATGGGAAGTGGAGCAGCCGAGACTCAAACTGGCACCTATATGTTGCCCCGTGCATGCAAGAAGAGGACTTTAGCTACTAGGCTATACTGCCGGGCCCAAGAAAGAACTCAGGGTTCACTCAGGGTTTAGGTCTCTTAATGAACTCTCCGGAGGCCCTATAGGCTCCCCATCTCCATGAATCAACAACTCACCCTGGTCCACACTGACTGCATGGTCCATTCCGTGTCCTCTCAATGTGCTGACCAAGACTCTTAAGAGAAGTGACAGGTGGAAGAAAAAATGAAAAAGAGATATCTTAAGTTGTGAAATCTCAGGAAATTAAGAGGAGCAGAACTTTTCTTCAAGAAAAATAAATTTTTTTTAAGATATCAGGACTTAGAAGTTTTAAGTTCATTTTAAGTTTTGTTATGGCCAAAACTTCGTCACAAATTGATGTATTCTTGAGAGCTCCTCACAGTGAATTGGATGTTTGACGTTCCTGCCCCCCAGCTCTTCTGCTGCCCAGGAAAGCGTTAACTTGTTCTGTGTAAGATGGAGAGGACGTTGAAGGTGCATGCCTGTGCCTTGCTGGGTGTGCGGGTGGGTTTTTATTGTAACCATTTCCGGCAAGTGTGTTCCCCCTGCCAGGCCTGTGCGCTGTTTTTATGCCCGATTCCTGACCCTTGGGCAAGTGTGAGCAGATGAATGCGTTCAGAAAGACATGAAAGCATTTGCTGAGAACAAGGCCTTGAGGTGGCCGTCACAGACACGCGGAGCCATCTTGCTGTGTGGTGACGTGTCAGCCTCGTTTGCTCTTGAGCTGCTGGCAATGGTAATATTGGCGAGTTACTTTATAAGTTTTTGAAAGCTAGATGTTAATTAAGTTTCTGATTCCAAGTTTTTGCTTTGTGGTGTGCTGTGCTTTGAAGACCTCTGAGTGGTTTGTTGGTTGTTATTTGAAATTCCCTCCATGGCCTTTTGTCCCTTTGGGCTATCTCCAAAGTAAATGTGTGAGTTATTCTTTTTAAAGATTGATTTGTTCTTATTGGAAAGTCAAGTTTATAGAGAGGAGGTAACAGAGAGAAATATCTTCCATCCGATGATTCACTCTCCAAGTGGCCACAATGGCCAGAGCTGAGCCAACCCAAAGCCAGGGGCTTGTTCTGGGTCTCCCGTGCAGGTGCAGAGTCCCAAAGCTTTGGGCCGTCCTGGACTGTTTTCCCAGGCCACAGGCAGGGAGCTGGATGGGAATAGGTCTGCCAGGACACAAACCTGTGCCCATATAGGATCCCGGTGCATGAGGGCGAGGACTTTAGCCACTAGGCTCCAGAGCCAGGCCCCAGAATGAATCTTGATTTCATCCACATACTGTTGGACTGGCAAGAAAAAGGAGGAGCTAATTTGGGGCGGAGAGGTTAGATTGTGTAACTCCTGTCTTGGGTTTCTCCTGACATGATTCTGTTTCTGTTTTATATGATGTTTTCTGATTTCTCAAAGTCTCGTAACATTTCTTCCCGTGTTACTGCGGTCACACCGGGCCACGTCTCTGTCAACAGCCATTACGGCAGTGAGTTCCCTGCGAGTGTCAGGCACAGAAGCAGACGCAGCTGCTGGCACTGGGGAGTTAGCTGTTGGTGGTCTTCCTTACACTAGTGACCCTGAAACATTTTTCCAGGGAAAACTACATCAATAACGCAGACCCTGCTGTTTTCTAATCACATTGTTCTCAAAATTCTCCTGTAGTTTGTTTTCAAATATATAAGTAGGTTTTAGAAGGCGTGAGTTGAAGCAGCCCCTCTCTGGTCTGCGGGCGTTCCCTGTCATGGCTTGCCGTCGAGGCGCGCCTGCAGCCCCTTCTCAGCAGGTTGATTCTTCAGGGAGAGCTTCTGCTGTGTTTGTGTATGTGCGTGTGTCTATTGACAACTTCTCATGGATGACGTGAGCCTGAGAAAGCCTTCGTCCACGGTGAGTTCCAGCGCTCAGCCCCTGCAGACTGCGGACATTCACCCGCACAGCCCCTGCAGACTGCGGACGTTCACCCGCGCAGCCCCTGCGGACTGCGGACGTTCACCCGCGCAGCCCCTGCGGACTGCGGCCGTGCACCCGCGCAGCCCCTGCGGACTGCGGCCGTTCACCCGCGCAGCCCCTGCGGACTGCGGACGTTCACCCGCGCAGCCCCTGCGGACTGCGGACGTTCACCCGCGCAGCCCCTGCGGACTGCGGACATTCACCCGCACAGCCCCTGCGGACATTCACCCGCACAGCCCCTGCGGACTGCGGACATTCACCCGCACAGCCCCTGCGGACTGCGGACATTCACCCGCACAGCCCCTGCGGACTGCGGACATTCACCCTCTGCGCTGCCAGCGCCTAGAGCTCAGATACATTTCTTTCTTCCATTTGCCTCGAACTTTTTGTTTGTTTGTTTTAAAGGTATCTTTTATTGGAAGTCAGATTTACAGAGAGGAGACAGAGAGAGGGCTTGTCCCTTCGCAGATTCACTCCCCAAGTAGGCACAGCGAGCAGAGCTGAGCCAATCCGAAGCCAGGAGCCAGGAAATTCTTCTGGTTCTTCCATGCGGGTGTAGGGCCATTTTCCACTGGTTTCCCAGGCCACAAACAGGGAACTGGAAGGGAAGGGGAGCAGCCAGAACATGAGCCAGCGCCCACGTGCGATCCTAGGTGCATGCAAAGCAAGAATTTTAGTCACTAGGCTACCGCTCTAGGCCCCCTCAGGTTGTTTATTAAGGCGTTGTTTTTGAGCTTCAAATGGACAGTTGAGGGGAAGCTATGGGCATAAAATAACGTAGATATACACTGACTAGTTTCTGTGTTCACCTGTACTTCTGGAGTTCCGCAGTAGACTCAGCTTAACTTCAGAGTCCTCCCGGGAAGGACTCAGCCGTAGTCGCGTGACGTGTGGGAAACAGTTCTCCTTGATTAGCTGGTGACTGGTCTGTTTCAGCTGCGGCTGCTCTAACCAGTTACTGTAGACTGGGTAGTGCGAGCAAGCATTTCCCGCTCTCCTGGGGCCTGTACCTGTGACAGGCTGCTTCCGGGCTGCGTCTTCCGGGGGCAGCGATCGGAGAGCAGAGAGAAGGCAGCTTCTCTGTGTCTGAGGAAGGCTCTGCCCGCACAGCCTCGCCGCTGCGCTGCGCTCGGCGTTACCAGCATGCCGAGACCTCCAGGCCAGAGCAGCACCGGGGAGGGGTGACGTGCCTGGGAGTCAGCCCTCCGTCTGCAGTGACTCGCGGGTGCCCGTTTCGGGCCTGGTGGCACGACCTTGCCTGCTGGAATTGTGTGTAAGCAGTTTGTGACCCGCAGGCTGCTCGGGCTTCAGTTCGCAGCCAGAACAGCATCACTGGGGCGGGGATCAGTTCGCTGGTTTCCCCAGGTTGTAACCGTGAGGTTTTGCAGTCCGTCGGCGTCCCGGAGGCGGTGTGGGGGAGCGGTTGATCGGCTGGATTTCAGTTCTCACACTGGTGATTATTCATTTTTTTTTTTTAAGATTTGTTTGAAAGGCAAAGTGACAGACAGGGAGATGGAGAGATCTTCATCTACCTGTTCCCTGCCCAAATGCCACAATGGACGGGCCTGGTCCAGGCTGCAGCCAGCGCTGGAACCTCATCCAGGTCTCCCGTGTGGGTGGCAGGGGCTCAAACACTTGGACCATCTTCTGCTTTTCTGGGTCTGTTAGCAGGGAGTTGGAATGGAAGTGGAGCAGTCAGGACTAGAACTGGTGCCTTAGCCCACTGCAGCACTGCATCAGCCCAGAGTTGCCATTTTTTTTTCAATGACTGTGCTTTCAAATTTCAACTTGAGATGGAGAAAGCTGTTTTAAGATAAGGAGTCCTTGGGGTCCGGTGCTATAGCCTAGTGGCTAAAGTCCTCACCTTGCACGTGCTAGGATCTCATGTGGTTCATATCCCAGTGGCCCCGCTTTCCGTCCAACTCCCTGCTTGTGGCCTGGGAAAAGCAGTAGAGGACGGCCCAAAGCCTTGGGACCCTGCACCCACATGGGAGACCCAGAAGAAGCTCCTGGCTCCGGGCTTCGGATTGGCTCAGCTCCAGCCATTGTAGCACTTTGGTGTGAAAGAGCAGACGGAAGATCTTCCTCTCTATCTCTCCTCTGTATATCTGACTTTCCAATAAAAATAAATAAACATTTTTTTGAGAAAAGATAAGGGGTCCTCGAGACGTGGGCACCTTTGAATGTGCCCCTGGAGCTCTGCAAGGACCGCTTGTGCCTGCTGGGGTGGGTGGATGTGATGCCTCAAGTCGCAGACCAAGGCAGTGCACGGGCAGCCACTTCAGGCTCACAGTGTAACTTTGCTTTGGCTTCCTTGTATTTTTCCTCAAGTCATTGAGAAGCAGCGTCCAACTTCCGGCAGGGGGCGCAGTGCGGTTCTTAATGTGACAGTGTGCGAATAGTCACAGCTGTCAAAATGCGCCTGCCAGTCTCTGTAATCAGGCTCATTTTTGTTCCTCAATTTGAGCCACATGTGTGAAATGCTGTTTTCTTCTGTCCGCTCACTGCCCGTCGTGTGTGTGTGTGTGTGTTTTTGCTGCGTTGACACGTGTTATACTGTAGCAATGTGATGCTTTCTAATGAGGCTTGGTTAGATTGTTGCTTATCGAGGCCTGTCGTGTTATTCCTTGGAAACATACCAGTTTCTACATGGATTGATGGACAAGAAGTGATGTTAAGTTGCAGTATATATCATGTGATTTCTTTCTTACAGTTTTTATATAATTGGAACATAGGCGATCTGTAGCGTCTTACAGTTTGTTTGTTTGTTTGTTTGAAGATTTATTTATTTTACTTGAAAGAGCTACGAAGAAGCAGAGGGAGAGACAAAGATCTTCTGTCTACTGGTTCAATTCCCTAATGATCGTGACGGCCAGAGCTAGGCCACTGCAGAGCTGGGAGCCAGGAGCTTCTTGCTTATCTCCCACATGGGTGCAGGGGCTCAAGGCTTTGGACCAACCTGTGCTCGTCTCCCAGGCTATAAAGATCAGAAATGGAGCAGCTGGAGTTGAGCCGGTGCCCACATGGGATGCTGGCACTGCAGGTGGGTGATTAGTATGCAGTGCCACCATGCCAGCCTCAGGGCTTGCAATTTTAAAAACAACTTTTTGATTTTTATTCTTGGTAATTTTTCCACTGAAGCTGGCTAACTGCTTTTCTAACTGAAGATCAAAAATGTAAAGAGCAGGTATTAGAAGCAGCTCTGGCCACACAACACAGCAGTACAATGATTAGGAAATCAGCAGTTCAAGCAGACATGGGAAGTTCTGTGGCTTTTAATGAGTTTCCCGACAGAATGCTGTTAATGGAGTTAATTCCTGTGTTAGTGGTGTTTGGAGGTAGGACCCCTGGGAGGGTCTTGGCAAGAGGTGCGGCCGTCTGGGTGGACCCTGGCCCAGGGACTTTGATGAGAGGTTGCAGCCAGCAGCTTGCTGTGCTTTGTCCCGGACACTCCATGCCGGGTCTGGTGCGGTGAGGAGGCCTTCTTCGCCAGATGAGCTTGAACTTTGCAGGTCCGTGCTCACAAGCCTTTGTTCCTTGTAAATGACCTGTGTGCGGTGTTCAGTAGAGCAGCACAGAGCTGACTATGAGACGGGGGTAGGGAGGCATGAAATAAACTTGACCAAAAGCTAACAGTAACCCATAAAATTGAGAAAATTCAGCTGGGCAAAAGCAGGCACTTACAGAATTGGCCTAAAAGTAAAATAAGGAGGCAGTTTTAGGAAATTGCTAATTAGCATTTATAAATTAACGAGATTTAAATGGCGCATCCGTGTTTGGTTGTAATTAAGGGGCAGGTAGAGGTTTGGAATGTTTTGCAGCTAAACTGATCAACTGGTAGCAAAGAGAAGTTTTTCTTAATCCAAGTCATGACTTTTTTTGTTGTTGCAAAAATAATTAACCGAAGAAGCAGCGTTGTCTGCAAGCCTAGCATGTGCTGCTCACGCTGGAACAGCTTTACCTGCAGAACTGAAACTAGCACTGCCAGTGGCTGTCCCTGCTTTACCACGTGGAAGTGAAGGTGGAGAGGGGTCCCTTCCTGATCGGAAATGTAAAGCTGCTGGCTTTGGCTTCACAGAAAGTTATTACAGTACAGGCTCTGAGCAACCTCCACTTTCTGGAAAATAGTGAAAAACACAGTGCTTATGATGATGTATTTAAAACCCTTGGGCAGTTAAGAGAGAAAAGAACTATTCACAGGCAGTTGTGTTGAACAGTGAGAATTCCGGCCTTGCAGATCCTTGTTGGCTGTGTTCACAAGAGAGCAAGTTGGGTATGAGGAAGGATGAAGAGAATTAGAAATTACCAGTCTGGGAGGAGTCAACAATAGGATAAATGAGGCAGCCTGCCTGGCCCCTGCATGGGTGCCCAGCACAGTGACTAACACAGGGTGGCTGGCTCATGCCACCTGTTCAGGTCCCAGTGCAGTGTTGATTGTTTGAAAGAATTTCATGTTTTCATGAACTGGGAAGTGTGCTTGCTTTTGTGGAAATTCCTTACTCCTCAGTGACACAAATTTAGGCTGAGAAGGACCCAGGATAGTGGAGATGTTATTGAAGAAGAAAGCCATGGTAGAGTTAAGTTACTGAGATTCAGGTGCTTGGTGTTAAGGCTGTGTGGCACGGCTGCGAGAATAGACCACAAGTCTTTGGGACAAACGAGCTCCAGGCCTGACCATCTGCTTTCTCAAGGTGACACCAAGCCAGTAGACGGAGGCTGGTGGAAGATGCATATTGCTGGGGTTGAAAATCTCCCTGGAAAAAAGTATGTTTCAACTCCGCTGGTGCCATACACAAAACTGAATTCCAGATTAAAAGAAATATGGAAGCTGGAAGAAATTTTTACAGAACATCTGTGCAGAACTACAGAACATCTTCAAAGATTTCTTAAATGGGTCGCAGCTCTAAATACAAAGGAAATTAATAAGTTGAGCTATATTAAGAATTTTTGTTTATCAAAAGTTAAAATTAGGAGAATGAAAAAGTAGCCCAGTGAAATGGCTCAGTGGCTAAATCCTCCCCTTGCAATTGCAGGATCCCATATGGTTGCTGGTGTGCATCCTGGCTGTGCCAGTTCCGCTCCAGTTCCCATCCATCTCCCTGCTTGTGGCCCAGGAAGGCAGAGGGGAACCCTGTCCCTGCGTGGGAGACCCGGAAGAAGCTTCTGGCTTCCGATCGGTTCCGCTCTGGCTATTGCAGCCACTTGGGGAGTGAACCAGCATATGGAATATCTTTTTCTCTGTAAATCTGCCTTTCTGATAAAAATAAATAAATGTAAAAAGAGAACAAAGGCACCTGTGGAGTAGAACATCTTTAGAACAGACCTGATACCCGTAGGAAGAGAGTCCAGTGGAAAAAAATGGGAAGGAAGCTGACGTGATGAAAGAGGTTGTCTAAATGACTAATGAGCGTGTTAAAGGATATGCAGCTTGACTAATCATTAAGAAATCAACAAATTATAACAGGTGTAATTCCAGCTCAAACCTACCACAAAGACTAAAATGGCAAAGGAAAACAGTGCTGCAGTGCCCAAGTGCTGGTGAGGGTGCCCGGTGCTGCTGAGGGCGCGCAGTGCCCCAGAGCAGAGAGGGTGCGTGGTGTCCGAGTGCTAGTGAGGGTGCTCCGTGTCCGAGTGCTGGTGAGAGTGCTTGGTACCTGAATCCTCATGAGGGTGCGTGGTACCCAAATCCTGGTGAGGGTGCTCCGTGTCCGAGTGCTGGTGAGGGTGCTCGGTGCCCCAGTCCTGGTGAGGGTGCTTGGTGTCCGAGTGCTGGTGAGAGTGCTCGGTGCCCCAGTCCTGGTGAGGGTGCTTGGTACCTGAGTCCTCTCATGAGGGTGTGTGGTGCCCGAGTCCTGGTGAGGGTGCCCAGTGCCCCAGGCTGGTGAAGGTACTCGAGAGCCCCAGTGCTGGTGAGGGTACGTGGTATCCAAGTGCTGGTGAGGATGTGTGGTGCCCCAGTGCTGGTGAGGGTGCTCAGCCACAGCTTGTTTCCTGCAGTGGGACAGAAGTTGTTGTCCACTCTGAGAAAGTGTGTGGTATATTTAATGCTGAGTCTGTGTGTATCTTTGGCCCAGCAGTTTCATTTCCTTCTCTATGACCAACAGAGATGTGTTTATAGGAGCTTTATTCACTGTACGATTAGATAAGTTAGCTGGACTTGTTGCAGCGCTGTCAGGCATATTCAGTGACTGGAAAGCACGCAGGTGGAGCGGGGTGTACATCAGGATGTAGAGCCACAGAAGCCGCGGGGTCACCGTGTAGCATTCCACTTACATGACCTTGAGTGTACAGAGCTACTCAGACAGCAGCAGCAGGTTGGTGGCAGCTCCACGAGTCCCCGGGGGCTGCAAGGGCACGCCAGGGGGTTCCAGGACGCGGGCAGCCCCACTTCTCCGTCTTGCTGCCGACTCCGTGGTGATGGTTTAGTGCTCTCTACACTTAATATAATCTTTCGGCACATATGCTAAATTTAAAGGAAAATTAAACATATGCTGAAAAGAGTGTAATTTTTAATTTTAGCTGATTGGTGCTCAAAGTGGAATTTCTTAAAATAGTAAATTTGAACATAATGTACAGTTAAGGAGGATCAGATTTCTTTGCGTAAAATATTTTTACATGAAATATTTTAAAATGTCTTTTGTCCTCTCTCTTGTTCTCACTGGAGAACTTTCTGGTTATTTCATCTATGAGCTTGGACCACACGCCTTGTGAGGAGCAGGTGTAATTATTCCCACGAGATTTCCCCATCTATGCTGCTATCAGGGATTTTGTTTCTTTTTCCCCTTCCGGTTTCGGAGGGCATGGGATGATGGGTGGCACAGGCAGTAGTTTGGCTATTTCTAGAGTAGGTGTTGGGACGCTGGCTTGCAGGCCATATCTGCCTGGTGTTATAAAGTGTATTAAACATAGTCCTTCCCTTGTACTGCGCTCGGGTTGCAGTGAACCCGCTGTACATTGACAGTGCATTTCATGAATGTTGGCAGTTGAAGCTCCTGGCTTAGCACATGGCACCCTGACTCCTTGGTGATGGGGGAACGGCCCCTGGCGATCCGTTTTTTGCCCTGCACTGCATCTGGAGGGACCATCACTCAGCATGTCCGTCGCCTGAAGAAGGGCCAGCCTCAGAATGTGAAATGTGGTTTCTTCTGAATGCGCCATTGTGAATTTGAAAACGTATAAGTTGAGGATGTCTGCCACATGCCAGCAAGGCCTGAAGTATGTGCCACGTGGCCTTGGAGGAGAAGTTTGCCACTGCTTGTGTGGAACACCTGCTTGTACAACACTCGTGCCTGTGAGCTCAGTGCGTGTTGGTTGTCACCAACTATATGTGGTTGTTTTAACTTAAAGTAAAAAGTGAAGTTGTTTGTATAAAACACTTTCAGCTACTAAGTAGCTACATGTGGCAGGTAGCAAATGTGCTGGGCAGTACAGATGGGCAGCTTGTTTATCATCTGTGGAAAATTCTAGATAGCCCTTTAACCTATTGACTGTTTCTTCATTGATTATCTCTGCCACACATTGCTTTCATCCTGTTTGTTTCCTCTTTTCTAAATATTTGTTTTTATTGGAAAGGTGGATGAGATTTACAAAGAAGAGACACAGAGAGATCCCCCAGCCTCTGGTTCACTCCCCAAATGGGCACAATGGTTAGAACTAAGCCAACCTGCAGCCAGGAAGCAGGTGCCTCTTCGGGTCGCTCATGTGGGTGCAGGGTGCCAAGGCCTTGGGCCATCTTCCACTGCCCTCCCAGGTCACAGGCAGGGAGCTGGATGGGAAGTGGAGCAGCTGGGACACGAACCGGCGCCCATTTGGGATCTTGGCACTTGTAAGGTGATAATTTAGCCAGTGAGTCATAGTGCTGACCCCTTCCCCTATGATTAAGTTTAATTATCAAATGTAATTTTTTATCCCATTTTGTATGTTTCTTTACTATTTTGCCTGAGAGATTAGAAGGCAGGCTCTGTATTTTCTGTTGTTTTGTTTAGTGTCTTGCACAAAATAGTTTTTGTTACTGTTTTGTCATGTACCGTATCTCCCTAAATAGCATAAAATTATTTCAGTTTCTTTTCTAGGTATAACAGACTATAAACTTAAAAAAAAGAGAGAGAGAGAAACCAGCAAAGATGGGTGAAAAGAAACCAGAGCCTTTGGACTTCGTGAAAGACTTTCAGGAGTACCTGACCCAGCAGACCCACCATGTGAACATGATCTCCGGCTCGGTTAGCGGGGACAAGGAGGCCGAGGCTCTCCAGGGAGGTACACGCACCTTGATGCTATTACATAACAGCGCTTAGACACGGACGGGTGTTGGCTGACGAAGCCCCTCGGGGGAAGACCCCTTCACTACTGGGAATCCTTCTGTTTTGTTTTTTCTTAGAAAGATACTCCTGTCTTCACATGTGTTGGCTTTTGGCCAGAGGAGAGACTGAACATGAGCTAGGCGTGTGTTTTCGTGTTCTTGGCACGTTAGGAGTTCTCAGTGGAGATCCCCTGATCTCCAGGCTCTGCTAGCTGCTAGTAAACTCAGGGACCCCAGAGGGGAGCAGAACGTCAGCTGTCAGGGAACATGGATCAGATCTGAGCCCCAAATAGGAAATTCTGTTTGTTTTTGAAGTGAAGCAAGGGCCGGCCATGTATGCCATCTAGGAAGAGGAACTGCAGTAGAGAAGGCAGCAGGTGCCTGAGCCTGCTGGGCAACGTGTGCAGTTTCCTTCGCACACCGCGCAGACTGGAGTGTAGTCGTGAAGTGTGTGAGAGGTCACTGGATTACAGCCTGTGGGCCTTGCGCATGCAGGCTGCTGTTTCTGTATGGTCTATACGCTAAGGATGGTTTTTGCATGTTAAAATGTCTGAAAAAAAATCAAAGAATAGTGTCATTACATTTACGTGTAGAAATAGAAATTTCACGTATATAAATAAAGTGTTGTTGGAACACAGCATGGTTATTTGTTTACCTGTTTTCTGTAGCTGAGTAGTTGTAATAGAGACCAAGTGGCACGCAAAGCCTCCACAGAAGCTCGCTGAGCCCTGACAGCAGGGCGAGACATCACCTAGGCGCTTGTTAGAACTACAGAGCTCCAGGCCCGCCCCGGATCTAGGGGATCAGAATGGATTTTAATGAAAGCCTCGTAACTTTAATGATTCATGCAGAGTCTACATCTGAGACTCGTTGGGCGGTGCGAGGTAGGAGCCTGGGCCTCACAGTGCAGCCCAGTAGCACACGGCAGAGCGACTGGTCTCTTGCAGAGGGGCTGGAGCACGGCTTGGCTTGTGGAGGGTGGCACTGCTGCGTGCTGGGTCAGAGTGCAGGTCCTCTTCCTGTCCTGCATGGCTGCAATCCTGAACACGTGAGCATCACGCCCTCCCGTCTCCTCACTGGTTTATCCAGAGGATTTTGAACACTGATCTGATTGTGGGGGGTGGTGAGATCCCAGCATGCAAGGTTCTCACAGTGCTGCTTTGCATAAAATTAGCCTCAGCTCAGAAAGTGTGTGTTACATCATGAATTGACATTTTGTGGGACGTGAACTGTCGCTTTCAGGAAGATTTTCAGCCACTTTAAAATACTAAATTGAGTTGACGCTGAGATGCATAATTTCTTCTTCTGTCCTGTGTTTATAGCTGGAACAGATGGTGACCAAAATGGACTTGATCACCCATCTGTTGAAGTGTCTCTGGATGAAAACTCAGGAATGTTAGTGGACGGGTTTGAAAGGACCTTTGATGGCAAGCTCAAGTGTCGGTACTGCAACTATGCCAGCAAAGGGACAGCCCGGCTCATTGAACACATCAGGATCCACACAGGTAATGGAGAAACAGCTGGAGAAGGCACTTCTTTAGGGCAGCTTGGTCTGTCCTGTAAGTAGTTCCAGAAGTTCAAAGTGTAGGTGATGTCACCGTGGACTAAATGGAAAAGCTTATTTCATGATATATGTAGGTTACAACTCCTGACAGGCAGTGGACAGGCAGGGCAGACGTGCAGCTCGAGAGCGCCCTCCCCGCCTCCGCCCCTCTGCTGCCCCATCCTGGTGATGTCTCCCAGAAAGGGAGGGTAGTGCTGATGGCAGGGAGCAGTGGCTCGTGGTTAAATCCTAGCCTGGCAAGTGCTGGGATCCCATATGGTCCCGGTTCGAGTCCTGGCCGCTCCACTTCCCATCCAGCTCCCTGCTTGTGACCTTGGAAAGCAGTCAAGGACAGCCCAAGGCCTTGGGACCCTGCACCCACCTAAGAGACCCAGAAGAAGCTCCTGGCTCTAGGCTTTGGATCAGCTCAGCTCCAGCTGTTGTGACCCCTTGGGGAATGAATCAGTGGATAGAAGATCTTCCTCTCTCTGTTAAATGTATTCATTTATTTATTTATTTTTATTGGAAAGGCAGATTTTATAGAGAGGGAAAGACAAAAATTTTTCATCTGCTGGTTTATTCCCCAAATGGCCACAATGGCTGGAGCTGAGCCAATCTGAAGCCTGGAGCCTCCTCTGGGTCTTTCATGCGGGTGTAGGGTTCAAAGGACTTAGGCCATCCTCTGCTGTTTTCCCAGGCCGCAAGCAGGGAGCTGGATCTGAAGTGAAGCAGCTGGGACATGAACTGACACCATACAGGATGCTGGGGCTGTGGACAGAGGGTTGGCTTGCTGCACTGCCATACTGGCCTCACATTTTCGTCTTTGTCCTCACTAATGTGTGTCCGTTGTGGAACAGGCAGGAGGTTCTGGACAGTTGCAGGTCTCACTTAGCCATCCTCTCTTGTGAGAACCTTCCCCAGCCTGTGCCCTGCCCCACCAAGGCCAGGCCTGGGGTCACTGTGCCTCGTGCCAGCCTGTGCTCTGGCATCACACCGTGGTGGTCTGCGAGCCTCTTGCAGACGGGGATTGTGACAGGCCAGCCTTGTGCACCCAGCATCTGGCTCAGCGTGAGTGGACTCCGCATCTCGTACTGCAGATGTTTATTGTGGATCTGCTAGTCTTGTGCTAATTGCAGCTATGGCTCTGGCAGGTGAGGAGTTTCAGGGTGGAGAAGTGTTGGCAATTTGCAGGGGACACTAGTGCGTTATGCCTACTTGGGCGCGGAAGCCCATCTGATTTTGTGGGTTTTATTTAATGAAAGATGGATTTTTCTGTGTTTACTTAAGGACAGGGCATGCATATGTGTTTGGGTAAATAGGAATATGTATAAATGTTTATGTGAATAAATCATGAGACATACTGCTAAGGCTTTTATTAAAAACATGTATTATTTATCTGACATGAGAGAAGAGACAAAACACAGAGAAAGAACTCTTCCATCTACTGGTTCAGAATATTCAGGCCACTTGGAGCTGTATTTTGTTTGTTTGTTTATTTCAAAGGCAGAATCACAAAGAGGGAGATAAACAGAGATCTTCTGCCCACTGGTTTACTCTCCAGATGGTCGCAGTGGCCGGGGCTGGCCAGGCCAAGCCAGCGTCAGGAGCCTGCAGCTTTAGCCGGGTCTCCCACGCGGTGCAGGGCCCCAAGCACTCGGGTCATCCATCACTGCTTTCCCAGGTGCAATAGGAGGGAGCTAAATCAGAAGTGGCCCCACCAGGACTCGAACTGGTGTCCATGTGGGTGACAGTATTATAGGTGGCGGCTTAACCTGTCAGACCATAGGCCTCAACAATTTTCATACTTTTTTGGCTAATAGAAAATGTATTTATATCTCAAATTGTTAAAGAGTTCTTAATCTTTATTCAGTTTGTGAGTTTCTTCACAAATGTTAAATCTTTTCTGCAGTACAAATCCTGCAAAAGCATTTTCCATCAATTTCTGAATCTAATGAATGAACAAACGTGAAATTTTGCATAATGAGCTGCGATTACAGTTTCTTCTGTGTTTCTGTTGGAACAGGTGAGAAGCCTCATAGATGTCATTTGTGTCCATTTGCATCTGCTTATGAGCGTCACCTGGAAGCCCATATGCGCTCCCATACTGGAGAGAAACCGTACAAATGTGAACTGTGCTCCTTCCGCTGTAGTGATCGCAGTAACCTGTCCCATCACCGAAGGCGCAAACATAAGATGGTACCGATTAAAGGTACCAGGTCTTCCTTAACCACCAAGAAAATGTGGGGGGTTTTACAGAAGAAAACAGGCAATTTGGGGTATAGCAGAAGAGCGTTAATCAACTTAAGTCCACCTTCCATGGTGGTCCAGAAACCAGACTACCTTAACGACTTTACCCACGAAATCCCCAATATCCAGACTGATTCCTATGAAAGCATGGCAAAGCCCACTCCAACTGGTGGCCTCCCGAGGGACCCCCAAGAACTCATGGTTGACAACCCTTTAAATCAGCTCTCTACTCTAGCAGGGCAGCTGTCCAGTTTGCCTCCTGAAAACCAAAACCCGGAGTCCCCAGATGTGGTCCCGTGCCCTGACGAAAAGCCTTTCCTGATCCAGCAGCCCTCCGCCCAGGCAGTAGTCTCTGCCGTGTCGGCAAGTGTTCCTCAGAGCTCCTCTCCCACGAGCCCCGAGCCGCGGCCATCGCATGGCCCACGGAACTTCAGTCCAGTGGCAGGGCCGAGCAGTGAACCAAGTGCCCACACGAGTACTCCCAGCATAGGAAACAGCCAGCCGAGCACTCCGGCCCCAACCCTGCCAGTCCAGGACCCTCAGCTGCTGCACCACTGCCAGCACTGTGACATGTACTTTGCAGACAACATCCTCTACACCATCCACATGGGATGCCATGGGTATGAAAACCCTTTCCAGTGTAATATATGTGGGTGCAAGTGTAAAAACAAGTATGACTTTGCCTGTCATTTTGCAAGAGGACAGCATAGCCAGCACTGATCAGAACATTGTCACATCATGTTCTACTTGGTTTTGCCTTTTCGTCTTTCGTAGTTTGGTTGTTTTTGTTTTGTTTGGTCATCCCTAGTAAGATGTCGGCTAATTTAAATTCATACATTATATTTATATACTATAAATTTGACAGTGGAAAATTTTCTTCCAATTTTTTTCCATAAAAATGTGGCTTGGTTGCTTACATATTAGCACAGTTAGATACACTGAGGTCTCCGTTTGTGTAGAAGTGAGGATTGGAGTTCAGTCGTAACCTCATTAGGCGTTCATTCCCACCTCTGACCCGGAAGGACTTCCTCGGTCAATCCGTGCTCTCATTGTTTCTATACATTGCAGCTAAAATGCTACTTCTGCCGTATTTCAACATTAGAGAATATTTTCTCTTATAAGATCTGTTACAACTTTTTTTTTCAGTATTTAGCAAAGAAATTGTTCTTAGGGTTGCTCTTAACTGAAAGACTTTTTGGTTCACGTAAGTGAGGCTGAGTCACTGGTTTCATTTCAGCTGATGACATTGAAGCTATCAGTGTGGTAAAAAAAAATGTCTTACAAGAGGAAATATGAAATATTGACATAAAAGTTCTACAAGGAAGTTGCACTCCAGACTTTAGAAATTGAAAATGATGTTTCTTCAATTTCTGGTTTAAGCACATGGCAAACATTATTACTTGTTTTTAACGCGTCCAACTTCTTTTTAAAACCACAGGTAGTGCTAAATGCCTTTTTCCCTCTTTCAGTTTGAACCTTTCATTTAATCCTTCATTCTGACAAATGATGTTCAGTCAGTAAGCAACGCTAGTGAGAATCTGTTATGTTCTGTTTCTTTGATGACCAAAGAGGTACAGTCACCGTCTTATTAAAATACAGTCCTTCCTAGGGGAAAACAAACTGTACGAGTTTCCTTTTTCTGCTTTCTATACGTTTATTGTGTAATTTCCAAGAAACGCAACGGAGAAGGTGACGGAGAAGTGGCATCTGCATAAATAACGACGTGGATTCTGATGTCTGCCTCACAGGTGGCCATTTCAATGCTTTCTGTGAATCCAAACTCTAATCTTTCCAGTTGTACCACTCTTCATGTACAGTTATAGCACTGTATGGGAACTGTGATGAAATTGTCGCCTTAGTAGGAAAGGGTCAAAACTTGTGGTAATAGATATAAACTACATTTAAACATGGTGTTTATAAAAAGACTTATTAAATCCAGAGGAATTCATTTTGAAGAGGTTATTGTTTTTCTATTGTATGATAACTAGCTTACTGTTGAGAGTTGGTCAAACAATAAAATAGATTGCTAACTTGGTTTCTTGTACTTTGCAAAAATCCTAGCTTAAATTTGATTCATATCTTGAAAATATGAATTGGCCTCTTGAGAATTTCCCAGTTAATAAGCATTTTTTAACCAAAAAAGGACCTCGCTATTACAGGAAATAAGAAGGCCATATTGGTGATATGTGCCCATAAACCCCAAGTGCCAAGGTCATGGATCCTTTACCCTCCCTCCCGTGCTAAGAAGCCACGGAGATGCGCTCTGCATCCTCGTGGGTCAGGAGCAGCTGCAGGGACTCTCCATGTGGACTCCTCGTCCAGGCCCGGGAACCCTAGCTGGTCCACCTGGCTTCAAACTGCCAGCAGCTCTGACCACTTCTAGTGCAACAAGTTCCACATGTATCACTGGCTCTAGTATTTACCAGATTGCCACAAAGAAACAAGCTGTCATTTGGAAGCTTTCGCACATTTATTTTATTATATTCAAAGAAAAGCAATACTGCAAAATAGAAAAAAATTCATTAAGCAAAGAGGAGAACTCTGGGTAAACCAACATGTTGATTGGGGCAGTGACAAAAGCATTGTTTTTTGAACTAAAGGTGGTTGGTTTAGCGTTTTAACTTAGACATGGGAGGTTTTTATAATTGCAGGCTAGAATGTAGTCTTGTAATTCGCCCATTACTGAAAAGAGCACAGTTAATATTCCAAAGGTGTCAATTCTGAAAAGCTATAATTGTAAATGCACTAAAACTTTTGAAGCAGATCTACCTTAAACTTTTTTGGTGTTGTACTTTCTAGAAGATTTAGGGTTTTATTTAAATTTCCCTTTAGTTAAATTCTGTACTTGGAAAGATGTCAATATCTTCCCTTACATATTGAATGTTTCTCATTTTATTTTTAATTGAATATTTTATAGAAATGAGTTGCTGGGAGAAATTTAACATGCACTATTTATAGTAATTTGCCATTAAAAGGCAATGTTGTGAAACTAAATTTATTTTTGTTCAGTGAACATAAGTTTAGATTTTTAAAGTTGGTAGATAATTTATCTCCACTGATATTTTTTTAAGAAACTGTGAAGAGATTAACAGGGCATAATTTTATTTCAGATTTTACTAATGTATGTAGCTATAACTTCTTGAGATTAAAGTAAAGGCAAGACTTTTACTTTGAAAAAATTTCCATTGTTTCTAGTGCTATTTCATTTTAGAAATAAGTGTTTTACCATTGGTCTGCAGAGTTGCTTGACAGGGAACATTACTAAAAAGAATTCAAAACATAAGTGTCATTTTAAGTTCTATGAAAATATCTATCAAATGGCTGTGGCATTAGGATTCCCTGGTAATGACTTTTCCTTTGTCTAAGAGGATGGATGCTTTCTAGAACACGTGTGTGTTAAGAACTCTGATGTAAAGAACGTATTTTGTATGCAGAAACAAATAAGTTGCATTATTGTTAAATACACTATATTTAGGGATTCCAGAAAGCAGTTTAATGCTAAGATAACTGTATCTAGTGTGTAGTTCATATTGGGAATGAGCTTTGCTTTTGTAATATATGAATAAAAATAACACTTTCTAATGACCTCAATTTTCCTTCTTTTGAAATTAGGATCAAATTTGTTTTTATCAATCTTCTGATATATAAAATGCTAATAAAGATTTTATAGTGTGCTAGCTTGGATGTCCAGATTGCCTTATCCATAACAGAGCTGTACTATAAGTGAGAAGCCCCGAGTGGCCCTGTGTGCCGGCAGCTGGTCTCTCCTGTCTCACGGTTCCTCTCGGGCGGCTCTGTCCTCCCAGACAACTCAGAGGGTCTGCGCGGCAGGGAGGAGGGCTGCTCCCAGGCGTCGTCAGCCGCGGGACAGCTGACCAGGGACTCCTGTAGGACAGATGGGCATTTCCAAGTGCGCTGCTTTTCTTTAAAGAATGTTCTGTGGCGGTTGACATGACTAGTCTACAAAATATCGAGTATATAAAATTGTTACTAACCAGTGTGCAAAATCTTATCAAAACCAGACATTTAATTGAAAATTCAGAAAATTTAATGTGACTTTGACAAATACTTCTGTACAATGTTTTGTTTCTCATGGTGAAAATCAGAAATGATGTCTGACACATCAGTGGTTTGTTGGAAGCGTAGACGTTTTTTGTTTCCTTGTCGTAGGTCTTCCAGAAACTCTGCTTTGAGCGTGTTAAGTTCTTCTGCCAGAAGCTTCATGCTGGAAGGAGGAACTTGCTCGTCTGAAATGAAACCATACATTTAAACTATCTGTGCATATTAAATCAGTCCAGAAAGAATGGAATTGATAACATCAGACAGACCGAATTCCGTGACTAACAGTTGAGTTGGCCTACGATATTCATAAAAGGGCGTGTGAGTGAGTCACGTGGTCACAATTCGAAGGATTTAACTTGCACTGACATATGAGAGCAAGAGCCACAATGGCTGGATTACTCTCTTACTGAAAGCAGAAACAGAAAATGATGATTTGATTTTGAAACTGATCAACACCTAGAGCATGTTACATTGAATGTGAATGATTGGAAGTTCTGTATCTGCTCTATTTAGCAGAGCAGCCGTTGGCCACAGGCCATACAACGGACCCATCTAAACCGTACAATTCTTTATATTCACAAGCGTGTGTCTTGTCAGTTTTAGAGTAGTTTTTTTTTTTTTTAAGATTTATTTTATTTCAAAGTCAGATACACAGAGAGGAGGAGAGACAGAGATCTTCCGTCCGTTGATTCACTCCCCAAGTGAGCGCAATGGCCGGTGCTATGTCGATCCGAAGCCAGGATCCAGGAACTTCCTCCAGGTCTCCCACACGGGTGCGGGGTCCTAAGGCATTGGGCCGTCCTCAACTGCTTTCCCAGGCCACAAGCAGGGAGCTGGATGGGAAGTGGAGCTGCCAGATTAAAACCAGCGCCCATATGGGATCCCGGCACGTTTAAGGCGAGGACTTTAGCTGCTAGGCCATGTCGCCGTGCCCAGTTTTAGAGTATTTTTTATCATCTCCAAAACTAACCCTTCATGTATCACCTTGCTCCTGGCCCTCTGTCCCCACCACTGACCCCCAGGCGCCATCATCTCTGGTCCCGGCTCTCTGGCGGACACCACACATGGCTGAGGTGTGGTCTTCTGTGACTGGCCTCAGGTGTCACATTTTCTCAGTTTTCCATGTGGCAGCACACAACAGTGTCACTTTAGAGACAGACAATACCACTCTGTGTGTTAGGGACACGTTTTGTCTCTTTTTGGCTTTTATGAAGAATGCTGCTGTAAACGCTGTGCACAAAGTTTCTGTATGAGGGCTTTTCCATTTTTCTTGGACCTGTGTGATTACCGGCTATTCGTGCTCCTGTGTCTTCCCTAAGGAACTGTATTGAGGTCCTTTAACCATTTTTATTTCTGAATTTATTTAATTATTTAGGAGATAGAACTCCATCAGCTGGTTTACTCTCCAAATGCCCACAGTGGGCAGGGCTGGGTCACGCTAAACAGGAGCTAGGCACAAGACTCCAGTGTGGCTGGCAAGGATGCAGCCACTGGAGCCATCACTGCCGCCTCCTAAGGTCTACATTCACAGCAAGCTGAAGGTGGGAATGGAGTCAGAACTTGAACTCAGGAACTCCAGTTGGGGTTCAGGCATCCCAAATGCTGTGTTAACAATAGGCCAAATGCCTGCCTTGTTTGCCCATATTAAAAAGGGGTTGGGACTAGTGCAATGGCCCAATTGGTTAATCTTCCACCTCCAAGTGCCACATCCTATGGGCCAGAGTTCATGTCTCATCTGCTCCACTTCCCATCCAGCTCCCTGCTTGTGGCCTGGGAAAGCAGTAGAGGACGGCCCAAAGCCTTGGGACCCTGTACCCACATTAGAGACCCAGAGGCGGCCTTGGGACCCTGCACTCGGGTGGGAGACCTGGAGGAGGCTCCTGGCTCCCAACCTCAGATCAGCTCAGCTCTGGCTGTTGCCATTTGGGAAGTGAACCAGCAGATGGAAGATTTTCCGTCTCTCTTCTAAATATGCCTTTCCAATTAAAGTATTTTTAACAGGTGGGTTGTGTTTATCACTGTTATGAATTTTCATATACTTTTGGAAACAAGTTCCTTTGAGACATGTTCACAAATCCTTTTTCCCGCGTGGGTTGTATTGTTACTCTTGATGGCAGGGAGGAACTCCAAGTTTAGTTTTATGTAACACAGACCTGGAATCTGCCCTGTCCTCTAAAGTGTGGACTTTTTAAATGAGTCAGAAACGAATCCAGAAGCTTTGGCATAACTCTTCCTTTCCTCCCTTCGTTTTATAGGCAGAATGGTAAAATGTCAAGAACCTTACAAGAATCTAACCTTTCTTGTTAATTACCGTGCCCTTTCTGTTCCAGTCCTGTTTTTCAAACTAGGTTGTAACCCATTAGTGAGTGGCCAGCAGTGTTATCTGCGACACAGGGCGGCAGTAGAGTTCACTATCACGTGACGTGTCTCATGACACTTGAGTTTGTGCTGTGAGTTATAAACAATTGCAATATAAAACCAACTAAGGGGTCATGTTACAAATCAAGTTTGAGGGGCCTGCATCATGGCACAGCCAGTAAGGTTGCTACCTGAGATGCTGGCACCATATGTGGGCACTGGTTCCTGTCTTGACTGCTCCACTTCTGGTCCAGCTTGCTGCTAACGGCCTGGGAAGAACAGTAACAGGGGTCAAGGTTTGGGCTGCTGCCGTCCATGTGAGAGAAGCAGATGAACGGACTCTGGCCTGTTCCTGACCATAGCTGGAGAGCGAGCCAGCAGGTGTAAGAGTCCCTCCCACTGTCTCCTCTAACTGCCTTTCAAAGTAAACAAATAAATCTTTTAAAAAAAAAGTCAGAAACACAATTTTAGTAGCACAGAATTGCTGTTCCAGTGGCCTGAGCTCTTTGCTAATCTTCCCCCTCAGGTTTATTGGCAAACCAGAGTTATTGAGAACGGAAGAGACAGATGTTCCATTGGCAGTTCACGCCCCAAATGACTGCAACGGTTGAGGCTGGGCTAGACCAAAGCCAGGAGCCTGGAACTCCATCTGTGGGTGCAGGGACCCAAAGACTTCAGCATTTTGGATCAGAGGTGGAACAGCTGGGGCAGGAAGTAGAACACACACTGGGATGGCTGTGCTGCAGGCAGCTGTTAACCCATGGTGCCACGTACCAGCCCTGCCTAAGCTTTTGTAAAGGTAGAAATGGACTGACGTGAGAGGCAGTGAAGGAAAGCAGACTAGAATCAGACTTGACCCTGAATCCCAGGCTGCCCAAACACACGGCAGCCGTCCTGCCTCCGTCAAGCCCCGTTTGTACTGTTACACCTTCCAGGTGGAATCGTTTACACTTAAAGCACTAAAGAAATGCTAGCAGCAGCATTTTTTATACAGCAGAATTCAAGGTTCAAAACCTACAGGAATTGTTTATAAAACTAGTCACAGCACACCTCAGCTGGTACATGCGTTCCAATGCACAGTATGTCGACCCCGTCCAAACGCTGCTAACCTCACTCGCCCTCTCTTCTCGCCTTGTGCTTCACGGCTGCTTTTCTGTTCCAGGCCACCACACACAGCGTCCCTTCTGCGCTCCTGCGCTTGGCCCATGCCCTCCCTGAAGCAATCTTGCTCATAGCTTTCACTTCACACCTTTGTTCAAAGGTCGCCAGGATGCCTTCCTGATCATGTTTCTGAAATAAGTCAGGGGCAGGGCCAGGATGCAGCGGGCTAATCCTCTGCCTGTGGTGCTGGCATCCCATACAGGCCCCAGGTTGAGTCTTGGCTATTCCATTCCAGCTCCCTGCTAATGGCCTGGGAAAGCAGCAGAGACTGGCCCAAGTGCTTGGGCCCTGCACCTGTGTGGGAGACGCAGACAGGGCTCCTGGCTCCCAGGTCTGAACCAGGCCTGCTCCTGCTATTGTGACTGCTGGGGAGTAAGTATCTGTAACTGAAAAAAAAAAAAAGGAAGAAAGAGAAATCCTTCCACTACTCCATGCTGCCTTACTCAACATATATACACAGGATACAAACACGACGTTAAAGTCCTACTCTGTCTCCTCACGAGAATGTGCTCTTGCTTCAGCATCTGTAATATGGGCAAGCGTGGAGTAGGTACTGAGGAAACATTACTGGATGGACAGATGAAAGGTTGAACATCGAGTTCCAAGGGCTGGATTTTATATTTTTATATATTTAGCCAACTGAATATGCTGCTGAGGCCCCTGCCAAAACAGCAAGTGCCAGCCCATGGGTCCTTGGTCCCCACAGGTGCCGGCCCAAGGGTCCTTGGTCCCCGCAGGTGCTGGCACAAGGGCTGCAGGTGCCGGCCCCAGGGCTCAGGTCCCCACAGGTGCCCGCCCAAGGGTCCTTGGTCCCTGCCATCCCCATGAGAGTCCCGGATAGAGTTCCAGGTCATTGGCTCTGGCCTGGCCTGACCCTGGCTGTTGCAGCCATTTGAGGAATGAACCAGTGGACAGAAATTTCTATGTCCCTCACTTCCTGTCACTCTGCCTTTCAAACAAATAAAATTGATCTTAAAATAAAAATTCTCGTAAAGTACTTGTGTGCCAAAGAAAGCACCAATGCATCAGATCACATCAAGGACACGGCAGGAACTACTCCACGCACCTTTCGCTTCCTTCATTATCTCAGAGACAACTCTCCGTAGTGTCTGGTCAGCTTTGTGAAGGATGTTGGCCGAACAAATAATCCTGTCTGCTTCCTGTGAAAGACAGACGCTGTTGGAACAGTGATACAGTAGGGTGGCTCGGGTTTGGAGGTGCCGAGCTGAGCCCACCAAGGCAGGGCATGCTGTGGGAAAGCCAGGCGCTAGCTGCGAGTGTGGCAGCTCCTGTAAACTGCCCGGTCCTTGTCCATTTCACGCTGCCATCACCAGCCCGAGCACACTGCCCCTAGGCAAGGCGGCGAATGTCACCAGAATGGCCCTTGACCCAGCCGCTCGGGTCACCAGAATGGCCCTTGACCCAGCCGCTGGGGTCACCAGAATGGCCCTTGGCCCAGCCGCTCGGGTCACCAGAATGGCCCTTGACCCAGCCGCTCGGGTCACCAGAATGGCCCATGACCCAGCCGCTCGGGTCACCAGAATGGCCCTTGACCCAGCCCTTCTCGGGATAAGCTGCCCCTTCGCGTCTGCCCGAAGCCTCCACCGTCACTCACCTTCTGCGCCACGTTTTCCTCAGTGTGTTTCACTGGATGCTCCATCGCAGTCAGCAGCAAGTCCGTCACTTCCGGGCTGCAGAGAAAGTGGCATAAGAATACAGGTAGCCCGGTATCAGGCTTGCCGGAGCGCCATGGACTACCCACAGAGCTCTGTGCAGTGGGTCCGACTGCTTCACTGCTCGCCTGCAGGCTTGAGCTGGGGACAGGACCAGGAGGGGGTGGAGCTTGAACCTGGGGAAGTAGTCTTCCAACCACGGCATGGGGGCTGAAGGCCCCGGGACAAGTAGCGTCCCATGCCTGAATGATTGCTGCTTAGGAAGCTCCATGATGAACCCTCAGGGCTTTGGGTACATGAATCAACCCTAAAGATTCCCAATGATGTAAATCTCCCCCGATGGACCTCTACCTAATTTGGTCTCAACCCATGTGTTTTTAAAATTGTATAACCAAATATATTTTCAAAACCTTTTACTACTCAGAATTTGGGCGGGAGAGCAAAGAAACCTTCCATCTCCTGTGAACGTGTGAGGAAGCCGTGTAGTGTAACCTCTCAGACACATAACAGGTAACTTGTAGACAACAGATTCAAGACAACAATAGACAACAGTAAAACTACAAAGACATACAGGGGGAATCAAGAGCGACCCTGACAACCTATTAACAGGAGGTCATGTGCACAGAGCAGTGGGGGACCACAGAGTGGAGCAGGGGGACAGGAGGAGGCTTGTATCCCAAACCTGGAGACCCCCGGATCCCCACCAAGGGCTATCAGTACGGGCGCCACGGACCACATCCCAACTGCCAAAGAGACCACAGGGGACTGGAATGCCTTCGGAGGCCGAGAACTCAGAGGACACCCCCCCAACCCCCGCCTTTGGACCTACCACACGGGATGGAAGAAGCTGAATCCTTCATCAAAGGATCCAAGGCCATCGGAACAACAACCAGGAAACCTGAGCGGTCTTCAGAAACAGAACAGTAAACTCCCTTCAGGACTAGGGAGAGGAGCTATCTCTGGTTCTTTCTTAGCTCCAACTTCGGATCCCCACCCTCTCTGCAATGACCATGAGAGACGCTCCAGAGCCCCCCCCCCCCAACACACACACACACTCACAAATTGGAAAGGATAGGCAGAGAACAACAAGGAAGGCTTGGTCAGCATGGACTCACACACATCTTACTAGGTAGGACACGGGGATTAAGTACTCCTCACCAAGGTATGGAAGATTTCTCTGCACACCCTTCCTAAAACTGTTTCGCACCTCAATTGTTGAAATGTCATTGAAATAGTCACAGGAAGTTGTTAAGACCATGCATCCAATTTTGACAAATTGGTTGCTCAATACTTTGTCAATTTATCCCTTAACGTTATATCATTGCTGATGTTATGTTGGGGCTCTTAATTGACCGGGATTCTACTCTGTTGGCTCTGCCTTCGGCCCGGGGAGGGTCTCCCCAAGAAGCCACTGAACTTGACCGGACAATGAGATGCTGGACTCTATGCTTGGTGTATGCTTGCAATGAAGGAATCTCAACTAAACCTGAACTGTGGCTGCGCAACAGGGGGAGGAACCCACCATGGGGGGAGGGTTGGGAGAGGGGTGGGGGGAATCCCAGTGCCTATATTGAACTGTGTCACATAAAACAATAAAAAAAAAAAAATACAAGCAGTTCTCATGAGATGCCTCTGTATGTGAAGGACTTGCACTTAGATGCTAACGGAAGTTCAGACGAGTAAAGCTGCTCTAACCCAGAATTATTTAAGAAAAGGAATCTTCCACTTCCAGTCCCAAAGCAGAAACCTCCACTTGGCCCCAACTCGCAGCTAATGCGCCAGGGAAGGCAGCAGGCGGCCCAAGCGCTGGAGCCTCCACTCAGAGGAGACGCAGGTGGAGGTAGGCGCCCGGCTTTGGCCTGGCCCAGCCCCGCTACTGCAGCCATGTGGGGAGGAATCTCTTCTCTGTAACTCTGTCCTTCAAATCAACAAATAAATCTTAAACAAAAACAGTGAGCCCAGGGCCTGGAGTGAGATAGTACTGGGTCCAAATTTCACCGACACTAACAACCAGGGTCATGTTACTTACTACCTGGGTCTTAGTTATCCGGTCTATAAAATGGGCATCATGCGCTCTACCCTCAAAGAGTGGTTCTAAGAAGTGTCAAGACCATCGGGTCATCATTCAGCCTCCAGCATGGGCCCCTGGCTGTCCCGCGGCCCATTCACGGCCGTGCTGGGCCTGCTCTGAGCGCCAGCTGACCAGGTTCTAAAGACCTCAAGCAAAACTGCAGGGGGTGGTAAGGGGAAGGACAAGCTTGAGGCTCTCGCAGCAGCAGTGGAAACCTTACGCTGCTCTCGCAGGACACGGAACCACCTGTTAGACTCCAGAAGGAGCAGCAGGGAGCTGGTATGTTCCAGGGATCACGACAAGCTAAAACCGGAATCTCCCTGGAGCCACTTCCCGCACAGCACCGGAAACGGCCAACCAAATCCAATTTGAATGTTGGGGTGTTTTGTGTTTTCCTTTTTGCTTTGTTTTTACTGTTTCTTTTATTGTTTGATTCTTTTCCAAAGACTGTCTGCTGGCAGGGCTGGGCCAGGATGCAGCCAGTAGCTCGGAGCTTCTCCCAGAAGATACACTGAAAATTTAACTTTTAATATAGTTAGTCAAGAGGCAGAGGGCGCTCCCATCTGCCCACTCCTCACATGCCCACAACAGCCAGGGCTGGGCGCTCCAGCCAGGCTGTCCACATGAGCACAGGGACCCAGGCACTGGGCCATCTGCTGCCAGGTTGGAAGTGGCCCAGCCATGTAAGTGCTCATAGAGGATGCCAGCGTGGCAGGTGGAGGTTGACCCAGCTGGGCACCATGTGGCCTCCTAGTAGGCCCGTTTTATAGAAGGTAGGGAAACTCTCTTGGGAACTAAATGTTCTGAAAGACAAGTTTTAACAACTGGCCTTTGAAAAACTGCTCTTCCCCCATGGACAGCAGGCAGGCACGTGAGGAATTGTGGACTGTAGAACTGCAACGCGCAGCTCAGTGGCCGCGAGCACAGAATGGACAGACATCGGCAAAGGAGTGGGTCTCTGGCCTGGTGTTGCAGAGGCCAGCCCCACTGCTTTTGTTTCATGTTGGACCACGTGGGTTCAGTGCCAGGCTCCAGCTTCCCACAGATGCAGCTCCTGGCAGGCAGCAGGGGGCTGAGCCCTGTCACCCACATGCAGCTCCCAGCAGCACTCATCGCACCGAAGGCCCACGGACTCCCCACACTGACCTCTGGAGGACACCCGCGAGATACCTGCTCCCAGCTGGGACGCCAGGGGCCCAGGGACCTGCCTTCCTTCTCCACCCACAGGGTGCCACCGCCGCTGGGAGTGTAAACCAAGCTAAGGAGAAGGCGTTCAGCAGGGTGCCCGTCCCGGGGTTGGGACAGCGAAGGGGTCAGCGGGTACCTTGCCTCGGGGGAACAGGCAGGACCCTGGATTGTGAGGCTGTGGCGTTCCCAGGAGTTCTTCTCAGGGTTGGGCCTTTCTATCCTGCTTGCCATCAGGCGGATGGTCTCGGTCGGCAGTGCCAGCGGTCGCAGGCCATTCCTCTGCAAGCACGTCTCGAGGGGACAGTCTAAAAAGAGCTGGCAAAAGCCCAAGGAATCTGCAAACAGTTGAAAACCACACAATCAGCCACGTGATGCTCCGCAGAATGAACAGCTAAGCACAAACGCAGACTCCGTTTGCAATCCCGAGCATCGGGTACCCCAAAGGAATGCGGTCCCTATAAACCTTCCGCTGGAGAGCCCAGGGATGCTGACAATGCGAATCACTGCCTCCATGGCTTAGAAAAACGGAAAGTTGGAATTACATTTCCGAGCCAGCTGGTAGACTTCGTATCTCATACTTGGATAATAGAAGTTGTCATCTAGCAGCAAGAGCAAAGGTCGAGAGGCCGCCGTTTTGGTTAACGGGTAGCCGGCCCGGGGCTCCGGGGCTGCGGGCTGGACGAGGTCCTGGGCGTGCAGGCAGGCTGTGAAGTCGGTCCACACGGCCTCGGTGCTGCCGGGCGGGGCGGACATCCTGCAGCCGTTGGATACGGCCGCCAGGAAGCACTCCAGGTACTTGAGCAGCTCGTGCCGCAGCAGCTTCCATCGGGATGGCTACAAAAGAACCAAGAACCCAGAATCGCCATCACACCAGGCCACGGCCAAGAGGAGGGTGGTGGTCACTGGGCTCTACCCTGTCCCATCCCACTGCCCTCGGAGCCCTGGGTCGCTGGTCCCGCAAGCCTCCAAGCCGCTGTGCTCCGGTCCCCCGTCCCCTCGGCCTGCAGGACTCCTGGGCGGCCTCCTCGGGGTCCCCCCACCAGGCCTAGTCCACTACGCAGTGCACACTCGCCATCAGCCAGGCCACCCCAGCCTGTGCACTAGCAGAAGTGGCCCCGCCCCTGCAACCCAGCCCCACCTGCCCCAGGCCCTGCTCCTGTGACCCGCCCATCTGCCCCGGGCCCCGCCCCGTCTGCCCCGGGCCCCGCCCATGCGCACTGCTCCATCGGCCCAGGCCCCGCCCCCGCGACTCCGCCCCCAGCAAGGCCCCGCCCCATCTGCTCCAGGCCCCGCCCCTGCGACTCCGCCCCGCCCGCCCCAGGCCCCGCCCCATACGCACCACTCCATCTGCCCCAGGCCCCGCCCCCTGGTAATCCCGCCCGCCAGCCCCAGGCCCCGCCCTCCCCAGGCCCCGCCCCGCACGCACCGCTCCGTCTCCAGCCAGGATCGTGTCCGGGAGGACGTCGTCATAGGAGAGGACGCCCACGGCCCAGCCGCGCTCCCGCCGCAGCCGCTGGCCGAGGGCGCGCGCCAAGGTCGATTTGCCGGCCGCGGGCAGCCCGCAGAGGACGCAGACGCCTCGCTGCGGCCGCCCCTCGCTGCCGGCTCCCTGCGCGGCCGTCTTCATGCCGGGAGGAGACGGCGCACGGCCGCCGGCGCTGACGGCAGGACCGGGCAGGCTCCGCGCACGCGCAGCCCTGGCCGGCCGCCCCGCGGCGCCGCCTGGCGGTGGCGGAGGGAACAGGACGCGCGCCAGGGTGAGCCCGGGTCCGGCAGTGTCCCAGGCCGGGATGGCCGCGTGCGGTCACCCCTCCTGCAGCGCACAGTTCCGTTCCAAGCAGAGCGTTTGACCGTTTTCTTCCAGAGGCCTTTGGGAAGGGACAGATGCAACAGGGTTTGTGGTGGGCCGAGAGGGAGGCGTGAAGGGCCTGGCTTCCTCGGGTGCCTCGTTTCATAGCATCCTGTCCCTGCTGTCCCTGCTGCCCCTGGACGAGGACCTCCGCCGCCCCCTTATGCGTCTGCCACGCGGGTGCAGGGGCCCAGGCGCGGGCCACCCTCTGCTGCCGTCCCAGGCCGTTAGCAGGGAGCTGGGCTAGAAGTGGAGCGGCCAGGAATTGAACCTGTTCCCGTATCGGATGCCGGCACTACAGACAGTGGCGTGGTGGGATGCGCCACAACGCTGGCCGCTCTTATTTTTTTCCATTTTTTTAATTACATGTTTAACAGTCTTTACATAGTTAATTAGGGCAAAAAGGTTCAAGGGCAATAGGAAAGTGGTTAAGACTATTTCCACTTTGTTTTTTTCTTTCATGTATCTGAGGTAAAGGGGGATATTGAGCGAGAAGCCCCACCCAGTTTCCCACCCACCTCTGATCCCCAATGTGAGGGATGCTTCGAGGGTCTTGCTCAAGTCGTTTTGATAGTTCAGCAGTTATGAATTATTGCCAATCGCCATTCCAAGCACGATGAGGTCGCTGAGGAATCCACTGATTGACATAGTCCATCTTAGAGTCTCCGTTTGCCCTGTTTTTTGTTGCCAACATGTAGCTGAGGTGGTTGATGGTTGACTGACTTATTCTGTCTTCTGTCTTTTCATGTTTAGGGTTCTGAATCCAGCAGTTTGATTGGGGAGATCCCCAAAGAAACTTTGTCTGAGGTGATCCCAGACCAGATTCTTGTGTGCACTTGCAAGTACAGGGCCCGGCACAGCCCATCTCCCCAATCAGCTGGTGGTTGCAATCGCTTGGTCAGTTCTGTTTCCAGCCCTGTTTTTTACAAGAACCAGTGGGTGGTACAGTCCAGCCTGACTCTGCCCACCACACGCTCGGCCCTCACACAAACCAGTGGGAGCTGCAGCCTAGTCGGAGCAACCCCCACCAACCCCCTCCAGGCCCGCCCCTAGCCTGGTTCCAGTGCTTGCCAGTATGTACAGCAGACTGGTCCAGTCTGTCCCACATCCCATTCAGCTCTCCTACATGTCAGTGGGCGTTGAAGCCTGGTTCAACCCAACCAGCCCCACTCTCCAGCCCACACACATGCTGGTGGTGTCCTGTCTAGCCACCCCTGCCCTGTCCTGGTTTTTGTGCCCTCCAGTGGGAGTGGTAACATAGAGAGAAGTGCCCTCTGTTTCCCTTCTAGGCTACTCCCATTCCTGGATTTTACTCTCTCCAGGTGGTTCTGCAGTTTAACTTGACAGAATTAGCCCCCAGTGCCAGCTTCTGCCAGCTGATGCTGCGGCTAAGCCCAAACAACCCTCACCCACTCTAATTTATGCTTACACCAGTAGGAATAGTCAGCCCAGCCTGGCTTTTCCCTGATCTAGGCCACATGAGGCCCACAGGTGTTGTAGCCCTCCTTAGTCTGGACTGCTCCCATCCCAGCTCACGCTCTCCAGTGGGAGTAGCAGTCCAGCAGGGGAGCCCCCCACGTTCTCCCTGTCAGCTCCGCCCCCTCCCTTCCTGGTTCTCATGTGTGCTGTTGGGCACTGCGGTCACATCCGGGACAGGCAACCTCACCTTGGCATTCCGTAATGTGCACTGGTTTTTGTCGCAACCGAACCTGGCTCGATCCACACTCTGTTCCGGTGTTCAGATTTGCGAGTGGGTAATGTGAACTGGTTCAGCCTGGTCTGCCCCCAACCCATGCCAAATGTATGCCAGTGGGAAACTATATGGCCCGTTCTGGGCTGTTTCCTATCTGCTTCTTGTGCTTACCTGCAGGGACTGTATCCTGCCAGAGGAGTTGCCCAGGCTCCTCCATCAGAACCTCTCCCAATGCCAGATTTTGCACATACTGGTGGGTCCATGAGCCAGCCTTACTCAGTTCACTCCTGTCCTAGAAGAAACAGTGGCCTTTCCTGACTAGTCTTCAACCCAATCTGGTTCTTACTGTTGGATGTTTCAGCCCAGCCATGGCTCATCCATACCCACATACAGCTCATACATGGCTCAGTATGGGCTGAGACCTAGCCTAGTCCATCCCACATCTACCCTGGTTGGTGCCTAGCCTATCTAGGTATACCCAGCCCCAGTCCACATTTGTGCCAAGGGATATTGCAGCCATATCCAGATCAGAACACAGCCCCCATTCCAGCCCCTGCGCTCCTTGGTGGGGATCTAAACCCAGCTAGGGTGTTCCCTTAGCTCCCCAACCAGACCTGTTCCCAGCCATTGATTGCGCACATGCCAGTGGTTGCTCTGACTCAGTTTGGCTCAGCCCCTCACCTGTCCTGACCCCTGCCCTAGATGCTGTGGTCCCTGGCTCATGCAGACCAGTAGGTGCAAGAGCCTAGCTCGGCATGACCTGTGCTGCCTCCTGGCACTAGTTTCGCTTGTGGGGTAAGGTCTGCTCAGTCCTGCCCGGTACACTCCGTTCCATTACCAATTGACACATTAGCCAGCTGTTGGAGCTACTTTGCCCAGCTTGTCTGACCGCCAGGTCTGGACCACGTGTTCACCAGTAAGAGCTGTGAGCAGCCAGGGGAGTTTCCCAAGTTCCTCCACTTGACCCACTCCCAGGCCCACGTCTTGTACATGCCAGTGGGTTTCAGGCCAGTGTCCGGCATCGTTGGCCTCTCTTTTTTAATCTAAAGGTTTGGGGTCAGAAGACTGAGCGGGAAGTACACGGCTCTCCCTCATCCACTCCCCACCATGTACTGCCCACCACACCTTCCCAGCTACTTGCTACCCAGCCAGCATGGTACCATGCTTGTGGCACTCAGAGCCCATGGCTGACCCGGGAGCTCCGCCTTGGGGTTGTTCAGTCCGAAGGTTTTCACAGCGTTCACTGTGAGCATCCAATGGATTACCTGCATGGCCCTTAAAAGCCATTGCCTACACAGCCCTTGGCCAACCTGACATCACTTTCTCTTCAGTCTCTGTATCATATAATTTGGATCATACAGCCCTTTAGATTTTTTAAATTTTATTTTCATTGAAAAGGAGGATTTATAGAGAGAAGGAAAGACAAAAATCTTCCTTCCACTGGTTCACTCCCCACATGTCCACAATGGCCGGAGCTGAGCTGATCTGAAACCTTAAATTTTAGTTTTGATGATGTTTACATAGTTGATCAGGGTGGGAAGGGCCGAGGATCAGGGGGAAGTGGGCGAGACCATTGTTTTCACATTTGCTTCCTGTACGGGGGGCGGGTGGAGACGCCACACTGAGCCTCCCAGCCATTTGGAGAGCATTTTCTGCGGTTCTGGTCAGGTGGTCTTGATTGTTCTGAGATGCTGCTGCTGGGATGAGGAAATCCTTCCACGGTCAGCTGGCTGACACAGTCCACCTCCAAGTCTCCCTTTGCGCAGAAATTTGCTGTCAGGCTTTGCTGGAGCAGTTCATCAGTTTGTTCTGCCCTCCCTTCTCTGCAAACCAGTGGGTGCTGCAGTCTGGCCCAGCCCTGCCACCACACGTTCAGCCTTCATGTACACCAGGAGGAGCTTCAGCCCACTCAGAGCAACCCCCAGTACCCCCACTGGACCAGCCCCAGCTGGTTCCTGTGCCTGCCAGCAAGTTCAGTGGACTGCTTCAGTCTATCCCACATCCCACTCAGATCTTGCACGCATCATTGAGCATTGAAGCCTAACTCAATCCAACTTACTCCGCCCTCCAGCCCACACTCATGCCAGCGGGTGCCACTGCCTGTCCAACCAGGCCCACCCCGTCATGGTTCTCATGCTCACCAATGGAAGTTGCAGCAAATCAGAGGTGCCCACAGCCTCCCCACAGGACCCAGTCCCTACCCCAGATCTTGCACTGTCCAGGTGATTCTGCATTCTAGCTAGACAAGACTTACCCCCAGACCCCAGCACCTGCCAGCTGCTGCGACAAAGCCCAACCCTCCTGCTAGTGGATACAGTCAGTTAGCCCAGCCCGGCTCTCCCCCTAATGCAGTTCATATGTGACAGGTGATGTAGACCTGTGGGCCTGCTCTGCCCCCGCTCCTGCCCCCATCCCAGCTCTCATGCCCACATCTCCCCTGCTGGGCTTGTACACCTCCTCACGCTGGCGGTGTGCAGCCCAGTCTGGCATGGCCCATCTTCCCTTGGCATTTGCCGGCACATGCTGTTTTCCCCCATACCAGCTCATGTTAGCAAGAGCTGCCACCCAACCCGACACAGTCAGCCCTCAGCCAAAGACCATTCTTTACTGCTTTCTCAAGCCGCAAGCAAGGAGCTGAATGGGAAGTGGAGCACGCAGGACACAAGCTGGCACATATATGGGATCCCAGTGCTTGCAAGGGGAGGATTAGCCAATTGAGCCATTATGCTGGCCACCCTGGAGTTTTTTTTTTTTTAATAAAAATTTTAATGAGACACTTTTAGAGAATTATTTTTTATTTTTTATTATAAATTCAGATATACAGAGAGGAGAAGAGACAGAGAGGAATGAGACTTTAAAAAATACATTTATTTATTATTGGAAAGCTAGATATTCAGAGAGAAGGAGAGACAAAGGTCTTCCATCTGCTGGTTTACTCCCTACGTGGCCTCAGTGGCCAGAGCTGATCTGATCTGAAGTCAGGACCTAGGAGCTTCTTTGGGGTCTCCCACGCAGGCACAGGGTCCCAGGACTTTGGGCCATCCTCTACTATTTTCCCAGAGGCCACAAGCAGGGAGTTGGAAGGGAAGTGGAGCAGCTGGGAAACTAACTGGCACCCATAAGGGATCCTGGGTGCATGCAAGGCAAGGTGCTTACCGCTACTAGGCTACCGCACCGTGCCCCACCCCTGGGATTCTTAAGCAAGGATTACTAATCTCTCGATCACAGTATGAGCAGTTAGGTTTTGTTCATTGGAATAGGGAAAGTAAAGGAAGATGTGTTTTGCCTTAGTTGCAGCTGTGTGGGCAGTCACTGGGTCAGAATGTGAAAGGGAGAGAGGCGTGTATCCTTCACACAAAGCACCGAACAAAGACGCGGAAAGGCTCTGTCTGTGTTCACACATGGATGCTTAGAAAGGTCAGGATTAGTGACCCAGTGAGTCTCAGTCTAACACTGGATGAAGAAATGTCTCATTTCCTTCTTGAAACAGATTGCAGTGAGTCCACAGTCACCGCTGTCACATGCCAAACACGAGGCCTGGACTTCTCAAGAATGAACTCAAGGTGTGGAGCTGGAGTCTCCTGTGGCGCATGATGGGTCTCCTGGGTCCCCTCTTAACTACATGTGGGACACAGCTATGGTCACATGAAAATTTACTAAGGCTCGCATTCCAGGAAGTGACGGAGGCTGGCGTCATGAGCAGTGAGAAAAAGTTGCCAGCAGAACACAAGAGGAGCGACACAGATTTCCTAAAACACACCCCTTGGGGCTGGAGTTTGTGGTAAGGCGGTTAAGCACTGTCTGTGATGGCAGCCAAGCATCCATCGAGTGCTTGGGCCACTGCACCCTCATGGGAGACCCAGATGCAATTCCAGGCTCCTGCCTTCTACCTGGCCAGCCTCAGCTGTGGAGGCCACCTGGGGAGTAACCAGCAGATGGGAGGTGTCTAATGCTGCCTTTCAAATTGGCATATCTTGCATGCTCACACTACAAGCAGAGGCAAGCAGGTCAGGTATCAGCCGACAGTTCTGAGTGGATTACACTCGGGGAGACGATGGAGGCAGGCTGCCGCTGGCTGGAGGGCTTTCCCATCCCTAGAGCTGTCTGTGTGGGGACTTTGGCCAGGAGCCTCCCTATGGCCGGGCCCTCTCAGGAATGTGTCTTCAGTGCACCCAGATCTCTGTCTTGAGAGAAACAGATCAGAGTATCATGAGCTCGGCCTGTGGATCGATTCCTTTTAGGAGACACATTCTCTGAAGCCTCAATTTCGAGTCCATATAAAATTAGAAAATGAATTCTTGTCAGAGCTCACACTTCCCTCTCATTGTTACCCTCCATCACTGTAAGGTGCGGGGAACCGCACATTCTTAAACCTCAGTTTAGTAACAATCTGGATGGATGCCTGGCCACGTCCAGAGGCCCGTCAGCTCCAGCCACACAGGTGCCCGTTTCCATGAGAACAGAGCACCTGGGAGGCTGGAATGTGACCAGCAACACCAGCCGCCAGAGCCTGGGCACCTGACTCCTTCCAGAAGGGCTGCAGCCAGGCCCAACCACAGCTCTGCCCAGGCACCCTCAGCAGCTGGCCCACAACAGGTCCTGGGAAATCCCTCAGGCAACGGATGTGCAGCTGAGCCTTGGTCTGCATGGCCACATCCTGAAGGTGACAACCTTGACTTCCGAGGCCCACCACCTCGCCTCAGAACAGAAGGATCGGCAGGGGGCTGTGTGGCACTGGGGTAGCTCTGGGTCTGGCTGGGTCACTCTGGTGTCCTGCCAGGTGCTGACCTGGGGTGGGGAGAAGGGAACGAAGGCACAGGTGCAGGGACTTCCGTCCAATTAAGCCCTGGGAGGCCGCAGCAGGTGCGCGGGAGGCCACAGGCACCACACTCTAGTTGGAGGGAAAGCAACGCTGGTGTCCATGCTGGCAGCAGGAGCAGCGAGCGTGTGTTTCAGCAGCTTCAATGGAAGGGGCAGAAAACAGCAGCCTGGGGAGCAGAGGGACTGCCCACCCCATGGTCAACAGGGCCTGGGCTTTGGCCTCGGGCTTCCTTGCTGAGACAGCGGAAGACACTGACAGCCAAACCAGCACAAATCCACGTCAGTGTGAAGGCCGGGTGGGGAGGACAGAGGAGTCACAGGTTTCCTACAAGGTCTCTCAGAGATGCTGAATTCAACCCCACCAGGATGCTGGTCACACAGCATCCACCCAGAGCCTCCTGCCTGCCACACCTCAGTCGGCCTGGCCAACGGCGCCCCCTTCAGGACAGTGCACATGGTGGTCTGCAGGGGAGGCGCTGGGTGGGAAGGAAGGAAGCCTGAAGGAGAGTCCTGGGCTCTGCTCCAGCCAGGCGGGCAGCTGGGGTTCACACCGCGGGAAACACCTCCTCCCCCAGACCAACCCACATGGGGTTCACAGGGTGGGAAACGCCCCGAGACCAACCCAGATCAACCCGGATGGCGCTCACAGGGTGGGAAATGCCCCAAGAACAACCCGGATGGAGCTCCCACCGAAGGAAACGCCCTGGGACCAACCCGGATTTCCCTTCTGGGCTGGCAGATGAGCTGCAGGCTCCTTCCTCCCTCCCTCTCCCTCGTCATTGCAGGATAATATTCCCAATGCCTTGTCCCCAGTCCTAGTGGGCAGGGCATACACTGAAACAGAAATATCTATAGTGAATAAAAATAGTAGACAGGGTTGTTTTAATATCGTACATTTATGCAGAAGCACATGAAATAGCATTGTACCAAACTCGTGTACTATAATGACTACAGAACCTGACTGACCAGTGAAACATCTGAATGAGAAGGAAATACTGCTGAGGATGACTGCAGCGCCCACCACGCCCGAGTCAGAGTCCCTCATTTGTGCTACAGCAGCAAGGTGGCAGGGAATCAACATCTGTACACATGTTACAGTCATTGCAGCACGGGAGGGGGCGGCAGGGAGCCACCGGGATGGGCTTTCCCGGGCAGATCTTGGCTGCGTGCCTGGTTCCACACACAGCAGACTCTCTTGCAGCTCTTAGGAAAGACAAGCACAAAGCACAGGGTCAGCTCTTGCCTTCCCACTGGCCCTGTGACGACTGTCAGATCAGGGAGAGGTCGGGACTTGAGCCTACCAAACAGGCGACACCGGCCCTGGGGGAAAGCTCTCTGCCGCTGTGTCAAATCCTCTCTACTTCCCTTCTTTCTTACAATGGCTGTGCAAGGAAACTCGGGTTACAACATGAAGGAGAGGGACCGCCAGCCAGGTCTGCCCATTGTGCAGGCAGCCCCTCGGGACACAGGGCTGGTGGGAAGGGGCTGTGGCTGGCTCTGCCCTGGCCACCCAGAGTCACCCGACTCCCTGCCACGGGACACAATGCGCTGACACCCTGCGTCCCCTCATCTTGAACATCTCTTATCTGACCTGCTCCCCATAGACTCTACGGGGCACTGTCTGTCCTTACAGGCCTGCCTCAGTGTCCCCTAGGCCACTGGCCATGAGCAAGGGAACCCCCTGATAGTTCCCAGCTGGGGTGGGAGGGCAGTCCCTGCATCCCCTGCAGGAACAGGCAGCAAATGCCCACTCCCACTGTGTCCCCCGGGGACAGTTCAGGCTTCCTAGCCCAGGACAGGGCCTGAGCTCGTCCCCTGACACACCTCGCTGAGGGCCAGTGACAGCGAGGCTGTGCTCACCCTCAGCCCCAGGTTGGGGACAGCCTCTGGATGAGCTCACAGCTCGAGTCCAGGACAGAAAATGAGCCTAGATCCCAGGGTATGGCCTCAGCTGTCCCAACCTTGAGCTCACCCTAGGAGGGGGCACAGCAGCCAGCAGAGACCTTGCTCAGGCTCAGGGCTCAGGGCCCCGGGGGGCGGTGCATGGTCCACTCTCACCACGTGACTCACCTCAGGGCCTTGGACACCTTGATATAGAGACCGATGACAATCCCTATGAGCACGAACGCGGCAATCAGGAGGCCACTGCCAATGCCGACCATCACCTTGGTCTTGAGGTCAAACATCTCTCCTCCTGCTAGGCAGAGATGCAGGCTACAGTTCCCCGTCCCATCAGCAGGCAACAACCCCAGGGTGCTCTGAGGAGATGGTAGAACGGACGGCAAACCACTCTTTCCTCCATTTGCAAACCAGAACTCAACCTTCCCCGGTGGGCTAAGGGGGGTCCATTTGACAAGGGAGAGAACAGGACAAACCGGGAGGACTTTACCTTCGGCTGGCAGTGACGTGCACAGTCAGTGTCAAACGGGCTTGCACCGGAGCCAATGGGCCTTCTGATGTCTATTTCCTGATTGAAGCAGAAATCACTCCTCACATCAGGTTCAACAACACTTGGTTCGAGTTACCTTTTGGTGGCACTGAGTTAAGCTGCTCCCTTTGATTCGGCACACCCTTCTGATGGACCAGGTAAGCCCCAGCTGCTCTGCTGCTCTGGCTCTCTGCTACCAAACCAGGAAGGCAACAGCAAATGGCCCACAAGCTTGGGCACCTGACACTGACATGGAACACCTGGATGGAGACCAGGGCTTCGAAGCCACTTGGGGAATCAGTCAGTGAATGGAAGATCTCTTTCTCTGAGTCTCCCTCTTTCCCTGTCACTTTGTCAAGTAACTAATCTTTAAAAATAAAACAAAACAACTTAATGAGGCAAAAGGATTTGCTTTTTTCAAAATGTTAATGTCTAAGAATACCGAGATGGTACAAAATACGAAAACCTATTTTCATAAATGACATGTTTGGGGTAAAATATCAGTTCTCCCATCGACAACTGGGTGCCATCATCACAGGGTTCAAGAAGAATCTAGAAGCTTCCAGGTACACGTTTGTCTAGTTCAGAGACAGAAGTGGACAGCATGGACCCGAATCCAGCTTTCTGGAGCCTCTTATCCCTCGTCCTTTCTAACAGTGACAGTGCTTCCCTCAAGAATGGACTCCTCCCAGGGAATCCGAATCATCTGCAATAAGCAGTTCTCTCAAACAGATGCTCTGACACTGGGGAGCTGTTACTGGGAACAGTGAGTCAGGACAGCAGAAACAAGCCGACTCTTCAGCTCACTCACTATAGTGAGGCCCTCCAGAGCTGGATTAAAACCAGCTATATTTTGCAAAAACAAAAAATAAAAACCAAAAATAACCCAAAACATAACTGACCCCTCCCCCAATGATCTCCTTCCCCAACCTGATCGACACACCTTCAGGGAGCAGGATACTTAATCAGGAAATTCTGAAAGCTGTAATTTAACAAGGGGGAAGTGGGATCTACTTGTCACTGTGGGAAGTAGGCAGATCCCCGGGAAGCGCTGACTCCTGGACGCGCGGCCCGGGCCACAGGCAGCGGACCTGACTCCCCCTTCATGTTGCGGGCTGTGTGACATCAGCCCTCCGAGCCCTGCTGTCACTGAGTTCTGAATTCTGTTCTGTGGCTCCCACGGAGCAGAAACGCTACTGCGCATCATTCCATTCAGGCTTTGGCCTCTCCCGGTCTTCTTGTCCTTCCGTTTTCAGAGTTTGGAGCGCTAATTCAGAGCCGGTGTAAGAGTTCAATGTCAAAGAAAAAGAAAAAAGTGGGGAAGCTGCAACTTCAATCAAAAGTGAAACGACAGGAGATTGGTTAGATTTTTATGTTTCAGCTACACAATGAATATGGGCAGAGGCACCGACTAGGATTCAAGCACCCATTCAGTAACTATGTTCATTCAGAAAGATGTTCACACTTTATAGTTAAACAAAAGGTGACCATATCCAGCCCACAGGTTGACTGTGTCCTGGCTGAGGCAGCAAAATGAGAAAAGGAGACTCCAGGTGCAGCACACACAGTGCAAGGGCTGTCTTCTTGCTCCTCGCTGCTAAACCAAACACTGATGCCCAGAAATAAGGCGGGAGTCTAACCCCGTAGAACTCTGGGCATAAGTGAACAAACACTACACAGGCTAGTTTTTTGCCCAAAGAAGTGAATGCTCCAAAATAGCAAATGACTGCAAAACATCCTTTCAGTAAAAATAAGCACCTTGAATAGCAGAAGAAGGACAGGGGTTTGTTGTGGCAAAGAGGTCGTTCCTGGAGTGCCTGGGTTTGAGTTCTGGCTCCACCTCCAAGTCCAGCTTCCACTAACGCCCACGGGAAAGCCGCAGGTGAAGGTTCAAGCACGTGGGCCCCTGCCACATACAAGAGCCCTGGATTGAGTTGTGGCAACCTTGGCTCAGCCTGGCCCAGCCCTGGATGTTGTGGGCATCTGGGGAGCGAATCAGCAGATTAAAGATCTCTCTCTCTCTCTCTTAGAAATAAAACATAAAAATATAAGTGAAAAATCAGAGGAAAAACACATTTCTGTTTAGGACAAAACAGCTTCCGGAGTGCACGTGTTTATTTGTAGATGTAAAATACATCACACTTCAGCACACACAGCAGTTACAAGTTCTGAAAAGTCAGACACAGAATTGCAATCTCCTTGACACACAGGCCTTAATCCTCCCCAGCTGGTGGGCCTCGGCCTGCCACACACTGGGCAAGCCTGCAAAGACTCCCTTCTCACACTGCCTGGGGTTGCCGCACACCACCATCCAAAGGTCGGTCCCGGCACTGAACAAGCCAAGCGGATGTTCACCTTCCTGTCTACCATTACAGTGGAACCAAAACCAAAACTAACACGCCAAACTTTTCATCTTTTGTTTCTTTTTTAATCAAAATAAGCAATGTAAAATGTTAAGATCTGAAATTAAAGATTCCCGGTCTAGCTACTCCATTTTCCAAGAACAGTTAGTTGGGGAAAAAAATACTGACCAAACATTCCATTCTTTCCATACCTCTCAAATGATAAAGTTTTTGTATAAATTAAAACAGAATGGCAAACATACAAAATGAACTACTGCATCGCACTAGAAGTCCTCAAGACACTGTAAACACCTCAACATCACTAAAGTATGTACACATTTCTGTAAGAGTAAAAAACATTTAAACAAAACCAGCCCAGGACCATGTCACGTCCACTGCTGTACAGTGCTGGACTGACAAGGACGCGGCAGGACAGGAACGCGGAGCTCACGGAGACGACACGATGGCCCTCAGAGCACACCGAGATACCTGCTCCTCAGGACACCGTGGGTCTTGGCTTTGTAATAAATACGTAATAAATACTGCGGGGTGTGGTGCGTGGGCAGTGCTCATCGCTCCCCGTTGGAGAGCCTCTCTCCGGAGTCACAGTGTCGCAGAGGCAGCTCAGCAGGCGGCGAGTGGGGACCCTGCAGCAGCTCCATCACCACAGCAAGCTTACGGTCCAGCTGCTCCTGCAGTCTCAACAGTCGCTCATCAATGTGGTCCATGAGTTTCTTTTCCATCAACTCCAGATTTTTAGAGAGAATTTTCTCCAAGTAGGAGCAAACAGGCTGTGTTTCCATCCTAAAAACAAAATAAAGCACATCAAGTTTCTCTACTGCTATCGTACGAACAGCCAACACACACTGCTGGGGTCCGTCCGCACACGTCTCCTTAGGACACACAACAGCACTCAGTCCCGAATGCCCGACCCTTGCTCGCTCCTTTAACTCTTTAGCTATTTATTAAGTACATCATTGAGGTCAAGATGGAGCCCTGAAGCAAAGGCCTTCAGGAACGGCCTTGTTGATTCTGAGCCCTAAAGGAAGACTGGTGTTGCCCGTTTAGAGAAAAAATCCACAGGTGATTCTTCCAAGTATCTCCCCAAGGAACTCCACCATTTAGAGTTCTTCTCTCCTTTCACTCAAACATCCTCACTAAAATACTGTTTTTTCCTAACCTAAAAGAAGAATGCTTACTAGAATGCCAGAATGGGCAAAGTGAAGGTCAAAACAACAGCAGAGCAGTTCCTAAAGCACCCTCTCAGGGAGCGGTTGTTGGAGCAGGGTGCCCAGGGCTCTCGCTGAGGTCCCAGTGTGCTCACAGAGCCCTGAGATGCCCTCTGCTCCTTTCACCCCCGTCCTCCACTGCACACACAGCAGCCAGGAGAGTGACCCGGGGACGGTCTGTGCAGGTGCAGGGCTGATGTACTTATCCTTACGGACACCTGAGCCTCCTGCAGCCCTGAGCTCCATGCTTGCTCTTCTCCTACACATGCATACATTCCTATCATCAAGCTTATAAATCAGCTGTGGTGAGAACTGAACAGCTGATAGTCTAACAAAGCTAGAATTGAGAAAGTCTAACAAAGTTAGAGTGAGAGTGGGAGGTTATGTACACAATGTGAAGATACTGGGAAAGGAAGATGCAGATTTCAGGCCGAACAGAAACGGCCCCAAGACAGGGCATCGTCCTGCTCAGAACAGCATGCATTGTTTGCTTCTGGAATTTTCCATTTCATATTCTCAGACTATGGCTGACTGGGTAACTAAAAGCGAAGTCACAGATAAGAGGAGAACGTGGCGGTTCTAGGCCAAATGTTCCGTATGATTCAGGCACGCGACCTCTGTCAGTCAAGACACAGAATGAGTCCTTCCCCATGAAAATTGCCTGTGCTTCCACAGCAGTCACGCCCACCCCAGGCCCTCCTTCAGGATCCCTGCAACTGCTCAGTGCCTCTCCCACTCCACAACCGTGTTATTCCAGAAGGCTGTATAAACTCAATCACACAGCATGTGATTTTCTACATTTGTTTTCACTTGGCATAATTTCATTGAGATGCATGTATCTTGGGTTTTATTTATTTTTGAAGATTTATTTATTTTCATTGCAAAGGCAGATTTAGAGAGGAGAGATAGAAAGATCTTCCATCTACTGGTTCACTCTCTAAACATCCACCAGCAACAGAGCTGAACTGATCTGAAGCCAGGAGCCAAGAGCTTCTTTGAGTCTCCCACGTGGGCGCAGGGTCTCAAGGCTTTGGGCCGTCCTCGGCTGCTTTCCCAGACTACAAGCAGGGAGCTGGATGGGAAGTGGAGCAGGTGGGACACGAACCATATGGGATGCCAGCGTGGAGGTGGAGGATTAGCCCGTTGAGCCACAGTACAGGCCCCTGTTTGTTCTTTTGAGGAACACTGTGCTTTGGCATATGTAGAGCATATGTAGAGCAGCGGCCAAACATGGGACATTTTTGTTTTTTTCTGTCACCTTATGCACCTTATTAACTTCAAATAGAGTTGCTGTGAACAATTACGTGTCGATTTTTGCATAGACAAAGTTGCATTTCTTTCATACAGATATCCAGAAACATGACTTCTGACTTACATGAAGCGTTTCATTTTCTTAAGGAACCTGACAGAGTTTCCCAGAGTAGCTGTGTGTCTAACGGCCTGGCTAGCAATGTCTCAGAAACCAGTATCTCCGTGTCTTGGCCAGTACTCACTGCCTCTTCTTCTTCAGAGCTGAGATGATGGTTAGAGTACAGACATGTCAACCTGTATGTTTTTCAGAGTGCTTGTACCAGAAATCTAAAATGGTTGTGTGCTGTTATTCTTTTCAAGTCATTCTAGTGACTTGCTGGTTTAAAATCTGGAGGCAAATTTTCCCTAGAGAATATCAAGCCCCAATACCTGCAGCTACAGATTAGGTTACTACATCATAAATCCTAAAAATTCACTTTTACATATGCCTCACAGTCAAATTCTTGGTCTCTCATTTTAATAAAATTATTAGGAAAAGTGCACACAATTCAGACAGGGTAAAGAGCAGGAAAGAGGGTTTTTTTTTTTTTAAAGGAAACAATTCTACAAAAAAGAAAAAGCACCACTGGGAACAGAGTTCAGAACACATGAAATGCATGACTATAGTTAACTGCAACTGAAAGCTAGAGGATACTAAGGCTACCAGCCTTCCACCCACACAATCTGGAAGCAACACCCTCCAGCCCAAGCCTCGCAGCACACAGCCAGTTAATGTAAACCTAAAAACACTGCAAGACAAAAGCTTTCATTTGCAAAACAGCTGGTTAAAATATTCTTTTGGGAGCTGGTGTTGTGGCAGAGTGCATTAAGCCAGTGCTTGAGCTGCTTACAGCCATATCGGAGTGCTGAGTCAAGTCCCTGGTGCTCCACTTGGGATTCAGCCTCCTGCTACTGCACCTGAGAAAGCAGTGGAGACAGGCTCAAGAGTGTGGGTCCCTACCCGCCAGGCAGGAGACCCAGATGAAACTCCTGGCTCCTGGCTTCAGCCGGGCCCAGGCCTGGCTATTACAGCCACTTTGAGTGGATCAGTGGATGGAAGATATCATTCAATCCTTCTCTCATTCTGACTTTCAAATTAAAACCATCCTTCTGGATCACATAAGAGATATGAGGACCGCTGTGTGTAGGATATTCATCTCTCTGCTTGTTTTCCAGGTAAGCCCCGAGTTGCCACTTCCCTCTGTTTCCTTTCTGTCTGAGGACTTCTTCACTTACAGCATCTCTCATGGCTTCGTTTCCACTTCCGGAAGATTCGGTTCAGCTTGCTACCGTGCTGCTCATCTCTTAACGAGCTCTCCTTCACACACGTCTTAGCACTCATTTCACAAGTCTGGATTTTTAAATTCAGTTCCATACATGTTTCTAGTGCCTTTCAGATTTCCTGTTCAACTCATGGATTATTTAGAATAAGCTGTTTCATTTACAAGGGTTTGGAAATTTTCTTGCAGTCTTTTGGTTATTAATTTCTAATCTGATTTTACGGTCAGAGTATTATCTATGTGCGATTTTAATTTTTCTAATCTGTGGGGATTTGATTTCTGACCAAGAATATAAACTACACCAGTGAGTGCTTGAAAAGAAAGTCCCTTCTCTGGTGCAGAGCTTTCTAGAAATGTCACGAAGACTCTGACTGCAGGTGCTATGTGCCCCTTCGGTCTGTAGTTCCAGCAACAGCCAAGAGCGGCTGTGCAACTCACAGCTGTGGGAATGTCAACTGTAGTTTCTGCAAACTGGCAAATACACACCGGGATCACTATGACATCATGCTTCTGTGTTATGACATAATGCCATTCCTTCCTCTAGCAAATTTTCTGTTGCTGTTCTGGCACTATTTTCTCTCAATGTAACATGCCACTCCTGCCTTTTCATTTTGGATTACCATTTAGATGGCCTTTAAAAAATGTCAATCATGTCACAATGGTTGACATGTTTTGCTAACCACATGGCTGAGCTGTGTTTTCTTAGCCGCTCCCTAGATCTCTTTATACTGGTGAATCCAGGCTGTTCCTTACACAACAGTATTGTGTTACCGTAAGTATCACAACACACAGTGACAGGATTTTTGCTTCAACCATTAAACATGATTTAAGAAATTAATGAGAACACTATTTACCCTCATTTTTGCCTATTTCACTGAACTTTCTTCCTGAGATTCCAGGTATTTTTTTTAAAGATTATTTATTTGTTTATTTATTGGAAAGTCAGATATACAGAGAGGAGAGACAGAGAGGAAGATTTTCTGTCCACTGCTTCACTCCCCAAGTGGCTGCAATGGCCAGAGCTGGGCTGATGCAAAGCCAGGATCTAGGAGCTTGTTCTGGGTCTCCCATGCAGGTGCAGGGTCCCAAGGCTTTGGGCTGTCCTTGTCCAGGTCACAAGCAGGGAGCTGGATGGGAAGCAGGGCTGCCGGGATTAGAACCGGTGCCCATATGGGATCCCAATGTGTGCAGAGCAAGGACTTTAGCCATAGGCTACTGTGCTGGGTCCAGATTCCAGGTATTTTGTAATGATTACTCCTTACAGAACTTGCATTCGTTATATGGCACCAACCCATTATATGCTGCACAGTGCTTTTGGCTGAGGACAGAAACCATCTAGGACAGCATTAAAATAAAATGCAGCTGAAAGGTTTCTACTGCCTAGTAACATCGTAACACCATATGCTGTATGTTAATGCATCACTCTTGTGTTCACGAAGATACTGGCAGAACTAAATGTCTGCAGTCAATTGTGTGAAAGTCTAGCAATGCAGTTATATCTATAACACGTGATAATAAATGGCCATGGCATTGGCTCATACACTTACTGTACTATAGCTGTTGTTTTAGAGTGTACTCTTCTACTTATTTAAACTCCTTACTGTAAAACAGCCATATTACACTGGCAACAGCCTCAAATATTTCGTGTCCAGTCCATCACCTGAGTGCATCAAGAAGCCACACGAGTTGCCAACCTACACCATCTAGGGTTGTGCAGGTGTGTGCTGTGATGCTCCTCCTGAGGCTGTTCCTGGGATGTGAACTGTGACGCACAATTAGAGTCGTAGTTTTCATTCATCTCAGCGTATCCACGGGATACAGAATGTGCAGTCAGGTTTTTTTTCCAGCTTTAAGAAAGCTGTCCTTTCTTACTGGCAGCTATCTTTCCAGATGAGACATGAGCTTTCATTCACCCCCTTTGGTCTACAACTTTGGTTTTCAGAACAGAATGTGTCCTGGCACCAACCGATCTAGACTCAGCTTCCAGAAGGGGCATCAAGTACCATCATTTCAGTATTTCTGCAGTCTCCACTCTGCCTTGGCTCCTTCTGATGTCACCCCTGAGTCAAAGGGCCACCCTGCTTTGCTGAGAGGGGTGAGATACACCCCACTGGAGAGCTGAAGTCATCACTTGCTTCGGGTGCTCAGCTCTGTCCAACACTCAACAGCCGCCCTGGAGTGACCACTTGCTTTGGGTGCTCAGCTCTGTCCAACACTCAACAGCCGCCCTGGAGTGACCACTTGCTTTGGGTGCTCAGCTCTGTCCAACACTCAACAGCCGCCCTGGAGTGACCACTTGCTTTGGGTGCTCAGCTCTGTCCAACACTCAATAGCCGCCCTGGAGCGCTGCCCCCTCCACTGAGTTGAGGATGAAAGAGAACCTCCCACTCTACTTCCCACACACCAGAGGAGAGCAAGGCAGCAGTCAGGGCTGACCTGGAGCATGGATGCTGGTTTTACAAGGCTTTGTTTCCTCAGCACTTCTCTTTCCTGTTTTTTGGACAGAGGAAATAGGGTTTTTTTTCTTTTCACATTCTGTTCCCGCTGCTTGTCCTGGGCTGCAGGCTCTGGCAGACCATCCTAAGCAGGAGGCCACAGACTCACTACGTTGTGTTCCTCAAACCCCAAGATCCTTCAGTGTGGATCTTCACCCTACTTGGCAGAGTCTTTGCATGTTTTCTGTTTAGGGACTTTCATTGCAAAAGAAAGATCCCAGAGAAAAGGAGAAAGGGAATATCCCCCGAGGCTGCGCCCAAAGCTGTCCCAACCAGCTTTTAAATCCCAGTTTCCTGTTCTTTTGTTGGCTTATTTTACAGCAATCACATACATCATCGAGGACAACCCACCCTTGAAGGTTACTCATCTTTCCACATTGGTAGCAAGTAAGAACTATCTGATTCCAACAATTACTAAAGTCTTAAAATTTTAACACCATGGAAGACTTAAAAAAATCTAACAAATACTAGTACCTCATTTTACTATGAAAAAAAAAATGAAAAGATTTAAACAGTAAGACAAAACACATAAACTAGGACTAGGACTGGAGCCCTGAATTCCAGTTCTGTGCAATATTGTAGCACATTACATCAGTATCAAATAGGGGAAAAAATAAACCCTTATCTACTTCTCAATCAAGGCAAATAGCCAAAAAATAAACCCACCTACGGGACACCATAGAAGGGGCTGTATTCTGCAGATAGGGCTGGGGGATCTTTCCCGCAGGGAGGAATTTAAACATGCGAACCCAAGGGTCACAGCAAATGATCACGTTAGCCTGCTCTGGAATTGTGGAATTGCAAGTACTGCTGAGTTTCCCTGGCAGTTTCAGATCAAGTAATTTCATGTTCCTTATAGGACCTTAGGCCGGGTGTTCCTCATTCCTGCTCTAAATAACTATGAATGTATATATTCTTTTGATGACTGCAAAATTAACTCAGTCACACATGATGTTAAAGAAAATCTGTTAAGATGGCTCAGTTAGCAAAATCAGGAAGAAAAGGCAGACACGATCCCACAACTTCACTTGTTCATACAGAAAGCTTCCCTCCTCAGGACTGAGCAGCAGTGCTGTCGCAGGCCCTGCTCTCCCAGCACGCCGGCCCACACTTACCCCACAGCAGCAATGGCCTCCTGGGGCTTGGGGCTGCTTTCCAGCCGCTCAGTGCCATGGCTCACACGCAGGCGGCTGACTTGACTGCACAAATTCTGCAGAAAGGGCAGCATGCTGGCATCGTCCCTGGTTTTCTTGGGTAAGACAGAAGAGATTGTGTCTCTAAGCTCAGCTTCGAGGCGGGAGTGGTTCTGGGGCCCAATTCTACACCTGTCGAGCGTGGTGCTTTCCCCACCAGGTGCCTGGGGACTTTGCTCACTGGAGACCTCTGAGCCTTCCGTCGGGTTTCCAAGTGTCAGGCCAGTCCTGATGGGCAGAGGTGTGGAGGACGCCCTCTCGGTGGCTCCAGTCGTGGCTGGAGACTGCTGGGCAATGAGATGCTTGTACCCGGTGTGTCTCAACACCGACTCGAGCTGCTCCGCGACGGGAATCCGGTTCTGAACAAGGCGAGAGGGAGATGTGAACAGCAAGAATGATGGGATCCAGCTCCAAGGCGCAGCGTGAAGCCACTGCCCCAAGTCTTCCTTAGTTTAAAATAAAATATAATTTGCTCACTTGGGTCATAACAATTGATAATTTTCTTAGGACTCAACTCTAATATTCCCCAGCATTCAACATAGGATAAGCTATTCATGTTTACCTAATCATTTTTTCTTTTTATTTTCTTCCTTTTTTTCCCTCCTAAGATTTACTTATTTAATTAGCAGAGTTACAGAGAGAAAAAGAGAAGGATTTTCCACCTGCTGGTTCACTCTCCAGATGGTCACAATGGCTGACGCTGGGACGGTCCGAAGCAGGAGCCAGAGCTTTTTCTGAGTCTCCCACACGAAGGCAGGGGCCCAAGCACGAGTCATCCTGTCCCTTTCCCTGGTGCATTAGCAGGGAGCTCGACTGGAAGTGGAGCAGCCGGGACCCCCATGGGATGCCAGTGCTGCAGGTGGTGGCTTTTCCCTCTATACTGCAGTGCTTGGCCCCTGGCCATATCTTTCTCTATGGAGGCTAGACACTATCGAAAGTCAGGTATTCCTTGGGTAAGTGTGTGACATTCCCATGACGACAGTGAGATACCATGCTACCACTGCTGGGTCTGCTTTAATAACTTTCAGGAAAGAAGCCGTGCTCTGGACCTCAGCTACTGCCTAAACAGTTCTATTTCCCAAGAGGGGTCTGCCTGGGCTTGAGAGGAGGGCTACCCCACCTCCTTGTGGGGCTCTGCAACCTTCCCACCAGAAACAAAGCCAGATGATGGGCAGACAGCTCCACACAGATTCCAAACCCACATGTCGACTGTAGATTCTTACAGGGGACAGCACCTGCCTCTCACACCGCTCAACAGCCAATGCGAGATACCCTGAAAATACAATTAGCTGCAAAAGGTCAGTTCATGTCTTCATGTCTACAAGCCACGGCTAGACTAAGCCGACCACAAGCACTTCCTAACAAATTCTTATCAGGGGCCCACTTTGTGTGTGAAAAAAACAAACCAAAGTATGGCCATCACAGAGCCATACAATCAACACAGACTACAGAAAAGAACAAACCAGAACACGAGCTGGGGAGGGTGGCAAATGCTTTATGGGAACATAGAGCAGGAGAGGGAGCACGGAGGGGCCAGGCAGCTGGGGAAGGATGCAACATCTCCTCCTAACTTCTTTCACCGGTCTGTTGTTGGACATTCAGAAATGTTATCATAGGGCCTGGCATGGTGGCCTAGTGGCTAAAGTCCTCACCTTGCATGTGCCGGGATCCCATACAGGTGCTGGTTCTAATCCCACTGACCCCCTCTTCCCATCCAGCTACCTTCTTGTGGGCCTGGGAAAGCAGTTGAGGATAGCCCAAAGCCTTGGGACCCTGTACCCATGTGGAAGACCTGGAAGAGGCTCCAGGCTCCTGGCTCTGGATTGGCTTAGCTCAATCTGCTGTGGCCGCTTGGGGAGTAAAGCAGGGGATGAAAGATCATCCTCTCTGTCCCTTCTCCTCTCTGTATATCTGATCTCCAATAAAAAATAAATAAATCTTTTTTTAAAAAAAGAAATTTTAACCTACTGTCAATTTGTCTTGTTCTATTGCATACAAGTTTTGAATAAGCTTTAAAATATCCCTGGAATCAGACTGTCCTCATATTTACAACATTTGAATGCTAGATAATTTTCCTTTAGCCCCCAGGAGTCTGACTCAGTCATGATGAAGAAACTCAATTCCCTTTGAGACCTCAAAAGAAATGTATGGACAAATCTAGACTAATAGTAATGACATTTGCCTTAGAGTGAATGTCAAAATTATGGGTGACAATCAGAAAATTTAAATATAAAAATCTAAAGGTAAAATTATTTAGTGGAAATAATCTTTTCATTCATTCAAAACAGGACTGCGCATGAGTTCCAACAGTCCCAACAGCGGGCACTAGAATCTTGTGGTGTTGGTCTAGAGTCAGCCCCAGAGTGCTGGCAGCAAGTAAGCAGGCTCCATGTACACTTCCGCAGACCCAGCTGCCACCTGTGGGCACCTCTGGGAAAGCTGATGTCAGCTGGGACAACACTCTGAGTTTTTACAGTACTGACTGAAATTCATGGAAAACAAAGTTCAGTATTTTACAGAATAAAATCTCCAAATTTAAACAGTCAAAATAAAAATTTACCATATGGTTTCTTTTTTTTTTTTTTCCAAATTAAAGATAGAAATCAGTGTACTAAACCAAATTTCTTCTGTTTTAAATCTTCATAGCACAACACGCATAACATCCCCGAACAGTCATGGCCATTCACTGATTTGGGGGCAGGTGGCGGTGCAGTGGGTTACATCCCTGCTGGGACGCACGTGTTAAAGTGCCAGTATGGGTAAAGTTCCACTTGCTCTGTTTCCAGCTCAGCTTCCTGCCACCTCACCTGGGAAGGTTTGTGTGGTAGCTTGTTAATTCAGCTCCTGTCACCCATGAGGGAGCCTGCAGGAAGATCTGGGTGCCTAGCTTTGGCCTAGACCAGCTCTGACGGTTGAGGGCGTTGGAGGAGTGAACCACTGATGAAAACTGTATCTGTGTGTGCAATGTGGATTTTCAAGCAGATAGAAATAAATAAATAAGCATTTAACAAAGCAGAGTTCTGGTTCCCATCCTCTGGAACTGGGTACTGAGGAGGGAGGAATCTGAGTGTGAAGACCTGCTGACCCAGGTGCTCTAGAGCCCCAGCCACGGGCAACTGTCTAGGTGCCCTATACCTGGGCAAGTGTTACACCGCCGGGAGAAAAGCTGTCAATCACCGGTGGCCATTCTGGGCCCGGTTAATGCCAAGTCTGTATTGACTATACTAATACGCCAGCACAGTTGCCTATTCAATTTTTTTTTGTTTCAAAGATATGCAGGGAAGGGGGGAATACTGGGCCGGGACACACACCCTGGCCCCAGGTACATCACGCTGCTGTGTGGTGGTGGTGGTGGTGCAGTGTGGACTGCCTGGGGAAGGAGGCCTGAGACTATTAGAGTCAGGCATCTGAGGGCATGTTTCACAGGTGAGAAGTGACTTCTGTGGACTTCCACGGACTGGACTACTGCACTTACAGGTAGGCAAGGATGCTGAGAAGGGGGAGCCTGGAGGGCATGTCTGGGTTAGGCCAAGGCACCTGTCCACGTGGGAGATCTGGGCGAGGCTGAGTAGCACTACCCACTATCCACCGGCACATGCAAAAGCTGGGGCTGAGGGACATGCCTGGCTGAGCTAGTTCTAATCCAGGCTGCAGTACCTCTCCCAAGTGTCAGAGCAGGGGTGGGCAATGACAGGCTGGGCCACTGGAATGACACAGAACCAGATCTGGGGGAAGACTCTGTAGGGGATTTGTGGGCTCACCTCCGTGAGCCTGTAGCACCTGCCAGTTTGCAGGCGAGCTGGGTGTGGTAATGGGCTGAGCCAGGCTGGACCTCGGAACTCCCCAACACTTGTGGAAGCCAGAGCTAAGAGGAGGCTGGGTTGGGCCAGGCTGCAGCATCCGCTAGGACAAAGACTGGGACTAAGGGTGGACCTCGCCAAGCAGGGCCATGGCATCTGCTAGCATGCATGAGATCCAGGTCTGGTAGGGGATCTTGGGGAACTCTCCTGCCGGGCCATAGCTGCTCCTGGTGAGCATGACAGCCAGGGCTGGAGTGGGCTAAGCCAGGCGAAGCTGTAATATTCATCAGCATGTGTGTGGGTTGCGTCTTGGGGTAGGCCTGGCTGGGACAGATTGCAGCAGCTGCTAGCATGCAGAAGAGCCAAGATGGAGTGTGGGCTGTGCCAAGAAGAACTAGGCAGCAACAATGCCAGCAAGAACTGAGACTGGGGTAGGCCACACCAGGCTGGGCCAAAGCACCTGCTGGCATATGAAAGATCAGGCTGTGAGAAGTCCTGGTAGGGGAACTTTTGGGACTTCCCTGCTAGGCTGGAGCTCCCACAGATAAGCATGAGAGCCAGGGATGGGGGTACACTGGGCTGGGTAAAGCTGTGAAATGCATGTGGCCTGGGTCTGGGAGTGCATCAGACTGGGTTAGGCCCCAGTACCTGCTGGCACTCACAAAGGCCAGAATGGGTATGGGCTAGGCTGGGCTAGGCTGTGGCATCCGCCTGGTCCCATCAGAGCTGGGTCTGAGGGTGGGCCAGCCTGGCTAGTCTGCATCACCTGATGGCGAATGCCAAGAAAGAGCGTGTTTGGCTGAGCCAGTTTGTAGCACCTGTAAATGAATGCTCACACTGGGGCGGGCTGTGCCAGACTGGTCTGCAGCACCACCAGCACACACAAGACACAGGGCTGGCAGCAGGTCTGGGAGGGGAACTTGAGACTCCTTTGGTAGGCCACTGCTTCTATTGGGTGAGTGTGAGAGCTGGGACTGGCGATGGGCTGGTCTGGGTAGGGCTATAGCACCCATCAGCTGGCATGTGGACTGGGTCTGAGGGCAGCCAGACTGGGCTACGGTGCCCCAACCACTAGCATGAGAGAGCCAGAACAGGTGTGGACCAGCTGGACTAGCTTCAGCACCAGCTATCAAGTGCTAGGACTGGGTGCGAAACACATCAGGCTGGACTGCAGTTCCTCCTGGTAGGTGCAAGATCTGATGTGGGAGATCTGCTGCGCTGCTGCTTCCCCTAGCACTAAATTTTTCTCAGCCCTGACGCAATGAAGCTCATGACGTTATCAAAACTTTCAAGACCAGTCAAGGGCATAGCACGATAGTGTAGCAATTAAAGTCCTTGCCTTGAACGCACTGGGATCACATATCGGCGCCAGTTCTAATCCTGACCAACCCGCTTTCCATCCAACTCCCTGCTTGTGGCCTAGAAAAGCAGTCGAGGATGGCCCAAAACTCTGGGACCCTGCACCTGAGTGGGAGACCCAGAAGAAGCTCCCGGCTTCAGCTTGGCTCAGCTCCAGCCGCTGTGGCCGCTTGGGGAGTGAACATCGGATGGAAGATCATCTTCTCTGTCTCTCCTCCTCTCTGTATATCTGATTTTCCAATAAAAATAAAATAAATCTTAAAAAAAAAAAAGGACCACTTGGATGCAGTACCCTCACATCTTAAATATACACACTTACTACTTAATCCCTCAGGATTTGGTTTGAATCTCACACTACCTAAACTGAGCTGCTAAAGATTCCTAAGAAACACTTAGTTGATAACTCCAATGGTCATATATGCATAAATGCATTGGATGTTGATATCAGGTGAGTCATAATCAACAGTCCCATCTTAAAAGATTATCTTACTCTAACGTTGCTTTAAAAAAATTAGCAGTATTGCCATCCTTACAGCCTCACTTCCACTTCACTGACTGTGCCCCTAAGATGCCATTACTTTGGTGGTGGTTAACACGCAGGGGGCGCTGTCAGTACGCAGCAGCATGGCCCCGTGTCCCGTCTCGCTGGAGGAGGGCCAGCAGGAGCGGCCAGTCCCTCCTGGAGGTTCCCTCTCATTCACCTTCCACGCTTGAACACACAGGCAGAACATGCACACAGCAAACACAGCACTGGAACAAGCTCTCTGCGCCCAGCTCCATCCTACTTCTCGCCTTCCCCTGACACTTGCTCATTTCAGAGAAATGAATCTGTGTTCACTTCCTTGTTACATCCTATTCCTTTAGCTCTGAAGATTACGGAAAGACGAAGTCACCATGTTTCTTTATCAAAAGCCTACTGGGATTTTCAGTGATGTGGACACAACTCCATCTGCACTTACTTGCTGCTGGAATCGAACCAAGTTCATTAGCTGCTGGGCCCCTGGTGACAACTTGGACCCCATGGATTCCATCATGGTCTGGATCTTGTCCAGGTCCACCCTGCATCCCAGCGCAGGAGAGCTTGTGGACGAGCTTGGTGAAGCTGATCTCACGTGAACCACAACCTTACCAACAAGCACACACGGCTCTTCACCAAAGGACAGCAACTAGTGTTAAGAGAGAAGTTCAGGAAAATGACTATTGATAAACAATAACATCAGGTCAAGGTTACTTGTTTGTAAAATACACTGAAAGACAACTACAAATTTTAAACATATTTTCATTTTATGTTTCTCTACAACAGTTATAGTCAGTACTTCCGATTTATGGTATGGCTCAGAAGAATACTTTATTAAAACAGTGTGGGGCCTGGTGCAACGATTCCGTGGCTAAATCCTTGCCTTGCAAGCACTGGGATCCCATATGGGTACCGCTTCATGTCCTAACTGCTCTATTGCCCATCCAGCTCCCTGCATGTGGCCAGGGAAAGCATCAGAGGATGGCCCAAGGTCTTGGGACAGGCAATAAATCAGTAGACTGAACATCTTTCTCTCAATGTCTCCTTTTCTCTGGATATCTGCCTTTCCAATAAAAACAAATGTCTTTAAACACGTATATATGTATATGTGTATATATATATACACACATACATATAATAAATTTTTAAAATGTCATTTTCAAGCTAACAAAAATCACTAGATGTACAAAAAGAGGGCAGACTCATTTGCTCAAGAAATTAATCCCTGGAGCCTGGCTGCCTGGCCTAGTGGCTAAAGTCCTTGCCTTGAACGTGCCGGGATCCCATATGGACACCGGTTCTAATCCCAGCTGCTCCACTTCCCATCCAGCTCCCTGCTTGTGGCCTGGGAAAGCAGTCGAGGACGGCCCAGAGCCTTGGGACCTTGCACTCGTGTGGGAGACCCGGAAGTTCCTGGATCCTGGCTTCAGATCGGTATAGCATCGGCCGTTGCGCTCACTAGGGGAGTGAATCACCAGACAGAAGATCTTCCTCTCTGTCTCTCCTCCTCTCTGTATATCTGACTTTCCAACAAATAAATAAATCTTTGAAACAAAAACAAAAGTCTTTAAACACGTGTATATGTATATGTGTATATATATATATATATACATACGTGTTTAAAGACATTTGTTTTTGTCCTTTCTGTCTCTCCTCCTCTCTGTATATCTGACTTTGTAATAAAAATAAACAAATAAATCTTCTAAAAAAATAAAGAAATTAATCCCAATTGGGCAGTGAATGAGATTGGGGAGGGGCGCAACCTTGGGCCTGGGAGTTTAAATTTCCAGCAGCCTCCTGGCTGCTGGTGGGTCTCAGGACGGGGCGTCTCATGCCTGGATCCCAGACAACAGCCACCATGTGCATGTGGTGAGCTGTCCCCAGGTGGCCAGTGCGCCATTTAGTGCCAGGCTCTAGCTGCTGGCCGCCCGGCCGGGGAGCTCTGGGGTTTGGTTCTTTGAATCACTGCTTAAGTAGCTCCAGGTTGAACCCACTGTGCTTCTAGGACGTGAAGCAATCATAAAGGTTCCCAATGACAGTAACTCTTCCTTTGAAAAACGTGTAATCACTGAGCAATGCTGACCACCAAATACCAGTCCATGCAAAAGCTATGGCTTGGGGTTTGTCCATCAGAATCATAACCTGTTACCTGACATGATGATGGATCAGGAGAAGGGTCACATTAAGCAGGGCCATTACATTAACTAGCACTCGAGAACAGTAACCACGGGTAGATTCTGTGAGGGATGTGTGGGCCAAACCCTGTGGAAATTCTAGCCCCATTGGTTAGTTCAAGAGTTGGGGTGGTGATGAACAAAGCTAAGTGTACCAAGGAGCCTGCCATCAATCACAGGGAAAGGAACCCCCAACAGTCTAGACTGGTCAGGGCAGCAGCACCCAAATGTGCTTCCTGAATAGGGTGTGCGGTGGGCCGAGCTGCAATGTTCACCAGCTCATACAAGGCCAAATGGAAGGCCAGACTTTGCCGGAACCTGGCCTAAACCCAATGGCATGTATGAGAACTGGGTCTGGGAGTGGATTAAGTGGAGGAACTTGGGAAACTCCCCTGGCGAGTCATAGCTCCCACTGGTAACCACATGGTCCAGACCTGGGGGTCTGACAAGCTGGGCAAAGTAGCTCCAACAACTGGCTAATGTGTCAGTTGGTAATGGAACAGGGTGGACCAGGCAGGACTGAGCAAACCTTAGCTCACAAGCGAAAACTAGTGCCAGGAGGCAGCACAGGTCATGCCGAGCTAGGCTCTTGCACCTACTGGTCTGCATGAGCCAGGAATGCTAAGCCACAATGTCTAAGACAGAGGTCAGGACAGGTGAGGGGCTGAGCCAAACTGAGTCAGAGCAACCACTGGCATGCGCGCAATCAATGGCTGGGAACAGGTCTGGTTAGGGAGCTAAGGCGACAACCCTAGCTGGGTTGAGGCTCTTATCAAGGGGCACGTGGCCTGGAATGGTGGCTCTGGTTTGAACGGGAAATGGTTATAGTCTCCCTTGGCACAAATGTGGACTGGGGCTGGGTATACCTAGATAGGCCAGACTCTAACACCCTCTGGTGTCCTGCAGGACCAGGGTAGATGTGGGATGGACTAGGCTAGGTCTCAGCCCATACTGAGCCATGAGTGAGCCATATGTGGGTATGGACAAACCATGGCTGGGCTGAAACATCCAACAGCAAGGACCAGATTGGGTTGAAGACCAGTCAGGAAAAGCCACTGTTCCTACTAGGACAGGAGGTGAACTGAGTAGGGCTGGCTCATGGACCCACTGGTATGCGCGAAATGTAGCCTTGGGAGAGGTTCTGATGGAGGAGCCTGGGCAACTCCTCTGGCAGGATACAGACCCGGCAGGTAAGCGCAAGAAACATGATAGGAAACAGCCCAAAACAGGCCATGGAAAGTTACTCACTGGCATACATTTGGCATGGGTTGGGGGCAGACCAGGCTGAATCTGTTCACATCATCCACTGGTGAATCCGAACACCAGAACAGAGTGTGGATCGAGCCAGGTTCGGTTGCGACAATGACCAGTGCACAATACGGAATGCCAAGGTGAGGTTGCCTGTCCCAGATGTGACTGCAGCACCCAACCAGCAAGCGTGAGAACCAGGAGGGGAGGGGGCGGAGCCGGCAGGGGAATAAGGGGTGGTTCCTTTGCTGGACAGCTGCTCCCACTGGAGAGCGTGAGCTGGGATGGGGGCAGACCAGACTAAGGAGGGCTACACCTGTGAGCCTCATGTGGCCTAGATCAGGGAAAAGCCAGGCTGGGCTGATTATTCCTACTGGTGCAAACAAAATTAGAGTGGGTGAGGGTTGTTTGGGCTTAGCCGCAGCATCAGCTGGCAGAAGCTGGCACTGGGGCCTAGTTCTGTCAAGTAAAACTGCAGAACTACCTGGAGAGAGCACAATCCCGGAGTGAGAGAGGCCTGGGAGGGAATTAGTGGGCTCCTCCCTCTTGGGTTACCACTTCCACTGGAGGGCACAAAAACCAGGACAAGGTTTTTGTGGAAAAACAGGGTTTTTGTGGGGTGGAATGGGGTGTAGGACAGACTGGACCACTGCTACACATACCGGCAAACCAAGGTAGGGGGCGGGCCTGGTGGGGGTTATTGTGGGTCACTCCAACTAGGCTGCAGCGCCCACTGGTTTGTGTGAGGGCCGAGTGTGTGGTGGGCAGAGTCAGGCTGGACTGCAACACCCATTGGTTCTTGTGGAAGTCGGGGCTGAAAACAGAACCGACCCAGCGATCACAACCACCAACTGATTGGGGAGATGGACTGTGCCGGGCCCTGTACTTGCTAGCACATTCAAGAATCTGGTCTGAGAACACCTCAGACAAAGTTTCTTAGGACATCTCCCCAATCAAAATGCTGGACTCAGAACCCAAACCAGGAAAAGAGAGAAGACAAAACAGGTCAATCAACCATCTCAGCTATAGGTTGGCAGCGAAATAGGGGGCAAACAGAGACTCTGTGATGGACTATGTCAATCAGTGGATTCTTCAAAGACCTCATAGTGCTTGGAGTGGCAAGATTGGCAGCGATTCATAACTGTTGAACTATCAAAACCATTTGAGCAAGAACCTCAGAGCATACCCTACATCCGGGACCTGGGGAGGGTGGGAAATTGGGCGGGCCTTCTCCCTTAATACCCCCCTTTAAACATGAAGGAAACAATAGGGAAATAATACTCTTACCCACTTTCCTATAGCCCTTGAACCTTTTACCCTAATTAACTATGTAAAGATTGTCAAAAATATAATAAAAAAAACATAAAAAAACCCAAAAAACCCTAGAGCAGTCTGCTGACTATAATAAAGCACCATGGGGATTAAACCCCCCCACAAAAAAGAAATTAATCCCAGTCTTTTTTTCCCCCCAAACCCCCAGTCCTTCTTACCACCAAATATAGTACCATTTTGTTCATTTGGTCTGCTTATTCCGCTATAACACAAGTAACACAAAGACTGTCATTTAAACTTACCACACGGACCTTCAAAAGGTTTATGGGAAGTCATTTCTCTCTTTTTTTTTTTACGATTTATTTTTATTGGAAAGGTAGATCAGATTTAAGGAAAGAAGAGACAGAGAGAAAGATCAGTCCGGTGGTCCCTAAACGGCCACAACAGCTAAAGCTGAGCTGATCTGAAGCTAAGTGCAGAGTCCCAAGGCTTTGGGTCATCCTCTACTGCTTTCCTAGAACATAAGCAGGAAGCTGGATGGGACGTGAAGCGGCCGGGATAGAAGCTGGCACCCATATGGAATCCTGGTGTATGCAAGGAGTGGATTTAGCCATTGAGCCATGGCATTGGGCTTGGCATTGGGCTGAGCAAATCATCTTGGAATTCAATGTTTCCATTTGTCTTTGAAGCCACTCCCAGGGTTGACTCCTGAGAGCTAGAGGCACATTGCACTGACAGGTGCCCACTCACTGAGTGAAGCACTGTCACTGAACAGCTCTGGAAGCCACCACGTACCAGCATACTAGCTAACTCAACATCTCAGAGTAAGTCATTCCCAAAGTCTGCTACTAGCCTCCTAAAAAGATCAGTTGTGATTAACCCTGTGTGGAGATCAAATTAATACAGTGAGTTTTCTAGCACACCCGTTATTTGCTCATGAGGTAGGTCAACAAGCTGAAGAGACTTGCCCAAGGTCACTGAGCCACTCCGCACCACAGCAGCGCCCTGCTCAGACACACAGTCACTACACAATGACATTTTTCATATTCAAGATTCCAACCCAAACTCCTTTAGCTTCTGAGGTGCTCTTCACTGTCACTTTGTCATTCTGGCTTATTTTTCCTGAGATGGAGCAGCTAAAGCCACAGTCTGATCTGTGCCCAGTGTTTCATATGCAGAGATTAAGGGACTGAATTGGACTAAATAATTCAAGACAGTAACAGTAAATCAGTATATCCTTGATATTATACAGATCATCAGAAGCCGTCAAAAACCCTTGCAATGTCAAAGAGTTGAAATTTGGTGATGACTTACCTTTATTTTACAAGCACGAGTAGGGGGTTCCAATTTCAAATATTTTTTGTAGAAAGTAATCTCTTGTTCGCTAAAAACAAAGTAGAATTAAAATCACTGTTACACTTTTAGATTATCATTTTTTAAAACAGGTACATTTTAAAAAATGTCTTTCTAGGCCATTAGCGTCAGTCCTGAGACTGAGTTTGCCTGGAACAAAGAGTAAGGGTCCTGCTCAAGGCACCTGGTTACCAACACTGGATCTGCCCACTGTTCCTCCGTGAGAGAACGTAAGAGGATTTACGCACAGCACACACAGCAAAGTTTGATGAATGTAGCCACTACTTCTAACAGGAAAATAACAGCTCATAATTTGAGTGCTACTAAGGAGAGGGGATTACAGAGGGGAGAGCAGAGCAAACAGCAAGCTCTAAATGGCTGAAGTGTGGATACAGCAGGCAGGTGGGGCAGCCGGGCATTTTGGCACCACTTGCAAGGGTCTCCTTACACATCACATGTTCAGAGTCCAGGCCAACTGTCAAACTCGCCCTTGGCACACACATCACTGTGAGTTCCTGGAGAGCTAAGCACCCTCTGTGCTCTGACTACTGCACTGCAAATCCGAGGGCGGGAGGTAGGCAGGAACTGAAGCCCTGGCCTAGAACCTGTGCCCGGGAGATGTGCCAGGAGAGCCACTCCAGCGGCACAGGGCCACCCGGGCAAGCACGCCCAGGCACCAGGCCCCAGGCCTGGTCAGAGCTTCACAGCCTAACGCAGGAGCACACACCTGCCACGAACTCGCTTCACCGTGCTACTGACTCGTGTTTCTTGGTCATACAGTGGATGAGCTGGCACAAAGATGCGCATGGCGCACTGAGCCCTCGCCGCCTTCTGCTATATCTTGGACCCTCCCTCTTCCCCCCAGAAGCCACAGCCGATTGCATCTTGGGGAGGCGAGTTCTTGAGGGACCACCTCTTCACTGCCACAGAAGCATGTCTCACTACCCCTGACGGAAGCTGGTCAGCCGGCAACATCCCAAGGGCCGCGGTGTCCCCTGACACAGATCTACAGCTCACCTCCCCGCTGTCGCTCGAATGCAACCACGCTGCTCCAGACCATCTCCCACAGCCTCCAAGGTCTAAGCGGTCCACGTGTCATCTCCCTCCCAACACGAACCGCCAATTGGGACACACAATCACCCATGCAGAACATACCCACGAGCACGAGGCACACGCACCTGCCATTCAGGGCGGCACCCACGCTCCGGCCCCGACTGGTCCCACAGTACTCCTGGCATGAGTACACCTCCATATTTCTCGCTGAGCTTAAAATGCCAACGGCCGCGACTTCTTCCGCCGCGTCAGGGTCACACATGAGGTAGAGGAGGCATGGGCTGTCCTCCCCGCCACCCGCACTCCTCTGCAGCCGCACCAGCTCCTGGCTGAGGGGAAGACTGGAAAACAATGTCACCCAGCATTGGTCTCTGACCACGGCCCCGAGCCCACTTCGCAGGCCACAGGCCCCTTCAGTGAGATGGAAAGAGATTTTCCATGCCCGGCTCACCCTCCAAATGCCCGCAGCAGCTGTGGCTGGACCAGGCTGAGCCCAGAGGCCAGGAACTCCTTCTGGGTCTCCCACATAAGTGGCGGGGACCCAAGGACCCCGGCCATCCCCTGCCCAGGGGTAGGACTCTGGAGGGGCATCCTGAGCCGGGCAGGCTGCTTCTTCCCGTACCCCGGTCCCCCACCCTCAGGCCCCACGCTCCTCCTCACCCCACCCCCCACCCCAGGGGGAGGGCGAGCACCCAATTCCTCAGGAAGTGGAGGATGGACACAGCGGGGCTGCCACCTTCTTGATCACACTGCATCTAGCCCCTCCACAAGCAGCCCCAGTTAGTCCAGCTCGTGTCGTGGCGCCGAGGCGGCCAGGGACCACCGCGGGGGACACCGCCTGTCCTGCAGCGGGGGCAGGAGACGCGAGGCGTCCGTCGGCGCTGCAGGCCACCATGCCCACTCCCTGCCGCGGCCTCGCCCCGGGTCCGACCCCGTCCCCTCCCAGCCCTCCTGACCCCGCGGGAGCGCGGCCGCCCCGGTCCCCGCCGCACCCGGGAGCTGGCGGTGCCAGCAGCGCCTCCCAGTCCGGGTCCCGGGTGCCGACACCAGCCCGGACGAGGAGCAGGCTTTGGGTCAGGACTCCGCCTGCGGCGTCCCAGGACGAGGCGAGCGTCGGGCGGCCGGTCGGCTCCCGGTCCTCGGTCCGGGTCTCCATGCCGCCGCCGCCGGTGGACCTGTCTAGCCCCGGAACCTCTCTTCCCGTGCTACGGTTTCCGTCAGTGCAACGGGGAAGCAGGGACAGAGTGCCTTCCGGTGGGTCAGGCGGCACACCTGACATCCGCCGCTTCCCTGAGCCTTGGGAGCGCTGCGGCTGCCGGAAACGCGCATGCGCGCGCCGCCCCGGGCACAGCCTCGCACGGGGCGGGGCGCGCGCACGGGCATCCGCAGGGCAGCCAGTGCGCAGGCGCAGTGCGCCGAGCGCGGGCACGCGGGCTGTGTTTGAGGGCGGGCTGTGCGGCTTGGCAGGTGTCCCGCAGGAGGGTTGAGGACGAGGGGTTACCTGATGGGTGTTACTCGTCGGTCCGTCAGAGTGTGGGGCCAGCCGCGCCCTCGCTGTCCCGGGACAGCTCAGGGCCTGCCTCCTCCGGTGGTGCGGGTGGCGGGGTTCGGGGTGTTCGTCGCCCCCTGCGCCTTCCCCGCTTCCCGCTCCCATCTTTGCAAGAGGGGCGTTGGCGTGCACGGGTTCGGGCGGCGCTGCTGCCGTCTCAGTACGCCAACTTCCCAGAGTTCTCATCAGGTAGGAAGCCGGTTCATGACCCCTCGTTTCTTTTTCTTTAAGATTGACTTGAGCCGGAGCTTGCACCTGCTGCTTCACTCCCCAGGTGACCGCAGCCCAGGGCCAGGAGCGCCATCCTGGTCTCTCAGGTGCAGGGGCCCCGACACATGGCCATTAGTAGGGAGCTGGATAGTGCGGCTGGACCCGAACCAGCGCCCATATGGGGTGGCAGCCTCACAGACAATGCCACTACCCACTAGGCTACAACTTGGAATGTGAGTGCCTTCCAATGTGGGCTGCTGCCTTTGCGTTGAAGCAGTTTACATGCGGCCTCGAGTTAATCCTGCCTCCGTGTTTGGTGTGAATTCTTCATCTCCTAAGTTTTTGTTGCGTTAGTGCGATAGGAGTGTGCCAGTGAGAGTGCCTTTTGCGTGTGGATTCGTCTAGTCACTTACCTCAGGCCCGTGCTGGTTGGACTTAGCTGCTACTGAACGTTGAGAAGTCTCTAGAAAGTCCTTAATTGGAGACATCCTTGTTTGGATGGTGGCTACGATTACTACTCCCGATTACTACTCCCGACCGCAAAGTTGGGTCTGCCCCTGTTCCCTTCATGGGCAGTGGCCCACGGCCCTGGGTTAGGGTGGATCTTTGTTCACAGGTGTTGACAGCCACACATTCACGACCATGGTCAATATTATGAGCTGGATTTTGACTCCCTTAAGTGAGACTGAAAAAGCACTGAGAAAACTGAAGACGTAGGGTCCTTTTTCCCTGCGTGTTAAATAACTTACTGTGTTTTGTTTTTAAGGAAAAACATTTCCTCCTTCCTTATCCATTTCTCTTTGTTTTGAAGTACTAGCTTTCGTTTTTTCAATTAAAAAATTTTTTTTATTTGAAAGAGACATGGAGAGAGATTGGCCACCTGCTAGTTCACTCCTCCAGTGCCGGTAGCAACTGGGACAGGGCCGGGCTCGAGCCAGAACTGCAGCCACATTTCCCACAAGGAAGGCAGGAAAACAGCAACACGGGTCCCACTACAGTCATTCTCTTGTGGTTTGGGTCTTGGAACTATTTTTCACATTTCCCAGCAACCATCCGCACAGTTGAGTTTGTTTGTTTGTTTGTTTGTTGCTTGTTTTTTGCCTGGTAGAGGTTTTGAGTACAGGTTTGTTGTATGGAGTTAATACGGATAACAATAGAAGTTACTTGAGAACTCAGTTAAGAGGAGAAGAAAAAGGAGAAGCTGATAAATTCAACCTGTACGTATTTTTAAAGGCAGGATTGTGCTAACCAGGTCACTGTCATTTCTTTTTCTTTTTTTAAGATTTATTTATTTTTATTGAAAGTCAGATTTTTAGAGAGATGGAGACACAGAGAGAAAGAAATTCCATCTGCTGTTTCATTCCCCTGGTGGCTGCGATAACAGGAGCTGAACTGATCCGAAGCCAGGAGCCAGGAGTTCTATCCAGGTGCCCAATGTGGATGCAGGTTCCCAAGGCTCTGGGCTATCCTTGACTACAGCAGGGAGGTGGAAGGGAAGCGGAGCAGCTGGTGTGTGAGCTGGTGCCCGTATGGGATCCCGATGCATGCAAGGCGAGGACTTCAGCCACCAGGCTACCATTCCAGGCCCAGGTCACCATAATTTCAATGTACTAAGTTGTTATGAATTACAAGTGATATTTTTCCATATTTTTTCTACCTGAAATTAAAAAAAAATACATTGTATGTTTGAAACCTTTCCATTAATATTACAATGCAGTTTTTGGAGATTTTGACATTTGAAGAGCAGTTTATTTTAGCATTAATACAGAATTTACCACAGGCATTATGTAAGTAGCAGTATTGCTAGCAGCATGCCTTTTCACAGTGGTTCTCACACACTGGCCAAGAACCCATGTCATTCTTTGTATTTTGGGTATTGTAAACAACTCATGAGTATGGATTTATAGTTACAGTTTCTAACGAGCTCAAACCAATTTCAGCTCTGAAATGTAAACAACTTAGAATTAATAACTGGTTTTATAAGACAAAAGCTGACCTACGTCTTTTTAAAGATTTATTTTTTATTGGAATGGCAGATATACAGAGAGAAAGAAACACAGAGAGAAAGATCCTCTGTCTGCTGGATCACTCCCGAGGTGGTTACATCTGCCAGAGCTGAGCCGATCTGAAGCCAGGATCCAGGTACCTCTTTTGGGTCTCCCACATGGGCCCAAGGCTTTGGGTCATTCTCCGTTGCTTTTCCCAGGCCACAAGCAGGAAAATAAATGGCAAGAGGAACACCTGGGACACGGACCGGTGCCCATATGGGATCCCATAAGATTTGGCCACCTTGTGTTAGACCCACTTATCTTCATCTGGGGTCAGTTTGCCAGGAATGGAGTCCTTGCAAGGCAGTGACTTGAAAGAACACTCAGAATGGTCAGTAATGGATTGCTGCATGTGGAGTGCGGATTTGAGAGACACTTATGTATGGGGACTCCTGCTGCTTAAAAAAATATGCAACCATATGATGACAGATTATTTCCCCTTGCATACTTTATCACTGCATCACAAATCCATTGAGAGAACTTCAAGAACTGTCTAGTGATACCCAAAGGCAAAGAGCTGGCACCATCTTACTCAAGTGGCCAGTGTGCCAACCTGTACTGGGCTTTGCCCACTGGCTGCCTGGAGGCGAGCCCTAGAGACTTGGGGGTGTGGAATTACTGCCTTGGGACATCCATGGATAAGGCCACCCTATGTGTAGGTGAGGAATGAATCCTGAGGGACTCCTAAAAACAGGGCCACTATAATCACAGGTAAGTGAGGGAGCTGAGACCTAGTGGTTTGGAGGGGAGTGAGTGGGAGATTCACATGGGTCAGACCAATGCACCAGCCCCGGGAGTCCTGAGATGGGCTTGTTAGCATGGAGCATTGCGGACCACCACACAGCAGCCCACATAAAAGCTATGGCTGGGGGCCTGCCTAGCAGGGCTAGATCCCAGTAGCTAACTGAGTTCAGGAACAGGGTCATGACACTAACCAGTATGTGAGAGAACCAGGTCTGAGGGTAGATTATGCAGGGGATAAGTGGGCCCAGCCCTGTGGAAATACAAGTCCCACTGGTTAGCTCAAGAGTTGGGGTGGTGATGGGCTGAGCTAGTCATGACCATGGTATCTGCCAACACTCACAGGTACGGGGGCTGAGAATAGTCTGGGCAGATCCAGGCTGCAGCACCCGCATTGTGCATCTTAAAATAGGGCGTGATGTGGGCTGGGCCACAACATTTACCAGCTCATTCAAAGGCCATGATGGAGAAACAGGCTATGCCAGGCAAGGGCCTAGCATCCACTGGCATGTGTGAGAATTGGATCTGAGAGTAGGCTGAGTAGGGGATCGTGGAAAACTCCCCTACTGAGTCATAGCTCCTGCTGATGAGCACATAGTCCAGGCCTGGAGGTCAGGTAGGCTGGGCACAGTAGCTCAATCTGCTGCCAGGTGTGTAGGTTGGTTTTGGAAGGGGATGGACTGGGCAAGGCTGAGTATAACTTAGCTCACTGGCAAGTGCAGAAACCAGGCTGGAGTACGTGTCATGCCAAGCTGGGCTATCGCACCTACCAGTTTGCATGAGCCAGGGATGGGAGCAGACTGAACAGGGCCAGGTTCCAGCACCACCTGCCAGTGAGAGTTTGGACTGAGGGCAGGCCAGGTCAGGCCAGGCTACAGCCTGGTAAAAGTAAAGGCCAAGACAGGTGAAGGACTATGCCAAGCTGGTTCACAGCAACTACTGGCACATGCAAGATCTGTGGCTGGGAACAGGCGTGGTTGGGGAGCTAAGGAGATGCCTTGGCTGGGTTGTGGTCCCCATTGGTGAGTTCAAGGGCCAGAGTGGGGGCTGCTATCTGGTCTGGATATGGCTGCAGTCTTCCTAAGCACAAGTGTGGACTGGGTCTGGGGTGTGCCAGACTAGGCTAGACTCTAGCACCTGCTGGTGCTCATGAGAACCAGGGTAGCTGTAGGACAGGCTGAGCTAGGCCTCTGTTACTGCTGAGCCATGTGTGAGCCTGTGTCTGGGTGTGGACCAGGCTTGGCTGGGCTGTAACACCCAACAGTAAAAACTGGAATGGATGAAGACTGGTCAGGAAAGGCCACTGTTCCTGATAGGATTAGAGATGGACTAAGTAGGACTGGTAGGACTGGCCTATGGACCTAGTGGTGTGCATGAAATCTGGCATTGGGAGAGGTTTGGATGGAAGAGTTTGGGGAACTCCTGTGTCAGGACACAGTTCCTGCAGGTGAGCGCAAGAACCACAATAGGGAGCAGCCTAGACCGAGTCAGGTAATGGTACCTACCAGCATATATTTGGCACAGGTCTGGGGTGAAGCAGGCTGGGCCAGTTCATATCACCTGCTGGTGAATCCAAGCACCAGAATGGAGTGTGGGACAGGTTGGGTTGGGCCGTAACACAAACCAGTTCACATGAGACTGGGGACCAGTTGGGCTGGGCTAGGCTGTAGCCCTCATCAGTGTGAGCTGGAACTGGGGGTGGGCTGGGCTGGGCCAGGCTATAGCACCCACTGGCAAATGCTGAGGTGAGGTAAGCTATGCCAGTCTGGGCCGTAGTGCCCAACCAGCATATGTGGGACTTTGTCGGGGGGGATGAACCTGGTAAGGGGGGCTGTATGGGGGTTCCCCTGCTGGACCACTACTTTCACTGGTGAGCATGAGAGCTGGGATGGGAGAAGATCAGGCTGGGCAGGGCTACAACACCTGTTGGCCTCATGTGAGCTGGATCGGGGAAAGCCAGGTTGTGTAAACTGTTCCTACTGGTGCATGCATAAGCCAGAGTGGATGTGGGTTGGTTGGGCTTTGCAGCAGCATCAGCTGGCAGGTGCTGGCACAGGGGCCAAATTCTGTCAAGCTAAACTGCAGGACCACCTGGAGAGTGCAAGATTCTGAAAACAGTGGGCACCTCCCTCTAGGTTGTCTCTCCAACTGGTGAGCATAAGAACCAGGACTAGGACAGGCAAGGCTAGATAGAGAGTGGTACCCTCTGGCCATGTGTGGTCTGGAGAGTGGGGCTGGTTGGGAAGAACTAGGCTTCAATGCACATTGACATGTTTGAAAGCTGAATGGGATGTAGAACAGACTGGACCAGTCAGCTGTACATACTGGTAAGCACGGGAACCAGGGCAGGGGGCAGGCCTGGAGGGGATTATTGCAGGTTGCTCTGACTAGGCTACAGCTCCCACTGGTTTGTATGAGGGCTGAGTGTATGATGGGCAGGATCAGACTGGGCTCCAACAGCCACCCATTGGTTTGTGTAGAAGACAGGGCTGGAAACAGAACTGATCCAGAAATTGCAAACACCAGCATGTGCATAAGCTGATTGTGTGATGGACTGTGCTGGACCCTGTATTGGCAAGCACACATAAAAATCTGGTCTGGGATCACCTCAAATGAAGTTTCTTTGGGAATCCTCCCAACTGAATTGTTGGACTCAGTACCCCAACTGTGGAAAGAAATGCAGCTTCCATAGTCTGACCATGGAGTGCATGTGTCAGAGCTGGGCCTCCTCAGTGGCTTAGAAGGAGCAGAGGGCAGCACGTCCAGGTGCACATGGAGGATAGGGCAGTGCATTGGAGTCTGCAGAGGACGGAGGACAGAAGAAATTGATCAACTACTCAGCCAAGTGTTCGCAGTGAATACCTAGGCTAACAAATGCTCTAAGGTGGACTATGTCAACTAGTGGATTCTGGAGAGATTTCATTGTGCTTGCAGTGGTGAGATCAACAGTAATTCAGAATTGATAAACTATCAAAACCACTTGAGCAGTGCCCTCAGGGCATGCCCCACATTGGGAACCCTGGGATGGTGTCGGGTGGCTGTCTTCCATCCCAGGGTATGGAGGCAGTTGGGAGGCTGTGTGTGGCTCCTCTTTTTATCTCCCCCCTTCTCTCAGATACAGAACGGAAACATAGAGAATGTGGAAACAATGGTCTCACCCACCGTCCTGTATCCCTTGTACCTTTCTATCCTAATCAACTATGTAAAAGTAATTGAAAATAAAAACATAACTAAAGAAATAAGTACAGAGCAGACAGAACTCAAGCCAGGCATCCCACCTCAGGACATGGGAATCTCAAGGAGAGGCTCAGCCTGCTGTGCAATGCCTGCCCAATCTCCTGAGCGGATGCTGTAGCCTTACCAGAAAAAGCATTTTATGTAACACAACATGTAATTACTAAATACAATTACTAAGCTATTAATTTAACACATTCTAAAAAAACTTCTGGAATATGAAATTGAAAGAGGTGCATTTGTGGGCAAAAGCTGAAATTCCTATATAGTTTTTTCATTAGATAGATTTTTCATGAAGTTTCTGAAAACCCCTTGTATGCATTGATTTCAATTTTTTTGCATCAAAATAAACTTTTCATTCTTTTTTTTTTGTGTGTGTTTAAAGACTTATTTATTTTTATTTGAAAGTCAGATTCACAGAGAGAAGGAGATACAGAAAGATCTTCCTTCTGCTGATTCACTCCCCAAGTGGCCACATTGGTCAGAGGTGATCTGATCTGAAGGCAGGAGCCAGGAGCTGCTTCCAGGTCTCTCACGTGGTTGCAGGGTCCCAAGGCCTTAAAGGATGTTCTACTGCTTTTCCAACTCCCAGGCAGGGAGTTGGATGAGAAGTGGAGCAGCCAGGACACAAACCCGAGACCATATGGGATCCTGGTGCGTGCAAGGTGAGAACTTTAGCCAGTAGGCTACTGCGCTGGGTCCACCAAAATAACCTTCTAATCAGTCTTTTTATCCGTTGAGCATTTTGAAGTACCTCCCTAAATATACAATTTCTATAGTCAGCCATTAATGGCATTAAGTTGGAAATCAATCATTGAAAGCTGGAACATCCAAAATATTTGCATTCAAACATACCTCCAAATAACACATGGCTAAAAGAGGTTTCAAGAGAAAGTTTTAAATGTTTTGAAGTAAATGGGACACTAAACTTAAAATTTGCAGGATCCAGCAAGAGCTGTGCTTACAATGGAATGTAGCACTAAATATGATCAAAACAAGAAAGACCTAAAATCGGCCTTCTGAGCTTCTGCTTTAGAAAGCTAGAGAAAGAAGGGAAGTTGTAGGAGGGGAGTGGTCCTGCCCTTGTTTCCTGGAAGCCTTGCATCTCCCCACGTAGACTGCGCTAGCCAAGGCCTGAGTTCCTGCTCATGTGAGGATTGCGTTGTGAGTTTCTAAGGATCCAGAGGGGATGAGAGGCTTACAAGGAACTGCTACTGACAACTTCCTCACCTTCCTCTTCCATCTGACTTTTAAAAAAATGTTTATTTTTATTGGAAAGTCAGATATACATAGAGGAGAAAAAATAGGAAGATCTTCTGTTTGTTGATTCACTCCCCAAGTCGCTGCAATGGCTGGAGCTGAGCTGATCCAAAGCCAGGAGCCAGGAGCCAGAAGCTTCTTCCTGGTTTCCCACAGGGGTGCAGGGACCCAAGGCTTTGGGATATCCTTGACTGCTTTCCCAGACCACAAGCAGGGTGTTCATGCCCCTTACTCATTTTTTTGAACTTTTTTTTAATTATTAATTACATTGCATTATGTGACACAGTGTTATAGGCACTGGGATTTCCCCCACCCCTTCCCGAACCCTCTCCCAATGGTGGATTTCTCCACCATGCTGCGTTACCACAGTTCAAATTCAGTTGAGGTTCTTTCACTGGAAGTATCTACCAAGCATAAAGTCCAGTGTCTTATTATCCTAGTGGGTTCAAAGATTTCTTGGTGAGACCATCCCTGGTCTGAAGGTAAAGCCAGCAAAGTATCATCCCAATCAATTAAAAGCCCCAACATAACATCAACAACCATTTACAACCTTATGGCATTAATTGACATTGTATTGATTAACAGTATGTTAATAGGAAAATGCGGGTTCTTAACTACATCCTGTGACTTCTTCATAGACATTTCATTTTTTGGTTTATATTCAGCTGGATTCCATACACCTCAAAATGGCTATAGATTACTATTCAGCTGTCTCGTCTGTTTTTATTTTTGTATTTAGCTGTTTATAGTGTTGAAGCATGATTTTGCTGAACTTAGTTATTTTTTGGATGGTCTGAACTGGCTTATAACTCTAGCAAGACATGTGTTATCAGTTCAGGTACAGAACATGTTTTTTTTTTTAGGATGGGTGTGCAGAGAAATCCCCAATACCCCAGTGAGGCGTAACTAATCTTTGTGTCTCACCTAGTGAGCATGCCCCTTACTCTTAATTAGGTTGTGAGCTTTCTGCCATGTCCCTTGCTAACAGGGATAGCAAACGACTTAGTTTCCATCTGTAATTGGTCGTTTAGTCACAACTTGCACGGCAATCATGTTTGGTGTCATCCTTTTGGGAGTTTACAGTAAGGATTTTGGCACCTGTTGCTAATATCCGTTTCACTGTCTTTGTTAAGTGATGAATTGTATGAACGTAGTAGAATCAGTTGGGTCTTACCTTGTCTTACTGTGTTTTCGACAGTGCCACATTGTCTACCTTCATCCCAGTCAGTCCTATGACCCACAAGATCTTACACACATATGTATCTTCCTAAGTATGTCTTCTTGGAGAAAATCAGTAGATTTTAGAAGCCAACACTGATATGATCAAGCAGTGGGAAAAAGCCTGTTCGATTCCACAATTAATCATTCAGTGTAGGCTACGTGCTAAGCATTACGATTTCTCGGGGAAGAGCTTTTTACTTATGGTACTGCCCGTAAACCTGTGAATGATGGGTCAAAGGGAACACTCACTCTTGAGATTGCTGATAAACCAGTCACACAGCTGCTGTATTCTCACATAAATCTATGTCTGACTGGAATCAATACGTTTTCCAGGAAGCCTGTTTGCTGGATGATTATGAAAGACCTGAATTATAACAGAATGTTAGTGTGAAGAGCTGACATTGCGCCAAGGCAGGCAGTCGGAAGTCTTGCTCATTTGCCTTTTAAAATTTCATCACATTGGTATATACATTTGGTCTCAGCTTAAGGAGAAATGTCAAGTCAGGGTTTCCAATGAAATCCGTTCAGTCCTCCTTCCAAAAGGCCAGAGGTGGTTGTTGTTGTTCTTCTTGTTGTTGTTTTTTAATTTATTTTATTGAAAAGGTGGATATACAGAGAAGAGAGACAGAGAGGAAGATCTTCCGTCCAATGATTCACTCCCCAAGTGAGCCTCAATGGCCGATGCTATGCCAATCCGAAGCCAGGAGCCTCTTCCGGGTCTCCCACGTGGGTGCAGGGTCCCAAAGCTTTGGGCTGTCCTTGACTACTTTCCCGGGCCACAGGCAGGAAGCTGGATGGGAAGAGGGGCTGCCGGGATTAGAACCGGCGCCCATATGGGATCCTGGGCGTGCAAGGTGAGGACCTCAACCACTGCACCATCGCGCCAGGCCCTGTTGTTTTTTTTTTAAAGATGTATTTATTCATTTATTTATTTATTGGAAAGTCAGATATACAGAAAGAAGGAGAGACAGGGAGGAAAAATCTTCTTTCTGTCAGTTCACTCCCCAAGTGGCAGCAATGGTTGGAGCTGAACCTTCCAAAGCCAGGAGCTTCTTCCAGGTCTCCCAAGCAGGTGCAAGATCTGAGGGCTTTGGGCTGACCTCGACTGCTTTCCCAGGCCACAAGCAGGGAGCTGGATGGGAAGTGGAGTAGCTGGGACATGAACCAGTGCCAATATGGGATCCTGATGCTTACAGGGTGAGGATTTAATTACCAGGCTATTGTGATGGGCCTAGAAATATTTGTTCTTATACACTCATAGTGGAAGGTACGGTAAGTGCCACATCTCTATAGCAATACAATCGATTTTCTATAACATATTGCTCTTATGGTAAAAGATGTTTAAGTTATATTTATTTGAAAATGTAGCTGAAAGAGGGAGAGATAGATTTTCCATCTGTTGATTCACTCCCCAAATGCAAGCACCATCTAGACCTTTCTGGTGGGTTCCAGGAGCCATCCTCTGCTGCTGCCTGCCAGGACAGTAGTGGGAGCTGGATTGGAAGTAGAAATGAGACTAGATCGTAGACACTCCAGTATGGAGTGGGGATAGCCTAAGTAGTGGCTTAACCCATTAGGTCACAGCATCAGGACACATTTTAAAAGCCAAGTCTTCAATACAATATGGCACTTAATGAAAACCAGAAATTATTGTCCCTAATGTAGAGAAACTTATGTTCAGAATTCTCATAAAATTCTGTCCTGCCTTGCTGAGAGAGGAGTGTGGGACAACCTGAAGCCCTTAATGAGTCTCTATTTTTAAGAGACCCATTTATTTAATTGAAAGGCAGAAGGAGAGACAGATCTTCCACTCCCTGGTTCCTTCCCCAAATGGATGCATTTGCCTGATCTGGACCAAGTCAAAGCCAGAAGCCAAGAACTTCTTCCAGGCTTGCCATGCGATGCGGGGCACACACGTGTTGTTACCTGCCAACCTGGACAGGCAGGAATTCAGAATGGATTACCTGCAATTGGTTTGGCCAAAGACCCTTGGGAGAGAAGGGCTACTGGGTCTGGCTATTCCTCCCCATCCCGTGTCTTGCACAGTGTTGTGGTGGAGGCCGCACAGGTAGCCGGCAGGCGGGTCAGATGCCAGTTGTTTGGGACTGGGGCTCTGAAGGGCTTTTGGGCTCTGGGCTACCAGGGACCTAGATTGGAAATGATGGGGTGGCAACACAGAGCTTTCTGACTGTACTGAGGTTCATTGTCTTATCGTAAACAAAGTTTTCCTGGCTTCTGTGATTCCTAATGTTCTGTAAGAGTCCATTCTGGAAATTTCCTGTTGTATTTTCCATGGCTTTTTTAGAGCTCTTGGAGTTCTTTATGTCACAGTCTGGTCTACGTCTCTCCTGCTGTTCTTGACTTCACCCAGATTTTAGGAAGAACAGCAAGGTCTGGCCTACTGTGGTTAGTCTAATCCTCTCATGTAGCAGAGGATCTTGGCAGCCTGTGTAAAGAGACATCCATTCAGCTTATCTTTCAGAATCTTTTCATCTTAACCATAAAGTGTGATATGAAGCTTATGAACTTGTCATCAAGTCTCTTACGTGGCCACACACTATCTCACTGCGACTGAAACATAAACTCCAGTCTCTTTTCTCTACAACTGTAAAAGTATCTATTCAAATAGTCTCCTCCCCATGTCACTCTGTTTTCTTTAGCTCTTTTTTTTTTTTTCTAAATTAACAGTGAAATCTTGAGTTTTTCTGAGGAAAATAAAGCCTGAAAAGGAGAGACCATCAGCTACATGATTTAAAGTAGTTTTGAGGGTGGGGTGGCATACTGGCATAGCCTGTAAAACCACTGCCTGTGACACTGGCATCCCGGGGCTCCACTTCCAATCCAGCTCTCTGCTGGTGATCTGGGGAAAGCAGCAGAACTCGACTCGAGTGTTTGGGTCCCTGCACCAAGAGAAAGCTCCTAGCTCAACCCTGCTACTGTCATCTGGGAGACTGAACCAACTGAAGATCCTCTCCCTGTGTGTCTCTGAGTGTGTTTCTTCTCTGTAACTCTGACTTTCAAAATAAATAAACCAAACTTGAAAACAAACAAACAAACAAAACCCAGTTGTGAGGGCCTTATTATGCCCCTTGGCGCTAGGATATATCTGGGCCGGTCTGGGTGGAATTCAGAACTCTGTGACACAACTGGTGTTCAAAGAGCTGATGTCACACAGCCTGTGTGCTGACTGGCAGAGAAGTTGAAGCTGGACCCTGCTGGCTGTTCCCCACGCCTGGGTGGAAGACTGCACTTCTAACAGCGAACTCATCCACCTTGAATCTTAATCATTAGAATTTTAAAAATTTCCAGTAAGATGTCCTGTTTCCTGGAGTTGGTTTCGGTTGTAGTCGTCACGTACTTCCGGCTCACATCCAGCCATGAGTATTCCCGTAGTAAGTATGCTGTCTGCTCCTCCTCTCTCCGGCTCGCTTTTCCCTAAGCCTGCAAGAGTAAACCAAATGACGATTCCAAAATATGTAAAATAAGATGGAATACTTAGGACTTGTGGGAGTGATGGAGTTTGTTGATGACCATGGAAAGCTTTTTCCCCCTAAGATATGCATTTTTGGCAAAATGAATGTATGTGTTCTCAGGACTGTCAGGCAGAACATTTTGACACAGCTCTTCCCATGGGACATCTCTGAGCCTGATGCACGGTGGAGGCTGAGCTTTGCTCCTGACATTGCTCACAGCTCAGGGGTCCAAGTTCACAGGTAGTAAAGCCAGTAGGGCCAGAGCCGGCCTGCTTGTTATTCATCTATCTTTAACGATTATTTATTTTTAAAGTTGGTGTTAGAGGGACACACACACACCTCACATCCATTGAGTCATCCCCCAATGGCCCCAACAACCAGCCCTGGCCAGGCCACAGCTAGGAGTCAGGAGTTTCACCCAGGCCTCTCCCTTGAATGGCAGGGGCCCAAACAACTGAGCTGGATGCACGGCTTTTCCCCAGCCATTAGCAGGGAGCTGGATCAGCAGTGGCATAACCGAGGCACAAACTTTTGACCACCTAGGATGCCAGCCTCACAGGCAATGCCTTTATTGGCCACACCACAGTGCCGCCCCTCTGCCATGTCTAGTCAGAATCCCTGTCCTCTTCCAGGTCTCCTCCTGCCTGTATTTTGCCATGTAGCCCCTTTCATGCACAAGTAAACTGCCTGTCAAGCCCTGAGTCACAGGCGGCTCCTTGGGAGAGGGTCTGGGTTTGGATCTGCTGCTCCTCTGCTGAGGTGATGGCAGCTGTGGGAGAGGGAGGCCACTGTTACTGCCCGCACACCCCTCTGCCTAGGTGGGACAACGGGCTTCGACCTGAGGACGGTGATCATGCTCATCATTGCATGCAGCATCCTGTTGGCCATCATCACGCTGGTAGGGGTTGTCTTCTGTCTCTACTTCAAGGTGTCCAACGCACTGAGGTGAGTCACATGGTGAGAGTGGACCATGCACTCCCCCTGGGGCCCTGAGCCCTGAGCCTGAGCAAGGTCTCTGCTGGCTGCTGTGCCCCCTCCTAGGGTGAGCTCAAGGTTGGGACAGCTGAGGCCATACCCTGGGATCTAGGCTCATTTTCTGTCCTAGGCTCGAGCTGTGAGCTCATCCAGAGGCTGTCCCCAACCTGGGGCTGAGGGTGAGCACAGCCTCGCTGTCACTGGCCCTCAGCGAGGTGTGTCAGGTGACGAGCTCAGGCCCTGTCCTGGGCGAGGAAGCCTGAACTGTCCCCGGGGGACACAGTGGGAGTGGGCATTTGCTGCCTGTTCCTGCAGGGGACGCAGGGACTGCCCTCCCACCCCAGCTGGGAACTATCAGGGGGTTCCCTTGCTCATGGCCAGTGGCCTAGGGGACACTGAGGCAGGCCTGTAAGGACAGACAGTGCCCTGTAGAGTCTATGGGGAGCAGGTCAGATAAGATGTTCAAGATGAGGAGACGCAGGGTGTCAGCGCATTGTGTCCCGTGGCAGGGAGTCGGGGTGACTCTGGGGGCCCAGGGCAGAGCCAGCCACAGCCCCTTCCCACCAGCCCTGTGTCCCGAGGGGCTGCCAGCACAATGGGCAGACCTGGCTGGTGGTCCCTCTCCTTCGTGTTGTAACCCGAGTTTCCTTGCACAGCCATCGTAAGAAAGAAGGGAAGTAGAGAGGATTTGACACAGCGGCAGAGAGCTTTCCCCCAGGGCTGGTGTCGCCTGTTTGGTAGGCTCAAGTCCCGACCTCTCCCTGATCTGACAGTCGTCACAGGGCCAGTGGGAAGGCAAGAGCTGACCCTGTGCTTTGTGCTTGTCTTTCCTAAGAGATGCGAAGGATCCTTGCCTGTGTTCCAGCGGTTACCTAGGCAGGGTCTCCCAGGACAGGGTCATCCCGGTCAAAGCTGTCTCCATGGACTCCTGCCGTAACCTCCCGTGCTGCAATGACTGTAACTTGTGTACAGATGTTGATCCCCTGCCACCTTGCTGCTGTGGCACAAATGAGGGACTCTGATTCGGGCATGGTGAGCACTAAAATCTTCCATGAACAATATTTCCTTCTTATTAGAATGTTTTACTATTCAATCATGTTCTATAGTAGTTACATTACACAATTTCTGTACAATGTTATTTTATGTACTGTTGAATAAATGTACGATATTAAAACAACCCTGTCTACTATTTTTATTCTCTACAGATATTTCTGTTTCAGTGTATGCCCTGCCCACTACTACTGGGGACAAGGCATTGGGAATATTATCCTGCAATGACGAGGGAGAGGGAGGGAGGAAGGAGCCTGCAGCTCATCTGCCAGCCCAGAAGGGAAATCCGGGTTGGTCCTGGGGCGTTTCCTTCGGTGGGAGCTCCATCCGGGTTGTTCTTGGGGCATTTCCCACCCTGTGAGCGCCATCCGGGTTGATCTGGGTTGGTCTCGGGGCGTTTCCCACCCTGTGAACCCCATGTGGGTTGGTCTGGGGGAGGAGGAGGTGTTTCCCGCGGTGTGAACCCCAGCTGCCCGCCTGGCTGGAGCAGAGCCCAGGACTCTCCTTCAGGCTTCCTTCCTTCCCACCCAGCGCCTCCCCTGCAGACCACCATGTGCACTGTCCTGAAGGGGGCGCCGTTGGCCAGGCCGACTGAGGTGTGGCAGGCAGGAGGCTCTGGGTGGATGCTGTGTGACCAGCATCCTGGTGGGGTTGAATTCAGCATCTCTGAGAGACCTTGTAGGAAACCTGTGACTCCTCTGTCCTCCCCCCCCACCGGGCCTTCACACTGACGTGGATTTGTGCTGGTTTGACTGTCAGTGTCTTCCGCTGTCTCAGCAAGGAAGCCCGAGGCCAAAGCCCAGGCCCTGTTGACCATGGGGTGGGCAGTCCCTCTGCTCCCCAGGCTGCTGTTTTCTGCCCCTTCCATTGAAGCTGCTGAAACACACGCTCGCTGCTCCTGCTGCCAGCATGGACACCAGCGTTGCTTTCCCTCCAACTAGAGTGTGGTGCCTGTGGCCTCCTGCGCACCTGCTGCGGCCTCCCAGGGCTTAATTGGACGGAAGTCCCTGCACCTGTGCCTTCGTTCCCTTCTCCCCACCCCAGGTCAGCACCTGGCAGGACACCAGAGTGACCCAGCCAGACCCAGAGCTACCCCAGTGCCACACAGCCCCCTGCCGATCCTTCTGTTCTGAGGCGAGGTGGTGGGCCTCGGAAGTCAAGGTTGTCACCTTCAGGATGTGGCCATGCAGACCAAGGCTCAGCTGCACATCCGTTGCCTGAGGGATTTCCCAGGACCTGTTGTGGGCCAGCTGCTGGGGGTGCCTGGGCAGAGCTGTGGCTGGGCCCGGCTGGGCCCTTCTGGAAGGAGTCAGGTGCCCAGGCTCTGGCGGCTGGTGTTGCTGGTCACATTCCAGCCTCCCAGCTGCTCTGTTCTCATGGAAACGGGCACCTGTGTGGCTGGAGCTGACGGGCCTCTCTGGACGTGGCCAGGCATCTTATCCATCCAGATAGCCATAAGAAACAGAGCATTATAAAAGCCCGTGGCCCTCAGGGCTGCTCAGTCTGTACAGCGATGGACGTGCTGGGGCGGCTGCTGGTGCTGACCCTGGTGGCTGCCCTGTGTTCAGCACAGTTGAATTTTACAGAGGCTGAAGGTAAGACCAGTGTTCTTCACCCAGGTAGGAAGGACTCCCTTGCAAAAGGTCTCTTCCAGTAACTGCAGGCTTCTGTAGTGGCTGTTGGCCTCAGGGTACAGAAGACCTTGTTGTAATGCTCTTTGGAGTATTTAGAATTAATACACATTTAATGCCAGCCCATCTGACATTGTAAGAGTGTGCTGCAAGAAGTTCTTGAAAATCGGATTAAAAAATGTTTATTTCAGCGTACAAAATTCTATCAAAAGTCGGGTCTTGAGTTTGTTCAAGGGAAATGCAAAAATGCAATGCGTGGATTTCAAAATTTTTTGCCACCAAAATAATTTTATCTTTTCCATTTGCACGGACTTTTTCAAATACTCTTGTACATAAAAATATGATACAAGCACACAGAATTTTGTTGGGTATTTTCATTCCTAAGAGTTTGTTTTTAGGGTATCATCTTTGTACACATATATGGCCACAAGGATGTGCATTTTCATGATTGCTCCATCAATTATTGCCTCAGAGTCAATCTATACAAATAAATATTTTTTGGCAACTTAAAGAATGACATTGGTCTATTAAACACATGTCCAGGATCTACATGAATGATAGACACTATCTAGAGGTCCACTTCTGATCTAGCCCCCTACTAACGTCCTGGGAAAATAGAAGATGGCCAAGTGCTTGGGGCTCTGCCGTCCATGCGGGGAAGTCGGATGAAACTCGTAGCCTCTGCTTGGTTCTGCCCTGCTGGTGGTGGTGGTCTTCGGGGGGCATAAACCAGTGCACAGAGCTCTCTTTCGGTTTCTCTTCTCTCTGTAACTCAGAGTTTAAAACAAACAAATGTTAAATAAATGAAAACCATATCTAAATTTTGCACCATATGACAGTGTTTAATATTTACGATATGCATATTGGTATGTTCAGGAAATTTTGAACTAGAAAGGAAGAAATCTGTAGGGTTTACAGTAGGTTTTCCACGATTATTGGTCTGGGTGGATGAGGCTAAAGACAATACTTTTTTCATTGTTATTTCCAATATTTTATTAAAAATATGGTATTGGTAACTATTTTAGGATAAAAATAAGAGATAATTTTAATATAAGGATATTATCACTTATCAATCACTGATGAAAAAGAAATTGAAAAACTTTGTTCCTACATAAATTTTTGATCAGTCTTTTTGTAAAACATGTATTTTGATTCCATTTTCATTTGAGTTGTCTTTTTAAAAAAGATGTATTTATTTTTAATGTCAGATTTTACAGAGAGAGGAGAACTAGAGAAGGTCTTCCATCTGGTGGTTCACTCCCCAAATGGCTACAGAGCCAAGCTGATCCAAAGCTGGGAGCCATGAACTTTTTCTAGGTCTCCAACATGGGTGCAGGGGCCCAAGGATTTGAGCCATCCTCTGCTGCTTCCCAGGCCGCGAGCAGGGAACTGGATCTGAAGTGAAGCAACCAGTGCCCTTATGGGTTGCCTGTACTGCAGGGTGGAGGATTAGCCTGATAGGCCACTGTGCTGGCTCCGGGTTCTTTGTCTTTTAAGTATTTAATTTTAAGAACTCTTTATGTATAATTGATGTGAAGCTTTCCTTTAAAACCATCTTCCTTCAGGCTTCAGTATATTTTCTTTTCCTATGCAGTGTATGTAGCGAAACCACAAATGCTTTCCTTCCAAAGGTGTAAAGAAGGGGAAGTTTATGGCCATGGCTTGTTTTGAATTGAGCAAGTATCATTCACAATTCTTTGCTTGCATCTTGAATGGATATTACATGTGGGAAGTAGAGTCCCACCCCTGGGGGAGGGGCTGCCCATTTTCCTCGACTTAGCCTGTGGTCTTTACCAGGCAGGTCCAGCTGCAGAGCCACCGTGGCAGGGAGCAATGCTGGACAGAACTACAAAAGTATGATCTTGAATCTCAATTCCAATGAGGACTGCGTTTGGACCATAGAAAAACCATACAACCAAAGTATCAGAATCATCTTTTCCCACATCCAGTGAGTACAAGCTTCAGTTTCCTATTGGTGGTGGTTGGACTCGCTGGACACACTGGCCGTGGTTTCTGGGGAGAGAAGACTGTGGGAAGAACCTAGCTGCTGCTGGAGGTGGCTGTGACACCTGTGACCACAATGACAGATTTTGGACTACAGATTTCATCTTTCTTTTTTTTTTGGTACTATTGCTAGTGGATAGCCACTGATGATGATTTTGTGTGCAGTGCTGGCTCAAAGACATTGCATGGGGTCAGCGTTAGGATTGTAGGCAAGGGATATGGAGTACTTGCTGAGATCATTAAGGAGAGAATGACTAGGATTAGTATCTAGCTGGTCCAGTTCCATTTTCTGGATCTTAAAACACTACTTTATGATTCCAAGCTTGGTGTGTGTTAAAGTCAACAGGGTGCACAGCTCTCTGCAGTTAGACCGCAGTTTCTGGGGACACAACTCATTAGTATATTTCTATTTTATAAATTTTATTTTGAAGTAAGTATACATACTTAAGCGTTTTTTTTTTTTTTTTCCAAATTGCCCAGACAACCCCAGCATGAGGCCATGCTGAGAACAAGGCCTTGTGCTACTGACCCTTAGGGTTCCTAAGATTTTCCCCAGTCAATTCTCTTAACAGCGGCAGGTGCAATCTAACTTCTGTTCAGTCAGCAAGAAAGCCCAGGGAAGTCATTAAGGGACCCATGACTGCCAAGCAGTGAAAGTGAGAGAGGAATTGGACCCAAGCACGGTGGCTGGTGGCCCGAATCCCTCCCTCACACCGCAGCCTGTAGAAGCATGTAGGGGTGCTTGTAGAGGCACAGTTGCTAGGCCCCAGAGTCTCTCCATCATTTAGATGGAATACATGGGGCTTGAGAAACAAACTCTCAGGAGACACTGTGACTGCAGGTCCAGGATCCACACTTTGAGAACATGGACTCCACAACTGATGCTGTGTCTCCGTTCCTCTCTACCTTGATGCCTCAAGAGATAAAGGGTTCTCCCACATGCCCTGGGGGTGACTGAGCTATTAAGAAACCTACATGTGTGGCTGTGCAGGAAGAGAGAGGGAGAGAAAAGAGTGTGGGAAGAACAGGGGTAGAGGGAAAGTAGCCCTAATGTGTATTGGGCACTTTCTGTATGCCATGTCTGTGGAATAAGCACCATGTTCAGAATGTCTGCTCCACCAGGGTGACGTGTAGACTGTGCTATTGCCATTTCACAGCAAAGAAAGCTGAGGTCAAGAAGAATTAATCCGTTTTCCCCCAAAGTTATACAACAGGTGCATAATCAAGGTGAAAGGAGAACTCTGGTTTCTCTACGCTTGCAGTGTGTGTCTATACACACTGATATCTGTATGCGTGTGTGTGTATGAGATATATTTAGATATATCTCAGTCAAATGTTGATTTTGAAATAAGCAAACACACCCAAGTGTGTCTGAGTACAAAGGGGACATCAAGAATTTCCTGGAGAATGGAGTAAAAAGGTCATGCTCATTTTCCACCCACTTTTTACAATTTTTTTTAAGTTTTGAATTTTATTGTACACTTCTGTGTAGTCTGGGATTCCCCTGCAGATCTTTCTTACTAAATTACCTGGAGTGTACGTCCTCTGCGAGCACTTGGATAAGGACAGGGGTCAGAACTGGAACTCTCCTTCAGAAGGAGGGAGCAATGCTATGAGGGCAAGTATTTGCTTTGTCTGGGGAAAGTGGCCATGGAAGAACAATCACTTCCCTCCTCTACAGCCTTGGATATCAAGTGTTAGTGAGGAGCAAAGGTGACTCTCCCCCCGGAGGGGAACAGGAGTGATGGGAAGTGGTAGAACAGGACCAAGCCCGGAGGCCACCAGGAGTCCATTATAGAGACATGATGGGTTTGGTATGAGTCAAGGACAAACCGGTTTCCCTCCCTGAGCCTGCTAAGGCTGATGGTTTGTGGGTTGGTGTGAAAGATGGGGATGGTGGCAAGGTTTCAATGCCAACAGAAGTGTCGCTGCTCTGCAACTTGCAATGGCACTATGAGCAGACGACTGGGCCGTGTTAACTCTCCCTTGCCTGGTGACTTGTCCCTAGCCACAGATGTGTTCTGTCCACAGGCTGGATCCATATGCGAGCTGTGAAATCGAAAACATTAAAGTTTTTGATGGATCTTCTACAAATGGGTCTCTGTTGGGGACAGTCTGCAGCAAACACGACTATGTTCCTGTGTTTGAGTCATCAGCGGATACACTGACGTATCAGATAGTCACCGGCTCCACAACAGTGCCAAGAAGTGTTTTTGTCTTCTATTACTACGTCTCTCCTGGCACTTGTGAGTCCTCCTTTACACAACCTTGACCCAAAGCTCCTGCCCACAGAGTTTGCATACTCTCCTGAATAGGGTCGGGGAAGATTGGGGTCTTGAATCGGGGTTCTTCCATGTGGGAGAATCATCCTTCTCTAACTGGATTGCGGGTAGGAGTCATGGGCAGAGCTTATGACATCACAGATTCTACCTCCTGTCTCAGAGATTCCAGTTCACTGGGATTTCTGGGAGAAGCCAGGGGCTGCTCTGCTGCCCAGTTCTCAGGTGAGACAGAGGAGGATGGGTCTGGGTCAGATGGGCGGCAGGTTGAAGGGTACTACATTAGAGCCACACATCCCACATACTTCTTCCTAATCCTTTGGACTTTTGCACAAACTCCTCAGAGTCTGGCTCACTAGAGCTTGTCTGGGGCTGTATGGTTTCACCTTCATGATTACAAGCTTCTGGTTACCCTGCAGACGCTAAGGAGCAAATGCTCAGAAATGTTGATCTGACTTGTCAGATGTTACACAATTCTGTACTCACAGCACCCACACCTACCCCTTTATGACCCAAGCAGGATGTCAAAGACAACTGGAGTGGACCTATGAGGACAACTCTACTGTGGTTTTTTTTTCAAGGTCAAGAGCTGGGCATGTCACTCTTGTGCTTGAAACTTTGATTTCTCGGTGCCAACAAATAAACACAGCAGAGCAGTCAAGGTTTTCCCACGTCATAGCCTGAGCAGTCCACCTGTTCAAACTTTAGTTACTGTCCAACATTCATGCTATGTTTCAGCCAGTCTAAACCATGTCACATCTCCCCAGTAAGAGACTTTACTTTTCTTTCCCTTTGCTTGTTTATGTGCTTATGGGGGAGATTCTTGAAGCTACTTTCACTTGACTTGAGCTTTGAATGGTAGCATGAGGAAGGCAGACAGAGGTGGGTAACAAGGGAGGTGGATTCATTTCTGCTGGAGCCCATAGCCTGATGGAAATAAAGGGTGGCTGGAACCACAGGTCACATCCTAGTGGCCCAGGAGACTGGCAAGCTTGGCTGGACCTAAGTGAGGAAGAGCCTTCAGTGCTAGTTCTGAGTGAACTTTTTTTTCCTTTTCCTTTTAAAGATGTTTTTATTTTCACTAGAAAGGCAGATTTACATAGAGAAAGAAATCTTCCATCTGCTGGTTCACACCCTAAATGGCTGCAATGGCCAGAGCTGAGCCAATCTGAAGTCAGGAGCCAGGAGCTTCTACTGGGTCTCTCATGTGAGTGCAGGGTCCCAAGGCTTTGGGCCATCCTCTGCTGCTTTCCCAGTAAGAATGTGGAGCAGCTGGGACTTGAACTGGTGCCCACGTGGGATGCTGTCACTTGCAGGTGGAGCATTAGCCAGTTGAACCATTGTTTAGGGCCCTGGACATTATTTCTTGTGGCTCAGCTTGGTCAGGTGTTAATGCTACCAATGTAATATGTTTCATTGAAACATTCATTCTGGGTCCTGCACCGAGAGGCAGAAAGTCCAGTACACAAAAGAAAGAAAACTTCATTCAGCACACGACCCATGGGAAAGACAGAGGCGGAACATTGTCCAGGGGGGCACTTGAAGGTCCAGGCTCAACTCGGAGACTAAGCCGGGTCTCTCATTTTGCTGCACACTCTTGGCCATGTGCATGTTCCTTTCAGCTATTCCAGCTTGTGGCGGGTACCTGGATGCTTTGGAGGGATCATTTACCAGTCCCAATTACCCAAAGCCCCATCCAGAGCTGACATACTGCGTGTGGCACATCCAAGCGGACGAAGGTTACAAGATAAAGTTAAGCTTCAAAGACGTTTTGTAAGTGTTGTGGCTGCTTTCTGCGGGAGTAACTGCACTGGCAAAGCCTCAGTTTTATCATCAAGCACCTGAGAGCCAGGGTTGTTCTAAAATTCACAGAAGAGGTATATTAAGAAAAAAGTGGGCATAGGTTTCAAAATGGTTCTCGCGTTAACACAAATGTACCTAACTTTTAATTCCATTTTCCACAAACCTTTTGAAGTATTTTTATACCGTGCAGGGATAAATGCCTCAAGGTTTAAGCGCTGGGTGGCTGGGGCTATAGAAAGTGGCAGTGATTCGGTTTGAAGAGCCCATTCATCCGCATTCCTCATTCACAGCCTGGAGATAGATGACAACTGCAGGTTTGATTTCATCGCCGTGTATGATGGCTCCTCCACCAATTCTGGCCTGATTGACAAGGTCTGTGGTCGCGGGAAGCCCACCTTCGAGTCCTCGACAGGCTCCTTGACTGTTGTGCTGTCTACCGATTACGCCAACTCCTACTGGGGCTTTTCTGCTTCCTATACTTCAGTTTATACAGAAGATGTCAACACTAGTAAGTCGTACTCTGTGTTGCTTGAATGTCTGGAGCCCGTGGATGATTGCGTGCGCAGAAATGGCACCTTAGTTTTTAGTGCACACAGCTGGCACATAGCATTTGGCAATGAATGCGGAGTCTAGAGTTTGAAATCGAGATTTGTGTGCTTTTCCACCCAGGAGGTTTAGTCAATGGAAAGAGATTTCTCTAGAAAATGTGGACTGTTTAATGCTTTCTATGTAGAAGCAATTATAAGTAGAGGTTTAAAGATTATAGCACCAGTAAAGTGACCATGTACGTTGGGAAAGGTGAATTATCTGCATGTGAATTATCTCCAGCAAGAGCTTGCTGGATGCTCTTCAGGATCCGACTTATGTTCGCCATAACTATAACTATCCTCCTTTCGTTTCCCTGACAGCATCTTTGACTTGCTCTTCTGACAAGATGAGAGTCATCCTAAACAAATCCTACCTAGCATCATTTAACTATCATGAGAATAACGTACAAATAAATGACCCCACCTGTAGACCAAGAGTATCAAATGTTGTGGAATTTTCTATCCCTCTTGGTGGATGTGGCACAATCAAACAGGTGAAGTAGAATGCTGGCCACTGGCTTTTCTTGGTGTCAAATGCGGGACAGGTGTGCAGTTGGGATGAGCTTGCTGGATGCTTTCAAAAACCAGTCAGCTCTTAGTGGTTGGACATGTGGCAAGCATGTGCAGAAATAAGCATATGCTTGCTCCCATACAATTGCCAGATTCTTGCTTTCATTTTTCATTTTAGGGTAACTGGAAGGTGTGTATCTTTTCTGAAAGATAAAGAGCTCTGAGAACTTGTGCTCGCTTCGGCAGCACATATACTAAAAGAGCTCTGAGAACTCGCTGGAGAGAGTTGGAGCACCTATATGATACGGGTTTAAGAGTCTCTCGTAACATTTGTGCAGGATGTGCTTGCTTGCCATGCTTGTTAAAACTCTGCCAAGTTTTTACTTGCCCTCTGCCTTGTAAAGAAAGAAGGCAAAATGTGATACTTGCTGACATGAAAGACAGTCTGTGGATTCCATTAGTGCACATACACACTGTGGATACTTCACTTCTCACTTGGGAGATTAAGCAACCATCTAGTTGAAGGGAAAGGATTCTATTTTGGAAGAATTGATAGAGAGACATGAAGCTTTTTAATGACACTTTTTTTTGGGCTAAAAATGAGCGCATGAGCTTGTTGACACTGTGCATCTTGAGGAAACACCACCTAGGTGCACCTGTTGATACCCTCTGTCTCCATTCACTTTGGGAGCTGCCCCATCAGCACACCAAGTGCTCCTTAACGGAGCACAACATTGTAGGTCTCTACATCTTTCCGGGACTGGAGATTCGCATTCAAACTGACTTTAACTGATTATGTCCAGTTTCGGTCGCCAATCTCTCCAGTGCCAGCCGCACTCCTCATCTCACACTTCTTTCCTTCTCCAGAGTGTCCTCAGTGGAACCGATTGCAGGTGTAAACTATTCTGACATAAACTAGTCATGCCTTATGATCTGGGAAAACAAATCTATGCACAAGCGTTTTACTCACTGGCGCTCTAACATTACTGGGCTTAAAGTACAAAGTGTGAATTCTGTCTTGTTCTGTAGGTGGAAGATCAGACCATTACCTACACCAACGCCATCACCTTTATCGTGTCCCCGACTTCCGAGATCATCACTCGCCAGAAGCATCTCCAGATCATCGTCAAGTGTGAAATGGAGAACAACTCCACCGTGGAGATCATGTACATCACGGAAGATGATGTCATACAGAATCAGAACGCCCTGGGCAGATATAACACAAGCATGGCTCTTTTTGAATCCGGCTCATTTCAGCAGCCTATAAGCGAATCCCCGTATTATGTGGATTTGAACCAGACGTTGTATGTTCAAGTCAGTCTGCACACTCCAGACCCAAGTCTGGTGGTATTTCTCGATACCTGCAGAGCTGCTCCCACGTCTGACTTTGGCTCGCCGACGTACGACTTAATTAAGAGTGGGTGCGTGTTGGTGTGATGGATGCATGATAGTCCTCTCTGAATACCAGTGATTGTAAAACTGTGCTAATATGTTCATGTGCGTATATGATGAACATCCGTATGGATATACACATTTGTTCTAGTACTACTGCCTCAGAATTGTACTTATCATCAGTAGAAGATCCAGTCATGTTCCAATTTAATGATGAGATAGCAGGTTAAGCCATGTTAGGGAGGCTGGCATCCTGTATCCAGAGCACCAGTTTGAGTTCCTGGCTGTCCTGCTTCTGAGCCAGCTTCTTGTTAATGCACCTAGGAAGGCAGCTGATGATGACTCAAGTACCTGGGCCCCTACCACGCTTGTGGGGGAACCGAGATGCGGGTCCCGGCTCCTGGATTTATCTTGGTCCGGCCCTCGTCGTTTGGCCATTTGCAGAGTGCACCAGTTTGTGGATGATCTTTCTCCATCTCTCTGTTCTGTCTTTCTCTTGTCATTCTGCCTTTCAAATAAATCTTGTAAGGAAAAAATAGACTGAATTCCTGTGCAGCTTCTAACCACATCATATGTTCTGTTCCAGCTGTATTCGAGATGACACGTGCGAGGTGTATCCTTTAGCGGCACACCACGGAAGGTTCCAGTTTAGCGCCTTTAAGTTCCTGAGGAGCCTGAGCTCGGTGTATCTGCAGTGCAAGGTGCTGATATGTGATAGCAGCGACGCCACGTCTCGCTGCAGCCAAGGCTGTGTCTCCAGACGGAAACGAGAAATCTCGTCCTACAAGTGGAAGACCGACTCGGTCATAGGCCCCATCCGCCTGAGGAAAGATCGAAGTGCAGGTGGAAACTCAGGTGGGAAGAAAGCCATTACATGATCTGGGAATACCTCGTGCCTCAGGAGATGCCCCTCAAACCCAGTTGTTCTTCAGCATGCCCAAAATGCCCAGCATGCCCAGTTCAGAGATTTATAATAGAAGTTGTAGCAAATAAGCCCTGCATTTAAAAAAAAAGGATTTATTTCTATTTGAAATACAGAGTTACAGAAAGAGAGAAGGAGAGATAGGGAGAGGAATCTTCCTTCTGCTGGTTCATTCCCCGATGGCCACACTGGCCAGAACTGGGCCGGTTGAAACCAGGAGCCAGGAGCTTCTTCCGGATCTCCCATGTGGGTGCAGGGGCCAACCATTCTCTGCTGCTTTTCCAGGCCATTAGCAAGGTGCTAGATTGGAAGTGGAGCTGCCAGGACTAGAACTGGTGCCTGTATGGGATGCGAGCACTGCAGGAGGAGACCTATAGCCTGCTACAGCACTAAGTGGGCCCAGGCTACTCATTTTAAGCACAGTTCATATGTGTTTCCACCAGTTTGTAACACACACACCCTAGTAATTCATTATGGGAATTTGCTCTTGTTCCTGAAAACCACAACCCTCCTTATCTTCCTGCGTCCTTACTACAGGTGCTCGAACAAATAACCGAGTGCGAGGTTGTGTGTTTTAACTCCTACATCAGTAAAAGTAAAAATCAGCATCCCATGCAATTGCCCATTTGAAAAACAAAGTTATGTTCTAAGCACAGAGATTCTGTTAACGCAGGACTGTCCCGCTTCTCGGAGATGGCCAGGTTCTCTGGATGAGAAGTGATGGCAAACACCCACAGACAACATGAAATGGAACATACATTCTGGGTATAACCCAAGTGAGAGAGACCAGTGCCCTCTGTCTATGTTTAGCATGAACCAACAAGGCGTATGACTGTGTAGCTCGTACTTCTACAGCAAAAACAAAATATAAATAAAAATTCATTTCAGTAACGTTTCAAACATATTCGGTAAAAGGTTTGCTTGGTGCATCTTCAGATATTAATTTTAAATTAGCGGGAACTGTGTGTGGAAGCCACTAGAGAAGTCTACATGTTGGACAAGTATCCTCTCTTATTTCCAGGGAAACAGCCAGTCCTTTTCCCATCGATCAGTCCTATTATGGCAACTTTGGGAAATGGTGACTAGTGGAAGTTGAACTTGTATCCTGTTTGACTTTTATGCATTTATTTCACGTGTTTTTAATATTACATCAGAGAGTCAAACTAAGTCACCATCTGAATCAAGGAAATTTGAGCATAACTTAATTATAATATTTAATATTCATTCCTCCATATTACATTAGATTCTCATACATTCATAGACGAGATTCATAGGTACGTAGTGATATTATAAGTGCAATAAACACTTTTGCAATGCTGATTCTTTTGAGTTATTTCTGAGATGGTCATTTAGCAGTTAGGATGCTAGCTAAGATAGCCTATCTCCCATCAGAGTGCCAGGGTTGAATACCTAGTCTAGCGGTCTTGGCTCTGGCTTCCCACAAACGCAAGCCCCAGAGGCAGTGACAGCTTGGAAGCTGAGCTTCCCTCATAGGAGCCCTGAATGAAATTTCCTGCTCCCAGATTTGATGCTGGCCTAGCCCTGGCTTCCGTAGGCACGCAATGGGTGGACTAGCAGACAAGAAAACTCTCCACTCATCCACCTAATCCATACTCATCTTACTTTCTGCCTCTCCAATACATTTTTTTTAAATGGTTTTCATCTTGTTTCCAGTGACTGGACTTGTACGTCAACCAGAGGCAGAAGGAACTCAGAACCTGCCGTTCGACAGCATGCATCTGTTTTCATTCACCGTTCTTGCCCTGAATGTAGTGATTGTAGCCACTGTCACAGCGAGGCACTTTATGCATCGGCGGACGCACTACAGGTACCAGAAGCTGCCGGAATACTAACCAGTGAGTTCGGCTCTACGTGACATACTTCAATCCTGGTCGCTGAAGCAAATGGAGCCTCATGGCTACGAACACTAGGAACGAGCAAGCAAGGGCCTGCGGATGCAGCACACCGGCCTCTGTGCACCTGTGCTGCTGCGGTTCATTCCAGGAGGACTGGAATGAATAAGCACTATGTCAAAAGTCTCATTTCAGGAACTAAAGAAACCAGAATATTCCATGACTTGGAAACATCTCTTTTCATTAGCATGAAGTATTTCAACCAAATTGCAGGTGAAGAGAAAAAAGATTATTTCTGTTTTAAAAAAATAGTGTTCAGATGCTTCTAATTTAAAAATTAAAAAAAATACATAAAATTCAAGCAATAAAGAGCATGCATGCCACTTTCTGAGGCATCAGACGTTATCATTTCTGAGACCAGTGTGAGTGAGAGCCCAGGCTCCTGGCCGCATGGATGACTTGCTGTTGGAGGGCCCCATAGCAGCATGTCTCACCTGCCTCTTGGAAAGGGCTCTGAAGAGAATTACTGTTAAAGAGAGTTTTATGCAGTTTCTGGGTTAGTGAGATTAAAGCAATACTTCTTTTCCCATTCGGCATCAAATGCCAGCGCTAAAGGAGTAGCTAACTTGGCTGTGTATTTTCTCCCCCACTGTGGCTGAGCATTTGTCAGATTTCACTCATGCCGAACATTGTACCTAATGGTCTCAGGTGAGCAGCACGACTGCTCCTGGGCACCTCGTGACCCACACATTCTTGCATGCCCATGGCATTCTTGCTTTACTTCCGACAGCAAGGAATGCACATATGAAAGTACTGCAATATGCATGGGGAAAACGGAATTCAAAGAGAAGTTCACTTTGGTGCAAAGTTTTAAACATTTATGTGTAATTTTTCATGGCAGGCATTTCCCGTGACTTCAAGTTTCTTGGACAGGATCCTGGAGGGAAAACATAAGAAATGTGGTAATCGCTACCACCACAGAGCCAGTCCTGGGGCTCTGATTGGTTTTCCAGCCCCAAATCAGAGCAGCTCTTCCCAATTTCCTTTATATACATACATATATGTGTGTGTGTGTGTGTACATATATATGTATATACCTTCACATATGTGTGTGTGTGTGTGTGTGTGTGTGTATTTGTTTGAATGGCAGAGTTAGAGAGAGAGAGAGTGACCAACTTTCCATCTGCCAGTTCACTCCTGAAATGGCTGCAGGAGCCAGAACTGGGCCAAGCAGAAACCAGAAGCCTGAAACTCCATTTGGATCTCCCATGTGGGTGGCAGGGGTCCAAGTACTCGGTTGCCCAACAGTTACATTTCATCAGTTCTTGCGGATGAGCAGGGGACTTGAGCACAAGAGTGTCACCATCGTATCTGAACGCGAGCAGTGAGCTGTTGGTGATGGGCAGGTTTGTATGAAACGGACATGTATCCCCCAGAGACCTCTCCTCATGTCATCTGTCAGGTTTTCATCTCTCAGGGTCAACTCCCAGCCTCTGCCTAACACTGCCATTCTCCCCGGAGCACCAGGCAATCCTGTAGTCTTACCTGCGCACACCAGAACAAAGCCTTAGAGATGGGAACACACATACAGCTACTGGGTGACATTTAACGAACGGAAATCTGACCACACTCAAGTCTTTGTATAAAGATAACTTGGAGGGTGCTGAGTACAGCACAGGGAGCAGATGCACCTGGGCCTTGCCACTGTGTTTTCACCTCTTGTCTGCAAGTGCCCTGCCCTGCACCAAAGTCAGCAAAGCTAGGGGTCCATCTGTTTCTGATGAAACAAAACAATCAAGGTTGCTTTGGTGAAAAAATGACAGGTGTGAATCAAAGTACTTAATACAAAGCAAGAGAGACGTAATGGCTTTCTGACAGGTGCTAGGTCTATTTTTTGTAAGAACCTAAGCAACTTCTGAAAATAAATTTGCAGGGCTGGTGTTTCGGCATAATGGGTTAAGCTGTTGCCTGTGATACCAGCATCCCACATGGGCACTGTTTTGAGGCCCATGTGCCCCATTTCCAAATCCAGCTTCCTGCTAATGTGCCTGGGAAAGCCATGGAGGATGACCCAAGTACTTGGGACTCTGCACTCACATGGGAGACCCATAAGAAGCTCCTGGCTCCTGGCTTCAGCCTGTCCCAGCCTTGGCCATTTCTGAGAGTTAATAAGCAGATGGAAGATCTCTCTCTCTCTCTCTAACTCTTCCTTTCAAATAAAATGAAAATAGATCTGAAAGAATAGAAATGATATTGCATCTCCTTCAAGAAACAGAGACCATCTTATCAGCATCTGGACAATGAGCCAAATTTTATAAACAACGTTTAGACTGACATTGCCGTGTAGAGAGATAGCCTGTTTTTTTTTTTTTTTTTTTAGCTCACAAAGAAACTGCCTTAGAAGTTTAGCAACCAGGGGAGATTTATTTAGTAATAAACACAGATAAGCAATTATTGCCAACTGTTTGTTGCGCCTGTGTCCTGACAAGGATAACTTCTGATTCAGGAAACAAGTGCACATTGCTTCCTAATTCCTAAGAGATTCCTGTGGAAACTGAAGAATTCACACAAATCGATGGCTCTGCCCGGGTGCTCTCGGTATCCCCAGAGGCCCCACCAGCTGGTAGCGCTCATCCTGTGCTTCCTTGGCCTCCATGAGGCCTGCCTCTTTCCTACGCTGCCCCACACAACCCTGGGAGCAACGAGCAGAGAGGTCCCCAGCTTGACACACGGCTACCTTGCACTGTAGGTAGACCACATCATAGCTGTCAAGAAAGCTGAAGGCGTTGAACTTGAACTGCACCATGTTCTTCTGGTGGGAGGGAAGGAAGGCATAGGAACTGTCTTTGATGCACCTGATGGGGAGAAAAACCAAGGACCAAAGCGTAAAGCTTGGTGGGAATTTACTCTGACCCAAGGAATCAGCTTTAGAACCAGTCTTTAGAATTCCAGATGGAATTCTTCCCACAACCACAACCAACCTTTTCTTTCTTTTTTTTTAAAAATACATTTTAAAAATATTTATTTATGTTTACCCCTAAGAGGGAGCAGAGGGACCCTGACTCTGTCCCCAAGGCATGGTGAGGCCCTTCTGGGCAACGTTTTGATTCAGGACCACCCAGCAGGCAGTCGCAGCTGCCCTAAGGGAATGCCGCCTGCATACAACAGCCCCGGAGGACCTTCCATTTTCCTTACCCATGTCGAATCAAGTCATATTTGATGGTTTCAAAATCTTGGGGATCCGGAGACGCCACGCAGGTATCCACGAAGAGCCTCAGGTTGAGGTCTGGGCTGTGGAGTGTGGCCTGCAGAAAGACCTCCTCCTTCCGGCTGGCATAGTACGGTGCCACACCCCACACAGGCTGGGCTGTGGGCGACTGGAGGAAGGATATGGACACGTCGTAGCGGGAGCCCTCTAGAGCGGTGTCCACCCCACCAGCGACTCCAGCTGCAGACGAGCTCTCCACCCTGCACGTGAACTTCAGCTGCGGCACCTTGTGTCGCACGATGACTCGGCCAGGGTGACCATGTTTCCGGCCTCTGATGGAGTTGGAGTAGCTAAGGGAGCCGCCTCCGTGTTCCTGTGAGGATGAGGCAAGAGCTGGTGGCCGTCCTGCAGCACGCGTGACTGGCACCTGCCTGGGTTGGACCTCTGTGGTGGGTGACTTTGAGGGTGCTTGCGGGAAAGCCTGTGCCCTGGTTTCTGTCTGGGAGGGTCCAGCTGTGCTGCTGGGAGCTGGGGGCCACAGCATCATGCTGGCTGCCTGGAGCGCCCCCTCTCCTGAGGGTCTGCCTAGAGCCCTGCATCCAGGCGCGCGCGCGCGCGCACACACACACACACACACACACACACACACACACACTCCTCCCCCACACTCCCCTGGCTCCCCTTTTCTTTTATCTTCTCTCTGCTCCTGACCTCAGGCTACTTTCCCCTCCAGGTGAGTCTGGCCCTGCTCAGTTTGGCTCCCAGTCTTGCTCTTTCAAGTCCAGCAAGACTTGCGGGTTCCAGGTGCTGGGGGCATTGGCTGGGTGCTTGTTCAGTGTCTCTTTGTCACAAGGGCCACAGAACAGGAATGCTGGCTGTTGTGTGACTCTGTCAGGGTGCATCTTCAGCACCCAGGAGGGTGCTCCCCACTGACCCTGAAGCAGATCCTGGACCCCTGCGACAGTGCGTTTCTCATGGTGTCCGTGGCTGGCCACCACCCTGAGTGATGCCTGACCCAGGGCCCCAGGCCTGTGGTCAGCACGGGGGCTTTCTGGGGGAGCGGGGCCACTTCTCTGACAGCCCAAAGGTTTCCACCCAGCAGGGCATTATCTTTTTATTTTTTAATGTTTAGGTTGTTTGAATTACATTTTTTGATTCCCTTGGAAAAATTTTTTAGTTACAGGTCTTTTTACATTTCACCAGGATTCTATACTTTTTTTAAATTAATACATAATAATTGAGCTGGGGGTCTTGCTTTGGCATCCATTACATTGTTAAATATACTAAGAAAAAATGATCTCGCAGTTGTACACTTTTCCTACACTTTTGGTATACTTGGGGAAAACTAAGTGGAGCTATGTAGTTCATTACCCATAGTGTCTTCTTTCTAGATCGTAGAGTGCAGCTGGCTGCCTCGTTAGAAACCTGGCAGTTGGCTGCCTTAGACTGTCCTTCCCAAATCCGGGTACCATGGCTGGCATGTAGTAAGTGCCTGATGACTCAATAGAGAGGTATGTTGCGGGAACTGCCTTCCCTGGGGAGCTTAGAGAAGATTGTCAGTTCCCCTCAGGCACTGGTGCATCCTTCCGCACTCGACCCCTGCTTCTGTATCACATGTTCAATGTGTATCCTAAATTCCTCAAAGAAAGTTTCAGACAAACCAGTGAGCTACTCAACTCAGAAATGAAGTCGCGGCTTGTCCCTTTCTTCCTATGTGGACTTTTAGCAGGTGGCAGGAGTCTCTGGGACTCTCTCCTCGTCCACCACCGACAGAAGGGGTCCGTCCCACCTCAGCAGCTTCTCACCTGCCGGACGGTGCCGCAGCGGCCATAAGGAATGCTGAAGATCAGGTAGCGTCCTGTGACCCTGGGGCGACACAGCTCATCATGGACACGGACGTCCCAGGAGGAGTAGCCCAGCCTCTGGAGATAGCCTCGGTCAATGGTGGCTTGGAAGAGGTGAGGCAAGCAGGAGAGCCGGGCTGTGGGAGGTGGAGGATGGAGACCCCTCAGAAAGAGGCACAGGTGCCCCATGAGATCCCTGGAGGTCACACTTCATCTACAGTCCCCCTTTACAAGAAGGGGGTCAATCCATAGTCCTTGGGGGGCCCTACTCGCAGCACCTAAGTTCAGAGTCTTCGCCAAGGGTTTCAAAGATTGTTCATTTTCCACATGGGAACACTTGAGCCTGAACCTGTCTGTCGGGAATTTGCCTGGAGGTTAAGGCGGAAAGAGGAAATGAAGGAGAAGAGGAAGGGAGCCTTGGAACCTTCCAGAGAGTTTCATGACAACCCTCCCTCCCCCAGCTGCTTCCTAAGCTCCCTCTTCTAGAAGCTTCAGACCCCAGCAGGGAGGGCACTTTACCGTTGTCCTTGGGCACGGCCAAGTCAGCTGGACCTGGTAAGAGATGACAAAATCCAAATGTCAGTTGGGCTGAGTCCTAGGAGAGCATGATGAGCAGCAGTGGGGTGCAGCACGGGTAACTGCCTTCATGGGACTGAGCTGCCAAAGCGGGGCTCGGAGGCCTGGGGGTGTCTCAGGGTGTACACAGAAATGGGGGCCAGGGCCAGCTTTTGGAACTGGATACTGCCATAGGTACAGCAGTGCTGAAACTGTAAACATCATGGACACCAAGGTTTGTTGGAGCAAGGGAACAGCAGACACACCCTCACAGGCGTGAATTCTGGCTGGCTGGTGTCCCTAGCCGCACTCCTGGCATGCATGGGACCTCACACTGGGAAACGTGTGCCTTACAGCAGGCAGGGCCTTCTGCAGCTCAGAAGCAAGGCATGATCACACACCTCAGGTGCACAACCGGCCAGGCTCGCTCAACCGTGGCAGACTCCCTGGGCCCCAGAGCACTGCTTCTTGGACTCCTGCACCCAGTGCAAAGGGATGCTCTTGTGGTGTAGACCTCAAGAATTCAGGGAGTGCCTCAGCAGCACCAGGAATGGCTGGCACGAGACAGGAAAGTCTGCAAGGCAAGCACCCCAGACTCCAGAGCAGACTCTGGCTGCTTGGCCCTGGGTTTGTGGTCAGGGGACGCGGGCAGCCTTCTGAGCTGGCCCCATGTCTGGGCCAAGCAAGGTGACACCAACATGAAGGAAGAAGCATTAGCAAGCAGGCCTTAATTTACCTATAAAAAGCAAGGAAGGGAGCAAAGTGAGCCTAGATTTGCTCACCATTTGTTAAAATCTCACAGCGCCTTGGGGTCTATGTGAAGGAGTAAGCGAACTGTAGGCTGACAGCAGTAAGTTCTCTGTCTTTGGTGATTTCACTGGGCTTCAAGCCTCCCTACCCCCGCGCCTCACTGCCTTTTAGCCGGTGTTCAAATATGCACTGAGTTGGAAGTAATGAACTGGTTGATTGATCAACCGCCAAGCCTGGATGATGCAAACATTTCCAGGTCCTTCCTTTCTGCAGAATCCCGGGCCTGGGCCACACCTGCCACTCCTCAGGGTGGTGAATTTTGACCTCAGGAACGTGTGAAGGGCGGGGAGGCCTCCCTAGAGGGCAGGGCCTCGGGACACCCCAGGGTGCGGTGGGTGCACTGGGGCGCTGGGTACCTGCGCACAGCACGCCGGCGTCCTCGTGGTGCCGGCAGTCGTGCTTTGCCCAGCCGGCGTGTGCGCAGCTCCCCAGTGTGGCCTCGGTGCCCGCGCAGCGCACGTCGTCCAGCAGGATGGGCCCGGTGCCCGGGCCGAAGCGGCCACGGCCCGGGGCGCCCAGCGCGCGGCCGCAGCGCAGCAGGCGGCACACCACGCGCGCATTCCTGAGGCTCCAGTGGTCGTCGCACACCGTGCCCCACAGGCCCTGGTGCCGCACCTCCACGCGTCCCTCGCAGCGGCTGCGCCCGTCCACCAAGCGCACGGCTGGGTCTGCGGAAGTAAGAGACTGAATCAGCGAGGAACAAGACGTGGGCATCGCTATGAAGGCTGTCTGGGTCTCGCCCGTCATTTGCAGTGGAGAAGCAAGCTGCGAGAGGTCCCGTTTCTGGAACCCTCACAAAGGAGAGCTGGGATGACTCACGCTCCTTCAGGGATGACCATTTGCAACTGGTCCTAGTGTTTTCAATATACCCCAGAACTTAATCTTTAAGCACAATTGTAAAACCTGAGAGAAAACAGCTAACAGTCACCCCACAACACCACACAAAACGCTGTTTGCACACAGTGGCTTATTCCTGCATGGCTCAAGGACAGGACAACGGGAATCCGGGTCTGGGTCGCTGCTTTTGTCGCCTTTCTGCCCGTTACCTGTTATTTCTATTTTTAAAAAAGCAACCTCAACTTTTGGAAAGTGCATTAAAATGAAGCACTGCTCTGACTCCTGAAACCAAATGTATCCAGTGGTCTTGAGGAATAGGCGTGCTTTCGTGCTATATTTTTACCATAAAATTATCTTAGGTAATTTAGCCATTGCACCGCTAGGAATTCGCATGACGTAGAGGAAGCACATGTGTGCACTGACGTCTGTGTGCGGGATTGTCGGCAGGAGCGCCATGGGGGGGAAGGGACGACGGTGGGCACTGCAAGGCCATAACTGTGAAAGCTCAGCAACAGCTGTCCAACAGTTGTTAAGTACGTTAGGAAAGGACCTGTGTGACACGGTCCACCTCTGAGGCTGCCTGAGAGCAGGAGCAATCGTAGGGCCACACCGCTGGCTGCTGCAGGTAGGTGGCTGAGGGCGGTGTTGGATGTCCGGACGGCGTCTCTAACAGAGTCAGAAAAGCTCACAGGTGTCAGCCTTTACGGTATGTGAATTGGACTTAAAAAAAAAAAACCGTTTGCCTAAAAAAACCAGAAAATAGGACCCAGCTAGGTAGCTAGTGGCTAAAGTCTTTGCCTTGCATGCACCAGGATCCCATGTGGGTGCTAGTTCTAATCCTGGCGGCCCTGCTTCCCATCCAGCTCCCTGTTTGGGGCCTGGGAAGACAGGCTTGGGACCCTGCACCTGCATGGGAGACCTGGAAGAAACTCCTAGTTTCAGATTGGCTCAGCTCCGGCAGTTGCGGCCACTTCGGGAGTGAACTAGCTGATAGAAGATCTTCCTCTGTGTCTCTCCTTTTCTCTGTGTATCTGACTTTCCAATAAATAGAAACAAATTCTAAAAAAATAAAAAACCCAGAAAACAAAAATCCATGTGTGAACTGACTCAGCATGGCAGTGTCCAGCAGTGACTGTGTCTTTGGGCTCCGGCTCTGCTCAACATACAGAAGGTGTCTCGTGAGGGCAGCCACTGTGGCCGGTGGCAGCTGCTCTGTGGCTGCAGGTGGCTGGCCTGGCAGGCTGTTCTCCCACGATTCCTACGTGGCTGCGATACCAGAAGCAAGGCAGCCATGCTTGTGTGAACTTCAGATTCCTTCCGAGTGAGGTGGATGAGGGGATTCTGACCTGCAAACTGTGTGTGTCTGTATGTATCCGTCTTACCATGGTGAGTGATTTTTCTGCAAGGAGTGGGAAGTGCAAGTGAAAAATAGAGCTATCATCGTTTCAGTGTTAGAATCAAAAGGAAGTTACCAGGCAGAGGGTTTACGTCTTCATCTACCGAAATTGTAACTGCAAATGAGAAAAGAAAAGTTTTAAAAATTCATACGCTCTAAGGCAGATATTTATATTTAAAGCTGAAAAACAGCTAAGCATTTCAGCTTCATACAATGTTATTTTGATTTTCAGCTTTGGATAGTGCGTGTGAATATGTTGAGTTTTTGAAGGGAAGATCATTTTAAAAGGGACTGAAAGTAAAGCAAAGAAAGTGTAATTTCTCAGAAACATTTTGCATAAGAGAAACATCCCGTGTGCGGGGTATAATTTCTTATTAAAATGCACAACAGGCTCCATGCAGGATAGCCAGCAATGAACTTTATTAGCAACCGCATTGGTGCACTTTTCTGAAGTAAGAATTACTGCAGCAACATGTGTGTTCCTTACCAGGTAATGGTATCACGTTGGTTGACATCGGATCCATGACTGTCAAAAAATACACGAATAAATAGTGAAAAGAAAGCATTCACGTTTGGCTTCATGGAAGATTTTATGAAAACAGGCTTGTTTCCTGAGCGATATGTGATCGAAATCCAACTTGCCCGTTTGTCTTGGGACCTACACACTCGGGCATGGGATGGGATAGGAGAGGTTGGCATTGATGAGCTTTACAACAAGCGGGCCGGGTAAGGATTATCCCTGTGCTAGAGAGGAGAGAATGTCAGAGCAGTTGACAGTGTGCCCAGGTCAGGTCCAGGTCTGAGGCCCCAACGCTCACGCTGCTTCTCACCATCGCCCTGCAGGAGTGAGTGCAGTGGCAGTTGTGCTCCCGGAAGTAGGGACGTAGGGGAAGGCAATGGTTGCCACCTGTCTCCTGCTCCAAGAGGCACTTCCTGCTGAGACAGGAAGTGATTGGCTGTCAGGCTCCCATAAAGGAAGTAGAATATCAGCACCACCTCCTTTATGTAAAATGCAACCCAGTTTCCATCCACCAAGTCTGCAGGAAAAAAGCTGGCCTCACGGGATGTCCAGAGCTAGTGAGTGTTATAAGAATTACTGACAAAGGTGAAGTCACAGTAGGGGTGGGGAAGGAAAGTGGTGAGAAGAGAAGGAGGGAAAGGAAGCACTAAACTGGGTCTGGCACGGTAGCCTAGTGGCTAAAGTCCTTCCTTCGCATGCATTGGGACCCCATATGGGCGCCCGTTCCTATTCCAGCTGCTCCCCTTCCCTTCCAGCTCCCTGCTTGTGGCCTGGGAAAGCAGTCAAGGATGGCCCAAAACCTTGGAATCTTGCACCCACTTGGGAGACCTGCAAGAAGTTCCTGGCTTCTGGGCTTCAGATTGGCTCAGCTCCAGCTATTGCAGCTACTTGGGGAGCGAACCAGCAGATGAAAAAATCTTTCTTTCTCTCCTTTTCTTGTAAATCTAATTTTTCAATAAAACTAAAAAAAAAAAAAAAATCTTAAAAAGACCACCAAACTTTAGTTGCATTGAGTTTCTCCCCTTCCAACTTTGAAGTAATCAGGATTTGAAAACATTAGTAACTAGAAGAAAGTCTCCACATTTTGTGTCTAAAGATGTCAGTGTTGCAGGGATTGGGGGTCCCCGGGAGGGTGTGTCAGCAAGGTCTGAGTGCAGTCAGGAGACCTTGGATGGAGGCCAGGGCACTTGGCATTGTCTGTTCCTGGCTCTGTGATCTTCCTGGGTCTGCCTTCTCTGGGCCTCATTTCCTTCAAAGCAGGAAGCAGGCTCAGCACTTTGATCTTCTGTGGAGGTCTGGAACCGGCGTATCAGCACACCGAGGAGCTGTCCACACTGGGCAGTTTGGCTCCAGCAGGAGCCATTGAATGTGTGTTTGCACGGGGGCGTCTCCTGTTTCCCAGGAGCTTCTCCTGCATGTTATCCTTGGGACATCGCTGTGTCACACCTTCTCTGAGGTCTCCAGGGTGAAGCTGTCCTCCTGCCCTCCGAGGTCTCCTCCAAGGACACCTGAGGATGTCAGCCTGTCCTCCGGGGTGGAGGTGGTCAGCCTGCCCTCCGAGGTCTCCTCCAGGGACACCTGAGGATGTCAGCCTGTCCTCCAGGGTGGAGGTGGTCAGTCTGCCCTCTGAGGTCTCCTCCAAGGACACCTGAGGATGTCAGCCTGTCCTCCGGGGTGGAGGTGGTCAGCCTGCCCTCTGAGGTCTCCTCCAGGGACACGCAGGCTGTCTGCCTGCTCCAGCACCTACCTTCACTGGGTCCAGTTCCTAGACTGTGTTGGGGCCTGGGGTCCTCTGGGGGCTCTCCCTGAGTAATCCTGACCTCCCCCACAGAGACAGGAGATATTTAGCCTGAATGTGTAAACTCTTGCTGAAGAAGTGACTCACAGCCTCTGCAGGGATCAAAGAGCGTACCTGGTGATGGAGGCGTTCCAGCTGAGGTGAGAGTGGCATCTGGAAAGGAGGAATGTTTCAGTTTGACTTACAGCACGGTAGAAAACAGAAGAGCAAATGGCAGAACTACCAACCTGGTTCTCTTGTGCGGATGTCGAGGTCTGCTGCCTTGATAGAAGCCTCATCTGCAACAACACAGCTAAGCAGGTGAAGTGTGGACCCCCAGCCCCAGCCCTCTTGGACATATCTGATCAGGACCCGGACATCTGGGCTGGCATTGTGATACAGTAGGTCAAGCTGTCAGCTGGGATGCTGACATTCCTATCAGAGTGTTGGGTTGAGTGCCAGCTGCTCCCCTTTCCACCCAAGTGCCTGCTTGGGTGCCTGAATAAAGCAATGGAAGATGGCTCAGGTACTTGGGCTCTGCCACCCAAGTGAAAGGCCTGGATGGAATTCCAGGCTCCTGGCTTTTTCACCTGGCCCAGTGCCAGCTGTATAGAGACTAATGCCACAGACAAGTGTTCAGTATAAGTGTTCATTTGCCAAATAGGAGGAGGAGGGAACTGATCATGTTTAACGTAAGACTGTGACAGGCAGAAAACATTTCTGGAGGGTGAGTCCACCTGTGCTGTGGTTGAAGCTGCCTTTGTAAATGGGATGGAACTCTCACAAATGGGAAGAAGGCTGTGTGGGGAAGGGGCAGGGGGTTGTCATGGTTGAATCAGTCTCACTAAGTAAAAGAACGTGAGAAGGTGGCCATGTTGTGTCGTGGCTAAGATATGCTTGGGGCACTCACATTCATTCCAGAGTGCCTGGTTCAAGTCCTTGCCCTGCTGCAGTCCTGACTTCCTGCTGACGTGTCCCCTGCGAGGCAGCAGGCTCAAGGACTGGGGTCCCTGTCACCCATGAGGGAGACCCAAGTTGAAGTTTCAGTTTCCAGCCTCAGCCTGGCCTAGTCCTCCTGGGCTTTGTGGGCATTTGATGGATGAACCAGCAGAAAGGAAACCTAGTTCTTCCTTTCTCTGTCTCCCACTTTTTGAGTTTCAAATAGGCAAAATAAATAAATGAAAATGAAATAAACAGTGTCAGACTTTACCTGTTGGAGAGGGGCCCTTTGCTGAGGTTGACCAGATGTCTACAGATGAAGTGGCTAGGGAGAAGAGGGGCAGAGAAGGAGAGGGAGACAGACTCTTGAATATAGCAGGTTGCTATTTTTCCTGTGGCTATGATGCGGATAGAGTTTTCATGAAACAGCTTCATTTGATAAATGGACCAGGAAGGGGGCACTTGACAGGAGGGTGGACCCATAGACCTTCCTGGTGTGGAGGTCGCATGGGTCATAAGAGCTGCTCATGAACAGTAATGCAGGATGCCCATGAGGCAGCCCTGCCAGGCATGCATGCTTCTCTCGGATGCAGGAGGCACCATGGCAGCACCTGGCTGGGCTTGTCCCTTCTCTCCACATGCAAGCCGAGGCAGGCCACTTTCAGATACACCCTGCCTCCCATCTCTCGCATGGCCTGTGTCTCCATTCCACTCAGCTACTCTTTCCTCCCTGTGAGGCAGAGGTCACCAGTGTGGATGGCCACAATCCTCAGCTGTCTGGGGTTAGGGTAAGGAGTGTTCAGATCAGGGTTTGCTTTCCTGGCCCCTCTCCTCCTCCTGTCTGTGACCCAGGAGAAGGTCGGCTCTGCAGATGGGGACTGTCCCCAGGTGTCCCATGTTCTGGCTGAGGCAGGGGAGGGATGGCAGGTTCATTTATCTGGGGACTAAGTGCTGCCCTCCATGCCAGGGTTACCAACAGCGAGGGTTGCATTTTCCTGCCGACTCTGTTGCTTTGTATTTCAATGGCTCAGCACCCTCCGTATTCTCATTGTAAAGTCACTGAGCCTGGAGTCACATTAGGAACTCGGATAATTCCAAGCAGTTCCACAGAAGGTGAGCGTTACTAGTCACCATGGTCAGCTGGGTTCCTCTCTCCTCAGCACAGAGATGGTGTGTGGCTTTCCTCATTATAGGATGCCAGCCGAGTGGCCTGGGAATGTGGGAAGGCCATGACTTGACAGCTCCCATTCTGGTTGTACTCTGGGTTGCTGGTCTCCAGGAGACTCCATCCGTAGACTACGCAGGCCACCTGTCAGGTCAGTGAGTGTTTAACTGGATCAATGGATTTTCCTTCAGCTTAAGCATTCAGCTAGACCTCCCAGAATTCATTTACCATCAGGGTATCCAGGGATGGCCTTTGTGAGCAAGGTCCAGATGAACATATTTTAAAAACTTGAAAGTTTACTAAACAATCAAGGAATTTCACCAGGACATGACAGTTGGCTAAGGACTTCATTGGAAAATCAAATAACAGATTTCACAGCAAGCAAGATGAAGCATAAAATCAAATCTGAATTACCTGTTGATGTGTCTCCAGCAACAGTCAGAGATTCTGAAAGAAAGGATTTGATCAAAAACTACCAAATGGTTAACAAACACTGCTTCACAGTTAATTTTTCTTCTTTTGGTCCTTGAAGCACACAAACCAAGGCCTCCATTTACCTGCATTTAATAACTCAGCTAATATGTTTATATTTATTTAATGAAATCTCTACTGCCCACTGGTCTTGGCTAGGTGCTGGGGTGATCTTGAGTCAGTCAACAAAGTCACATGTGCTTTGTGCCTTGAGAGAGCACACAGGACACAGGACACAGGACAGACAGGTCCCCGTGATCCTACGAGTCATTGTAAAATCACTATTGTGCCAAGCACTCAGAAGGGACCAAGCAGGATGCTGTGAGGACCCAGCAAGAGCTGCCACTTTTCTGTGTCACCACCATCCCCCACAGCCACCTCTACCCATGCCTGGCTCAGGGTCTGTTTTGGATGAAGACAGTGACATGCAGACACCACACTGCCCCAATTTCTGTCATCATCTCGGTGAGGCGGTGGGATGAAAGCACAGCTGTGACCCGATTCATCTACATTTCTAGTCTACACATAGAGCCCAAGGTGCAAAGGACATTACCAGGTGAAGGAGTCACTTCTTCCAAAGTGGAAGTCGTTTCTGGGTGAAGAACACAAACAGGAATGTTCATCAACGGGTGAGCACATTTTTATGCATTTTTCTGACTTCAACAATTCTGCCTTTACCAGACTTTGTTGTTGGAAAAATTCTAGTGGTGGTGGCTAGCATAATGGCTCGACTGGCTAATTTTTCACCTCCAAGCACCAGCATCCTGTATGAGTGCCGGTTCATGTCCCAGCTGCTCCACTTCCCATCCAGATCCCTGATACGGTCTGGGAGAGCAGCGAAGGATGGGCCAAGTCCTTGGGACTATGCACCTGCATAGAAGATCTGGAAGAGCTGCTGGCTTCAGATCACCTCATCATCAGCTGTTGTGGCCATCTGGGAAGTGAAACAGTAGATGAAAGATGTTTCCCTCTCTGTGTCTCCTTTTCTCTATAAATCCGCCTTTCCAATGAAAATAAGTAAATATTTTTCTTTTAAATTACAGTAGTGAGAATTATTTGCTTCCTGTCCTCTAGAATGGAAGCTTGAGTAATGTAAAATTAAAGCACAAGTGCTGGGGCTGGTGCAGCAGTGCAGCAAGGCGATCCTCTGTCCTGCGGTGCTGACATCCTATATGGGCACTGATTTGTGCCCACTTCCTACATCTTTTTAAAAAAAGATTTATCTGTTTTTATTAGAAAGATAGATTTACAGAGAGAAGGAGAGACAGAGAGAAAGATCTTCCATCCACTAGTTCACTCTCCAAATGGTCATGATGGCCACAGCTAAGCCGATCCAAAGCCAAGAGCCAGGAGCCTCTGTTGGGTCTTGCTCACAGTGCAGGATCCCAAGGCTTTGGCCATTCTCCACTGCTTTTCCAGGCAGTAAGCAGGGGACTGGATGGGAAGTGGGAGCAGCCAGGGCACAAACCAGTGTCCATACAGGATACTAGCACTCCCAAGATGTAAGGATTTAGCTATTGAGCCATCACACCCAACTGCTCTACTTCTGATGCAGCTCCCTGCTCATGGTCTAGGAAACCAGCAGAGGATGGCCCAAGTCCTTGGGCCTTGCACCTTTTTGGGATCTGGAAGAGGTTTCTAGCTGCCAGTTTTGAATCAGCTCCACTCCGGCTATTGTGGCCATTTGGGGATTAAATCGGCAAATGGAACGTATTCTCTATCTCTCCTCTCCCTGTAAAATCTTTCATATAAATCGTTAAAGTAAACCCACATGCAATGTCATATTATACATGGAATTGCCTTCCTGGAATGAAACATACTTTTCCATCCTTTAAACAGGGGGTATTGGCCAGATTCATTTGAAAGCGAAGTTACAGAGAGAGAGCGTGAGAGGACCAGGGGTGGGCTGGGCCAATGCTGGGGGGCTGGAATCTCATGCAGGTCTACCCCGTAGGCGTTAGTGCCTAAGCACTTGGACCATCTTCCACTGTTCTCCTAGGCACGTTAACAATGGGCTGGACCAGAAGTGGAGCATCTGGGACTCAAACTGAAACTCATATTGGAATGCTGGTGTTGCAGATGGTGGCTTAGCCAGATCTGCCACAATGCCTACTTCAGATATCAATTAGATTTTAGTTATGTGATTCAGACTCACTAGGAAGAATATGATTGTTGTTCTGAGATGTCATATATCAAAGCATATTGAAGTAAGTGAATATTTTTGCTACATTTAGAATGGGAGGGGCATGGTGTAGTGGGTTAAACCTGGCATCTCATACACGCACCAGTTAAAGTCCCAGCTGCTTAGCTTCCAATCTGGCTTCCTGTTAATGCTCCTGGGAATGTGTTGAAGGTGGCTCAAGTACTCGGACCCCTGCCACCTTCATGGAGACCTGGATGGGTCACCATATCTCTTAGCGCACAGTCAGTGGGAAGCTAACCATTAGGTGTGTGCTAAAAGCAAGAACAGCAGGCTCGGTACCAGATTCTGAAACACCTGCTGTGAATCCAAATGCTTGCATGAGCTTGGGTGGGATCAGAGTCAGGGTTAGGGTAGGGAGTGGTTTAATTTGGCTGCATAGAGACCCTTGCTGTCTACTTCTTAGTTCTAGTCTGTTTTCTAAGGGATTAACCCAGCACGGGACTCCTGGACCAGTTCAGGGCATATTATCTCAGCAGACTTTCCATGCAGTAACATTTCTTAGGTCAGGAAAAAATTGTTACCAGGCATAATGGTCAAATCTGTGTCTGTTAAGGAAGCAGGATCTGTGCAAACAAAGGAAAAAATTGTAATTAAACACCATCTTTCTCAAATTCATCAGTGAAGAATTTTCACAAAAATCCCTGTAAACCACACCACAGTTACACTTCTAAATCATTATGCTCTGTTCCTATTTGATGTTTCAGTTCTGTTTCATTAGCTGAGGGAAAGAATTGTCAAGCAAGACAGTGCACAGGGCTGGGACCAGCAGATCTGGGCTGTGTTCCCGCTATCTGAGTGACAACTCTCCATGTATCTGAGCTCCAGCTGCTGCTATCTGCAGGGCTAGTCCAACATCTTGGTGGAAATGCACACTTTTGGGATGCCTAACTCAGAACTACCTTTTCATAAGCTCTCCAGGTACATTGCAGGTGGAGCACGACACATGTAAACAGAGATACCTGCAAGTCCCAACCTGCATGGCACAGGTCAGGAGAAAATGGGAGACTTGTGCCCACATAGGGTGTGGAAATTCTTTGTTCTTAGTCTCAGGAATTGGTTCCTATGCCACACGAACTGTTCTTAGATTTTTTAGTAAAAGCTGGAAATTCTTGTGTGAGAGCTCCCATGTTTAAAATGTAGAATTATAAATCATGTAAACAAGCATGGAAAAAAAATTGGGTTATCAGAACCCAAGCCCACTGAAGGGTTAGAGCTGGCCCAGGGGCTGCTCATATATGACTCATGATGTGAACCATATCTGAGGTTTCTTCCAGTTCTTGCTGAAGGGCTACACTGTGCTGATGCCATACCTAACTCACCCTTGCCAAGATGGCCTGCTGAGCCAGTTTCACAGAGTCAACCAAAAAGAGAATGCATTTCAATGTCTCATTTTCCTTACAGGTTAGTTTCTACCAAGCTTGAGATTAGAGAAAACTGGAATTGGGGTGACCTGAGGTGAGCGAGACAATATTTCTCCTGCACCATTTTCAGCCATACAGGTTCAACCCAAGCCTGGGATGACTCCCAGAGGGTGCAGAAGCAGGAACCTGTGAAAGGACAGTTGTTGACATTCAAGAGCCAAGTGAGGTCTTATTATGTGGCAGCACACACTACCTCCTTGGGGTAGTGAGACTCCCAGTCTCCATATGTGTATTGCACTGAGTAGACCCGGTCCCCAGGGCAAGGTGTCTGTTTCCTATCCTCCTGTCCCACACATGAATAGCCGGAGGCTCTGAGAGTGAGAGGACATGATCACATCATCGAACTGGTCAGGGCTGAAGCCACGGCATAACCCCTAACCCCAGATGCTCTGGGTCCAAGTCCTGCAATGCTGCATGTCCACTTAGGTTTCAGTGGCCAAACAAGTTTTTGAAAAACCTTGGTTAAAACAAATATTAAAAGGTCCCTGAGCACAGGGTCCATCAGTAACTCTGACATGCTGAGAGACTATTTGAGGGAGGGATATTCTATTCCCCAACTTATTTAGCCATGAGAATCCTTTACCCTGACTTGGTGTTCTACTTGGAAGATGTGGTTGGTGCCCCATTCTTCTATGAAAAGACAGACTTGATGAGTAGTTTTATGCAAGCTGTCTGAAGCCCTAAAAGGGTTTTGTGGGCACTGATAAGAGAAAAGCCAGGGCATTAATTATGACCTCAGACACCACCTGAGGCATCGGGAAGGGAACTAAGTAACTAGAAATATTGCACCTCACTCAATCTGTTCAACGCCCTGTTTCAGTCCAAGGGTGCATAAACACCTCCTCTAGTTTGATACGAGTTTAGCATTTCGTTTTTAACAGGATATAAACTGCAACCCTAATCACATGCGAGGTGATCTAGACACATTTCTTTCGTGAAAAGCAAGAAGGAAAACAAAATCACCAGGTGTCGTGGTCACCTCCATGGCCGATGCTGAAATTGTAGAATAAACAGGCATTTAGAAGACACTTCTGCATTTGCAAAATTTGTACCCTGAGTACATTAAAATGGATGTAAACAACTTCTGAAATGTGAAGCTAGCACTAAAAAATACAGGGACTCATGGGGGTAGGAAGAGGGTGACCTTCACTGGTGATGGAAATAGCCCCCTGGAGACCAAGGCTGGCTTGTTGATGTCCTGGGCAGTGACTACTTGTTTTGACCAGACTAGTTTTATGATAATACCAAGTTGTCTAGTACTGCGGAAAAGTGCTAACATAGTAACGGCTGTTATGCCCCCTGATTCAACATTCACTTATTTTCTTAAAAACTCATTTCTATTTAAAAATGTGTTTATTCATACATATATTTAAGAGAAGGAAAAACAGATCTTTCATCCACTGGCTCACTCGCTAAATGTGCCCTAGCCCACTGCCTTCCCTGGTGCGTTAGCAGAGACCTAGCTCAAAATGGAGCATCCTGGGCTCAAACTAGCACCCACAGGGGACACTTCATTGAGGGCTGGCTTAAGCTGCTGTGCCAAACTGCTGGACTCATCTGGTATTAACAAGAGAAAACAGATAAGACAGAAGTTGGGCTGACTTGAAATGACAGAAAGTGATCTCCAACTGTAAAGGCCAAAAGGAAACAACGTTGAGGAATAGAGGAAGCAACAATGCAACACAGTCAGCTTTAAAGCTCAAAACAGACCATTTGGGGATGGAAATTAGGAACGGCAGTTACCCAGTGGCAGCAAGAGACAGAGCTGGGGACTCCCTAGGGATGGCAGAGCCTGCAGGCTCTCTGGGGAATTCACAGTTCTGAGTCAAGCACAGGGTAGACTAGCATAGTTAAGGCTGAGAACAAGCAGGGGGTCTCCTGGGTCCAAGGTCAGGGTAGGAGGTGGAATTGTTGTGACCAAGAGTGGACTCTGTATCTGTTGTCCCCTGAGCCTCAGAAAGCAGAGACTGACCATCCATGGATGTGTATTTGGTGACCTCAATAGGACCCGAGACCACTCCATGTTCATTCCCAGATTCTCACCAAGGGGCTTGGTCCTGGCAGCCTAAGGAGAAAGCTGGAGTGAGTACCTGAGCAGATGACCCCAGCGTCCTCGTGGTGGCCACAGTTGTGCACGGACAAGCCCAGATGGCGGCACTGGCCCAGTGAGGTCTCGTTGCCCTGACACTGCACGTCGTCCAGGAGGATGCTACCCATGCCATCCCCGAAGTGGCCATGTGCTACCGCGCGGATGCCTTTCCCACAGCCCAGTTGCCGGCACACCACATGGGCAGCACTGATGTCCCAGAGGTCGTCACACACGGTGCCCCATGTGCTGTTGTGGTAGACTTCCACGCGCCCTTCACAGGGGCTGCTCCCATCCACCAGTCTGATGACGGGCAAGTCTGGAGAAGACCCACAGTTAGGACTGGAGTGAGGTGGGCGATGTCCAGGAGCACCCTGCTTTAGTTTGCAACACAATACAGCCCAAATTCTAGAGGACTAGTGACTCCTTCTTCTGGGATGCCTGGGACTTATCACTTACAAACACAGTGCCCAGCCTTCCTGGGCCATCTCCTACTTTACAGTGTTTTGTTCCATCATTTCCATTATAAGGATGAGAATAAATGCTTATTTTGGAGCCAAGCCATCAAATTAATGGGCAGTAGCATCGAGTTATGTCACATTCAGTTTTTTCCTGCTCTCCTCTTGGCAACACCCACCTCTAGGTGCAAGTTCAAAGTCAGAAATATTTTTAAGAACCAGACACAAGGGACCCAATGTGATGGCTCAATTAGTGAAACCTTCCCTTGCAAGCATTGGGATATTATTTGGGCACCAGCTCATGTCCTGGCTGCTCCACTTCCCATCCACCTCCTTGCTTGTGGCTGGGGAAAGCAGTAGAGGATAGTTCAGAGCCTTGGGACCCTGGGGAGACTCAGAAGAAACTCCGGGGATTAACTCAGCTCTGGCCACTGTGGTCATTTTGATCTCTCTCTTTTTCTTCTCTCTGCAAATCTCTTTCCAATGAAAACAATAGATTCAAAAATGAAGAAGAACCAGAGACAAGCACCAGGCAGCTCTGCTCATCACCTCTCCCTCTGCAGCAAGTCTGAACTTTCTCTGTCCTGTGGGAGGCATGAATGTAGGCTAGCACCTGCAGAACTGGCTGTAAGCTCAGGGAGCCCTTAGAAGGATGGATGGGATAACCAAAGGCAAACATTACCGACTGTGGGAGCTGATTCTGCTGACACTGGCATCACCCCAACTGCTGGAAGAGAAAACCCAAGGTGCTGTGTGAGTGGAGGGGAATGCTGGCAAAACTCCTGATGGAACACAGACTGAGTGACCAGAGGAGTTCTTTCATGCCTGTGGGGGGGGGGGGTTCAGAACATTCTGGAAAGGGCAGCACCAACATGGGGAGCACTGCACTGCAGAACATTAAATCCACACCAGCCACCTCTTGCTGGCCTGGTGAGACCCTGCTCTTCTGATGGTCCCCAGATGCTCCTCCCTCAGCTCTACCTGGAGGTGTCTGGGGCCTGTTGGGAGATCAGTCATGAGGCACTGGAAGAGGAGTGTTTGATGTGGTTTCAACTGAGTTTTTATCCTGAGACATCATGATTATTTGAAACATCAAACTCTCAATTTTCAGATTAAAGAGAACTCACACAATGATGAAGTGGGATAGAAATATTCATGGGATGAGAAGTCGTGGATATTTGGGGCACACAGTTGTTTAGTGACAAAAGGCATTTCCATTCAACTTCTTTGCGTGGCTGCACGGAGTGCCTTGTGCAAGGGGGTCAGTCCAGGTCACAAGCAGAACAGGGGTTTAGTCATGCGTGGTTTTGAGGAGGAGCTTTCCAAAATATGTGTGATCTTCAGCTTCACCTGGATCTTAAAACACATCAGAAGCCATTCCTGGCTGCCCCAGAGCAGAAACACAACTCCTGGTTGAGGGGTGTTCTGCTTACAGATCTCTTCTGGGCCAGGGAGAAGAGCCTGAGACACGGGGCAGGGGACCTTCCTCCACTGACCCTAGGGAGACCAACATCCTGGGTCCTCTGAGTTCACAGGGGAGTCTCAGGACTTGGAATGTGCAGTGTTAAAACCAGGACAGTTCTGGGCATTGCAGGACAACTCATTCACCCCACCTGGGCCCATAGGCTGGGGAGAGTGGGTACTGGGTGCTGCTTCTGTTGCATGGTAGGGAAAGCTGGTGTTGCAGAGGGCAAGTACCTGAGCAGATGGCCCCGGCATCCTCGTGGTGGCCGCAGTTATGGACAGACAGGCCCAGGTGGCGGCACTGCCCCAGGCTGCTCTCGTTGCCTGTGCACCTCACATCATCCAGAAAGATGGGGCCGGAGCCATCACCAAACAGACTGCTTCTGGGAGCTGCCAGGGCCAACCCACAGGCCAGCTGCTGGCACACCACCTGGGCAGCAGGTAGGTCCCAGAGGTCATCACACACTGTGCCCCAGGTGCCACCATGGTGGATCTCCACACGCCCCTGGCACCTGCTCTCCCCGTCGGCTAGTCTCACCACGGGCAGATCTGTAGAAGTCAAGAGCCAAGGGGATTTGAAAGGGTTCCTTCCATTCTTCCATGAGATGGTGCTTTTAGCTGGAGAGTTCGAACCCCCCTGCCACCTGCAATTGGGGTGGATAAGCCCAAAGGGGCAAAGCATACAGAGCCAAAGGCACCAGCTCTTTCTACCTAACATTTAACACTGATCCATTCATCCGTGCTTCTTTTCCCAGGCTACTCACTGGGCCTCAGAAGCAGGATTCTACTGTTCCTCTCACTTGCTGTCAGCTTACATTCTGGTTCTCTCTCTAACAGTTCAGAACCATGCAGCCTGCATGCCTGCAGCTGACTGTGCCCTTCTCACTCGGGTCTCCCAAAGAATGTCATGAGATTCTTAGAACAGACTTAGATCTACTTCTCTTGAATCTGGAACATTCTACTGGGAGATGACAAGAGGTGGTTGGAGGTTGGACAATCAAGCAGCTTAGCTGCAGGCAAGGGAGGGCCTGGCCAAGGCCAGTGAAGCAGGTGACACTGGCTCGCGGGTTCTGAGGCTCCAGTGACAGGGTTGGGTCATGGGGTCCCCACTAGAGGGCTGCACCCCGCTGCAGCTGTGTGACAGTGCTGTTGAAGCGGGGTGTTTGTGTGAGGATCCCCAGCCCAGGAGAATGGCCTGTGTGTCCTGCTTCCTTTAACCTGCACAGCTTTCACTCCATTCCCCACCGAGTCCCGGAAATGAGGTGAGCTGCTTTTCTGTTGACCACAAACAAGGGGATCCCAGGCTCACAAAAACATCCAGAAAAGGTAAGAAGGCAAAAGTACCTATTGGATGGAAAACGTGTGGGTGCTCCACATGAGTCGAAGAAACTGTGCAAGTGAGAAAGAGGCCAGTTAGCAGTCTAAACACACAGTGAAGTGGCGTCTCCCCTATGACACCAAGGAAACCACCCAAATGAGTGGGCCTCGGGCTAACCCCACGCAGGTCTAATCAGACAAGGTGATGGTGACTCACGGATAGAAACACATAATTCTTATTGAGAACAAGAGCATGAAAGAAACAAATTTACATAAAGACTTGCAGACATGTTCCTGTGTGCAGGTTACATCTTATCATGACAAACTTCAGTGGTTAAATGCTGGGTCCCAAGTAGGGCTGTGGGTGGAGCAGCAGCTCCTTCCCCCAGCCCCTCCTGCCCCAGCCCCTCTTGCCCCCAGCCCCTCCTGCTCTAGCCCCTCCTGACCCAACCCCTCATGCCCCCAGCCCCTCCTATTCCCAACCCTTCCTGCCCCAACACCTCCTGCCTCCAGCCTCTCCTGCCCCAGCCCCTCCCAACTCCAGCCCCTCCCAACTCCAGCCCTTCCTGCCTTCAGTCCTTTCTGCCCTTTTGGGCTTGCCAAGGCTAGTGTAAATGGCCATCTTGAGTCAAGGGCTGGAATCACATGTTGGAAGGCACAGTGCATTAACCTCTTAACACCCAGAACAGCCTTTTCTGGGTACACCGCAGGACCCCAGGAGGTGAGATGCACCCTCCCACTCCAGGGAGGAGCCTCAAAATCTGAGGACAGATTCTCTGCAAACTCCAGGTGTTGCATGGGCAGCTGTACTACTGGCCAGAGGGCCCTGTGCTCCCTGGAGTGACGCTGCCCACATCTTGGTAGTGCCTGCAGCATGGGTGGGCTGGCAGAGGTGGGGACACTGCCCCAGGGGGGACTCCCCACCATGGTTAACATCACCCATGAGGATCCAGCTTGCCTTGGGAGAGCAGACATGGCCAGGCCATAGCCCAGCTGCCTGCAGACCACCTGGGCACTCTCTAAGAACCAGCTGTCATTTCAAATGGTACCCAAGGAGTTGGCCCTCACACTGCCTCAACCCAGACTCCAGTGGACATTCCAAAGAACGGCCCCTGGGAAAACCACTCCTGAATAGCTGCCAGAAAAGCCAGCTACTTCCTGGGAAAGGATGATAGCAGGCAACAAAACGACCCCCCTCTCTTTATTCTATTTATTTCTGTTTTGGGGACCACTCAGTAGTTGTTCTTTAGTTACAGTTGACTAAGAAATGGCTACTCCTTGGCCAGCCCCACCAGCAACTGGCACACTGTGTGCTTTCTGCTGGGAGGAGGGAGAGATGGGGCACATTGGCCAGCTGGGGAGGTCAAAGGGCAGGGACAGGTCCTCTGGCTGCAGTCTGAGTGTTTCCAAGCTAAAGCTCCATGAAGGGAAGACTAAAGCTCCAGAAGGGGGAAGACAGGATTACCTGTGGAAGTGGGCCTCTCTGTCAGCTTTGGAACGGATGCTAAAGACAGGTAAAAAGCAAAAGAAGAAAATTACAAATCTTGGTTAAGGTCAAATGTATGTAACCCTTAGTCAATTGTCAGTGGGTCCTCCACCTATGAGTTAATTGCAGGCAGGTCTGATTCAAAATCAGGTCCCCTTCTCATGCCCTTTCCGTGGGGTGGGGAGCCCCCTTCCATCAGCCACATGGTGAGTGCAAGGGTTTAATATAAGGCAGCTGCTGCACTTACAAGTGAGTTCAAGCAAACCCAAGCATGGTGCGCGGCAGACTTTGTGAAAAACAGATGTAGCTTAAGATCAATAATGCATTGTTTCTCTGCTCTTCAGGACACCCTGTCTGGCTTTTCCTCTGAAGGCTGGGGTCCTTTCTTTTTTTGCCCTTACCCTTCCTTATATGTCAGACTTTACTCTGAAAGACCTGTTTTGAAAGAGCAGCTGACCAAATTTAAAATGTAACAACTATTGCGCCAATAGCAAAGCCAGAAGCAAACGTCTAAAACAGTTTGTTTCCAGTGGCTTTGCTAGAGAGCAGTGCACAGACAAGTTCCTTCAGAGCTCTGGCCTCAGACAACCTGGGGATCAGAAGAGAAAGGCAGGCATTTCAGTGGCAGGCCTCGCCATGGTTACTGAACCCCAACACTGGGAGGCAGGTGCTGTAACTCTCCCAAGCCTTGTGCAGAGGCTAAAACAAGGCACGGGCAGTTCAGAGCTTTGGAGGGGAGGCTTCACGGCTGGCACATGATGACACAGGAGGATCAGCCGTGCTGTCTGGCTCCTAACCTTGTGCCTTGCTGCCAGCAATTGCCAAGGTCAGTTACAGCCCATCAGTACAGGAGGTTACCTGAGGTTGGAAGACTCACGGCAGCCGACGGTGTGGAGTATGGTAGAGAGGCTGTGGAAGACACAACCAAGGCATGGTCATGTCAATGACCAAAGAATTCCATCCAGGCCTCATACCTGGGTGGCAAGGACCCAGGTGCTTGGGCTATCTTCTGCTGCTTTCCCAGGCACATTAGCAGGAAGCTGGATTGGAAGTGGAGCAGCTGGGACTCCAACATGGAATGCCAGGGTTATAAGTGTTGACTTAACCCCGTGCTGCAATGCTGACCCCAGATACACTGATTCTGCCCCCAACGTCTTACTCGTCTCTCCCATACCTCCTCACTGTTTCCCTCCATCCCTGTCTCCCCCTTGTCTTTGGTAGGCTGGCTGGTAGACTAACTGCCTTTGTCCCAGCCAAACTCAGAAGGGTGAAATGGGAACTTTTGGAGCTCTTTGGAGAAACTCAACTGGCACAAACTGAGGACTGAGAGCCTTGCACTAGTTCCCAGCAGTTACAGTCCCCTATTACCTGTTAGGCTGGGGACCAAGCAAAGGCATGGCTGCCAGAGGTATCATCCGTAGAGAAAGGTCAGCTTACAGGGAAGTCAAGGACAAGTACAGTGTGGCTGGGAGGGATTGTGCAGGTCTTTGAGGGGCTGGCCCTTGGGGAACAGGACAGGACTGTGGGGATTTCCTGCTGCTCTGAGCAGCTAAGCATGTGCTTCCCAGAGCCTGGCTGTCACTTCTGGTCACCCCAACTCAGGGTCAGGACCCACCTGAGCAGATGGCGCTGGCATCTTCATGGTGGCCACAGTTGTGGGCAAACCAGCCATTGTGCAGGCACTGCCATAGCCTGGCTTCTGTCCCCATACACTCCACATCGTCCAGGGCAATGGGGCCCTGGCCTCGCCTGAAATGTGCCTGTCCTGGGGCGGCCAGGGCCATGCCACAGCCCAGCTGCCCGCATACCACTTGGGCATCCCGCAGGTCCCAGCCGTCGTCGCACACTGTGCCCCAGGTGCCGTTGTAGTGCAGCTCCACGCGGCCCTCACACTGGTGGCTGCCATCGGCCAGCCTCAGGGCCACGTCTGGGGAGGCAGAGGTAGTCAGTCACCACTCTGGAGGTCACATGGGGCTCTCCTCAGTGTTATGGGTGGGGTTCTCACTCTCAGGGGGTGACACTGGGTAGAGAAGCACTTTGTCACTTACGGGCAAAGGGGTGAGTGAAAACTTTGCCCCAGATTGGATCAATTGTCTATTCAACAAAGGTCAAGGAGGACCCTGAAAGCCTGGGACAAGTCCACCAAGAGGCCAACTCAGTCACGTCCCTGGTGTAGAACAGCCTTCTTCAATCAAATAAGGGAAACCCACACACAGTTTCAAATAAAACAAGGCCCAACGCTGGTCACATTGAATACCTTCAACCATACAAACACACCTGTAGGGCAGCGCCAGGGTTCAGCCCAGCACTCTAAGCCACATGACTCCCAAGGAGCATGAGAGGCCCCCTTGGGGATCACCAGTCTCCACTCGCCTGAGCTGGCCATCCAACTCTCTCCCTTGGCTAGGGACTGAGATGATGAGGGACCTACCAGTGTCATTCTCATCTTGCACCAGGGACTCGTACGAGGCATGGAAGCCGCTGTTGGTGATGATGGCATCGCTGTGGAACACCACCCTCATGCGGTTGGCAGAGGATACAAACACTGGGGTGATCCCAGAACAGAACTTCCCCAGGGAGAATGACTCGCTTGGTGGACCATCAAAGATTTCAATGAAGTCATATGGACAGCCGTAGAAATTTTCCATCCTGTGAAAGGAGACAGCACGTTTCAGACCCATGCTCACGGGGTTCTCTGCCCAGCAAGTGATACCAAATTGGCTCCAGAAGCTCAGATAAAGCTACCTGAAACCTACGTTTCTTCACATGGGTTGGAAGAAATGATGACCCTGCAGACATTGAAAGTGGGTTTTCTCCTTTCCAAGCATCACACAGTAGATTAGTATCACTATGTGTATGATAAACTGGCACCCTACTGACGGACAAGCAGGTTCTATCCCACAGTGGCTACTACAGAAATGCTGCCATGAGATTTTACTGTAGAACAAATTTCTGAAACTGGAATGGCTGGGTTAAGAGATCTGTGTGTTTGAAATTTTGATGTATATTATGATAAGCCTCTAAAGCCTAACTCAAATATTTTTAAACATATCATCTTAACAACTGTTCAAAAATTACTTATTTGAGGGGCTGGCACAGTGGTGTGGTAGGCTAATTCTCCACTTGTGGTGTCAGCATCCCATGTGAGCACTGGTTTCAGTCCCTGCTGCTCCACTCTGATCCAGCTCCCTGCTAATGACCTGGGAAAACGGTGGAAGATGGTTCAGGTCCTTGGGCTCCCGTGTTCAAGTGAGAGGCCTAGAAGAAGCTTCCGGCTCTTAGCTCTGGACCACCCCAGCTCTGACCATCTGGAGAGTGGAGCAGTGGACCAGTGGATGGATGGGAAATCTTTTTCTCTGTATCTTTCCCCCCACATCTTTAGCTCTGACTTTCAAGTAAAATAAATAAATAAAATCTTTTAAAAAAATGATTTATTTGAGAAGGAGAGAGAGTCAGAGAGAGAGAAATTCCATCCACTGGTTTATTCTCGAGGCCCGGAGCAGTGCTGGGGCTAGGCCAGCACCACAGACTCCACTCAGGTCTCCCAAGGAGGTAACAGGAGTCTACACTTGAAGTATCACTGTGATCGCCAAGAGTCTACATTAGCAGCAAGTTGGAGTCAGCCATGGCTTTCCGGCTTTCCGATTTGGGATCCGGGCACTCTAACCATCCTCTTAACTGCGAGGCTAGACATCTGTCCTTTAGCTCATCTGTAAAAGCTACGAACAGAAGCTTCCTGGGGCAGGGGAGAAGAGACAGCAAACCTGGTGTGCATGGTTGGGCAAAGATGATTGTGAGGGCAGGAAATAGCAACTCACTTTACCACTTGAAATGTAAGCTTGACATGAGCTCTGCTGTCTACTTGTATATCCCAGGCGCATACCACGTTGGTGGGGTATTTCATAGGATACCAAGGACTGGAGAAGGAGCCCGAATTGTTTGTGAGCAAACCGCCACACTGGAAACTGTCATCTGTAAGAAACAGCCAAGAACTTCATCAGATAGGGCACAGGCCCCCTGCAGGGGTTTCCAGTGGAGTTAGGGAGTGGGAGGGGGTGAGTGTGGGGCCAGCACAATGGCATCCCATATGGGTGTTGGTTCGCGTCCAAGCTGCTCCACTTCCCATCCAGCCTTGTGCTTGTGGCTTGGGAAAGCAGTTGAGGATGGCCCTTGGGACCCTGCACTCAAGTGGGAGACCCAGAAGAAGCTCCTGGCTCCTGGCTTCAGATTGGCTCAGCTAGCTCTGGCTGTTGTGGCCACTTGGTGAGTGAACCAGCAGATGGAAGATCTTTCTGTGTCCCCTTCTCTCTGTAAATCTGGCTTTCTAGTTTAAAAAAAAAATCCTAAATAACTAAAGAAGGGGTGAGGGGGAACAGAATTGAGGGATGCTTGATCTGAAAAAGCCACCTGGGGAGACTCGCTGGCGTTGCTGACACCTTCAGTAGATGAAGATGGTGATGCCTCCTGCTGTGGGGAGCTACTGGCAGGGCACATTTGCAGTGTTAAGGGTCCCGTGGGTTGGTAAAGTGTGTAATCGAATGATAAGGGTGAGGAGACAATGCAAACCCTTCCCAGCACAGAGTGCTGTTCAACAGCTGGTATTTAACAATCCGCGCTTGTTAAAAGGCCGAGCAACGAGGGAGGTCATGGAACTGGTCTAACGGCCATGGGGAGACTGCGCAGTGTCCATGGTTATAAGGAGTTAAAAACCACGAACTAGCCTCCAGCTAGGGGCTTTCCATAGTGAGGATCCAAATAAAGCTACTTCCCACTTGAATCAATCGAATACTTTCTTTGCCTGGCTTCAGCATCCCCTACCAATACCTTCTCCTGGTGCCACCTCGGTGGAGCATCAAACCAGTCCAATCGAGAGCTTCCCACTGCATAAATGGCTCCTTGCTCAAGTAAAACTTTAAGTTTTTGAATCATCGGGGTTTACCATTTGCCAATTATGTACAAATACTGACTGAAATCAAGACCAAGGTCATTGAACACATCGATTTATAGCTGAAACATTGGGTTTGGCTCAAGTGGAGTTTGTGGAGACTCCATCTATACCACATCTTGTCATGCATCACGTGTCAAAGGAAGAAAGGGCAAAGGTCAACTGAAACTGAAGCACATACAACCCCCCGAAGGGCTTACATAGACCTGTGAAGGAGCTGCCACCAGCGACATTCGGAAGTGCAAAGAAAAAGTCCAGAAACTCCCGAAAAATACTAAAAAATGTGGACCCTCAAGAGCTATCATTTTGCAGGGCCCCAATGGACAGGGGTGACTTCTCAAGAGTTGGGGCATTTGCACGCCAAGTGCATGGACAGGGTTGCTCTATGGAGAGTTAACGTGTTGGCCCATGCTCGCAGCACGGCCACCCCTGTAGGTGACCTCCCCCTCAGCCGACCCAGACTCACAGGGGCCATTCCGGGTGATTCTAGCCCTTCTTCCTCCCACATCTCTCCCCAGCCTCTGCTGTCCCTCCACTCCATCGGGCTGCCTTGCTCTTGTGTGATTGTGCCCTGGCTTCAGAACTGAATAGCTGGCAGCCACACACACCAGGGGTCTGGCAACTAGTGCAACAGAAGAGCAGTACCTGTTGGTGCCACGTCTGGACCACTGTCGATACCTGGATCAAAGACAGGGGAGAGGCCACGAGATGGCTTGAGTAAGGCAGTCACAGGATTCTTAAGAAGCACTGCGTACCCTTTTTTTTTTTTTTTAGGATTTAGCATCCTATTGTATTCTACAGAGTTAGGAAAATAATGTAGAAACCCACCATGTCAGTTCCAAGATTAGCATCCTGCCTTGGTGCCCACCTGATGAGGGAGCAGTTTGCTCTCCCGGGGGCTCAAACGCACAATGTCATTGGATTGGGGTCAGTTTTTGGACTGAATGAGCCTTAGTAGCAGAGTGCTGCTGAGGCCTGGCCACAGTCCCTTGAGTCCCTTGAGTCTGGACCTGACAGAGTCTAGACCTGCCTGTAACATTGGCTGTCTGTGATGCTGGCTGTGCCATGGCTGCTTTACCAGTGGTCACTTCACCAAGAGTGCCAACAGTCTCAGCTTTATCACAAGTTGTGAAGAATACAGGTGAACACAGATGCACCTGTTGTAGCTTTGTCTGAACTTCTCATCGGTCACCAACTCTTATGTATGCTCAGGAGAGAAGACACTGTCCCAGGCCCCGGCATTCCATTCCAGGAATGCAACACAGACCGTCTAATTCATCCCAACTCTTCAGAGTATTTTGCAGATGCCACAGTTTAAACGAAAGAAGCAGACTTCTAAGCCAATTGACTCAGAACTCTGGCTTGCCCCCGGGGTGGCAGCGGAGGGTTCCTTTCTGAATCTCCATCTGCTTTTCCCAGAGGCTGTAGGTAAATGAGATTCTTGCCCTCTCCCCCCTCTGTGCCACCCATGCACAGGGCACTCACTCACCCGAGCAGATGGCACTGGCATCCTCATGGTGGCCGCAGTTGTGGGAGAACCATCCACTGTGCATGCACTGCCACACCTTGGCCTCATCCCCCATGCATTGCATGTCGTCCAGAAGGATGTGGCCAGTGCCTCCGTTAAAGTAGCTCTCAGGTGGAGCTGACAGAGCCTCCCCACAGCCCAGCTGCTGGCATACCACCTTGGCATCTGACAGGTCCCAGTGATCATCACACACGGTGCCCCAGGTGCCATTGTAGGAGACTTCCACCCGACCTTCACACCTGTGGTTGCCATCTACCAGTCGGAGGGACATACCTGGGTGACAGAAGCGAGGCGTTTCTGAGCTGGGGAGCTGTCCTACATAGGCCTTCTCCAGCCCTTGGACACATGTCCCTGTGTCAGGATGCTGGACTTGAAGTAGCGTGGCTTTGAGTCCTGATTTACCCAGAATGGCACTAATGTGTGACTGTGATGAATGTCTGTTAGTATTTGATGGCTCCTTTAAGTTCCCAGCACTCGCAGAGGACAAATCACGCAGCCCCACCCTGTGCATATGCCTCTGGAAGCTCTGGGGTGTCCCTCGGGTTCTGCAGCAGATCCTGGGAGACCTGGAATTGTGTGGGAGCAGGGGGTGGGTAGTTACAGTCTGAGGTGGTTTTGTTCTGGGAGGAACAGTCCCTTTGCAGAGGGAGGAGCTCTCACTGGAGCCCTTCGCTGGCACGTTTAGGGTAGGAGACCTTAGCCTAATGCTTCGGTGCAGGAAGTGACCAGGGCTGGAAGAGCCTGTGTGAGAGGAGAGGCTGGAGGGCTATTAGCGTCACCAGAGATGTCCCTAGGATGTCATTTGTAGCGGCAAACTCATCGGGTCAGATTAGAAAGCATCTTCTTTTTTAAAGGGAATAGGTACAGATGAGACCCATCTTCCCTCCAGTGTGCCGGCTGGCATACCCACCACTGTGCTTCTCGTCTTGCAGAATGGCACTGTACAGGGCGTAAAACCCCACGTTGGTGACCATGGAGTCACTTCTGAACACTGTCGTCAAGATGTTCGAAGAGGAAAGAAAGGTGAGTTCCGCTCCGGCACAGAACTTGCCCATGGAGAGTGAAGCAGCTTGCCGGCCGTCGAAGACCTCGATGAAGTCGTAAGGGCACCCGTAGACGTCCTCTAACCTGAGAAGAGGAAGGCAGCGTTCATGCTCCCCAGGGAACCCGCACAACGTTCTAAGAAGAACTCCGACATAGCCCCTGCTGCCGCCTCCCACCAATACTGTCCCACTCCCAGCTTGACCTCCCAGGTGCTGCTTGGGCTTGCCCTTCTGTCCTTCCCTTCCGTGGCTGCCCGAGGCCTGCCATGATCTATCTCATCACTCACCTGGCCTATGACAGCTGCCTCCCACCTGGTGTCTTGGCTTTTGGTCTCTCCTCCCATGCTGGTCCTCTTCATGTCCTCCACTCTTGATGTAAAGTCCCCCTACTCTCTGGGTAGCAGAAAGTTTTCCTAGCAGTCTTGTTAGGAAAATTCTCAAGGAGACCCAGAGTAGGAACTGACAACAGCTGCCAAAGGATTCTTACCACCAATAAATCAAATGGACTGATCCAAACAAAGGGCTTTCGTGGCCCAGTTCATCTAACCTGGGTGGTGTGAGAGGCTGTCCCAGCATCCCGCCCCAAGCTGCCTTCTCTCCTCTCACTCTATCCAGTTGCTACACATGCACACATCCCAGCATCGAGCAGCTTTTAACCAGCAGACCTTGCCACATTGCCCATGGAGTTTCTGGGAATCAGATTTCTATCTAGCTTCCCTTATAGACTGGCACCTACGAGCAGCTGGAGCTGTTACCAGTCTTGTTTGTCTCTCTAAGCGCATATCTGTGCCTGGCCCTGCCGGGATCAGGAGCTCAACAAATATGCAACGAAAGTGCATCAGCCTGCGTCTAACGTGACCTAGCTCTCCGAAGCACTCAGGGAAGCAGGGACCCAGCGTGTAGGGATGGTTCTGCTGAGTCACGGCTTGTTTGATGGGAGATTGCCACCTAACATCCGATGCCGGGTCCGTGTGGGTACATGCAGGAGCTACTGCGTCCACATCTGTGGACAGGCTCAGATATTTCTTTTTCTTTCTTTCTTTCTTTTTTAAAGATTTATTTATTTGTTTGAGAGTCACAGAAGGAGAGACACGGAGGCCTTCTATCCACTGGTTTACTCTCCAGGTGGCAGCAATGGCCAAAAAGAGTAGTAAGGAGCTTCTTCCAGGTCTCCCACATGAGCACAGCTGCCCAAACAGTTGGGCCATTTCCTGCTGCTTTTCCAGGCACATTAATAGGAACCTGGATCAGAAATGGAGCTGTCAGAACTTGAATCAGTGCTCAGATGCGATGCTAGCATCCATAGGCTGCAGCTTAACCCACTATGCCACAATGTTGGTGCCCAGGTTTTTCTTGACTTCTTTTGTTACCATTATTTTCTGTATTTTCATCAATTTCAACCTTATTCATCGAGTTTCCTGTTCCTGACTTTCTTTTTCCCAGCTGGAAATACAGTTTGAAAATATTGACTTGGGAAGTGTTCAATGTAATATAACTTTTCAACGTAAAATCCCTTTAGAATTTGTTTTTTTTGGGGGGTGGGTGGGTTATGGGAGAAGTCACTGTCTTTAGGGACAGAACAAATCATATGTACGTTTTGGTAAATGAAAAGCATTTGCTCTTATAAATTGTGCTCGTCCTCAATCCGTGGGCATTGCATTTGTGCGTATGTGTACATGTTTTTGCGGAAGTTCAAAAACATTCATTTTTTTTTAACAAACTAAATTTGTTTTACAAGGGAAAATGCCAGCTATGCAAATTTGCATTTGAACAACGGAAAGCAGCCTTGGTGCCTGTGTGGGTCATCTCAGGTCTCCTCTTTGTGTATTTATTAACACAGAGTGGTTTCTGAAAGCTAACTGTCACATTTGAAATCCTGCTGCTGCAGACCACAGCTGTTCCAGCACGAAAGAAGACAAGGACCTCCCAACAACTCAGCATTTTGTTTAGGAAAAAACGAAAAATACAAAGTGTGTGTGACAGCAACAGGTGTCAAGTTCAAGTGAAGAATCCTTGAACAGACAAGGTCAGTCGGGCAGCATAAGTGATCTCAACCCTGCTGGGCTGATGCAAACTCAACCTGAGTCTTTGTTGGTAAGTGTTTTTGTTAAGACCAGAATGTGAGCTCAGTTCAAATCACGGGTGATGGTGGAGTAGGGTTCTGTCCAGTGAGGGAGCCCAGTGAGGCCACTGCAACCCTGGAACCAAGCAACTGCTTCATTCACTTCACTGTGCTGTTAGCCCTGCACGAGGCTCCCCTTGCAGGCCTCCCGTGGAGCTCTGGTTGCAGCTGCCTGATCCGTTATTGGCTCAGATACACTCCTTGGACATTTTATTGTGCCTCAGTTTTATCTTTTTGACATTGATGACACTGCAATCTGGGATCATATTACATCAGAAAATAGGACATTCTGGGGGGCCGGAGTTGCCGCACAGCATCGAAAACCGCTGCCTGCAATGCCAGCACCCCATGTGGGCACCAGTTCACGTCCTGGCTGCTTCACTTCTGATTCAGCTCCCTGCTAACGGCACGAGGAAAACAGACAAAGGTGGCACAAGTGTTTATACCCCTGCCACCCATGTGGGACAGCTGGATGAAGCTCCTGGCTCCTGGCTTCGGCCTGGCCCAGCGCTGGCTGTTCCAGTCATCTGGGAAAATACCAGTGTATAAGAGCGCTCTCTCCCTTTTCCTCTCCCTCTCTCTAACGCTGTCAAATAAATAAATCTTTAACAAATGAAAGGACAGAACTAGCAAGAACAAAATGGCTTCTTTTAATATATTAATATTTATAAATGTAAATTGATAGAACAGCATACCAATACTTTGGACTATTATTTTCACAAACAAAAACTATTTGGACTATTATGTTTCACACAACAAAAATAGTGAGCAAAATTCTAAAGATACCAAAATGGAAAAAGCGAAGTGCCATGCAGTGTAAACCAGGGATTGTCCATCTCAACAATGTGGACGTTCAAGGCTGGGTCGTTCTTTGCTGGGCTTTTAGGGTAAACCTCCTAGACATTGCGGGACTACGAGCGGCAAGTCTGGCATCTAGCCACTAGATGGCAGTGGCACCCTCCCATCATGACCATCACAGCTCCTGGGGCTACACTCCTAGGAAGGCAGGCTCATTCCCACACATGCGCACTCCCACTTTTTGAGAGCCACCGGTGTAAATAATACCCAATTTAGACCTCAAGAAACAAAGTTTAAATAATAGTAGGTATATTTGCTCTGCTCTGGTTCTAGGCAACACATTAAACAACTTTGCTCCCACATTACAGTAAGAAACTTGTGTTGGAAAAATGTCCATGTGGTGACAGGGGCACAGGCTGTAACCATGCTGTTTTGCAAAAATGGCAGCATGGCATTTTTGCTTCAAATTATTAAGCCTGAGAATTTTCTGGACTTCTTCTCATATTGTGTTCAACCAATTAATGTGTTGAATGAATGCATGATAAATACAGTCTGTCCCTGACATTAGCTTTTTTCCTCATCACCCAGAAGGAATTTGGCCAGAGCTGCTCAGGAGAAGACACCTGCCTGTGTGAGAAGACAGCCCAGAGATCGCAGAGACCGACCAATTGTTCTCACGTGGGAAGGCTCCCTCTTTGGGAAAAGCAGGGAGTCCAGTCTAAACTAACTTTAGAGTGGAGAAAGGCAACGCCACTTACTGCAGGCTTGGGACCCTCAATTCTATGAGGAACGTCTCAGCCACGTGAATGACCCAGACACACTCCACGCTGGTGGGGTAGTTAGCCGGATACCAAGGACTGGAGAAGGAGCCAGAGATACTGGAAAGCACGCCACCACAAGAGCTGCTTCCTTCTGTAGGGGTGGACAAGAGGGGCTGGGGTTAAGCCACCACGTGTGTGTTATTCCAGTCCCGGGGGCAGCACGTCATGTCCCTGTATCCTAGGTGCTCTGCTTTTGATCCAGGTCCTTGCTAACGCACCTAGGAAGGCAAGTGGGCATCTTTGTGGTGTTCTTGCCTCTGACTTCTGAAGGGCCCAGCCCTGGCAGTTGTAGCCATGTGGGAAGTAAACCAGTGGACGGGAGACCTAGCTCTGACTCTGGGACTCTGCCTTTCAAATAAATGAATCTTGACAAAAAGAGAGAACAGACGAAAGGCCAAAAGTATTTTGTAGTTTCCCAGTTGTGGGACCTGGATTCCATTGCCATCAACAACCAAAACACAAAAGGCAAAGGGGCCCTGGTGGGTGAGACTGAGCTGTGGCTGGGCTGAGTGAGTGACGGTGCCTCTGAGTGACCACACAGAGAGGAGGAAAAAGGCACAGGGGACAGGCAGGACTGTCCAGTTGATTATAAGTGAGACTGGAAGTGGAATTGGGCAAATGCATGCAGTGCGTGTGCAGTGTCCAGGAAGCACTATGTGTAAGTATTTGAGAGGGAGGGAGAGAGAGAAAGAGATACAGAGAGAATGACACGCACTCCAGGAATGCCTGCATCAGACCAAGCCAGGAGCTGGAAGCTCGGTCCAGTCTCCTTCATGGATAGCAGACCAGTCACCTGAGCTGCCGCTTCTGCCTTCCAGGGCCCACATCAGCAGAAAGCTGGAGGCAGGACCCAGAACGGGAGCTGCACCCAGGCATGCCACTGTCAAGACGTGGGTGCCTTCACCCACTCGCCAGCTTCTTGCCATGCCGGCTGCACTACATGTGTGGGCAACTGTCCCAGCCAGGCACCCCTTCCCCTAAGGTAGCCAGGACACAGAAGCCCATTGCAAATCAAACCAATTCCACCCAACTTGGTGCGTTACCAGACACTCACCTTGTGGCATGGGAGCCTGAGTGGTGACTACTGCAAAATTAAAAACCAAAGAATGTGAGTACAAAACTTAGTATCGGCAGATCGCCCTTCCTGTAAGTCAAATGAGTGAGCCTACTGCGACTCCTCCGTGTTAGCACAGGTTGCACACACATCCATTTCTCTTTTTTCCTCCTTTCAGCCAATTCACTAGGAAGTCACAGACACTGCACAATCACAGGACTTCTGTCCTCTTATCTGCCAGGGCTGGCCCAAGGTCGACCAGTTCCCAGGAGTCCCCACTGGACATCATCGGCTTATGATCATTCTGCTCCATCGGCAGGACTAACTAACCAGACCTGTAAGGACAAAATCCAGAGAAACGCGAGAGAGGGCGAGGACAGGCAGGCTGGACAGGAGTTTGGCTGGAGAAAGTTGGGCCTCCCTTTAATGTGTTCAGGGTCCCTTTAATGTGTGTATAGTCTCAACTCCTACTACACAGCAGGCTGAGACCAGGGCGGTATTGAAATCCACTGGGTGGCCGGGACTTGCTTGAGTTTCACACTAAGGACCACAGGGGCCAGAACTAGAAGCAAATGGGTCTTCTTGCCTCCCCACTGGGGTGCCGCTCAGCCTGCTTTACCGTGAACGCAGAATCGTGACAATGCTACACTCTTGCCTCTCCTGGCTGGCTCAGTAAGGGGCTTGTTGGGTTCATGCTTCCAGTAACACTATCATAGTAAATGACTCCATTTCCTCCACAGTTTCTGTACCGGGCGACTCTCTTCTGCATGGAGTTGGACACCACTGACTCCGTAACGGGAAATCACAGCACAGAGGGAGAGCGAGACCTTCTGAGGCCAAAAACCCTCTTACAAGGACTTGGGCACAGAGCTGCTGATGACCCACAAGCTGTGCCTCCCTCCTCCCCAGTGGGGATGCAGAGGAAAGCGAGAAGGACTTGTGGGGGCCTTGTGGACCCCAAGAAGGGGCAGGGGTTGCCCTGCCTCCCCCACAGGGCTGCTCTGTAACTCTTGAATCCCAGGGTACCATGAAAAGCTGGGGCATCTTCCATAAGAGGGGAGATCCATCAGCTAATGACCCAGGGCTACTGTCCCATGCCAAAGCAGCTGGCTGATCTCTAGGGCACACCTGCCAGCTTGATCTGAGTAGGCAAGAGACCTCCACTGAGTCCCTTGTCCACCACCATTCTTGGGTCCTAACACACCACAGGGCATACCTGGCCCTGACACCTCTGTGAGGTTCAGACCACCACTGAGGTCCAGGTGGCGTAAGTGGGGCTCTGAAAGCAGTGGCAGGTAGGGAAGTAGGCAGCTGAGAGCCCATGCCCAAGGGGCTAGGAGTGGCAGGAGCCAAGACCATGTGCTCTGGGAATTCTGGCTTGGGAGAAAGTTCTTGCCACGATTGACTGAGTATACATTTCAGGGAGGCCTTTCCTGCTGTGTTGGCTGAGCCAGGAGCCACAGAAGAGCCTGGTGTGATTCAGTTCTCACCAGCAGTCTGCTTTGCATCCACTGGAAGACTTTGGCACCTGCTACATCCTTTTTGCTGCTAGTTTCACGTTCTCCCACATCCCTGAGGAGCGACCCTTTCCGCTGTCTCACTCCACAGCCACCTTCTTCTCAGCCACAGTGAACAAACCCTTGTCTTTCCCATTTTGTCCCCTCCTTGCTCTGCTCTTACAGCTTTAGATGCTTTGGGGGTAGGGGAAATGTGGTTGTTCACTCCCTGTTTCTCAATTTTGGCCACACCTTGGACTCCCATGGGGGAATTTCAAATATAACTGACAGCTGGGAATGACCCCAGAGACCCTGAAGTGGCTGGCATGGGGTGTAGTCAGGGCCCACATGCACCCAGACAGAGGGTGGAAGCCTTATCAACGCTTCAGAGAGACTGCAATTCCCAGCCCTGGACCTACCTGCAGGTGCAGGAGTCTCCTCTGGAGCCCAGGTCCCAGCATCTGTACCATGAAAGAAGAGAAGATTTAGAAAATGCAAAGAATCTTCTAGGGAGAGGAAGAAGTGGTGGCTTTCTTGTGTGGGCAGGACAGGAAGCAGGCAGGGTTTCGTGTTGCGTGAACAAGCATGGGGACATGGTTGACTGTGGAAAGGCAGTTCCACACCCGGTTGAAGTGGGGTGTAGAGGGCAGTGACAGCCTGCTGTGTGGCCTTCAGAGATGCAGTCAGGTTCTCATTCTGTCTTCCTAGCTGGGACAGTCACTTGTTGGCTCACTGCCTTTAGAATCTCGGAGCCTGCTCTGTGCACAACTTCCATGCATCAGTAAGATGCTGTGCTTGCAGCTAGGGTGGTGGTTCAAGGATTGAGACGATACCTGCAATGCCAGCAACCCATGCCAAAACACCTGTTTGTTTGCTGTATCACTTCCAGCCCAGCAGGAAAGGCTACCTGAGCAGATGACTCCAGCGTCCTCATGGTGGCCGCAGTTGTGGTCTGACCAGGTGGAGCTGGGGCACTGGCCAAGGTGGCTCTCACTTCCTGAGCACTGGAGGTTGTCCAGAAGGATGTCCCCAGAGCCTGGGCCAAAGTAGGCTTTTCCCAGAGCAGCAATGGCCCGTCCACATCTCAGCTGTCTGCACACGACCTCGGCTTCATTCAGGTCCCACAGGTCATCACACACGGTGCCCCAGGTCCCCTTGTGGAGGACCTCCAGGCGGCCTGAGCACCGGCTGGAACCACCCACAAGCTGCAGCACTGGGCCTTCTTCTAAACAGAGAGAGATTTTATTTTTTAGTTTTGGATGTTTTAATAGGAAATATTTCTATTTCCTATATTTGTTGCTAAGAAAACCTTAAGATTGAGTTGATTCCACAATAGGTCCACAGGCTATAGAATGAGACACAGTTGTATTGAACTCCCATTTCTCTTGTTTCCTAGTTCTGCAGCTGCTGACAATCACCAGGTCTCCATGGGTCTCAGTGCAACCCTCTCAGAAAGGGCGGTGGGGTTGAGTCCACAAGAGCTCATGTGCAAAGTACCCAACACCCAGTGTGCTGTGGTGCCTGTAGATCTTGCCATGTGCTTTGCTGGATCACTGGAGAAGCAGGGTCCCAGATGATTGTTTGGATGTGTCTTCAGTAAGTGTAGGTTAGTCCAAGGAAGGCATCTGAGCCACAGGAGTGACTATGCCCAAGACCCAGGGCCCAAGGGCAGTGGTCGCTGTGAGCTGAAAGGCCAGTGGGAATCACTGACCATCTCCTAGGGGATAGCCTTGGCGTGCTGACCATTCAGTTGCTCCTACATGTCCAGCTCCTTTCCACTTGTCACTGCTGTTCTCTCTGCCTGGCATCCCGTCTTTGTCACTCATCCTGTGTCACCTTCCCCCAGGAAGTCATTCATTCCCGTCCAAACCACAGTGGTACCTCTACCCAGGTGCTCTACTCCCCAGACTGGCTCTTCATTCTCAGCTTCTACCTTTATCCCTTACCAATCTTACTCTAAAACTGTCAATTTACTTTTTCCTTGTGCCTTGATTGTCCACTATGCACCCACACCCATAAACCATAAGAGAGCAGGTGGGTGTACTTTCTGCTCTTTGCCCCAAGTTGTAAGTGGACACAGCACACAACAGGAGCCTCTGTGGATGAGTGAATGGTGACCATGAGACAGGAGTGGTTTGGATTTCAAACATCAGCATTTACTTAGCTTCTCCAGGCCAAGATCTCTAACACACATCTGAGGACCAAATACACAAGGAGCTTGCTGTTTTGGAAACAATCGATCCTGCAATTTCAATCACTGGCTTACTGGTGAGCTGTAAGTGTTACTCGATTCCCACATGGCATGTAAATATCAGAAGTCCTGTCTCTGGCAGAGTTCTCAAGATGGAAAACTAGACTTGGCTTTAGAAATGACTGCTGTAGTCTCATGGCCAATAAATGTCCACAAACTTCCCTTTTGGGTCAGTCTAGGGATGTATGCCAGGGATGGAATGAGCCAGCTGGTACAAGGAAGTGGAGTTTTCTATCTACTTCCTAGGCTCATTGGGCTGCCATACTTCAGCACTCTGGACAGTTCCCAGTAGCCGGGCAAGAGAAGACACAGCCTTAAGACCCTTCACAACACACAGCATTGCCTCCCAGACTGTAACAGTCTCGCCACTAAAACACAGGAATTTGCATCACTGCCTATGGTAAGATCCCCTGTGGTCCTCATGATGAGGAAATCTATCCACTACAGAGCAAGGTTGCTGTAATAAAATAGTGAAAGTCTTTTAGACACCAAATGGCTTCTGATTTTTTACACCAAAAACAGCCTGAGGTTTCCCACCTGAGTCTTTTTCATCCTGTGTAATAGCATTAAACATGGCATAGAAGCCAAGGTTGGTGATCATAGGATCGCTGCGGAACACCACGGTCATGATATCCGAGGAAGAAAAAAACAGCATAGCCACGGAGCCACAGAATTTCCCCATGGAGAGAGAAGCGATCCGAGGGCCATCGAAGATTTCAACCGAGTCATAGGGGCACCCAGGAATGTCTTCCAGTCTGGCGGTGCAGAATCATAGGATTATTAACAGGTTAGGAATTTCCTAGATATTAATGCTAAAAACGGGTGACAACAGAAAGATTGAATATCTGGATTATATTTTAAATTGCATACTATTATACAAACTTTAGTCAATTCTCTTAAGATGCTGTTTTTCTCTGGCTGAGGAAAGTATGGAGCTATGGCTACAAACTTTTAATAGAAGTGTTAAAAATCATAAAGTTTTGGCCAACTACATTCTGCTTAGAATATTAGGAAATACCAATTCATACTACAAAATTCTTAGATTGATTCAATACCTACCAAACAATGGATTCACCTACATCAATATTTTACAATCTTTTTCATACTCAAATTCTGGGGGACAAAAACTTAATCTGAAAATAAAAATAATGGGGCTGGTGCTGAAGCTGCCACCTATAATACTGGCATGCACTGATTCAGGTCTTGACAGCGTCACCTCCAACCCAGCTCCCTGCTTAAGCAACCGGGAAAGCAATAGGAGACATACAAAATGCTTGGGTCCCTGTCATTCATGCAGGGACTCAGACGGAGTTACAGAGTTGCGGGCTTCTGGCCTCAGCCTGGCCAACTCCTGAGTGTTGCAGCCATTTGGGAAAGTCAATCAGCACGTGGAAGAGCTCTCTCCTCTCCTCTCCTCTCTTCTCCTCTCCTCTCCTCTCCTCTCCCCTCCCCTCCTCTCCCCTCCCCTCCCCTTCCCTCCCTTCCTCTCCTCACACTTTGAAATAAATGAAAGAAATATTGAAAATAACAACATCCTAAGGAAGTATATTTGCCACACAGATATTACTCATGATGGAGAGTGATATAGAAGGAATAGACAACTAAGAACTTGATACGCTTTGGAGGTGTCAGTTCAGAGACCTCATCTTATTACAGGAAAATATGGCCATAGGGCTTTCACTAATAGCTCTGGGAGACATTTTGACTTAAGGTATTTCTGAATCCATGGCTTTGGTGTGGTCATGGTCAAAGAAGAACTCAGTGCACATCTGTAGCTAAGTCGCTATGGGATTCTGTGGTCTTGGTATATTTATAGCATGGTGTATGTTACCTGTGATGGAGAAGTGCTGCGCTGACTATGGATCTGCACAGAATCGCCTATCAGTGAAGGGCTGGATCTTGATATCAGACAGTCCCAGAAGGGCTGGCCTCTCTGAGCCTTGAGTTCCTAATTTCTAGTGGATATGACAAGGAGGCCTGTCTCAGGGCTGGAGTATGACAATGCAGAGAGCTGTGGAGGGGCCGGAGTTGTGTAGCGAGCAAAGCTACCACCTGTCATGCCAGCATCCCACATGGGGGCCGATTTGTGTCTCAGCTCTCTGCCAAGGGCCTGGGAAAAGCAGCATAAGATGGTCCAAGTGCTCAGACCCGTCATCCACGTGAGAGACCCGGATGGACTTCCTGACGTGTGAGTTTGGCCCTTGCACATCCTCAGGTATTTCAGCCAGCTGGATCTCTCTCTTCCTCATTCTGTAATTTGGATTCCAGATAAGTAAGACTTTTTAAAATAAGGCTTTAATACAATGTCTAGCTTCACCATGGATTGTCATTTTCTGACATGGAGATTGAAAACTGTCAGTAACACTGGGTTATTCTGTTCAGAGCTCTTCAGTTCACTATGTGGAACATTTTAGATGACATTCAACCCAAGACTGGAGTCCTTGGCTAATGGGGTCGTATAGAAAATCTGCCTATGATTCAGATAAAACAAAGAAACTACAAAAGGACAAATATTGATACCCAGTACACAACAGGGACCAAAAAAAAAAAAAAAAGAAACTAAAACACTGTGGGGAAATGACATTGAGCTTTTCAGATGGGGAATCATTCATTGACATTAACAAACTAACCCAAATGATGACTTAGGGAGCATGCAGAATTTTGTGCTCTTTAGCTTTCACCTTTAAGTGCTTGCCACTAAGAAAAATACCTTTATTCGGAACTTTCACCTAAATTTTCTCTTACTTCAAACTTGGAATCATGAGTTGTATGCGCAATTGTTTTTTCATGTGGATTTCCCAAACACACTGGATGTCCGTTGGATAGCTTTCTGGGTAGTGTGGACTGGAAAATGAGCCAGAGAGACTAGAGAGGACTCCTCCACAAGACTCACTTCCTCCTGAAACAACAGGACAAAGGACATCAGAGCATGTTCACATGGGATCCCTGTGTAGTTCTAGTCGTGACTAGCTCACACCTGAGGGTCAGGTGTGACCCTGGGCCTGGTGGACACACACAGCCGTACTGGCAGGTTTCACAGCAGATCACAGTCACTTGTGAAGGGAAGTATACCAGGTTAGCTATGAGGGACTGGAAAGTATTGATATGTGGGAGTTCTCTGCCTTTCTCTCTAACCTAACACCTGCTAAAAAAAAAAAAACTATTACATTTGTCCTTTCTATTAACTGTCTTCCAAATAGGGAACATTTAGATTCCAGGGGGGATGGAGTCATCCATAGAATGATAGACTGCGCAGATGCAGGGAGATGGAGCTGGCTGGGCCCACAAGTGGTGAGAGCTCGATGAGGTCTGGGGAATGAGAAGTTCCAGTATAATTTGGGAGATGCTGCAGATTGGGGAGTTTATGACTGAGGTCACCTTTAAGGACTTTCTCATCACTTTCATTGGGTAGATGGTTTCCTTGAACTTAGTAATTGCCCTGAGACCAGAACTTACAGATTCAGAATTTCTCAGGGTCAAAGAAGACAGCAGTGAAATTTAATTTTGTCTAGTTGGTTGTCATGTTGGGATAGACATATACATAACCTATGTGTGTATATTCAATGCAGCAGAACACTTCGAATCACCAAGTTATTTTGGAAGAAATTTGAAGATAGTTCCCTTGGTTGATCCTGACTCTACATTTCCAAGCTGCTTCATTTTTCATCTTTCTTTCCCTCCACAACCTACTTGCAATCCTCCACAAATCCCACAGATTTCTGGTCTTTGTTGAGATGGATGGTGGGAAGTGGTGATGGCCCCACACATCCTAAAGTTCTATCATCGATCAATATTTAGGTTACAATAATGGGACCAGGTCAGATTGAGCCTGGGACTCCTAGCAAGTGGACCACTTGTGATCACTGCCTGTGATGTGGGCTAATAGCCTGGTGCCTGAAATGACACCCCACTACAGTCAACTGTACCTGAAGAAGGGAGGCTGAGTGTGGGCCAATGGACCTTGGAACCCCAGCCCTGCCTCATGGGACTTGGGCAGATTCACATCTCCCCCTTCCAGCCTGCTTCTCTTGTTAAACATTCAGCGAGGCAGACCCCTCAACCACATGGTGCCAGTCTCCACTGCATTGCATCCTGACACACTGCCATGGTTCTCTTAGGAAGGCGTTAGCACTTCCATTTAAAACAAGTGGCTAAATCTGAACACCACCCAGTACGTACATGCATTGAAACATCACCCTGTACCCAATCTATGCGTATGCTTCTTAGATATAAGTTAAAAATGAGGAACAAGTGACTACCTGTAACAGGATCCTGAGGAGCCACAGAAGGACCTAGAAGAGGAAGGAAAAAGACAATGGTGATACGTGGGGTGGGGAATAGTGGGGGGAGCATCAGGGAACACAACACAGTGAGAAAAGGTTGAAGACACTGAGTCATACCATCTGGGTCCTGCAGTAGACTAAAGGCCACGTGTTCTCAGACATCCTTCTGCCACGAGTTGGCACCTGGGTAGGCTCTGTGACTGTTTTGGCCAACAGAAGATGGCGACAGTGACACCTGCGCTAGTGACTGGCAGCTTCTGTCTTCTGTCTCTGGGAACCCTGACCTGCCCATGCAGCTCTAAGTCATCTCTGATGACCTTGGGATGAGGCCCTGAGCCCACCTGGCAAGGTGAGACCCTCAGCTGTCTGCATAAGGCGCCAAGCACGTGAACAACCCTGAGTCCTCTAGACCAGTTATCAGATGAACACCATTGATGACCCTATTCAGTGCTGTGTAAAACTCGCAGCTGAGCCTCGCCCCAGGACTTGACCCACAAAGCTGTGACATATTTAAATGATTGTTGTAAACCACTAGCAACAGATAACCATAATGGCTTCCTTCAAGCAATATTGTTTTCCTGGTTTCTCTGTCACGAATATAATTTATGTAAATGAGAAAAACATGGGTGGATCTTCTTTTGAATATTCATGAATGCTTAACTTCAGCTAGGCCCTGTCTATCACTCACTATTCCAACACACAAAGCTTGCCTTTTTCCAGGAACTCTCAGAACACAGCAAGGTCTTCTCCAGACAGGTTCCCAGGATGCCAGGGTGTTTTGGATACAAGTATTCAATAAATTACATAAGACAATAACTTTTTAAATTATTTTTTTAATCTTTATTTATTTTTAGTACCTGGCCCAATAGCCTAGTGGTTGGATCCTTGCCTTCCGCACACTGGGATCCCATGTGGGCATTGGTTCATGTCTTGGCTGCTCCACTTTGCTTCCAGCTTCCTGCTTGCAGCTTGGAAAAGCAGTAGAAGATGGCCCAAAGCCTTGGGACCCTGCACCCACATGGGAGACTCAGAAGAAGCTCCTGGCTCCCGGCTTTTGATTGGCTCAGCTTTGTCCATTGTGGCCACTAGAGGAGTGAATCTTTGTCTTTCCTTCACTCTGTAAATCTGGCTTTCTAATAATTAATTTGTGATCATTTATTCATTTATAAATATTGTTTCTATGTAATAGTACATGTTATATAATGTATTTGATAATAAATAATACATATTTATATTATTTATTGTGGCCATCTGGGGAGTGAGCCAGTGGATGAACAACCTGTGTTTCTCTCTCACCCCTCTCTTCTCTCTCTTTCTTTCAAATAAATTAAAAATCCTTTAAAAACAGGATCTATGTTAGGTGATTTTTTCCCAATCCTAGAACAGCGCAAGCGCTCTCAGCATGTTTAAGGTAGACCAGGCTAGGCCATTATGCCTAGCAGCTTAGGCATATTCCATGAATTTTCAACTTAGAATATTTTCAACTGACAATGACTAGGATAACTCTATCAGAAGTTGAGAAACCTCTGTATATGAGAAAGGGCTCAAAACAGGGCCTGGATCTCAGCATTTGTAAGTATTTGCTGCCATTATTATTATTGTTATAAAGTTGCCTGGACTAGCAAAAACCATGAACGTACCTGGAGCTGTGGTTGGTGGTAGGGCTTCTGCATCTGGATGCACAAACAAAGGCAACAGATCATATTTCCAGAGTCTGAGCCATGGAGGAGGTAGGGTGACAAGGGACTAGGAGGCGTGTGCCAGGCAGAGGGCCATTGTCTTTCTGGGCATGGGACCCAGAATCCCAGAACAGTCCCCTGGGTACTTGGCACCCCACCCTGTCAATGCACTTGGCTGAATGGGAAGGACACAGCAACTGGATCACCCCTGCTGCATGGCAGCCAGTACTGGACTTCCCTGGCCCCTCTTATGCTGACTCTGGATTTTTTTGTTAAATGCAGATTCCTAAAGTTCCTTTCCAGATCTCCTTACTTACAGTCTCCAGGACAGGGCTTTGCAACATGTACTGCCATGTCCCCAGGTGGTGCGGCTGCATTCCAGAACTTTCCCTGGGCAACCAAGTTCTGCCCATGCCAGCAAGTGTGCTCTGGGGAGGTCACTTAAGGACTGAGGAGATGGGGGGTGGAAATCCCATCCTGGATGCATACTTTCAAAATGTCTTCAACTGCAACATTTGGGCTGTGGCCATGAGGGGAAAGGTACCTGAGCAGATGACGCCAGCATCCTCATGGTGTCCACAGTTGTGCTCTGACCAGCCCAAATGGGCACACTGGCCCAGGGCATGCTCCATTCCAGTGCACTGGAGGTTGTCCAAGAAGATGTCTCCTGATCCAGGGCCAAAGTGAGCCTCTCCTGGAGCAGCAATGGCCCGTCCACACCTCAGCTGTCTGCACACGACTTCGGCTTCATTCAGGTCCCACAGGTCATCACACACGGTGCCCCAGGCTCCCTGGTGGAGGACCTCCACGCGGCCTGAGCACGGGCCAGAGCCACCCACCAGCCTCAGCTCCGGCCAGTCCCCTGTGCACAGAAACAGCGTGTAGGTCCCCAGGCCGTATGCTTTCCTGGGTCCATCAACCCCAGGCTCAGAGGGAGGGCAGGAAGTGGGGTCATCTCCTCATCTGGAGCCCTGGGACTTGCTCCTCATAGCTCTCAGGTCTCTTGAGTTACTGGCTAGGGGGGGTCCTTAGCCAACTGACTGTTTTCTCCCCCAAATTTAGCACTGGCCTTTCAGGTTAAGCCCTGATGACACAGGGCCAAGAGCTACGGCTCCTCCCCCAGGGAGCAGAGTGTGTTTGCTAGCCAAGCAGGGACACTGGTCAATTCCACTGCGAGGTGAATGCGCTGGAGGACAAAACAGGATGCTACCAGGAGAAAAGGGATCAGGGAAGGTGGAGGGGCCATGCTGGGATGATACTTTGAGCCAGGGGGTACAGTGTTTGCAAAATACCTTGAATACCAGTTTGATGTTTGTGTATGTACCTAAAAAATAGGAACTTCACACATACAACTAACTTCACATGTAAAAAAGTAAAAAAAATAATTTCAGATAAGACTTCCAAATGGCCCTAACAGTCTGCACCTGGTGTTCAGACAGCTAGTGAACCTCAAGCTGGAAGGATGGGTGGGTCGAGGGCAAAGTCACAGCAGCAGACAAGGAGCTCGCTTCAATAAAAGGTGTGACTGACCTGGGTCCTGAGCCAGGGACACTTCAGCATCTGTTAGCAGAGAGAATTAAATAGGTCAGTATTACCACTTTTTGTTACGTCTCACCCACTGAAGGCAAAGGTTTTAATGATATTCTTAAACATGTTTGCTGCTCTGATATGGGAAAATGTGTCTTTACTGAAGTGGCTCATCCACAGACACCAAAGGAAGCGTCTCTGGCTGTTGGCTTGCTGCTGCGTTCAGAGAACATGGCCACGTGTGAGTAGCACATTTGGGACTGACTGAGTGGGTTTGTAGCAGGTGAGTTTCACTTTAAGGGTCATTGGGCACATGCCAGACTAGACAGTCAACCTTACAACCTCAAAACCTGGGACTATCATGGCGCCATGAGGCTCTAAGTAGGTTATATGAGCCACACACAATAAAAAGCCACAACACAAATAGATGGGACAATGCTTGTGAATCTGCACCTCGAGTGCAAAGTTGCAGGGGGCAGGTGCTGACATGCACTTGGGCAGACTCTGTGCGGCAGGAATCATCAGAGATTACAATGACTGACTCTTTCAAGTCACTTCAGAGAAGGATGACAGCTGCTGGCTCGTCAAGATCTCCATGTTGGCGCCACTGAACGTGACTTATTCCTACCTAGCACATGAGCAGGCCCAGAGGGTTGTTTTTTTTTTTCCAATTAATGATCATAAGGCTATTAGAATTAGCCAGATGCAGCCACAAAATTTGCTTTGTGTTGGCCTGGAGTGAGAAACAAGGTGGTAAGAATTCCCCCAAATGTGGCCGCTTTGTTGTACTGTATGAGTGCCACGCTAAAGCTGGCTGCACTCCTCCTGGTGATTCTGTGAGCAAGCCATTAGTCTTCTAATTTTATAGAAAAGCAAGCTTGGGTGCTGGGAGTTCATGTGGTCCAGTTTGAGCACCAGCTGTGAGAGGGGTGCAGGCCTGACCCTCTCTGAAGTCTAATCCAGCTGTGCACCCTGGTCTGCCTGTTTCAGATAGACTCCGACTTTGTCAAGCTCTCCAAAAATCCCCCTAACTAAGCATGCATCGTATCTTTGGTTGGAAAGCTTCACTCCAGGGGCTGGCAGTTACAGACTTGCATATTTGAGCAAGTAAGGAGGGATGAGAGAAGTCTTCAGAAAAGTCACAGGAAATATGTGTTACGAATCAACCCTGTGTGGTTTTTCAACATTTTTGGTACCCAAGGGAGCATTTTAAATTTCATTTGCCCACAAACATTTTGAGGTATGCCTATAAACAAAAATTCCCATGTCTCAGGTTTGAGGGTCCCATCCTAGTCCCTGCATGACTGTGAGTGCGTGCAGGGCAGTCTTGGGACACTTGTGGACAGGACCATCTGAAAGGGGCAGGGTACCTGAGCAGATGACACTGGCATCCTCATGGTGCCCACAGTTGTGTTCTGACCAGCCTGAGTGGGCACACTGGCCCAGGGCGCGCTCCACTCCAGCACATTGCAGGTTGTCCAGGAAGATGTCTCCTGATCCAGGGCCAAAGTAAGCTTTTCCAAGAGCAGACACGGCCCGTCCACACCGCAGCTGTCTGCACACGACTTCGGCTTCATTCAGGTCCCACAGGTCATCACACACTGTGCCCCAGGCTCCCTGGTGGAGGACCTCCACGCGGCCTGAGCACGGGCCAGAGCCACCCACCAGCCTCAGCTCCGGCCAGTCCCCTGCACACAGAGATAAGGACAGGGTGGGTTGGGGGGGAGGTGTGAGTCTCCAGGGACCCTGCAGACAACAGAGATGTGACAGCTACTGTCCTTAGAAGGCCCTGTACCTTCCCACGAGTTTGTCTGAGCTCCCACCCCACTCTACTCTGGAGCACATGGGGGAGCCAGCCACCCAGCCAGCCAGCCAGCCAGCCTCTTAGTCAGAAGCAAAGCCATTCAGTTAGCAAATGACATTCAACATAAAGTGTTCACTAAGAACTGATTTTTCCAAATGTCCAGCCAATCTATTCTGGCTAAACACAAGCATGTGAAGTCATTGGTACTGTGACCTGTGAATTTATGAAGCAGTTTTGTGTGTTTGTGGGTTCACCTCAACCTCATAATAGTTCAGGAAAACAAGCAGAAAAGTGCACATCTCTGTGGGCTGGTTCTAGCTCTAAGGGAATTGGAGGCTGGGACTCGCAGTGCTGCAGCCCAAGCCTCACCCCTGCTGAGGGGCAGGTCTACGCGCAGGTCTGTGGGCTCCAGCACTCTCCATTTCCTCCTCTGCTCATTGCCTCGCTGCCCATAGAACAGCTCTGCCCAGGTCGAATGCTCCCCACAACCCACATATTAGACACTTGGTCCCCGGGGAGGTGCTACTGGAAGAGGGCAGAACCTGCCAGCAAAGCATCCACCGGGAGGCCTGAGCTCGTTGCAGGGGCTGCCTCAGAGAGTAGCTCTCGTGGGGATTGAGCTTGTGTCTGTTCAGTCTTTCTGCTTCCTGTTTGGACACATGCTCCCTTCTGTGCACTTTACCGTTCACCAAGTTAGAACTGGCGTCCGGCCATTCAGGCTGTCAGTGCTTTCCTTCATCGACAACTTGTCTCAGGCATTTTGTGCAGTGTGAAAAAGCTGACAAAAGAGGCTCTGACACTCCACTCACTTGGGAAAAGCCTTTTGGGCTGGTGTTGTTTGCAGGGGTTAAGCTGCCCCTGCGACACCAGCATCCATATTGGAGTACAGGTTCAAGTCCTGGCTGCTCCATTTCTGATCTAGCTCCCTGCTAAAGCAGTTGGGGAAGGTAGTGGAATGGCTAAGTGAGTGAGCATTTGCCATCCCCATGGGAGACCCAAAGGCAGTTTCTGGCTCCTTTACTCAGCCATTGCAAACATTTGGGGGAACCAGGTGATGGCAAACATTTGGGGGAACCAGGAGAGGGAATTTCTCTCTCTCTCCTCTGTCTTTCAAATACACAAAATAAATCTTTAGGGAAAAACAAGGCTGTCAGTGATGGAGATGGAGCTAACTGGGACTGGGATTGGCATTAGAAGAAAAGTGAGAATCCCATTAGAAGGCACTTGAATACTGCTCAGGCTTTGAGGGCTCTGAAGGGCACTGAGAAAAGGAATACTCCTCCTGGGATGTGGAAGCCAAAGGATCCCACAAGTTCTGAACGGCCTTAGAGGTTTGGGTAGAGTTGTTTGGTCCATGAACTGTTTGCAACCTGTCCTGTTGCTGTGTCTGAAGCAGGTGCAGGGAAGAACTTGGTGAGTGGATGCATTCTGGAGCTTACCTGGCCTTGTAGGTGCTGTCTGGGGTGCTGCAGTCGGGATGGCTGTGGATACAAGAAGACAGCATCCTTCAGTGAAAAGAGAGGGTAACTTGGCAGAGTCAAGGGGGCAGTGTTCTGGTACATGCCATGATTCTGCCTCGTTCTTTTCCTATCATTTTTACAATAAGTGACTTCCCAAATCAGACTGTCTTTTTCATGTGAGTTTTGATGTTTCTCAGGTGTTTGTGTGTGTGGGGAATCCACAGAAGTAAGATTCATGCTTCCTGCCCTGTCACCAGGAATATACAATATTTAAATCGTGCTTTTCTGTGCCCAAGCACAAACATACACAGCCAACATGCTTTGGATCATGCTTGCATCTTGCTGACTCTCCCTGAAGGTGTGTTCTTTTATTAGGTGCTTCTCATTGTCTGATTAAAACCAGGATTTAACACCATTTAGGCACAGTGCCTGCATGTTTGGTAGGTGTAGCTTGGAACCAATGTGAATCACCATCACACTCATGCCAAGATCGTAAGGACAGAATCTCTCAGATGCAGTAGATTTGGGCAGGGAACTGGGAAACGTGAGAAGAGCAAAATGATGGCAATAAACACTAGGAGGGTGGACCGAGGAAGACATGTGAAGCAGAAGAGGGGATTAAGTACCCCACAGAAGGCAACTCACTGATCAGATGTGGAGTCTGGGACTCGGCCTCTGCAAAGACAAGGAAACAAACATTGAGTACCAATGATAGCAACTCTGCTTCTTGCTTTAGGGCAGTCCTCCATGTTCTAGGCTACATCTCCCAGGCATGCTCTTTGAGCCATCCCAGCACTTTGCTGACAGTGCTGGAGACTGTTCTGATTGCGTGATGGACAAGGCAGACGCTAGACACCTGCAGTCTGTCAGCCCCACCTACTTCCTCTGCACGGCAAATGGGGTAGGCCCTGGGGTCATCACTGAACCCTGCAGGCTTCAGTGTCCACATCAACAAAAGGGACTAGGAATGGTGTTACGGGAGAAGATGACACACACAAAGTGCTTAACATGCTGCCTGGACTACAGTAGCCATTCTACCAACATGAGCTGCTCTGCTGAGTACTTTGGTTACTGCTGCGTTGTTTCTGATAAACTCAAGTACAGTGATTCATGTGTCATGGCGAAGATTGCTTTTGGTCAAGCCTATTGGGAGTTTTGTGTCCCTTCTGTATTTTATCTCACAATTCTTTCTCCAGATTAGGAAAGCTTTCCTTTATTATTTTCATTGAATACATTTTTAGATCTAACTTCTCTTTCTATGCCTTCGAGAACTCCCATAGCTCTTATATTTGGCCTTTTAATAATATCACTTATTTCTTGAACACGTTTCTTAGCCTGGACTCAGTTCCCCTCCCAGCGTTTTGATTCCCCGCCCCTCCTTTTGCTGAAGAAAATGTCTTCCAAATTCTGAGATTCTTTCTTCTGCCTTGTTTATCCCATTATAGAGGCTTTCCACTGAATTTTTAATTTGTTGCATTGTATTCTTCTTGACAACAACAAGAAGCACATGCAGTAGTTCAAGGAATTTAAGGAATATGTTATATAGGAAATAGCAGCAACAAATCATATGAAAACTGATATATTGGAAACAAAGGATACAAAGTCTTCAGTAACATTGTGTCTCTTGCTCTTGGTCATTGCTACTCTTGGCAACAGTTTCCTGTTCTCAGACTCTGTTTCTAGACTATGCTGCCTGCTGGTCTGCAGGTTGATTTCACTGATTGTTTCTTTGTTTGCAGCACTTGTGCTGCTCCACTGGCAAGGTTCAGTCCCAGGCTCTTGTGCTAGGTTACCTCCCGGTTTCCGTAACTCCAGCTCCCTGTGCTGTGGCCACACCACTGCCTGCACAGCCTTTGTCCCACTCCCAGTCTGACCAGCTTCAGGGATTAGGGGGACAGGGGACACCAGCTGTCCTAAATCACAGGGTTGTCAGTGGTGCTGGTCTTGCTGGAATCTGCTGGCTGTTAGGTCTTATGGCTATCTGGACCTATTTTGGGTGGAACTTGTTGGATGCCAACTCGTTGCTGTCTTCCCTGTGGGACCAGTGCAATGAGTTAAGCCAGGTTGAGTTCTTTCCTGGTTTGGCACCTGCGCAGCTCACTGCTGGAGGTTGTTCCTCCAGCCTTTTCCTCAGTACACAAAATGGTACCTATTGTGGCAATGACAGGGTCTGAGCCTGCTGGCCATTAGACCAATAGCCAATAGCCTCCAGACCTATTTTGGGTGGAACCTGCAGAATGCCATGTCCGTACTGTTTCCCTGTGGGACCAGTACAATGTTTTGAGTTGGAAGTAAGTTTGCTCCCAGCTTAGCATATGCTCAGCTTATTTTTTCCTCAGTAAACAAAATGGTGCCTGATGTGACACTGGTAGGAGTCTAGGCTATTAAATTCACCCTGTTCTGTACCCGCCTGCTTGGGCTCTGCCACTCTGCCCCTGCTCATAGTCAGATTAAATAAATTATCAGGAAAGGCAGTTCTACACCTGGATTCACCTCCTGAGTGAATTCCCCTTGCCACCTGGCCACTGGTGGAGCTCCAATTGCCAATCACCACTGGGGTATCTGGTCACTGCAAGACCACTCTGCTGTCTCTGCTTTTCCCCCATGTCCACGGGTTTCCAGGTGTCCCTCTGCCCTCGGCCTGTCCTCTCCTATTTCCTGTGTTTCCTTCTCAGCCTACTGCTGCCCCTGATGCCTCCTTATCATTTGTAGCCTCCTAACACCTTTTGCTGAGAGGCAGGCACACGTCAACTTAGCATGCTCTAGCATATTCCATTTGTCTACTTGTTTGACTTTGTCTAGTGTGTGCTTTCTGTTTGTCCTCTAGTTGCATGCCTTGTGTTTATTTGGATCCCCTGTAAGTATCACAAAGATATCTTTCAGGCTGGACCACATCTTCTTCTGCAGGTCACCCCCCCATTGTACCAGACTCAGAGTGTGTCAGAAATGACTCCCTAATGAGCAGGCTACAATGAGCAATTTACATGAAACAAAAACGCTAACAACGATCAGGAATTCATGACATACTATCACTCTGACAAATGCACCTTTGCACCCTTGCATGCAACCCTTACAATAAACCTGGCCAGCAAGGCCCTCTTATCATTTCCATCACTCACAGGAGGAGCTGGGGCTTGGAGGGGTCAAGTTGCTTGTCTACCCCACAGCAAGCCAGGATGGTAACTGTTGCTCTCCATCTTCCTTCTTACCTTTGGCTGTAGAGTAATAGTAAGCAACAAAGTTTTCCCCTGTGGTGTTGAGGCTCCTGAAGTAGACAAGGCTCATGGAGCTGGAGGAGGACACGTAGGTGAGGTGGGTGCCAGAGCAGGCCTTGCCCAGGGACTTGACTGAGGAAGGAGGGCCATCCAGGATTTTGAAATACTCATTGGTACAGTCGAAGCTGGGGAGACAAACCCAAGGCTGCCCTTTAGTCTCCTCGTCAGAGCTCCAGGAAGAGCACTGTGGGGTAGGTGCCTCATGTTCTTACTGTGCAGAGCAGGGAGTGGGTGAAGAGCTTGTGAGTGGTGCAAATGCGGTACACATCCCTTTGGGCCTGGTTCTCAGCTGTGGCAGCTGCCGCCTCGGGGTAAGGTGGCTGTCACTGGAGGCGTGCCCGATGTACCTGTTCTGCAGGCCAGGGAGCATTCCGAGCCCGTGGCACACTGCCAGGTAAATCAAGGCAGTTTCTCCATGTTGCAGATCAGGGCCAGCAGACCAAGAAACTGTGTGATCTTTCTGGGGCCTGCTGCCACACTGGCTCCAGGTTCAAACAACCCATTTGCAAGCTTTTGACTGCTGACCTGCTCATAGGCAAGTAGGCATGCAGATCTGCCCAGCTGACTCAGCACAAGTCATTTGATTTTGCTCATCCTCCACCGGACATTTTGTCCAGAACCCTTAGCCTGTGCCTAAGGGTGGTTCCAGAGGCATAAACCATGATCATCCTTCTAGGAATGATATCAGCCTTGACTATTTATAATGTTATAACTCCAAATTTCCTGACTGGTGAGGTCTAGCACCCTGAATGGTACAGCTCATCCGGCTGGTCAGCACACATGCATTTTCTTTCTCTCATTTCACTCTGGTTTTTTTCTTTGTTTCTCATATATTTAATTTTAATTAAAAATTCATGGAAGCATAAACAAAATCAATGATATTTCTACACACTGATAGTAAACACGAGGAAACCCAAATTGCAAACAGCATCATTTACAATCACTCCAACAGCCACAAAAGGAATTCTTTCTCACAAATGTAACAAAACTGGTATCAAGTTTGTATATAACCAGCTAACATAAAAAACAACACTAACTATTAGCTAGCAATGTGGGGAAACCAAGTCTTTTGTATGTCTTTTGGGGAAGATATAAAATGATAATCTCTTGGATAAAGGGTCAGTTTCTTTATGGTACTAAGTGTTCTGTATCTAGAATGATGGTGATTACATGCATCTGTACATGACCTAACACAGCACAGGACAACCACATACAACTAAAAGCTTGCAAAGAATAGTGGAATCCAGGTGGCCTTTCGCACAGCAGTGAGGACGTCCACATGGCACATCGGAGTGCCCAGTTTAGGCCCATGCCAGCCCCCTCGTTTGGAGCTTCCTGTTGACATGCATCTTGGCAGGCAGCAGATTAGATCTCACATCCTAGGGTCCCTCCCACCCACATGGGGGGACCTGAACTACTACCAGCTGCTGGATTTGTCTGTCCCAGCCCTGGCTTTGTCTGTCCCAGCTCCTGGCTTTGTCTGTCCCAGCTCCTGGCTGTTGTGTTCATTTGGACAGTGAAGCTGCCAACAGAAGATCCTTGCTTATCTCTGTCTCTCTATCTTTCAAATAGAATGAAAATAAATATTTAAAACATTTTTTATTTTACCCATTTGAAAGACAAAATAACAGAGATGCAGGGAGAGACAAAGATACAAATCTTCCACGTGCTGGTTCATTCCCCAAATGGCCACCATGACTAGGGCTGGGCCAGATGGAAGCCAGGAGCCAGGAGCTTCCTGGTCTCCCATGTGGGTTCAGGGGCACAAGCACTTGGGTCATCTTCTGTTGGTTTCTCAGTTGCATTAGCAGGGAGATGGATTCCAAGTAGAGCATCCGGAACACAAACTGGAACCCACAAGCACTGGCAGCAGCATCACTTGATGTGCCAACAGAACCAGCCCCAATTTTAAAAAAAAAAAAAAACATAACAAACATGACATAAAGTATGGAAGAGACTTCAAAAAGGTCATAACAAATATGTATGAAAAAATGCAAAGGTTTAAAATTTTCAGCACCAAAGTGACTTATCTTTATATTCCATTCCCCACAAACTTTCCAGCGGTGCCCTCCGATGCAGTCTACCTAACAGCTCTGATGTCTGCTTCCTGGCTTTGACATGGCTCGGCCACCATCAAGAGAAACTTGCTGAGAAGGACATAGGACCCATTGCATTTGCTGCTTCCTATATGGCCATACTCTCAAAGCAAGAAATTAAGACATTCAGGAAACACTCTCTTACTTAGGACTCAGCCATGGGAATCAGTGACCCGGACCTTTAAGTACACAGTGTTATCAGCAGTGCACTTTGGACCCACCTGAGATAGGGGAACGCCAGCCGGACCTGGTCTGAGGCATTGGCCTTGATTTCCCACATGCAGGTGATGTTGCTGTGTATTTTCCTCTGGGGAGGGTTCCGGATGGCTCCGGATGAGTTGGTGATAACGCCACCACACTGGGATTTTTCTAAACACAAAATGATGGTTCAGAATTTCAGACTGATTGTTCAGTTCACTAATTTCCTAATTTACACCTATTCTTTCTTTTCACTCACTGCCCTCCCAAAATGGTCTTGTTGGTCATTTGTTTGTGTCTTAGGATGTATTAAGGAGATAAGCTAATCTAAAAGCTGGAAACTTAGGGCGTGGGCATACTTGAAATTTACAGTGTCTCTTTTGAGAATTCTTCATCGCCATGGGCTTGCCTGGTGTGGAGTTGGGGGTGCAAGACTGGGTGGTAGGGATTTACTCTTAACAACAGTAGTGTTAAAAGGTTATTAGGGATAAATAGTAAATTGGTGTCTAGAGGCGAGACTAGTTAAGCATGTAATAGTAATAGGTGTACAAGGGTGCTGAGTAGGGATAAGGCAAGCTTTCAGCTGTTAACCACTCTTGGCTTCGGTAACGCTTGTTAACGCTTGGCTTCTGTAATCACTGCTTGGCTTTGCTGCATAAAGAACAGGAAGGATGCCAGGATAGGCCCAAGGTCAGAGAGTAGGCCTAAGTTTCACTTCACTCCAAAGTTTCATTTTTCTCAGAGTGATGGAGTGGGCAGTGGGGAACAGCCTTGGGAACTAGGCCAATCATGGGCAACCACACGTCCACAAGTGACATTACCAAGATAAGGACTGCTTGCTAGAGACGTGTTGTGCATGACTAGGAGGGAATAAAAAGAGTCTGCAAGAGACAAGTGGGGTCCCTGTCAAGACCGCACTGTGTTGGATGGGACATGGACCCTAGCTCAAGCTAGCAATAAAGTTTCTTTGCTTTTGCATTGTTGCATGTGGAACTTGTCTGTCTGTGGGTCAGGGATCTTTCGGACCTAACATTTGGGGGGCTCATCCGGGATCCCCACAGTGGACAGGTCTTTCCATGGAACATAGAAACTTGTCTGAGACACCAGTTGGGAGGACTGGTCGGAGTTTGAGACAGCTAGTCAAAGGTGACGACTAGTTGAAGGGCCCAGAGGGAGCCGGCATAAGATCTAAGCAGATGCACAGGGCGGTCTCCGGCTGCGAGGTGGGGAGATGTCCCCACCATCCTACAGGAGTTCCGAGAGCCACTTAGTGAGGAGTCATTTCCAAGATCTGGTAGGTGAGGAACTTTTCTGGATGCATGCTTAGAGTGTTGTTTTGGTATGTGTGTCTGTGTTCAGTAGAAAATAGATTTAATTATGTATATATTGTCTGGATTGCTTGGTGATTGTTTAGCGGTTTGTGTGACTATTGTTGAGGGTACTTTGTGGTCTGTGTTGGTAGTGATGGGTGTGTATGGACCAAATCTTTTCTTAAGTTCACTTTTTCCTCACCTTGAGTAAATGCTGTCAGTAGGCACAGAAGCTCCGAAGGTCCAGGGTTGCCCCAGAAATGAGGCAGAGGCAAGGAGCAGGGGTGGGTGGGAATGAAGTTGGTTCACCTTGACTTTGTCTAGAACTGGTTTACTGATCACCTACCACGGGGGAAGAAGCACTCTCATCCACCCCTCTGCCACCCTCAGAACTGACCAACCAGAGTGTTCTACAATACCTGAGAAATTGAGAACCTGCTTGCTGTGTGCAAAGGCACATGGGATAGGAGGAGAGGTGGTGAGAGAGATGCTGGGCTAGGTGAATCCTCAGCCCTAGTCCATCTGTCTCACTAGATAACCAGGTGGGTCTGTATCACTCAGTGACCCCACTGGCTTGGAGTATAAGACACAGCCAACTTCCAGAACTTGCTTTCCTTCAATTAACCTTTCTTTAAAGTGTATTTGTACCAGGAAACAGCCCAATTCTAAGTGCCTCACATTTTCTTTCATTTATTCATACCATTCACCTGACTCCTGAAATGCTGTCTCCCATTCTTGCCTCCTTCCATCCTTTCTATTCCAGCCCAAGTTTCCCCCTTTTAGGAAGTTCTCATGATCATCTGGACTAAGCCTGATATCTGCTTTCTCCAGCCCATTACTGTGACGCTCGTGGGTCTGGCCATGCTGTCCTGAGTGGAACAACTCGGGACACGTCCTGTCTCCCCAGCAGGGGTAGGACAGGCAGGCAGGAGGAGTGAAAGAGCAAGGAATGTTGAATTTCAGGAGACTGGGCCTGCAGCTCAGCAGCCCCATCTAGCTGCAACTTGAGGAGAGGTGATTATGTCACAAGCTCTGTTGAGGCTGAAGAATATGCACCTGGCAGAGCACGCCTCATGGTCTGTCCTGGTTGGCAGGTGAGTCGAAGTGTGGAGGTGCAGGAGGGTCTGCTTGGGCGATGATGCCAACACACAGGAGTGTGTTCCAAGAAGGTACAGAACGTCACACAGAGAGCACCCACTCACCCGGGAGCACCCCACAGCACCCCGCAGCACCAGCCTGGCCTGAGAATGCAGGAAGAGTGCAGCTGGGCTTGCCCGGGGATACAGTCACATTTTTCCTGTTAATGAGACTTGTCTCCCCCTTGGACCACAGACTTGTCTGGGTCATCTGTGTTCCTACTGCAGGACCTGGCTCAATGGTAAGCACACAGTAAGTAAGTAAGATGAAAGCTTACTAATCAAGTACAGAAAAGATGCCCAGTGTGGGTTCAGGCAATGGAAATTCACAGAGCCACACGGTCTCTTGGGCTCTGTGCCAGTAGGAATGCAGGAGCCAGAGGTGAGTGCACACCTGGGCACTCTGACAGGGCATGTGGTTCATCTAAACAGCATCTTAACTTACAAGCCACCTGCCTGCTTCCTGCCACTCAGTTTTCTTCATTGCATTATGTGACAGCCACTCAGTTTTGTCTATGATTTCTTGCTGTTTTTAAAAGTTCTTCAACCACCCTGCCCTGAAAGGATACTGAACCTGATCTAGAAAGTGAAGCAGGTTCAGGGATGGCACCTATATTGCTTGGGATCAGAATCCTAGAATGTGGAAGGACCAGCTTTTCCTACTATTGAGCAGTGCCCCGCAAGGTGCCCCTCTCTCATCTTGCTCAGATCAGTGCTCAGGCACCTCCATACACAGCCCCTAATTGCCCAGGCAAGGCTTTTCTTACCTGCTGACGGCAGTGACAGGGACTCAGCGACTGTGGTCAGTGGGGGCTGTGAGACAAGATCGGCTACAAGAAAAACAAGAACGTCAGGGCCAGCGACTAGAAACGAAAACCAGTGAGAATCTTGCAGATGCAGGCACAAGGGTTGACAACCGTTTTGTTCACCTGCCTGTCTTTTCTTCAGCTCAAATGCCATCACCCTTCTTCCCTTGCGGATTTGTGTTGTGGCCCTTCCGGAGCAGGGAGCAGGCCAGTCCTGCAGAGCAGCCCTGATACCCTCCAGGCCTACCGGGAGGTACGAGGACACGTTCCTGCATTGTTTGGGCTGGCTCAGCTCCTCACCCCTCCTGCTTGTAATTCTCAGAATGACTGCAGAAGACAGCTGAGAACACAGTATCCTGAGATGAGAAGGAACTGTCTGGGACAGCCTGGCTCTGTCCTTGTCCTTCCTAGAACATGGCGTTTGGCAGCACATGTCAAACGGCCCTGAGGCATGAAACACAGAGCCAGTGTTTCTCAGGGTTTCCAGCTGCCAGAGAAGTGGAGCAGGTGCTAATGAAACTCCACCCGCCCAAGGCTTCAGGGAGAGGTAGGACCATGGGGACCTTATGTTCTCTTTGAGCCCCTGCCAGGGCCAAGAACCCTTGCACCAGCCATTTCATCCTAGATTGATTCTTTTTAATTCCAATTAATCTGTAAAAAATAACTCTGCATTGATAAAATCTCGCATCACTGCCACTGGTCAGCGCATTTAGCCAATTAAATAAATGTATGTGTGGATGGAAAAAAGGAAAGAAGAAACCTAACGTGGCCGGAAAGGCAACTTGCTGCTGGGCTAACACACCCCTGCCACACTCAGTTTGTCACTGAGTTGGGGGCTAGCAGGAACACAGGATGAGCTCAAGGTCTCACCTCAAGCAACTTGAGTTAACGACTAGTCCTGCTATGCTGTTTGCCTTCAGCATCCTTGGACTGACTGTGCCACGCCAGTTCTGATCTCAGGGAGAAGGAGCACAGAGGTGAGGTCAGTTGTGAAAACTCAGCCTCACACAGTCCCTGCCTAGAGAACCATGGGTCCACCAGCAGTGTTCAGTGTGTGTGAAGCAACTGGTAACTCTGTAAAGAATGCCTGAAAGAACGCATTGTTTGGTTATTGTCCTACAAAGATTTAAAAAGACATGTATTACTTTAAGATTTAAAAATGTAAGATACTGTATTAATATATAAAGTTAATTATTAGACTTCAATTTCTTATTTTGAGACATTTAACCATGGAAAGCATGTACAATACAAAGACAAGTAAATATATTTCTATATTTTTAAAAACCTTATAAATGTTGAATTTTAGACTTACTCTGTGGCTATGGAAGGGTCGACATAACAGTACAAGAGTTAGTGCTACAGGAAGTGTGTGTGCTTGTGAAGAGACTAACAACGGGGACCGGGGCATCTTTATAGAGACGCAGTGTGCATCACTGCGACACGGAGCTATGTGTGAAAGCAAAAGGAGAACATCATATTTTGTCCACAGAGGCTTTTCTAGATAGGCACTGTTTCATATCCACAATGCAGCCACCCGTTAAAATCTCATAGCTCAGAGCTGGCACTGTGATGTAGCAGACTAAACCTCCACTCAGGGTGCCACATCCCATAGGTACCAGCCTACAGGTGCTGGTTTGAATTCTGGGTGCTCCATTCCCCTCTGGCTCCCTGCTGATGTGCCTAGGAAAAGCACTGGAGGACACCCCCACATCCACATGGGGCACTCGGAAGCTGTAGGTTTCCGGCTTCAGACTGGTCATGGCAGCCATCTGGGGAGTGAACTAGCAGGGGAGGATCTTTCCTTCTCTCTAACTCTGCTTTTCCTGTCATTTTCTCAGTGTGATTGGCTGTTGGTGCCATCTCCACTGAGAAGCTCTGTGTGATTCTTGCAGGACAGAAGGGCAGGGAGCTGTGCTCCGGTGTGAATTCTGCTTTCACCACTTCCTGGCGAGTCCTCCCTGCCTCATTTTACCCATAAGTAAGTGGAAGAAAGTGCCACTTTCCTTATCGTGCTTGTTTGCTGTGAGATTAGGCGAGGACACGATAAAGTCAAAGCCCCTGGCGCTGACCCTGGTGTCTGTAACGCCTTGAGCAAGGCTGTTTCCGTGTGTGCACTGCCCCAAAAGTGAGTACTCAGAAGCTTGTTCCAGAGACTCACCTCCTGGCCTGAGTGCCAAGGGCAGGGCTGTTGATGCAGACACAGGCGAGGGCGCTGGCAGCACGTGTCCTGATGCTGTGAAAAATGAGAGAGGGCAAGTGTTCACAGCAAGAACCACATGGAGTTCTGACTCGGGGGTGTCTCGGGGAGCCCTTGGCCCCTGCTGATGACCCTCTCCACACTGCTGGCTCCTCCCACCCCAAGGGCAGGAGGAAGATGCTGCTGAGCTGTGAATTCAGAACAGGGCCGTGCGAGGAGCTGCCTAGTTCCACCGTCATCCTGTTTGGGAGCCAGCCTGACTTCAAAGTGCCTGTCCCTTTTCCCACCTCCCAAGGCAGAAGTGCAAGGTCGCTCTGGGGTGGGACAAGCCTTTGGTTCCCACCTGAGCTGCTTTCCTCAACCCAGGCTCTCTGGCTATGCTGGCCTCCATTTACCATTTTCCCACTTGATTAAAGTCAAGTTGTAAAAAAGCTGTGCTGTTCTCAAGTGTGGGAGAGGAAAGGCTAATTGACTGACTGATTTTCGTTCTGAGATCCCTGCAGGCAGGGCCAATCCTTGACTCTGCTCACTGGATGCAAGGCCTGGGCAGGGAAGAAACACCGCATTTTGTGGTTGCTGTGGAGTGGCAATATTGTGAAGAACTTAACTATGTGGCACACCAGGAATGCCCAGGGAGTGCTTGGTGTCACATTAGCTATGCCAGGGAGACATTGCTGGGGCGAGAGTGGCATGAAGGCCAGGGTGCCGTGGCTCACGTGGGAGGTAACAGCCGATCAGCACAGCAGGGACATCATTCCCAATCCCACACAGGAGAATGACATGCTTGCAGTGAGCCCATTTGGGCCAGCTAGCCTCAATACAGCACTGTGGCTTCCCCACCAAGCACAGCTGTAAACAGGGGAGAATTCACTTTCCTGTCTTGGAGCTCTGTTGTTCAGCTTGTAAAACACGTTCCCCGTGAGCTGCACACTCTGCTTCTCGGAGCGTCCGCAGGCCCATTTTGAGATCTCGCTGTTGTTAGCTTGCACTCTGCCTGTGTAAGTGGCAGGGATTTGGGGCTCTCGCCTGATGTGTGGCTTGTTCACCCGGAGAGTGGGTTAGCACAGCTTGCTTCCACACCATTCCTCAGTGAAAACGAATTCTCACTAAAATCATTGTGAGGCCAGTCAGACTAGCTTGGGGCTCAAAACATCACTTAAGATGGCTCACAGGTGTTTTAGGGTGAGCTGATTTGTGGCTCCAGCTGGCAGTTGGTGACACAGTGCTGAGGAGAAGTGGGCTTAAGCATCAACAGGGGACACGTGTTGTCCCTGGGCGGGCACAGGCCAATGATGCAGGAGGCAGGCTCGCTCTCAGGACTGCAAGAGCATCCATTGGTAGGAGGTGGCCTCCTCAGCATCTGCCAGGTCTGCAGACACACCAAGTAGGACATCTTCTCTCTGTCCTATTGTCACTCCTCCTGTGTTGTCATTCTCACAGGAAAGAGTTCATCCCTGTTTCACAGTGAGGAGGCTAAGCCTGTTGCCTTTTGCCTTGCACAGCAAGGGGTAAGTCATCTAACCTCACTGGACACCTTGGGAACAGGTGCAGTAGCAATGGACAGGCCTCATGAATCAATGGGCCATTCTTTGGATTTTCCAGAAATAACTTCCAGGAGATAGAAAAAGGAGTTTGCCAGGAATCTTAGGGATGTGGTAAGTAGCCCAGTTTGAAAATAGAAAAATCACCACTGCCTTTTAATCAGGTGTCCGCACAGTAAAGAGGCATCAAGCCACTCCGCTATCCTCCAGGTGTCACTGCTCTGGACTGAGGATGTGTCTTGCACCAAGGAAATGCAGCAGCCAGAGCCACAGCAGCAGGGCAGGATGTCCTACCTGCAGGTGTCACCTCGGCAGAAGCAGCTCCAGCGCTTGGGCTGGGCAGGAGGCCTGGCGATCCACCAGCACCTGAGGGTTGACATGCATCAACATGGCAGGTTAACAGGTGTGTCTCACACTGTTTACCATGCTGAGCCAGGCTGAAGGTGCCTAAAGAGACACAGAAGTCATGACATCCAGGGAGAGGACAGCCCCTCACCTGAGCAGATGACGCTGGCGTCCTCCAGGTGCCCACAGTTGTGCCTGGCTGGGACCCCGTGCATGCACTGTCCCAGGTGGCTCTCACTGCCCACACACTGCATGTCATCCAGCCAGATCTTTCCAGCACCTGCCCCAAAGTGGGCTCCTGAGGGTGCTGCCACTGCCCGGCCACACTGCAGCTGGTGGCACACGACAGCAGCCTCGGCCAGGTCCCAGCCGTCGTCACACACAGTCCCCCAGATATCCTGGATGAGGACCTCCACTCGGCCTGAACACTTTTCTGGGCCATTCTGCAGCCTCACCTCCATCCGGGTTCCTGGGGAGGCACAAAGAGGGGGTGATTGGGCACTGGCCCACCAATTCTAGAAATTTCTTTGACCTTTGACTGCCCTGGGGGCGTGGCTCCATCCTCATCTTACAAATACACAAGCTCACACTGTTCTTGTGCACCCACATGTTAGAAAGAGCCAGGATAACATTCAATCGCAAATGCCAATAAGACTTGGCTCCATCTTCCTTTCCAAACATTGCAGATCTCTGTAGGAAACTTCCAAAACTTCTACATCTCTGCTAGCAAGAACAGTTCACTTGTGATGTCTCTTATACGGAGACAAATAGAAATGTGTTAATACAGCTAAGGAAATATTGAACTAGAAAATTTATGAGCTGATCATAACTATAGTCTGCATCACCCAGAAATACTTTAGTCTTAGAATAACTTGTTCTTGGGTCCCATAAAAATCTTGCTTCTCGACTTCACCATGCAGAGGAAACAGGATGGGATATAGCATTTGTTGTGAGTTCAGTACCTGAGAACCAGCAATGTAAGCATTTCTCTGTTAACCTTCGTAAGTGGAAATAGGCTCTCTGTTAAGAAATGAAGACTCAGAGATGGCTTCAAGTCCCACAGCATGGACGTGGGCTGTGGTCTCTCCCAGGCTGGAGAAATGCCTCCAGCACAGGATCATCCCTATCTTCCCAAGCCTTTCCTGCACTTACAGATACGGGAGTGGGGGCCTCAGGAGTTGCTGTGGTGGCTGAAGGCTGGCAAAGGACATCAGCTTAAACAACAGCAAGCATAGACCATGGGCGGCAGGCGGGTGAAGAGAATCAAGCAAATGTAAACTCATCCTATGACCCCATGTCCTTCAGAAACTTTGGTTTATTCTCTCTGCTATTCCTCTGTCACTACCACCACCATGAAATGAGATTATTTCACTTTTTATTAGCTCACTAAGTGATCATAGTAAACTTAATGTTGGATTCCTTGCTCAGCAGAAATAAACATGTTACAAGAAGAAGAACTTAAGGCCATTTCACTTAAAGAGATAAAAACAGTCTCTTTAATAACGCTGTGTGATGCTATTCACCCAAAAACTGTGAGATGCCAAGAAATGAAGACAGAGTGCCTGCTTTCAAAAGGCTTCAGAACAGGCAGGTGTTCATTGTAGTAGTTGAGATGCCACGAGAGACATTACATCCAAGATCACAGGGCCTGTGTTTGAGTCCCGGCTCTGCACACAAACCCAGCTCCCCGCTAATGTGCACCCAGGGAAGCTGCAGCTGATCACCCAGGGTCCCTGCCACTCTTGAGGGGAACCTGGATTGAGTTCTAAGATCCTCCTATCTTTGATCTGGTCTAGCCCCAGCTGTCGTGAGCATCTGAAGCATGAACCAACAGAAAGAGCGCGCTCTCTCTCTCTCTCTCTCTCTGAAATAAAATTTAAAATGTCAACAACTGGCAAGTATTAAGTAGCTGCAATGTGAGGTGGGTTATGGAGGAAGTGAGCATAGGGGGCATAGCCCAGAGAAAATGTCTCCTGGTGGAGACCAGAGACAGAAGGAGAAACAGAGCACTGAAACCCTGGTGGGACTGGCACAGGTGGAGGAGAGGAGCACTCCTTCCAGCAGCGCCAGAGTTGGAGCACAGCAGCCTCGGTTTCAGAAATGAAGGGAGGTGGAACAGTGTGTTTTAATTTGCCTGGAGTACCCCAGTGGCATAGGCATTAATCCCAATACCTGGATTTCTACGATTTCCTTAACACACATAATGCGGGAAACTTCTCAAGAAAAGGCACATAAAGGAAAGAGAACTCGAGTCAAGTGTATTTCATAAGCATGGCATCCTGGAACTTCCAATCGAGATTTTAATTTGGCCAATTGTATGTTATCCATAGGCATCATACATAGGGAAACTTGTTGCATTGGCTTAGAGCAGTGTTTCCTCACCTCAGGGGACCATGGGTTCTGGGTGTATGTGTGTGCAGGTGCATGCATAGTTCACCTCCTCATCTTACACAGCCAGGGGTTCTAGGAGCAGATGCTCAGAAACCTGCTCACTCCAAGGAGGGACCGGGGGTGATTGTCAACATTTGTCATTCAATTTCTATTTTGTTCGGGTTGCTGTAACTAGGAAGTCTCTTAAGATTCTAAGAAATACATGAGCTGTAAGATTTCAATGTAGACCCAGAAATGGAGGTTACCTGTTGGTGTCTGTGTTTCTACAGCAGTGAGAGTCTCCCTTGCTAGTTCTGTGACTGCCAGGGAAAGAAAACGTGCATTAGTGATGAATGGCATCCCAAGGGACAAACCAAACCCTGACCAGGGAAAGCTCCCAGACACTCCCATTTCTAATGGTTCCTTGTGAAACACAAGAAACCAGTTCTAAGGACTCAGTGAGTTTCGATATGAAAGGTGTGGCATATTCTAACCTGCAATCTAGTTCTTATCATATTTCAGATAAAATTCATTTTCCTGACCCCAAATTGCTAAGAATCAAGTCATAAAGAGCAGGAAAGAATTCTATAAACCGGGCCTGGTGTGGTGGCACAGTGGTTAAGGTCCTCGCCTTGCACGCCCGGGATCCCATATGGGCGCCGGTTCTTTCTAATCCCGGTGGCCCCGCTTCCCATCCAGCTCCCTGCCATGCATTCAGGGTATTATCACAATATTTCAAATTTTAAAAATAACTGATCCTCTTGGCAAAAAAAAAAAATAATCCACTAGCAACAAAAAAATAGACATTGAAGCTAAAATGTTAAATGATTTTTATAATTGCAGCCAAACCCACAAAATTGGTTTTTAAAAGATTTACTTTTATTTATTTGAATGTCAGAGTTGCACAGAGAGGAGAAGCGGAAAAGTAGGGTGGGAAGGAGGAAAGAGGGAGAGAGAGAGAGCTCTTCCATCCATTAGTTTACTCCCCTACTGGCTACATTGGCTGGGGTTGGCCCAGGCCAAAGCCAGGAGCCAGGAGCCAGGAGCCAGGAGCTCCTCCAGAACTCCACATGGGTGCAAGAGCCCAAGCACTCAGGCCACCTTCCGTTGTTTTCTCAGGTGCATCACAGGGAGATGGAGCAGAAGTGGGGCAGCTGAGACTTCAGTTGCTGCACACACGGAAAGCTGGCATTGCAGGTAGAGACTTAACTGGCTATGCAGCAATGCTGGCTCCACACCCTCTAGAAAAATTTAAACAACATATATGTGTAAAGTTTGTATTCAGAATACTGAGATAAATGCCTAAATAAATAAAAGGATGCACTATGTTGATAGAAAACTCAATACTAAGATGTCAAATTTTTCTGAAGTTTTATGTAGACTAAACATAATCCAAATTCAAAATCTTGGAAAGCATTTTTGTAGAATCTGATAAGTTGATTTCTTGGGGGGTGGAAATCCTTACATATCTATATCAAAGCAATATTATGTATATTTTAAGTATATATGATTTTTAATTTATCCATCATGCATCAATGAAGCTGGAAATATATAATTGACATAAAAGCCAAAAAAAACCTAGGTTAGCTCAACAATTTGAAAAAGAAAAAAAAGAACAAATCTGGAAGACTCACACTGGTGTCTCAACACTCGATGGAACATGAGGCTAGAGGAGCCCAAACCAGACCAAGCGTGTTCAGCTTTTGATGCTTGGCAAAATGATCAAAGTATTTCAGCAAAACCAGGAGGATCCCAACAAATAGCGTCAGAATAATTAGGTATCCATGTGAGAAAAAAATAATTGAACCATATCTTAAAAATCATAAAATATGGTTTCAAATTCATACCCTAAAATTACACAATTTCCAGAAGAAAAACAGCAAAGAAATCTGGGAGGCCATTGGTTAGGCAAGGATTTCTTAGATAAAACATAAAAAGCACAAGCTTAAATATTGGTTAACAGGACTTCATCACAATTCTGTTCTTCAAAAAACACTGCTAAGTCATGAAAAGATGAGTCACAGCCCGGAAGAGAACGTTTGCAAAATGCCTATCTGACCAGGTGTGAATATCTATCACACATAAATAACCGAATTAACAGAAACAAGACAATCCAGGTTTTTAAAAGACAAGAATAAGCAATTTGAACAAATATGTCAACAAAGAGATGTGTATCAGCAATGAAAACCACGCAGCATGTGCAAAATGTTGCTTTAGTGTAAATAAACCCGTGTAATGATTTCCACCAAAAAAAAATCCACTGATCAATTTCTATGAAAATGCCTTCCTGTGTGTCCAGTCTATGTACAAATCACTGGTCATCAGGGAAATGCAAAGTAAAACCACAAGGAGATATCACTATCGCATTGTAGTAGAGATCTTTTAATAGACTTACAGAATAGACATTGTCAAGTGCTGGTAGGCACAGAAGGGAACTGTGATGGTACAGAAGCTCTCAACTTGCACATAGTGTCTGGAGTAGCTTAATTCATAACGGTAAAAATTGGAAACACACTCACGGTCCATCCAGTGGGGTATGGACAAACAGGTTCTGGTACATTGAACCACATTAATGAATCTCAAAACATTTTGCTAAGAATCCCAACACAAAAATGTGAAATTCTGTCTAATTATACTATGCATTATTCTGGCAAAGGGAAAGCCACAAGCAGAAATCATACCAGTGGGTGTCATGATCTATGAGTGAGGCAGAGTTTATAAAGATGCACTAGACAGGCATCGTGGCGCAGTAGAGCAGTGGTTTAAGCCACTGTCTGCAATGCCAGCATCCCACATAGATGCAAAGCTTCTGGCTCTTGGCTTCTGTCTGGTGTAGGTCTGACCTAGTCTCCTACCATTTGGGGAGTAAACCAGTGGATGACTCTCCTTAACTCTGATTTTCAAATAAATAACTAAATAAACATTTTTTAAAAAATTGTAATCACTTATTAAAAGTTTGAACCACATAGTAGTTTTTACTATAGGCACATTATATTCCAATGAACCCAACTTGGAAAAAAAAAGATAACTCTTCATACACATGAAAAACTAGAATGTGGGAAGCCCCTGGGTACAGAAGCCAGTTAGGAGAACATGATCATGGGGGCAGGAAGGGGCAGCAAAAAGCTGGATCAAGAGAGCAGCCACCAGATGCAGAGGCCAGGAGCTCAACCTACAAGCCCAGGGACAGATGCAAAGACAACACAGCTACAGAAACCTAGTCCTGTAATTCTACATATCCAGTGATCTGCCCATGATACAAAGCTGTACTTACTTAATAGATCAGTGTTAGATGGTGATGGTGGTAATGCTGGTGATGGTGATGTTAATATTGATAGCAGTGATGTTGCTGCTGGTGCTGATGGCAGTGACGACTGTAATTCTGATGCTGCTGGTGGTGAAGAGGATAATGATGAAGGTGATTGTGGTGGTCCTAACGTGGGAAGTGATGACTGCGGCAAAGATGCTGGTAAGTATGAGGATGATAATGGTAATGATGGTAAAAATGATGATGATGGTGAAGTTGAGGATGATGGTGACAGTGATTCTGCTGATGGTGAAGAAGGTGATGGTGATGGGGATGATGGCCGTGATGACTGTGACAGAGATGATGGTGAAGATAATGAAGACATTGATGACGATGGTGGCAGAGGTGACTGTGGCAGTGATGGTGATGATGATGAAGGTGGCAGTTGTGATGGTGATTTTGAAGATGAAGATAATGAAGGCAATGATGTTGATGGTAGCAGTGGTGATGGTGGCAGTGATGGTGATGATGGTGGTGATTGTGGCGGTGGTGCTGGTAATGGTAAAGGTGATGATGATGGTGGTGATGAAGATGATGGTGATTTTGGTGGCAGTGGTGATTTTGAAGATGATGAAGGCAGTGATATCAATGGTAGCAGTGGTGATGGTGGCAGTGATGATGATGGGATTGGTGATGATGGTGATTGTGGCGGTGGTGATGGTGATTTTGAAGATGATGATGGTAATGATGTTGATGGTAGCAGTGGTGATGGTGGCAGTGATGGTGATGATGATGGTGGTGATTGTGGCAGTGGTGCTGGTAATGGTAAAGGTGATGATGATGGTGGTGATGAAGATGAGGTGATTTGGTGCAGGTGATTTTGAAGATGATGAAGCAGTGATATCATGGTGCAGTGGTGATGGTGCAGTGATGATGATGGATGGTGATGATGGTGATTGTGGCGTGGTGATGGTGATTTTGAAGATGATGATGGTAATGATGTTGATGGTAGCAGTGGTGATGGTGGCAGTGATGGTGATGATGATGGTGGTGATTGTGGCAGTGGTGCTGGTAATGGTAAAGGTGATGATGATGGTGGTGATGAAGATGATGGTGATTTTGGTGGCAGTGGTGATTTTGAAGATGATGAAGGCAGTGATATCAATGGTAGCAGTGGTGATGGTGGCAGTGATGATGATGGGATTGGTGATGATGGTGATTGTGGCAGTGATGCTAGTAATGGTAAAGGTGATGATGATGGTGGTGACAATGATGCTGGTGATGATGGTGGTGATGACGGTGATGGTGGTAGTGGTGATGGTGATTTTGAAGATGATGACGGTAGCAGTGGTGCTTGTGGCAGTACTAATAATGATGCTGCTACTGCTGATGATGATGATTGTGGCAGTGATGCTGGTAATGGTGAAGAGGATGAAGGTGATGAAAGTGATGATGATACTGAAGATGATGATGAAGACAATGATGATGATGATGGTGACAATGGTGTTTGTGGCAGTGATGATGGTGATGATGATGATGATGATGGTGGCAGTGGAGATGCTGATGGTGATGCTGGTGATGCTGATGGTGATGATGATTGTGACGGCGATGCTGGTAATGGTGAAGAAGATGAAGGTGAAGATGATGATGATTGCGGCAGTGGTGATGGTGATTTTGAAAATGATGATGAAGGCAAAAGTGATGATTGTAACAGTGGTGTTAGTGGCAGCGATGATGGTGATGATGGTGGCAATGGAAGTGATAACTGTGGCAGTGGTGAAGGTGATATTGAAGATGATGGTGATGGTAGCAGTGGTAATTGTGGCAGTGATGCTGATAATGGTGAAGATGATGATGATGATGATGAAGATGGTGGAAGTGGGGATTGTGGTAACGGTGATGATAAAAGTGAAGATGACGATGATGATGGCGTTGATGATTGTGGCAGTGACGATGATGATGGAGGCAGTGTTGACTCTCTCAGTGATGATGATGGTGATAAAGATGCAAAAAGTGAGAATGATGATGATGGTGATGATGCAGGTAATGACTCTGCTTCTATTTATTAGGATAAAAAGATATTTCTTTTCTGTTACATTGTAAGATAGCAATTTTCCAAGTATGGCTTCAGACCACCAGTATACACGTCCTAGGTGTATTAAAAATGTAAACTCTCAACTCTACCCTATACCTGCTGAATCACAGCTCTGAGTGTGGGCTTAGCCAGCTGTTTTCGTAAAGCTCTTCAAGGGATTTGGATGCACAGCAGGCTTAGTGAATTGCTCCTTTAGGACAAAGAAGCACTTGAAGTGCTCCCTGGTCCTAGTGATTGGAGGATGCAGCCCGAATGTGTCCCCTGTAACGTTTTCAATTGGTGTCATGCTTGTGCCTGTTGGGAATAATTTGCCTTTCTAGAATCCAGAGGGATGGTTTTCTGACTGTATCCGTCTAAACAGTGCCTGCATCCCCTGTGAGGACCAGGACTTTGCCCCGGGATTCTGTAGCCTGAAGTCGGGGGACTGGCACAGTGAATAGCTGTGCTTGAATAGCTCTACTTTGCCTGCAGCTCAGCTGCCACGTGACAGCTGTGATGTGGGAAGGTCCCACACTTTGGAGACTGGGTGTTGGGAGCTCATTCCTAACTTTGTTGCTGGTGCTGTTCTTCAATATTGAACCCCTGCCAAGCCTCACTCTAAAGGGTCCTGGTGTTTATCTTGGGAGAGGAGGTACTCAAGGTAAACTCTTCCGGTTTCCTGAGAAGGAGAGCCTGGGTGTCCACAGGCCAGAGGAGCCTCACTGTATGCCAGGTCCATCCTTGAAGGGGTCTGGAATATCAACCAGAAAGCCTCCTAGACCTTGGGTGACTACAATTTCAACCCTGCACTTCTGAAGACTCGATGTAGCAGGCTCCATTTGCATTATGATACATAAATATTAGCCCAACAAATCATAAGTATGTTGAATAGGATCCAGAAAAAGCCCCAGCCCATCTCACCTGGAGCAGGTAGGCCTGCCATGAGGGAACCTGTGAAAGGGGAGAGAGGAAGACATCAGCTTGCAGGATGAGGTCACAGACCCATCCCACCCAGGAGTCATTCAGAAGGCAACCCTCACCGGCACAGATGGCTCCGGCATCCTCCCCATGCTGGCAGTCGTGCATGAACCAGCTATTGTGGGTGCACAGGGCCAGGAGGCTTTCCTCACCACTGCAGCGCACGTTGTCCAGGAGAATCCTTCCAAAGCCTGGGCCAAAGTGGGCACCAAGGGGCGCAGACAGGGCTGGGCCGCACCCAAGCTGCCTGCACACGACCTGGGCCTCCCGCAGGCTCCAGCCGTCATCACACACTGACCCCCAGGTGCCCTGGTAGGAAACTTCCACACGTCCGGAACACCTGCCAGTGCCATTCACTAGCCTCAGCGCTGGCCAGGCCCCTGTGGACAAAGGAGTGGGGCTGCCTTTGTCAACTCGCCTGAAGAACTGCCACCCCTACCACCACCTGCCTGGTTGACAGGTGTAGAAAGAGTGCTGCCTCAAGCAGCACAATGCCATGTGCTCAGCTTGGTCATTGCACAAAGCTGGTCGGAGGGCAGAAGGGGCATTTCTCATGCATTGTTGCTTTAGAACCTGACATCTGCCTGGTAAAACTGAAACCTGGCCGTTTAGGAAAACGCTCTTCATCTATGAGGGAGCATTCAGGTTGTATATTCAAAGTGGAACATTCCATAGCAGTTAAAAGCATTGAAACTCATAGCACACGCACATGTATGAATGAGTGTCAACATGGGTGATGCTAACACAAACAGAACATCGGATAAAGAAAAACCTGTATCAGATTGTGTGAAAGGAAAAAGACACACATACAAATCATCTAACTTGTATATGTAAAATAGGACTAGAAAGAAATATGTAAACTCTAAGAGGGTGTTTCTTTGTGAGGAAGGAGAAGAGGCTGATACGTAGGGATTGCTGAGAGCTCCAAGTTGAACTAATTTTCATTTTTTTGATAAGGCCGGAAAATCTATGCAGTCAAAATGCAAGCTTTGCTCATGGCTGGGTAAGGATGCCATGGATACTTTCTTGTTCTCTTATTTTCTGACCTACACAAGCATTTTCTTGCAACAGCAGGAGTATGAGGGTGGCCAGAGGTGAGGCTGCCTGTGGGACCAGCTAGTCACTCATACCCTGGGAGACACAGTACTTGCCCTGTGTACTGCCCGCCCCCCCAACCCCCAGCTCAAGCAAGCTTCCTTCCTCCAGGGATCCACAAGCATAAAGGCGTATCCCATCAGGAAGCAGGAAGAGGGCTCACCAGGTAGGCTGTGCTCACCAGGAAGGCTGGGCTCAGGCATGATGGCTCTGTAGCTGGCAGGTGGCGAGTCAGCAACAGGTAGAACTGGAATGACATGGAGAAGGGCATCAGGGCTGAAGCTTCCTTTCCTGAGGATTCCACAGGGCACATCAGAAAAGGCCTCGCGGGTCCAGCCCAATAGCCTTGCATGTGTCAGGATCTTATATGGGCGCTGGCTTGTGTCCTGACTGCCCCACTTCCCATCCGCTCCTTGCTTATGGCTTGGGAAAGCAGTTGAGGATGGCCCAAAGCCTTGGGACCCTGCATCCAAGTGGGAGACCCTGAAGAAGCTCCTGGTTCCTGGCTTTGGATCAGCTCCACTCCAGCCATTGCGGCCACTTGGGGCGTGAATCAGTGGACAGAAGATCTTTCTCTCTCCTTCTCCTTCTCCCTGTAAATCTTGACTTTCCAGTAAAAATAAATAAATATTTTTTTTTAAAAAAAGAAAAGAAAAGAAAAAAATATCTCTACTAGCAATTAGCAAAGAGCCACTGGCAACTTCACACCTTACTCCAATGTCTGCATGGCTCACGATATCATAGTGAGCTACCAGATGTTGGAGGTGCTTAGTTCAGGTTGCTGACAGAAAGCTCCTAAGTGGGATTCTACTGTCCCCAATGCCTTTTATCCTTAGGCCCCTGAATTAAGACCTTAGGGTCTTTGGCATAAGGGTGCTCAGCAGCAGGAAGTCATTGAAGAACCGGGCAGACACTGTGAAAATCTTTGTAGTCATAAGGACGCTGGCCATCTTTAATAGTCTCACAGAGGCTGTTGCACAAACTAGTGGCCCCTCTGCCTGTATGTCCTGAACTCCATATCTATAAGGATGGAATCCTCACCCTCACTTGATAAGACAGTTGATAATTCTTCATTCCCTGCTGAGACTGAAAAACAAAAGCATTTGTTAGAAGAATCAGCTTCATCCATTCATTGACATATGAAGTCCTCACACTTCCTTCTGAGCAAGAATATTTGGACAGTATTTCGGAGGAATGTCTTGTCTCTTAAATGGAAGGATTTGTACCTCCCACCCCGACTAAGCCTAGCAAGATAATTCTTGGCCAAGACCAAAGCTGCCCCAAGAGGAACCAGATACCCTGTACACACATGAACCACCTGTATATTCACTCTTTCACTCAATATATGTTTATCGGGTGCCTATCACATACCACACCCCGTGAGAGGTGCCAGGAATACTGGGAAGAGCACAAAAGACAAAGCCTTTGCCTTAGGCACTAGCTCAGGTGATGTTGGGCTCTACACCTGGTCGCTACATTCCTTGACAATTAATTTCCTCAATGCCCTGAACTTCAACTCATCCTTTCTATGGGGCTTACGATGCTGGACGTGATGTGTATGACAAAGGCTCATGATGCTGGCTGGGACACATACGACAACATACGATGACTCACACTAAAGTTTCATTGTTTTAACTCACAGCTCACTGGCCTGCCAGATGACATGGTTGGGTGACCAGGGTCTTCTGGGGAGAGATCTGTTGGAAAAACACAGAGAAATTGACCCATGACGCTTCATACTGAACAGGGCTCTTTTTAACCTGCTACCCTAATACAAGCTTATTCAAAATGGAAAATTTTAAAAGGAGCATTTTTCCAGACTTGAAAGGCTATGTATGGGATGAATCCCTCTACGTGAAATATCCAGAATGGTAAATCTGCAGGGACAGGGGACAACAGCTAGGGATAGGAGGAAGAGTTGTGACAAGTCAGACTTGGCTACTTTCTAACAGTGTGGGGCAGAGGACCCCGTCCTTGAACCGCAGCATTCCGCCAAACACAAGGTAGGGAAGGCCACACTCACTGCCCGCTGATGGCGTCACCTCTCTTCTAAAAGCTTCACACAGATTCTCTGACTTTACCCTTATAACAACTCGTCCAAGTAAGTGGGTGGGTGTCCCTATGTTTCAAATAAGGTTATTGAAGTGAAAGGAGGAAAGAGAAAACCATGAGCTCACACAGATGGGAGGTGGCAGCAATGGAGCCAACAGGCAGACCAGTTGTCGGCTTTGAACACCACACCATCAGCATGATAGACATGTCTCCTGGATTTCAAACACAGCCTTACTTATTCCCTTGGACACAAGAGCTAAGAATTGTTTATGTTCTCTCTCTCTCTCTCTCATTAATTTCAAGAGTGAATAGAAGCATGCAAACTTGGAATAGCCTAGAGTTGTTACATTGAAAGCACATCAGCAAACAGGTGCACAGTCACTGTTCTTGTCACTCTGTGTGTGTGTGTGTGTGTGTGTGTGTGTGTGTGCAACTGAAGACAATGCTGAAAAATGAGAAATATGGATTCTGTCCCCAAAAAGTGACATGCCACTGGGAAATAGGAAACACACACACACACACACACACACACACACACACACACACACACACCCCTATGTGGGAAAGTAATGAGAGCTGAAGAGGAGCGCCTCCTGCAGAGGCAATGGACAAGCGGGCTGGGAAGCAGTGAGTGCAGCCCCAAAGTGAGCTCCTTTTGCTCTTGGCCTCTTTATCCCAATGAATCTTCCTGGTTTCTGAATGGCAACATGCCTAGTTTTGTTATTTTTTTTTTTAGATTTATACATTTTTATTTGAAAGTCAGAGAGAAGGATAGCACACAGAGATTTTCTGTCTTCCAGTTCACTGTCCAAATAGCTACAACGGCCTGAGCTAGGCTGATCTAAAGCCAGGAGCCAAGAACGTCTGGGTCTCCCACGTGGCTGCAGACGCCCAAGGACTTGAGCCATGTTCCATGGCTTTCCCAGGCACATCAGCAGGGAGGTGGATTAGATTGGAAGTGCAGCAGCTGGGCTCAAACTGGTACCCATATATAATACTGGCACCACAGACAGAGGCTTACCCTCCCATGCCATGGTGCTGGCACTGTGTAGTCCATATTTTCAGTAGCTAATGGGATTTCAGTGTGTGATATGGACAGTTAAGAATAGTCCAAGATTAAACTCTAGTATTCTAAAGTCAGATTGTTTTTGTTATCTTGCAATCAACTTTGGGTATAATATTTAACCTATCTAAGTATGTGCTTTTTCATTTGGAAAATGAGATTATACAAGTTCTTTCCGGCTGTGAGCAGGATTAGATAAGAAAATCCACACAAGGAATTCACATAGTGATAAACAAGACGTAAGGCAACGCTGTTTTATAGAAATCTAGTGTTAGACACATGTGTAATTTAAAAATTTTTGGTACCCATGCTTTAAAGAGTAGAAATGGGTGATTCACTTTAATGTTTCTTATTTCATCGAACATATCTAAAATAGTATAGTGTCAGCGTGTAGCCTATATTAAAATGTCAGTAACAAGTTTAACCTTATTTGTCATAGGACTAACTCTTTTTGAAAAAAACATTACTGACATATGGTTGATATATTCCCTAAACTGAACCTACTATGAGCAATTTATTGGTTTGGTCTGACTCATACCCTCCAACACGGTCAATGAAGGAAACCCATCTACCGCTCTAGGACTTTCCTCTGTCCTGTTGTGTGTGCAGCAAGAATGCTTTCACAAGCTCTATCCCCATAACACATTTTTTTTTCTGCACAATCCTGCTAGTCATGGGACCCCACACTGAACAGCAGGTCCACAGAACTGATTTATCTGTGCAGTCCTCCATGTCCTTATGGCTTTAGATTTGGGGTGCATTTGACATACGTGGTACATCTCAGTTCTGTCAGCTGTGATTCAAGGACTCAGAGAAACATGGATAGTCCAGGGCCTCAGTAATATTTTTTTTCCAGCTTTAAGGCTTACTAAAGATTATCATTGGCCTCATTGGAATATGATTTATACGATAGTGTAATTGTAACGTTAGCAGTTACAGATGGAGTGGAGATATCATCCATCAGTAGGACGATGAGGTGAAAAAAGACTAACCATACTAGTCCCCCTGCCTGCCATGACTAGCAAAGGGGGCACAATAGCTCCAGAACAGAATCACGTTTTAAGAGACAGATTTGCTTATTTTATTTGAAAGGGACTTACTGAGGAAGAGGTCTTCTGTCTACTGGTCCACTTACTAACTGGCTACAATACCGGGCCTGGCCCAGGCCCAAACCGGAAGTCAGGAGCTTTACTCGGATCATTCACATGGTGAAGGGGCCTAGGACCTTGGGCCATCTTCTGCTACTTTCACAGGGACATTACCAGAGAGATGGATTGGAAGTGGAGTATCCAGGACTTGAACAAGTACTTATGTGGGATAGTGGTGTCATAGACAGCAGTTAACTGGCTGTGCCACAATACCAACTCCAAAGAATCACATCTTTCCAAACTGGGCACCTGCCAGACATTAAACCAGATGCTCTATTTTATTTTCCAAATTCAAAAGATATGAGGTGACCCTTTAAGAACCTCTTACTGACCTACACACAGGCATGTGAATGAGCACACATATACACACCCCTAGTCCTCTTCCCTTTTCCACGTGAAGGCAGTGAGAGGAGACGCCAGGTGTCATCATGTTTCTTGACAATAAAGTCACAGATCATCAAATAGAATGAAGTTGGTCAGCGTGAAATTCAGAGCACCACAGGTTCTCTTGACCCTTTCTGCTCCGATCATTCAACCCCCAGGGGAACACTGGGGCTACCCAGTGCTGAGCAGAACCCAACCTAAGTGCTACATGGCGTCACAACATTGCAGCAGCGTGGCTGAGCCCTACCTGAAGACACTGAGCTCTCAGCAGGTACCAGGGGCAGCTGAGTTGACATGGCAGCAGGCAGAACTGTAATAAAGAAAAATCTATCAACAGGAAGTTAAAGAAATCATCTCCATGGAAACTTAATTGAAACAAGCGCTTATAAGGATCACACAACAAGGAAAGTCAAAAGCTACTCTTTCAACTACTTGTCTGGTACTCTGAGAGGTCAGCAGGAAAGCACGACACAACATTTTTTATATATATGTCTTTAGATTTATTTATTTTTATTGCAGGTGCGATGACCTAGCAACAACAAAAAAAATTTTTTTTTTTTACCTGACAAAATGGTTGCTGCATTTTCTTCACCTGTTGGTACAAACAGATTGAAATAGTTATTACTACAAATTTTCCTTCACCAAGGAATCTTCAATGTGATGAGTCTGAAACATTAAAAATGTGAACTAGACCAAACTCCTAGTGAAATACGTCTCCTTGAACTTAACAGGATCTCAGAAGGGCTTGCTGACTTAATTGTTTTGAAGACACTCTAGCAATAGAAGCAGTTAGCCTGCTTGTAGCCTGGGAAAGCAGTAGAGGATGGCCCAAAGCCTTAGGACCCTGAACCTGCATGGGAGACCCAAAGAAGCTCCTGCCTCCTGGATTTGGATCAGCTCAGCTCTGGCTGTTGTGGCCAGTTGGGGAGTGAACCAACAGACAGAAGATCTTTCTCTCTGTATCTCCTTCTCTCTGTATATCTGCCTCCCCAATAAAAATAAATCTTCAAATAAGTAAATAAATAAATCTAAAAAAAAAAATAAGGGGAGGAGACTCGCATTGTGGTGCAGTGGGTTAAACCAACACCTATGATTCCAGTACCCCATACAAGTGCTAGTTCAAGTCCCTGCTGCTGCATTACTGGCCCAGCTCCCTGCTAATATGGCTGGCACAGCAGTGGAAGATGATTCAAGTGCTTGGGCCCCTGCTACTCACCTGGGAGACCTGGATGGGGCTCCAGGCTCTTTGCAGCCATTTGGGAAGCAGACAAACAGATATCTCTCTCTCCCTATCTCTCTCTCTCTCTCTCTCTCTCTCTCTCTTTTTTTTCTCTCTCTCTCTTTCTCTTCCTCTCTCTCTTTTCTCTCCAAGTCTCTTCCTCTGTGTATATAACTCTGCCGTTCAAATTAATAAATGTTTTAAAAGAGGCTGTAAATAGAAAAATTACCAATCATTAAACACAGCCCTTTGTAATTGCTGAGGCCAATTATTCCATTCATCTCTGGACCACCTGGGAATTAGAACGCTCCCTCCTTAAAGTGGTGTCTTCTGAAAGGAAACTGCTGCCTTTGTTCTAGGAACATCAAGTGTTTTAATGACTAATACTTTGATTTAAACAGCAGTTCTATAAAAGAGCCAGAAGGGCAGGGACCATCTTTGGCTCTGAGAGAAACAAGACGGCCAAAGTCCTTGTTCTTGCAAAACCCATGCTCAGGAGAGCTGGGTCAGGACACATAGAACCAGCAAGACTAGAAAAAGAATACAAACCTGTCTTAGAGGACAAGCAAGAGAAAGACAGTAGATTTGCCAAATGGGACCTGATTGAGCAGGAATCTGATCTGTACATTCTGGAATCCTCTAAGAAGGCAGGAAATGTCAGCTGAGACACAGATGCCGAGAGCCAGCTGCGGGAGAGGAGCTGCTGTGGGGTCCTTCACGGATCCTCTTTGTTGGTTTTTAAGGGCTGGAAAAGCCCAGTGTTGAATGTGGTGTAAGGTGAGGAATCTTTGCAAGGGTCAAAGCTCATATAGAGTCTAAAGGGCCATGTGGGGCTGGACTATCGCTCCAAAGACAATGCATAGCTAGCAGAGGGGCTGAGTACAGGGGAAACACTGCCCCTTCCTAGTGTGTCTGTCACAGGGATGGATGATGTGTGTGGTGGAGGAAGGAAGAGGGGAGGAGGGTAACTGTTCAGAAAGCCATTTCCACAGTCAGGATGAATGAGGACAGGTGTGAACGGTGACCACAGCAGTGGCCTTGGGAGGTGCTCATGGGCAGCAGGGACGGGAGGTATAGACAGAGTTTTCCACTGCTGCGTCTATCTATGTGAGTGAAGCAAGAGGAGAGGTTCACCGACTTTAGAAACTAACCGAACAGAAGCCACATGGTTGTCCTAAACATCAGCTCCACTAGAAAGTCAAGAGAGGCATGGTAACATCTACAGACCAGCAGCTGTGCCCCTTGCTGCCAGTATGGCTGTGGGCAAATGATTAAATTTTCCATGCCCCAGTTCCATTGTTGGTAAAATGAGAACTGCAGTAGGAGTTAGTTCATTCAGTTCTTGTGAAAATTAAGTGCAAAGTGCTTAGGATGAATTCGTCCATTAGAGCAGAGGTCAGGAAGCTAGGACCTGTGGTTCATATCCAGCCCGGGCACTGGATTGTTGGTGAAACACTGTGGGAACACAAACATGCCCGTTGTCTTGTGGACTGTGATTGCCTTCATGTGACAACGGCAGAATTTTATAAATATGACAGGTCATCCTGTCTGTGAAGTGTAAAATTTTTACTATGTGGTCCTATTACAGAAAAAGTTTCCTGGCTTCCAAGTCAGGAAATGAAAGAACTGGTGCTGTCCAAGTGAAGTGCCTGGAGGAGCTGGCCCTTGCTGTCCCTCCGTGGGCGTGAGTTCACTGACCCAGGGGGAATATATGGAAGAGCACAGGGGACTTGTCCACGGTCACACTGAACAAGAAGCACACCCCGAGGGAACCTGAACTGAGAGCTTCTGCCACCAACACCCATCGACTCCCCTCACCCCAATGCTCAGGTTTGGAGAGCACACAGATCTGTCTTCAACATTAACCCTCTTGGGTTTACCTGATGTGGGACACACTGGTATCCAATATACCAGAGCACCAATACAAGTTATATGTAGGATACAATCCATTCTCTTTCCCAGTCTGGCTCAGCAATTGCAATAAAAATTAACTTTGATTTTAAACCAGAGAGAACATTTGCTCCAAATGAGGAATGCTTGCACACATCCAGCAGGAAATTAATCCCTACCTAGGGGCACTCGTACTGACTCTTCAGCATTCTCTGTGAGGGAGGGGTTGGGAACGCAGAGGTTATCAGAACATGAAAGCTACAAGCGCCCTGGTCGCACCCCTTCTCCAGCCACCCTGAGCCCCTAGCGTGGGGATGAGCATACAAACAAGTCACGTGAACCACATGATTTGTCAAGATCTTCCCTTAGCATAGTGGTAGCAGTACGCCTTGACCAGTAGCTGTTGGGAACATGAAAACAGCAGCACTTGAAAGATAACTAAAACTCCCTATGATGGAAGGGAAAATAAAGGTAATACTGTGGAAGGAAGAAAATGGTCCCAACCACACTTTCAGCTAAATGGCAAGGTGAGCTTAATGGCCTGGGAATGCAGAAATGTAAGTAATGATCATCGAAATGTGGCCATCTGATCCCCCTCACCATTTATTCCTTTATCATCTTCCTGTTATCTGTTCAGGCAATTTCTAAAATGAAAACATCAGATCTATGAAACAAGCAAAAAAAAAAAAAAGCCATGAATGTACCTAATGCAGGCTTTAAAAGCTCAGTCTCTGTTAACACGCAGGAAAAGATCTGTTTCAGAAAAGGGTAGATATTTCCAGGCGTGCTTCAGTTAGAAATTAGTTTTAAAATAGCACATTATGACTCCTAGAAACAAAAATGTGTCTTTCATGAAATGCACAGCCATTTAGAAGCAGACTGTGCCTAAAGACACATGTCAGATCCAACTGTGGCTGTGCCCACCAAGCCACACCTTCTCCCAGGGGACAAAGCCGCATGGCACTGCAACACAGCTCCATGGAACCTTGTAGAAGAGACCACACTGCTGGAATTCTTAACCAAAACTCCAAGTAAATAAAAGAAAAACATAAAAGAGGAACAAAACCTAATTTTAAAAAACCCAACACACAGAAACACATCCCAACGACTGAAGAGCTGAAGTTGAGTTAGAAACTAATTAGCCCGGTTAGCGTCACGTAGTCTGGTTGAAGGCAATTGGAGACTTCACTGCTGTAGTCCTGTTCAACTAGTTCCTCTTTCCCTCCCTCAGCACACACATTGTTGTCCTTGGCTTTGCCACCAGGCCGAGAAGTAGCCACATATTTGGTGGATATTCATCTAAAGCAGTGGCTCCCCCAAGGGACATTCGCTGATGCTAGGAGACACTTTGGGGCATCACAGTCAGGGAGGGAGGATGCTACTATTATTTTCTTTTAGTAGATGGAAATCAGGAAGCTTTGAAATAGCTGTAAGGCACTGGACAGACCACCCACAACACAGAACAATCCAGCCCCAATGTCCAAAATACATGGCTGAGAACCCCGGGTCTAGACGTGCGGCAATCGTTATTGTCTGATCAAAGATGTGATTAGAGACACACAGCCTGACCTCCCAGTGAGCAGCAGGACTCTCAGTGCTACTCTGAGTTGTCACCTTGCTTTCTTTCCCCAGACTGCACACGACCAGTGGGAAACAGTTTGTCTCCTGGAGAAAAGTGGAGCATGCCTAGTGAACTAGTCACGTCTCTGTCCACTCCTGTCTTTTCTCCAGTCCTGGAAAGGAAACTACACATATCTGCCACTGTTTTTCTCTGTAATAAATCCACTTCAGCATCTCATGGTTAATAAATTCCTGAGCTCTCTAATCACCATGTTTCTTGACTCTGGGCTTGCCTAAGTGGTTCGAGTCCCACCTGCAGCTGGTGACAACAAGGCTGAAGAACACTCACCTGCACAGATGACACTGGCATCTTCCCCGGGGCCGCAGTTATGCAGGAGCCAGTCGGCGTGAAGACACTGTCCCAGGAAACTCTCGCCTCCACTGCATTCCACATCATCCAGCAGAAATTCCCCTCTGCCTTCTCCAAATCGGGCCTCACCGGGGGCGGCCAGGGCGCGCCCGCAGCTCAGCTGCCGACATACCACATGGGCTTCGCTCATGTCCCAGAGGTCATCACAAACCCTGCCCCAGTGGCCCTGGTAGAAAACTTCCACGCGACCAGAACATCGGCCTGACCCGTTCACCAGCTGCAACTGGGGCCAATCTTTCAGGGAAATACGAAAACATTGCATGTCAGCAGAAGGAACCAATCCTGCATCCACCCTTTTGTTTATCCATGTAGCAAGCGTTGATTTAGCACAGAGGGGATCACAATGGATAGCCCTGTGTTATAGTCAACAGTCTGGATTTGCACCTGCTGTTGCCCAGTTTAGAGCCTAGTTAGAGTCCGGAGGATGTGGGCATATCCATCTAAAAGTGGGTGCACATTTGCAAGTATGACAACCCTGAGAAGCTAAGGGAGAATGTTCCTAATATTTTGAGGGTACAAAAAGGGATGGTGGCAGAAAGATGTCTTTCCTAAGAAGTGACAATGGGGGACAAAGCCTTCCTCTGTGCAGTGGAGAAGCCAGAACAGCACAGGTTTCTGAGAGAGGTGAATGCACAGGGAGCTTTGGTTGGAATCATTTTGTTTGGCAGGATGCATATGATCAGAGACCTGCCTGTGACTTCAAAACTCGTGACCCACCCATCTGCATCACACAGAGATGGGAAGTCTTGACTTACCACTGGGAAACGGCATCAGGAACTCGGCGTCTGAGAGCAGAGAGAAAGAAGTGGGTGCTGTTGCTAAGCAAAGGGCCCATTGAGCCCACAAGCATCAGTGTGCGCACGAAGGCCCAGGCAGCTGCTATCCAGGGGATCCCATGATTGGGGGATGCACAAGGGAAGTGCTGGCCTTGGGTGAGGGAGCAGCTAATTCTGCATTTGGACAGCAGAGTCACATACAGATAGTTCTTATAACTAGATTAGTGTGGATCCACCTCTAGCCAGCAAGGGAAAGAGCTGATAGACGTGTTTCATTTTGTTTTTGAGAGGCAGAGAAAAAAGGGGAGAGGTGGAGAGAGAACTCCGGTCTGCTGATTTACTCCTCAAATGCCGAAAATGGCAGGGGCTTGGCCAAGGCCAAAGCCACAAGCCAGGAAAGCAAGTTGGGTCTCCCACCCTGGGGGAAAGAACACAAATGCTTGAGGTGTCACCACTGCCTTCCAGAATCTACACTGGTGGGAAGCTGAAGTCAGCAGCTGCGGGGTGGGACCTGGCCGTGTCCACCCTGAAACTGTATGCTGATGGGACTTCCAAGGAAGGCTGACACTCTAGGACTCAGCTAACACAAAGTGCTTTTCTCCGTTCGTCTCGAATTTGCTAAACAAGGGAGAGGGAAGCAGAGGCTCCTGTGGTCACCCTCATTGACTCTCTGGCTTCAGTTAAGGGAGTGAAGGTGAGATGCTTTTCAATGCAGTTTCAGTTTCGTTACATCTTTGAAATGTGATTTATCCTTGCTCCCTAACTTTCTAAAATACATTTGGGTAAGGTGTTTCTAGTATGGTTAGAGTAACCTCCCCGTCTTCTGCCTCTTCCCGCACCTGCTGCACTGGGTTCTGTGGGCAAATAGAGCAAACACTCCTGGGCCTTGTGGGTGTCCTCTTGGAGTCATTCTAAGGTGGTTCTTACCAAGAGCTTCCAAAGTTCCATGCTCGGATTCTGTGAGAAAGAAAAGAAAGGTGAATGGACTGTGGGTCTCAGAACTGGCAAGAGTTCTGGAATGCCCTGTGCTGGCTGGCAAGGCCCACAGATACTTCCTGTCCAGGACCGTGATGGCCTACAATGAGTCTTACACGGGACTGCTCCAAAAAAATAAAATCTTTAGGCCATCGCTGTGTCGAAAGGAAAGATCTTTGTTTCCAAGACTTGTTGAAACACAAACTTCTTAGCTCAAATGCACAATCAGGACAAGCCCAAGATGTTTATGCCATGGCCTTTACTGTGCCAGAAACTGGGCTGAGGGGCAGGCTCAGAACAGAAGAGAATGTGCCCTGGCTCTGGCATTTGGCAGGAAGTTTGTGATTTTCAACGAAAACACAAAAGGCAACAAAGAGTTATATGTTGGGTTAACTGGATGGTCAAAAGGTCTGATTCAAGGTACTAAGCAGCTGTCATTTGTGCTGCTCTCCTCCTGGGATTTGGCTTTTCAGCAAGATGGGAGCAGGGCAGAGGCTCTGGAGGTTGAGAGGAGAGCTGAGATTCACGGTGGAAATATCTTGGTTTCCCAGGGAATAGAGACATTAAGTAAGAAAGTTATATTCCGGTCATCTACAATTGCATCTTCTCAGTTTAAAACATTCAATTTATAATGTGTAGCAATGATAACACGTATTTGGGTGTTTTCTATGCCTGAGCACTCTCCCAGGTGTTTTATGAATATTTTTAACAACACCACCCCACAACCCCATCATTTTATGAGCTCTGCTGCTATTTACAAGAGAGGAAAGAAATTGAAAAAACTTGTCCACATTCACAGGCAAAATCAACGACCAGTTAGCCTGGAATCCCCCAGGTCTTCCTGGATTCAAATCCCATCTTCCCACGCTGAGACTTCATCAGGCATATGAAGGGTTTTCAGAAAATTCTGGAAAAATTTATACTACATAAAAAGCTATGCATGACTCTCAACATTTTTTTTCATCAAAATAAATTTACTTTAAAAAAAGTTTCAGCTTCTAATTTCATTTCCCACAAGCTGAAGGCCCCTCACACAGATCAAAAAAAATAGACGCAGACATCCAAAGCACTAAAAAGTTCTCGAATTCTACCTTAACACCCGGGTATGCTTTAGTGGAAATACTGGAGTAGTGGGTGCAAAGCTGTTTACCAAGAATAAAAGGAAGGAGCACTGGCTTCTCGCCTAACTATTTTCATGTGATAGGAGTTATCTTTATAAAATGAATATAAAATTACACTTTCACTGTATATTTCACAACTTCATCCAGCAGCAATAAAAAAATTAGAACTGAAATTCAAAACCACTAGTGCTAAGCATCAAAATGTACATAAAAGAACATTTAAAAAGACATTTGTAGTTAATAAGGATTATCTTGAAGCTATTTGTTGTTTGGTAGTATTGCCACATTTCCATTTGTTAATGAAAGTGGGAAAATTAAGCAATAAAATATTTTACTGTTTTCCTCAAAGCCACAAGATAGCAAAGTGACTGAAATGCTACAAGTGTTTTTTTCTTTTTTTTTAATTTCCAAAGTAAGTAAAAATTTCCATAAGAAACCAGATAGGGGATAAACATTACGACCAAAATAGAAATAAACCTGCTTTTTACGGAAAGGTAGGGTTAGGGTTAGAAAGCTTGATGAATCCAAGCCCAGACCATTGTGTGCTCACTGTGCATATTCAAACCTCATTGAACAATAATAAAGCACAACTACCTGAAGTGCCAACTCTCAATACAAACATTAAGAAATACAGGTAGTAGTCCTCCTGCATCCACTGTTCAGAATCCTACTGGCAGTCACGCTTTTAGCGATAAATTGGCTAGCAACTTGTCCACAGAAAAGTTTTGACTCTCAAGTCAAGCATGATGATAGAAGACGCTCAGCTCAGAGGCCCTTTATCAGCAGCTGGACTGCATTAAATAGAGCAAAGGCTCTTGTCTGAATTTTAACCATTGTGGATCATGGTTCCCCGCCCTCCAAGATCCCCCTCCAAGCTTATTATCAGGTATGGACGACATGGGTGTGAGGCATCCTCCATAGTACCTGCTCCAGATAGGATGGCGGCGTGGAGGTGCAGCAGCCAGAGCAGCAGGGCCAGGCAGCCCATGGTGGGAGCTCCCGGGTCCTGGGAACCCTGCAGGCTCTGCTATATATACTCTGCAGCCTTCCCGGGGGAGGCAGGTAGGTGCAACCCGATGCTCTTCTCAGGTGTGGGTTGGCAGGTGTTCAGAGTGGGGACAGCTCATTTGCTGTGTAAGATGCACTGACTCTGCCTATGTAAGGCATTCTATGGAACAGGTGGAAAATTAAAATAAGAGAGAAGATAGAACTTGTTCTGATACCTGGCTGGGCATGTGGGACCCCCTAGCCCCTTGTGGGGAGAGAAGCTGAAAGAAGGCCCAGATCTTTCTGGAGGCACGTTGCCTTCAGCATTTGGTCACTTCCACTGGAAGAAATCTCTGAGACTCTGCTCATTTTTCAGTGCCTACACTGGGCCTTTCGTTTCCTGGAGTTTTCCCAACTGCAGGTACCTACCCCATTTGCTAATTCCCACCTGTCCTCTTGGTGCCCCTTCATGACATTCCATGTGTTCTACCTGGCTTCCCGTTTGTTGTTTAAGTCCAAGTTCCTACATTAGCTTACAAAGCTTTTCAAGGGAAGGACTGCTCTTTATATTTTTATAGACTTAACTATAATATCTTTTATTTAAAACATAGTTATCCTTCTACCTAACTATGTGCTGTGCTGAACTGGGCCGTACCCATGGATCTGCTGTTCGTCCAGTTACTGCTTCTCTAGCAGGTTTCTCTTTATTCGGGTCAGCCATCAGCTCATAGTAGCAGATCACCCCATAATCTCACAGCAGTCTACTCTTTCTTGAGCCGGGCAGGCAGCAGACTTTCAAGGGAGAACACACTTCAGGAGCATGTATCTGCACCACTGTGTCTGGAACAAGGAAGGAGGCAAGAAGGCTGTGCACACGCAGTGGGCTCTGTGTTGTAGAAGTTATGGAAGACCACCTGCCACTGGGCAGCTCCCTCTGTTGACCACCATGTCCACCAGGAAGCAGTTCTGGCTTTCTTTGTTGGAGGAAAGCCAGTGGTCAGCCAGGTTCGCTCTTGGTCATGATGGCAAAGGGGAGTCGTGAGCAGAAGGGGGTGGGAGCTGGACTTGACCTTGGAGGCTTTGGGTCTTATTCCTTCCTTTGTGGTTCAGGGCAAAAACTAAACTTCACTGGCTGTTAGTTCCCTCAAATGAAAAATAGGACTTCTAACTAGATGAGTGTCCTCCAAATATCCCCAATTTGGGGTCTGGCACTGTAACCTAGTGGCTAAAGTCCTTGCTTTGCATGTGCCAGGATCCTATATCAGTGATGGTTCTAATTCCAGCGGCCCCGTTTCCCATGTATCTCCCTGCTTGCTGCCTGGGAAAGCAGTAGAGGATGGGCCAAAACCTTGGGACCTTGTACTTATGTGGGAGATTCAGAAGAGGCTCCAGGCTCCAGGTTCCTGGCTTCAGATCAGCTCAGCTTTGGCCATTGCTGCCGCTTGAGAAGTGATTAAATGGATGGAAGATCTTCCTGTCTGTCTCTTCTCTGTATACCTGGCTTTCCAATCAAAATAAAATAAATCTTAAAAAACAAAACCCACAAGCCACAAATATCCCCAATTTTATCTTTTGAACAGTAAGTCAGTAGCATTACAGGCCCTCTAGCTCGCCGTCTTTGTCCTCCCATGGGGAAACAGTGATGTGTGGCTCACAAGACTGACACAAATCAAGAGTGTGTCTCATAAGGCCCACTTGGGAGCCTGCAACATAGATGACAGTTCTTGCTCCTAAGTGGCGCTACAGTCTCAGCCTGTCCTGGCCCCAAGAAGCTGCTACAAAATTAACTAAGATGACATATATATGACAACACCAAAGTTATCTCTTTTGCACCAAGTGCTGAAGAGCTGAATTTTCCTTAAAATAATCTGATTCTTTGAAAGTCCAACTAAGCATCTTAGAATTGAGCATGAATGGGATCAGGATACGATGCTTGCTGGGGCGACACTAAGCCACACTGAGCACTTTTGTGTGCTGATGAGAAGGCTGTCCCAGCTGCACTGCTGTGGAAGATGGACAGCCTTCCCCTGAGACTCGTGGGGGATCGGCCAGTGTCACCCATGTGTTCACATGATGGCTGCTATTTGTCGCATGTTGCACAGGTCTGGCTTCTCACCAGTTAATGAAACCTAGAAGCAATTGCAGGTGCTGGGGAGGGGCCCTGTCTTCTGGCTCAGCAGTTTCCCAAGGGGCGTGCTGAGAAGGCAGGAGCTGTCACCAGGGTGGTGCTCACACACTGCTCTCAATTCATGGTAACGGGAAAGGAATCCTACCCACATCTTGGGTCCATCTCATTTCCCCTCAGCTCTCCTCATTGCTGGGATCATGTCTTGAGGAAGTTACCGTAAGCCTTGATGAGGCCTGGGTTGGGCAAGACACAGATTATGGGAGGTAAAGCTGCTTCAGAAAAATGATAAAAACCAGCGGGCAACTGATAACTTCCCGTGTGTTTGTCCTGCAGAGGAACAGCACAGCCTTACACTGGAACGAAAAGCAGTCGGGTTGCATCATGGTAACATTGAAAGAAAAAGAAACTTTCTCTCCAGAGCAAGTGTTTGTGACTTCCTCCTGATTTCCTTAGTTTCCATTTCAGACCAAACCCCTCCCTATTCACCAGGTTTGGGCCCAACTTGCAAAGTTTCACTGATTGGGTCTGTGTTATGATGGACTGCAGCTCTGGAATCCCTTGTAGGTGTCAGTTCAAGCCCTACCTGCTCCACTTCCACCCCAGCCCCTGCTTACGCTCCTAGGAAGACTGTAGCGATGGTGCAAGTGCTCGGTCTCCTAAACCCTCGGGGCAGCTCCAGGGAAAGACGCCAGCTCCTGGCTTCCGCCTGGCTCAGCTCTATTGCAGCGATTTTGAGAGTGGCCAGTAGATGAAAAATATCTCTCTCTCTGAAACTTAGACTTTCAAGTAAATAAAATAAATCTTTAATTGATCATTCTAGAAGCTAGATCCAGGTGGACAGTGGTAGTTTCATATATGATCCTTCAGGGATGGGTCAACCTCCTGCGTTCAAGGTCTCTGGTTATCTGGTGAGGCTGAGACCTGGGACAGCTAACAAGAACCTGTGTGCCCACTTGATTTCCAGCTTTTTAAATGCTTACACACTTTGTTTTTGTTTTACTTCAGAAGTGAGAGGCTGGAAGAGAAAGCGAATGCTCCACTTTTAGACGTGAGAATTGAACAGGGCGACATTGACCTTCATGCCTGGGTTGGCTAGAGAGAGTGACGCTGCAGAACAAGAACTCAGGTGAGATCATCCTCGCGTGCTCTCTCTGCACACTCTTCTTTCTCACGAGACATGAGACGCCATTTCTTAAGGATGGAGACCAAGGGAGTGGCCTTTGTCTGCAGGGTTTGCTCTAACTTCTGGTCTGTATCTGCAGCTTAGTGATTTCTGCGATCATCACCCTCAGTTTCCACAGGGATCGGTCCCAGGATCCCCATGGACACCAAATCTGCAGCTGCTCCATCTCCTTATATAAACAGTACAAACTATCAACAGAAGCCAAGCACACCCTCTGGATACTTTAAATCATCTCCAGGTTGCTTATGATAAACACCAGATGCAATGTTACAATACCCGATACAATGTCGATGTTCCTAGTTGCTATACTAGGAATTCAGGGATTAAGGACAAGAGGAAAATGTCCTATTGGTACAGGTACAATTTTCCTGAATTTTTAAAAAATATTTAAATCTATGGGTACTGGGGTCCGTGCAGTGGGTGTGGATGACACAAAAGGTGTGAAGAGAACGGCTCTCTTGTTTGACAAGGCCCAGAGAGGTTTCCAGCTGTTTGGCAAGGCCCGGCAGATGTCTCTCTGACCACCTTGAGGCAGTCTCACCCCCTTTGACATGGACACTCAAACACCCCACTAAAAATTTTGTGATCTATTGAGGCATTGTTGTTTGCCCCGTGAGATGGTTTTTGCAACTGAAGTGAGCTTAGGAGTTAATGTCAGTGATAATGTCTTGGTGAGTGGGTCTCTGACACTTTACACACAATTAAGCCCATGCCATTTCTGGACACCTTATTGGGTGCCTAACCATTGCCTCAGAATCTGGCCCAGACATGTAGCACACCTTCCATGAAAGGGCTTGATAAATATCCTAAACGTTAATGAAAGTGATAGGAGTAAGAGCTGAAACTGCTATGGCAATAAGTGTAGTTACTGTGATCTCAAAGGCTAGCCTGTCTTTGCAATTTCTTTGGAGCATAGAAAATGTAACTATTTTAACCACTTTTATAATTTTTGGCTAGAGGAATTAAAGATGCTTTTAATTATTGTTTATGGGGTTGTAGAGCCTATAGTTGTAAGGGGATTTAACATTTGAAACTTTTGTCTTGGTTTTTTATGTTTTTCCTTGTAACTTATTTTTCCCATTAAATGATGTGTAAATCATAGAAATAGAAATGTGGTAGGAATGTACTACTGATTAGCAGGTAATCACATGTGTCTGTCTTGGCCTTGGAGTCCTGGCTGTCGCTCCATAGCTACCACTGAAGAACGAACAATGGCTTGCTTTGAAGAATATGAACATGGTATTTTGCAGAATTATCTTTAGGGGCACCTGCTTAGCCCTGAAGTACAGACAGAATGACCAAATGTCTGTACAGGACCCTTTAGTCTGGAAGTAAAAAATAGAACAACTAGTTTGTTCAGAAGCTTATGATGTGTCTGAGCAAATATAAAAGCACAGCTTCTTGAGCTGCTGTGAGAGGGCACCAAGTGTCAACGTCCATGTCTTTCATCGCCAACTCCATGCACCCTTCCCGAGCTCTGGCCTCAGCTGGAGCTAGCCTCCAGCATAAGAGATATAAAATCCATGGCAAGGAGAGTTGACTAAATGAGGTGGTCATTGTTGCAACCTCAGCCGCTTGCTATACCCTCTTGTGTAAAATACAGCCTGCTTTCTTACAAAGTAGAATGAAAACTATGCAAAGGGATGGCTTTGTATCTGTCAGTGTTTCCAACAGCAGATCAAAATTTAATCCTCTAGTTACAGAAAGATGACGTGGACATAACTACACTTCTGTGACATAAACAAGAAGAAGCTAGTTCCTGAGGCAAAGCGATAAGCACGTACCAAAGGCCACATGGCACAAAAACTGTCTTAACCAGTCTCCATGAGAAACATCTTCTAAATGTATAAAGTAACATGATAACTCCAGTAAATCTCACAACTCCAGCCTGCATTTGAGATCACAGTAACTACACTTATAAGATTCTTTTTTATTTTAATGCAATTCATGAAAGTGAGCAGAGAATTGGCCAAATCCCATTCACTGGACCCAATGTACATCCGAAGTGGGATAAATTGGCTTACTTTGTTTTTAACTCTTAACAAAAACACTTTTTAAAATAAGAAAGATGAAAAACGTAAGGGTTCAAGCCATGGAAAGTTGTGCTGTTGTCTGATACGAATAGATTCCTCAAGGAGGTACACGGACTGCGTCACTAGGGCTTCTCCGCTGCTGGGTGCGGATTGACTTAGCCCTCCCCTCTTCTGGGGGACTCTCCGCTTCGTCATCACTGGTGCCCCGAGTGACCACAGTCGTCTCTGTGAGCTTCTGCTACGGTGTAGATCCTGGCCTTGGGGTCACACGGTTGGGGAGAAAGTGACCTGCGTGCAGTCGGCAGCAGACAGAGGGCAGCAGACAGAGGGCCGCCGCCTTCGCCAAGGGTAACTGAAGAACGCGCGAAGCCAGCCGGATCATTGGGCAAACATCCCCAGGTCCCTTTCAGTTGAATGGCTTCTTGTTCCTTTTCAGGGTGGCACGCTCCCCCTTGTCCTGTCCTATCTGCCCTATGGGAGAAGATGGAGACAGAATCTCCTGGGACTGACTTCCTCGCACGCACCCGACATCTCATTTGTCAAATAACATTTGGTTCACAAAGAAATCCCATTGTGAAATCACAAGCTCGCCCACATTTGAAAACTTGGCTTCGGGAAGAAGCTTCCACGTGCATTAGGCTACATTTAGGAGCAAGTCGACATTTGTAACAAACAGTTTACCAAAAGCAAGAACTCCAGGCTCTAGCTTTTTCATCTTGGATGCATAACAGACTCACCTGAGGACACTGACAAATTATAAATTATGTTACAAATTTACAGATGAAAAATTACTAATGCTTGGGCTGTATGCTCTGAGCTTCTAAGAGAATCACTACAGGATGTTTCCTGGGCATCTGGGTTTGTTTCCTTCCTAAATCCAACGTGCGATCAAGGTTAAAAAATGTTGCTTTGTACACCGTTTTTCTTAGCACTTTCCCCTATCAAGGCTTTGGCCTCTTTCTTATTTCTTCTCTAACATCTGCTTTCCTTGGACTATAGAATCTCTGTTACAATGAAGACTTTGTATTTCTCATTGAATGGAGTTTGGCAACAAGCATCTATTTTATTCGAGGCCAATAATTTCTTTATACAATATTGAATGCACTTTGGAATGCTGTACTCGAAAGATTTTAGTTGCTCCAAGAGTACTAAAAGCAAGGGTCACAAAATGAGTGCTTAAAGAATAGCACTCTATTGTCTCACAGTTCCCAGGCTGGGAAATCTGAAATGAAGTTGTAACCGCAGTCAGTTCCTTATGAGAATGACAGGAAAGGATCTAGCCAGGCCTCTCCCCAGGGTATGGCACTTTCCTAGCTGTATTTGGAGTTCCAAGGCATTGGCAGCACCACTCCAATCTCTACTTTCATCTTTCTAGTATCCATGTGTGTTTCAAAATTCCCCCTCTTTAAAGGACAAGTCATATTGGATTAGGATGAGCCCTCATGACCTCACTTTAATTTTTAACTTCTGCAAAAACTGTCCTCAGATACAAGGTCACCTTCTGAAATTCTAAGGGTAAGGGTCCCAGCCGATAAATCTAGGGAACATGATTCAATTGGAACATGCAGCATTGACTAAATGCTCAGCAACACTGAAATCTTTGCCCACATCAACAAAGTCCACATGCATATTTGCAGGCAGAAAACCCTCGGTCTCAAAGCAAACACTACCAAAGGAAAAACAGAGAACTCCAGAACTCCAAGCCACACTCTGTTCCCTCATCACCATGAACCAACTCTCCATTCCTGTTGTCACCAACTCAGTAAGCGTCCCTCCCCTCAGGGACGTGTGTTCTCTGCCATGTCATAGGGACCACAGAGCACACAACTCCTCCAGTCTTCAGTGTCAGCATGTGTCTCCCACTCTCTTTTACACATATTTGCTTTATTTTTGTTAGAAAGGCAGAGTTATAGAAAGAGAGCAAGACAGAAGGAGAGAAATCTTCCATCTGCTGGTTCGCTCTCCAAGGAACCACCATGACCAAAGCTGAGCTGATCTGAAGCCGAGAGCCAGGAGCTTCTTCCATGGTTGCCAGGTCCCAAGAACTTAGACAGTAGAGGATGGCCCAAAGCCTTGGCACCCTGTCCTTATATGGGAGACCTGGAAGAAGCTCCTGACTCCTGGCTTTGGATAGATTCAACACTGGCTGTTATAGCCAACTGGGAATAACAGGTGGATGGAAGATTCCCGCTCTCTCTTTCTATTTATAAATCTGCCTTTCAAATAAAAATAATTGTAAATAAAGTAAAATAAATATTTTAACTTTATTTTTTAATGATGATTTCATGGTTGATCAGGGTGGGAAGGATTGAGGTTTAGGAAAAATTGGATGTACTCATTGCTTTCAAATTTGCTATTTCTTGTTGTTTCTGAGGGAAGGGGTGAGACAAAGAGAGAAACCACTCATGACTTTCCACACGCCCCAGTACCCAGGGATGAGGAATCACCACCTCATATCAACCCAGAGTCTCAATGTGTACATATCCCCAGGGTTCTGTCCACGTGGTTTAGATAGTTCTGAAATGCTGCCGATTTCACAATCCAAGGATGATACCCTCCCAGTGTCCTTTGGCTCTATTCACCAAGGTTTTTTGCTGTCGTTGTTTGTTTGGAATAGTTGTCCAGTTTGTTCTGTTCTCCTGCTGCAGCACCAAATATGCTGCCATATTATCCTTTTACAACAGGGCTTGTGTCCACTGTTCCACATTTTTCATTATAGGATATGCTCTTTTTTTTCATTTATTTTTTTCATTTATTTTTTATTAATTACATTACATTATGTGACACAGTTTTATAGGCACTGGGATTCTACCATCCCCCAACCACCCCTCCATGGTGGATTCCTCCACCTTGTTGCATTACCACAGTTCAAATTCAGTTGAGATTCTTTCATTGCAAGCATCTACCAAGTATAAAGTCCAGCATCTTATTGTCCAAATAAGTTCAACGGTTTCTTGGGGAGACCATCTCTGGTCTGAAGGTAGAGCCGGCAGAGTATCATCCTGATCAATTAAAAGCCCTGACATTACATCAGTAACCATTTATAACGTTATGGAATTAGTTGACATGGTATTGAGTAACCAATATGTTAAAAGAGGAAAAAAAACAGAATGCAACTTCTGAACCACATCCTATGACTTCTACATTGACATTTCAATTATTAGTTTATATACAACTGGGTTCTATATACCTTAAAATAGCTATAGATTACTATTCAGCTGTCTCATGTCTATTTTAATTTTAGTATTTAGCAGTTTATAGCGTTGAAGCATGATTTTGCAGAACCTGGCTATTTTTCGGATAGTCTAACTCTATAACTGTAACAAGACATATGTCAACAGTTTAGGTGAACAGTTTTAGGAGGGGTGTGCAGAGAAATCTTCAATACCCTACTGAGGAGTAACTAATCTTTATGTCCCACCCAGTGAGTTATAAGTGCATCCCCGCTGACCATTTCCTGTCTGTTTCTAAGCTTTCCTTGTTGTTCTCTGTTTATCTATTCTAGTTTTTCATTGTTGTTTATTTATTTGTTTGTTTGTTTTGAGGGGTTTCTGGAGCGATCCTGATGGTCATTGCCAGTGAGGGTGGGGACCCAAAAGTCGGAACCAGGCAAGGACCAGAGAAAGCTCCTCTCCCTAGTTCCGAAGGAAGTTTACTGATCTTCTGTTTCTGTGCTCAGTGTTCCTGGTTGTCGTTCCGATGACCTTGGATCCTGCAAAGCAGGATTTGGGCTTCTTCCATCCCATGTGGGAGATCCAAATGGGGATGGGTGATCTCAGAGTTCTTGGCCTCTGAAGGCACTCCATTTCCCCATGGTCTCCTTGGCAGTTGGGATGTAGTTCGTGGTTCTCACACTGATAGTCCTTGGTGAGGATCTGTGAGTCTTCAGGGTTGGGATACAAGCCTCCTCCTGTCCACCTGCTCCACTCTGGGGTCCCCCGGCTCTGTGCACATGACCTCCTGTTAAGAGGTTGTCAGGATCATTCCTGATTCCCCCCATATGCCTTTGTAGTTTTGCTATTGTCTAATGTTGATTCGGGTCTGTTGTCTACAAGTTACCAGTTATGATCCTGGTAGGTTATACTTCCCGTCTTCCTCACACCTTCTAGGGTGATGTAAGATTTCTCTGCTCTCCCTCCCCGTTTCCAAGTAGCATAGGGCCTTACAAGTATATTAGGTTTTACAATTCTTTGGTTACTCAGTGGCATGTTATTTTTTCAGGGTGCCATAAGTTGTTGCTGATGTTGTTGTTGTTGTTGATGGGGCTGTTATGAAATGATGTTAATCCAAAAAACAGTAATATTATTTCAACCCAAAACAGCCTGTATCTAATGCAATAAGATATTGTGAAGTAACCAGTGAACCAACAATCAATATGAGTCAGATTGCTTATAGGACATGTTCTTACAGGTGAGTCCAAGTACCTGGGCCAGGCGCCCCAAGCATAGCTGGATCCCCCACCCCTGGGGCTTATGAACCTGACACCCACCTAGAACGTAGACCTCTAGACCCGGGTCAGGTGACCTGAGCCCCGCCAGACCCCCCACCACTGGGGCTCATGAAAAAAGAACCTCAGCCTTGCATGATTCAAAGGGTGGGAGGCCATCAGAGGTGCAGATGGGGACCTCAGAGGTCCTTGTTGAGAGTCTCACACTGACCCCAGGTCTCCTCCAGGGCAGTGTCAAGGTGCACAGTCAGAAGATTACAAGAAGGCTCTGTCTTTGGAATCAGATCACAAACAAGATAGAGTGTAAATCCCTCCCTCCTACCCAGGAAAGCTTTGGCGTCTTTAAGAGTGCTTTGCCTGCCAGGGTTTGAGATAAGATGGTCTTGAGCTCACACTGATATTTCATGCTCTGTTAGGTTAAACTCTCTTGAAAGAGAGCTTCCGGGGAGCCCTAGAGGGGCTAGGAGCCATCCCACGTGTCCCAGCAACAGGTCCTCAGTTCAGCCTCAACAGAAATTCGCAAATCCTGGGAAAGCAAGCAAGGATTCCTTCTAATCAGAAAACACAACCCAATTCCAGGCGGGAAGGGAGGGTCATGGGAGGTCACTCATGTTGTGGAATGTATTGGAAGCCTCACTCCAAGATGCTGGTGACATCTGTGGAAGTTTCCTGAAGAAGGAAAATGAGCCAGGATTGACAGCTGCCAGTCAGGGCTTCTGTGCTCCCAGAAGAGACTACTGCAATCGAACCATTGCAAGACAGTTGCGATGTGTTCCCAGCAGGCCCTGGAATCACCCTGTCCCACGAAAAACTAGAAACACAGCTTTGAGTCTGGTCAGCGTTGGGCTGTGTCCTTTGAGGCTCTGAGGCAGCTCCTATCAGTCTGCCTCTCAGGTCACATTACTTAAAGCTCTTAATCTGGTTTATCTTGGAAGCGGGTGATTTTTAAGAACTCTTGTTAGCATTGCTTTAAATATGTGCACGTTCAACTAGAAGGCGGCATGTGCAGCTGATAAACTGCTGCCTGCTTATGGTCAGTGTCCAGTGATATTAGGGACTGCTTTATTTCAGGCCAGACCTGAGGACTGCAAACGCCTGCATCTCAATATTTTCCTGTGTGGATTTCCTGTACGCCACATCCACTTTCAATCTCCTTATCAGGACGGCATGCATTATTTGGCCACCATGCTACTTCCTGGGGAACCCACCTCAGATTATGTTGAACTAGGTGTGTTTTGCTTGTTTTCTTTTTTCTGTTTTTACAAGTAGAATGACCTTGGGCAAAGCGCTGAAACTTCATCTCCGCACACTGGCTCTTTGTGAGCAAAACTCTGCTGCCGCTCTAGCTAAGGGAGCATGAGAGGGTTGCCAGGGCAGCCCCGCCCCGGTGTGGGGGTCCCATGGAGGGGAGCAGCCCTTGGCTCCAGCACATGCTCTGCTGTGATGAGGAGCCACCTGGTCCTTCCCCTGGTCACCCGGGGAGTGGCAGCTGCTACACAGGCTTTCCATGAAGCCCCACTCCAATAAATGCAACTGCTCCCGCACCATAACGCTTTATGCCGCTCGAGTCTGCTTCATTTGTTGATAAATGGCACATTATATGTGTACAGATGAAGGTGGTACAAAAAGTTGGTGAAACATGAAATTAAAAAATAAGCTTATTTGGGCACAAAAAAAAAAATCAAACATGTAAGTGATCTCCAACAAAGTCATAGAAAATGTATCATGAAAAACTGCATGAATTAGATGTTTTGCACCAAAATAAACTAATGTTTTAATTTTATTTCCATGATCATTTTTTAAAAGATTTATTTTTATTATTTTTTTATTGGAAAGGCGGATAGACAGAGAGGAGAGACAGAGAGGAAGATCTTCCGTCCGATGATTCACTCCCCAAGTGAGCGCAACGGGCCGATACTATGCCAATCCGAAGCCAGGAGCCTCTTCCGGTTCTCCCACACGGGTGCAGGTTCCCAAGGCTTTGGGCCGTCCTCGACTGCTTTCCCGGGCCACAGGCAGGGAGCTGGAAGGGAAGCGGGGCTGCCGGGATTAGAACCGGCGCCCATATGGGATCCCAGGCGTGCAAGGCGAGGACCTTTAACCACTTGCGCCACCGCGCCGGGCCCCATGATAATTTTTTTTAAGTGACTGACTGGTTGATTTGATAGGCAAAGTTATAAAGAGGGAAGGACAGAGAGAGACCTTCCATCAGCTGGTTCAGTCCCCAAACAGCCACAAGCCAAAGCCAGGAGCTTCTTCTGGGTCTCCCACATGGGTGCGGCGACCCAAGTACTTGGGCCATTCTTCCACTGCGCTCCCATGGTGCACCTTAGCAGTAAGCTTCATCCGCAGTGGAGCAGCCAAGACATGAACTGGTACCCATATGGGATGCTGACTCTGTAGGCAGCAGCTTAACAAGCTAAGCCACGACACAGGCCCCTTTACTTTCTGAGGTATCCTTGTATGTATGGGGTAGAGTATAATACATATAACAGATAGCAATCAAATCAGAATAATCGCCATTTATGTTAGACCAAACATCTATCATTTCTCTGTTCTAGAATCATTCAAATCCCTTCTCGCTCTGTGTGGTGCACGTGGGTTGGGGCTGAAATATTTCAGCAATCTCTTCTTCTCCAGTATAATTGTAGGACGGCTCTCAGCTGCCTTCTCTCTTTGTGCTTCTCTGAGTGCCTGAGGTCAGGAACAACACAGCTGAGACACATCCAGGATAATTCCCCTCCTTGGGGAGCTCAGGTTTCCCAAAATGAACAAGCCTGGGGCCTCCTGTGATGGCTGAATGGTTAAATCCTTGCCTTGCAGTGCCAACATCCTGTATGGGCACCAATTTGTGTCCTGGCTGCTCCAAAGCCTTGGGACCCTTCACCTGTGTGGGAGACCCAGAAGTTCCTGGCTCCCAGCTGCAATCAATCAGCTCAGCTCTGACCATTGCAGCCATTTGGGAAGTGAACCAGTGAAAGATGGATCTCCCCATCTCTGTAAAGCTGCCTTTCCAACAAGATAAATAAATACATTTTAAAAAAATCTCTCTGTGTGTCTCTCATTCTCTCTTTCTGTAACTCAGAGTTGCATATACATAAGTTGTTAAAATAACAAGAAAAAAGAAAAGAAAGAAAAAGGGAAAGAGGGAGGAGAGGAAGGGAGGCAGGAAAGGCCTCTCCCTGCCCGCCACGCCACGGACTCTTGCTGTGACCAATGGTCTCACATCCTGGGGCTCCGAGTCGACCTGCTAAGAGTCCTGGTCGTCTCAGGAGGTTTTAACCACTGATGGGCACAGTGTCCACTTACGTCTGAAATTATTTGCTTTTCTTATTTGTGCTTAAAGTGAAGTGCCCCCCCTCCAATCCCATCCACCTTTTTACATTAGTGGCGTCTTAGGGCTATAAAACAAGTTGTGTCACCTTCTCACTTTCTAGAATATTTTACTTAGACATCAGAAAGACGTCTGTTTGGCTCTTAAGAAATGGAAGGATTCTTTGTTCTGAAGATAACACATCAAGACACGGAAAAAGGGGAAATCTGTATTCCATTGTCTGTGGCGATGCACATTGGCTCTCCTGCTAGCTGACTTCCTTCTTCCCTTTTCAATTAAATGTGTATAATATTGATATTTTACATTTTGTTTTTAAAATCCATGTATTAACAGACTACTTGAAGTTGCAAAATAGAATCTGTAGAATAGGAGCAGATCAACCAAATCACAGAACGAACAGCTTTATTTGTCTATTTAGATAAAGGTGAGAAGCAAAGAAACACAGAACTTCCATCTGCTGGCTCGCTCCCCAGATGCCCATGGTGGCTAGCGCTGGGCTGGGATTGAAGCTGGGAGCTGGGAGCCAGGTTCAGCTCTCCCTTGCTGGAGGCAGGGACTCAGCCACATAGGTCTGCGCTGCTGCCTCCCAGGAGGCCGGAACTGGAAGAGAATCCAGAACGTGAGCCAGAACACACTGAAGTGGAATGAAAGGGCTCCAACTGGCCGCTTAACTAGAAATTCCCACCTGAATAGCCTTCTTAATCAATGGTGAAGTAGCTCCTAAAAGTGTGCCATGATTTAACTGCAGCAGCAGCTGCTGCTTGCAAAAACTGAGCAGAAACTTGTATGTTAAATATTTTCAGTCTAGTTAAAAATTTACAATCAGGTGAAGTCATGTTTATTTTTCCCATGCATATTTAAAAGTATTGCTTTAATACACCTGAAATCAATGCCCTTAAAACCATAAATGATTTTTTTCAATATTTGGGAACAAATTTGATGAAGTTCAGAAAGAAGAAAAAACATTTGTATGAATTGTGAAAGCTTACATAACATCATTTATGGACATTTATTGCCATAAAGAACTTTTTTTTTTCTGTTTTCTTACTTTTCGAAATCATCGAATATTTTCTCCTAATTTCCACATGGTCACAGTGCCGGCAAGCGTATAATCTGCAGGAAAATTGCAAGAAAAACAAGCCATAAATACCAATTTCTTGAAGGGAAGGAACGGCCTGGTGATGCTCTGCTGGCATTTATATCTAAGGATGCTCTTTTTATTCTTTCTCATGCTTAATCATCAGTTTGTTCTACAGATTTAAGCTATCTTTTAAAACATTTATTATTTGAAAGACATTTACAAAGAGAGAGGAAGAGACAGAGTAAGAAATCTTCTATCTACTGATTCACATCCCAAATGGTCTCAACAGCTGGAGCTGGGCAGGTCAGAGGCCAGGGACCTGGAACTTCCTCTGGGTCCCCTAGTGGGTGCAGGGATCCAAGGACTTGGGCCTTCTTTTGCTGCTATCCCAGGTGCACCAGCAGGGAACTGAACTGGGTGGAGCAGCTTAGACTCAAACCAGCACGCATATGGGATGCCGGTACCACAGCTGAGGCTTAACCTGTTCTAACATGCTGCCAGCTCTGCTTCATTTATCTTGAAGTGACAGTTTGTATTGTAAGTATAGTTATCTTTTAATGCTTTTTCTCAGGCACATCCTATTTATGCACAGTGAATCGCATCAAGAAGCCACATATTGGAAGATTTCTCGGGAGGACAACACAGTTGAAAAGACGGGTCATTAGTATGTTTGACAAATGTATGGAGATAATCACTCACAGATAAATCACTTTCTTAAATTTTTCCCCCCACTATTTGAAAAGCAGAGTGTGAGAGAGCGCTCGCATCCATGGATTCACTCCTCCCCTGAGGCTGGATGAGGTCGGAACCAGGAGCCGGGAACTCAGTGCCTTTCCGTATGGGTGACAGGTACTTAATCACTCGAGCCAGCCCTGCTGCCCTCCGGGATGTGCAGTACCGAGCACCTGCAGTCGGATGTAGAGCCGGGAGCCGAACAGAAGCTGAACACAAGCACTCCGTGAAGGACTCCGCCGTCCAAGGAGCAAACACTCAGCCCCACGCTTGGGATACTCCTTAGGAACCCAGAGCTCGGAAGAACTGTAGCCCATTCTCAACGTAACTTAGACCGCGAAAGGAGGAAAAGGCACCACTACCGAAACAACCACAGCCACACCCGAAATCCCACCGAAGTTACTGGACGCAGACACGAGGACTTCCAACTTCTCACCACGACAAGATGGAAAGCGGTTTCTCGTTTTTAGTCAACAGGAGTCTATCAGTATTGACTGAATGTTTTTGGTAACACAGCCCTGCCCAAGAAAAGAAGTCTCCTGCCTTCTTGGAACTTAAACTCTAACGATGGAAAAAGGCAATAAACAGCTGAGAATGACAGCAAAGGCTCTGGAGTTGAGTGGTGTGCAGGAAACACCTTGAAACACGTATGTTAAAAACGACGCTGCATCATGACTTATTCTGCAACTTATTCCAGAAATTCAGGCTTGCTTCAACAGTGGAAATTCAATCAGTTTGATTAATTATTTTACTATTCTAGGAAGAAAAACTTTACCATCTCAGTAAGTATGAGTTTCAACATTTGTTGAAATCTAACGCCCATTTATCATGAAGAAAGCTTCATTTTAATTAAAGTTTTTCTCCCAAAACTGAGGATAAAGAACTCCATGTGATGGCTCAGTGGGTAAATCCTTACCTTGCAAGCGCCAGCATCCCAGATGGTCACTGGCTCCTGTCCCAGCTACTCCACTTCCCATCCAGCTCATTGCTTGTGGCCTGGGAAAGCAGCTGAGGTCGGCCCAAAGCCTTGGTGTTGAGGGCTAAGGAGTTAACGGTGCCTGTTAAACTGAGCAGTAGCACTAACTGGGCTTGCGGTTACAGCAGAAGCACAGGCTGAACTTTCAAGCCCTGCAAAGCACCTGGACTCATTTTCCAGACTGAGAAGAGTTGGACTCAGCTGTGTGGACTGAGCAGAACTAGGCTCAGCTGTATGTCATTGTTTGGCCAAAGGTCTTGGGGGGAAAAGTACGTCAGGTGAGAGGGGAGAGATGTGAGAAACGGTGTGAGAGACTTCCACCATCGCTGGTCTCCTGTCCCACCTTACCGGCTCCGCTGGCCGGAGCACCTTGGGACCCTGCACCCACATGGGAGACCCGGGAGAAGCTCCTGGCTCCCAGCTTTGGATCGGTTCAGCTCTGGCTGCTGAGGCCACCTGGGGAGTGAACCGGGAGACAGAAGATCTTCCTCTATGCCTCTCCTTCTGTCTGTATATCTTCCTTTCCAATAAAATAAATTAATTAATTACAAAAAAGATTGAGGATATAACAAATTTGTCTACTGTTACCATTTCTACTTGGTGTTTTACTGAAAGTCCTAAACAGTGCTATAAGCTAAGAAAAAGCAAAAGCATTTCAATTAGAAAGGGAAAATTAAAACTATCTTTATTTTTAGGTGTTAGGACTGTATGAAACATATCCAAAATAAGCCCACAAAATTATGATTCTAGAAAAATTATAAAAATAAGAGCAAATTGTGTAGATGTGTATCTGTTGAAAACAAATAATTGAAAATGAAATAAAATTAACATTTGCAATGCCAAAATGAGCCACAAAGTACACAGAAATTGTTAAATGGCATGTAGGTAAAAACTGTACATTGAAAACTATGCAACATTATAGTTTTATATAATATAGAAATTAGAGATAATTGAAGTAAATAGATGGATGTGCCATGTTCATGGATTGGAAAACTCAATACAAAGGAACTTCAAAATATTATTGAAAATTGGGGCCCGGTGCAGTGGCCTAGCGGCCAAAGTCGCCACCTTGAATATGCCAGGATCCCATATTGTCACCAGTTTTAATCCCAGTAGCTCCACTTCCCATCCAGCTCCCTGCTTGTGGCCTGGGAAAGCAGTCAAGGAAGAACCGAAACCTTGGGACCCTGTACCCATGTGGCAAACCTGAAAGAAACTCCTGGCTTCTGGTTTCGGATCAGTGCAGGTCCAGCCATTGTGGCCACATGGGAAGTGAATCATCAGATGAAAGATCTTCCTCTCTGTCTCTCTTCTCCTCTCTGTATATCTGACTTTCCAATAAAAACAAATAAATCCTTATATATATATTTGAAAATTGAAATTTTGGATAAATTGGAATTGATGGATAAATTTATTTTGGTTCCAACCATTTTGAAATTCATGCATACACAGGATATTCACAATACATATTATCAAAAAACTTTACCGGAGCTTCAAATTTTTTGCACAAAAATAAACTTACATTTTAATACTACTTCCCCAAACATTTTGAAATATGTTTACTTATTAAGATATTGATTTTTTCCCAAAAGTGATCTATAAATTCAATGCAATCTCATTCACACGTTTCTACAGGATTTTGACAAAAATCAGTAATTTTAAGTTTTACACAGAAGAATAAAGGGCCTGGGATTTCCGAAGCAGCTGCAATAAAACAGAACAAAGTTAGAGGATTCGTACTGCGATGTTGTGATACAGACATGAGCTGGACATCCAGACCAACATTATGCGCAGGTCGGAGTCCCCAGGAGGTCCCGGCGTGTTTGGCCATTTGATTCTTGAAAAGGGCAGTTCCCTGGGAAAAGGGCAATCTGTTAAACCAACATTGAAACTAGACATCAAAATGTAAAACAAAATTTTAAAAATGTTCTTTTTACCCATACCACATACAAAGCTAACTCATAACGGGCTGGGACCTAAACAGGAACTAAACGGGGGGTGAAGCTGGACACGATCTCCTGAATTATCTCTACGGTTTATCTCTTTTCACTGAGTAGCAAAAGCTAGATGTCCTAAATGGTACGTCTGATAAATATATATCTTTTCTAAAGTCCTCTTCTGTCGCTTCTCTCCGGATGCCACTTTGCTTTTATTGCATTGAAGAATGTATCTAGTGGTATTCATCCTATTAATGCGTTTAAAAAACCATCACAGGGTCGGGGCTTGTGAGAAAGAAATCTTCACGAGGCTTGTGCTGAGCGGGGCAGATCTGGGTCTCCTGGACTCCAGCCCTCGGCTAAGCCACAAGCAAGTTTCCTCCGTCCACTGATGCAGCAGGGAGTCTGCACTCCCCAAGCAGAAACGCCATCACCACAAACCAGAGCCATCTTCTCACCTTCAAAATGACATCTATTGCATGGTGGCGTTGACACATCCCCACTGAACTCTGAAGTGGAGACAGTGAAGAGAAGCAGGCAGAAGCCTTTCAGGGGCCTCATTTGTGCCTGCAGAGATCATCACTGCCCACCCACGGAAAATGTCTTCACCCTCTGTCCACCTGTCTTTTCCCAAGGAAGTGTGTGGAGGCTGGTCAGGCCGGTAGACATGGATGTCCTGTTCTTGAACTCCCCAGTGCTCCCTGACAGAGAGGCTTCTCTGAACCCCTGACTGCTGGAAGCTGCCAGAGGACCCTTTTCTGCAACGTGCAACATGCCTGGTGGCGCAAACTGACCCTCTACGCCTGCCTCGCCCACTTCATGGGTTCGCCTGTCTCAGCTCTGCAGCTCCCACATCTTGCAAAGCGGTAAGCTCATGGAACTACTCAAGTGAGCATATGCGTGCACGCATGAATGTAGGCTTGTCCTGGGCTCCCACATGGAGTTCCAGCAAACGGGACAGAGCTGAATGGCGTGGTCAATGGGGCCCAGGCGCTGTAAGGCAAGAGTGGAGTCTGGCTCCTGCTAACCCCATCCTTTTCTAGAACCTTCCCACCATTTCCCTCCTGGCAGGCAGACCACTACCACAAGCTACAATCTTGACTTGGCACGGTCCTGGGAAAGCATCTTCCCTGCTGTTTGATTTACATCCAGGTTTCACAAGGACTGACATTTAGGAAGGGCTGTTCAAGTACAGGAAGGCTGCCCCCATCCTCATTTTCTGCTTCGTCTGGTTTGTGGTGGGAGCAGTAGAATCATGGTTGGCTTTGCCTGGCGCCATCTTCCTTCCAGGCTAATTCAGGACGTTGTTATTTAGAGATAAGGGAAGCCACAGTTAACACCCTTCCTTTATAATCTGATGAAGTCTCAGAGCTGCTAAGTCACCTTTGCTTAGCCAGTGGGAGGGTAACAAGATCCCCAGCCTGGTTGTTCTGGGAAGCCCTCTGGTGGCTAGCCCCGGTTTATCCCAGCCATAGACTGAAGCAGGCAGCACCAGCCTCATGCAGCTGGGTGTTCTCTGGGTCTCCTTCTAGAAGGGGAATGTGGTGTGGGGTGGTGGTTGCCATTTAGTGAGTTGGGGAAGGGCTGGTGAAGATCTGCCCCATTCCCCCTAGTGTCTGTTGGGTATAGTTCTTCAGCAGGATGCACCCTGTCACAGAGAGAGCCAGGCAGAAATTGAAGTGGGAAGAATGGCACTTCTGCAGACAGGGATATCACCGAATGGGCCTGACCTTGTCGTTTCATTGCCTCTTCCCTCCAGGTCCATAATTTACTGATTAAAGCATCTCCCTTCAGAGAGTCAGAAAACAGAATCAGAGATGGCACGTCTGACTTCTGAGCAGGCCAGCAACTTGTTGCAGGAACCTACATGGGAATGGCTGTCTCTATTTCCCGGGTGGACCTGCCCAATGGCCACACTGACCACACTGACCACACTCTCAGGCACCCAAGCGAAGCTGCCTCACCCCAGCCGTGTCTCCTCTGCCTTCTGATGGAAGGAAGGCCCTGAGGAAGCTCAGCTCCCATGGACCGGTAGATGGACCTGAGGGAGGAGGCCACGCCTGGAAAGCCAGCATGACTGTGGCAGGCTGACGGGCAGCAACATGGAACCCTGGATGTCCCCATGGCCAGCCACAGGGAGGCTGTGAGGATCGGATTCCTCGCAGCCACTCCTCACTGCGCCGAGTGCTCCCCTGTCTCTTTTTGGACCACGTGTGCCACTGACTTGGCTAGAACACAGACTGTGAGCCTAGTAGTTCCAGCCAGAGCCTGAGGCTCCATTCCTTGGGGGTTGTTGCTGGTTGTGGTTAAGAATCTCTTGTCAAGAAGCCCCACACATAGAGTCCCAACTTCAACCAGAACGACAAACTCAGACCCTGCTTTCGCAAAAGATCTCCAAGACACTGCCATGCATGCTAATGCCTGTAAACAGATGCTGACCTATGGATGATGACCTGGAGACGCTGACCCGGAGACGCCAGAGCCAGCGGTTTTGCAGGGATGACTTGGGTTTGAAAGTACACAGTTCCTCCTATAAGGTCTGGATGTTATGCAATGCCAGGAAGGTGCTATCCCCCAACTCAGGGTTGTCTACACAGAGACTCAGCCTGGGAGAAGGAAAGATAAAGTGAGGGTCTTCCAAGGGTCCCCCTTTAATGGGCTGTAAGATTCACCAGAGAAAGCCAGCAACCTGCAGGGGCAGCGGTGAGGGGCCTGTAGGGACAAGTGGAAAGGAACAGAGCAGTCCCCAACTTGTGGGTAAAGCAGACACACACCACTCTACAGTGGTGTATACAATCAGACAGTCAAATGAAGCCACCTCATACACATACGCACACACACACACACAGGAAGTTTATGTGTATCTTGGCTTCAGATTCTGTTCAACTCATTTTTCTAAAGACTTTTTTTTTTGAAAGTCAAATAAAAAGAGAGGAGAAGAGACAAAGAGGAATATCCTCCATCCACTGATTCACTCTCCAAGCGGCTGCAACAATCAGAACTTAGCCAATCCAAAGCCAGGAGCCAGAAGCCTCTTCTGGGTCCCTTACATGGGTGCAGAGTCCCAAGACCTTGGGCTGTCCTTGACTGCTTCCACAGGCCCCAAGCAGGGAGCTGGAAGGAAAGCGGGGCTGCTGGAAAACAAGCAATGCCCATATGGGATCCTGGCACATGCAAGGTGAGAACTTCAGTCACTAGGCTATCGCGCAAGGCCTTCAACTCATTTTTAGTTGTACATATTTATGGATTACAAAGACACACGCACTTTTGTTAACCATTATAAAACTAATTGGGAAGTAGAAGAGACTGGAAACTAATTCAATGATAGTGGAAAATCAAAAAAGAGAAAAAATCAGTTTTTGAAGAGTGATATAGGAGAATATTGTGAATATAAACAACATATAAATACGAACACGCTCAGGGGTGGGAAATAAAATGATTTAATAAAATAAAATAAAATAAAATTCATTTGATAAAACGAAGCTGCTCAGAGCACCCTCACCTGGAAGTCCCTTCCCTGAACACACACTCAGTAGCCAAGCACGTTCTTAATCCTAAGGATGCTCCTTAAATCAGGACCAGCTTAAGGGCAAACAAGCAAGGACAGATAAGTTTAGTCACAGCACGAGCAAGCTCAGCAGCTGGGAAAATCAATGGGGCAAAGTGAAAGAAAAGTTAAAAAAAAAAAGAAAGAATTTTTCTTTGAAGCCTGTGAAGGCGCAGGGGAGGTAGACATTAATGAACACGTGTTGTTCAAATCTCCCAATCTATCATTCCAAAACGGGCAAAACTATGTGTAAAAGGTAAAGCTTGGTAGCTCAAGATTCTAAATATGCTTAAGTTCATCATTAAAAACTTAACCCTTCAGCCCCCATGCCATAGCCTAATGGCTGAAGTCCTCACCTTGCACGTGCCGGGATCCCATAGGGGCGCCAATCCCAGCAGTCCCACTTCCCATCCAGCTCCCTGCTTGTGGCCTGGGAAAGCAATCGAGGACGGCCCAAAGTCTTGGGACCCTGTATCCACGTGGGAGACCAGAAAGAGCTCCGGGCTCCTGGCTTTGGATCGGCTCAGCTCTGGCCATTGCAGGCACTTGGGAAATGAATCAGTGGATGGAACATCTTCCTCTCTGTGTCTCCTCCTTTCTGTATACTTGACTTTCAAAAAAGAACGAAAAAAAGAGAAAGAAAAAAAGAAAAAGAAAGAAAGAGAAAGAGAGAGAAAGCAAGCAAGCAAGCAACTAAGCAAGCAAGCAAGCAAGCCCTCACATCCCCTGGGCAGGATTTCCCTGGCCCGCTGTCTCTTCCGGACCAGTGAACCCTGCCGGGGAGCACTCGCACTAAAGCTTGTTTTAAGCTGAACTCTATTCTGTATTTCTGGTTCTGAACATGAACTCCAGACTTACACTACCACATGCTGTAGTTTGCAGTTCCCTGTGCATAGTTTAGATTCACTTTATTCAAGTACAAATTCTTACGCCTTTCTCAACACAAAAAAGTAGTCTACGAGTTACAGATTTTATGAGTCTTGCTTTTTGCATCTCACGCTGTCTTCTGAAACTATTTCCATTTAAACAAAGATTTTCCTTCCCTGATTTTTTATGACCGCTGTGTTCCTATCCTGCTGTGTGAGTGCCCACAACTCCGACCACATCATTGCTTCTAGACATTCGAGTTTCCCACTAGGAAAAATCCCTTGGTTTTGGACCATCCCCACTCCAGTTTTTGTGGCCATTTGGGAGTAAATTAGTAGGTAGAAGATCCTCTGTCTCTCTATGAGTTTGCCTTTCAACAAACAAATAAATCATTAACAAAGAAAACCAAGAACAAACAAGCAAACCCTGGAGTAGTCCTGGTGGGCTTGTGCGGCTGCAGCTGATTTAGTGACCTCCCAGCCACACTTTCTGGCTGTTCTCTGACAATGAGCCAGGAAGCTAGGATGAGGTAGTGCACCTCATTTTCACCCCGGGCATCATGTGATGCCTTAAACTCAGACTTCACAATAGCTCCCAAGCAGGCCAGTTATGATGCAAGCCACGTTTGTGACGGAGCCTTGGGTTTCTGTGAAACTCTTGCAAACATACTCTGGGCATCAACACCTCCTGTCAGAATGATCAGAGAGTGGGAGGATGGCGGTCAGCCTGAGAAACCGAGGCCTGGAGATGTAGGGCTGCCAGAAAGGAAGAGTGTAGAAGGGACTGTCCCCCAGAAGGCTGGAAGGCCAGTCAAAACGCGCACCGCCAGCTCCGGTCCCCATCAGGATGAAGACTCCCTGTATTGCCCAAATGACCTGCATCCTACTTTGCATCTGAGGTGAGTGTGACCTGTGCTTCAAGACCAGGGAGAACTGGAGTGCCCTCATAGGCCGAGAACTCTGCGGTCAGCCAGTTCCTATCAGATCTCCCACATGGAATTGAAGTAGCCCAGAACCCTAACGACATTGGAACAACAGCCAGGAGCCCCAGGTGGTCCTCATAGATAGAAGAAGAGTAAATTTCCTTCTGGACTCAGGAGAAGAGCTTTCCCTGGTCTTTACTTAGTTCCGACTTTGGCTCCCCATCCTCTCTTACACTGACCATCAGGGTCGCTCAGGAGCTCCAAAAGTAGCTCAGCTAGACAGAGAGAGACTAATATAGAAAGATTTGATCAGACAGGAAGAAGTCAGCCGGCCTGTAATTGCTCAGCCTGGACCTGACTGGTCAGGCTCCAGACCTGGCTTTTCCTAGACCTCACCAGGCAGGACGCAGAGGTCAGTTATTCCTCACTAGCGAAGTTATGGGAGATTTCTCTGTGCACCTGCCTAAGACTGTTCTACTCCTCAAGTGTTAATATATGGCTTGTTAGAATTATGAATCTGTTTTGATTATCCTAGAGTGCACAAAGTTCTGTAAAATCTCACTTGAATACTATAAATTGTTAAATACAAATATAATTTTAAAAAATAAAGGGGGAAAAAAAAGACCTGGTTAAGGAGATCACTGGCAGTGGCTGCTTGGTGGCCGGCGCCTGGCTCATACAGAATCCCCCGTGTGAGCTTTCCTGCTCTGCAAAGCAAACTAGCAAACACCTTCCCGGAGTTCTGATAATTGCCTCTCTGTCTTGCAGGTTATGGAACCAACTCCACCAATCAGACCCTCGCATTTCACTCGGTAAATTTTCCTCTATGGAGAAAGAGATCCTGGTAAGCATCTGAAGGGTACGTTCGCAGGGACCCTGTGGAAGCCAGCGAATTCGTCTAGTGGAGGCACAGCTTCAGCAACCACTCACACCCCCGTAGTGGACTCAAGTTGGCATAGTCGTCAAGTGGCTTCCATAGCCACTTTGTTTCTTATAGGTCCTGATAGCGGTTATAGCTAAATGAAAACAACTGATAACAGCTGTCAAGTTAGTGAGTTCCTATTTTGCCTGTATGTTGTCTTGTCAACATCTCACAATGACTCTGAAAGATCCATCAACACCTTTAGAATGCATAGAGGGCAAGGCAAGGGTCAGGATTTGAACCCAAGCTTGGATGACCCCAAAGACGTACTTGCTGTCCTCCTACCCAGAGTCTCAGACAAGCTCAGCAGTTGGGGGGGAGGGGTACCGACTGTTACCACTGCTTTCTGCTTTCTGTGGGCACGACCTACTCCCACGTCACTGAGATTCTAACAGTCCCTTCCTGTTGCCAGCGTCTAGGTGGCACCCACACCGTGGCAACAAGAAAGTTTTTGGCTCGTAAGCAAGAGGAAGAACGGAAAATGCTCAAGGAGCTGAAGCTCCAGTCTCCGAGCTACAGACAGACGATGGAGTGCAACAGGCAGCGCGCCATTCCTTGTCCCGCATGTGGACCCTCCGAAAAAATGTGGACAGCAAAGGTGAGCGTGCCCCCCGAGGAGTTTAAAATGCCACAGCGCGAGAAGCTCACCATCTACAAGCACATCGAGAGGATGCAGCTAGCCCGCGCCCTGAGAAACAAGCAGTTTTTAACCTACGCAGAAAGGCTTAGAGGTTCCTCCTTACTCGCTGGCGTGGTCCTCAGCCCAGCGGTCCCAGACAAAGCCAATGACAAGGTTAAGCCAGAAGAAGAGCAGGCCGAGCACAAAAGCACCAAAAAGCAAGAAATAAAAATGAACGTGGTTTTCAAGTCAGAAGAACCCAAGAAATGTTTTGTGTGTCAACCAAAGGATTGCAAATCCTTCTTCCCCAGAAAAAAATCAGAAAGATCCATCGCAGGCCAAACAAACCGAAACCTTTTCCCCTTAGCGGAATTTCCTGGAGACCTGATGCTCATGAATCAGGATTTTATATCACGGGGAATCAACCCCTGTAATATGACTAAGACCTGTTCCCTGGAAGAAGAGAGCTTTTGGAATGAGTAACTGGCAAGGCTGCTCCTTGTAATTAAAGTTTTATTTGTTCCCAGGGAACCACGTGTCACGGTTATCATTATTATTCCTTCCAGCTGTGCCTCAGACGCCTTCCCACTGCGTCTTCTCTGGGTATCTTGGCTTCCCTGCCCCGTCTCCAGGGAATCCTCAAGGTAGCACATACCTTCTGGGGTTCTCGTTCCCACTCTCGCCATCCCAGGCCCACTGCTGGGACCTGCCCCACTTACCTATTTTTGTGAAGTAAATCACCCCAAAGTATAATAGTTTTTTCAACAGCTATTGTTAATCTAGCTTATAGTTCTGGGCTCAGCTGGGTGGTTCTCCTGCCCTTGACTGGATTCTGCAGGTCCATCCAAGGCTCTCTGTCTCTAGGATTTGGCAGCCATCAGCTGAGTCTCCCGGGAGCTCCCTGAGCCCCAGGTTTATTACAGGACCTTGTGAGACCCGAGAGTGGAATCTTCTGACACCCCTTGAGTCCAGGGCTCAGCACTAGAACACTGTCACCTTTGCTGCATTCTGATGGACAAAGCAAGGTGTGAGGCCAGCAAACATGAGCTGGTGCACTTCATCTCCTGATGGGAGGTCGCACTTCCAGGAGGTCTAGGCTGAGCCATCCTGGAGCTGGGTGGGACCATCCTGTAGTCCAGATGAAAATAAAGAATAGCGTTCAAGGTCCTCCACTGTGTAATGGTGTCAGCTGAAGGTCTACTCCATGTTCCCACTTCCTTCCTAGGGTGTACAGCCAGCTCATGCTGTATCTCTTGGGTACTCTCCTCTTCAGCACAGTCGACGATGGACATGACACTCCACAGGTATCTCTGCAGCCTGCCAGTTCCTTAAGGTGCGTCAGGAGGAGGTGTCAGCCGTCCCAGGTCAGTCACTGCTACCCCCTGCAAGGCCCTGCCTGTGCTCCCAGGTGGCAGGTCCAGGAGGCAGCACCTAGGGCAGTAAGACTGTACCATGACCTGGGCCCTTGCTTCTTGCTCATTTGCCCTCAGCAAGAAAAGAACTGGTCCTCACAGGGGTGCTGTGAATTATGAGCTTGGATTCTTATGGAAGGGAGAAAGTTGAAGCTGAAAGCTGGCTAGTCTCTTCCTTGTGCCCTGCCCCATTTTAAATTGCAATGTACACACACACACACACACACACACACACACACACACACACACACAGCCTTGGAATCTTGTAGTTCTGAAAACCCTTGGCTCCTAACGGACCTGTTTCACACCTGCTCTGAGCTGCGCTGATCCAAAGCTAGGAGTTCAGATCTTCTTCCAGGTCTCTCACTTGGGTGCAGGGTCCCAAGGATTTGGGCCATCCTCAGCTGCTTTCTCAGGCCACAGGCAGGCAGCTGGATGGGAAATGGGGCCACTGGATTGGAACCGGTGCCCATATGGGATCCTGGTGCTTTCAAGGTGAGGACTTTAGCTGCTAGGCTACCACCCACCCACCCACCCACACACACACACCCTGGGACAAGCTCTGTGCACACACACACACACACACACACACACACACACACACACACACACACACACACACACTGGGACAAGCTCTGTGTGCATGCCATGATGCAGGCTTTAGGATTGTCATCCTGATGACTGGGTTAATGGTAAAGCATAGGCCAGAGGATGCTGTAGAATCGCTCCTGCCTCCCAGTGGTCAAAAACAGGTATCTACTCAGGTGTGACTGTGGGGCCTACAAAGCTGCTAAAGAGTCAAGCTCTCCGAACTGCAGGGATTTAGGCAATGAACGAAGGTTGGAAGAGCATGGCTGCGCTCTGTCTCTGAAGAAGAGGAAGAAGAGGCCAGCAGTTCTGAGGCCAGCAGTCCAGTCACAGGGTCTGTGATGGCGCTAGGAGAGAATTTATTCTAGACCTTTCCCTACTTCCGGCAACCTGCAGACATCCTTGGTTAATGCCCGTTTCATCCTGTTCTCTGTCCTCTGCAGGTGCCTGTGTCTAAATGTCCCTGCTACAGCACACTGGGTACCCTGGGTAGGGGCTCATGCTCATGACATTAACTCACTTAACTCTGCAAAAACCCTCTCTCCAAACAAGGTCCCGTAATAGAGTCAGAAGTTCACGCCTTCTTGGCAGAACACAACTGAACCCTAACATCCTTATTATCAGTGTAACCGGGGAGTAACAAAATCCATGGCTCCTGAAGCGCCTTCTGTAAGTTGACAAAGACAAAAGGACAATTCTCCGATAGGTGAGACAAGCAGAAACAGGACCCCACGGGTGGTCTTTGGGATGTATTCCTTTCTGGATGAGGGTTCCCTCTTGCTCCTTCTGGCTCCAACCACAGGCAATCCAAACATGATGACATCTTAGAGGACGGGAGGTGTCTGAATTGCTTGCGGACTTTTGCTTTGCTCGGGTCACTGCCCTGTCATAAACCTTCCAAGGTTTTCATATTGTGCTTGTCATGTGTCAACACCCCAGCCTTGAGGGTAAGTCATCACAATCTGTTCTGTGAGGGCCAGGGAAGCCCTCCCGCACGAGGGCCAGGGAAGTCCTCCCGCACGAGGGCCAGGGAAGTCCTCCCGCACGAGGGCCAGGGAAGCCCTCCCGCACGAGGGCCAGGGAAGTCCTCCTGTACGCAGGGCTGTTTGATGGGTTCTGTGAACCCTGGCCATGCAGTCTAGGGTGCCAGGCTGAGCACTAGGAGCCCTGAGCTGAGACAAGCTCTGGTCTTATGGTGTTCTTGCGAGTGTTGACTGTGCTGTATTGAATAATAGTTCTCAGGTAAGAGTGATTTTGTGCCTCGGGGAAGAACTGCACGGAGAAGCTTGCATATAGGGCACCACGTGGCCCCAAAGTCTACAGCATGGAGGTAAAGAACCGTAATCAATGAGGAGGTACACGTGTGAAAACAGCGCAGTGTCAGCACTGGTGTGCGTGGGTGGGTGGAGCTTTCACTTCACATGATTGAAGAATGAGACACATTCGGTGACTATTCGTGCAACTGTGAGTTGCGTTTCCCTAGTCATTTGCAAGACATGAGTGTACGTAGCGCCTGCATGGGGAGTGGAGCGTCTGTCCAATCAATGACATGGTTAAGCACGGCCTTTACAGCACGTGGAAAACCATCTTCCAAAACGAGAGACAGGAAAGGGAAGGGGCATTGGTGGCCTTCGTGTTTCCATCAGAACAAAAAGTGGCCCTCCTGAGGTCAGTTTGAACCAGCACATGTTCTTGTGGCAAAGAGCTGGTCAGTTCCTCGAAAGGCCACGCAGTTCTAGTGGGCCCAGGGGAACTGAGAACGCACGTCCACACCCAGCCTTGTCTGTGAACGCTCTGGGCCACATTTCTCACTGCTGCCAGAGGGAGAAGCGCCCCGAGCCCGGCCACTACAGCTAAGGTCACGCCCGCGGCCGTGTGAGGCACCGTGGCTCTGACTCATCCAACACAGGTGAACGAGGGACTCCAGCAGACAGGATTTCATCTAAACCAAGGTCAGGGTGGACAGGTTGGTAGAGGCAGACCACACTTTGACGTTCAATCTGAGGCTGGACTGACAGAGCAAATGTCTGTAGTGATGAATAAGATGCTCTGAAAACAGACTGTGCTGATGGCTGCAGTTTTCTGAATGTTCCACGGACTGCCAAACTGTAGACTTGCATGGTACATAAACCAAATCTTCATAAAGCTGTCACAGAAAATCAAGCTGTGCTGCTTAGCACACCTAGAGGCCACCCTAATGCCATCGCACCCGTCAGATATGTGAGGGCAGAGCCCCTGGGGGCCATCCCGAGGCTCCTTAAGCCAAGGACAGACCCGAAGGCCAGCGTCCAGGGGCTGCTGCCAGGAACCAGAGCTGAAGGGGAACTACCAGCAGCTGCGTTGTCAGAGACTAGAAGGGGAGTGTTTCCTAGAATTAAAGAAAGGTGGAAGCGACAGACTTCCAGAGGAACTTACCAAGGTTACACACAATGCAACATCTTCCCATATTAGTAATACTGGCACCACCACCATTCACCCCACCACCTGATGTTCCTAAAAATGTTAATAGCCTTTCCAGGAGCAAACGGCTATAGTTAAGCCACAGCGCCCTCTGGTGTCTGCAAGTGGACGACTTGAGTGACCAGGAGTAAGGTCTGTCCACTTGGTTGGAAGACCAACTCTGCCCCCAGCAGGGAACAGAGGACAACTGAAAGTGGGTGCGATGTGCCCCCGTTTGCAGTTCTGGCTCCTGAGGCACAGCACCTTCGGTGTCTGTCACAGCACAGAGGGCAGAGTCCAGCACAAGCTCACGGCTCTGTGCCAGTCCTGCAAGTGCAGGGGCTGGGAGGAGGGCAACTCCCTCGGGGTAAAGGGAACTGCGCCAAGGGCCCAAGTTGAGAGCACATGTGGTGTAGATGCCACAGTAATTCTGCAAGCCCTCCTGTGGCACCAGCTCCAATGCCCTATGGGGTGTGTGTCTGACACACCCACAGCAGTGTGTCCTAGGCACTAGCGTGCAGATTTAGGACAAGCCATGGTCTCCTGGGCTCACGGTGCCCTGGGGATGATGGGAGAGGAAGGAGGGAAGCTCGGCTCCTGAGGTGAGTGAGTCAGACAGTCCCAGCTTCCCCAGGGTTGGGGTTAGGTCTTGCTGACCTCTTGGAACTATTCTGCACTCCCTTCCCCGTTCTGAGCCTCCGGGACCATATCTTCATGGAGAGACTGATAATGCCCTACCCACACAGTGCCAGGAAGTGGGCTCTCATAGTGAGACCCAGTGGGAGTTTACCCAGCGTCCCCTGCATGGCAGGTTCTCTCATAGCAAGAGGGCACTCTTACATCACAATCACTCCACATCACGCAGCTGGGGACTTTGGGGCAATGGCTAAGACACTGCTTGGGATGCCCATGCTTTCGATCCAAGTGCCTGGCTTCCAGCTCCAGCTTCCCACTAATGCACACGCTGGGAGGCCACAGGTGGTGGCCAAATACTTCACATCCATGCATGTGGGAGACCCAGAATGAGTTCTGGACTTTGGCTTGGCCCAGCCCTGGCTGTTGCAGGCACTTGGAGGGGTGAACTACTGAATTTAAAAAAAACTCTCTTTCTGCCTGCTGTGTGGTTCTTTCAAACAGATTAAAATGACTAAATAAAATATAAGCCACAGACACTGAAAATCATGATGTGGTTAGCATTCTTGTCTTCCACTAATCACTCTTGCTCATATCCTGAGCCCAAACATGCCAAGGACATTGGAAAGAAACACTGTCAATTCCCTGGAAGGTTCTGGAAGCCCAAGGGTGGAGCCCCCATGCCCTCCACCCTTCCCTCAGACACCCCATCTCCATCGCCCTCTCCTTCATCTGAAGGGACCCAGTAGGAAGGCGAGCCCTGGTAACCCTGACCACATTGCTACAAAGGGATCCCTCATGGATTTGCTCCAGCATGGCAACAGGACTCTACTGTGGGCCTGGGATGCTGACTGCTCTCAGGCCCTCAAGGAACCGCCCTCCAGAGAAACCTCTACCGCTGCTGCTGTCGGAGTCACAACTGAATGTGGGATTTTGGATACTTTCACCCTTCCTGTGTTCTCCTCTCCCCCACCCAGCTCACCTCACCCCACCACACACCTGTGCTGAGGTCCACAGGCGCCAGCCACCCTCTACACTCCCATGCTCTCTCAGGTACCTGACCACCAAGGGTCAGTGTCAAGCTTGCTCTCTCAGCTTCATATCCCAGAGCTCAGGGCCTGCCTCTGAGCAGTCTGCATGCTCCTCCCCAGCCTGAAGTATGTTGTCGCCAGGACCCTGACCAGGGAGCCCCCTACAGAGGTGACAGTGCTGTGAAAGCTCTCCTGGGAGCTACCTGGGCACCTTGTCGGCCACTGCCAAGCCTGGGGGTGGAGAGAGGTGTTGATAGTGATGGAATTGGGACAAGGACCAACGCCAGGGAATGAGGGGAAGGGAGGGAAGAAGGGGTGGTGGCTCCTGGTGTGGGACTAAAGCCCAGAGCTGCTTGCTAGGAAGGGCTGAGAAACTGAGAGAGGGCAGTGCCCAATGGGACACAGGAGCAGGCCTGAGGGGCAGCTGACTGTGGGTGGAAAGTTTTCAGATGGGCAGGGCTTCAAGGATAGAGTTTGGCCTACATCTCTGGGAGAGAATGGAGGCATCCAGCTGGGGAAGGGCTTCAAGGGCCCAGGAAAGAGGTGGCCAGGACATGGGCTGCTATAGAAACTACAGGAGTATGGAAGGGAGGGAGAGCTGAGGGCACAGCCAGCCTGCTGTCCTGTTCTCCATGGCTCACTCAGCCTCCCACAGATGCACCTGCCCTGGCCTCATTGTGACCCCTCCCGCTGCAGGTCCAGGGCTCTGATCCAGGTCTGTTTACTCAGCTGCATACAGGGACAGAATAGTCCTTCAATAACTGTGCTCTGAGTAAGACAATGAGGAAGGAACTGTCTACACTAGGCTGGCTTAGGGGGAGGTCTAACTGCAGCCCAAGGCAAGAGCCATCAGAGGCCACCACAGCTGGCATCTGGCAGAGGCTCGGATGCCAATCTGGCCCTGTCCGCCTCCCACCCCACCATGGCTCCAGCCTCACCCAGAAGGCCTGCAAGGTCTCACCCACACCCACAACAAGGTCCTGGGCTCAATGGAGAAAGTGAGATGACTGGGCAGGGCTGGTCAACAACTGAGATAGGAGCTGCCTGTGGCCCTTGGGCCCCCCAGACCCTTACACCAGCACACCAGGCATGAGAATTTGCTGCCCCGACCCCCTGAGGAACAGGCTTGGCCTGACCTTGCTGCGGAGACAAGAGCAGCGGGAGCAGAAGGCTCATTCATTGAGCACGCAACGGCCTGCACTGGGCAGGGGCCAAGGCGATTGAACTAACAACACTTTATTTATCTCAACATTTCCACTGTACAGTGCACAGCCTGGGCTGTGAACTCCTAGAGCGGAAAGGGTAAGTCCAGGCATTTCCCAGGCTAGAACTCTCTTGACCACGCCTTAGACAAAGGCAAGAAGCGGGTCAAATCCAATTGGTGTAGGCTGGCACGCAGCAGGTGCTCTGTGATTGGATGGAATGACAGAAAGAGGCAGGGTCTCTGGGCACCCCCCTACTCCAGGCCCTTCTTCCTGGCGGCTTGAGGCTCCAGCAGCTGGATGGGTCCCAGGACGACGTCGACCTTTTCCTGGTAAGAACTCACAGCTCTTTTGGATCGTACCACGCAGCCCTGGTAGCACCGTGAGGAGTAGTCGTAGGCCCTGCATACCACCATCTTACAGCGCAGGTAAACAGACGGGAAGCGGTTCAGGAAGTGGAAGGAACGGAACCTGAAGCGCACGATGTGGGGTGACGGCACAGAGTAGGTTTGGTAGGTTTCATCCCTCACGCACCTGCAATGGAAGAAGAGTGGCCGTTGGCTCTCTGCGAGGTCCTTCCTGTGTGGGTCACTCAGGGGCTCCAGGTGAGGGGGCCCTGGGCACACCCCGGTTGTACAACAGATCAGTGCCCTCTATGGGGTAGACTCTGAAAGCCACAAATGCCTCCAGCGTTCCCAGGTGGACAAGCACAGTTGGGTCAGGGTGATCCCACAATGACTGGGTGCTCAAGGACCTGGTGAGTCTGGGAGGCAGCCAGGACTAATGCCAAGAGACTGGAGTGGTGAGATGACTTTGCCTCTCTTCCTGGTCTCTGGGCTCCTTTGGTTGCTCTTGTGTCCCAGCATCTTCTTCCAGGCTCCTCTCTGCTGAGCCACCCCAGCCTGCACTTCCCACACGGCCGGCTGAACTCCTCCTCCCCTCTGGCCCCTCACTGTAGTGGGCGAGATAGCACCCACCCACCTGTGCTCACTGTGGTGGGCGAGATAGCACCCACCTGTGCTCACTAGGGTGGGATTTCCCGTGGTGTGACAGAAGGGGCAGGGAGAGTGCTGCCTAGGGGGCTGCTGTGACCTGGACCAACTCCATGGTCAGTGTGGGACCAGCTTCCACCAAGCCTGTCCACTGAACCAGCACACATTCGATCAGTGCTTACCAAAATGCTACTTTATGATGGCAGTGGTGTTCCAGCTAGATGCAGAGATAATGACCTAGAACCCTTTACTCTATCACCATAACTTCTTCTGGGAGACAGCAGCTACTGAGATGCTGGGTCTATAGCATAAAGCCAAGAAATGCCAGGCACCCTGGCCAGGAGCTACAGAATGGGGAAAAGACTCATACACCCTGGCGTCCCAGGGACCCTTCAAGTCCAACCACCTCACCCGAGGGCTGCTCCAAGGAGGGCAGCCCAGGCTGGGCCCCATCAGAGCCCCACCTCAACACCACTGGTCTGCTCTCTGCCCCCTCGGGTCCAGTAGGAACCAGAGATCATGAGACTGCATTCCTGGGCAATGAAGGTCATAAGACCTCCTGCGGTGCACACTCTGTGCCCAGACAGCATTCTCTGTACCCTTGCTGCAGTGTACACTCTGCCCAGCACCTCATCTTGTGCTCCAGTGCCCTCATGGTGTGGGCACCCCTAGTGCCTGCTGATGGGTGAGGGAACTGGCCCAGAGGGGTAACGCAGTGAGACTTGGATTTTCTACCCTGGTTTCTTCCTTCATTTGAGTCCTTTTAACTCTAAAGCTAGGTTATGATCACTTGGAGTATAATTCAGCTTAAGTTACTAACTCAATTTGCTGGATGAACACAGATTAGGGGTCCAATTCTCCAGCTACCATTCATTCCATGTGTTTGCTGGAGAGGACCCACAGACCACACTGCCCTGCTAATCGGCAACATGGTCCCAGGACCTAGAAAGTTTCTCAAAAAGCAAGTCACAGGAAGGGGATACGCGCAGCAGGCGAGCTAGCTAAGCTTGAACATTTGGAACTTCAGTGAACCCCATGCTGCAGTTCTCAGGGGAAGGGTTAGCTGGGAAGGAAAGACAGCTCTTACCCACTCCGGATTAGGTCGTACGTCACGGATGAGAAGTTGTAGGTTGGTGATGCCTCACATGTGTCCACAAATAAGGACAGGGAGGCATCCGGATGGATGACTTGCGCCTGCAGGTAGAGATTCTGGTCCAGGTCCACATAGTAGGGGTGACTGTTCACGGGGTACTGGAAGGAGGAGGACGTGTAGAAGGAGACGTTCATGTTGAAGTTGCCATACTGGATCTCCTGGAGCTCGACGGTGTCATTGGTGATGTACATGCTGTTCACCCAGGTGTCCTGCAGCATCTTGCAGCTCATGTGGATGTGCAGGTCCTTCTTCCTCTTGATGATCCCACTGGAAACAACTGCACTGAGGAAGTTGGAGTAGATGATGGTGTCGTTGTCCACCTGGGAGAGGCCAGTGGGAGAGTGGGGTCAGGCAAACATCACTCACTAAGGGAACCTCATTGCCGATCAGGATAGCACAAGAGGACGTGGACCCCACCAGACCCCAAGACCCTCCTGCAACCACACAGGGTGGGATGATCCGTGGTTGCTAGGACCCAGCTGGGTGTATGGCTTAAGAGCTTCTCCTTCCCCTCTCCCCTGTGCCCTCTACCAGGGAATGGGACCAGTATGGGCCAGCTGGAGGAACTTTTATGGAAAATGGGTGTTCTATATGGCCGTGGACCTGCCACTTGATGCACTGACTTTCATTCTGCACTAACAGTCTTTCTGGCTGGCTACATCCTCATTGTTGTTAGGGATTCTAGGAGAGACATTCCCACACATGTGTGTATAGGGGTGGGGGGCAGGGATGGAGGATTCGGTAGTCACTGTTTGTTGCTTTGATTGTGACTGATTGGTAGCTGTGGCAACTCAGCATCTGAAGCCACCAGAGCCGGAAGCCATGGAGATCCACAGTTGTACCTGCAGTAGGTCTTGATGCCGGGATGGGGCCTTCCCCAGCTTATGTGGCCACACAGAAGCAATTCCCGCACATTCCCGTGTCCATTGCAGTGGAACCATTTGCTACTGGACTTTTCGCCAAGCAGCCAATTCTTGGCCCCCTCTCCTTCCAATGTGTCCATCACCACTTGAGAGTGGCCTTCCAAGGCTGCAGGACTGAGCTCCTGCCTCACCATAAGGCTAAGCATGATGCGACCAGCAGTGTCACTGGTATCTCAAAGAGTTCAGGGAGTGAACAAAGCTACAGGGGCGAGGGCCTGGCAGAAGGACTACACAGAATGGAGGACAAGCCTGGAATAATCCTGCTGGAGAAAGGATGCAGATGGACAAGGTCCCCCGAAGCAACAAGACTCCAAAGAGGGGTGTCAGCTGGGACACAGTTAGAATCATCCCCCTCCCAGATGCTACGATGCCCAGAAGCAAACTTCTCCCAGCCAGGCAATGTACAAGTCCAGCATACACTGATGCTTGTGTCGGATGGGTGATGAAATAGCATCACAAGAAACAAAAGTCCTGGGCCCGGCACAGTAGCCAGTGGCTAAGGTCCTTGCTTTGCATGTGCTAGGATCCCATATGGGTGCGAGTTCTAATCCCGGCAGCCCCGCTCCCCATTCAGCTCCTTGCTTGTGGCCTGGGAAGGCAGTCAAGGATGGCCCAAAGCCTTGGGACCCTGCACCCACAGGACTCTGGCTTCAGATCAGTGCAGCTCCAGCCACTGCAGCCACTTGGGGAGTAAGTGAATCAATGGATGGGAGATCTTCCTCTCTGTCTTCCTCTTTGTATATCTGACTTTCCAATAAAATAAAACAAATATTTTTTAAAGTCCTAAAGGACATTATGATTAAAGAGACAGAGAAAGAAGAAGAAAGAAAGAAAGAGAGAGAGAAAAAAGAAAAAGGAAAAAGGAAAAGAAAGAAAAAGAAAAAAGGAAAAGAAAAATAAAGCAAAAGAGAAGCCTGGCATGCTAGTTATGAACACTGCCAAGGGCAGAGCTGCATTCCTCGCTGTCTGGGTGAGTGAACCAAGGCTCCTTCTGAGGCTGGCACCTGGTCAACCCAAACACAACTATTCCTCAGGATGGAATGTGTTGGGGGAGGGAGCGAGCTTCTGCAGCTTCCTGCACTTGCAGAGCTCTGAGAGTGTCCTTTCCCAAAACTTGAGAAAAGTGAAACCTCTACAGGAGACGCAAGGTGGCCTCGGTGCTCCTGACTACCACCCTCATCTCTCTGACCATCAGCTTCCCAGGCTGGACCGGGGCCCCGGGTCAAGGTCAGCCCGGCCTCCTGGGGTGTGCAACAGCCTACGCAGAGGGCCAAGGTCTGGGGAGGAACTCTGGTGGTGGACTCAACAGTTTCCTTGTCCTTGGAGGAGCAGTTCTGCTTCTGGCTCTGAACTCTAAGAAATGTTTTCGGCTTTATAAACCAAGTAACTTTCATCACCTTCTTACTCTTTACAAGTCAAGTTCAAGTGCCTTCAGTTAGAGTCTGTACAAGAACAAGGACATTCTCTGCTGTGTTTTGTGGTCAAGCTCAAGCTCAATTCTGACTCTGTTCCAAGCCGTGAGCATGCAATGCAATTCCCGTCTTAACCAGAGCAATTCTGGTTCTGGATGAATGCTTGTTCCCAGGCACCTGCAGGCTGGGTTGCAGGGAATCTTGCAGGGGCTGACCCACACAGGCTGGGCCTGGGGTCCCTGTCCTTCTCAGGAAAGCTCACTCTCCTATCCTGGCTTTGCAGTTTGTGAATATGTGGTCTTGGGCAGGTGGCTCACCTTTCCAAGCTTGCGTTTGTTTGTAATAAAAAGGGAACAGATCTATGCAAAGACTTGCAGAGACCCAAGAGTGTCAGCTCAGTGCTGGCACAGCTGTTAGCTGCTGCTCACACCATTATGAAGTCTGAGGCTCTGGCCCAGGAGCACTCAGAGTTGCAGAAATGAGTGAAACACTGGCCCTGCTCCTCAAGATGCTTCCTTTGGTGGGCAATGTGGGTGTTCACATAAGCAGAGAAAGGAGACCACAGTGCATGCTGCCCACGTCCAGTGAAGGCAGAGGAGGCAGGACAGCTGCATGGTTTGGCTGTTCCCCGCACCAGGGTCACTCAGATGTCAGTGACCATAGGACACATGAGTGGAACAGGGAGCAACATGATCCCAGACTGACTCCCATTGATTCAGTTCATGATCAGCCAGCAAATGGAAGATCTCTCAATCTCTATCTCGCTCTGCCCACCCCCCATCTCCCACCCATCTCTCTCTCACTTTCAAAATAAACAAATGAATCTTAAAAACAAATCCACCCAGACAGTTGGTCACCCGAGGTGGTGACAGTTCACAGTGGTCAGTGCACAGGACGATTTACCATGCTCCCCAAAAACTTAAACCTGAGGACCTTCCCTGTGCACTGGCCTCCTCCAGGGCTGAGCAACATGCTTGCACAGACGTATTCATGTCAAAGTTACAAACGATGGCTTAGTGGTGCTCCTCTCCTCACCTTCCCTAATGACGAAGCAGAAACGCTTCAAACTCCACAGATTCAGAACTACACCAGGGGCTGTTTATGCCTTCACTGATGCGGGGGGCAGCCTGTGAGTGTCCTCACTGCTGGACCCAGCCAGATGAGTTCAGTCTGCTCAGCTTCCTTCTGCTCCCTCCTATTGAAATGCCACATCACGGTGTCCAAGACTTGTATCCTGATGACACCAGCATCGTAACTTGAACCCCAGAGGCCTGGGCCACTGTAAGGAAGTCTGGCAGCTAGGAAACAGAGTAGGAAGACCCTGGCTTACCTGCTTGATGGTGCCACAACCAGTGTAGGGAATCGTGAAGATGACCTGGCTTGCCGTGATCTCACGCCGACACTGGTAGCTCACGTTCTGGGCAGCTATGTTAAGGTCCCAGGCAGAGTAACCCAGGGATTGGAGGTAGGATATGCTCACGCTGGCTTGCATGTGATTGTTCAGACAAAGCAGGCCTGATGGACAAGAGCAGAAAGTGTATTTAGTGCCCCCAAGCCATGCAAATCCTGCTGGGAGCTCCTCCCACCTAAAGATGCTTGCATGAAGATGGCTGAATGGGATGACCAGCAGGTGGGATGGATGCAGAGGCTCTACCTTGCTGCCACTCTGCCACCATAGCTCAGGGCAGCCCCAGCCTCATGCAAGCCCAGCTGGGGAACACATGGAGTTTCTCTGATGTAGATGTTAAATAATGGGAATGCTTCGACAAGGTAATGTTTATTAGTAAAATACAGGAACTCTGTCACAAATTATGAAAGAGGTCATGAAATAAGGTCACCTAGCTATGGGGCATGTCAGTTCCTCAAATCCTGACTATGTGAGAGTTTGGATGTCACCCTGCCCAGCCCTTGATTGATCTATGCTCAGTCCACATGACAGCTCAAACAGTGCCCATGGCATCTGCTGGGAGAGGTTGAGGAGTCTGCCCTGCCTGCCTTCAGATAGAAGCCAAGCATCTTGGGTCTCAGGACATGGCCAGTGTCCGTATTCTGCAAAGTCCACAGGGCTTCAAGCCAGTTGGTCAACTCTGCCTGTGACAGTATTCTAATTAGTTGACAAGAGCACCGTCCTGTGTTGTCTATTGGTTCTTTGCTGACCACACTGAGGCTGAGGTACTGTCCGTCAGCTGGTCCTTGACCCCTCCCTGTGCAGCCAGTGAACGAGGGCACACTGTTCCAGGTCCCTTTCAGCAGGTGATCCAACATGGCTACTCTACTTTCTTATTCCCCAGCCTCAAGCAGACCAAGCATCAGGACACTCAAAGACATCGCCACTGTGACCCATGCCTCCCCTCGGGGGACTCACTGGTGCTTTCATTAGAGCGGGTGGAGTAAAACTCCACCTGGAACCCTCTCCTGGTGACACTGCCATCGCTGATGAAACGAATGGACAGGAAGTTTGAGGATGAGGTGAAGGAGCCCCGGACCCCGTCGCAAACACGAGCGATGAGAGGGGAACTGCGGTGGGGGCCATCAAAGACTTCGATGTAATCATGCCTACAGCCGCTTTCCAGCCTGCAAAACAGAACATGCAGTCTTGGCTTCATGCAACCAAACTCTTCCCATAGAGTTTCATCAAGTGTTAGTCCTTGTATTATAATCCCAAGGAAATCAAAAGAGCATGTCCTTTGTGAAACTCCCCAGGTGGACAACTAAGACAGAGACTTCTAGGGCCACTGCAAACACAAACCAAGAGAAGAGATGGTTTTGTTCAGCAATGAAATCATGGCACCACCCACCTCACTCCTTGTCCAGGCCACTAGAAAACCCAGGAGTCTCTGTGGTCAGCGTGGCCACCGGCCCATTTTGCTTTTGGTGATGTTTCCCTTACTTAGAGTGATGATTTCCACTTGTAACTAGAGGAGGAGAAGCCTGACCCCATCAGTAGCCATCCTCTCCCATCCATGGGCATCCTCTGCTTGATCAGAAATCACCCCAGTGATGGAAGCAGGTCATCCAGACAGCTGCCCCTCCCACCTCTTCCGCTTTGCAGGGGAAGGTGCATGGTCCCCGAGGTAAGCTGCTCTGCACTTGCGCACTTACTGGACATCGCTGAAGGTCACAGTCACTTGGTAGTTGTTTGGAACCTCAATATCCCACACACATCTAGCATTGTTTGGATAGTTCCCAGGATAGAAGGGGCTGGAAAAGCGCCCTGAGGATTGGGACAGGAGGCCTCCACAGGAATAACCTGCTGTCAGGACAAAACAGATGTTACTTAGCTCACAACAATGGCAATTCCCAAGGCACAAGACCAGTCAGGGGTGGCCTGGACCTGGACCACCCACAGAGGGTCAGGGACGCTGTGTGTACAGGAGCAAGTTCTTGTCAGTCTGGCCACCCGTCTACATCACCAGTGATACAGAGGGACAACAACGAGGTCCCCTGATATCTCTGCCACGGACTTAGCTCTCAGAACTTACTATGTGAGGTGGGCTGAGAGTATAAGAAGAAATTGCTTGCAAAGAAAAGATCAGAGTTAGTTTCCTTGCATTCTCAACACCAGTGAAGGAGAGATGGCAGGAGCTCCCAGGTCAAGGATGTTCGGTTGTAAGGATGCATGCTCACAGGGGCAGTGACAGGAACTGAACGAACAGGGTCAGCTGTGGACACACCCAGGACAGAGTTCTCTGCAGACATCACAGTATCCCAACAAGTCCATTTGGCCCTTTTTGGTGACACATTCATGGAACTGTCAAGATCTGGCTGGTCCCTTGCCATATGGTGCTTAATTCCCTGTGTTCCCACACCTGTAATTCCTAAAGTCCATGATCTCAGACCTAAGAACAAGGTCATGTGGGATAAAAGGGCTCCTATCCTGGACATGTGATGGGGACCTTCCTAAGGACCTGCACAGGATCCCATTGAACAACGTGTCCAACCTCAAAGACTCATCTTTCAGAGACCCATCCTCCCACCCACAAAACCACCAACAATGTCAATGAGAGCACAATGGCAGACTCATCCTGTCCTTCATAGCCATACAGAAATGGGGGAGTACTCACTTCTCGTGGTAGAATCTATGATGACAGTAGGCGATGCTGACGTAAAGGCAACAGGGAGAAAACAAGAATTAGATTAAAAGGGAACAGCCAAGATCTACAGCTCTCTGAATCAGGTTGGTATATCAACAGCAGAACCTCCATAAGTACTGCTCATTCCTCTGGTGTCTGTTAGCAGCCTGAGCTCAAGGTTCAACCATGGCACAAAGGGCCTGCTGGATGCAATGACCCCACCAATCTTTGCCATTTGCAACATTCTCTACCCAGACATAACAACTCTGCATGCTCTGTTTGTTCATTATGTACTGACTGATCCTAGGAAAATCATCACAGAAAACCATTACATATGTCACCAGTCAGAGAGGGGAGGGTAGCATCAACTTACTGTTCAACAAAAGATGCCAAATATCCCTTCCCTTCTTCTGTCACCTGTCACTATCTGCCACCTGTAGCATTTGAGTCTGGAAGAGTAGGAGAATTGTAGAGAAGGACAGGGCATACTCACTTGGTGGAGATGTTGTCGTGCTTGGGGGACCTGTCACATAAAGAAGAACATGAGACATTAGCATGCAGCTGTCCACCTGGGAAACATGCTGTATGAGTCTGCCTCATTCACCTTCACCAATGATTGCCCTCATGCCCCACTACACAGGTGCCCCACGTGCTCACTCCAGTCCTTTCATCTCAAAGGCATCTTTGCCTTGCACATGCCCGCCACAGCTGGCACTTCAGTGCTGCCTCCACCCATATGTCCTCCATTGCAATGATATCATCACCTTTGCAGGGACACCCAGAGGACGAGCAGGAAGCTGCTCAAGACAACAGCCTCGTTCTGGGCCAGCCTACGTTCCATGTGGACCCTAGAGAAACACTAGGTCATTGGGCTCCATCACGGACCCTGTCTCTCTCCCAGGGCACCTCCTCCTACCTGTCATCCCTGCATCCTTTCCCACTCCCCTCTCCCAGTTCCCAGGAATCCTAAGGGCATGATGGACATGGGCAGCTTTCCTCTGTGGGGCTGCAGTAGCAGCCAGGGTGGGAGCCACCAAAGGAGATGAGATACTGCCAGAGCACAGCACCCATGGGGCTAGACCCCAACAAGGAGGCTGGGACAAAGCTGGTACTACATGCAGAACTCCTCCATAACCGGAGAGCTTAGCACATCCCTGGTGAACAAGTTAACTCCAAGAAAATGTTAGCCTCAGCACTGGACACAGTGCACCAGCTGACCTGACTGTGCTTCCAATCTACACAATCCAACACTGATATCGTGGTATGTGGTCGTGGGCCAAACCCAGAACCACAAGAATCACGAGGTGTGGACCAAGGACGGCAGTGAGAATGTGGCCAGCAAATGGTGCACTGAGAGTAGTTAGTTACATGGATTCTCACGTTCATGGGCCATGACGGAACCACTTCACAGACAGGCAGTCAACAACGAGGGACCCACCTGAGCAGATAACACCTGCATCCTCCCCGTGTCCGCAGTTGTGGATGAGCCAGCCATTGTGCCCGCAGTCCCATAGGTACGACTCCTGCCCTGAGCAGGACACGTCATCCAGCACAATTGGTCCTGTGCCCTGGCCGAAGCGGGCATTTCCAGGGGCAGACATAGCATAGCCACAGCCCAGCTGCCTGCAGACCACGTTGCCATCATAGATGTCCCAGCTGTCATCACACACGGTGCCCCAGGAGCCCTGGTACAGGACCTCCACACGACCTTGGCACTGGTCCCCTCCATTCACCAGCCTCAGGGCCAAATCAGTCTCTACAGGGAACACAGACAGGTCTCATTGGAAGCTGTTTGCCAACAACAAGTTGAGCCTCTATGATTCATGAATGGCCAAACCACTTCCCAGGAGTCAGGTCCCTCATGCAGGGCAACATCCACACAGACAGACACACAGAAAGTCACTTCCTGCTTCTCCGCCACACTGGAGACTCCTGCTCACAAGGAGTGCAACACTGAGGTTCCATGGAGACCACGTTGCCCTCCATCTCTCTGAGCCCACAACGTTCTCTTCTCACCTACAACACCTTAGCCATCCACCCACTGTCAGTGTGCTACCTGGCTCATGGAACCTACGGCCCACCCAACATCCTCACAGGAGACAAGGGCAGTGGAGGAGCCACCCACAGGAGACTCCCTGCCCTCCTCCAGACATGCCCTCGGCCTCTTCTCCAAGCAGACAGCGCCCTGAACATCTGAGCGTATTTGAAGGGGCAAAAGACAGAGAAATCATGCCTGAACTAACGCTGACTCCAACAGAGGGTCAGAGGGTGTGCACCACAATCAGCAAGGTCATGTCCACCTTCAATACCAAAAGGCCAATGCCCACTGACATTTCTCTCAGCTTGCAAGAGTTATCGATGACCAGGGAACCAGATTAGGTGATGCAGAATAAGGTGAGAAAGTCAGAAAAGCCAGAAGAGATGGATCACTTAAAGGCCACACAATGCACATGACCCAGCCAACACAGGCAATGGCATAGCTGGGCAGAGACCAGGTAAACTCCAGGGGCACACCCCGCAGAGCAGCAATCCCACAGGCAGACAGGGTGCAGAGTTCTGCAGGTGGAGGGCACATTCAGGTGCACTGAGGACCTCCTAGGGTCACAAGGACAAACCAACCACCAGAGCAAGAAGGCATTGGGAAGCAGCCAGAGACTCCTTACGGCCTTAGAGTGAGTGGAGAGCCCTCCAGTGGAGCTACTCAACACCCACCTCACAGCCACCATCTGTCTGTCTAAGGGCTTCTAGAAACAGCTTCCATGCATACAATCAGCTGGCACAGTGACATCATCACACACAGGGGCCCTGATGCAGGACCTGCCCTGGGCCCTGAACCCACTCACATCCACTCACGACTCTCACTTCCACACTTGATATGTCCACTGGAGGAAAACAAAGGACACATCACCATTCCTGTCTTGAAGTGAAGGTTTCAAGCACATTGTGTTCATCAGGACATTACTGGTATCCAACCTGTTATGCCCTGTCACCCTTTGATACTTGTCCACATCTCTCTTCATTCTGGCGACAGGAGCAAGGACACCACGTCCTCCCAGGTCAGGATGCTAGGCTAGTGAAAGCACACATGATCTTGAGGCTGTGACAGGAGCTGGATCGGCAGGAACAGCCATGTGCACACCCAGCACAGAGCTCTGTACACACATCACAGCACCTGTGCACTCTGACTATAGGAGGAACCGTGGGGACAGCCGTAGGGGACTGTCCAGGTCTGGCAGAGTCCCAGGTCAGCCTTGGCAAATCACAGCCTGTTCCCTATTCCTGTAAGCCCTTAATCCACAGCCTCATAGGCAAGAAAAAGCCCACGTGTGATCACTGAGGTTTCCCATCCTGGACCTGTGATGGGGACCTTGCCTGAGCACCTGCACAGGTTCACACTGAACAAGGTCACCAGCCTCAAGGACCTGTCTTCAGAGGCCCATGCTCTCACCCACCCAAAGAGCAGCAATGTGAATGAGGGCCCACTGGGGGCCTCATCCTGTCATCAGCAAGCCTGGCATTCCTTCATGTTGACACAGTGATTCCTGGCAAGGCGGGACACTCACCTGTTGTGGTAAAATGTGTGGATGTTGTCGTGGAAGGCCACGTTGCTGTAAAGGCAACAGGGAGAAAGGTAAGAGTTAGAGCTGAAGGCAAAGAGCCAAGATGGATCTCTCTGGATCAGGCAGATGTCTCAACAGTGGTTCCTTAGCAGGTCCTGCCCCTTCCTCCCGGTGTCTGTTAGCAGTCTGAGCTCACAAGTATGGCCATGGCATTGGACATAGCCTCTGCTGGACACTCCTAGGTCCTCAAGTCCTGGATATTTAGAATATTCTCTGCCATGACATCACATCTTGTCTGAACTTTCCAAAATACTTGTACACTGATATCCCATAGAACACTACCGACCAACACACTAGGGATCAAAGTATTGGGAAATGCCTGAGTTAATGTTAGGAAGAGTGACATTGAGTGATGGCTCACCACAGGATGCCAAATATCCCTTCCCTTCTTCTGTCACCTGTCACTATCTGCCACTTGTAGAATCATATGAGGCCTTGCAGTATTTGAGTCTGAAAGAGTAGGAGAATTGTAGAGAAGGACAGGGCATACTCACTTGGTGGAGATGTTGTCGTGGTTGGGGGACCTGTCACATAAAGAAGAACATGAGACATTAGCATGCAGCTGTCCACCTGGGAAACATGCTGTACGAGTCTGCCTCATTCACCTTCACCAATGATTGCCCTCATGCCCCACTACACAGGTGCCCCACATGCTCACTCCAGTCCTTTCATCTCAAAGGCATCTTTGCCTTGCACATGCCCGCCACAGCTGGCACTTCAGTGCTGCCTCCACCCATATGTCCTCCATTGCAATGATATCATCACCTTTGCAGGGACACCCAGGGGACGAGCAGGAAGCTGCTCAAGACAACAGCCTCGTTCTGGGCCAGCCTACGTTCCATGTGGACCCTAGAGAAACACTAGGTCATGGGGCTCCATCACGGACCCTGTCTCTCTCCCAGGGCACCTCCTCCTACCTGTCATCCCTGCATCCTTTCCCACTCCCCTCTCCCAGTTCCCAGGAATCCTAAGGGCATGATGGACATGGCAGCTTTCCTCTGTGGGGCTGCAGTAGCAGCCAGGGTGGGAGCCACCAAAGGAGATGAGATACTGCCAGAGCACAGCACCCATGGGGCTAGACCCCAACAAGGAGGCTGGGACAAAGCTGGTACTACATGCAGAACTCCTCCATAACCGGAGAGCTTAGCACATCCCTGGTGAACAAGTTAACTCCAAGAAAATGTTAGCCTCAGCACTGGACACAGTGCACCAGCTGACCTGACTGTGCTTCCAATCTACACAATCCAACACTGATATCGTGGTATGTGGTCGTGGGCCAAACCCAGAACCACAAGAATCACGAGGTGTGGACCAAGGACGGCAGTGAGAATGTGGCCAGCAAATGGTGCACTGAGAGTAGTTAGTTACATGGATTCTCACGTTCATGGGCCATGACGGAACCACTTCACAGACAGGCAGTCAACAACGAGGGACCCACCTGAGCAGATAACACCTGCATCCTCCCCGTGTCCGCAGTTGTGGATGAGCCAGCCATTGTGCCCGCAGTCCCATAGGTACGACTCCTGCCCTGAGCAGGACACGTCATCCAGCACAATTGGTCCTGTGCCCTGGCCAAAGCGGGCGTTTCCAGGGGCAGACATAGCATAGCCACAGCCCAGCTGCCTGCAGACCACGTTGCCATCATAGATGTCCCAGCTGTCATCACACACGGTGCCCCAGGAGCCCTGGTACAGGACCTCCACACGACCTTGGCACTGGTCCCCTCCATTCACCAGCCTCAGGGCCAAATCAGTCTCTACAGGGAACACAGACAGGTCTCATTGGAAGCTGTTTGCCAACAACAAGTTGAGCCTCTATGATTCATGAATGGCCAAACCACTTCCCAGGAGTCAGGTCCCTCATGCAAGGCAACATCCACACAGACAGACAGACAGACAGAAAGTCACTTCCTGCTTCTCCGCCACACTGGAGACTCCTGTTCACAAGGAGTGCAACGTTGAAGTTCCATGGAGACCACGTTGCCCTCCATCTCTCTGAGCCCACAACGTTCTCTTCTCACCTACAACACCTTAGCCATCCACCCACTGTCAGTGTGCTACCTGGCTCATAGAACCTACTGCCCACCCAACATCCTCACAGGAGACAAGGGCAGTGGACGAGCCACCCACAGGAGACTCCCTGCCCTCCTCCAGACATGCCCTCGGCCTCTTCTCCAAGCAGACAGCGCCCTGAACATCTGAGCGTATTTGAAGGGGCAAAAGACAGAGAAATCATGCCTGAACTAACGCTGACTCCAACAGAGGGTCAGAGGGTGTGCACCACAATCAGCAAGGTCATGTCCACCTTCAATACCAAAAGGCCAATGCCCACTGACATTTCTCTCAGCTTGCAAGAGTTGTCGATGATCAGGAAACCAGATTAGGTGATGCAGAATAAGGTGAGAAAGTCAGAAAAGCCAGAAGAGATGGATCACTTAAAGGCCACACAATGCACATGACCCAGCCAACACAGGCAATGGCATAGCTGGGCAGAGACCAGGTAAACTCCAGGGGCACACCCCGCAGAGCAGCAATCCCACAGGCAGACAGGGTGCAGAGTTCTGCAGGTGGAGGGCACATTCAGGTGCACTGAGGACCTCCTAGGGTCACAAGGACAAACCAACCACCAGAGCAAGAAGGCACTGGGAAGCAGCCAGAGACTCCTTACGGCCTTAGAGTGAGTGGAGAGCCCTCCAGTGGAGCTACTCAACACCCACCTCACAGCCACCATCTGTCTGTCTAAGGGCTTCTAGAAACAGCTTCCATGCATACAATCAGCTGGCACAGTGACATCATCACACACAGGGGCCCTGATGCAGGACCTGCCCTGGGCCCTGAACCCACTCACATCCACTCACGACTCTCACTTCCACACTTGATATGTCCACTGGAGGAAAACAAAGGACACATCACCATTCCTGTCTTGAAGTGAAGGTCTCAAGCACATTGTGTTCATCAGCACATTACTGGTATCCAACCTGTTATGCCCTGTCACCCTTTGATACTTGTCCACATCTCTCTTCATTCCGGCGACAGGAGCAAGGACACCACGTCCTCCCAGGTCAGGATGCTAGGCTAGTGAAAGCACACATGATCTTGAGGCTGTGACAGGAGCTGGATCGGCAGGAACAGCCATGTGCACACCCAGCACAGAGCTCTGTACACACATCACAGCACCTGTGCACTCTGACTATGGGAGGAACCGTGGGGACAGCCGTAGGGGACTGTCCAGGTCTGGCAGAGTCCCAGGTCAGCCTTGGCAAATCACAGCCTGTTCCCTATTCCTGTAAGCCCTCAATCCACAGCCTCATAGGCAAGAGAAAGCCCACGTGTGATCACTGAGGTTTCCCATCCTGGACCTGTGATGGGGACCTTGCCTGAGCACCTGCACAGGTTCACACTGAACAAGGTCACCAGCCTCAAGGACCTGTCTTCAGAGGCCCATGCTCTCACCCACCCAAAGAGCAGCAATGTGAATGAGGGCCCACTGGGGGCCTCATCCTGTCATCAGCAAGCCTGGCATTCCTTCATGTTGACACAGTGATTCCTGGCAAGGCGGGACACTCACCTGTTGTGGTAAAAACTGTGGATGTTGTCGTGGAAGGCCACGTTGCTGTAAAGGCAACAGGGAGAAAGGTAAGAGTTAGAGCTGAAGCCAAAGAGCCAAGATGGATCTCTCTGGATCAGGCAGATGTCTCAACAGTGGTTCCTTCGCAGGTCCTGCCCCTCCTCTCCATGTCTGTTAGCAGCCTGAGCTCACAAGTATGGCCATGGCATTGGACATAGCCTCTGCTGGACACTCCTAGGTCCTCAAGTCCTGGATATTTAGAATATTCTCTGCCATGACATCACATCTTGTCTGCACTTTCCAAAATACTTATACATTGATATCCCATAGAACACTACCGACCAACACACTAGGGATCAAAGTATTGGGAAATGCCTGAGTTAATGTTAGGATGAGTGACATCGAATGATGGCTCACCACAGGATGCCAAATATCCCTTCCCTTCTTCTGTCACCTGTCACTATCTGCCACTTGTAGTATCCTATTAGACTTGCAGCGTTTGAGTCTGAAAGAATAGGAGAATTGTAGAGAAGGACAGGGCATACTCACTTGGTGGAGTTGTGGTCGTGGGCAAGGAAGCTGTGACAAAGAGAAGAACATGAGACATTAGCATGCAGCTGTCACCTGGGATACATGCTGTGTGAGTCCTGCCTCATTCACCTTCACCAATGATGGCCTCATGTCCTACTACACAGGTGCCCCACGTGCTCACTCCAGTCCTTTCATCTCAATGGCATCTTTGCCTTGCACATGCGCACCACAGCTGGCACTTCAGTGCTGCCTCCACCCATATGTCCTCCATTGCAATGATATCATCGCCTTTGCAGGGACACCCAGGGGACCTGCACACACCCAGGGGACGAGCAGGAAGCTGCCCAAGACAACAGCCTCTTTCTGGGCAGCCTGTGGTCCACGTGGAGCTTCGAGAAACACTAGTTAACTCAGTCATAAGCTCTGTCTGTCTCTCAGGGCATCTCCTGCCTGCCCTCCCTTTGTCCTTTCCCACTCCCTTCTCCCAGTTCCCAGGAATCCTAAGGGCATGATGGACATGGGCAGCTTTCCTCTGTGGGGCTGCAGTAGCACCCAGAATAGGAGCCACCAAGGGATAGAGATACTGCAGAGCACAGCACCCATGGGGCTAGACCCCAACAGGATGCTCTCACCCATGGGTGGCGAAGTACTGCTGAGGGTTAACAACAATAATGAAAAATTCTCTGTTCCTTTTCCGTCCAGGAGGACCCAGAAAGACTCTACACTCCCACAACTTCCTATGGAATGCAGCCACTACCAAACACTGGACATAAGATGATTACACCAGTGTCACATAGGGAGGCTGATGTGGCTTCTAAGGTCGGTTGCCACTAGTCATGTTGGCAAAAACACGACAGCTTAGTGGAATCACCAATGGAAATTGGCTTCCCTTGGCAAGGTCTGCCACAATGGGTCTTAGTTGAGATCCCCAAATGAAGTGGTAGGAACAAGTTAAGGGGTTCCAATCGGGGCAAATCCCAAGAGAAGCTAGAGGCCCACCTGAGCAGACAACACCTGCGTCTTCCCCGTGTCCGCAGTTGTGGGACAGCCAGCCACGGTGTTTGCAGTCCCATAGGTACGACTCCTGCCCTGAGCAGGACACGTCATCCAGCACAATTGGTCCTGTGCCCTGGCCAAAGCGGGCGTTTCCAGGGGCAGACACAGCATAGCCACAGCCCAGCTGCCTGCAGACCACGTTGCCATCGTTGATGTCCCAGCTGTCATCACACACGGTGCCCCAGGAGCCCTGGTACAGGACCTCCACACGACCTTGGCACTGGTCCTCTCCATTCACCAGCCTCAGGGCCAAATCAGTCTCTACAGGGAACACAGACAGGTCTCATTGAGGCTGTTTGCCAACAACAAGTTGAGCCTCTATCATTCGTGAATGGCCAAACCACTTCCCAGGAGTCAGGTCCCTCATGCAAGGCAACATCCACACAGACAGACACACAGAAAGTCACTTCCTGCTTTTCCGCCACACTGGAGACTCCTGCTCACAAGGAGTGCAACGTTGAAGTTCCATGGAGACCACGTTGCCCCTCCATCTCTCTGAGCCCACAACGTTCTCTTCTCACCTACAACACCTTAGCCATCCACCCACTGTCAGTGTGCTACCTGGCTCATCGCAACTATTGCCCACCCAACATCCTCACAGGAGACAAGGGCAGTGGACGAGCCACCCACAGGAGACTCCCTGCCCTCCTCCAGACATGCCCTCAGCCTCTTCTCCAAGCAGACAGCGCCCTGAACATCTGAGCGTATTTGAAGGGGCAAAAGACAGAGAAATCATGCCTGAACTAACGCTGACTCCAACAGAGGGTCAGAGGGTGTGCACCACAATCAGCAAGGTCATGTCCACCTTCAATACCAAAAGGCCAATGCCCACTGACATTTCTCTCAGCTTGCAAGAGTTATCGATGACCAGGGAACCAGATTAGGTGATGCAGAATAAGGTGAGAAAGTCAGAAAAGCCAGAAGAGATGGATCACTTAAAGGCCACACAATGCACATGACCCAGCCAACACAGGCAATGGCATAGCTGGGCAGAGACCAGGTAAACTCCAGGGGCACACCCCGCAGAGCAGCAATCCCACAGGCAGACAGGGTGCAGAGTTCTGCAGGTGGAGGGCACATTCAGGTGCACTGAGGACCTCCTAGGGTCACAAGGACAAACCAACCACCAGAGCAAGAAGGCATTGGGAAGCAGCCAGAGACTCCTTACGGCCTTAGAGTGAGTGGAGAGCCCTCCAGTGGAGCTACTCAACACCCACCTCACAGCCACCATCTGTCTGTCTAAGGGCTTCTAGAAACAGCTTCCATGCATACAATCAGCTGGCACAGTGACATCATCACACACAGGGGCCCTGATGCAGGACCTGCCCTGGGCCCTGAACCCACTCACATCCACTCACGACTCTCACTTCCACACTTGATATGTCCACTGGAGGAAAACAAAGGACACATCACCATTCCTGTCTTGAAGTGAAGGTCTCAAGCACATTGTGTTCATCAGGACATTACTGGTATCCAACCTGTTATGCCCTGTCACCCTTTGATACTTGTCCACATCTCTCTTCATTCCGGCGACAGGAGCAAGGACACCACGTCCTCCCAGGTCAGGATGCTAGGCTAGTGAAAGCACACATGATCTTGAGGCTGTGACAGGAGCTGGATCGGCAGGAACAGCCATGTGCACACCCAGCACAGAGCTCTGTACACACATCACAGCACCTGTGCACTCTGACTATGGGAGGAACCGTGGGGACAGCCGTAGGGGACTGTCCAGGTCTGGCAGAGTCCCAGGTCAGCCTTGGCAAATCACAGCCTGTTCCCTATTCCTGTAAGCCCTCAATCCACAGCCTCATAGGTAAGAAAAAGCCCACGTGTGATCACTGAGGTTTCCCATCCTGGACCTGTGATGGGGACCTTGCCTGAGCACCTGCACAGGTTCACACTGAACAAGGTCACCAGCCTCAAGGACCTGTCTTCAGAGGCCCATGCTCTCACCCACCCAAAGAGCAGCAATGTGAATGAGGGCCCACTGGGGGCCTCATCCTGTCATCAGCAAGCCTCGCGTTCCTTCATGTTGACACAGTGAGTCCTGGCAAGGCGGGACACTCACCTGTCGTGGTAAAATCTGGGGCCGTGGAAGGCCACGTTGCTGTAAAGGCAACAGGGAGAAAGGTAAGAGTTAGAGCTGAAGCCAAAGAGCCAAGATGGATCTCTCTGGATCAGGCAGATGTCTCAACAGTGGTTCCTTAGCAGGTCCTGCCCCTTCCTCTCCATGTCTGTTAGCAGCCTGAGCTCACAAGTATGGCCATGGCATTGGACATAGCCTGTGCTGGACACGCCTAGGTCCTCAAGTCCTGGATATTTAGAATATTCTCTCCTCAGGCTATTGCCTTTGCTGTCCTTCCTTCCATGTCTACTATCCCATGAATTGCATATTTCCACACTCATACTATGGAACAAACTTTGGGTACTGTTGCAAGTCACATAGGAAAGGTACATTAAACTGACTGGTTAGAACAAGTTCTGAAATATCCCTTCCACCTTTTCTTCCCCTGGCACTATGGCACCTCAAAGTCATGTGTTGATCTGCAATATCTGAGACAGAATATGTAGGAGCATTGCAAAAAGGACATGGTGTACTCACTTGGAATAGTTGCAGTTGTGGCCAAAGCATCTGTGACCAAGAGAAGAACATGAGACATTAGCATGCAGCTCTCCACCTGGGAAACATGCTGTAAGTGTCCTGCGTCATTCACATTCACCAATGATGGCCCTCATGCCCCCTACACGAGTGCCCCACATGCTCACTCCAGTCCTTTCATCTCAAAGGCATCTTTGCCTTGCACATGCGCACCACAGCTGGCACTTCAGTGCTGCCCCCACCCATATGTCCTCCATTGCAATGATATCATCGCCTTTGCAGGGACACCCAGGGGACCTGCACACACCCAGGGGACGAGCAGGAAGCTGCTCAAGACAACAGCCTCTTTCTGGGCCAGCCTACATTCCATGTGGACCCTAGAGAAACACTAGGTCATGGGGCTCCATCATGGACCCTGTCTCTCTCTCTCAGGGCACCTCCTCCTACCTGCCATTCCTGAGTCCTTTCCCACCCCCCGCCTCAGATTCCCGGAATCCTAAGGGCATGATGGACATAGGGTGGCAGGATCACGCAAGATGGGAGCCACCCAGGAGAGGAGATGCTGCCACAGCCACATTACCCATAGAGCCTGACCCCAACAAGGATACTCACATCCTTGGAATTGAGGTTCAGCAATAACAGTATAAACTCTGTTTTTGTTTCCTTGCTGGGGATTCTGGACAGAACCTGGTATTTGTGTCATTTCCAGGGAAATCCTGACAACTGTTACGGCATGGGTCAGATCCTGACCACATCACTCTATACCTGAGTCACCTTCAGACTCAAGCATGACTGCTCGGTGGGTCACTAGTGGTAGCCAGCCTGCTCAATCAAGTACCACGCACAATGGGTCTCTGTTCTCACTGATCTCTGAATGAAATGGTGGGGACAGGGTTAGTGGTTCACATCAGAGCACATCCTAAGTGAATCTGGAGGCCCACCTGAGCAGATGACACCTGCATCCTCCCCGTGTCCGCAGTTGTGGATGAGCCAGCCACTGTGTTGGCAGCTCCACAGGTACGACTCCTGTCCTGTGCAGGACACGTCGTCCAGCACAATCGATCCTGTTCCCTGGCCGAAGCGGGCGTTTCCAGGGGCAGATATAGCATAGCCACAGCCCAGCTGCCTGCAGACCACGTTGCCATCGTTGATGTCCCAGCTGTCATCACACACGGTGCCCCAGGAGCCCTGGTACAAGACCTCCACTCGACCTTGGCACCGATGTCCTCCATTCACCAGCCTCAGGGCCAAACCAGATGGGTAACCTAGAGGGAACAGAGCATGGTTCACTTCCCCCATCTGGAGGCTAAAGCTCTAAGGTATGTTCCATACTCAGGGGATTGCCATGGCCAAGGCCACCAGAGCTGCTGTTGTCCTTGACCTGTCAGGATTTCTCTTCATTCTAGTGACAGAAAGCAGGACACCATATTCTCTCATATCTGAAGACACATCAGTATGGGAAGTGACTAGAAGCACAGTGCCAATGATAGGAATACTGTGCCTTCCAGCTCTGGGCACACAGCACGGAGCTCTGCAGACACAACAGCATTAGACTGCATTCTTGTTCTGAAGAGTTTTAGGATATTTGCCTGGTCCCATCTGGAGGTGTCTATGGAAGCTGGATTTTGGCCAGATTGTACACCTCACACCCTTTCTGCATTCCTGTAATCCTAAATCCATGGCATCAGACACAAGGACAAGGTCACATGCAATCAACAAGGCCTCCAGCATCCTTCCTATCAGGACCCTCCCTGAGCACCTGCACAGGATCCCAGTGGACAAAATCAACAGCCTCAAGGACTCATCCTTCAGAGACCTGGTCTTGTACCCAGCCACCCACTGTCATCCTCGTCTTGTGGCCAGCAAGTCCAGTGTTCACTCAGAGCTAGGCAACGAGCCCGTGGCAGGTGGGGAGCACTCACCTGATGTATTTTCATAAAAGGATGTGCTGGGCCATGCATCTGTAAATAGCAGGAAGAAAGGCAGGAGTTAGCCTTGAAGGATAAGACCCAAGAACAAAATACTCTGGAGCAGCAGGTGGAATGATTCCCCCAGGTCCTGTCTCTTGCTCCCTGTCTGTCTGTTGAAGACACACACTCACTTGTACAGCCAGACATCACTGGTCCCTCTAGCTTTCCTCATATGGAATATTCTTTGCTCAAGCAAAACATTTTCCCTTCCCTGAAAGGGTGTGTCTGTAGCCAATGACCCATGGGCCACCATTGAAATCCAAGTACTAGGTGGAGCCAAGTCAGCAAGGGGCAGGCAGCATCAGCTTGACTTGGCCAGTGCTAACCTGATACTGGAATCAAGATCATGCATCCTAAGTATTTCAGACCAGACATTCCAGCTCTCCTCTATCCCTGGCTTGCAGTCCACATTCCTCAGGGAAGACCTCTTCCTGGTGGAGCAGAGGAACTCTTGGAATCACGTTTGTTTCAGAACTTGTGGTTCTCACATGAAACGTCAAGTCAAGAGAAATAGTGTGTCAACAAACCCTTGCCTGCACACTCCCCAGCTGGGAAACACAGGGCCGACTGGGTGCTCCCCTGGCTTTACAAAGAGTCCAAGAGAGAAGCAACCCTTGTCGCTTTCTCTGAAGACCTCACACTATTAAGCCACAAGGAGACCAACCCAACATGTGATTTCAAAACAAAAATGTATACGCCAAATTTGGTGGGTTTTATGGTTTCTAGGGCCAACTGAAAAGGCTTCTGTACATGTTGATGAAAGTCAAGGCAAGTTGAACTGGGACATGAAAGTCACCATGAAAAGGCAGACAAACAAAAAGATGTATGTCAACACACATAAGAAGGCCAGCCAGATTTAAGACATGCGTCAAAGGGGCTTTCTCGGCTTCCCCCACGACCCGTGTACCTTAGACCTTGAGCAAGGGAGGGACAGGACATGGAGCAGAAGTCCCAGCTCCATGAGCTGAAGCTGGATACCTGGGTGCACCCATGGGCAGCCCTGGGGTCAGCACCAACAAAGGCTGCTGACCGTGGACCCCAGCCAGAGAACACCACCCCCTCGAGAGGACGAACTCCACACACGTTCAGGAAAGACCAAGCTGGGCCTGATCACCCATGCCTGCTGAGTTGCCAAGGCTCCCTCTCTCAGGTAGTGGATGGCAATGGGACAGTGCAGGCTGCACTGAGGCACAAATGGTGCCATTGTGCCTTGTAACACATGGAGATTAGTCAAATCTCCCTGTCCCCTTGCTTCTGTCCCTGGTTGACCCACATGCACCAAAGACCTTGTTTGGCCCAGCTGCTCTTTCTAATACATAACAAAGTCCTAAGGAGACACCACCATGGAAGAATGAATAGGTTTTCCTCTTGCAACTTTTGTAAAGGTGAAAGGGTAGGAACTGTGGTAAGGGAGACAGTGGTATTAGAATAAAGCCAGATTCATCCTCAGCTCTACTGACATCTAAGTCCTGACTCATAGCGAGAAGGAGGAAGTTGAGGTCGTGGACCATTTCATGGACCAGAAATGCCTGGTGCACCAGCCAGCAGGCTTCTCAGCCAGTCCACCCCAGGGCAGGCCAGGGAACATGGTGGAGGTGGTTCTTGACCTTGTCCCATGGGAAACAGGAAGTGACTTCTCTTCCCAAAGCCCAGGCTTCCAGAACCTCAGGTTGTACTGACTGTCCCTCCTGAATCTTTCACCTGGGGTGTCCGCAGCTGGGAGGGAGAGGGGCTGTGGGATACAGGACCTTTGACACGCCAGCTGGCTCCGACGCCTTCCTGACAGCTCTAGGTTGAAAGTGAGCCCAGGAAGCCTGAATGGGCTCAGGGAAAGGGCATGGCAAAGATGGGGCAGATTTCACCTGCCTCTCCAGGCCCGACAGCCAGAGTTCTGAAGCAGTAAAAAGCCTGGGGGATCCAGCATGGGCTCCAGAACACCCTGGTGCCAGGCCACGGGCTCCACCTGAGAGAAGCTTCTTCAGGTCAGGCTGTGCCATCTCAGGGACATGAGTCGTGGAAGAGTCTGCTGCTCAGGGCTGAGGCTTGAATCAGAAGGGCCATCCTGAGGAGCTGGGGACAACTCCCGTGTGCTCCACTCCTCATCTGGGTTGGACATGCACGTAAGAGCCCACAGGGATTCCTCATGACAAACGTTACCTTCTGTCGTTGTCTCCTCAGGAGCCTCTGTGGGAGGCAATGAACCTGCAGAGTGCAGGGGTCGGAGGTCAGCCCTCCTTTAAATTCTGGTAACCCTCACACCCTCAGTGCTAAAGCAAGCAAGGGCCAGAACAGAGACCCTGAAGGTCCCCTCTGTGGCTAAATTGCTATGGCTTTTCCTTTTGAAATCCAACACCATGTCTCTGTGATTGTGCCAGGCTCTGGTCAATGCTAGCAAACTCCTGTGAGCATCCTCTGTGCTGTCACCCTGCTCAACCTCCTTGGCTTCATGAACAGACCCATCCCGGGCACCAGGCCAAACTTCCAAAGGTGTCTGACTGCTTCGACAGCTCAAACATACTGCCAAATGGCATATTGGCCATCACTGAAGGATTCTAAAGAGACACTCCAGAATGGCAGAATGAGCCCACTCACAGCTGTCAGTGTGGGGTGTGCTCCCTTGGAGGGGCAGGTGCCTGTGTGGGGTGTGTAATGGGGACAGGGGCATCTGAAAGCATCGGGATCACCTACTGTATGTAGCAGCATGCACAGTGTCTAGTCCACACAACGCTGCACATGCCAGCGGGTGCCTTAAAGTGAACACCTTACCCAGAAACTCCTCCTTGGGGTCAATGCAGAGGGTTGGTGACCTTGGAGAATTCATTGTGGATTAAGGGGTCCATTGGAATTTGAGCATCTGCCAACAGCACATGAATGTAAGAGGCACAGCACTGAGCTGCCAGAGCTGAGGTAGGGACAGTTGTATTTTTGTCACTGAGGGTGTGAGTGCCGTTTGCATGTCATTTAGTGGCCAATAAAGAAGACATATCGGTCGCCTTTGATTAGATCTTGGTATATACCTAAGTATGTAAGAACTCTAATCCCCATCTACCACTTGAGAGGATAATGTGTAATCTTCCTGGGATGGCCACGTGAGCAGCTGAGACTGAAACCTGAGCCCGGCACCTCCCAGTTTCAGGACAGCTGGCAGATCCCTTAGAACCTCGGAACCTGAGCACCTGTGCGTGAGCAAAAACCCAGTCACCTGTGCTCTAACCCCGAATGAGGCGTGGCTTGCAGCAGAGTGAGAGCAGCCAAGCTCGCGTGTGCCCATGCACATGCACGCATGCCCACATGTGTGAGCCACCGTGTTGACTCGACCAGCACCTGCCCCCAGACATACACAGGTGACAGCGCAAAGCAGTACATGCACTACCTGAACACACGACTCCGGCATCTTCCCTGTGGCCACAGTCGTGGTTGTACCACCCATCATGAGGGCAACTTGACAAATTGGGCTCCTGTCCGGAGCAGTCCACAGCACCCAAGAGAATGTTCCCTGAGCCCTGACCAAAGTGAGCCCCTCCAAGGGCAGACACGGAATGGCCACAGCCAAGCTGTCGGCAGACGACATCTGCATCCTGGCTGTCCCAGCTGTCGTCACACACGGTGCCCCAGTAGCCTTGGTACAGGACCTCCACCCGGCCCTGGCACTGGTCGGCTCCGTCCACCAGCCTCACAGGCAGACCTGCATTGACACAGCGGGAAGTCCTCGTCTTTGCTGTCACTGCCCGTTGACTCGCATGGCCACACGCCTCCCCCTGCCCCGCCTCTGGTCACCACCCGCCATCTCCTTCCATGAATTCCCCCTGGGGACCTGGGGTATCAGTGTCTTTGCTCTCTTCTCACTTGCCCTTTGCTCCCTAGAGAACCTCATGGGGCTCTGGGTACTTTGACTCAGAAGACACCCAGACCCACGCCTCAGGTCCTGGCCCAGCCCCAGGTCCAGAGCAACATTTCCATGCCCCCCTAGGTGTCTGCAAACACAACCCCAGGCTTTGTGTCAACTGTGGTGGAAATCTGAGTGTTGTATGTGATGCTTCCTTCCACCTCTGGCTTTACCCACAAGGTCATTGTTGCCTTTTGCTCCCATTTCACCAGGTTCAACCTTCATTCTCTTGTGCCTGACCAACTCCAGGGCCACCCAGTTTATCTCCTGCTGCCTCTCCTTTTTCTAATCCATCTGCATCCATTGACTCAACCCCACTTCAGGGGTACTGGTTCCATGCCCATGCCAGTGCCCGTAGGGCTTATTTTGCTACCCAGCAGCCTCCAAGTTTTATCTTTCCAAAGCGCAGATGTGTTCAAGTTACTTCCCTGTTCAAAATGCTCCAGCTTCCATCAGGGTCAAGTCCAGGACGCTGTTGTCCATGAACAGGCCTGCCTGCCCTGCCAACCTCCCTTGTGGGAGAAGATTCTCCCTGTAGAAGTGACCACAGCTGGGAAGTTCATTGGCACCATTTGCCTGTCCAACATGATGCCACCAAGTTACCCACTGGTGAAAAGCTGTGCTAGTTCTGTAAGAAATGTAGGCCGTGAATCTGCAGGGGTCTAGCCTGTGGAAGCCAGATCCTGGCTGAGGCTTTTCAATGGTTACCTTGAAATCTTAAGAAATCACGGGCAGCGAGTGAGAGGTTGGACTGGGTGGGGGTAAGGAGGGACATTGGTGTTGCATGGACGGGAGGAGAAGCAAAGAAAGTGGAAGGAGAAGCAACTGGACCATCTCCAGGCTCTTCCAAAGGTATATTCTGGGCCTCCTCAGGCCTCTTTGTTGCCCTCTTCTGGTGCCTCCTTTTCTAGAACTTTCTATCCCTCTGCCTCAGCCTGTTCTTTGTCCCTCCTGTTCACTCCAAGCCACTGTCCTGGAAGTGGTGGAACTAGCCTCAACCCTAGCAGAGTTGGCTGTATTTAGTGCACATGCATAGGTCCCTAACATTCCAAACCTGGACACAGAAGTCGGCACATGCTCACTGCAGACCGTGGGAAGAGCTCTTCGGGGAAAGTTGTGGACAGGGGGAAGGCCCTTGTCTTGGGTGCAGCTCTCTTCCTTGCTGCCAGCCACCTGCCCTTAGACCTAGATACATTGAATTGCTGAAATACGCCCTATTTGCAAAATGGGCATAAAGCAGTATTGTTGGGAAAAGTTCATAATAACAGGATACATCCAGTGGTATTTTCAATGTTCTATGTATTTAGTCATTTGATGAATGAAAATAATTTTGTGAAGGATATATCACAAGTATTTGGCAGCTGGTAACTACTGAATCAGTGACTGCCATTTCTATTGAGAAGAGTATTGACTCTTTAAACTGTCTCTCCTGACACCAAGTTGAAGCTAATTTCATCTCAAGTGTGACTAGGAAGCAGAGAGAAGGAGGGATAACGAGAGATAAGATTCTTTGTGTGCCTCTGGACTATGCCCAGGTTCTTGGCACCCGCATGCCTCATCCCTGTTCTATCCCTGCATCCTATAAGGCAGGCATTTCTCTACGGCCCCAACTGGCCAAATGCAACAGAATGGGCCAGACCAGCCATTGACCAAAACCCTGAGAGGAGGAGGAAAGAACGAGAAGGTCTTAACCATAATATGTGGCGTGTGGGCTCCACTGATCTATAAAGAAATCAAGTTCATCTTAGAAAACAAAGGTCTTCCCATTAGAGATCATTGCACAGAACTTGGCTCCAGCTGTACCTTACAGCCATGTCACAAGGCGCTGAGGCTCAGTCTTGGCTTGGTGCCCCCACAATCTTGCTAAGAGTCACCGAGCTGGCAGATTACAGCAGTGGGGTGGGATTAGAGGTGCTCAGTGACTCATTACAATCAACACAGATAGACGGCATGTCAAATCTGGGGGCATGTCTCCTGTCGCTGTCATTGGGGATTCTCAGCCAAGTGCCACTTCCTTATTGACACTGCAAACACTAAGGTGTAAATGGATGGCTTCTCACCCACAAGTGTGGTCCTAGAGACCTGCAGATTCCTGAGCTCCACCCTCCAAGCCAGGGCAGGGTAGGGAAACAGAGGTGGACCCCAAGAATCTGCTCTCAAACAGCTTTTCTGGCTGGTTCTGGCATGCACTGCGGTTTCAGAGATAAAACTGCAGGACACTGGAAGCGTGTAGGTCATTTACGCTATAGCTGGGAGAAAGCCGAGCGGGCTCCACGCAGTTCTCACACCATCCACTGAAGTTGCTCAAGGTAGCAACTATTCTCAAGCTACCGATAACTGTATCGGGTCAAAAAACGTCAAGTACCAAATAGCACGCTGTATTTTTTCCAAATACTTACCAATAAAATCTCCAGTAGTAGATTCTGTGAACAAATAAAAGAGAAGTCAGGTCAGTGTGTGTTCCACCATGGGACTCACCTCCACAAACCTACATTTGATTCCATCTAGTCACCCTGACACAGAGGCACAGCAGCTGCACCCCGATCAACAGTTAGCACTCAAGGTCAAGGGCACTGACCTCTGAGCGAGGCTGGTCTAAGACCTTGCCAAGCTGCTTCCCAGAACTCAAGCTAACTCGATGCACCTCCTTTGTTACCTGTCTAAAGAGCAAAGTGCATAGAGACAGCAGTACCATCAGCACTCCATGTCTGCAGGCTTCACATTCGGGAACTCAACCAAGAGCAGAGCAAAAATGTCTAACAAAAAAATGTCATCTTGAGCCTGGTGCAGTAGCCTAGTGGCTTAAGTCCTCACCTTGCATTCACTGGGATCCCATATAGGCATCGGTTCTAATCCCGGTGGCCCTGCTTCCCATCCAGCTCCATGCTTGTGGCCTGGGAAAGCAATCGAGCATGGCCCAAAGTGTTGGGACCCTGTGCCTGCATGGGAGATCCAGAGAAAACTCCCGGCTCCTGGCTTCAAATTGGCTCAGCTCTGGCCTTTGCAGCCACTTGCAGAGTAAATCAGCAGACGGAAGGTCCTTCTGTATCTCCTTTTCTCTGTAAATCTGACTTTCCAATCCAAATAAATAACTTTCAATACCATGTAGGGATTTTCCTTGTCATTGTTCCCTAAGCCATGCAATGGTGTGGAATGTGTACAGAATAGCATACATGATGAGCAATCAAGCGATACCTCCAAGGACACAGGGGATGTGGGTGCGCCTGTGGACAGTGGCGTCCGTGGGGGCTCCTGGCACCAATCCCCGTGGACCTGGGGCATATCTGCCTGCAGTAATAGAGTTCAGTCCTCTGGCTCCTGACAGAGAACTTGGCTTCCCGTTAATCAGATAAGGAAGTACAAGTTCTGCTCAGAGCTGGCAGGAGCGTGTCATGTACAGGTGAGTCATGGCCTTGCCCTGGATTCGGCTGTGCCCGCGCTGGGCACGGGACCAGGAGGGCTGCCAAGCAGGGTCAGCGTGAGCCAGCACACTAAGTCCTTAGCGATGCAAAGTGCCAAAGCCAGGTACTAAGTGCAAAAGGCAAGAGCAGGGAGCTTAGCGCAAGGAGCCAGGGCTGGCGCAGATGCCAGCCGGGAGAAGAGTGGTGCCTGCCACACGTGCTTGTGCACATGCCATGTACATGCGTGCTTCTGCATGTCTTCTGCGTGTCTGTGCTGGTGTGAGGGAAGTGCAGTGTGTGAGAGAGACAGAGGTATGATTGTACACGAGCCTGCCCACACGCAGGCATCTGTGTGTGTGAGTGTGTGGACCTCTGGTTGTGGCTCACGGTGAGTGTCTGTGTGAGAGGTATGGCTGTACATCAGTGTGTGCATGGTTATATGAGTGTGTCCACATGTATGCATCTATCATGTGTGCCTGTGTGGCACTCAGAAACAGTGACTCCGTTTAGCCAGGAGGAGGCAGGAAAGAGCTGGGCTGCTCCAGGATGGACAGCGTGAACAACCTGACTGTAGCCAGATTTGTTGGAGAGTGGGAGGTGGGAAGCATGAGCCATCTCGAGAAAACAAATTAAAACAGAGCTAGAAAACAGCCTGGAAGATGCAGGGCGCGGAGTCTCAGGGGTGGTCAGTCAGACTGTGCGGAGGCCACGGGATGTGGTCACACGCACACCCTGTCCACCCGGGGCCAGCAGCAGCGCTGGCTGCGGTCCTGAGACCATTCCATAAGCGCTACGGACAGAGCCACCTGCTGTCCAGTGTCGGGACTGCACAGCACAGAGGAATTGACGTAGGGCCACCCTACAGGGCAAGGGCAAGTGTGTGCCTGAACAGCCTGCCTCCCCAACGGAGGTGCCACCCACTGCCAACTCTCCCCCAATGCCTGAGAGTCCCCGCTTCGACTTGCTCCCTCCTCTCTCGGCGTTAATGACCGCCAGAACCCCAGGTACATGCAAAAAGGACTCACAGTCCACCAGCAACTCCCTTCTAAGCAGTGCTATTTTCTCGGTCAGTAAAACTTTGTGCTTGATGAAAACAACGCCTTTACATGGTGTACCAGGGTTTGTCAGAACCAACCAACCAACCAACACTGGCCGTTGCTACTGATCAGCGCAGTACCTTGGTATCACAGCACCAAACTCCAGGTTTTCTTGCATTTCATCAGCTTTCCTTGCTGTCCCAGGAACCATACACTTTCTGTCTCAGTGTACATAAGAAGTCAGATATGGGGAAAACTCGCAGAACAATTGTAATGCTGAATAGTTCTGAGGCTCTTTCTCTGCCAGACTCACCCACCCCCTGCCTGGCCTGAGAGACTGCAGCATGAACCCATTTACAAACTGGACCTTGCAGGGACTAGCCGAGGCTGGCACAAACCTGGTCACATTGTCAGGAGTGTGTGCACAGGCCAGGGCTGGGAGTGCTCTGTCCTGCCGCCCCCCTTGTGGAGCTCCCCAGAGGCTCTGGTACTGAGCTCAACACTGTGGTCACTCCTGCAGTCCATGCAAGCAGCAGCCAGGACCAGAAGGGCCGGAACTGCTACCTGAGTGAATGCCAGCAGACCTGGTTCCAATCCTGGCCCAGTCACTCACAGGCCACCATCCTTGGACAAGCCACCTAACCTCTCTGAGCTCCAGTTTTCCCATGTGGAATGTAGAGACAATGGTGGTATATCTAGTAGGGGGATGAGGGATGGTGTGAATCCCATGGCCCAGTCCTGCCTGCCCCATGAGTGCTAGAGCTAAAACCTACTGCCCAAATTCACATCTTTCTGATGCAGACAGCATGGCCAGCCCCCAGGCGGCAATAGCCGGGGGCTCTGAGGCTCTCCGCACAAAAAAAGAAGCTAAGGGCCCCACTGGCCTCCTGATGCCATTGCCTCTCGGGCTCTAAGAACACGGTCTGGGGATGCTGCCATCAGGAAAGCCATCTCCCACACAAAGCATCATCAACAGGACATCCCCCTGAGTCTGGGAGGAGAGAGATTCTGAAAGTTCTGAGGAAGTTACGGTGATTTGGACTCTGTCTCCCAACATTCGTGAATGTAGCAGAAGAAAGTAAACGGAAGGAGGCCTCAGCAGAGAAAGAGGAGGAGGGGGGAGGCAGAAAGAGGGAGTGTGAAGGAGTGGGACAGAGGAGAAGGGGAGACGGAAATGATAGAGGCAGGAGTGTGAGACAGAGAACAAGAAAAGAGAGAGTATATGCAGACAGACGCGTGCGAGAGCAGACAGCAGGAGGCAGGGACAGAAAAGGGGACCCAGTGAGAACGAGCAGGCAGGCGGAGAGGCAAAGGGGCCTGCTCACTCAGTACCCCAGGGATGGACACTGTGACTCAGCAAGCCCAGTGACTCTGTTATCATCGGACACATCGCGTGACCATCAAGAACACAAAGCCGTGCCCGAGTGATTCCGCTCCAGATCATTTGTGCAACAGTGAGCGACAAACACGGCCCTGGGATCCCAGCAACCCTGTCCGTGTCCGTTACTCGCCCTGATTTGCTCGGCAAACACTGGGCTCGAGCCAGACACACCTGCCCGCAGAAGATGCCCTGGAAGCAAGTTCAGGGAGCCTCTCCTGCCAGCTTTCAGAACACGCAAATTATGTAGCTAACCAACGAGGGCAAAGCTCCAGGGCTGCCCCTGAAGACACGTGCCCTCTCCTCAAACAGCAAAGGTTGTCCTAAGCCCCAACAATCATGTCCTTCACTCCACAGCTTCTGAAATTCTGTTGGCTAAGACATTTTGTGTTTCTATCAAAAGCAAAATTATAAAGAGCCATCCCACCCCTTCTAAACTCTGGACAACAGTCACCAATACCAAGGACGATTCATTCCTGCTTGACACCAAGTCAACCGTTGAGGTAGAACATCTAGCACAAAGACACAGTTAGCTATAACCTGCCGAATAATAATAATATGTAATAATTAGATGCACTACCTTGCGATGCAGGTATACCCCATAACAGACAGATTCCAAGGATGGCTGTGGAGACCCCCATGGTGCTGGGTTCCTCTACATTTGAGTAGCACTTCCTTGACCTTTATAGGTTCCTGGAGGAAAGGAGGCGTGTCCTCTGGGGTGCTGCGTTTCTATGGCTGCCATAAATCAATGTGCAGGAAGTGAGAGACCTTACTGATAGCCAAGGGCTAATCTGAGGGAAGAGTTCAGGTGTGTTTGATTGATTGCTGTGCGATGGGTCTGGCTGGGGCCCAAGTACAAATGCACTGACATTCACCCTTGCTTTCCAACTTCCTCCTGGAGGGAGCTCGAAGGCTCCCAAGTGCTGCCTAAACATGGGCTTGGTTTTCGCCTTGGAGAGTCTGCATGAACCTGTGGGAAGCAGGATGTGGGCTGCTGTGCAAATACAGGGGGTGGTGCCAAGGGGGAAAGCTGCTCTCTGGGATCATTTGTCCTGGCAGGGCACCGTCCCCACCAGCCCCTGTGTGCACGTCCCGCCTTGGAGGAATGACGATGACATTAGTGCAGATGTAGCCGGAGTGTAGAGAGCACGAGGAGCACTCAGTGGGGACTGTGAGTCCATTGCAGCTCCAGCCTCCATCTCCTGGTCTCACACCAAGTCCACCACCCAGGTGACCTCAGAGTGAAACACCTGCCACCAAGTCAGGGGCTTGGATTTCTTACCCTTGGTGCTCACAAGGTATGATGCCTGGAGCTGGGCAAAGCCACGAGGCCCACCCCAATCTCCACCTGCCTCACCTGCACCTTCCCCTGTGTTTGCCTTGTAGCCACCACATCACTCTTGGGGATCCCCATCGCCAGACTCAATCAACCAAGAAGCCTGCCGGCTGTTCTGGTTCAGTGAGACCTGGGGGATGGAGATGGTGTCCCTGAGTAGGAAGCAGACAGCTTTTCAGTTCATGTCTCCATTGTCCCATCTGGCAGGAGCAATGTCCTGCCTCTTAGCCACGACACTGAGGCTAGCAGGCAACACGTTGACTATCCCCAGCTTCTTTCTGGCTTATGTCAGCCACCAGCCAGGATCCAGGGCGCACCCAGCTTCCGTCAGGGTGAGCATCAGCTACAAGCTTCCATTTCCTCTCAGAGCCCTCTGGTTCAGCGGGTGCTTCTGCTACGGCCTTGCCTTCAGGAGAACTCATGTTTCTGGCTCCCTTTCACTCGCTCACCGTCTCCAGCTGCACATCCCCCAGAGAATGCCTCCGACCAGCCACATGATGACCATCATTGGGTTCTTAGAGTGCTGGGCTCAGAGTGAATATTAAACTAGACTTGGGATCTAGATTTGGCCAGGAATAGTGGGTGAAGGTGAGAGAGGTGTCCCTCCTGCACAGACGTGTGCATAGCCTGGTCTTAGGGACAACGACAATGGGGCTTTTACGCATTCATCCAGGTTGCTGTGGGAACACAGGGGAGAGGCGTCTGACAAATGACAAGAGGTACTCCGCTAGAGAAAGTGGTACCTAAACCAAGCCTTGAAAGACAACCAGCTATCCTGCTCCTAGGAATATACCCAAAGGGAATGAAAACTGCATATGAGAAGGGGATCTGTAATCCTGTATTTACAGCAGCACAATCTACAATAGCAAAGACATGGAAACAATCCAGATGCCCGTCCAAAGAGGAGTGGTTGAAGAGACTGTGGTATATCTACTCCATGGAATATTACTCAGCCATTACAAAGAATGAAAGTATACCATTGGCAACTAGATGGTCCCAGCTAGAGACCGTAATGCTCAGTGAAATGAGTCAATCCCAAAAGGACAAATACCGTATGTTCTCTGTGATATAAGACAATCTTCATGCGAATTGTAAGTGCAATAACCCTTTCCATACTGTCTTTTTTTTTTTTGCTGCATCCCATGTGTTTTGATGTTTTTGTTTTCATTTTCATTTCTTCCAAATAGATTCTTTCCTCTTGTCAAATTCATCACTGGCTCATGGATTGCACGGTGGCATCACTGTGCCCACGAGGCTGCTGTGTTTTCTTTTTATCACCCATGTGTTGGTTATTCGGTGGCATGTTTTTCCAACTCCATGGTGCTATAATTTTGTTGTTGTTTTAACTTCATACCTGTTGTTGACCTTGTTTCATGGCTTCTCATTTAAGGGAATGTGTAGTGATGGAGTAATAGAGACTACCATACCCAGATGTGAGGATACAATGCAATACGCATCCCTACTTCCAAATCAAAGATGGACTTGCAGCGAAACTATCGGATATATCTAGACAACGGGATGCTGGACTGTCTGACATTGTCTGTACCAGCAATGTCAGCACACACTTAAATACAGACTGATGGAATTATAACTCCTTATGAAGAACTGTGCTATTGTAACAATATTGGGAAAATCAGTCCGGGGTGGGAATTTGGGCGGGGAGGGATGCCAGACTGTATGGAATCATACCATAAAATTCAAAATTCAAAATAAAAAATAAAAGAAAGACAAGGAGAAATCAGCCCGACAAGCAGAAGTGAGAGGATGGTTATGCTGGGCTACATGCAAAAGGGGACGAGGAGACCCCGGGATCTCAATTCACAGAACTGCTCCCTCCCCCCAGGGTTCCAGAGCTTTCTGAACTGAACCCCTGCCCCACTGGCTGTCGTAGACACCTGCTCCATCTCCTCATCTCCACCCCACCCACCTCCAGGAGATGAGCGGGAAAGGCCTGGGTGCCATCCGCTCAGTAGCTCCAAGAAGAAGAATGTGGGGGACACCTGCTGTGATCTCAAAGTCAACCCGGGCAGGCTCCCATCGGGGAGATGGGTGCTGTCACCGGACAGGAAGATGTGGCTGTCTGCAGCACTGGGGAAGAAAAGCTGGTGGGATCAGCACTGGGCTCCTCAGCCTTCATCACATGTATCCCTCCGTGTGCCAAGACTCCGTGTGCCAAGACTCCGGGGCTCAGAAGGCTCTGCTTGGGGTCCTCTGTGGCCTCAGCAGCTCTCACTCTCCAGGGATGCTCCCTTCTCCCCTCCCACCACAAAGAAGCAGTTCCTTCAGTCTCATGTCTGAGTGGAAGCTGCCATGGAGGGTGACAGCAGAGACAGGCATTTGGTCTAGCAGTTAAGCGCCACTTGCAGCACCCTGGGTTGTGTCCTGACTTCACTTCCAGCTCCAGCTCCCCACCATGCATACCCTAGGCGGGAGCAGGTGATAGCTCCTGGCCCCTTTATGGACTCTGGGCTTTAGCCTGGCCCAGCCCTGGATCGATTGATCTCTCTCCCTCTTTTTTTTTCTTTCCCCTTTGCCCTAATTCCCTGCCTTTCAAATACATTCAACAGGAAGGAAGAGAAGCTTGCAGGGGCTCAAACACTTGCTTGCACTCTCCTTGCTGCATGGCAAGCCCTGGAACCTCAGGAGTGGCCTTCAAGGGGAACGGGCCCGGCGGAGGTCCCAGGGGCAGAGCCCCTTGCTGCGCTGCAGTCCCTGGGGAAGCTGCTCTGACACACCTGCCCACCTCTGTTTTATTCTCATCAGCTGCTTTTTTCAACACTGCCCCCCACCCCACCCAAGCACAGCCCCTGTGGGCAGGGCTGAGATTCCTGATGGAGCCGTCTGGGCTGGTGCAGCTGATGAGAGAGGCCAACGCAGCTTGTGGGGGGAGATCTTACAAAGCCAGCCAGCTCTCCCTCCCCCAAGGGCAATTGGGGCCTCATCTGGTCACACTAATTATTCCATCCAGACACTAATTGGTAAACCAGGAAGGCAGTGCCCTCTTTGATAACAGAAGTATATTTTGGCTCAAGAAGCTGGCCTGTCAGAGAGACGAAATTATATACCAATAGTTTATTGGGGAGCAAAGCATGAGAACAAGGAAGCTGGCTGGCATCCAAAAGAAACTCTTGTTGAGATAATGAACCATGTCACCTGGCTTCCACTCAGGGTTCTGTAGAAAGGACAGCTCCAGGGCCCTGTGGCCCAAACCCGGGCCCCTCGTCCTCGGTGGGAGCCCCAGGACAGGCTGCGGCCACGTCATAGCACCAGGCGCCAGGGCCTCAGCCGCTGCAGCTTGTTGCCTCATTGGGCATGTTTAGGCTGCTTAGGAGGAAGGTGTTTGCTGGTGTTTGTGCTAAGAAATGGGCTCGGCACGTTTAGAAGAATTCTTATGGTCCCAAAGGGACTAACAGTGAACCCATGTCCACCCAAAGGTTCCGTGAATGAGAAAGGACATGGAGCAGATAGACCACCAGAAGGCCTGGCCCTCTAGAGAGAAGGTTCTGATGGGCCAAGTCGGACAGGACTGAGTGTCCCCCAAGCAGGCCAGCTTGTCCAGGTAGTGGGGGGCGGGGCAGGGGCATCCCACCGAGGCAAGCGTGGAAGCCTGGGGGTTAGACCAACTGGCAGCTCAGTGGTGCATGGCTGCACCTAAGCCAGAAGGAGCTGAGGGAGGCCTGGTCATCACCGTGTCCCTTCCCGTGCATGGGTGAAACCACTCCTCTAGTGGCAGCTGGTCACGTTGGTCCCTCCTCACACTGGTTGTCACCACCACCAGTTCACAAACCAACATTGTGTTTAAAGGAACTGAGCAGGAATGACCAAAGCTCAGTCATGAACATTTTTTTGTCGAGAAGGGGTGTAGTTTTCTTGGTTTTCCCACAGACCTGGTCACTCAGCACTGCAGTCTGAGCTGGCAATGGAACCTAGGGGCAGGGGTGTTGGCTTGGAACATTCCAAGCTGGGAGTGACTCCTGCTGGCATAGCCCAGGCCCAGTCTCCCTGCTCTCTGCCTGCCTATGCCCTGCTCCTCTGTTTTCCTCCAATGCTTATCCACGCAGCCCCTGGAACCATTACTAAGATGCTGTTAGGACACCAAGGCCCATGCAGAGCACCCAGTTTCAACCCTCGGTCTGGCCCAGTCTGAGTTGTTGTGGGCACCTGGGGAGTGAACCAGCACTCTTAGAAACAAATAAACACTTCCAAAATGTTAATGCTAAAAACACGTAAAAAGATCCCAATGGGCTCCTGATCAACTCCCAGGGGGCACCTGTTGAGTCTTCAGGAAGGGACCACTCATCCAAGACAACCTGGGCTAGTCTGGGTTCCAGCTTCCTCACACACGGTCCTGACTGCTGGAACCCGCATCCCACCTCCACTGCTCCTGATAGGTGAGACGGTGGGGTCAGGGACAGCACGTGCTCATGGCCTCCAGGCCTTTCCCAGCGCACATCTGGGCCTTGCTGCCTGTCCTCCCCAATCAGCCATCTGCTGGACTGGGCTCCCCTTGTCACTTTCTGCCAGGAACCTGGATCTTCCAGGTCAGTGAAGCCACTCGGGGCAGAAGAGGGAGAAGGTCTGAACCCTAGAAGGGGGAGCATTGGTGGGCTATTTGCTGTGTCACTGTGCCCAGGATAGCAGGAAGATAGGGGAACCCCAAGCAGGACCCGACAGAGCCCCTGTCAGCTCATGGCAGGGCAGCAGTGCAACCATCCCCTTCTAGAGTTAAGAGGCCACTTCTTCAGCCTTGCTCCCACTCCGAGGATGGAAGACATCGCTCTCAGTGCAAACTAGGGGAGCCAGCTTGGACAGCCCCCACAGAAAAGCCTTAGAGAAAGGAGGGGGGACACTGACAGTCCCCAAGTGAGCGCCGTCTACAGAGTTGCTCTGGGTACCCAGAAGCCACCAGGCTGGGCCCTTCCCCTCCCTGGAACTGGTTCACACGGAGTTCAAGGTAACTCAGGGCAATGGCAACGTCCAGGTCAACCTTTGTCACAGGCTTGGCATGTGGTGCTGAAAGCCACAACAAAACTATCCTTCCAAGGAAATTGAAACAAAGCAGGAGTTGAAGTGCACATAGGCCCCTGACAGGTACACAGCACGCAGCCAAAACAAAGAGAACCGGAGAGCCACCTGTGCTGCCAGCTAATGGGGCCACCATAATGGGGCACTTGTGCGTGGCCAGTGAAGGGGGAAACCGCGGCGGGTGGCTCTGCAGAGCTCCCGTCGACCCTCCAGCTACTTCCTGGAGCGCAAGGCCTCTTGCCTCTGCTTCCTTCTTCCGTGTCACCAGGTCTGGGAGCCAGAGTCTATGTGCCCATGGACGTGTGCACAGGTGTGGTTCATGCACATGAGTGTGTATATAGCACATGCATGTGGGGCTATGTATACACAGGTTTGTATGAATATGTCACATGAATTACATGCAAGTATGAGTATACAGGTGTGGGTGTTCACAGGTGTCCATGTCACAGGCAAATGCATGTCAGTGGGTATGCCCATGGGGGGACACATGTGTGCTCAGGAACCTGTGGGGCATTGTACATGTGCATGTGGGGTGCACTGTGTTGTGGGGGGCAATGATCAGTAATCCACAGGAGACCCACATTTGACATCACCTCTCTTCAATGGATATAACTGGGCAGACCTCTGCTGGTTTTATTGGAACTAAAGCGTCGGCACCAGGCACAGAGCAGGTGCAGGGTGTCCAGCTTAGCAGGGATCCAGCCCCAGATAAGAGATCTCTCTCTTTGTCACGGTGGAGGAACAGCAGTTGCGCCCTCTGGAGTTATGCTGGGGGCATCTCGGGCTGGACCCTAACGAGCAAGAAGCATCGGTGTCCAGCCCTGCCCTCCTGCCAGAAGTCCCAGTGCCTCGGAAGGCCTGTAGCCCTTCCTCACCCAACCCGAGGAGACCCGATGAGTGTCCTCTCCCTTTCTGTTGGCAGCCCACATATGCTCAGAGAGCAGGACCCATGCTGGCATTGTGGCATAGCGATTTAGGCTGTCACCTGCAATGCCAGAATCCCATGTGGGCACCAGGACAAGCCCAGGCTACTCTACTTCTGATCCAGCTTTCTGTTGATGCACCTGGGAAAAGCAGCAGAAGACGGTCTAAGTGCTCCAGCCCCTGCACCCGTGCGAGAGACTCAGAAGAAGTTTCTGGTTCATGGTATCAGCCTAACTCCACCCCATTTGTGGCATCCATTTGGGGAGTAAACCAGCAGACACAAGGCTCCTCCCACCCCGTGTGTGTGTGTGTGTGTGTGTGTGTATGTCTTTCTCTGCAACTCTGATTTTCAAGTACATGAAATAAACCTTCGATAGAAAAAGCAAGCTGACTCATTCCTTCTGGTTCTCTCCATGACGCCTTTCTCTTAGCAGCCCTCCTGGGATTGGTCCAGGCCTCCTCACCTTCCTCCAGCTCTCACATTTAGCTGGCCCCTAATCCTCACTTACCTGTCAAGGGTCCTCCTTGAGAACTCAGAAACCATCGCTTCTCCCCTCCCACACCAGCTCTAGGCACCCAGCAAGATCTTTAGCAGCCCCTGAGCCTTGTCGCAGCTGACCTGGACCATTTGAGAGGCACTGTCTGCAGCAGTAAGGCAGCTACAATCCCCATTTACCACTGAGGCAAGTGAGGCTCAAAGAGGTGCCGCGACTAATGAGTGCAAAGAGTGCGAGGAGGTCGGAGCTCGAGCCCACAACTCCTGGCTAGGACAGTACACGCCTCCTGATACTCACTGCTCAGACGAGCAAGGCACCCAGTGCCTTTCCTTTGCTGGGGAAGCAGAGCTGTCAATCATGCAGAACCCCCACCTCTGATCCCCCGTCCCCTTCTCGCCTTCCCCCTCCTTCTGTCTAGTCATCCTGGGCAGCATTTCCAAAGCCAGGCCTATCAATCTACAGGGTGGATTTTCCCCAAGCACAGTAGTTCTCTCAAGAATGTCACCCATAGAACATTCATCTCCTCTCTCACCAGAAAGCCAGCAGACAGCAAAGCCAATTCCTCAAGGAGGGGATACCTACGCGCCAACAGAAAATCTGCTGAGTGTTATCCTGCCCCGTGAAAGAGACCTAAGATGTTGGGTCGGTGAGCGGGCTGGGAGAGGAGGAGGAAGATGGGAGAGGAGAGAGCAGATGAAGAAGGGTGTTCAATTGTGAGACAACTCCCAATTTCAGACATTTTAACTATGCAATCAAGTATGGTAGGGAAAAAATGTAAATGTGTGTGAAAGAGCCACTTTCTGAAGTTTCTTACCACTACAAGAAAAGACCCCAGAGATCACCTGACCCCAGAGATCACCTGACCCCAGAGATCACCTGATCCACAGCCCTTATGTTCTGAAGGGGAAACTGGTCCTTGCAAGGTTGGCGCCTCCCCCAGCCCTCTCATTAAAGGTCTGCTTTCCACCTGCTTCCTCCTGCCAGGTTTCCGAAGGAATATCTCATTTTGCAACTCCTTGATAAATTCTCTGTAGTAGGAGCTATAAAGAGAGTCATTAAACAAGCAAAGACCAGAGTCTAAGAAGGCCAGATTTTTCTATGTCAGCTTCCTGGTCAGATCTTAGTCCTCCATTCACCATGTGGTCCAAAGATGAGGACGGCGTCTCCGCAGGATTGGGGGCAGGAAGAGACTGCCTTACCCAAGCTTTCCATCTTAACAGACCATGGAACCTTCCAGGAGGCTGGTGCCTTGTGGCCATTCCAAGCCATCTTGTAGACGCCATTACAAGTCTACCGTAGAGTTGAAATGCCAATTAGGATGGCCTCATCCCATTTCAGGGCGTCAGTCCTGGTTAGAACGAGGCCTGGGCTGCTGGATGCCTGGCAGTCCATTCATCCAGGGCTGAGAGTGGATTCGAGAGACTGCTGAGTGGAAGAGCCAGCTCTCTTGCCCCAGATATGTTCTTCTCAATTCGTAAGTTGATGGGAGTATTAAAAAAGGCGGGGAGGGGACTTGAGGAGATTATCAAAGTAGTTTCCAGGGTCAGGGGCTAACAGCGGGGAGATTTCTTTGGTATAAAGCATGGCTGGTTTAGGCCAGTGGTAGCACAACCCTTCCTTATATGTAGCCTACTGTTCTAGCCACCTGCCTGCTGTCAAATCCTGACATTCTCACCAGTGCAAAATTAGCAATTCACACCTGTTCATTAGAAAGTACAAGGTAAAGAGAGGTGCCCTTTTCGGCGAGTGCAGATGGGCGGCTAGAAGGCGAGAGGGAAAGGGAAGATGTATTCCATATGGCTGTGAGGTCTGGCTTCTGTTGGTTCCAGAGAAGTGATCATGCAATCCCCGAGAAGCAGCAGCTGATGGTTCAAGTCCTTGCATCCCTGCCACCCACAAGGCAGATCTGGACCGAATCTCAGCTCCTGGCTTCGACTGGGACCAGCTGCAGCCAATGCAGACATTTGAGTGAACCAACATGCGGGAGCATTCTCCCTCTCTTTCTCAAATCTGTCAATCCAATTTATAAAACCTGCTCCATTTATTCACAGTGTTAAAAGTGGTGACCAGCTGGTGTGGTAGCCTGGGTTGATTGCGAACTCAGAGGCCACTGAGCTGGAAATACTTTATGATGTCACTGCCTGGGCTCCGATTCTACTTACACTAGAATTGAAATAGGGCCTGGGGAGTTATTTTGCTTAAGCTTCCTATACAATCTATTTTTTAATTGTGACTTTAAAAAATGCAAAAATTCCCTGTGATCCTGATACATGACCAAGGCTGCAAAGATAGAAATTCTGAGCATGAGACCACAGCAGATTCCTGTGGGAACACGGTGGTCCCGCCCCACTCCGTGTCTGCAGCTTCCATCCCTTGTCTTCTGTTCCCCACACTTTAAAAACACTCCACTCCACAAATAAGCAAGCCTTAAGCTTTGAGTACTGAGTATCCTGATGGAATCTCACGCCATCCTGGCAGTCACCCGGGAGCCTCCTCAGCAACCAGGCTGACAGTCGTATGGATGGCATGGCTTGACTGGCGGTCTCCTTCGCACAACAGCCTGGCACTGTGTCACACCTCCGCAGCACGTATCTACATTGTCACAAAATGAAGGACCAAATGCAAACGGTGAGATATTGAGAGGGAGAGAAATCATGGTCACAAAGCTTCTATTACAGCATGGGATCATGATTGTCCAATCATATTATTGTTGTCAGCATCCTATTGTGCCTAATATGCACATTAAAAATTATCATAAGTGTGTGTGCCTAGAAAAACACAGTATATGTACTTATGGGACCAGTACTGTGCACAGTTTCACATATTGCTGCACAGAGGGGGAAGGCTCTCACAGAGAGTCTGGGCTACAAGGCAGAGGGCCCTAAGTTGCTCACAGAGTACTTTATTTTTTTTTTTACTATTTGATTTGTATTTATTTGAAAGGCAGAGAGAGAAGAAAAACAGAGAGAGAGAGACCCATCCATATGTGGGTTTATTTGCCAAATGGTCATAATGGCCAGGGCTGGGCCATGCCAAACCCAGAAGCCAGGAGCTTTTTCCAGCTCCTCCACGCGGGTGCAGCGCCCAAGCCCTTGAGACATCATCTTGTGTTTTCCCAGGTTCATTGCAGGAAGTTGGCTCAAGTACTCTGCATTTAGCTCAGTAGGAAGTGGGGAGCCTGGCAGGTGTCTGCAGAGGGGGAGTGATGAGAGATGAGTTTTATAAAGATAGAAGTTAGAACAAAAAAACAACTGTGTCCATATTAGGATGTTTAGGAACACACAAGCATTTCCTGAGTGCCACCACACTCAATACTCGTCCAGGAGCCTGGAAAGCTACCAGGAAAAAGGGAATCATCGTCTGGAGGAACTTTGACTCCCAGCTGATCCATCAGCAAACCACTTGGCCAAGTTGGAGACCTTCCAGTCAGAACTGCACCACAGACCTCAGAAGACGTTGGCCTTTAAGAACAAGATGTAGTGAACCCAAAGATTGCTGTAAGCTTGAGTCAGAGGAAAGATAAGCATCGGGCCAATAACAGTGACAGAGTTATAAAACAGTACCTGGCAGTGCCTGGGTGCTTACAAGACACGGTTTTCATCTGTATTAGGAGTCACTTTCTCAGAATTATGACTTATGTAAACACCTTTTACCTAAATGGTAAAGATGAAATTGCTCAGGGCCAGTTTGGTGGCTTAGCAAGCTAATATTCAACTTGCAGCACTGGCATCCCATATGGACACAGGTTCAAATAGCAGCGGCTCCACTTCCCATCCAGCTCCCTGCCTATGGCCTGGGAAAGCAGAACATAGCTCAAGTCCTTGGGTCCCTGTACCCATGTGGAAGAACCACAAGCAGTTCCTAGCTTCAGATCAGCTCAGCTCTAGCTATTTAGAGAGTGAGCCAATAAATAGAAAAATCTCTCACTCTACTCTCTCTGCAAATATGTCTCTCAAATAAAAATAAGTAAGTCTTCGCAATGAAATTGCTGGTGGGACACAGGCTATGCAGACTGGGTCTGGTGGGTGGCCTGTGCCAGGTGACTCTACAGAAGAAAGTGCTCCCCATATCAAGGACAGAGACATGTCAGAGACATGACAGAGACAGTTAGGGCTTCAGCGCAGCCACAGGGGATCCGATCAAGGTGACCCTTGACCTTCCTGGGAGCCACGCCCCCCTGACCATCAGAGCTCCAGAGCCCAAGTTGTAGATGAGATGTAATTTGAGCCACAGGGCTAACATTTGGGCTCAGATTGAACATGGTTTCTCAAACTACTGCACTGAGTGACCATGGGTTTCCAGATCCTTTTCATTTATATTGTGGGGGAAAAAAAAAATCCATCTTGAAATAAAAAGGATGAAATGTTTCATTTCCTTAAAAGGGGCAACATAGGTGAAGATAAACTTTACAGTTGTTGTAGAACAGGTAGTTGTTGAAACGATGATAAGCGTGTATGCTTGTCGGACATAATGGAAGTAAATCACCCCCGATATTCAAATGGAAGAAATTGGCCAGTGCCCCTCCCAGCTGGGCTCCCACTGCCTCCAGGGACTGAACCAGGGTTGCGGGCTCTCCTTGTCCGGCCTCAGTGCGCCCTAGCTCTCCTTATTCCCTTGTGTTGCTGACGCTCTGTGGGATCCTGGTCCTCCCCACTGTGTAAAACACCCTGACTGCAGGAGCGCTACTCCCTGCCTGGACCAGCTGGTCTCTACAGTGGTGGGTGATTCTGGAATCCGGGCCCGTGGGCATCATCCTCAAGCCTTTGCTGTCTCCCAGGAGGCCAGATCTGTGATTTGAAGTGAGCAAAATTCTCCACTGTGGGGAAGGACACTGGCTCCAGCAAGGTTACCCCACTGATGAGATCTTTATGGGACGAAGATAAAACCAGATCTGGAAGCAGGTGCTGCGGCACTGTGTATCAAGTTGCTTGGTGCATCCACATCCCACACAAGGATGGTTTGGACGGAGTTCCTTCTCCACTCCCACTCCAGCTTCCTGTGAATGTGCCTGGGAAGCACCAGAAGACGGCCCAAGTGCTTGGGCTTGGAGACTTAGCTGGAGCGTTCCAGGCTCCTGACTTTGCCCTGGTCTAGCCTTGATTATTATTAGAGGCATTTGGGGAGTGAACCAGCAAATTAAAGATTTTCTCTCTTTTTCTCTCACTGCCTCTCTGTCTCTCTCTGCCTGTATCCCGTGCACACAGACACACAATTTTTCTCTGCTCCTTCTCTGCGCGTCACTCTGCCTTCCAAAAAAAAAATAATACATTTTAAGATAAATAAATACAGTCAATTTGTGTTTTGATGATATAATGGATTGTATTTATTCAATTTATTTATTTGGAAAGCAAAGAGAAAACTCTCCCATCAACTAGTTTATTTCCACAACAGCCAGGGCTGGATCAAACCAACGCCGGGAGCTCCCATGTGGGCTGTAGAGGCCCATCTTGAGCCATCACCACTGCGTCCCAGGATGCACCTTAGCTGGGACTGGAGCTTGATCCCAGGCACTGCAATGTGGGATGCAGGTATCCTGAGCAACATTCTAACTGCTATGCCAAATGCTGCCCTGGTGGAGCACAATATTAAAATAGCTTACAGGTAGTAATGTGATAAGAAATTGAGTGGCTTCCCATTTATTCAGGCTTCTACTTATTCCCAGAGGACTTGCAAGTCACAAGCCATCCCCTTCAAAGATTCTCCCACAACAGAGCTGCTCCTGAAATATCAAGTATAGATGAAGCCACATTTTTATGGAAACTCGGAAAATTAGCTAAAGGAGTTCATCCAGATTCCCTTTGTAATCAACAAGCCACTTTCTAGCTATTTAAGGAGATCATCTTGGGTTATATCTATGTATTTGAGAGGCAGAATTATAGAGAGAAAGAGAGGAAGAGAGAGGGAGAAAGAACAAGAGAGAGGGAGGGAGAGGAAGAGAGAAATGTTTTCCATCTGCTGATTTCACTCGCCAAATGGCCACAATGGCTGAGGATGGACTAGGCCAAGTCAGGAGCCTGGAACTCTTGAATCTTTCACGTAAGTAGCAGGAATCCAAGCCCTTGGGCCATCATCATCCATGGCTTCCCAGGCACATCAGCAGGAAGCTGGACCAGAAACACAGCGGCGGGACTCTCCCGAGTCTAGCCCAGTACACTGTAACGCAACCTCCAGCCTGGCTTCCTAAGCACCAGAATGCACGCAGAAAAAGTGAGTTCAACTCTTCTTCCTCTTCTGGCTGAGAAAATGGGAATTGACATGATACCCGGTGGACCTTGTAAACCAGAAAGCAGAAGCACTTAGTCCTTCTTTTTTACTTTTATTTGCTTAACTGAAAGGAGATAAACCCCCGTCAGCTGGCTCACTCCCCCAGGTGCCCACCACAGCTGAGGCTGGGCCAGGCCAGGCAGAAGCCAGGAGCTGGGGGTTCAATTTGAATCTCCCATGTGGATGGCAGGGCCCCAAGTGCCTGCTCGAGTACTCTGTTGTCAGCCCACAGGAGAGCTGGCTCTGCCGTGCCAGTTTGGCTACTGCTTGGATACTGAGGCACCCAAGATTGAAGATTCCCTCCAGTCCAGTTCCCCCATGCAAAAGGGTGGGAAGGCGCCTTCAGAAAGACACACTCTGAGCCCACTGCCTCACTCCTGCCCTCCTACGTCACTGGCCTCTGAAAACATCTCAATCCTCCTCCCCTCCTCATCAAGACGTCCAGTTGGGCACACACATGTCCAGAAGGGGCGGGAGGGGGACAGAGGGCAGCATGAAGGAGGGGCACTTCACTGGGCACGGATTACTGCACAGTGCAAGCAGGACTGAGCCAGCTGCCTGCTGGTGAGACTCCAGCGCAGGCCCCACCTCACCCCACCCCGGAAGGCCAGACAGAAAGAGCAGTTTATCTCAAGCTCTCTTTGTGAACCAGTGACTGTGGCTGAGGCCACTGAAGTACTGGGGGTAGCTTCCTGCTCACGCTGCCAGCACAGATTGCCCAATTCCCCGTGGTCATCTCTGACAGGTGACACCACAGCCAGCACCTCTGTTTTTTCCAATCTTCTTCCTGATCCATCTCAGATCTTTCCAATCTGGGAGGCAAGGATGCATACCTCCTCATCTCCCCCTTGCCTGGCTTTCTGCAGATTCTTGCAGCTTACAGCCTCTCCACTGCATCCATGTCTGTGCAGCCCACCTTGGAATGCAGACTTGGCCTTGCTGAAGCGTCTTGAGCACCTGGTCCTGAGGCCCATCTTCTCCACTACCACCTGCCTTCCCTGTCCCCATCCCTTTTGCACTGGGGGCGCCTGACACAGCCTGTCACCCAGGAGGCTCCTTCCCAGCTCCCTCTGCTTCCCCACCTTCTGTTTTCCTTAACTCACTGCTGTCATCACCAGTGTGTGAAATCACACACAGCTGCAGGGTGCACATCCTCATGCCCTCTGTTAGGGCGTGTGGGTGTGGCTTGCTGTGTGCTACCACTGAACACATACGTGGGATGCATATCTGGAATCTTTAGACAAGAAGGGGCCTGCCAAGTAACCAACCAGCCTTCAGTCTTCCAACTGAAGTGCCTGCGAACCACACCCTTGATGGCAAAACCTGCATATTAGAAGACATTCAGTGAGCAAGGCTCTGTGCTTGGCTTATGTCCCTTAGCACAATGTCGGCCATGCTCATCCACCATGTGGTCAGCTGGCTCTCCTCCTTCCTCGAGGCTGACCACTGCTCCACAGTGCACAAGCACCCCATTTATCCTCCTCCTTTTGTCCATGTTTTGGCAGTTGTGAATAATCCCCGACACACATGGGAACGCAGGTGTCTTTGTGAGATGCCCATTTTGTCGCCTTATGTATACACAGAAGAGAGATGGCTGCGTTGTGTGCAGGTCTTACTGTTAATTAGGAACCAGCACCGCGATTTCTAGAATGAGGGCACTCATTTATGTTTCCACCAACAAGGAAGAAGATCAGCCTTTTCTCAACGCCCTCCCCAGCGTTTCTTGCCTCATGACTTTTTGGTAAATCAGGCACAAGAAGGAAAATGCTGCATGATCTCACGCATGAAATACTTCTTTAAATAAACCTCAGATACCTAGAGCAGGGAAAGAGACAGGGCTCACCACAGGTGTGTGCCAGGGGGTGGGATGGGGGTGGAGGACGAAGCGAAGACATAGGTGGAACAATGCCACACAGCAGACATATGGGATGAGCGAACTTCGAGTCCCATGTGCGAGGGGTCTAACGTTAGCACAACTGCACAGAAGCAGGGACTTCTGTGATACACATGGATTTTATCTGCTCCTTGTCACAAAACAGCAACTTGGTGAGATGTTAGACACGCTCCGATTCACATCAAGAGCCGTTTTTCTACCCCTAGGTCTCAGAGCAGCACGGCGTAAGCCCCAGATTTGCACAATAAAATGTACTTAAAGGAAAGGAGAACATCGAATTCCACAACTCTTAGTCACACCTTCTTACGGGAAGCGAAACGCCAAAGCCAGGAGTTAAAGCAATTAAACATTGCCCAAATGCGACACTCCCCTGCCTTGCTGTTCCGGCTCTGTGAGGCAATAGCTCAGAGCTGCCGTTCAGCACCCTGCCTCTTACCTGGCCATGACACAGCCTCCCCTGAGCAGGCACACCTGCCCAAGCACACACAGCCAGCCAAGAGACTCAAGACGAGGGCGAATATCCAACCTATCTAAGACTTTCTCAGCATCCATTTTGAACTTCTCATTTTGGCAACTCTTGCAAACTTGCTTCCTGCCTGTAACAAGCTCCTCATTCCCTTCCCTTCCCTCGTTATGCACGACCCGCTTCATGGGCTTCCAAAAGTTGCTGTTCCACCATCTCACTCTCCCTTATTTGATGAATTTTGCTCCAAGCCTCCTTCAGCTTCATCTTTCTGCACTGAAGTGTCTCCCTTTGTCTTAGGCTGTAAGCAGGGATTACGGCTTGATGCCTTGACCATGCCCAGTCCTAGCGTTCTTCGGAGAGCAATGGTTAAAATTCTGAAATACATCTTCCACATCACCATAAAAAAACAGTGGACATCACATTCAGTGTCAGAGGGCCGTCCCTAGGCAACGCAGCGTATTTGTGCATCGGGTCACCCAGGCCTGTCCTCTTGTCCCCCGCCTCCTGGACTTCCGCATGCTTCATCCTGACCCCTTCCGCCATCAGCCTAGGGGCTCTCCGCCTGCACCTGCCCGAGAGCTTCTGCCGTTCACTCTGCTCCGTTGTGGACTGGAGGGACACTGCTCAGGGTGCTCACAGTGCAGAGCACAGGGCCTGCTCCCTTCTGATTGGCCTGATCTGGGTTGCAGGCTCCTCTCTGAGCCCATCAGCTAAAGCCAAGTGTGACAGCTCCAGGAACAGATAAGGGAGGAGCAGCAGAAAAGCTATTAACAAAAGAAATGAAGAAAAAAAAAAAAACAACAGAAACCCACATCAGCTGTTTGTAGTGAGCTATGATGTCACTACCTAGAGATACGTTTATATGTAGGAAGCACATTGGAGGGGCCCGGCGGCGTGGCCTAGCGGCTAAAGTCCTCACCTTGAAAGCACCAGGATCCAATATGGGCGCCGGTTCTAATCCCAGAAGCTCCACTTCCCATCCAGCTCCCTGCTTGTGGCCTGGGAAAGCAGTCGAGGATGGCCCAAAGCCTTGGGACCCTGCACCCATGTGGGAGACCCGGAAAGAAGTTCCTGGATCCTGGCTTTGGATCGGCATAGAATCGGCCGTTGCACTCACCTGGGGAGTGAATCATTGGACGGAAGATCTTCCTCTCTGTCTCTCCTCCTCTCTGTATATCTGACTTTCCAATAAATAAATAAATCTTAAAAAAAAAAAAAGAAACGCATTGGAAAGAAGTTATCAAAATGCCAATAGCTATTATATTAAGGTAGTAGAGTATAGGCATTGAATAATTTAGATTTTACCAGCAAAAAAGGTAGAGTTTAAAAATAGTAAGCTTAGAAACTTAAAGATAAGCATTTAAATAAGAAATGACAATTTATACTGTCCACATCAACAAAGGAAAAGAAGGGAACATAACTGAGTGAAAGCACAATGAGAAAAAATGCAAGGAGTGCCCAGTGCAGTAGCCTAGCAGCTAAAGTCCTCACCTTGAAAGCACCAGGATCCCATATGGGTGCCAGCTCTAATCCCAGTGGTTCCACTTCCCATCCAGCTCCCTGCTTGTGGCCTGAGAAGGCAGTTGAGGCTGCCCAAAGCCTTGTGTTCCTGCACTCGCGTGGAAGACCCCGATGAGGCTCCAGGCTCCTGGCTTCAGATTGGCACAGCTCCGGCCGTTGCATTCGTTCACTGGGGAGTGAATCATCGGATGGAAAATCTTCCTCTTTGTCTCTCCTCCTCTCTGTATATCTGAGTTTGCAATCAAAAGTAAGATGAATCTTTCGCAAAATGCAAGGAAAAGGGATTATCAGCAATAAAAAAATCAATGATGTTTAAAGTAGATTCAAATATTCAAGAAATCACACTGAACATAAATAGACTGAACCCGTTTCTTAAAGGAAACAGACTGCCCATTTGCATTCTTTTTCACTTGCACTTTTTAAAATCAAACTATATCTTGTCTACCAAAGTCACTCCTAAAACAAAATTGCATAAAAATATTGGAAAAAGGCATGTTATTCAAATACTAACCAAGTTTGCATGGCAAGTATTAATTCATAGTAATATATAATTTAGAATAAAAAGAATGCTACACAGGTAACAAAAGAAACCTTCTACCAAAACCCAATACATCACCCAAACAATCTTGAAACATATTTAGCAAAAACTGATGCATTTTTTATAATATGCGTTTTCATAAACACTTTGAAGATCTTTTTAGATATGTATCTTTTTTCAACCTAAAACAAACTTATGTATTAATTCCATTTCCTGTAATCTTTTCAAAGCATCCCCCTAGTTTCATGGACATCCCCAAGTCATGAAAATTCAACCAGTAATACAATTTCAGGTAAATTGTAACAGACTAAAGCTTCCACACTATGATTATATTGTCAATATCCTTTTTCTTATCACACTGAAAATCAGTTACCCATGACTACCATAAACCAAAACCCAGTACTACTGGGAAGTGATCGAATGGCCTGCATCACATGACAATTTGGAACCTTTTCAAAGGGTGATAGCCCAGTTAAAGCATAAAGAAAGTGACTTTAGTCTTTTGGCCTGTGTTTCTGGCTGCCATTGGACAAATCTGGAAGCCTCTATTGCTCATGGCCTGCAGGACTGGCTTCCAAGTTCCACATTCAGGGCCTTCACCAACCACAGCTGATCTACCTGCTTCTTCCCCCCGACCCCTCATGTCCTGGTCAGAGACTCGCCCTTCCCCAACTCTGCATTTGCTCACAGCAGCCTCACTTTCCCTCTTCAACCTTAATCCCCATCTGAGACTTAGCCAGCTACCCACTTCAGTGGAGCCTGAGAAACTGTGTGCCCTCACCTGGCATTTCCCTCACGCCACCTGGCATTGTCATCTTTGGTCTCAGACACCTCTCATCACCTGAGCTGAACTGAGAGCTCCTGGAGGCAGGGAGAAATCTCACAAAGACACTTTCATCAGCAAGGGCAGGAGCTAAGCTCTCCATTGTTGTTGAAAGGGAGATTCTGGGTTGTTAGGTAAACAAAGACTTAAATCACACCAGGAAAGCAGACAAGGACCCTCTTCCTCACTGGGAATTTATGCCATGGCACACTGCCTCTTCCATGGCAACATCGGCTCCCAGCTCACCTGTGCTTTCAGTAAGTGACTCCCACTAAGTTCTGGATCACAGAACAGCAAACAGAAAGAACAGCTCTTAAAGGAACCTTGTGCTGCATGAACTATGGCATTGAGGGCATCCTGGGCGTATATCCACAAAGCTACATCCATAAAAACAGCTAGCGGAAGGTTTGATTGTCAACTAACCAAGATGTTCGGAACGATCACATCGCAGCAGAAAGCCACATTCTTCTGAAGTGGAAACACACTGTGGAATGGCTACAATTACATAGTTAGCATACAATAACTTTTTTTCTGTGATCACAACACTTTACTCTTTCAGCAATTTTCAGGAACACAATATTTTGTCATTAACTGCAGCTACCATATTACGTTAACTCTCCTGCACTTATTCCTACTACCTAATTGAGGATGGGTATGATTTAACCAGTGTCCCCCTCCGACTGCCACCATTCTACATTTGATTTCTGTGAGTTCAATTTTTTCCATGCCGCATATAGCGGAGATTACACCGTACTTGCCTTTCTGTGGCTTGCTTACTTCCGTGGACGGAATATCTGCAGTTTCATCTCCATGGCTACAAGTTACAGGATTTCTCTTTTTGAGGCTAAGTAATGTTTTGTTGTGTTTATCTGTCATTTTCTTTATCCATTCATTTGCTGACAGATACTTGATTCTGCATCTCGGCTTGTGTGATAGTGCTGCCGTGTGCACGCGAACAGGTGTCTCCCCAGCACACCGATTTCACTCCATTTAGATATCCATTCAGTAATAGGAATTCTGAGTCATACAGTAGTTCTATTTTAGAAAAGATTGATTTGTTTATTTGAAGGAGTTACAAAGAGAAAAGGAGAGACACAGATAAAGAGAAGGAGAGAGATCTTCCATCTGTTGGTCCACCCCCAAAATTGCTCCAAGGGCTAGAGTTAATGTAGCCTGAAACCAGGAGCCAGGAGTTTCATCTGGGCCTCCTACATATCGCAGGGGCCCAAAGACTTTGGCCATCTTCCCTGTCTACCCAGCACATGAACAGACTGGTTCAGAGTTCAAACTGGGCCCCAGCACAATGGTTCAGTGGTTAAATCTTCATCTTGCATGCACTGGAAATGCATGTGGGGCCGGTTCATGTCCCAGCTGTGCTACTTTCCCTCTACTCTCCCTGCCTGTGGCCTGGGAAAGCAGCGGAAGATGGCCCAAAGCCTTGGGATGCTGCACCTGCATGGGAGACCTGGATGAGGCTCCTGGCTCCTAGCTTCAGTTCAGCTCAGCTCCGGCTGTTGTGGCCATTTAGAGAATGAACCAGTTGTCAGAAGATCTATCTCTCCGTATTTCCTTCTCTCTGTAAATCTGCCTTTCCAATAAAAATAATAAGTAAACCTTAAAAAAAAAAAAAAAGAAGAAGTCAAACTGGCATCCGTTGTAGGACATTGGTGTTGCAGGCAGCAGCTTAGCCTGCCATGCACAACCCCGGCACCAAAAGATCTGTTTTTGATTTTTTTAAGAACTTGCATCCTATTTTCTACAGTGGTGAACTATATGACATTTATACCAACAGTGTACAAAAGAATGATTTGCTCCATCTTCCCTAATACTTATTCATTTTTAGTGTTTATTTTCACCTACCCGAAAGGCAGACTGACAGAGAAACACAGATGCAGGAAAAAATCTTCACCTGTAGGTTCACTCGGCAACAGCCAGGCCTGCGTCCGGCCGGAGCCAGGAGCCCAGAACTCCCTCCTGATTTCCCACGTGGGTTGTCAGGGCCCTAAGTGCTTGAACTACTAGATGTTCCTCCCAGCGCTAATTAGCAAGAAGCTAGATCAGAAGTAGAGTAGCTAGAACTCCGAAATGAACTGCAGACATCACAAGCAGTGTCTTAACCCACTGTGCCACAGCACCTGCCAACCATCTCAATCTCTCTCTCTCACTCTCTCTTTTGTTGATTTATTTTGACAGCCATTCTGTTATTGATTTTGTATGTGTCATGCTCTTTTCTTAATTTTTATTTATTTATTACAGAGAAAGCATCCCTGCCCATTTGTTCAATACCCAGACGACTACAACAGCTAGGGTCCTAAAACTGGGAGCCGAGAACTCAACCCAAGTCTCCCATGTAGGTGACAGGAATCCAGATACTTGAGCCATCACCACAGCCTCCCAGGGTCTACACTGGTGGGAAGCTGGGGTCAGGAGCTGAAGGTTAGAGTTAAACGCATGGACTTCAACAGGGGTCACAGAAGTCCCAACCCGCATCTCAGCCACTAGCCCAAACACCTGTCCTGGATGTTCCGGTGTTCTGAAGCAAATGCTACTGAAGCAGAACAGACTACAGTAACCATGACGGAAAGATTATTATTATTGGCATTAGCGATGTCAACCTTGCTGGGATTTCTGAGGCCACAGGGGAAGACATATTGGAGGTTCAATGCTGTAGTCCAGCCCATGATTTTACTCTCAAATTTTTCTGTGGTAATTGGATAAGTCAAAAGTCATTCCATGGGAGTTAGGTCCCTGAGAAAACTGTGGGTACACAGTCTGTGGTGGCATGCAGGCAGCTAGGTGGTTTAACTCCAGAGGTGGACCTGGGCCGACGGCATTGGGCACAGCCCTCAGGGCACCTGGCAATGCACTCTGGGAGCTTAGGAGTGTGGGCTTACAGGGGGTCTTGGTGATGGCACAGGGGGTGCATGTGGGTCCTGAGGGCTCAAGTCCAGGTGAGGAATGACTTGTAAAGGACTTCCATTGACAAGGCCACTGTGCTTGCAGGTAAGTGAGGGGGCTGGGACTGAGCAGTTTAGAGGGGGAAATGGGAAGATAGTGAAAGGTCAAAACAAAGTGCCAGGACATATGGGGAACCAGAACTGAACTACTTAACGTTGACCACCACTGAATACCACTCACTGGCAGACACTAGCTGGTAGGGCTAGATCACAGTATTGGAACAGGTAATGTTAGGCTGGGCCATGACACTGATCAGCACATGAAAGAATCAGGTCTGGAGGCAGATGCTGTGCAGCAGTATGTGTGGAACTGCAATTTCTGCTGGTTTGCTTAAGAGCTGGGATAGTGATGGGCTAGGCTGGGTATGACCATGGAACCCTCCAAGACTCATGTGTACTGGGGTTGGGTACAGGCTAAGTTGGTCTAGGCTGCAGCACCCTTAGCTGCACCTAAGAATGGGATATAAGGTGGGCTGGGTTGCAACATCCACTAGCTCATACATATGCCGGGATGGAGGGGGCAGACTGTGCTGGATAAGGGTCTAGCAACCACTGGCAATACCCAGGCCATGCAAGATCTGGGTCTGGGAGTAGGCCTGGTGGGGGAATTTGGTAAACTCCCCTGGTGGGCCGTAACGTCCTGTGGTGAGCATGTAATTCAGGCCTAGGGGTTGGTCAGACTCAGCAGGGTATCTCCACCTTTTGGCAAGTGTCTAAATTGTTTCTAGAAGTGGGTGCACTGGGCAGGACCAGGCCAATTTTAGCTCACTGGTAAGTGCAGGAGCCAGGCTAGATTGTGGGTCATGCTAAGCTAGGCTCCTACATCTGATGGCAGAGGCTAAGATGGGGAAAGGGCAGAGCAACCACAGGCATGCATAAAATCAGTGCCTGGGAACAGGACTGGTTGGGGAGTTAAGGGGACACCCTGACTGGGTCATGATTTCCACTGCTGAGCCTAAGGGCTGGAATGGGGGCAGTAATCTCTCAGGCCAAACAAGCCTGCAAGATCTCTCAGCATGGAAGTGAACTGGATTGGGAGTGCATCAGACTAGACTTGACTCTGGCACCCACTAGTGCTTGTGAAACCCCAAGTGGGTGTCAAATGGGCTGGGCTAGGTCTCAGCTCCCACTGGATCATGTGTGAGCCATGTCATGGCATGGACCAGGTATGGCTGGGCTGACACCCTACAGCAAGACCCAGAATGGGTGTGGGCCAGTTGGGTAAGGCCACTGTTCCCACCAAGACAGGAGGTAGACTAAGTCAGTCTGGGCCAAGGACTCATCAGTGTGCATGAGATCTGCCACTGGGAGGAGACCTGAAAGGGGAGTTTGGGGAACTCCTTTGCCAGGATGTAGTCTCTGCAGGTGAACGCAAGAACTAAGACAAGGAGCAGCCCAGACCAGGCCAGGTTACAGTACCCATCAGCAGGCATGTGGGTTAGATCTGGGAGTGAGCCAGGCGGGGCCAGTTCATAGCACCCACTAGCAGATCTGAGAACCATGATGGGGTGCAGGACAGACCAGGTTGGGCCACAGCATCAGCTAATTCACATTAAGGCCAGGACTAGAGGCTGGTTGGACTGAGCTGGGCTGGACTGGGTAGCAGCACCCACCAGCATGAGCTGGAACTGGGGGCAAAATGGGCCTAGCCAGGTTATAGTACTTGCTGGCATACGCTGAGGTGAGAAAGACCGTGCCAGGTTGGGCCACAGTAGTCACCAGCACATATGTGAACCAAGGGGTGGGGGGCATTGTCAACCTGGTGGCAGAAATGTAGGGACTCCACTGCTGTACCACTGTTCCTGCTGGTGAACGTGAGAGCTGATACTGGGGGAAATTCGGGTCAGGCAGGGCTACAACACCTATTGGCCCGCATGTGAACTGGGTTAGGCGGAGAGCCAGGTTGGGCTAACTGATTGTATCCATTGGTGTAGACATGAGTCAGGGTAAGGGCAGGCTAGTTGGGTTAAGCCACAGCAACAGACCAGTCCACTGCACATGTTGGCAGGCATAGGAACCAGGGGAAGGGTCCAGACCAGTGGGGGTTATTAGGGGTTGCTCTGACTGGGGTGGAGCTCCCACTGGTACATGTGGGAGCTGAGTGTGTGGTGGGCAGGGTTGGGCTAGGCCACACAATGTGTTGGGCCCATTGGTTTGCATAAGAGATGGGGCTGGAAAAAGATCTGACGTAGCAATTGCAACTATCAGTGTGTAGGTAGGCTGATGTGGGTGCCAGAATGAGCTGGACCTCATACTGACAGGTTCATACAAGTCTGGAATCACCCCAGATGAGATTTCTTTGAGGATCTCCCCAACTGAACTGCTGGACTTAGAACTCCAAACATGGAGAGAGTAGCAGGTCCTGTAATCTGGCAGTGGGGTGCATGTGTCTGAATGGGGTCTGCTCAGTTACTGAAGATGGTGCAGAGACAGCATACCCAGATGCAAGTGGAGGATTAGGCAGTCCACCGAAACCTAGCAGAGAAAGAAGGGCAGACTAAATTGGTCAACTACCCCAGAGAAGCTTAACAGAAAATTTCTGAGTAAATGGAAGCCCTAGAATTGACTGTGTCAGCCAATGGGCCCTGGAAGGATTTCTTCATCCTTGAATCTGCGAGATCAACAGCATGTCAGAACTATCGAAACCACTTGAACATGACCCTCAGAACATGCTCCACATCAGGGACAATGGGATGACATCAGGTGGCTGTTCCCCATCCCTGGGTACTGGGATGGTTGGGAGGCTGGGTATGGCTTCTCCCATTTGCCTCCTCCCTTCTCCCAGATATAGGAAGCAGATGAGGAAGACGTGGAAATCGTGGTCTCACCCGCTTTCCCCTAGTCCTGGACCCTTTCCACCCTAATCAACTGTATAAACATCATCAAAAATAATTTTTAAAAAAAATAATCATGGAAGAACAATGTGAGTTATTCAGGATCTGACTCACCTTTTCCTTGAAGAGCTTTTTGGGATTGCCTAGTTAAACTTGACCACAAAAGAACCATAAAAACCGTTAAGAACCATAAGGCAATTTTCTTTATGGCATTCTAATTTGAACACCCACACCTTCCACTAGGGAGCTGGAAAGACAGCTGGGAGAGGTCCCCCTGCAAAGACAGACCTGGATTAGACCTGGCAAGAATGAGGGCTGGAGGAAGAACAGGCACCAGCCCGTAGGACACTCCCGGAGGGAGAGCAAAGGTCTAGTGAGAAGTGACCGTGCCCTGTCCAGCTGCAAGCATAGTACGTTTGCCTATGTTCCACTATTCCTTTATGAATTTCTCGGGTCAGAGCCTTCCAAATGTGGGCACACACACACACGTGGGTAGGAGCGCTCCCCAATGCCTTCCTTGCAGACAGTGGGCTTGCATCCCCCTAGGTACAGAGCTTCTTGACTTTCGTCTGATTCTCTTAGGAAGCTAGGGTTTAGAGGTCCATGTTCTCAGTTAACTAGCATTTAAGAGCAGAGGCATTAGGGTAGGAAGCTGAGCTGCAGATTGGTGGCCCGCAGTCATGGTCCTGCACAGGGAACCTTTCAGCGGTCAGGGAAGAGCCAGGAAACGCTGGGAGCGTGAGCTCTCTTCGGCTCCACATCCAGCACAGAGCTAAAGGATCTGACCCGTCTCAGCTATCCTCCCCCTGGCTTAGAAGACAGTATTCACACTATCACATCTGCTTTTGACCTGGGAAAACTGGGGCCTGGGAAACTTAAATAACTAGCCTACTGCCACAGCTGATAAACAGCCACGCTTAGATCCCAGCCCAGGGTTGACCAGCCTCAGGGCTGCCTCTTTAACCACTATCCGCCTTTCCCATGGCCAGATCACTTGCCATTTCTCATGGGAATCAAATAGCCCTGTTATTAATCTAACCCACGTACTGTTAAAATCAATTCCAAAGCCTGGTCCACGAAGGTACATAAACGTTATTCAGACAAGTTCTCAAGACCACACTGTGCTAGGAACGTGAACACCTGGGGGTGTGCATTTCAAAAAACTATTGTGCATCTTAATTACAGGTAAACAAATGGACACAATAGTCTCTGTTGGCCATGCAGGTCCAGCCACTTAACTGTGGTCTCTTCAAAGCTGAGAAACCCAAGTTTGCCAGTCCCTGCCAAGATTGCTTTGCCAAAGTTTATCATTCGAATCAATTCAACCACAATCTATGTGTCACCCACTACTTGTCAGCTATGGGAGGGAGAGTGCTCCTAAGATGAAGTGAACACCTCAGCCTTTCCTCCCTCCTCACAAGAAGCAAGGATGCATTCTGTAGTTGATGCAATCCCAAACAACAGGTGCAAATCTCTGCCTTCAACATTTTTGGTTGGCTTGAAGTAAACCTCCAGTTGTTTCAACACCAAAGAATGGTGAAGACCACAGCTGTCACCTCCATTTACAACCCTGGACTGGGTGTGTCACGTGCCACAGATTAAGAGCTAACAACATTCTAAGAAGTAGTTTTTATTGGCCCATTTTACATATGAAATAGAGCTGAGAAAATGATCCAGTGTTACCTGGCAAATAATCAGGTGGATGAGTCAGAGCTTTTGCCCAAGCCTCACATCCTCCCCAGCCTCCAGCTGAGAGCTCTCTCGTAAATGGAAACTGGCCCCAGTTCGTACCTGTTATCTCCTTTCTCTTCCAAGATACATATTCAAAACCTTGTAGAAGACACACACTTCAGGGGCAGACCCTGTGGCATACAAATTAAGCATCAGCAACCCATGTGGATTTGGTCCAAGCGCTGGCTGCTCCACTTGAAGTCCAGCTCCCTGCCAATGCATGCAGAAGATGGACCAAATGCTTGGACCACTGTACCCCTGTGGGAGATCCAGAAGGGACTCCTGGCTCTAGACTTCAAACGGGCCCAGCACCACCCATTGCAGCCCCATTTGGGGAATCAACCAGCAGATGGAAGAACACTCTCTTCTATATTGTAACGCTGCATTTCAAACAAAAATAAAGTTTTTAAAAGTTCAGGCTTCTGACGCTGATGCCAGCATGCCATAGGAGTGCTGGTTTAAGACCAAGCTGCTCCACTTCCAATCCATCTCTCTGCTAATGTGCCTGGGAAAGCAGCAGAGGATGGCCCAAGTGCTTCTGCCCCTGTACCCATGTGGGAGACCCAGAAAAAGCTTCAGGCTCCTGGCTTCAAACAGCTCTGGCTCTAGCACTGTGAGGAGCGAACCAGTGGACTGAGTATCTCTGTCTGTCTCTGTGTTGCTCCTCCTCTCTCTTTACCTTCAAATAAATGAATAAATAAATAAATAATGCCCTATAGTTCTAGCCTAGAGCACTATGCTTCATGCTTCCATGTCCCAGAAAGAGTTAAATTTCCATGTTGGCTTTTTTCTTCAGTGACCCTTTCTTTAAAAATGTATTGATCTGACAGGCAGACAAGAACATTCCTTAAATACCCGCAAGAGCCAGGGTTGGCTCAGGCTGAGGCTGGGAGTCAGGAACTCAACCCGGGTGTCGTGTGGATGGTGACAATGCAATCACTCGAGCCACTGCTCTTGAGGACGGGTCAACAGGAAGTTGGAGTCAGGAGCCAGCGCCGCGGATGAGCCCGGCACCACCACCAGCTCTCTCACCGATGGGTTTGAAGGAGTTACCACTCTGCTTCCCATACCTTTCTCGTGCAACTCCTGTTTTCAAACACAAGCACACACCTGCACTTTCAGGAGCCCAGAGATGCTCATCGAGCAGGTTTCCTTCCCACCAAGACTGGCGTGAGAAGGCACACAGCCGCCTACCAGCCAGGGCCAGGGCAGCACCTCCTATGCCCTACTTCACAGGGCACTTAGTATCTTCCGGACTTTCCCTATGGCCTCTGTAATGGCAGTAATGGATTAAAAATACCTACTAGAAAGATTACCTTCCATTGCTGCATTGTGTAATAAACATGCAAACTGCTGACATTTAAGCTATCAAGCACTTGGGTTATAGGAAAACGCCTAGTCCCAAGAACACTTTATTATTATGGATAACCCTCATTCCCAAAAGCTATCCAGGCAAAGTCCACCATTTTCCTAGTTGTTCCAATAACAGGGTCACACTATCAATAGGAGGATGTTACTAAGAACTGACACGATATGCAAAGCAGACAGAACAATAAAGTGCAATTTACCGCAAGTGATCTCGACCGGCCATGCCATAAAATGCCCAGCCCTGTCACTCCTGATAGCCAACAGAGGACAGTTAGGGGACGCCTTTCCCTGGATGATTCGGTACTTCTGAAAAGGAAAGTTAATCACACAAACTGCTCAGTCCAGCCTAGATAGGCTAAGCTGCATCGCTAAGACTGCAGAATTGCTAGGCTGGTTAATATCCTGTAACACTTCTGTTTACGAAGGGAGGCCACGCTGTCCTCAAGCCCCAGGTGGCCTCAGCATCAAGGGCCATGTGGATGGCCTCGGGAGTCTTGGTTTGCACCTGAGAGGTTTGAGTACAGGTGAGCTTTGAGCAGCCAGCCACCTCCACACAGGACGACCCTCCTAGTCCCTCCATGGCCCTGCACGGCCTTCTCCACACCCTGCTGCCAGAACAGTGACTCCCAGAGCTGAGCTGAAGGGTCATGACAAAGACCACCAAACCTTCAGGAAGCTGGCTGTCCGGTCTATCTGTTAAAGACAGGGAGGAATTAGATCAAGGTGGATGACATTGTAGCATAATGACCGAGCTTACCGCATGCATTGGTACTCACTTCTGCCTCTATCACACCGTTTCCTTTACAGGGTGAGGACCCTCAGTCACTAATTACTGCTCATCTTTTCCTGTCCACAAATTTGAGCAGGGAGCCCTAAAAACACCAACGTGTAGATGCAGTTTTCTCAGGGGTAGGGACACTCAGCTGCACCGCCTCCCACAGAGGAAGCGGATTTGCAGCATGAGAACTGAGCACAGGTGCTGAGCTGAATCAAGTGCCCCCAGTCAGGCAGAACTGTGGTTCCTGGAACTAATCTCCTAAGCCACATAGCAAAAACAACACACCTTCATCATTTTGCAATTTGGGGGTCAGAAGTACAAAGCGAGTCTTATCGACTTAAGGTTTCCACCCGGCTACAGACTGTTCCTGCTGCACATTCTAGGGAAAAGGCCAAGTCTTTGGTGCATTTTCTAGAGTATACCTACCATCCTTGGCTTGTGGACTCTTCCTTCATCTCAAAACACCATGATCCAGCTGATGCTTCTCCTGCCATGTCTTTTCCTCTCCTGAGCTTCCACACTCATTTCCAAAAGGAACATTGTGAATACACTGGGTTCAGCACAGAATCCGTAAGTACCCCGCCCACTCACCCGACGCTGCAGAGGCTTAATCTAATTTCACCTGCACAGTCTCTTTTGCCCTACAAGGCCACATATCTATGGGTTCCAAGAATTGGGAGGAGGATACACAGGGTGGGTTTAGAGGACTTGGAAGAGATAAGCTCCAATCCAGGAATCCAGGAGGCAGGGTTTGGACAGGCGCGAAGGCTCTTTAGGCAGGAATGGCAGGGGTCAGCTTTACGGAAGAGCTGGGGATGCGCCAACATACTGAGTGACAGCATAAGTTATGGGTCAAGAAAAGCCCTCAGTTTTCTTCTATGTAAATTAATATGAACATGAATTTCAAGGAACCAGCATTGTGGCACAGCAGATCAGACTACTGCATGAGATGGCATCCCATAGGAGAGTACCAGCTCAAGTTCCGGCTGATTGATGCCCTGCTCGTGATTCAGCTTCTTGCTAATGTTCCTAGGGGAGGCAGCAAAGATGGTCCAAGCACTCGAAGCCATGCCACCTGTGTGAGAGGAGTGGGGTGGAGTTCCTGGCCCCTGATTTGTATTTGGCCAGATCTGGTTACTGTGGCCATTTGGGGAATAACAGAAACCATCTTTCTCTGTCTCTCTCTCTGCCTCTCCCTCCCTCCCTCTCTCTTCCTTTTTCCTTCTTTCTCTCTCTCTCTCTCTCCCTTCCCCCTCTATCTGGTTCTATCTCTCAAACAAATAAGTTGGTTTAACAGAAAATGGAGTTATAAGAAAAATTTGTTATGGTGCAAAAAATATTGTGAAAACCATGCATAAGTGCAATCTTCAAAAACTTCATGCAAAAAATTATAGAAAAACTACTCAAGGATTTCAACTATATTTAGTACCAAGATAAACTTGTAACTTATTTTTTATTTTTTTAAATTTGTATTTATACGAAAGGCAAAAAGGCAGAGAGAAAGAGAAAAAGAGAGAGTTCTTCCATCACTCATTTGTTCCCCAAATGCTTACAATGGTTGGAGCTGGACCAAGGCAAAGCCAAAGGACCAGAACTCAGTCCAGATCGCCCAGGGCCATGGCAGGGACCCAAGTACTTGAGCCATCACCTGCTACCTCCCAGGGTGTGCATTAGCAGGAAGTTGGAATACGAAACAGAGTGAGCTTGAACCCACCCGAGCACTGCTTGCAGTACAGGATGCAGATTTCCCGTAAGTGCTGTCTTAACAGCTGTGCCAAACACTTGCCCCTAAACTTGTCCTCTAATGCCATTTTCCATGCACTTTTTAAGGTGCTCTCAGAACCTCTAGCTCATGGGGTTATTACAAGGAATAAATAGGATAATATGTACAAAGTACCTGACACATGTTGGCCAGACATATGAAAAATATGGGGAACGGGACAGATCTCACAAACACTGACTTTGACTTCAGCTAACCTGCTCATCTCAGACCGATCTTCTCAAGGCTGAAAGGGAACAGCCAAAGAGAAGGTGTCCGCGGAAAACACAGCCTAAGGGTGACCACAAAAACATCTTGCGGCCATTCCCTTCCCAGAAGTTGCAAATTCTACATCCCATGGTCAAGGTCAGCTGCCAACGGACTTGGCTATTTCCGTCCAGAATAAAAAAGAGCTGGGGGGAGGGAGGGGCAGGGTGTAGTCCAGCCAAAGGAAATGTCCCCTGACAAACATCAGGAAACCATTTCTATGGCAACCCACCCCAGCCTGCCATGGGCTGTGGCCATCTTGGGCTCAGCCTCAAGTGCCAGCTACAGACTTCGCTCACCTTAAAAGAACTGTTCCCTTCTTGGGTTTCCTCAAAGGGTTTTTTTTTTTAATGCACTGTTTGTCAGAAAAAATTTTGGCAGGGGGTTCCGGCCCCGTTGTGGACAGCTGACCCCAGTGTTTGTTGGTGACAGTGCCCTAACTACACATGCTGAAGGCTTGGGGGTTGGCGTTGTGACAATATGAGAGTCTGGGTCCCACCTCCCTCCACCCCCATCCCCGAGCCCCTCGACATGATGGTATCGGAGGTTGGGCTTTGGGGAGGTAATTAGGACAGGATCCCAGGAGTCACCCTCCGCCACGTACGGACAGTGCTAAGAGGCGTCCCACATGTACCAGCACCTTGGCCTCAGGAAGCACCAGGGGGCCAGAGTGGACGCCCCTCTCAGGTGACGTGAGCTTTGTGGTGCATGTGACAGATGTCAGAGCCCAGATGCCTGAGCATTTCCTGAAAGCTGCAGGATCCACAGCCAGAGCAGGGGTTAATTTCCCTGAAGTCTAGATGCACCCTTTTAACAGGACAATGACTTGGCCCTACTTCAATACTTGAACTCCTGGCTAAGTTTCCCCTTCCACTCCTATGTTTTATTCTAGAGTTGTCTCCTCCTGCGTTTCAATCCAACAGAAGTGGTGAAGGGTCAAAATCTACCAAAGAAAGAGGCATTCAGGGCTGGCAGGATGGTTCAACTGACTAATCCTCCATCTCTAAGCACTGGGATCCCATATGGGGGGCTTTTATGTTTCTGCTGCTCCACTCTCCATCCAGCTCCCTGTGTGTGGCCTGGGAAAGCAGCAGAGGACAGTCGAAAGCCTTGGGACGCTGCACCTGCATGGGAGACCTATAAGAAACTTCTGACTCCTGGCTTCAAATCACTTCAGCTCTGGCCATTGGAGTCATTTGGGGAGTGAACAAGCAGATAGAAGTTCTTTCTCTCTGTGTTTTCTTTTATATGTAAATCTGCCTTTCCAATAAGAATAAATACATCTTTTTAAACAAAGGAAAAGAGCATTCATGGATGCAGATCGGAGTCCATGGCAGACAGAGGGGTCACAAGGGCACAGGTGCATCTCTGGAGTGGGACAGGTGGCCATTCGCAGCAATGCAGTTGACCCTGCTCCATGTTCTCATGGTGGCAAGAAACACACCACAGTAAGCTCAAGCCAAATGGTGTGCCTCTGGGATGTGTCACGCATCCCGCCCATGCCGGGTGCTGGGGGAAGTGAGCCGGGCCAGGATCTCCTCCAACACTCACCGCTCTGTCTCTGTTCCTGCTGCGCTCTGGGACTCCCCTCTTGCACACAGTCCTCCCCGCTCCATTTTTCTAGGTTTTCTCTGCTTCTCAAAAAGAGCTCAGTGTGCTGACAGCTCTCCTTTCAGGAAACCAGTGGCCTTGAGCCTAGAACCTGTTAGCGCCAACCAAAAGAACAACAAACATGGAAGCCAGGCTTGACATTGCATTTAAGTAACAAGGCACAGAGAGTGGAACTGTCATCTCCACAGGAGCCCAGAGCATACCAGGGGTTTGGGAAAGGCCGTGGGGGAGGTTTCACCATTTTTCAGAGCTGACATTGACCTAGCCCAATTAACCGCAACAGGATGTTAAGTCACACGGTAGGGAATAGTGGCCGGGGCACCTTGTCCATTTTCTGTGGAGACAAAGTGAAGGGACAGATCCAAGGGCAGTTGTGATTGTGGGAAAGGGCACTCAGCAGTACATAGCAGGTGCTCGGTACAAGGTTGTTTGTTCTTGAGGAAGAAAGTGCCATGTAAGGACCCCAAACTCACTCTGTGTGATATTGTGGTCCCCAACATCCTAGCTGGAACTCAATCCAAGTGGGAATTTATCATCTGATGTTGGAGACAGGAGCCATTCAGAGTGGCCAGGGGATGGGAGCCCACACACAAAGAGGGTGTCGGCTGGAGAATAAGATAGGAGAAGGACAGGCACATCTGCTGTGTTGACAGGTGCAACATGCCGTGGTACCAGGGAGGCTCGGTGGTCTCTCTGCGGCCACCAGGAGGCAGGACTGGCCCAAGAGTGGAACTCAGCAGCACAGAACTCTTCCAGCTGTTCCAGAACTGAACTTTCTGCAAGCAGAAACTCAGGGCGGCCAGTCCATGGCGGAGAGCTTGTGGAGGAGAGCAGGTTAGAGGCTCCTTCCAGACTGGAGCTTCTGCCATGCTGGTCTGGCCTGTGCACATGTGACCATCCTGCTCCCTCGCCTACCTCTCTGCTTCTCCTGCAGCTTCTACCTTCCACAACAGGGAGGGCTCGCGAGGCCCAGGACAGAGGGACTGCTTGTTCAGCATCCTGCTGAGAAGTGACAGCCTCACATCTAAGCAGCTGCTGACAGAGTCAGGGGTGCGAGCAGAGAAAGCCAGAGCAGCTGGCAGGAGAGGACCACAAGGCTGAGATCCCGGACATGGTCCCCAGGCCGGAATGCCTCAGCCACCCAGCTACTATGCTGGTTCTGGGTGTGGTGTGTCAGGGATCTCTAGGGCAGGGTGTCCCAGACCAGTGTGCCCCTGTCAGCCAACAGCGGTTTAAACCACACAGCTCAGGGCCAGGTGCAAGAGGGCATCCTGCTGATCCTCAACAGTGTGATGCCCAGTAAGGAAAGAGGATGAGAAGGCAGAAACAGAGGGACCGGTTGCGGCCACTCAGCTCTCATCCCCCTTCAGCCACCTGAGTCCTCTGGGTGCCCCACATGGCAGCAGCTGGAGCATCCATAAACAAAGCCCCTGCTCTCACCGGGGCCCCAATTCCAGCGAAAGAAATGAGCAAGAGGCTAAAGCGGTGTGCCCAGAACAGAGGGGTGTGGCTATAGCAGAGAAGGACGGCTGGGCTCTGGACCCTCCCCCATGTCCCACAGCTGTCGGCAGGAGGTGGGGGAGGGCACATCAGGCAGGGGACACTGTCCCCCGCTGGCCAGCAGGCTGCCAGGCTCTGCCACTTCGGTTGCCTCTCTAAGTATGCTCCCCTCTCTCCTCCAGGTGGCTCCCTGGAGTTCCCTGAGGTCAGATCACCCTCTAGTGGACACACTTTGGCCATCAGTAAATATCACCAGTATGCTGGACCTCAGTCACAATGAACCTACCGCCTTGCACACTGCAGGCTTCTGCAAAGGCACGAAGGCAACGGGATAAGAGGTGTGCCTTGAGAGAGGGACTGCCCTGTGACATGATAGAGGCTGCACAGTCTACAAGCTGGAGGCCTGGGAGAGCTGGTGCCAACCCAAAGAACTGGACAGCAGCCAGCCAGTGCCAGGGGCAGGGCTGTGGGCAGGAGAAGGTGGGTGTCCCTGCTCCAGCAGGTTCACTCTGCCCCTCCCTCCTCCACATTCGTGCTTGGTGGGGGGCCGAAAGATGGGACAAGCCCCTCACAAGCACCAGAAAGGGGGTTCTTCTCCATCATCCTACTCATGCAGCTGACAATTTCTTCTAGAACATCCACATCAGAAGTAGCGCAGAACCTTGGTCCAGCTACATTGGCATCCAGAAGGTTAGCCAGAACGCTGTAGGTGGGTCACAGGATAAGCCAGTGGGAGAAGGCGAGCCCTAACTGAACAGGAACCCCAGCCTTGGCACTACTAGGTGGGTTTGGCAACAGGGAGGAAGGAATTAGAGCACATTACTCACGGAGTGTACTGGGGTGAGTGCGAGAGGCCCAGGAGAGCAGGGGCGGTGGCTGCAGGCAGGACGCAGCCCTGGCCTTTGTCACAAGGACAGGCCACTGCCCCCGGCCCCTTCCAGGGAGGAGTCTGCACACCCAATGTATAGAGATGCATGGCGAAGGGGGACCCTTCCCCACCACGAGGCACTTCAGGCAGCCCCAGGCACTGCACGTGAGTCTGGGTCTGTCCTTGTTAGGCATGAGCAAACTGGCAGGGCAGGTGGGGAGCAACCCAGCTTGGAGCTGGGTAGGGGCTGCACGGGCACCAGCTGTCACACTTCTGGAAGCCACAGAGGGATTTTCCGTTTTCAGATTGAGGTATCTTTGCTGGCTGGAGCCTGACGAGGTGGCCCTGCTGGCTGGAACCTGACGAGGTGGCCCTGCTGGCTGGAGCCTGACAGGGGGTCTACCTTTGGGAGGTCCTTCTCTAAGGAGTGCTGCCTGCTCACCAGGACACCTGACCTCCGCCTGTGGTCCCTGGGCCAGTGTGGGGCAGGGCGGAGCGACCAAGGCGAGTCACAAGGGAGCATCCTCCAGCACTAGGGCCCGATGGCCAACTTCATACTGCCTCGCTCACAACAACTTTCAGTTAGTGAGTGGTCTGAGTAGAACTGAACTGGCAGGAAGTTCCCCGAGACCCAGGGTCCTTGCCACCAAGAGTCCCCAGGGGAGTGGTCGCTAAGCGATGATGTCACAGGGACCCAGGTCTCACCCAGCACCCTCTGGATCACTCAGGCTGTGGCGTCCCATGCCCCCCGTGAACAACTACATCATACGAGACAGCCTCGCTATGCCCAAATCCTCCCTGCTGTATCAATTCACTTTCCCCCTGCCTTCAACCCCTGCCAACCACCCATCTTTCTCACCACTCCTTTAATTTTCCTCTCCTGGAATGTTCTGACATGGGGGACCTGCACTGTAAAGCCAGTTCAATCAGCGCTGGGTCCTTTGTGGCAATTTTTTTTAAACAAAAAGATTCATTTGTGAGGTTTTCCTTTGATCTCGGCCGGATCTCTGAGGCAATCACGTTCAATGCTCCTAAATCAAACAGCTTCCAAAGGGCCACAAGGCCTGGCCAGGCTGCAGTGCACCCACACAGCCAGGGGAGCACCTGAGGCAGCCCAGGCCCAGACAGGGTGGGCAGCCCGGGCTGGCTCCCCAGAACCAGGCCCTGTGCCCCTAAAAGCCTGAATCCCTTCTGAAGTGTTGCCAGCACGCGGGTGTGGCTTAATGGCAAGTACTTGCATCCTGCCTGGCAGCTGGATTCCTTTCTGTGAGCCAGGCAGAGCAACGTCACCACACCCCTACCCCAGGCATTTCCCCAGGCCCTGAGAGGCAAGCGGAGGGGAGCCTGCCCACGGGCTGCACGCCCCTCCCGGGTTAGAGAGGTTCAAATTCAACACACAACAGACTCTGGGGGAACCGTCTCCAGGACTTCTCTCACGGGAAAGCCACCTCATATGCCCAGATCAGACCTGCCAAGGCCTGGACAATGCAGGGAGGGGCCACGTTGGAGCTTAGAGAGTGCTGCGGGCACACTCAGGTTGGCATTCATAAACTGCAAATGACCATCAGAGAGACCCACATAAACACAGGGACAGCGGGGTGAACCGAGGTGAGCGTGGGGTGGCGTCTCATCCTGCCTCTTGCAGCCCTGGGCACCGGGCTTCCCCAGATGCCCGAATGGCCACTGACATTGCGGCAGCTCCCCACCAATCACCAACAAGGGTGACCCATGGCAACCCTGCCTGCGCATGCGTGTAGGGCCTCACACTCTCCTGACCCCAGCAGGTGCCACTGGCTGCCTGTCACAGACAGGGACATCCAGCGACTTGCCCCTGGTCTGACAGGCAGCGATCCCTAGAGCTGGGATTTGAAGCCGTGACTTGGGGAGACCCGGGCTGTGTTTCTAGTTTCTGCCCAGCCCCAATCTTTGTGGGAATTTGGGGAGTGAGCAAGAAGATGGGGGCTTTCTACCATTTTCTCTCTGCCTCTCAAATAACAGACTCACCAGGTATAGCCAGAGTGCCTCTCCTGAAGCTGCTGGTGTGATGGTCCAGCGGGGCAGGCCCACTCCTCCCGTGACGAGTCCAAGCTCACCGACACCCACCTTGTCGGCTCAGCTAGACTTGGTCCTGGGGGCTCAGTATCCAGCCCGTGGCGCTGCTATTCGCCAAGCTGATACCAAGACAGGCCCAGATCTGAGGCCTCGCAGGCACTTGGCTCCTCGAGACAGGGGAGTTCTCTCTGTGGTGCCCACAGCCGATTCAGAGCTGGTCACCTCACAGACAGCATGCAGTCACTATGGAGTCATGTCTGTACTGACCAGGTCAGCGGAACTGCCAGGGAGAGAGAAGGGAGGGGCAGCCATCACCATACCTCCAGAGTGAGACCACCACAGTCACAGCACATGGCTACCCTCTGCCCCCCTGCCTTGCCCCCCTCCCGGAGAGGAGCAGAGCAGAACTCTGCCCCCACCATCTGCTCGCTGAACCCACCCATTTCTCCTAAGATCATTCACTGCTCCTTGGCAATGTTGTCCCCTCACCACTTCCCTCTGCTGTAGCAGCTGTGGCATCGGACCCTTCCTCTGAGCGTCACATGGGATGCAGCTACCATGCATGCAAGTGCGTTGGTCACCCTGTACACCTTATCTTCTGCCTGTGTCTGCCCATCCGAGACTGGACTGCACATCAGCTCCCCCTGGGGCAGTGGCCACCCAGCAGATGTGGCAGTGAGAACAACAGGTCATGAGCAGGCAGCAGGCAGCTGAGGTTCCTGCAGGAAGAGGTGAGGAGATTGGCGGCAACTTCTGGGCAGAAGGCGGGGTGCAGAGCTGCTTCCGGCCTAGCCATAGGGGACTGGAAGGAAGGGCCACCTTACAAAAGAATCAGGTCAGAAGGGAATGCAGAGCACAGAGCTCACGCCAAGGGGAGGTCCCAGGAGGATGCCCTCCCGAGACCTGAGATGCACCCTAAGGATGCCCCACCCTCACCCCCCACCCGCTCTGCACCTGACCTCCACACTTCCCCAGCAAGACATTGTCCCTCCCTGCAAGGACCCACTGGTGATCTCCAGCAAGTGATTTCCTCTCTCCTGTCCTTAATGTTTCCACCTGTAAAGTGGGGTAGTAATGGCTCAGGTTCTGTAGACTTACCCAGGTGGGTGTAACATGCTAGGCACACTCTTGGTCAACAGTGTCTGCTGCCCCCTGGAGGTGCTGCTGGCCAAATCTATGGTCACTTCCCAGTAGTAGTGTGGATGTGTCACACTGCATTCCCTCCCTCACCATGAATGAACAGCAAGGAAGCCCACAGTGCTGAGTTGCTACAACAGCTCAGACACCTGCCCTGCCCTGCCCAGGCCAGCGCAACAGCCAACAGGTGCACAGCATGGGCAGCTCAGGGTTGTAGCCAACAGTGAGCATCTCAAAGCGTGATCTGCTGGACACCAGAGGTCATCAGCGGCACAGGCTCCTCCCTGGAGCCAGCACTGACCTGGCCGTGGGAGGCAGGAGAGTTGACAGCTGTGATGAGAACAGGTTCACATTCCTCTGCCTGCACCAGACAAGCCCTTGAGCGTGGCTGTTCTCTGTACTTCACAGCCTCCTCAGCCCACAGCCCAAGCGGCACACTCCACACCCCTCCAATGGTCAGTGTTGATAGGACAGGGAAACCACTGGATTCACTGATAACCAGCCCCAGGAGGGGAAGGCCATTTCCAGAGCAACCTTGAACCTGGACCACAACCCTGCTGCACCAGCTCCTGAAGGTTTAGCCCTGACCTCAGCGGCACCTGCCAAGATGGACCAGGGATCCTTGCTGGCCAAGGCTGGGGCCCAAGATGTTTTCCAGGTAGAGAATTACACTGTGCATAGTCGAATACCACCGCCACCACAAGCCCAGGCACGTGCATTCCTCCCAGTTTTCAGATGGGAAAAGGCAAGTGTGCAAGAGGATGCTCCCTGCAGAGGGCCACCTGCTCAGACCATTCATTGGGTCCGGAAGGCGCCTCCACAGACCCCTGGCTGCTAGGGCCCCTCTCCTCCCACGGTCGGCATTGCTCAGCTAGAGCTGAGGGAGCACATCAGACATCAATTAGCATAAATGTTGCTAAAACTGAGAGCTTAACAGGTGTATCTTCACGCATTTAGTCCCTAAGGGAATAGGTATACTATCTTCATGGACACAGAGAGGCTAGCTGTTTTGCTTAAGGTCAATACAACACAGACCCTGGACTCAAACAGCTGCACCTGGCCCCCAAATCCCTGCTCTTTCGACTCAGTGCTCCAACTCCAGGTTTTAAGGCTAAGGTATGTTCCTGAAGCCTCCCTCACAGCCCAAAGTGAGCAGAGAAAATTGTCTTTTAACGGTCTTTAGAAGAGTTCTTTTAATGTTTTTATTAATTTAAAAGATCCAGAGAAATCTTTGATCCACTGCCTGACACTCCAAATTCCTGCAGCACCCAGAGTGACACCAGGGCCACAGCCAGGAGCCAGGAATTCCTTTTGGATCTCTCAGTGGGGCAGGAACCCACAGGCTGAGCCATCACCTGTTGCCTCCCAGGGGGTGCGTTGACAGGAAGCTGGAGGGGGCTGCACGTTGGCTCAACTGGTTAACATGACAGTGACAGGATTCCAGTGCAAGCACGTCTATATCAGGATGAGCAGTCCCCGGAGACAGAGGGTCCCACGGTCTGTGCAACCAGGCAACAAAGCACAAGCATGCCAACAATCACCAAGCAGCCATGTCTGTGGTCCTGCAGGGGTCTGCATCTGCAGACACTGGTCTGCCCCCACTCAGAATGCTGTGGCTCTCGGAAGATGTTGCTGTGTTTATAGAACCCCGGCCAGCTGAGCTCTTCCAGCAGAGGATGCCAGACAGGCTCAAGACACATGGGTGTGGGCTGTGGCTGGCGTTGATCTTAATGCCATGGGCCCACCTGCGGCAGCACCCCTGGCACCTCGCTGAAGCCACGGTCACCCTGACTCCCCTCACCTTTTGCAAGGAACGGGGGGAATGTTAAAGGAGGACACCCTGGCTCCTTCCTGACCCCGGAGTAAAGGGAGGACCAAGGCAGCATGGAGCCACAAGTCGTTCTGTTGCTCAGGCCACTACCTTGACCCCAGTTCCTGGCGCTGAGAACATGTGTGGCCTTCATCTTACAGGCAACGCCGTTCTCCCCGCCTCCGCCCTGCCAGGCCCTCCTTCTGACTTCTGCCGGTGCTGGAGTCTTTGGCCTTTGCTCTTGGCAGACACAGCCTGTTCGCACTCTGGGCTTCCCACGGGGACTGAGGCCTATGCAAATTTCCAGCTAAAGTGTGTGTTGGGCTTCTCCAAGCTGAAGTTTTGCAACAATCTTCTTGGATGTAGCTCCTCAAGCCCTTGGAAAGCCTCCTCTGGCTGCTTCAGACTGCACCTGTTCAAAGACATGTCTAAGGGAGCCCCTGCTCAGAAAGGTCCAAGGTCAAGGTCCAGTTGTGGCTCAGCTAGCCAAGCCGCTGATCAGGATGCCTATAGCCCATGCCAAAGTACCCAGGATAGAATCCCACTTGTCAATAGGATCCAGCTTTCTATTCTTTATTTTAGTGTTTATTTTTATTGGCCACAATGGCTGGAGCTGAGCAGAGGTGAATCCAGGAACCAGGAGCTTTTTCCAGGTCTCCCACATAGGTGCAGCTTTCCCAGGTCACAAGGGAACTGGAACGGAAGTGAGGCAGCCAGGACATGAACTGGAGCTCATATGGGATGCTGGTGCTTGGAGGTGGAGGATTAGCCAGTTGAGCCAATGTGCAGCCCCCTCCAGCTTCCTGTCAATGCACCCCCTGGGAGGCAACAGGTGATGGCTCAGCCTGTGGGTTCCTGCCCCACTGACAGATCCAAAAGGAATTCCTGGCTCCTGGCTGTGGCCCTGGTGTCACTCTGGGTGCTGCAGGAATTTGGAGTGTCAGGCAGTGGATCAAAGATCTCTCTGGATCTTTTAAATTAACAAAAACAAACTTTAAAAAAAATCTAATAAGCAATGATTACTCCTTAAAAAAAAAGACTGGACACTCCACCCTGCATGAACAATGTGATTTAATGAGATGACCTCTGACAGTCTAATCATTTCATTATGACAGAAACCAGCTGTCCACGAACAGAAAAGAATCACGCTGGGAAGCAAAGTATGAAGAAGTATTTTAATAGCTCAAACTCAAAGTCATGGTGCTCCCAAGTCTGAAGAGACCCCTCAAAAAGGGCAACTCTGGCCGTTTCAAAAGCAGCATTTGCCCACAGCCCCAGTCTCCGCGGGCCACCCTCCCCTGGGTGCTGACTTGCAGAGACACACGTGTGTGCCCAGGACGTGTCGGTTGCCCAGGGGGCCTCCCTCCCTGCCACGTGTGGGACCAACTGCACTAATCAGAATAGGATGCCGGCTCGGTTAGGGGAGGAGATGAGAGTGGACTGGCTAAGCAGGAACTGCCCAAGCCGCGAGCAAAAGCACACTGCAACCTAGAGGACAGGGGCACGGCTGCTGCCTGCACATCCACAGCAGCACATCGTCGGCTTTGCCTGCAACCGATCAAGAGGGATTCCACTGGCCGGCGAGTCCCGCCCCAGCAAGCCACAGGGCGGTCCAACGTCGTGGGCGTCGCTCCTCGCCAGACCAGAGTCCCCACGCACCGTCCACCGCAGGGGGTCTGGGGGGAAGGTCAACTCCAGCCCCTGCCTGACTAGGGGTCGATCTCTTCGGGAATTACTGTGATCATAATGTCTTCGTTGCCCCTGCGGACAACCATGTTCAGTGTGCTCTCCTTCTTAATCACGTCGCTGACGTCATTGGCCGACACCACCGACTGCCCGTTGATGCTAATGATGACATCGTTTTCCTTGAGGCCACCGCTGCAACACAGAGGGGTGCACAGGGGTCACATGTCTGCACCTCCTGGGTGGACTCGACCCCAACAGAGGCATAGCTTTGAACAGAGGAGCTCAGGGCATCCTGGCAGGGTAAGGATGGCACATACCATGCAGGTACTATGTGTCCTTCTCAGATTGTGTAGGCCAAGCTGTCCACTGTTGCTCCTGGCAGAAATGCCTGCCAGTACTTGTGTGGCCTTATGACAGACTGACCCCAAAGGGGACAAGGAAGCAGCAGGTGCCATGTGCCAGGTGCTGCAGCCATGGCCCACCTGCCTGCAACAGGCATTGACCTCAGACAGGAGCTCCTTCAAAATGGACACTCCTGTCAAGAGACTTTCTCTCACTGCCCCTGTGACTTTAGTTCCTATACCGGATATTGCCAACATGCTGTTAATGGTCCTTAGAGTCAACACGGAGGGTGTACCCTTGCTCTGTAACCAGCCAGACAGGAATGAGTTCAGACTCTGAAGGTCAGAGGGTCTCCAGGGTAGCTACCGAGGCCAGCCAAAGCCAGTGCCGACGGCATGGAATCAAATGGGCATGGCAGCTGTGTTCCGACAAAACACCTGTTCCCACAGAAACGTCACATACTTTTCACAAGTCACAAAGGCCTGTTCTCACTTGGTAATTTTCCCAGCACACAAGGCAGAGGTGTTTGGGTAGTGATTAGGATACCACATCCCACATCTGAGTGCCCGGGTTAGGCTCCTAGTCTACTCCCAACTTCTTAGTGCCACACACACCGGGAGGCACCAGATGGTGACTCGAGTAGGTGGGTTCCTGGACCCCCCACGGGAGACCCTGGAGTGACTGAGTCTCTGTGCCCCGGCCAGCCCGGGCTGCTTGTGGGCTTCTGGGCAGTGAATCAGAGCATAGGAGAGTATTTCTGGCTCTTTCTCTCTCTTCTCTGTCTCTCTCACTCTCCTGGCTTTCAAACAAATGAGATAAATAAATACCTTTCAAATGCAAAAGCTATTCTTGGACCATGGGAGGTGCCTAGGGTGGGGAACAGGCCAGGCTCTACTGGCGACACAGTGCAGGCCCCTGGCACTTCTCTCTGCTGAGATGTGAGCCTGGCGATGAGCCCCAACTTCCTGCTGTTTGTGTTCCTTTGCGGTCACCCCTCTTATTTCTGCAGAGGAGGCCACAGGCTTGGCCACAGTGGCCACAGGCACAACCGGGCCATGCTTTCAGGGGAGCCCTCCCCTCTCCTTTATGGCAGGCTTCCAGGACTCGCCAGGCAGCCACTGCTGCTCACTCTACCTGAAGGATCCCTTACTGACGCAAAGCTCTCTGAAGACCACAAGTTCCTCCCAAAGGTGTGGGGAGGCCTGGCTGGCAGGAAGCGGCCATGGGATCAACATGGTCAAGGAGCCTGTATCGGAGAAGACTGCCCCCTCCCTGCGCAGTCCACAGGCTCCACCAGGAGCCCAGTGGAGGGGAAGGAGCTGTGACTTACGCTTCTGCCGGAGTGTCTGGAATCACTTCAATGATGTACGCTCCCGACAGCACGTCCGGGAAGTCACGGTGGCGATCCTTCAGCTCTTTGGCCTTGCTGCTCCCAGGAAGAGATGCCAGGGTTAACATCAGGCAGCCATAGGCCTTTCTCCTCCGCCAGCTCTCAGCTCCCACCCACTCTTCCCCGGGGCCAGTGCCAAACTCCTCCTCCAAGTTCTGACACTGAGTGTCCAAACACTGCTGGGTACCAGCAAGGGAAGGGTGATAATCTTTAGTCTCTGCTCTCACAATTGCTTCTCCATCTGTGAATTGCACCTGCCACTTACAGAGCCAGTTTGGGATGATGGTCAGCTAGCTGCAAGACCTTGGAAGCTGCTTTCCTGTCTGGACCTTCATCCCCTTACCTGTAAAGCATGGCCAATGACAGTACATTGACCTCGAGAGGATTGGACCAGCGTATTAAGGACAAGCATCTGGCTCCACAGCTGCTCCAGAGTGGGCATGTAATAAACATGGCTGGTATCACTGCTACCACTCATGATGCCAGCCCTGGCTGCACGGCATGGAGGCCAGCACTGTGTCCTCTTCCCACAGAGCAGGACACGGAAGCAAGCCAAAGCCGAGTCATTCCCAAGGCCATTAACTTCGAGGCATCAGGGCTGGGTGGAGAACACGGGAGGACAGACCCCAAGGCCTCCACTCCTTCCCTGCCTCTGTCTCATAACCAGGCATTTCTCAGTCCTGCAAAATCTCCATCGTCTAGAATGTTAAGAAAGCTACTCAATGATGCTAGCCTGTTAACCGTGTGCCCATAATGAATGACAATGATTAGCATGGCCATACATCTGTCACCAGATTCTGTTCCCTGCAGGCTTGGCCTACGGTTCTCTCGGCCATGCCGCCTGACTCAGCTACCAGGACTCATGCTAACTGCAAGATCTCACCCACGTGAAAACAGCAATATGTGGTAAGTCTAACAACGCCAACTGTTCCAGGAAGTCCTGCCCATCTGTGCAGGGCCCGGCCTCCTGGGGCTGGGCCTGGCCTGCATTCCTGCAGCCACAGCCCACAGCCAGGTGGCTAGGAGCTGCACGTGGGGGAGGGTGTTTGGCACTCCTGGAATGTGGGTCGCAGCTGGTTTGAGAGTGGCCCACCCCCTAGCTACCAGCAGCCTTCTGACAGGAGGCAGACTCTTCAACCCTGGAGACCCGGCTCAGCTCCTCCTCCGTCTCACATGGCCTGACTTGAAGCAGAAACTGAGCACACTTAAGGCAGCCCCTGGATTCTTTCTGTGAAAGCCCTCTCAAGTTCACAGGCATTTATATTTAAGACACAGACGCACTAGTCCCATGTACCCACCTGGACGTGAGCGACATCATTCGGATACCAATATACTTCTTCTTGGTAATGGCTTTGCCTGGAGTGATGACAAAGGGGGAGAGATGAGCTCAGGTGCGTGGGGGACATGGCTGCCAGGGGTCAGACCAATGTGCAGAAGGGGAACCATGTGTGGTGCATTCTGGTGATCTGACCCTCCCTACCAGAGGCCTTTGAAAAGTCCTGTCACCTGTTACCAATCAGATGCCTAGGAGCAACCCCTCCATCCCCACTGGCTCATCTTGACCTCCAGCCCATCTCCAGGCCACTCAGTCTCTGCCCTGTGCTCCACGTCCACTGCTTCCACCCTGGTCCAAGCCCTCAAGTCTCCAGTGTGGATGAGGGACAGAGCCCTTCACTGTCTCTCCTCCTGGCCAGTGGCCTGTAAGGCAGATCAGGCACGTCCCTGTTCCCAGCACTCAAATACAGTCCAGGCCCACTCACTGGCTTCCTGGACCTGCCATCCGCCCTCCGTGTAACAGCAGGGTCACCTGTGAAGGCCCCTGTGGAGCTGTCTCCTGCCCAAACCTAGCTGACTGGGAGCAAGTGAGTGAGTAAATTGCAGGCCAAATAATGTCCCTGAATCCCAGCTGACCCTTCAGCCAAGCTGGAGCAACTGCACCTCATTGGGGAAGGGCTGGGATGACATAAATGAATGATCCAGTGACCACTCGGACATGCCCTGGGACTGTCCGACCCACAATTCTGTGATCGCAAGACAGCAGGGGCCAGACCCAAGCCGTGGCTGTCCTTCCCTTCCCACGAGCGTCCCCGGGGAAGCTGACGCCCTGGCCAGCTGGATCCACCTACCTTTAGCCTGTCTATCATGAGACTCGGTGAGGAACTTCTTGATTTTGTCAGAGGGGATTGCGAAGGAGATGCCAGCCGTCACCTTCAGAGTGTTAATGCCAATCACCTCCCCGTCCTGCAGAGCAATATGGAAAGGGAGGAAGGTGCTTGGAGCTGTGTCAGAGAGCAGGGGGCGGCAGACACGTTACGAAAACACAGCAATGCTGGCACCTGTCTCAGACTCCATTTCCCGAAGTTCCTTAGGGGGCTGCCCACCTCTGCTGCTCCCCTTCCTGACAGCCTCGGGATGGCAGGAGCACGCGTGTCCGTCACTCCTCACAGAGGCCCTGTGAGTCGGGGACCTGGCACCTAACCCCTCAGGGTCCTCCAGAGGCATAGCTCTCCTGGGCCTTCATTCCCTCCTATGTAGACACCCCTTGTCTGCCATCTAACGGGTCATTCTCTACTACAGCGTCCCTGCCCAAGCAGCAGAACCACCATCTTCCTGAGCCACTAACTTCCCCATCCCTGCCAGGTCTGATGGGGAGGTCCCTGGACAGGAGGTACAGAAGGCTGAAGGCCACTTCTGGGCCATCCTCAGGGCACCAGCACTGTGCCCTTGGCCTCTGACCCGGCAAGCCAGGACCACAGCTCAGATGTATCCCTGAGACCATCAAGTAGCAGTCTGCAAACACATGATCCACTCACACTGCTTGCTTTAGATGAATTACAGGGAGTGCTTTGGCAAGCTGGGGGAGACGTAGGGAGGAAGGAGAAGGGAAAAGGGCATGACTTAGCAAAGGCATTGTCAGGCCTTACCAGATTGACCAAGGGGCCTCCAGAGTTTCCGTACTGAAATCAAAGAGAAACAGAGAAGTCACGCGTTGGCATCACACCAATGGACCTCCCTATCTGAGCAGTGTCTCAAGGACCCACGTATTCCCTTGGTTTGCTGCTGGTACAAAGTTTTTAACAAGTTCTGGAAAGTGCTGGGTGTGTCCCAGTGAGAAATTCTGGCTGTGAAAGCAATGCTAGGGTCTTTGTCCACTCACAGAGCTGCCTGGACCCCTCCAAGGGACCCCAGCATTGCCTCTAGGAATGCAAGCCACCTCCCTTGAGTTCTGGGACATGGGATAGGCTGCAAGGAATTGTGGGATCAATGCCCAGGAGAGACAGCCAAACGACAGGGTTCATTATTTGTCAAACGAACACTCAGGGGGCGGGCGGAGCCCTGCTTTTCAGCATCATCAGTGCCATCAGGCTGTGCCAGAATGTACTTCTGCACAGACTCTGCCTAGGCAGTGGGTGGGGCCTCATGGGCAGGCCACACACTGAGGCTGTGCCGCACAGACCACACAAGGCTCACGTCCCACAGCATCAGGGTCACCGGCCCATGTGGGGTAAGTGGCCCTCCTGCCCATAGGGCCCTGGGCACCCTCAGCTGGACCCCTCTACCAAATCCAAGGTCCCCTTGGTAGGAGGCCCCAGGGACCGCTATCAGAAAACCAGCAACATTCAGTCTCTTCTCTGCTTTGGCAGTTCTGAGGAAGTCCCTGGGACCAGTCCCAGCTCCCAAGCCTGCCTTGCGTTTGGAAGAGCCCAGCCCCAGTCTCATCCCCAGAGCCCAGCCTCAGAGCCCAGAGCCCCAGGCCCAGGCTCATCCCCAGAGCCCAACCCCAGCCCCAGCCCCAGGCCCAGAGCCCAGCCCCAGCCCCAGCCCCAAACCCAGGCTCATCCCCAGCCCCAGCCCCAGGCTCATCCCCAGCCCCAAACCCAGGCTCATCCCCAGGCCCAGGCTCATCCCCAGGCCCAGGCTCATCCCCAGCTCCAGCCCCAGGCTCATCCCCAGCCCCAGGCTCATCCCCAGGCCCAGGCTCATCCCCAGCCCCAGCCCCAGGCTCATCCCCAGGCCCAGGCTCATCCCCAGCCCCAGGCGGCTTACGTTGATGATGGCGTCCGTCTGGATGTAATCCATGTCTGAGTTGCGGAGCCCCAGCTCCTTGCCGCCGCGCTGCGTGGTGCTGACAATGCCTGTGGTGACGGTGTTCTGGAGGGAGAATGGACTCCCGATGGCGACCACAAACTCTCCCGGCCGCAGCTCCGAGGATCGGCCCAGCAGCAGGACGGGCAGCTTCCCCTGCAACCACAGACCTGGACTTGGTGGCTGATCTGACACACGGACATGGGTGAGAGGCCACGTGGAGCCACGGGCACCGCATAAACTGAGGACAGGGGCAAGGCTGGCCTCCTTTCCCGAATGACATGGCTACAGCCAAGAGCGAGGGGAGGAGCACAAAGGCCACATGGGGTCTCTGCCACCTTGAAGCTATCATATCAGCGAGGACTCACTCTGCCTGACAGCCAGCAGAGAGATACTGTGTGGATTCATGGTTTGTGGCCAGACTGCCCAGGGTGGGAAGCCCATACGTCACTTAGGGCAAACAGCAGGATCATACACACACACACACACACACACACACACACACACACATGTCCACAGGCCTCTTCCTAGGCTCTGCGGGCAACAAGCAGCACCACCTCATGCTCTGACATACCATGCCTAGCGGGCAGCAGGACTGGTGCAGCCCAGCAGGTGCCCGTGACCTAAGACACAGGACTGAGGCATGGACCACCTCTTTCTCTTGCACAGCTCCCCTGCTATGCCCCTGTGCTCCCCAGTCTGAGCTGGTTGGAGACCCCCAACATCCTGTGACAGACAGGCACAGCCCAGAGCCCTGAACAACACTGCCCTGCACCAGCCAGCCAATGCCAGTCGCGGGGCCAGGAGCTGGGGACCCACACAAAGGCTTCCCTCAGTTCTCGGGGAAGGCTTTTTGTTTCTGTTTATCTTCACTTGTTTTGAAAGGCAGAGACAGACAGAGAGAGTGAGAAAGAGAGAGAGAGAGAGATATCTCCCCTGTGCCAGTTCACTCCCCAAACACGTGCAACAGCCCCAGCTGGGTACCAGACTAAAGCCAGGAGCCAGGAACTCATGCAGGTCTTCCGCAGAGCTGGCAGGAATTCAAGTACTTGGGCCATGGTCTGCTGACTCCCAGTGGGCCCCCCGGCAGGAAGCTGAGGCCCCAACCTACTCCCGCGGACATGGGAGGGAAGCGTCCCAAGACGGGCGTCTGAAAGGTTGTGCCCAACATCCACCCCTGGGGAGGGCTTCAGGCCCTGCCACCTCCCGGCCTCTCCCAGAGTCAGCAGTCTCTGCTGGTCCCTGGGCCTGCGTTCACCAAGGCAGCCGAGGAGCAGCAGGCCCAGAACACACCGCGCTAGCCAGGCCCTCGGTCCTCATGTCTGTCCGTGACACAGAAATAGCCAAAGGGTGGTGGCTGGCTGGGGTGGGTGGAGACCACTGGCCTTGAGAGCACCCACGTCCTGTGCCAGGCCCCGTGCAGACCCTGTGGATGAGGGGGTGGTACCATGCCCAGTTCTTGGAGGAAGACACTGAAGTCCTGCAGAGCAGGCAATCCGGGAAGAAGCAAGAATTCCACTCTGGGACTGTGGGCCTCGAGCTCTCCTGCCCCCAGACAGTTGCACAGGGACACAGTGCCTGACAAGGAGGGGAGGGATGCTGGAGTCCTAAGCAGACATGAAGAAGATGGTGGGAAAACAGGTGCAGTCCCTTAGCCCAACAGAGCCCTGTCCATGGATCAGTCTGCCTTGAACTTAGCCACTTGGGGCCTCAGTTTTGCCATCTGAAAAACAGGAACAATGCAGTCCATCTCCCAGGGATACTGTGAGAACGGAGAAGCAAGATCCAAACACAGTTCTTTGAAGACCTCCTGGCTGGCGAGAACCCCAGTGTGGTGTCATTGTTGCTATTACCAGGCCTCACCGTGACCCTTCCCCTGGGGTGACCTGAGGCCGCAGCCCTCGGTGCTCCCGGCCCAGCTCCAGGCTCCTCGAGCTCACTGGCGCCCAGCAGCACAGCAGCGATCTCAGGCCGCCTGTTTACCCTGGGCCCAGGCCAGCAGCCCCAGCCAGCAATGACCTCAGCCATCACAGCGTGCAGTGGGAGGGAGCTGTGGCTGCTGACGACCCGGCCACCACTCTGGGGAGCCCATCCGGGCCAGGGTCAGGCTGCACAGGAGTGTCTGAGGCCTGCAGGGCTGGGCCTGAGCGACAGGCATGGGCGTCGTGTGGCAGAGGGAATGCAGCTACAAGGCATGGGTCAGCTGAGCATTCCTGGGGTATGGGAGACCTGGCCTCAGCAGCTCAGGGATTTGCAAGCAGGGTAGCCCAGGACAGGCTCCCTGGAAGAGCCTCGCCAACCCGCGGCTCCTTCCCCACCAGCCACCCAGCTCTGCCTCCCAGGAAGGCAGTCATATTCGGCCCCTGCAGACAGGGAAACCTAAAGAGGACTCGCTGCCTCTGCCAAGGTCAGAGTTAAGGCTGGGAAGGAGGCAGAGCGGAGGACGGGGCAGGAGCGAACCAGGCAAGTGCTTGACGCTGACTGCCTCCACCCAGGAATGACATCTTAGCGGATGCTGCCCACTGTCACCATGGCTCGGGGGCCCTGTCACAGTGCAGCGAGTGGTCCACATGTGAGTGACTGCTGGGCTTGGAACAGGGGGACAGCAGCGATGCAAGCCCCTGGGAACAAACCTCCCCTTAAACAGAGGAACTGGGGACACAATGCAGCCATCTGGTCTGTGTGCCCAGGAGGCAGTGCCAGTTCCTTCCATGGTTAGATTTGCATTCACTCATTTCAGATCCAAAGGGCAATTGCAGGGTAGAGCTAGGCAGAATCCTGCTGGGGGAGAGCGTTTTGGGGAGTGGTATCACCAGGCAAACCCTGATCTAGGAGATGGGAATAAACCTTTTGCCTGTCAAGGTGACAAATGACTTGCATGACAAATGTGGGCCATTTCTCATGCCCATTGTACAGATGTCAAAACTGAGGCTAGGAAATGAAAGGGACTTCTTGGAGACAACACCCTGGCTAAATGGAAGAACAGGCTCCCAGGCTCTCAAACCTGCCCTTGCAGGACCTGCAAACCCAGAATTCTAACTACAGGGGGAACTCTGGAAAGGAGCAGCCTGGCTCCCCACGATGACAAAGCCACTTTGTGGGGACTGCTTGGTGCCTGCTGGCTGCCTGCATGTGTGAGTGCCTAGGTCTGGCCCAAAGACCTGTCTGCTCCACAGCTTTACCTCTGCTGGCCAACAGAGCATGTTATCCCATCCTTGTCTAGACACAGGTTCCGTGGGGGGGCCAGGGAAGCAGACATTGCTGCAAGGCACAGCCCCACCCCTGACCTTGACCCACAGATCTGTGAAACAGCCCCAGGCCCACTCATCCAGCTTAGCACTTCTGCCCACAGGCTGTCCCCACACAGCCACATCAAAGCTGGCTCAGGTGGCCGCTGCAGACACTCTGTCTGCGGCTCCCTTTGAAGCAGCCTCAGCTGTAGGCCTGCTGCTCACTGCCACTCACTGCAACCCACCTTCTTGGAGCTTCTTGCAAACCTGCAAGTAACACGGCCCCACCTGTCTTCCAGATGACAGTTGAGAAGCCCAAGAGGACCAGCAGGAGGGATGCTACAGCCTGTGGCCTGGTCATGCAATGCAAGCTGGGAGCACAGGAGTAGAGAGAGGCAGGCAAGCAGAGCTCCAGGGCTCCAGAGCAGGAGGGAGACCTCAGAGGACCTCTCCAGAGGACCTGTGCCTGGCACTGGAGAGTCCCTCACACTTGAGTTCTCACCCAGGATGCCTGAGAACCAGCAGCCGGGGAGCTCAGTGGCAGAAAAAGGGCGGAGGGAATGCAGGAGCAGAGCCACCCACGTCCTCAGGTATTCAGGGTCCCCCACCACGGAAGCAAACATAGTCCCCCACACCCCAGCCAGACACCAGGTAGACAGAGAGACAGCTCGAGGGAGGGCATGCGAAGCCTTGGGCGCCGTTTCCAGGCACACCATGTCTGGGCAAAGGACCAAATTCCAGCCACAGGCAGGACATGGACGGAGTTGCCTTCCGTGCTGACAGCTGGGAGAGGCTGGCCCATGCATGATGACAGGCAGCTCTTATCACTGCTTTCGCAGAGACAAACAGATACGCAGCTGGCGGCACCACACTTATTCACTCGCCCACGGGAATGCAGCCGACACGCCTGAGTGTCCAGCGTGAAGATCAGGCATCTACCCAGCCCCTCTAGGCATCCTATCTGATGGCAGAGGGACTGGCAAGCCTCCAGACACACAGAGGAAAAAAGTCACAGAGCATCATCTCCCCAGGTGGGCGGCTCAGGCCAGTACCTCTGGTGTTAAACAACCACGAGAAGTAAAATGGTCTGGGCTCCCTATCAGGTGGATTCAGCTACAAGTCCCAGAAAACCCAGGATAGACCGCAGCAAATCACCTGCTTAAGAACAGGAAGGTTCTAAGGAGACAAAGTCACAGGCACAGAGGCAACACCAAGATTAAGGTTCTTCCCTTCTCTCTGTCCCATCAACTTCACCCTGTTCTCATGGTGACGAAGGGCCACTGCCACACCAGCCATCATGGCAGTATGTGACAATCCCAGGAGCAGACTGCCTCTTAGAAGACGGCAGACTCGAGAAGAGTTGGGCATATCCCTTAGCCCAAACACATGCGGGTAAGTGTGGACAGGCGCAAATACTCGCAGTCACAAACACTGACATGCACACAGATGCATGCATGCAGAGACGAGCACACGGACAGGACGCACACGTAGCGGCACATACAGGTCAAGATGTGGAAACAGACATGCACCAACACAGATAATCACATACACACGCATGTGCAAAGCATTATACACACATGAAGACTTGCACAGACACCCAGCGCCCCAGGCTGCGTGTCTGCTGAGGCCTGCAACCGCTCTCTCTGTGGCCTGGGGTCACGAGGGTGACTTTCCAGGTCTCAGCTGTTGCACCTCTCCAACACGGGAGCTGCTTGTGTCTGCTCTGAGAATGGCGATTCTTTCCAGTACCCTTGGCGGTCCCCAAAGAACACTATCAGCAGGGATGGTTCGGCGGTGATTATGACAGGCCCTTGAGGTCTTAACAGAGCCAATTCCAAACTGCTCCCCTGCAAACGTGTGCAGCCATGCTGGGGAAGGCGCTTCCAGAATCCCCCAGACATAGACCAGGCCAGCCTCTGCCAAGGAGACAGGGAGAGCAAGGACCCACCAGCCCTGGGCTGCCCATGGGCCAGCAACCTGCCTCCCTGACACTCCCGAGCAATAAATGAGCCCATTCAACAAAGCACAGGAAGGGCTGGGGGCTGCTTTTCAACCTCATGAGCCAAGCCCATCGCTGCCTCCCCTCCTTTGAACAGCACAAAGTGCTCCTGAGTTGCAAAAACACTGCGGTTGCTGACTCGGCAGAATTCTCGGTGGGGCCAGTGGGGCCGCCACCATCTGCCCAGCACACGGGCTGCCAGGGCGGGGCCTTCCAGCCAGCCCCATGCTGGCTTCAAAGGCAACTCTGCGCAACTGGCTGGGACTCAACGGAGTAATTCAACACGCCTTCTGGAAACAGTTACGTGAACCTTTCATTTTCTTGAACAAAGATGCGAGACAGGAAGGAGAACCGGGCCCCTCCTCAGCGGGAAGCAGCTCTGTGGTGCGGTCCCGCCCCAGGTGGAAAGCCACTGGGCCAGCCAGCTTCGGAAACCTCAGCAGGGAGAGGGATGGAGCCGAGCTGTGGAGCACGCAGGCAGGGGAGGCCATCAGTGGGCTGGGCCCACCCCACCCCACCCCACCCCACCCCACCCCACCCCACCCCGTCCCGCCCCACCCCACCCCACCCCACCCCACCCCACCTCCACAAGAACCTTGCTGAGCCACCTACTAGTGGGAGGGACTGCTACAAAATCAGCAGGGCTCCTTGCAAACCCAGGCCCCACGACAGGAATGTGGATTGGTGCTTAAGGTGACACTCACATTCAAGTCCAAACTCCACTTCAAATGCAGCTTCTTGCTGGTGCACTGAGAGGCAGTACACTCGAAGGACTGAATTCTGCCATCCACACAGGGGCCTGGACAGAGTCGCTGACTCCTGGCATTGGCCTGGTCCAGCATTCCTCCTCTAGGCACTTAGGGAGTACTAAGCCAACCTGCAAGATTTCTTTCTCTCTCTCAAATAAATAAGTGTACTTTTCTAAAAAATCTTTGTGGCAGGCCCTTGTCCCTCCTAGTGCTGCCTCAGGTTCTAGAATAGGAAGCTCTCTTTCCTCCCATATTCTTCCTCACCCTGTTGTGACGCCTCTTGTTCGGTAGTCGTCATTGGGGTCCTTGGGGCCTGAAAATATTTATAGGGCAGCACATCCAGCACCCCACCCACCAGCCGCTATACCCTGCATGGTGCCCCAGCCGGAATTGGAGAAGCTAAGCCAGGCAGCTCCCCGTTCTTAAGTCAGCCCCAACCCACGGAACACAGATGACCCCAAAGGTACTTCTGTGCCAGGATGCAGGACGGGCCTGGGCTGGGCAAAAGGCCCTAGAACACAGCTGGGCAATGGCAGTCCAAGCCCCGTGGCACACATCGCCCTGAGTCACTGCAGGGAGTCTGCCCACCCAGGGCATCCCGCAGCAGCCCACTCTATGGATGGAAGATAGCCATAGTCACTGCAGAGATGGGCAGGGAAGGGGTCCCAGGGAAAAGGAAGTGGAAAGATTGAGAAGAGGTCCTGGGGAGAGGGTCGGAGGCACAGGGTCGGAGGGAGGGCAGAACATGGGCCCAAGAGTGGGCAGGGCACAGGCTCATGAAGTGACCCTGCCAGGGGAGGAGCTGGGGTGCTGCGAGTGCGATGCCTGGGTTCAGACAGGAGGGGCTGCAGTGACAAGGTGTAGGGTTTGCTCCTGAGCAGGTCAGTGGCAGGTGCGGTGAGTGGAGCAGCATGACCCAGGAACCAATCGACAGGTGCTACATGGGCTCTGAGACCAGCTGCATAAAGTGGCGTCAGGCAGTCACCATCACATCCCCCGTGGGTATGTCACTCCTGTCGCCTAATGATGGGGACAGAAGAGGCAGGAAGAGTGGGCAGGTGACAGAGCAGGAGGCTGGAGGGTGGGGAGGCAGCAGGAGAGAGGAAGAGAGGGAGAACAGGGAATTATGGGTGTGCAAAAGCGAAAGGGAGATTGAACAAATGACCACTTCTCTCCTCACTGTCTAGAACACCGCCATATTTAGTCTCCTTTGAACTATACCAAGACCGGTCAGCCATCTCAAATATTCCCACTCTTGCTGTTTAAACCACAGTTCCACAGGGGAGTCCAGCGGCCAGTGGCTGCACGCATCATGCAGAACCCAGAGTTGAAAAGTAGCATCTTATTCAAGTCTAACTCCCAACTGTTCCATCTAAGCCCTGGGACCCATCCCCTTCGCACACCGACCTCCATGTTCCACCACATCAGACGCTCAGCAGACATTCATGAAATCAATGAGAGACTACGTGAGCTCATGCAAGAACAGGCCACATCCTCAAAGACTCATCAGGATCTCGAAATTGAATCGCAATGCAGTGGTGCACCTGCTATTTCATCTGTTCAGACAGCAGGCTCTGGCACAGCCCGGGTTTCAGCTGGCAGTAGGCTGCACCTGGGGCAGAGGGCACAGCCTGTGCCTTCCAGCAGCAAGCGGTGGGCAAGGGCTGTTGTTGCCCCTCACCCAGCATATCCAGCCCCTCAGTGTCTACTGAACAGAACTTACGACACACAGCTTGCCTGGGCTCCCTACACAGGAGAGCTGTCCACAATAGAGCAGTCTCTTCTAACGTTAAAACCTTTTAAAGATGTATAACTTCGTTTATGCAAAAATAACGTGAGATGGTCAAGGGCCAAGGGCTTGTGTTAATTAAACACATATTCATGACTTAAGAGTGGAACCTAAGAAAGGCCAGTGGTTTCTGCGAGTTGCCTGGTAGACAAAGCAAAGAGGAAAAGACTATGAATCACACGTTCCTGTTATCAGCATCTGGTGCCTTATTTAACAAAAGCAACTTGCTGATTACCCGACCGATCAGTCCCCAGTTCAGGAGGAGGTCCCAGTCTCCCGTCTCCCTCGCCACAGGAAGGGGTCTGGACAGCTTTAGGAAACCAGTTACGGAAACCATATGGATCCTGCCCTCAAGAAGGATGGCGAGCTGCAGACTCTGGGGAGGCTGCCTGCGTAAGACATTGGAACTTTCCAGGCCAGGAGCAGGACCCCTAAGGAAGTGAAGCCAAAAGCAAATGGAGACAACACACAAAGAAACGCTCAGCAGAAACGATGCCTTCTGTTCTCAATCCAAGTTCCAAGTCCTTGAACTTCTTGCCCAGCCCCCGGGTCCCCACTGGCTGGCTCTCCCTATGCTCAGCTCAGTCAGGCCTTCCCTGTCTGCATCATCTATGGAGAACTTCCCAGCTCGCTGCTTCCATTTGCTTTTCCTGATACTTGCACTGCCCTTGCAATCCCGTTGTAGCTATTTCCCACGGCTTGTGCCCAGGCTCACTGCATCGACAGCCTTAACAGAGAGTCTAACCATGACAAATGTTCGGAAAATAGTTATAAAACCAGAGAACGGGCACCGGCACCAGGTGCAGCAGGTTACAGCTGCTGCCTGCGACACCGGCATCTCATGTGAGAGTTTGATTCGAGTTCAGGCTGCTTCTCTTCCAATCCAGCTCCCTATTAATGTGCCCAGGAAGGCAACGGAGGATGGCCCGACTGCTTGGGCACCTGCCACTTGTGTGGGAGGCTCCTTGCTGTTGCCTAGCCCAGCCTAGGCCATTGCGGACCCACCAATATGATCTTGCTCCTTCTTTGTGTCTCTCCAACTCTGCCTTTCCAAATCAGGAAGTCTTTTTAAGATGTCAGCAAATTAATAAGGAACAACTGAAAGAACGAACAAACCAGACATTACAAAACTCATTAGGCTCTTACAGTTGAACAATAATTTGCCAAAAAAAAAAAAAAAAAGCCTAGGAACTCTGGCTATCTCCTTACTGTAAATATCACCGAGAACTGCGCCAAAGAAGGCCTCTGCTCATACTGGCCGCGAAGTGCAGTCCCCAGCAGAGAAAGAGCAGACAAAATCAGCTTCTCCCATGCGTGCCCAAGCCATCTGCCATCACCTCCTTTGGCTCTGAGGGACATGTCCACCACCCAGCCACGTCCTGATCCTCCAGGACGAGGTGCCAATCACTGGCACTGTGGTTGCACCACCACTGGGACTGGCAGCCTTTCTAAGAATACCGTTGGCATCCCAGGCCACATGGGCTGCATCCCAACTATCCAATTCTGCTTTGCAGGGCACACTGTCCCTAAGCAAATGGGCAGGACTGCATATACCAATAAAACTTTATTAACAAAAACAAGGGGAGGGTCCAGACTCAGACTTGAGGTTGTAGTTGGCCAATCTCATGCGCTGACACACTCACTCAACTGCCAAATGACACAGGCTTATGGGCCTCCCCTCCCCCAACTTCAAAGAGAATGGGAGACAGTCCTATTGGGACACCAATAAATTCAGTTTCAACAACTTGGGAACTGCCTTGTCAGACTCATAAGTCACGGTCCACATCCAATTCCCTGAAAAGTGAGCCAAGGATGGGGGTAGGGTGTTACCATATTAAGAGAAAAATAGGGCCAAAGAATTTCCTTAACAATCAACTCAGTTCCTGAACCAGGGCCAGGGAACACACAGGGCTCCAGCTGTGAGAGCGTGGGGAAGTGAGAGCCAGTTCACATGCCCACGGGGGCTGGGCTCAGAAGAGGGCACAGCGACAACCACCAGTCCTGCACAAAGCCTGGCACACAGGAGTAAGGTCATGGCGTTGCCTGGAGGGACCTGCATTACTGAACGCAGTATTGATCGCTGCCCCATGGAAGCAGTCAAGATCAATAAAGAAACAGCAGCCTCCCGGTGCCGGCCAGGGTCTGTGGCATGCTTGCAGATGCAATGGGAACTCTCTGAGCTCTGGAAGCAAAAGCAGAGAGACCACAAGACGCCCGGGACAGACAGCGTGGGGTAGTGAAGAAGCCACGATGGAAAAACCCAGAAGCAAAATGAGAGGGTGGCTGTGCCATGCGAGCCTCGCCATTGCAGGCTCCCGGCAGCCTGGGGAGGATGCGAGTGACGGCTCCCAGGATCCACAGGCTCCGTGTTATCTGATCGGCTTTTGGACACACACCCGCCACTGAGTCAGCCTCGTCTAACAACCAGGCGGCCTGAGCAGACCCCATGTGAGTCACGCCAAACCCCACCACTCCCTTAGCTGGCCAGCATTGTGGGTGGGGGCTGAAGGACCGTTTCTCATGCTGAGAACTTGGGGCAGGGCCTGGAGGGGGCCGGTGGCCCCTCCCATCAGCAACCCCAACCTCAACTCCTTGTTTAGGGGTCAGCCATCTCAGCAGTCACAGGACCCTCTGCGTACACAGCAACCCTGGCTCCTAGCGGTTTCACCCTGGGCCACTTCAAACAAACCTGTGGGTGCCACCTGGCCTAAAGGGGGCCAGCACCTGGCTTGGGGCCCAGGCAGAGGGAAGAAAACTGCCTCACAAGCCTGGACAAGGCCATCTCCAAATATTTACCTGGTGGTTGGCATCAGCGAGCGCCTGGCAGGAAACCCCACTGCCTGGTGGGCATTCTGAGTTACCAAAGACCACAGGCCGGCCGCGGTCCTGGCACAGCCTCGCATCCGCCCAAACTCGGGGAAGGAGAGCTGGAGGGTGGGCCTGCCCCCAGCCCACTCCATGGGCCCCTGCTTATCTGGAAACTGGAGAACACCCAGCACATGAACCCCCAGTGCTTAGCACAGGCCTCTAGCCAGTGGTGGGTTGGTGAGGAGGGAACTCAGCTCAGTCCACTCTGAGCAGTGGACACTGGGGTTCCCACCGACACTGCCCAGTGCCCGCTGCCTGAGACACCCCTGGGGCCTTCATCCCAAGCCGCTGACATGAACAAATAAACACGAGACAGTTACAACTGGGGACGGAAATGAGCAGCGCCAAGTCCGGAGTGGAATGCGGTCTGATCAAGGTCATCTCTGGAGTTGTCATGTCCCCAGAGTGACAGGGTGGCGTGGAGGGGACTGGGCCCAGGGTCAGGAAGGGAGGGGGAGGACATCCAGGCAGAACTCCCTGGCAGGCCTGCAGAGTGCAGGATCTGTTGTTAAGACTGCCCTGGGACCAGCCCCTGGGGACACCCTGGCCTGGCAAGACAGACAGGTGGGTGGCGTGGGGCAGGTGGGAGGATGCCCCCGCATCAGGTCCACCCTGCAAGGCACTGGAAAGGAGCTCAGACCCTTTTGCAGGGCAGGCAGTGGATCAGAGGGCCCAGGTTCCAGTCCCGGTTCCCCTGTAGCTCCCAGCTTCCCATGAAGGCACGGCCTGGAAGGCAGCAGGGGCTGGCTCAGTGCCCATCAGGACAGAGTTCCTGCCTCCTGGCGTTGGCCTGCCCGGCCCCAGCTCTGGCAGCCTTCTGAGAAGTAAGCCAGCAGATAGGTGATCTCTCTGACTCTTTATTTCTCTGTTTTTACAAATGCAGTGTTTTCTTTTTAACAGCGGAGCACCTCTAAGGGCTTTGTGCAGAACACACAGCCAGGATCCGAAGGATGCGCTCCTAGGATCTCCAGGCTCACACCTGCAACAGCAGTGGTGACAAAGGGCCCTGTCCCTGCAACACCTCCTCGTGGCTCCACCCTTCCAAGTCTGGCCTCTCTTCCCACGTCTCGCTCTCTTCCTCTGCCATCTCTCCCGCTTACTGCGGAACGGAACACTGCCAGTGCATGCCAGCCCACCTGGCCAGTGCGCCTGTCAGCATACGTGGAAGCAGTTTCCATCTGGAGCCGATCGCGTGACCCTCGAAGCTGCTTTCTATTAACATGCTTACATACTCCCTGCCCCCGCATCCTGCAGCTGGCCACTCCTTTCTTCAGGCCGCTGCTGACACCAGCCCAGGGACAGGGGCAAGCGGGGGCGTCCCAGGGATAGTGACATTGAAGGGGACGGCCAGCAGGATGGGAGCCCATGGCCTGCATGCCAGGTGAGGGGGCTTGTAGGGGGCGAGTCTTCCCCAAGAAGTCCTCTCCAGCCTCAAGACAACAGAAAAGTGAGTGCGTACATGTCTACTCAGCAGGGAGAGGCAAAATTAGACCAACAACAACACACACACACACACACACACACACACACACACACACACAGAGTTCTTTGGTCACATGCCCAGAAACATCTCTGGCAGCTTCAAGGCCAGCAGCATCAAGTCTCTGGAGAGTCAAAGGGCACTCCAGGAACGGGAGGGAAAGTAGACACGCTGGGCAGGGCCGGGCTCCCCACAAAAGACCTCAGCAGCCAGGTGGGCACCTGCTGGCTCCACTGGGCCATGGGTGATCATCCAGGGGGAGTCCACGTAACTGACTGATGGACCATCCCACCAAAGCTGTCCTCCTGGGAAGGCCAGCCTGACTGCTGTCCCAGGGATGGCAGGGAGGGGGTATAGAGTCAACTGGGACAGTGGACGGTCATGGAAAGTGGAAGGGGTCCTGGCTCAGGAAGGACAAGGCACTAGCTCTCCAGGTGACCTCTCAGGGCTGGGTAGGACCTGAGTCCCCCGAGTGAGCTCCCGAGAGCTCCCCAGAGCCACAGCTGCCGCATGGGGCCATTTCGCATGCGTCCCTTTGGAGGCCAGGCCACAGGCACATCTGGAGCAACTCTCATTCCCAGAGTTCAGCTGGTTCTGTTCTGCTCTGGGCTCTCCTGGGGTTCTCCTCTCCTATGCCCACAATGCCAAGAAGCCAGGAAGCCAGCATACATCCCCGCCACTGCCCTAGCTAGGGTGGGACACGATGCTCCCACTTGCTCCTGCCAAGCCAGATCCTTCCTCAAGCAGCCGCCATCACACACGGCACAAAGGACAAAGAGCTGGCGGGGACGTGGTGAGTCTCAGCTCCACTGCCCACCAGCAGTTTAGTCCACGCGGCCAGGCTTTGGTGTGGGTGCCTGAAATTTCACACCCTTTCATTTCCCATTCCGTTTCGAAAAGCCACGAATGTTCCATTTTTCATTGTGCTTGCTTCTCAGAGTCCTCAAGGCACATGGTTAGTAGCACGCAGCAGGCTGAAGAGCCAGACCCCTGAGGGAAATCCCAAATCAGGCCTGCAAAATCCATCCACGTAGAGGCCCTTCCCACGTGCCTGGACATGTCAGAGACGGACGGGATCCAGTCTCCACCTTGGCTCAAAAATCAGAGAAGAATATTTCCCGGGAGGTAGAAACAGCTGTCCAGGCTGTACCCACGCACTCAGAATGTATCCTCAAGGGCAGCACACATGGCGCAGCTGGTGTCCTCCCTGTACACGGCCAACTGGCCCCCGGCTGGCTGGCTGCCTTCTAGGGACTGGGGTGGGGCTGGAGCTCGCGTGTGTGGCCACAGGCAGAGCCGCAGCGGCCTCCTTCCGGAGGGACTACCACATCCTGCACACCTCTCCAGCAGTGTGTTCCTAAATGGGATGCGCCAGCCTTCTCTGGGCTATTTAAGGTCAAGTCATCCCAGCACATAAACAGGCCAGCCTCCATCCCTTGAGCAGGGCCATGGACCTGGGCACTTGCCCAAGAGCAACCAGGCTGGCCTAGGAGGCTACCACATTGAGGTGCAGCCACATGGACAACACCGGGCTCTTGAGGGCCTCTGAGTCAGGTTTTGTTCCTCTATCAGATGGCAATGACACAGCTATGCTGCTGACCAGGTGGACGCCACACATGAAGGCAAAGCCTGGCCCAATGATGCCCTTGGGACCAAAACCACGCAGCCCTGCTGGAAATTCCATAGCAGCCAGATAGAAACAATACACAGTTGCAAGCTTGCAAAAGGCTGGCTGAGCTGTAAAAAAAACAAAACAAAACAAAACAAAACAAAACAAAACAAAACAAAAAACCACCCCACAAGAAGCTCCAGAGTCTAGAATCCCACTGTGCAAACAGGACCGGGAGTCGCTTCTAGAAGAGGTTCATGGCAAGCTCCGTGGATGCCGCCAGCAGCGTTGGTACGAGTGCACAGCCGAGACAGCCAGGGAACGGGCCAGAGGCTCTGACCTGGCCTTCGGTGCTGGGTGCCTGCCTCGGCTGGGGCCAGGACTCCTGCTCACCCTGCTTATTCCTCACATTTGAAATGTAGGGAATTGCAAGGGCCAGAACAAACCAGAAAACATGATCTCAGCGCACAGGGCCACACACACACCTGCTGATCAGTGCATTGACGCATGGAAGCCTTTGATGGACAACTGGAATTGAATGCGGTTTCAGGAATAAAGATGAACAAATCAACAGAGGAAGCTGACTACAGGGAACATGTGTCCATGGAAGGCATGTTCAAACACAGCATTTCCCAGGCTGAGTCACCTCGCCTCAGTTCCCGGCCCACCCCTCACTCCCCAGAGGTACATGTTCAGATCACCCAACTGGGGAAAAGACTGCAGAATCTACCCACTTAGAGGGCAGCCCCACACACCATCACCCAGGAAAGACTCAGAGAAGTTAAGGAAGAAATCTACCACAATTCAAGTTTTCCAAAACTTTCTTAAGTCATCTAGTAAACTGGCAAAAGCCCCAATTTCAGAGGCCTAGCAGATCTTCCGGGCAAGGGTTTACATGTGAGTGGTGACTCAGTCGACAAACTAGGCCATGTGCACAGTCTGAATCAGGGCCCATCTGCGCAGCACGGCCAACTGCTGTGACCACAGGGGCCCAGGGACCAAGGCTGGGAGGGATGCAGGCTCAGGCTGTACTGATTATCTCCGGATCTTACCTTTACAAACCTACCACTTTCCTTTACAAACATTTAAAACACTATTTGAAAATCGCCAGTCTGTGGTGGGGGTTGAGGGTTAAGACACGGGATGGCATGCTGGACTACCTGGTTGGCCCTAGAACTGCACCTGACTTCAGCTTCTGGGGTCCCTCCACCTAGGTGGGAACCCAGGATGAAGCTCCTAGTTCAGTCTAGCCACACCCCAGCCATCACAGCAATATGGAGAAGCCGCCCCCTCTCTCTCTGCCTCTCAAATATTTTAAAAACCCACACAGCTATTGGGCCCGGCGCGGTGGCGCAAGTGGTTAGGTCCTCGCCTTGCACGCCCGGGATCCCATATGGGCGCCGGTTCTAATCCCGGCAGCCCCACTTCCCTTCCAGCTCCCTGCCTGTGGCCTGGGAAAGCAGCTGAGGACGGCCCAAAGCTTTGGGACCCTGCACCCGCGTGGGAGACCCGGAAGAGGCTCCTGGCTTCGGATTGGCATAGTATCGGCCCGTTGCGGCTCACTTGGGGAGTGAATCATCGGACGGAAGATCTTCCTCTCTGTCTCTCCTCTCTGTATATCCGCCTTTCCAATAAAAAATAATAAAAATAAATCTTTAAAAAAAAAAAAACCCACACAGCTATTTAAAACAAAACTGTGATCTGATAACTAGTCTCTTCCAGAAGGTTCCCTGTGCCCCAGCAGGTTCCCCTCTGTCACCAGTAAGCTACTATCCTATGCTGCCTCCAGACCAGGCCCAACTGGTTCAAGCTAGCTTCTTCTCACACCCTGGGAATCCCAGGAGATCACACACCGCCGGTGTCTTTCCCACCTCAGCCTTTGCAACCTTTCTGGTTGACACCTGAGAGCTGGGCCCGCAGGCTGGCTGGCATGGAGACCCTCTCACCTGGTGGTCAATTTTGATGAGCGCAATATCTGCCTTCTCATCCACATCCTTGATTTTGGCTTCGTAGGTGGCCCCGTTCTTCAGCTCGACCTTGACCCGGTGCTTGTTGGTCACCACGTGGGCATTGGTCACAATCAGTCCATCTTCCGACACGATAAACCCAGAGCCACTGGCCACTGGCACCTCCCTCTTAGAGAAAGGAAGCCTGGAGCCAGAAGGACACGCCTGTTAGTCCGAAATACCTTGCCACAGAATCTCCCGATCGGGATCGGTGGGTTCTGCACCAGCCACACACCTACCGGCTGTCCCTGTGTGTATCCACTGGGCATCACATTTGAAAAAAACAACTGTTGGGGCTTGGCCATGGAGTAGTAGGTTAAGCCTCTCTTTACAACCCCCGGCATCCCATACGGATGCCAGTTCGAATCCCAGTTGGTCCACCTCTGATCTAACTCCCTGCTAATAGCTGAAGATGGCCCAAGGCCTTGTTTCCTTGTACCCACATGGGAGACCCTGAAGAAGCTCCAGGCTCCTACATTTAAATTGGCCCAGCTCTGGCCATTGAAGCCATTTTAGGGGTAAACCAGCAAATGGAAGATCGATCTCTCTCTCTGGCTCTCTCTCTCTCTGGCTCTCCTTTCTATATAACTCTGCGTTCCAAATAAAAAATAAATAAATCTTTAAAAGAACAAATATTAGGCCAATCGTTTGCATGCATCAAAGAATCCCACTTAGACAATCTCTTCAGAGCCAAAGATTCTTACAACATCTGGAATGGTCGAGAATGTGGGTGTATCTAGGCTAGCCTCCCACAGGACAAGCACTGATGGTAGCATAGGGACACAGTGGCCTCGGACACTGTTAACTGGGGCTAATGTCAGGGCTGGCTGGTGGAGCTTGAGAGGAGACGCAGGAAAACAAAAACACAGCCAGGCAGGGCCTCTTTACTTGCGAAACAGCTCGATGTGGACCACGGCCGGGGCGATCTTCTCCACCACGTCAGCGATGAAGTTGTATTTGTGCCGCAAACTGTGGGGGTCTTCCTGCCCTGAAGAAAAGCAGACACGGGACACGTAAGCCACCTGCATCTGGGAAGGGTAGGGAGCACGCTCGCCCTCCCACACCTGCACGCATGCATGCACGCATGGGCCTCCTGGACACTGCCCCGGATCCGTCCGAGCTGCACGCCCACAGACGACCGCGTGGCTGTCGCCGTGGCTATTGGGACCAGCGTAAGCCAGCTCCATTCGCACTGGGGCAGAGCCAGGGCCACACCTGCCTCTCAGAAAATGACCTGGGACAACTTCCAGGGGGACTAATCCAGCAAAGGCACACTGGCACCCTGCTATCATGTGCCAATCCTCTTTCTCCTTCTACCGTCACTTCCGGTCATCTTTGGCCTTCCAACCCCACAGGTCAATCAGGCTTTGCGTCACCACTATATTAAATGGACAGCATACATACATCACAGGGACCCCTTCTCAGCAAACCCACCACCTCCCCACTTCACTTCCGGCCTCCCCACGGGGCATGGAGGTAGCCGTGGTCACAGCTGTGCCTCCCTGGATTCCAGTGGATGGAACCGTGCCTTCCCAGCAAAGCCTGGTGAACATCACAGTGACAGCTGTAAACAAGCACTTGGACTCCTGGGCCAGCTTCCTGGGGTGGGACCAGCAGCAGGCTTGACCCCAGCAAAGGGAGAGTGAGGCATGCTGTGACTCACGCCAAAAGGCCGCTGTGACAGCCTCGTGCTCGTGGTCCTTGCCCTACTTGGTCTTGAGGACTCCACAGGTCAGGTGTGTGCTAAATCACCACACCAGGGGTGCATATCAGCACAGGGTTTTCCAGCTAAAATGAGTTACAGCTAAAATGTGAGCCACTCCTCCCATTCGTGCTCGCTCACTCACGCACTCATTGGCCGGAGAGAAAGCAGCCCCCAGAATCTGTCTAGCAGTTACCACAACGGACCGAGCCATCTAGGGGCCGTCCTCTGTCTGCCAGGTAACCTCCACTTCTCAAGCTGAAAATGGGTCCACGGACTCCATTCCAGCTCCAACATGCTGCAATTTAACCCCCATCTATTGCTCCCAGCCCATCATAGCACAGCAAAATGAGGGTGATGCTGACACGAGTCTAGGGCTGGAATTCTCCCAGTCCTGCACACACGCCAAGGGCAAGGAGGTGGTATATGGGCCGGGCTCATGCAGCCCAGCAGAGAAGATAAGCTGCCAGCCTCTCTCTGCGTCTCCTGGCAGACCAGCATCCCTAAGCTGAGCAGAAACAAACCCGAGGAACTGCACCAAAACGGGCAAGGTGTTGATCCAAAGAGGAGGAAATGCTGGGCCACTACCGAGGCTGCTTCTGAATGAGAAACTCAAAGGCCTCTCCACAGATAGCCTGGCTCGGGGGTCCTGCTCCACAGCTGGGCAGGCACCCCAGGGGGGCTGCTGCCGCCTCCCGGGTGGGCCACAGACAGCCTGGCTGACTCTGTTTCGGTTGCATTTGCCAGTCAGCGGTCTTTCTTGCAGAGGGCTCAGGCAAGGCAGGGACTTCCCGGGGACAAGTCCCAGAACTGGCTCGGCGCCATCTGTGTTCCTGGAATACACAAGGACGGCGTGACACTCAGTCCTTTCCAGCTGTGTGGGATTATCAACTTATCCTTGGCCCTTTCCACAAAACACAGGGACAGCTGCCCACCATGCTTGATATGCTAATGTCTTAAGTGATTTGAATAAAATGACATCCGATCAAGCTGTGCCATTCAGCTTAGAGTGAGAAGGGGCAGAGGACAGTGCCTGGTAGGCAGTTTCACTTGTCAGCCACACTGTAGCATGGGAATGGACAAAGGAGGACTGTAGTGGACTGACACACCCCATTGTGACCACCTTGCACCCCAAGCTCCTTTGTGAAGGGTCCCCCCACAAGCCATCCTGGCCACCCCTGTAGGGCATGACAAAAGCCAGCTTTCCTGGCCTTGTTCTGTTGCTCAGTTTCCCAACTACAAGGGTCCCCAGAGCCGCTGCAGAAGGGGGCTAGGGGCCCCTGAGTCCTCCCAGAGTCCTCCCAGAGTCCTCCCTGCACAGTTCTGTAGCCTCAAAGTCATATGCAGAAAAGGCGGGGAGCCCCACACCCCCTGGCAAGGTCAAGGTCTGGCTCAGGACTGCACCCAAAGTGGGATCGTCAGCTGTTGCTCAATCAGGAGGCAAGAGAAAGAAGCAAAGAAAGGAACAGTGAAAAGATTGACAAGTGCAATTAAGACTGCCTTTAATTACGCATGATATGACGCTGACAGAGTTCTTAAGAACCTACAGAAGACAGTGCTAGAATAAATGAGTTTACTCGTGTCACAGCTAACAGCTCTGTGGGGAGTGACTCAACACAGGCCCCGAAGAGTGACAAGACCCCGCCATTTTGGACCCAGCAGCATTTTGAATGCCTGCTTCCCTATGGTCTGGTCCTCCTTCCCACGATTTGTATCTACAAACTCCGTGCACTTTAGGTTCAATTTGGTTATCTGCCAGTCTGCTAAACCTGCCAATCTCATTACCCTGTTCCCACCCATCTGCTGTAACCTCATGACACCACACCTGGCGGTCCTATCCACCAGTCCTTGGTGGCCCGCCCATGGCCTTATCTGCCAATCCCGCACGGGCCCCATGCTCCCAGTACCCATGCTATGGTCATAAAAACATGTTCCTGACTGTGCATATGCTGTCTGTCTGCCTCCGCTCCCATCCTCACAGCCAACCTCCCTGCTGGATTAAAATCTCCCACACGGTACCCTGCACCTGCACAAGAGACTGGCTCCTGGCTTCTGATGGGCTCAGCTCCGGTCACTGCAGCCACCTGGGGAGTAACCCAGTGGACGGAAGATCTTACTCTCTGTATCTCCTTCTATCTGTATAGCTACCATTCCAATAAAAATAAAATCTTAAATATGTAAATTTGTTTAATATATTAAACATAATATTAGATTTTTGGATTATATTTTACTATTGATATTTATATATTATACTATTAATATATAACATTGTATATTATATGATAGGTTGTGTATCATATATTAAATATATACATTCTATATATTGATTGAATATAATATATATTAAATATATATGTTTTTGAAACAAACAAAAACCCTCCTGCTTGACTCACAGCGTCTGGTGTTTCGGGTTTGTGAAGGCAAACTTGAAAGCTAACAAGCTCAATATACATCAGTGTATCAGCCACAAACTATTCAAACTTAACCTTTACAAGTATTCATTATTGGGGCAGGCACTGTGGCATAGCGAACAAAGTCTTCTCTAGTGGTGTCGGAGCCACTCCCTGTCCCAGCTGCCTCACTTCCAATCCAGCTTCCTGCTCATATCCTAGGAAAACAGTGGCAGATGGCCCAACTACTGCACCCACGTGGGAGACCTGGAAGAAGCTTCTGGCTCCTGGCTTCAAACCAGCCCAGCTCTGACCTTTGAGGCCATTTGGGGAGTTAAGTAGCAGATGGAAGATTCTGTCTCCTCTCTCTGTGTAACTCTGCCTTTCAAATAAAAATAAAATAAATCTTTTTTTTAAAAAGTATCTGGGTCCAGCGTGGTTGCCTAGTGGCTAAATCCTTGATTGCAGAAGCTGGGATCCCCTACACATGCCAGTTAATAACCCAGCTACTCCACTTTCCATCCAGCTCCCTGCTTGTGGCCTGGGAAAGCAGTCAAGGATGGCCCAAAGCCTCGGGATCCTGCACCTGCATGGGAAACCTAGAAGAAGCCTCCTGGCTCCTGGCTTTGGATAGGCTCAGCTCTGGCCATTGCAGCCACTTGGGGAATGAACCAATGGACAGAGGATCTTTCTCCCTGTCTCTCCTCCTCTCTGTCAATCTGTCTTTCCAATAAATAAGTAATCTAGTATCAGTGCAGGGAAAGAAGCACACAGACAGGGGACCAGATGTTGGGAAAGAGGGAGGACAAGGGGAAACGGGGCAGAGAAGGCAGACTGTTGTACACATAGCACGTAGTGGACACGGGGCAGGCCCTTAGAGCACAGCCTTTGAGCAGGCTCGGCCTTGTACAGTTTTAGGGCCTTGGGGGCGTCAGGGGCTGGGAGAACGGGTGGAACTGAGTGCCTTGCTGGGGCTGGGGCGGAGGGCAAGGTGGCTGGACAGAAATACAGAGGGTGGGACAGCTTAAACCGGTAAAGGTGGGGCATTCTGGAGAATTCTCTATGAGAACATACAGCTGAAGCTTGTGTCCATGCTTTTTTAAATAGGACATAAAAACAGCAAGGTCTCAGGAAAATTGCTTAAAATGTATGTACAAGATCTATGCCCTGAAGGCTACAAAGACTAGCAAAATACACTTAGAGTGAAATAAATAAATAGAGAAAGTACGCACTGTGGGTGGAAGACTCACTATTGCTAAGCTCTCAGGTCAAGGGGAGAGGCCACGGACACCTGCCCTTCCACCTGCTTCTGGGTCAGGGTGGACACAGGCCTAAGGGGCCCCTGCAGGTGCTCTGAAGTCACCTCGATGTCCAGTGAATGGTCCCCACCCCGCCATGGCCATGGTGGCCAGGGTCCCTCCAGTGGCCTACCCTGCCAGCTCCCCTGGCCTTGGGGTGAGGTTGTACAGAAGACAGAGAATACGTGGGCAGCGGGAAAATTGGGAAGGACAGGCTGAATATTGATAACAATAACAGTAATAAATAATTCTCCTCCGCCCTCGGAAAAGATGCCTGGAGTCCACAGCCAAAAACAACGTAAGGTAGAAAAGACTGGTGGGTGGGGCAATGAGCTGGGAAAACGTGCTATTTTTCCATACTTTGTGATGTCAGCGCTATTTGCTTTTCGAAATTTGTGATTTTTGGTAGCTTCTTTGGGCAATTACATAATTACATAATCATTCTACACATAACATATTCAAAATTTTGAGTTCATTTTGTTAAACAGGTTCCCTATATTATACAAGTTTCAAACCCTATAAAACAGACCTGTAGAGGCAGGAGGAGAAAGGCACCAACTCCTGCCCAGGCAGCAGGTCCCACCCCTCACCTGCTCCTTAGCTAGCATGGAACTGACCCCTGGGCTGTGCTTCAGCTGGCACTCGAGCACCCACGGTCCCCTACACTCCATAGTCAAGACAAAGGTTCCGGCGTGGTTGCCTAGTGGCTAAATCCTTGATTGCAGAAGCTGGGATCCCCTACACATGCCAGTTAATATCCCAGCTACTCCACTTCTCATCCAGCTCCCTGCTTGTGGCCTGGGAAAGCAGTCAAGGATGGCCCAAAGCCTCGGGATCCTGCACCTGCATGGGAAACCTAGAAGAAGCCTCCTGGCTCCTGGCTTTGGATTGGCTCAGCTCTGGCCAGGCCTCCTTCCCAGGTCTCAAGGTCCCCACTAATTGATTATACACTTGGGGGTCCTACTGTAGGCTCCCCATGTCCTGTCTGATCTGCAGTGCCCTCCATCCCGTAACTCTGATCCTCCAATTCTATCCCCCAGATCTCCTTACACACACACACACACACACACACACACACACACACACACACACACGGCTCTGCAAATCTCTCAGTCCTGTGCATTTAGGTTTCTTTCCTGCAGCTACTAAACCTACTGTTAAACTACCAACCTTCCAAAGCTGCAAGAAAACACCACCAGCAGGAGCCACAGCACTTAGTGGATGAGCGACTCATACATGCCAAGCACAATGCTAGGCACAGGGACGCGGTCTCTAGGTGCTGCTACAAGCCCACAGGGTAGATCTTACCCTGGTTGGGCCAGGGAGGAACAGGGTAGATCTTACCCTGGTTGGGCCAGGGAGGAACAGAGAAGGAAGGTGTGTTGCTCGAAGCCTCAGAGCCAGCTGGTGGCCCAGCCCATGCATGGGGCCCAGACCTGGAGCTCCCTGCTCTGTATCAGAGGCTTCCCCACTAAGTCCCAGCCCCATGCAGCCCACAGGGTGGTGGGAACATGCTTTACATTTCCGGATCTGAGACCCGAGTTCCGGATGCAGGATTGAGACCCCATCACCCCTTCTTCCAGCAAGAACAATCCTGTTTCTCAACAGAGTTGATAAAGTGCAGCTGATTTGGAAAACAGAGTGCAGTGTATTTGAGGGAAAAAAATGAATCCTCCTTTATTCTCAGGGAACAGCAAGTACCCAAAATTCAAATCAGCTGCAAGAGCAGACTGATCAACTCCCTGCAAGCTAATACACTGTCCTACATTCAAGAAGGGCCGCCTGAGTCGCACAGCCCGGGGCAGAGGGAAAGTGAGTGAGCCACACAGCGGCACACAAGGACACACAGAACCCGCTTGCACACAGGCTCCTGGAGCCTGCCCTGCCTGCCCGTCACACGCCTTTAACATAAATCCTTAAATCCAGATTAAGGACTCAAGGACATCTCAGGAACTGCTGCAGACTCGCTTGTTGGAAGGCCTGGCCTGACTCAGCAGCCACCTGCCGGGAAGTGAGCCACCAACCTGGCAGTGCTGGAGACAGCGCACACTGGCAGAGGGTGCTGAGCAGCCTCCAGAAGCACATTCGGGGGCTCGGGCTCAAGCAGGTGGCTGCCACAATCCCTCATGGCTCTCGAATCCCATGTGATCTGAACCACTTTCTCCCACTTTAAACATCAGTAAAGGTCTCCACAGATCTTTACTCCACAGACCACAAGAATAAGCCCTGAGACTTAAAGCCAGAAATAAGTCCAGACCAGGCCTGGGTCAACTAGCCAGGGCCTGGACAGAGACTGGGGTTAGCCCAGCAGCTGAGCAGGCGCGTGGGGAACAGCCAGTCTGCAGCCCCAGCTCCTGACACTTTCTGTTGAGTTTTGGTTTCCCACCTGGGCACTGGCAACAAAAGTGACAGAGTGTCTATCACAGGACACATGGGGCCAACAGAAAGCCCACTCCATTCCCAGGAAAGGACTGGGAGAAGTCCTCTCCCAGGAGCTTGGCCACTGGCTGGGGCCACAGGTCAAAGTCCCAACTGGGGCCTGGGGAAGTGTCCCCTGGTCTCCTGCAGACATACACGGCCACCCGCTCACAGGCACAAGCTCTGGAGAGAAACTGTTAACAATGGAGGCACACATGGCAGGCGCCCAGTGCGGGGACACAAAAACTGGGTCATCTTCAGCAATGACTCAGTTTACAAACACACTTGGGATACACTCCTCCGCTGGTGGCAGCCACCTTTCCTCAACCCAGTACCCAAGCGACAGCCACCACGGCAGCCCCAGCCCCTGGTGCCCCGTCCTCCAAGGCCAGCGACTTCTGCAGGTCTCCATGGAGTGCACGCCAGAAGCCATCCTCTTACTACTCTTCAGACACGTCCTAGGGACATGGCTCACGCATCTACAGCAGCCCCCAGGGGCCCCAGCGTGGCCAGGGCCAAGGCAAACACACACATACTACTTGCTGCATAACTAGATCCAGCCCAAAGCCAGAAAGGATGCCTGGAGGCAGGGAGGGGATGGGGGCACAGGGGTGATGACACTCCAGCTACCTCATTTGCAGATGGCCTGTGCTGATGTGGTTCACCTTGACAGTGAGGTTTGGTCTACACTTCAGCTACCCTTCAGGCCCCTCCTATACCCCCAGTACATACTGGCCCCATCAGCACTTCTGATTGGCTGGGGTAAGTGGGTGGGGGAGGGGAGGATATACAACACAGAGAAAAGGCCCCATGCAGGAGCAGGTCAGCTGCCACACGGCTGGTCAGCCACCAGGGTCACAGGAAGAGAGGACCTGGAAGGTTGAAGTTCACACTGAGTTCCAGGTCCCCATGGTCAGAAAGACAGAGCTGCTCCACCTCCATGACTGTGCAAGGGCAGCTGAGGTCCAAGAGTGACATCCACCTGGCCCGGAAGTGGATAGGTAAGTGCAGACCGGACCGGGAGGTTAACTAACCTGATGCCACACAGCTGAGAGATGCTGGCCCCCTTTCAGGAAGAGAAAGGGGGTGACAGATTTCCTTAAGAAAAGTTCCCTTTGTGCGCTTTCCTGCTGAGTGTGAGAAGGACCAACCCTGGCGAGCACAGAGAAGGCCAGACGGCCCAAGCGGAGAGGAAGAGGGGCAATGGGCTTGCTGTAAAGAGGCCATGCATGCTCCTGGGGCACAGAGCACACCCTCCTCCTCCTTTTCCTTCCCCTCCTCCTCTAGTGAGTCTGCACTGCTTCCCCCAGCTCCTAGGGGCTAGGGACGCTTACAGACACAAGGAGAGAGGGTTTCTGTCTGGAAGGGGGCTGCCTGGGCAAGGGCAAAAAAAACACTGCAGCCCAGTGAGCACGCCGGAGGCCTCCGTAGTCTCTGTCCGAAGGGCTGCGTCCTGTCTGTCGCACCCCATCACGTTCCAGGGAAGCCTCTGGCAGCAGTAAGCAAGGGGAGCCCATGCTGGAAGGTGCTGTGAAGGCAGCAGACACACAAGTGAGACCTCATACATTCCCGAAAACCAGACCCCCATTCTAATTGGCATCAGTGCTGTGGCAGCACATTCCAAGCTCAGGGGGCACCAGTGCAGAGGGGCTGTGAAGCGAGGTTTCCCTTAGTCCTGCAGAGAAAACGCACAGGATGAACAGTCACCCAGCTGCAGCCACGGCAGCCAGCTGAGGTCGCGAACAAGTGCGAAATCCCACGTGCTGTCAGAGGCACTGGCTACGGGCGCTGTTGGCCTGTGTTCTTGAACACAAGACAAAATGCAATTCAGGAAGGTTTCCTGTAGCCTTTCTTTTCCTTCTCATGAATCAAGGCGAAAGAGGCGGTAGAGCCGGGGAGCTTGGCCTCCGTCTCCAGCCCACACGGGCACTTCCGAGGGCTGGCAGCCCCTCTCTCCCAGGCAGCTCCAAGTGGGCACAGCTTGCCTGGCGCCAGGCTTCAGGCTGCAAAGCTGCCACCCGCCCCTGTCCGTGGAGCTCTGAGCAGTCACTGTTCCCAGGGGCTGCGCCAAGACTGCAGCATAAGATGCCCGGAAGAGTCTGGTGGCAGGTGCAGGGAGCAGGGATGATCACCCCAGCAAGTCTGGGGCAGTCTCTCTCCCACGGGCCGGGCCGAATCAAGACCCAGCTTTCGGGGAGCACCTGGCCAGCTGGCTCCAGGCCCCTCACTGCGTGAATGCTCACAAGCCCAGCCCCATCCTGCAGCTTTCAACTTCCAGCTCAAGGTGTTCGTGCTTAAAGGCGCCTGCCACTGACAACCACTTTGCAGTCTCATCGGCAGGTGTGCACGCTCCTGCCTGTGTGCAGGCAGCACATGCTGGGGTGTGGTCATTGCTGTATTTCTGCTAGTCTCTGCAGGCCCAACTGATATATCCTAAGAGCCTCCGGCCAATTCCACCGCATATTTTTTTCAGCCGTCTCCCAAATGCCGGCCACGAGGTGTCTATTATTATCTTCGGGGAAAGAGCTGACTGCTCAGCTCACAAAAACACGATTAACTTTCCCGTTGATAAGCATCTGGCTCCCAGCCTGACCTTCGCAGATTTCTCGGCTGGGTCCTCTTCCGTCCTGGACTCCTCCTCAGCTTGTTATGTCTGGAGCTGCCAGGGCCAGGCTCCAGACGCTTGGAGGCAGGGCCAAGAAGAGGCTGCCACCGCCTCACGGAGGAGGTGGGAGAGGGGAGCGCCTGGGTCCAAGAAGACATGGGGTGCCTCTAAGCAGTGCCCTCTCGCACAAGCTGTCTGCTGGGGAACTGAGACAGATACCAGGAGGCCTAGTTCAAGTACATGAAAACTGGGCCCTGGGACCCCAATTACCTTGCCAGTAAGACGAGGGGTAGGCCAGACCTTTCCCGACATCCCTTACAGCCCCAACACAGTTCCACAAGCCAGTAAATCTGAAAAGCGCATTTCCTGGTACTTTCCCATCTCTATGGGAATACTCTGCTTTTGCCACCTGGCTTCCTTGGTCGTCCGCTGCAGCTCCTTCCAACAGCAGCGGCAGGTGCAGCATCCGAGGCTTACTGAGAGCTTCCCAGGGCCTCTCCCCGGGGCCAGGGACTCCCATCGGAAAAACAGAGCTTCTGGTCTGCCTGAGTCCAGCCAATGGAAGACCTTTCAGATGTAAAATGCAACAGAGAACTGGGTCAGCTGCAGATGGATGCATCTGGAGCGCAGTGTGCTGCACAGCGGCCAGGCCCACAGTGCGGGATTCTGTTCCTACGAAACGTCCAGAAGAGGCAAATCCACAGGAACAGAGAGCAGACTGGAGGCTGTGCACGAGGTGTGTCAGTTAAGGGGCCCTGGGTTCGACTCTGGGAATGTTCTAGAACTGATTCTGAGATCAAATACAACCTCTGAATTGTGCCCTGAAGGATGGTCAGTGTTACAGAGTTACACCCCAACACAGCTGTTAAAACAATAGTGTCACTCTCTTCACAGTTTCAATATGACCACTAGGAAACTGAACTTCCTGTATGTGGCCTATGCTATGCTTGTAGCAGAAGTATAAAACACTTGAAGGAATGCGTTCTCCACTTCTCCAAACCTGGTCTGCCCCTGCTGCCTGGCAGGGCTGGCATCAGGAGCAGTGTGCAGTGAGCTCTGCGCTGGCGATAAAGCCACGTCCTGGCTGATGTCCCCTTGCGGGCCCTCCCCACCAGGGTGAGCACCACATGATTCCCTCCAAGCCCGTCTCTGATGGCAAGTCACCCCGCATCCAGGAAAAGCCCTTGTTCCTGGCTCATTCTGCTCCAAAATTGCTGATTTCTGCAAAATGACCAGCCTAAGAATAAAAGTCATTGCAATGCTGATGAGGGGGCCCACCCGCGGGATGGAGTATCAGGCTCGACAGCCTCTCCCGCTCATCCTGGAGGATTTCTGCCAGGGGAAGAATTCCACTCTTTCAGTGCCCTCGGAGGTCGAGACGCTAGAGCCAACGGCCGCAGACATTGCTACAACCCCCAGGAAGACAGTCTGGCAATGTATACCAAAGACTACCAAGAAATTCATATCCTTTTTTCTGGGCATTGTACTTCCTAATATCTATATCAAAAGAACCACCCTGTAGACAGAAATGACCACAAACATGGACATGTTCATCTGAGTTCCGTCTGCAAGCACAGCCACCAGCGGCATGTGCAGGCCAACAGCCAGGCAGAGGGGCAAGGTGCAGGACACAGAAGCTGCTGGAACAACAGGGATGACGAAACGACGAATGTTCTCCTTTCCTCTTTTTGATGCGGCCACAGCAGAGGAGCCATCACCACGTGAGGGCATTTTCCATGATGTCTACACAGTATGAACCACAAAACTAATGCGCACCCTGAAGCTGAGGAAGGAAAAACCTGGTGTCTGCACCCCAAAGAAAACCCAACAGCAGCTAAGAGGACACTGCCACCGCAGCCCTGATTCATCAGCAGATCCTGGGATATTTACGCCCCTCATGCTTCCTCCAGCCAGAGCCCTGGAGTGACCATTCAAGGGCATTTATACATGCTAATAACCTGGAGGGAAGAAATGGCTCAGCACCCCAGCATCTCCTAGTCGTCTCCCCATCGAGGAGCAGTGCTTTCGGGGGGAAAGCAAAGTTTCCCTCAACATCATTTTGCAAAGGGAGATTAAGAGTGAGTGCTTACTGTGTACCATGCCTCCCAGGACAATGGTGTGCACGGAGCCCAGCCTCACTCAAACTCCCGCAGAAAGGCATGGCTGGGATGGGCAGGGTTGGGGGACAGATGGACAGGCCCCTCCAATGAGCTATGCAGTTGTGTGCCTCAGTTTCCCATCTGTAAAGAGAAGGGTTGTGGGGCCTGGCGCGGTAGCCTAGAGGCTAAAGTCCTCGTCTTGTGAGCACAAGATCCCATATAGGTGCCAGTTCGTATCCCAGCTGCTGCACTCTCCTTCCAGTGTCCTGCTTGTGGCCTAGGAAAGCAGAAGAGGATGGCCCAAGGCCTTGGGATCCTGCACCCATGTGGAAGACCCAGAAGAAGCTCCTGGCTCCTGGCTTCAGTTCAGCTCAGCTCCAGCCACTGCAGTCACTTGGGGAGTGAACCATTGGATGGAAGATCCTCCTCTCTGTCTCTTCCTCTATCCGTAAATCTGCCTTTCTAATAAAAATAATAAAGAGTTGTGCTATGGGCCCTGCAAGACTTCTACCCCTCTGGGACTCTGTTCCCCCTCCCACCCAGCAAATGAACTTGGTATAAGATCCAGGGAAACAGTGGGTCGATATGGCTGGAGATGAGTTCTTGAAGGGAGAGCAGCAAGATATTTTCTAAGGTTGGAAAGATCCCAGGGTTGGCCATGATGGGTACGTCATGGGGCCAGCCGAAGATGGAAGACAGACGTGCATGCACATGGTCCTTGCACACTCAGAGCTGAAGTCCCTGCCCTTCCCCAGCACCTCCTGCACCACTCCCAGGCTTCTCCCATTGGCTCTTTCCCGCTGCAGGCTGAACCTATGGGGCTACATCTTTCTGTCCCACTGGTAGAGAAACATCAAGTTAGAGTCTAAGGCATCTGTGCTTGGGCCATGTCATCACCAGAAGAGACAACACAATGTTGGTTCCAGGTGGTCCAGGGTGCCTGATACCACCGTGAGAACCCGGCAGATCACAGCTGCCAAGATTAGCTCATGCCTCCCACAAATATCAGCATAGTCCTGTCGGCCTGGTTAGGCATCTGGAAACATCTGAGATGCAGGTGTCGGGGACCAGAGCATCCAGTCCACAGTCAAGTTGAACCATGTCTCCATGGCACAGGGCAACATGTCTGCTACAGTTGGAGTATGGCTTGAGTGTGCCCCACAAAGCCCATGACCTGGAAGCCTGGACCCCAGGTGGTGGTACTAGGGGTTGGAGTGTGAACCTTGAAGAGGTGGGATCTTGTCAGAAGTGGCTGAGCCCCTGGATGTGCTGTCTTCAGAAAGAACTAACATGGCTCCCAACGGCCCTGGTGAGTTATCACAGAAGGAAAGTCAGCTGAGAGCACACCTGGCCTTGGTGCCAGTCCAGCCAAGTTCCTCCTCTGGCACCCACTCTATCACATGTTGAGTGTGATGAGTCCTCACTAGAGCACAGACAATGTTGGGCCTCCAGGACTGTGAGCTAAATAGTCCTCTTTTCTTTGTAAAAGGATCTACCTCGGGCTCTTCATTACAGTAACAGAAAACTAAGACGTCATCCTCAAGAGACAACTGGCTGGACACCCAGGGTGCGTATTGCCTTTGCTATCCTGGCTGCAATGCTCAGTTGCTGTTCCTGTCAGGAGTCCTGGATCTCCTCAAGCTGTCCTAAGCCCTCCCCACATCTGTGCCTCACAAGGCTTCCACGTGGGCTAGTCCCATCTCACCTTCACAATCATCTGCTGATGTCTCTTAGGCAACATCACTGTTCCCATGTTACAGAAAGAAGCTGAGCCCAGAGGGCTGGGTACTGATCCAAAACGCCCAAGGGGTTCACCTGGCCACAGCAGCCCATCATTGCTGAGCAGACTCAGGGGACCTTGGCAGTGGCTTTGCAGGAAGTGATGAACCAACAAGCAGAAAATCACACAAATGCCACAGGCAACACCAGCAACCTACCATCTCTGGCTGGCTTCCCCCCGCCCCACCCCCACAGGAGCACCCACAGGCTTCCCAAGCCCACATTCTAGACTAGAAAACACACTGGAAACAAACGGCAAAAAACAGAAATCAAACAAAGTCGGCTCCCCAACCACAGTGGAATTGCGTTAGAAATTAGCAACGGAAAACCTCCAGCTGCCTCCTGGCAGCTGGTGGGTCTCAGGACGGGGCGTCTCATGCCTGGATTCCGGACGGCCGCCATGGGCACATGGTGAGCCGTCCTCCCCGGGCCTGCTGGGTTTCGGGGGCCGCTTCCTTCGGGGTGAGTAGACCGAGGGGGGGAGGCCTCCGGGACTGGGCAGGTCCGGCACCCAGCCACTGCCCTCATTGGGCGGTGAAGGGGATTTGGGAGGGGCGCGACCTTGGGCCTGGGAATTTTAAACCTCCAGCTGCCTCCTGGCAGCTGGTGGGTCTCAGGACGGGGCGTCTCATGCCTGGATTCCGGACGGCCGCCATGGGCACATGGTGAGCCGTCCTCCCCGGGCCTGCTGGGTTTCGGGGGCCGCTTCCTTCGGGGTGAGTAGACCGAGGGGGGGAGGCCTCCGGGACTGGGCAGGTCCGGCACCCAGCCACCGCCCTCATTGGGCGGTGAAGGGGATTTGGGAGGGGCGCGACCTTGGGCCTGGGAATTTTAAACCTCCAGCTGCCTCCTGGCAGCTGGTGGGTCTCAGGACGGGGCGTCTCATGCCTGGATTCCGGACGGCCGCCATGGGCACATGGTGAGCCGTCCTCCCCGGGCCTGCTGGGTTTCGGGGGCCGCTTCCTTCGGGGTGAGTAGACCGAGGGGGGGAGGCCTCCGGGACTGGGCAGGTCCGGCACCCAGCCACCGCCCTCATTGGGCGGTGAAGGGGATTTGGGAGGGGCGCGACCTTGGGCCTGGGAATTTTAAACCTCCAGCTGCCTCCTGGCAGCTGGTGGGTCTCAGGACGGGGCGTCTCATGCCTGGATTCCGGACGGCCGCCATGGGCACATGGTGAGCCGTCCTCCCCGGGCCTGCTGGGTTTCGGGGGCCGCTTCCTTCGGGGTGAGTAGACCGAGGGGGGGAGGCCTCCGGGACTGGGCAGGTCCGGCACCCAGCCACCGCCCTCATTGGGCGGTGAAGGGGATTTGGGAGGGGCGCGACCTTGGGCCTGGGAATTTTAAACCTCCAGCTGCCTCCTGGCAGCTGGTGGGTCTCAGGACGGGGCGTCTCATGCCTGGATTCCGGACGGCCGCCATGGGCACATGGTGAGCCGTCCTCCCCGGGCCTGCTGGGTTTCGGGGGCCGCTTCCTTCGGGGTGAGTAGACCGAGGGGGGGAGGCCTCCGGGACTGGGCAGGTCCGGCACCCAGCCACCGCCCTCATTGGGCGGTGAAGGGGATTTGGGAGGGGCGCGACCTTGGGCCTGGGAATTTTAAACCTCCAGCTGCCTCCTGGCAGCTGGTGGGTCTCAGGACGGGGCGTCTCATGCCTGGATTCCGGACGGCCGCCATGGGCACATGGTGAGCCGTCCTCCCCGGGCCTGCTGGGTTTCGGGGGCCGCTTCCTTCGGGGTGAGTAGACCGAGGGGGGGAGGCCTCCGGGACTGGGCAGGTCCGGCACCCAGCCACCGCCCTCATTGGGCGGTGAAGGGGATTTGGGAGGGGCGCGACCTTGGGCCTGGGAATTTTAAACCTCCAGCTGCCTCCTGGCAGCTGGTGGGTCTCAGGACGGGGCGTCTCATGCCTGGATTCCGGACGGCCGCCATGGGCACATGGTGAGCCGTCCTCCCCGGGCCTGCTGGGTTTCGGGGGCCGCTTCCTTCGGGGTGAGTAGACCGAGGGGGGGAGGCCTCCGGGACTGGGCAGGTCCGGCACCCAGCCACCGCCCTCATTGGGCGGTGAAGGGGATTTGGGAGGGGCGCGACCTTGGGCCTGGGAATTTTAAACCTCCAGCTGCCTCCTGGCAGCTGGTGGGTCTCAGGACGGGGCGTCTCATGCCTGGATTCCGGACGGCCGCCATGGGCACATGGTGAGCCGTTCTCGGGCGGCCAGTGCGCCATTGGTGCCAGGCTCCGCCTGCTGGCCGCCCGGCTGGGGAGCTCTGGGGATTTGGTTCTTTGAGTTGCTGCTTAATTAGCTCCAGGTTGAACCCATTGTGCTTCTTGGACCTGAAAGAGGCAGTAACTCTTCCTTAGCAAAACTTGTAATCACTAATAATTCTGAGCACCAAATACCAGTCATGCAGAAGCTATGGCTTGGGGCTTGCCCTGCACAAGTAGCTCCAACAGTTGGCCAATGTGTCAACTGGTAATGGAACAGAGTAGATTAGGCACGACTGAGCAAACCTTAGCCCACAAGTAAAACTAGAAACCAGGAGGGAGCAGAGGTCATGCCGAGCTAGGCTCTTGTACCTGCTGGTCTGTGGGAGCCTGGGACGCTGAGTCACAGTGTCTAAGGCAGAGTTCGGGACAGGGGAGGGGTTATGCCAAGCTGAGTCAGAGCATCCATTGGCAGGCATGTGATCTATGCCTGGGAACGGACCCGGTTGGGGAGCAAAGGGGACAACCCTAGCTGGGCTGAGGTTCCCACCAAGAGGCGCGTGGCCTGGAAGGGGGCTGCGTTCTGATCTGGAAACAGTTGTAGTCTCCCTTGGCACAAGTGTGGACTGGGATTGGATGCACCGAACTGGGCCGGACCCCGACTCCCCCTGGTGTTCTGGAGGACCAGGGCAGATGTGGGATGGACTAGGCAGGGTCTCAAACCCCTACTGAGCCATGTGTGAGCCATACGTGGGTATGGACAAACCATGGCTGGGCTGGAACATCCAACAGCAAGCACCAGATTGGGTTGAAGGCCAGTCAGGAAAAGCCACAGTTCCTGCTATGACAGGAGGTGGACTGAGTAGGGTTGGCTCATGGACCCACTGGTAAGCGTGAAACCTGGCATTGGGAGAGGTTCTGATGGAGGAGCCTGGGCAACTCCTCTGGCAGGACACAGACCCAGCAGGTAAACGCAAGAAACATGATAGGAAACAGCCCAGAAAAGGCCATGGAAACCTACCCACTGGCATACAGTTGGCAGACGTGGGGGCAAGACCAGGCTGAATCTGTCCACATCATCCACTGGCAAATCCAGGCACCAGTGTGGGTCGACCCAGGGTCGGTCGCAACAAAGACTAGTGCACATTATGGAATGCCGAGGTGAGGTTGCCTGTACCAGAAGGGACCGCAGCGCCCAACCAGCCTGAGAACAAGAAAGGAAGTGGGCAGAGCTGGCAGGGGAATAAGGGAGGGTTCCTTTGCTGGACAGCTACTTCCGCAGGAGAGCATGGGCTGGGATGGGGGCAGACCAGACTAGGCAGAGCTACCACACCTGTGCGCCTCATGTGGACTAGATCAGGGAAAAGCCAGGCTGGGCGGATTATTCCTACTGGTGCAAACAAAATTAAAGTGGGCGAGGTTTGTTTGGGCAGCATCAACTGGAATCTGGGAGTGGGAGAGGCCTGGGAGGGAAATAGTGGGCTCATCCCTCTTGGGTTACCACTTCCACGGGAGGACATAAAACTAAGACAGCGGCTGGGGTGGAATGGGATGTGGGACAGACTGGATTACTGCTACACTTACTGGCAAACCAGGGTAGGGGGTGGGCCTGGTTGGGGTTATTGTGGGTCGCTCCAACCTAGGCTACAGCTCCCGCTGGTTTATGTGAGGGCCAAGTATGTGCTGGGCAGAACCAGACTGGACTGCAACACCCATTGGCTCCAGTGGAAGACGGGAGTGAACACAGAACCAACCCAGGAATTGCAACCACCAGCTGATTAGAGCGATGGACGGTGCCAGGCCCTGTACTTGTTGGCACATACAAGAAGTTTCTTTGGAGATCTTCCTAATCTAAATGCTGGACTCAGAACCATAACAAAGAAAAGAGCGAAGACAGACCGGGTCAACCAACCATCTATGCTATGATGGACTATGTCAATCAGTGGATTTTTCAAAGACCTCATAGTGCTTGGAGCGGCAAGATTGACAGCGATTCATAACTGTTGCAATATCAAAACCACTTGAGCAAGAACCTCAGAGCATGCCCTACACCCGGGACTTGGGGAGGGTGGGAAATTGGGTGGGCCTTCTCCCTTAAAACCCCCCTTTTAAACATGAAGGTAACAATATGGAAAACATATTAGTATTATCCAAAATTAGCAACGGAAAAACAGCTGGCAACCCAGCCCCCAGATGTCTGGAAATTAAACAAGGCACTGGAAACCACACTTGAGTCAAAGAAGCCAAGAATAGACCAGGAGCCAAACAGACTGGGGTTCCAGTCCCGGCTGTCTCCTCCTCCAGGGTGGCCCAAGACAAGTTAAAACACCCCTCTCTTCCATTTCCTTGGCTGGGGATCAGGGATCACACCCCGACCTCCCTGGGAAGGGAGGGAATAAAGAGGAAGGTCTATATCACAACTGGCTCAGTGCCCAGCCTAAGGGAGCGCTCGGTGGTGGCTGCTCTTGGGGTCACCATCCTAATGGGACCTTCCCCACTACCCTGATGGCCCCACAGCATGCAACACCCCTGTCTCCTAAGCCAGAGAAGCAGATGTGACTGCTGAAGGCTGAACCTGCCCCCTCCCAGCTCCAGCTGGTAGCCATCTGCCCAGGCAGCCCCACCTGGCATCACACTCCAAGTGCAGCCATCCCCACCACGCGGTGCCTGCTTCAAATACTGGCACAGAACACAGCTGTGCTTAGTCATCGGATGTGAGATGACGCCAGCGCTGGATGAGTGGGTGAAATCTTGCCCAAGCCTATAGGGAGGAGAACTCTGCTACAAACCTCACCAAACACTGAGAAAAAACATGGCTCATGGCACACACGGCCCAGCCATCTCAGGCTTGAGCTCTCGTTGCACAACTCAATAATAATAAAAAAAAAAAAGAAGATGTTTCTGAGGTTTGAAAAGATTGCACAAGGCTCTGACTCACAATGGCAGGGGTTACTCAAATTGGGAAAGTGTCAAAAATTCCACCAATCACAACAACATGCCCATGGAGCTCTCCCTGCACACAGATGTGACTTGCCTATGGCGAGGGCCCAGCAGCCATCTCACAATGCTGTGGACAGCTGTGGCTTAGGAAACACGCTTACTCAACAATTTGTCCTAGGAATCTAAAACAGCCGGGTATCCACAGACTCCCTAAACACACACATGTGTGTTTCAGATGAGGCAAATCTTCCCAAGTGCCCCAAGGATGGAAGCGAAACTGAGCACCCCTCCTTGGGCATCTACAAACTGACACCTGCCTGGCATCACACTCCCTGGGGAGGGCTGGTGAGAGGGGACACCTGTAAAATCTCACGCATTCCAGGCACGCAGTCCCGTCAGCAGACACCACACACTGCTCAGGAGACACAGCCGACAGCCCAGGGCGTCCATCAGCGCATGACATGCAAGGCAGTTTCGAACCCTCTCTTGCCCATGGTGCCTGGCAGATGCCAAGGTGGCCCTCTCCTGGGAGGTCTGCCCACCTATTCTAGTTAATGAGGGCTGGAGTGTCCTCCTCCTTCCAATTGAGGCCTTGTCAGGGCCTTGGTGGTGACGAAGGTCACCATCATCAACTCATAGCAAATACAGATGCAATCCTAGGAATGCCTCAGGCACGGATACAGACACTGTAGGGCAACCCCTCCAGCCCACCACAGCTCCAAGAGGTGGTAGGGGTGGGGACAGGGGCCTCTGAAGAGAAACAGAGACCTTAGTGACGGGATGCAGCCCCATCCCAAACAAAGGAGTGACGTGCCTTCAGATGCCCTGCCTTCTCATTGAGCACGACTCACCATAAGCACCTGCAGCTCAGGGGCCACTATGTCTTAGCTCTGCATCCCCATACCTGATAAAATTCTGAGTATATAACACGTGTTCAATAAATGCCCCAAGTGAATCTAGAGACAGAACTCATGTCATTGCCTCCAGAAGTTCAACTCTGTATTCTTCCAGCACCTTCGGACCACGCTTCGTGCTCCCAAGTACAGGCAGCCCAGTTCAAGACAGGCGGCAGCCACTCAGCGCCAACCGGGGCTCTAACCACCCCTAACTGGAAGGAACAGAAGTAACTTGGAGAAGCCAGCCAAGCCTTCAGAAGAGGAAGGGAGGGGCTGATGTTCTCACATCGTGGCACATCTGGCCAGGGAGCACTTCAGGGAGCTTCCGGTCCAGACCCCTCACCACTGGACCTCCAGGACGTCAAGGAGGGTGGCCCACACAGGTGACAGCCCGCACGAGGCCAGACAGGTGGCAGGCCTGCAGCCCCACCCCCTCTCCACAAAGAGCCCTCACCACCCACCTGCCAAGCGGGAGAATTTCACTCTAAGCCTGGCCAGGACTATTTATTCACGAGAAACATAAGCTCATGGAAAGTCTGGTTTCTGAATCCAAAACACAAAAGTCATCCAGGATTACAGAACCCCAATCACAAACCGGGTCCAGGCCTGTAGCGTTGAGGCCTGTGCTGCCCCCACTGCGGTCGCCTACAGACTGCAGTTATTTTAAGCTCTGGGCCAAGCTATTTACGGCTCTCCTGGATGCAGTGAACTAACTCGGATGCTTGGCGCTCCATCCCACTAACTTACTAACTTTACAAATCCTTCGTGTTCGAGCTGTTCAGTGAAACCCGTGGGGCAATAAAAGAAGGTAGCCAATCAGAATGGAACAACACCTCACACGCAGCTCAAGACCTTTGACAGTTTCCATGTTTCAAAAATGACCGAGAGCTGGTCCCCAAGGACACTGGACACTTCTGAGGCAACAAGAGACAGCGTCTGAGTGGCCGACGATGGGCAGGCTCCCCAACACACACTGAATTTTAATAGTTTTAGGTTAGGCCCAAGCGACCGCTGCGCTTTCTTCCAGGGTGTGAAATACTAGCTTCCTGGGGACAGCCACTGCTTCGTTCCAGCCTCCATGGTCACTTCAAGGCTGCCACTCAAGAGGAAAGCACATTTTACAAACTGACCCGGGGAGCAGGAAGCAAAGCAACCACCTAAAACCACGGCTCTTCACCAAGCACAGCCAGCCACAGCCCAGGGACTTTGGGCTGAGAGCAGAGCAACTGTGCCCTGAACGCTTTCATGGGGGAGTAGCTGGGGACCTCCCAGCATCTTTACAGGCTGCTGTCCGGGGCAGGGTGGGCTCCCTGGAGGGGGACTCCAGCGAGAAAGCGCCCAGGTTTCTGTCTTCTGGGCAATCTTGTCCGGGTGTCTTCCCTGGTCCTGTATGCATTTTCAGCACTTGGCACCATGCTTCCCGGATGAGCTTTTGGAATGTTTGGGAATTGGGAAGGACCCCTCTTTCCTCTGCAGCGCTGCAGGCGCTGGGACTGCAGCTGAGATGCAGCGTGATAAAGCCTGTACCACACATCTTGCCTTTCTTTAGCCAGAGTTGCCTGGACAGCAACTGGAGGTAACCCTGTGTCTGTGTTCCTGACCCCGTTGGGTGGGAACCTGACTGGTCCTGGCTTTCCTGTCAAGACCATGGCCATCTGAGCACTGACGATTTCAGCTGTTAGCTCGTAATCTCCATCACTCTGTCAACCGCACAGCACAGTGTCTATAATGAACTGCCAGAGGCACGAGTTCAGGTCCTGCGCAAGGGACACTGACTGCGTGCCAGGTGTAGCATGGAGAAGCCTCAGCACACACCACATAGGCTGGCTGGGAGAACAAAAAAAAGATATGCTTGGCAGAGAGTAAACAAAATAAATTAACATTTACCTACCACTAATCGCAATTCCATTTTTTTTTACTTATTTATTTTTATTGGAAAGTCAGATATATAGAGAGGAGGAGAGACAGAGAGGAGGATCTTCCTCCCGATGATTCACTCCCCAAGTGGTCACAACAGCAGGTGCTGTGCCGATTCGAAGTTAGGAGCCAGGAACTTCTTTCCGGTCTCCCACGCGGGTGCAGGGTCCCAAGGCTTTGGGCCGTCCTCGACTGCTCTCCCAGGCAGGGAAGCAGGGCCGCCGGGATTAGAACCAGTGACCACATGGGATCCCAGCACATTCAAGGCGAGGACCTTAACCATTATGCAATCATGCCGGGCTCTTGTTTATTTTTTCATAATCTCTGTGACTAACAGTGGGAAGTGGCAGGTTTTGCTCTCGGGTATAACTGAGTGGTTTTCCATGTCAAACCTTGAAAGCAACACCGGCTTCTGGAACGGAAGCTTTGCCTTCGTTTCCGGAACATTCTGAGAAGTCCTGTGAAACACCTTGCAGGCGACAGTGCTGGCACTACGGCCTGCTCACGCTCCCGGTGACCCCCCAGTCTAAAGGCAGCCCCATCTCTTCCCCCGGTACAACCTGCTCTAAGTTCTCACAAGCTTTGTGGCTTCTCAAACAAGCTAGTATCTGAAACCACAAAGCCCGCTCACCTTGGCACAGGTGACCAACTTCACACCTCTAACTCAACTGAAGCCCTTTGGGAGCCCTGCTAACTGCCGTCCATCTGTCCAGCCGGAGCAGGTCACCAGCTGCCTTCCTCTTACAATGACGTCAGCTGACCTGCCGTGCGCACAGACGCAGGCAACTGCAGCAGAGACCCCTCCAGGGGCGGTGTGCTGGAAGGACAGGGGCACAGAAAGCAATGCTCACCATCAAGGCAAGCCATGGAGGCTGTGTGCCACAAAATCCTGCTACCACCCATTTGCTTACCCACTCACTAACCTACCAAGTGCCAGGCAGACACACTGAGGATGCTGTCACACCCCCACCTTGCCCTCCACTGCAAGGCACCGGTGCCGGGTCTTCTGGGACTGCTCCAAGCCAGTGCACACAGGAGACTGCTGTGGGTATGATGGCCGGCGAAAGATCCGTTTCTCTCTGCTTGGTGACTCAACTCAGCTGAGCAAGGCTGGTCAGTGACTCGGCCTCCTGGCAATCGATGAAGCAGATCACGCAGCACCGGTGACGCAGAGCGACAGCGACAGCCGGCTTGTCTGCCACACACCCGGCTGTTCTCACGCTACCACCCAGATGATAGCAGCGGCCTCAACCCCGGCACGTTCTGCACTCTACTGCCAGGTTGAGTTCGACACCAGCCACCCTCTAGGATCTCCTGCCTCTTTAGCGACCAACCTGGGTCACCCCTGCTGCCCTCCCCAAAAGTGCCTCCCACCACTGCTGGCCACACACACCCAGTCTCCTAAAGCAGACTGGGATGCGCTTCCCAGCCTTCTGGAAAACTCCACCCCTCTCTGCCTGCCCCTTTCCCACGGCCTGGGGGGTTGAGCCATGGGCTGCCTCTGTGCCAGGGCCGCTGGGTTCCCATCCAGGACAGTGACCCTTGCCGGGTGATTCAGCCCCCATTTCCCTAAATGAAGGCCTGGAATGAAGGCCATGGAAGCCAGCTAAGGTGACAGTGGGCACATCTGGCACACTCTGACTGGGTACTCAGTGGCTGTGCATTTCTGTCACAATGCTCTCTACCCTGACCAGGTCGTGTCATGAGGGCTGTGCCCATGGAAACCCATCTGCACTTCCTCCCTACACCATTCTGGCACCTTCCACTCCACAGGAGCCAACCTGTGCTAGTCACACCGGATGGTATTCCTACAAAGAACCTATACCAGCCGCCCTGTGCTAGGCTCCCCCACCTCTCTCCACACACCATCTATCCTGAGCAGGTGGCAGTGGGTGCACACAGCAGCTGCCGGCCAAGGGCACTGCCCAGCCTGCTGGCCAATCCCCACACTGCTGGCCCGGCCCGGCCCAGATGAACTCCCTATTGGTCCACGAGGAAGCATCTTCCCTCCATCTCGCTCTCCCTACGGGGAGAGGGAGACATCTGGCTACCACCCTCTCCCCCTTCTTCCCCATCCCCAGGAAAGATGCCTGAGGAGGAGGATACACTTCCTCCACATCCAGCCAGCATCGGCCAAACCCATGAGCTTGTGCGAAAACAGTCACTTTTATTTTGGTCCGATTGGCTCAAAACAAGGAGAGCGGCCGCTGGGCAGTGCCAGCGCCTCCCGCTGCGGAAAGGCCTGTGGTTCCCCAGCACCGGCCCTGTCCCCGGGGAGCCCATCTGGGGGAAACCGCGGGGATGGCCGCGCAGCTGTGAGCCCTTCCAAAGGCTTGAAAACGCTTTTACAGAGTTTACGTGATCAAAGCCACACGGGGTTCCTTTTTAACGCGGAGGAGGTGAAAGTAGAGAGAAGGGAAGGCAACAGAAGGCGTTCCCGGAGTTCCCCAGGATGCTCGTATCAAGCCCCCTTCCCGGTCCTCAACTCCTTTCCATATGCCCACATGCTCCGCGTCCCGCACGCATCGTGGTTCTCCACGCAGAGGACCCAAGGGTAGCCACAGGCGGGACGCTCCTACCGGCTCCGGACCACGGGGCGCTGCGGTGGCGTCACCGATCCCGGCCTGGGCATAAAGTGCAGTTCCAAGCGAGCCCACGGAGCACTGCCACCCCAGGGTCCCCTGCCTCCCTGCCAGTCCCCGTGACAGAGTATCCCGAACGTCCTCGCAAAGTTTGGTGGCCCCTGCTTGCCCTCCCGTCCCCCGGAGACAGGTCCCCGGCCAGAACGGAGTGCGTGGGGAACCGCCCGGGGCGCGCTGGGGTACCTTGGCCGCAGGCTCCACGCTGCAGGACGATGACCGGAGGCTGCTGCAGCCTCTCGGAGCGACGGCTGGCGGCACGCAGTTGGCACAGGTTGGCGTAGGTGTTGGCGTCGCTACCGCACACCGGCTCGTTGCTGGCACACACGCAGACGCCGGCCTGCGAGCGCCGCCGCACCGTGGCCGAGGCAGGCACCCCGAAGGACACCACGCACTGCAGCCCCTCGCCGCACGGGCCCTCCTGCAGGCCGCACGCCGCGCCCTCGGGCGCCCCGCACACCTCGCAGCAGCCGCAGGCGTCGCGGACCCGGCCGCCCTCGCAGTTGGCAGGCGGCGGGGCGCAGCGCGCCGGCTCGCAGCGCTCGGGACAGCCGGCGGCGGGGCCGGTGGAGGCGGGCGCCGAGCGGCCGGCCCGCGGTGGCTGCGCCCAGGCGGGAGCCGCCGGCAGCAGCAGCAGCAGCAGCAGCAGCAACGGAACGAAGAGCACGGTGCGGGCGGACTGCATGGCGGCTCCGACGGCGGCGGGCTGGGCGCGGGCCGGAGAGCGGTGCCGGGGAGAGCTCGGGCGGGCCTCGGGGGCAGCGGGTGCGAGTGCGCGCGGCCGGCCGGGCCAGCCCATTGGCCTCGCGGCCGTGACGAGCCGCCCTGGGGACGGGCACGGCGCCCGGGAGGGGGGCCGGCCGGATGGCGAGCAGGAGGGCGGGCGGCTGGAGCCGGGCCCGCCCGCGGCGGGGGCAGGGCGGGCGGCGCCGGGGCGCGGTGGGGCTCGGGCGAGGCGGAGCCGCCCCCTCGCGGGGCTCGGGTTCCAGGTTTACACTCCCCGCGAATTCGCCTCCCGCCAGTTCCCCTGCCAAGAAAAACGACCCTGGAACTGCCGGGATGGGCTACTAAGGGAACCCTGCAGCCACTCCGCGGGCCGACGCCCGAGAAAGTTCCCGCAAATCGGGGTGCTGAGGACACACCCGGCAGCGCGTGTGTGCCCCACTGGCCGCGGTCACGCGCTGGAGCTGACCCCGGTGCGCAACCTCGGGGACGCGACCCTGGGGCCTGCGAGCCGCCGCGGAGCGCGGGGCTGCAGGTGTCTGATTGTCCTCGGAAGTTTCCGTGCGCGCCATCGGTGCGGCGGGAGCCTAGGGAGGCGCGCTTTCCCGTGGAGGTTTGTTCACGGCATGGTGAGGCGAAGCGTTTTGGTTACCAAGTGTACACACCCGCCTTTGATTTCCATCCTTTGGAGCAAGGGCTACCCCAGGGCCAGAGTCGCGCCCGACTCGCATCTGAGGGCTGGAAACCGAGGAGAGGACCTTCCCACCTGCCTGCCTTTGGGTAGCTCCCTGTGCACACGTCCCTTATATAATGAAAATAGCTCGAAAAGTGAAACTCAAATACAAGAAAGCCTCTCCCGAGTGTGCTAGCATCCAGGGCCCAGAGAGGCCCCTCGGACTAAAGGCAGAGACTGGAGTCCCAGCAGTCCTGTGGGCAGGAGAAAGATATGGGAGGCCCCAGTCCGGCTGCCTGGACCCCACAGCCGCATTTGGTAAGGGCAGTGCTGGGAAGGCAGGTGCCTCAGGTTACCGAGGCCCCCCGGCCCCGGCTTCCAGCTGGCTGTGATTAGCAACTGAAAAGGGGAGGAAGCTAGTGAGAGAAGCCTGTCAACAAAATGTGGAGTCCTGAAGCCTACAGCCAGGTCCCCATTTTACAGCCAAAGGAGGTGGTTGGGGGTCGGAAAGGGCCAGGACACCTTCCAAGCCCTCTATGCCTGCAAACCCTAACGTCCAGCGTGCAGCCCACTGGTCGGACTGCAGTGTGAACCGGCTGCTGGACTGTGACCAGCTCCCACCCCAAGTGCCTGCCCTCACAGAAGGGTTAAGTCTCCGCAGGAGTCACTGAGTCCTCATCACCCCCCTCTTCCACTCCCTGCAAACTTCACTGCCAGGTGCTGAATAACTGGCACCTCCTCCCCAGTGCAGAAGCTCCTTGACTCACTCATGCTTTGCCCAGCAGGACCTGGACAGGCTGCTAAAGAGCCTGGGGAGCTTTGCCAGGGAACCGGTAGCAGCCGCACAGCTCCCTGAGGGCCGACAGCCAGTCCCGAGATGCTCTCTGCTCAGTACTTGTCAGCCCCATCTAGCACACGCCTCAGCCACCCTCTGTAGCCCCAATCCAGCGATGCCACCATTACTGCCCTATTCACTCCGCCTCCGGTGGGGCAAGGGAGGGAGAAAAGGGACCCCACCCCTCATCTCCAGCCCCGAAGCAGTCCCAGAAGCACCTGCTGAGCTGCAGCCTGGAGCAATGAGGATGGGTACGTGCCAAGCGCCAAGGCCACGTGCTGACATCTCTCCAGGAGTGTGAGATGGCACTGGGCTGCATCAAGAGCAGGCCGGGCCAGAGGACCAGATGACAGAGAAGTGGGGTTCATAAAGAGCCACCTGGCACAGGCTTGGGACAGACCAGCGCGGGGTCATCTCCCAGCTGAGACTTCTGCCCGTGCACCCCGCTGTGTTCCTGACACAAAGATGCAAGAAGCCCCTCTGACACTGAGGGGAATGACAGTGCTGCCAGGAGGACTGGGCTGGCAGTGTGTGTGTGCCTGTGGGTCGTTCCTGCATGTCCACACGTGGAAGGAAGCAGAATAAATCAGATGAAACCAGGTGTCGCGAGCCAGTCACTGGGCTTCCCTCAGCCCAGCTTCTTACGTTTGACCTCCGAGGTCATATCTCTCTCTCTCTCTCTCTCTCTCTCTCTCTCTCTCTCTCTCTCTCGCAGATGCTCCCCACACATGCCCGCTCTTAAAGACCCAGCTCTCATTCTGGGTCCTGGAATGGGGAGGGGATTTTCCCAAGGAAAGGAGGTTTTGCAGCTGGTCTAGTTCCCAGCTTCCTCTGTGATGTGGAGAGAGGCCCTGGCTTACAGCATTTCAGCTTCGATTCTGCACACAGTCGGGCCTATTCACGGGTAATGAACAATGCAGAGCGTGGCTGCCAAAGCCATCGTCAGGAAATAAGGCTCCGCACGGCCGCAGAGCCCAGCTGCCGGCCGGCCGGAGAACAGGTCTCTCGGCTCCTCTCCTCCAAACATGCAAAGACCCCAGAAATGGTGGGGCTCGCACTGCCCTTCCCGGCCCGCAGGTCCTAGAACCTGAGAAGCCATCTTCAGCCTTTTGGCCTTCCCTTCCTCCAATCGGGAGTCTCCAGGACTGGGCAGATAAAGTGAAGGCCCCCAGAGGGACTGCAGAGACCTCACCCCATCTGCCAGATTGGTGGTATGCGTGCCAGACCAGCAGGTGGGGGTCCCATTCTCCCATTGGAATGGGACCTTGGCCAGAGACATGCACCCCAGACCTCTGACAGCAAGCACTCCTGGTCAGACCTTCCTGATGACAGTCCCCTGGAGGTTCCGTTGGTTTCATTTGAGAGATGGTTTTGCCACTAGCTCAATCCTGGGGCTGCAGTGTTAAATGACTCTCCTCGGCACCCAAGGCACTCAGAGTCTAGAATTTTCTGGAACATTCTCTGTGCTGTCCCGAGGGTAGCCACTGACTAGGTTGACTGCTGAGCATTGGGAATATCAAGTAGCTGCACGTCTGTATTCCATGTGGCTAGTTCCTCTTGCTGGAGAGACAATAAAACAAAGGCAGCGTGTTGCCATGGGGCACAGTTGGGTTTGAGGTTGGGCTCTGTCTTGGGGAATGGAGAGGGCAGAGTGGAAAAGTTGTCAGCTGGGGTAGCATTCGGAGCTTGGAAGTGTGGCTGCAGGCAGGAGGGGTCACAGGCACAGCAGAGGTGTTGGGAGGGGAGCAGAGCTTGGCCTGGCCGCAGCTGGCTCTGGCCAGCCTCCTGAAGTTTTTGGACTTGACACTAAAGCTGATGAGAAATTCCGACTGGTTTTTACGAGATGTTTCTGGCAGGATCACCACGCTGCAGTGTGGACGGTAGACTGAAGGAGAAATGAGTTCCCTAACATGCTTCTTAAACGTAGACGTGTTGTTAGATTCTAGGCTGAAGATGCCATGGCCATAACCCAGAAGAACACCTTCCGTTAGCTTTCTAATAACTGCCTCACAGCAGGCCGACCGCTTCCGTGCAAACATTCCCTTCAAAACAAATGCAAAGGTGAGGATGTTTAAGCTGATTCTGAAAGAGGCCAGCGTCGCGGCGCAGGAAAGCCGGTTTGTGTCCCAGCTGCCCCACTTCCAATCAAGCTCCCTTCTCACGGCCTGGGAAGAGCAATGGCACCCACAGGAGAGATGAAGGTCAAGTTCTTGACTGAACGTGGCTATGTGGAAAGTCAGTCAGCGCAAGGACTCTCTCTACCTCGGCCCTCCCTCCCCCACTTCTCTCTCTATAACTCTGCCTTGCAAAATAAACAAAACTTTCAACAATATAAAATATTTCTGAGAATTCTGAAGCACTTTTAGATTAGCTTTTCTAACAACAAATCATAAAACAGGCACGTGTCGTCGTGAGTAGGCCCTTCCAAACCAACCCCAGGCCTGCCTGCTGCTTGCTCCCTGGCCAATCTTGCAAGTCTATGTACTTTGAAGATTGCAGTTCAGATTTTTTGCGAATTTAGACCAAGCTTTGCCTTAAGTCAGTTGCACAGGACCCACCATCAAGGCTCGCATGCCTTGGCTCCTTTCCCAGTATTTACTTTAGAAAATTAATTCTTCACTCTCAATAATGAATTAGCAGACAGACATAGTTGCAGCAAAAGACCGGGCAGCCACCAACGTGTAATGAATGACAGCTGGTCAATTTTCTGTTCTTCCTGAGCAAACAAAACAAGGTCACATTTAGAACATGCTGCCTTTGAGGCAAAACTGTTTGATTTTGAGTCAAGGAAATTATGACCCAGGATGTTAAGTGTGCGTGTAAAAAGAAAATTGCCAAAGGGGAGGCGGCCAACTTTGGTTTACTTCCTCGACTGTGGAGGCACTGTGGGCCCCACTCAAGGCCACCGGTCAAGAAGCAAAAGCAGTCAGTGAGTTCATGTGGTGCCATGACCTCGAAGCCATTTGGAGGACAGTGTTCTAAACCAAGCTCCTTTAGGGAGGTTCAAGTCCTCATTCTGTCCGCTTGCATGGTTATTTTCCTGCACACAGTCCAGTGGGCTCCACTGGCTAAGGAGTGGACCCCATGAGCAAAGCAAAGCTCTGAGGGTCTAGGAAAGAGGGCAGAGACCGAAGACTGCCCTGAACCAGGACAGAGGTCGCCAGGCCCAGCCCACGTGCCAGGCACCTGCTCCGACGTCTGTGGACTTCTGCCCACCCAGTCACTCTTCCCACTGCATCTTCCAGCTCCTTTGACTGACACGTAGTGAGCAAATGCCCTGGAGATCCTGTAACCCCTAACTCCCCAGCTATGGAGAACTTGGACCTTGCCATGAGCCAGAGGAAGGCTGGCTGAGCCCTGGCCCTGTGTGTGCCTCCCTGTGGCCAGGGCTACCCGGCCCAGGGTCTATGGAGGGACACACAAACACAGACCTTGCCTCTACTGTTTCGCTCTCCCAAATGGCTGCAATGGCAGAGCCAGTGCCAACTGGAAGCCAGGAGTCAAGAACTCCCTCTGGGTTTCCCCCAGTCCTGCAGGAGCCTGGTGAGTGAGGGACGGGATGAGGGCGCTGGGAGTGGGTTTCAGCAACAAGGAGCCCAGGCATGCCACAGAGACACAGCATACCCCCTGCCCATGGCCAGCCTCCTCCCTTCTCCACCTGGGCCCAGCCAGGCCCTCCCAAGATGGACATGAAGGGCACACATGTCATTAGGGAGGACTCAGTCCTGGAAAAGCCCGCCTCCTGCGTCTTCAGGCGGTATGTTGTATTAATTGGATCACATCTTAATAACGATGATGAAAACTCGAGGGGTGTGACTGAGAAACCCTGGGGTCTCTGAGTGGACACCCAGGAGCAGCAGGGCTGAGAACCCATCAGGTCATTCCCACTGCCAGCCAGCCACTAGGTGGTGAGTGCTCACTCAAACCGCCAGTGGCTGCACAGCCAGTGGGAGGGCCTCCAATTCTGCCATCCTAGGAGTGGTCTTTGCCTTCTTCACCCTCCCTCCGAGAGCCAGGAAGCCTGTCTTGCCCACTGTGCCCAGACAGTGCCAGCCACATGGCCTGCCCCCGGCCGTGTTCATCGGGTATCCGCAGCAGAAGCCTGGGACAGCACTGCAGGAGTGTGGTTTTCATTTTCAGGGACTTGCTCCCCCTCCACTTGAGCCCTTTACTGATGTGGCTTTCAGCTGTCTGTGCTCCCGGATGGGGCAATGGCGTGCCACCAGCCCAGTGTCTGCCCGATGAGTCATGCAGGGGTACTTTTCCACTGGGCCTGCTGCCACAACTGCCTCCTGCATCCTTCACCAGAGCCCGGTCTCCTTGCATGCTGGAGACCTGGCGCTCTCCCTGGAGCCTCTGCTTCTCACGGGCAGTTTTTCTGGACACTCATGCCCAGCCGAGGACCTGGCTTCCAGTCACAAAATCAGCCTCCCCTTCATGAATGAATGAAAGAATGAATGAATGAATGTATCAGCCCACCTTGGAGAAATCAGGCCAGGCATCCCACCTTCCCTCCAGGATGATCTGCAGCTTATAAGGAGGGGGAAGAGAACTGGCCCCAAACCTCAACCCTGCCCCTAGGACTCCTAAGGTCTGCCACAGCGGTGCTCCCTGCTGGGAGCAGGTTAGAAAGCTGTGCCTCCCGGGGCCCCGGGTGGCCTCCACGGGACAGAGGAAGGAAGTCTCTGGGTAACCACTGTTGGTTGGGGCAGACAATGATGAGCAGAATCTTCCCCTTTTTATTGTCTGCCCCATCCAACCTGGCGGGGTTGGGCAGCTGAAAACAGAAGGAAGGATACAGAAAGTCTGCCCCACGCACGCCCCACCACTGGGCTCCACTGGCAGAGGCTCACTCTGCACGCCAGACCCCCAGCTGTGTGTGGTCCTCTGCTCCAATCTGTCCCCTCTGAGCGCTGCCTCTGGGCCACCATGACTGGATCCTCCACATAGCTGAGTGTCAACCAAGTGCTCAGTACTGAAAGATGACAAAAAGCTATTCCAAACCCTTATTTTAAAAATTGTATATTTATTTGAAATGCAGAGTTACAGAGATAGAGAGGAGAGAGAGCCTCTTCTGCTGGTTTGCTCTCCAAATGGCTACAATAGCCAGGCCTGGGCCAGGCTGAAGCCAGAAGTCACAGGCTTCTTCCAGGTCTCCCGTGTGGGTGGCAAGGGCCCAAGCACTTGAGCCACCTTCTGTTACCTTTTCCAGGCCATTAGCAGGGAGCTGGATTGGAGATGGAACAGCCAAGGTATGAATTAACTGGTGCCCGTATGTTGGCATCACAGGTGGTGGCTTTACTTGCTACACCACAGCACTGGCACCCAAATCTGTGTTTTCTTATGACAAATGTATGTTCTTGTAAATCCTCATTTTAAAACGAGGAGGTGAATGGGGTGTGCATTTGACATCCTGTATCTGAGCACCTGAGTTCAAGTTCTAGACCTGCCTCCCATCCAGCTTCCTGCTAATGTGCCCCCTGGGAGGCAGCGAGTACTGACTGAAGTGGCTGGTTCTTGGAGACACTGGCTGTCTTGACACTGTTCTTGACTCCCTGGCTCCCGGCATCAGCCTGGCCAGCCCCAGCTGTTACAGCCACTTGAAGAATGAACCACAAGATGGAAGTATGTATGTGTATGTGTGTGTGTGTGTTTCTCTGCCTTTCAGATAAATAAAAACAGAAAAATAAACAATTTTGGTAAAGTATGGATTTTTGCATACCTTTTAATTCCCCAGTACATTTGCTCATCTTTTTAAAAAGGAAACTTGACATTTCTGGAAAAGCTCTTACGGTGCCTGGACAGGGCTTGGTTGCTCTCTTCCTGTTTTCCCAGCTTCACCTTTCCCATCCCTGCACTTCTGCTTCTTGTCATAAGGAAATAACCTGGCAAGCTTTATAGAGAGGGCATGCCTCCAAGGGGCCCTTGAAAATGGTGTTTGGTTGTCACAATGTACTTTTGACAATCATAAGGACAGTTTAGCAATAGCACACAGCTGGACAAGCAAATAGGTCCATGGCAGAGTAAGGAATCCGAAGCACTTAGCCATATGCAAGTCAGCAAGGGCGTTAGCTGCAGTGTCGTTGGGTTAGGAGCCCTCTCCGTCTACAGTGCTGCCCAACTGGCTACTAAGCATGGGGAGAGAGGATGGACTTTGGTTCTACACACACATCAAACAAAAACGTGGATTTGAAGTGGGTCATTGCTACAGATTTGAAAAGTGAACACAGAGGTGTAGGGAAAAAAGAGCTCAGGCAGAAAAGTACCTCTAGGACCTTGCAGTGGGCTAGACGCATCTGAGACACAAAACTCATCAGCCATGAGCACTGAGGGGAAAACGGGCTGCCAACACGACCCGATGAAGATGAAGATGCTATGTCCATTAGCGATTAAAACCCCAATGAAAAGATAGCCACTACATCGGGCTTACCATAAGAGTTCATATTCAGCATATACAAGTCAAAGACAGTAAGCACACAGTGCATTAAGAAGCCAAACTGGCCCAAGGCTTTACACAGGAAGACCCATAACATCAGGAACACACTTATGGAACCAGCAAGGAGACACATCCCCTAGGAAAGGCTCAAGGGACAGAGACTCAGGCAGTCCGAGGCTCCCAGTGTCCAACCGTACGCCACATAACCCTCTGCCCAACAGTGTGGTGAGGTGCCACGCTCATGATGGCCGCTTCTGGGATGGCATCCCAGTACAGACCAAAGATGGAGGACCTGCAGGTATACTTCCAGTCTAGGTACCTCAGAGTCCATCCATAGGGAGGGTGACCTTGGCCAGCCTGACCTCACCCTTCCCTTTTTCTTATTAAAGATTTATTTTATTTTTATTGGGAAGGCAGATATACAGAGAGAAAGATCTTTGGTTCATTGATTCACTCCCCAAGTGGCTGCAATGACCAGAGTAGAGCCGATCCAAAGCCAGGAGCTTCCTCCAGGTCTCCCACGCAGGTACAAATACAGGGTCCCAAGGCTTCGGGCCATCCTCGACGGCTTTCCCAGGCCAAGAAGCAGGGAGCTGGAAAGGAAGTGGAGCCCTCACCCATGGGATCCCAGCAGATTCAAGGTGAGGATTTAGCCACTAGGCTATCATGTCAGGCCCAATCTCACCCTTTTAAAGAGAGGTCAGTCACCCCTGTGTTTCAAGAGATTGTTCTGCTGGCTTTCAGGAAGCCACAAGTTACACACTACACAGAAGTTAATTTGGGCAACCACCGTGTGAGCGCTATGACACAAGCACCCCAAGTTCCCACAGCCTTTGGTCCCCCACACCATGTGTCTACAAATATCTAGCCTGGGGAGGAGTTGGACACTCAGTTCCCAGAGGGCAACACCACTCCTATGGCCAAGGCTTGCGTGTTGCACAGAGCCTGGCATGTTGTAGGAGCTTCAGAGAGAGAGCCCATCGATTGATTCACTCCCCGAAAGTCCTTAAGCGCCGGAGCTGAGCAAGGCTGAAGCAAGGAGCCAAGGAAGCCACCCAGACCCCCACTGTGAGTGGCAGGGACCCCTTCATTTTGCTCCGTCATTGCTGCCCCCCAGGTCTGTGTTAGCAGGGAGGTTAAGGCACAGCCAGAGCTGGATCCAGATGCTCCGGGGTGGGACCCGGGTATCTTACCCATCAGTCTAAAGCCTACCCCTGGGCACATTTTAAATTAATTCAGGAAGATATGCTCTGTGAAGCAAGAATCAAACCTATGGCCCCTAAAGCCAAACAAGGCCCCTGCACTTTCCCAGTTCTACTCACAGGAATGTTGTTTGTACGCAGCTGTCAGCTGAAAGGTGGGATGTGGGGACACAGATTTGCTGGCTGTCCCTTTCAGGATGTAGACTGTGTGGTCACTATCGACACCGTGCCATGCTGCTGGCACCCCTGTGCAGTAGGCTGCATCGCCCGTTGCATTAGGTAAGCCATGCATGTGAAAGTGCTTGACTGCCCTTTACTTAATAAGCTGCCCGTGCCATATGAAACCTAATACTCCCCGGGCCCCTGGATGGCCAGCCCCACCAGCTCCTTGTCTCTGGTCCATGCGCTGGGAGCTTTAGTGTGTGTGTCATTTCTGGGCAAATTTTGAGGAGGGATCACTCTTGGCTGTCCCGTTTCTTCTCCCCTGCCATGACCACCACACGTTTTCCAGATAGAAGCTGTTCTCTCTCTCTCTTTTTTTTTTTGCTTCCAGGATGGAAATGACAAAAGCAGAGATTAGGAAACCCACACTCCACTCAGTTCAGCTCATTACTAAGACGCTGTCTGCAGCCATGCCAGGATTTGTTTTTTGGGGGAGTGGTTGGATAACAGTCACCCTCAGTAGAGTGAGGCGACACCTCATTGTGGTTTCCCTGATGGCTAGTGATCCTGACCCTTCTCTCATGTGTCTGCTGGCAATTTGCATTCTGTCATGCCAGGTCCAGAATAGCACAGAATAGCAGGGAGCCAACTCACAGTCAAGTTGAATTTATTACAAATTAGTAAATTCCATGGAATGGCTCAATTGGCTAATCCTCCCCTCTCAAGTGCTGGAATCCCAAATAGGCACTTGTTCATGTCCCTGCTGTTCCATTTCCCTTCCAGTGCCCTGCTTGTGGCCCAAAGCCTTGGGACCCTGTACCCACGTGGGAGACCTGGAAGAAGCTCCTGGCTCCTGGCTTTGGGTCAGCTCTGGCCATTGCAGCCATTTGGGCAGTGAAACAGCAAATGGAAGACGTTGTCTCTCCTTCTCCCAGTAAATTTGCCTTTCTAATACAAATAAGTAAATCTTTTAAAATTAATAAATTCACAGATGTGGCCAGCGCAGACAGAAGATGTAAGTGGCAAAGACACAGTCTTTCTGCAGGCTGGGTCTTTTACAGTGTGAGGGGGTGGGGTGTTCAGAGGGCTGGGAGAGCTTGGCAGAGTGGAGAACTGGTTGGGCACCTCAGCTGTGGTTGGCCTTGTGCTCTGGAGGTAGTAGGGTAGTCGGGAGGAAATGGAGAAGAGGAGTTGGTGGGACGGGTTAGATTGTTCTTTTGCAATGCAGTGTCAGAGACCCTGTGGAAGATTGTCTCTTTATTATCCCTGGGCCTCAGGCTGAAGCTCCTGTCCTTGCCCCATCCTTTGAAAAATCACCCTTTGAAAAAATGCCTGTTCATCTCCCTTGCCCATTTCTTCACTGGGTTGTTTCTTTTGTTGCTGTTGAGCTTCTCAAGCTGCCTGTGCACGCTGGACATTAATCCTTTATCAGATGCTCAGTTTGCAAATACTTTCTCCCATCCTGTCAACTGCCTCTTCACTTTGCTCATTTTTTCCTTTGCCGTGCAGAAGCGTCTCAGCTTGCTGCAATCCCATTTGTCTGTTTTTACTTTTCCTGCCTGTGTTTCTGGGGTTTCATCCAAGAAGCCTTTCCCGGGGCCAATGTCTTGCAGCATTTCCCCTCTGTCTTCTCTCTTGCAAAAGAGGTGACTTATGAGGTGGCGTGCTTTGCAAGCACCCCAGAGGCCAGCAAAATGTCTCATTCGAAAGAAGCCCTTGAAAAACACCAATTGAATTTAATTAAGCTCAGTATTTTTTCTGCCAGGGATTGGGGTCGGGGAGAACTGTGTGAGCACAGCCAAAGCTATTCTGTGCATCAAATGTGAGCCAAACTGTATTGTGTCAGCAAAACTCCAGAGCAACTAGGGCTGCCACAGAACTGTCCTGGAGCTGTTTCCAGAACGTGAATGAAACCCGTGCTCAGTGTGAGTGCCTTCTCCTCCTCTGGGGGGCGCTCCTACGCAGGAAAAAGACACACTCTGGTGGCAGGAAATGGGAGGCGAACAGGAAGCAGAGATGCCACCGCTGCACTGAGCCTTCAGAGGTGGCATGGGGGACATCAGCAGGTGGCCTGAGAGAACCTGCAGAGGCCAGGGGAGAGACGACGGACATTCCCAATGTCAGGGGTCCTGCTGGCCAGAGGGCGTGGGAAGACCAGAGTGGAAGCAGCCTTCTCTTTTCTTTTTCTTTTCTTCTCTCTCTTTCTTTCTTTCCCTCCCTCCCTCCTTCCTTCCTTCTTTCTTTTTTTAAAATAAAGATTCATCTATTTTTATTGGAAAGTCAGACTTAACAGAAAGGAGAGACAGAGAGAAATCTCTTCCATCCACTGGTTCACTTCCCAAGCAGCCAGCCACAATAGTCAAAGCTGAGCCAATCTGAAACCAGGAGCCAGGAGCCCCCTCTGGGCGTCCCACGCAGGTGCAGAGTCCCAAGGCTCTGGGCCATCCTCTACTGTTTTCTCGGGCCACAAGCAGGGAGCTGGATGGAAAGTGGGCAGCCGGGACATGAACCAGTGCCCATGTGGGATCCCAGTGCATGCAAAGCAAGGACTTTAGCCACTAGGCTACTGCGCTGGACCTGGAAGCAGCATTTTCTCAGAACTCAAAAACTGCTAATGCTGACAGAAGAACCAAGCCTTGAGCCATCATCCAGGGAGAAGTAAGGGTTAAACAAAAATCATCTCTGGAAAAACACTTCTTGAAGGATGTCATGGTTGAAATCTCAGACATATAAAAATGAACAGGTTACTTCATGTCCTTCCACCTGATACAGACGTGCGTTAGGCTGTACATGGCCGGCGGATCCACTACTGAAACTTGTCCGGCAGCGTGTCTCTTCGCTGCAGAAAGCAGCCACACACCAGACTCACTTACAGAACGAGAGAATGGTATCACATTAAAACCTTTATTAATATAGTTCATCATGTCATCTCAGAATTTGTAAAGTTTCATATCCGTTCTTTAGGGAAACTTTGCTTTTTTAAGACGTATTTAGTTTTTCAAGAAAGACCCACAGAAAGAGAGACAGAGAAAGATCTTCCATCCACTGGTTCACTCCCCAAATGGTCACAATGGCCGAAAGTGAGCTGATTCAAATCCAGGAGCTGCTTCTGCATCTCCCGCGAGGGTGCAGGGTTCCAAGGCCCTCTACTGCTTTCCCAGGCCACAAGCAGAGCGCTGGATGGGAAGTGGAGCAGCGGGACAGACTGGCGCCCATCTGGGATCCTGGCATGCGCAACATGAGGATTTAGCCACTGAGCCACTGCATCAGGCCCTGAGGGAGACTTTTGCAAACTAAAAAAGTAAGGGACTTCCTTAAGGATGGGAGCAAGAACACCAGGACAGCAAATGGAGACTCCCAACAGCAACTTTGGCACTGTCTTTCCAAAGACCCATCTAACCTGGGTCCCCCTGCCACCTGGCTCCCAGGGGGCAGGCTGAGGTGCCCAGGGAGAGCTAGTCCTGCTCCCATCTACTCCTCCATGTTCTTGAAATCCCCCCCTTTCTGAATACCCCAAGACTCCAAACTGAAACTCGCAGCCTCCTGTTGGCTGCGTCTACACAGTCAGCCACCCGCTGCATCTTGACTTTGTCTTTGATCATCGATCTGGTTTGGCTGCGCATGTCTACACCGGCTCCCTCCCCATCTACTCCATATCTCTTCCCTAACACACAACGTGATCAAGAATGTCTGACGTTCTCAGCTGGGGTGACACAAAATGAAACGCCAGGAACAATCTCATTAGTACCAGGACTAAAGGAAGGTTGTCCACGACTAGATAAGTGGAGGGGGCCACTCTGCATCGCATCCCCTCTCCCCACCCGTGCCTCGCAGATTGCAAAATTCTTACATTTATACAAATGCTAGTTTACCTCTGGATTAGCAATGAGCATGTTAAAAGTAACAGAAAAAAAGGGGGACCATTCAAGAGAGTCAAAACATAAATGGAAAAATTAAACCTAACAAAATAAAATTTTTAAAAAATTATTTGAAATACGAAAGTCAGCAAAGCTATCTGAGAATTTACTTCACCAAAAGAAAAATAATAATAATAATAATAAGGATTCTATGAATACAGTTACCAAGGAGTTAAAAAAGATTTGGGAAAGACACACTGTAATATTCCTAGATGAGAGAACCATATGCAACTGGAATTTTCCATTTCTTCATGCATAGATGCGCAGAGCCATTGCTAATCCCCTCCCCCACCTGAGGGTGCCCACTTTCACCTCACATCACGCTCTCCCTCTGTGGGAAAGCCCACAGTTTGCAGGAAGGGGCTCTGCTGCTATGGAAGCCCACAGAGTCTGGGTTCACTCACCGAGAGGCAGGGAACCAATCACTGAGAATCGGAGAGGGAAGGGGGGGCATCTGGTGGTGCCCAGAGATAGGCGTGCGGGCAGCCGTGGCTAATCCCGGTCTCCTGCAGGGATTAAAGATGTGACGCTGACAGACTCATCCATGTGCACAGTCCACTCCACAAGGCGTGGCCTTCCATGGACCGCTCTGCTGGGGGATGGTGAGGTGGGCTCCTGGCTGACGGGACAACCGGGAGATGGTGTTACTGTGTTTGACTTGGGCCTGGGGTTCCCGGAAAAGTGTGAAAATGGGGTCTGGCGTTCAGATGACCACTGAGTTCTGAGTCCTGTGACCTGGCTGCCCCAGAACCACCCCCTGGTTTAGTGAGTTAATCTTTTAAGGAGCTCACTGGCAGTTGTCCAAGTGTGGCCAGCTGAGAGCAGGGCAAGGTAAAGGCGAGAGAGGAACTGGGAGCGGAGGAAGTCCCCCTCAAAAGTGCTTGGCTGGGGGGCCTTGGCTTCACTGCCTTCTCCCCCAGGCTGCCCCAGTTTGGGAACCACTGGATGTACTGGTGTGCTCATCAATTTCTGATAACCTGTTCTCCAGGAAAAACCCGCATTTGTTAGAGTGAACTGGTACATGAGCTGTGCAGCATGCGAGCTGCTCAGCGCAGCACTCACCACGCTGCAGTCCAGTCCAGCCTCAGTGGCTGCAATCTGACATTGCTTTTTCACATTTGTAGGGCTGTAAAACAACAGGAGCACAGTGGCCCAAAGGCAGGAGTGGTCAGCTTTTGCTGCAGGGAGGATGGGAAGCCTCCCAGGACAGGTCACCTGACGCTTGTTGCCAAAGGCAACAAGCTGAAGCAGTGGACAGAGGAGGGCGGTGTTGAGTTGAGCCAGCGGAAATGCATTTTCACAGAATTGCAATGACTGGATGGTTCTTGGTTCTAAGGTAAACACAGAAAACTTACCTAAGGAATGTTCCGTCTTGGGGCCAGTGCAATGGCTCAACACTAGTCCAAGCGCTGGCATCCCATATGGGTGTCAGTTCGTGTCCCAGCTACCCCATTTCCCACCCAGCTTCTTGCTTATGCTCTGGGAAAGCAGCAGAGGATGGCCCAAAGCCTTGAGATCCTGCACCCACCTGGGAGACCCTGAAAAAGCTCCTGGCACCCAGTTCTGACCAGCTCAGCCCCAGGCACTGTGGGCATGTGGGGAGTGAACCAGAAGATGGAAGATCTGTCTTCCCTTCTCTTTGTAAATCTGCCTAATAATAAATAAATAAATCTTTTTTTAAAAAAGAAAAAAAAGCAATGTCCCGTTAAAAACAGTGAAGACAGCGATAATCATCTCATTGTCACGTGTGGTACAGTTCACATGACAAACATTTCTGGACATTTAGTGCCTAGAAGGTTCTCTGACCAAAAAACGATACACTTCACTTGATACACAACAACCATCGAGAGCACAGGTGTTCCATTTTCTGTCTCCAGGAAGCTGAGTTAAATTTAGTGTTTCTAGGGAACACGCACTTCTCTCGGAATCTTGATTAGATCCTGCCTATATAAGAGATAGTCACATGAAGAAATCTTTCAAAATTGTATATCTTGAAAGCTGAGTTTTTAATATATACAGAAAGATCTCATCTACCAGTTCACTCCCCACATGGCTACAACTGCCCAGGCTGGGCCAGGCTGACGCCAGGAGCCGGGAGCTTCTTCCAGCTCCCACGTGGGTGGTAAGCACCCAAGCACTTCGGCCACTCCTTTTCTCAGGCCATCAGCAGGGAGCGGGGTCAGAAGTGGAGCAGCTGGAACAGTGCCCATATGGGATGGCTAGTGTCACAGGCAGTGGCTTAATTCACTGTACCACAGCGCTGGCGCCAAGAAAACCTCTTACTGCCGCCTACGTTTCAGAACAGGGGCGTGCACCGTTTCTGTGAGGGGGCTTCTCCTCTGAAGTGCAGAGAACAGGCTGTGCTTCGTGAGGACGCCAGGGCATCAGTGGTGCTCTACATGGAGTGTACTTAGTTCCTTACCTGGACTTGCCCCTTCAGGCCAGGGATCTCAGTAGCATCGGCTGGAGGACCAGGTGCTGGAGAGCCAGGGATCTCGGCAGCATCAGCTGGAGGACCAGGTGCTGGAGGGCCAGGGATCTCGGCAGCATCGGCTGGAGGACCAGGTGCTGGAGGGCCAGGGATCTCGGCAGCATCAGCTGGAGCAGGCACTGGGATGTGAACCAGTGAACACATGGGATCCTGGTACATGCAAGCTGAGGACTTTTGCCACTAGGCAACTGTACTGGGTCCTGGGCTTCATCTTGAATGGACACAGGAATGGGGTGGAGGTGCAGGGCAATGGCCTGCCTGATCCTGATTGCACCTTCCAAGAATAAGAAGCAACACCATCCCCTTGGGCTAGCTGCCAAACCTCCCTTGTGGGTACCCCAGGCCCCAGTGTTGGCGGTGCTCCTCTAAAAACCAGTATTCCACAAGGCAGGGATGGGCTGTGCTGCAAGACTTGGCCTCAAAAGGGCAGTAGGTGCCCATGAAGCCAGGTGCCTTCCACAGAGAGCCACCTTCCTTGCCTCCTGCCAGGTGCCCTCCCTGGGGACCTTGAGGATGTGGCACTCAGCCAGCTGAGGCCTGCCCCTGTGACAGGTGCACAGCTCCGATGTGACCCTGCTGGCCTCACTGAGATGCTGTGGAGGATGGCACCCTGCCAGAGCGCGGCCTCCCCTCAGTGGCAGTGCTGTGGACTTCCCAGGTTTCTGCCCTTGGCTGTGCCAGAGACAGATGACAAGAACACCTGCACAGGGTGACACTCAGCGCTGCCATGCTCAGAAGCACACAGCAGTCACACTGTCACCTGGGTCCCAGGGGCCTTGACCTCGTGGGCGAGGGGGCACGCAGAGGGTGCCTGAGACCCCCTGATTTTGGAGGAAACCAAACCCTGCCTTACACTTTTCTTGAGTTTTGGGGTCAGCAGCAGCATTGGGCATTTGGCTGGCTTTTCCTTTGCTTGTTGTGGCTAGAGGAGCCGGCACAGGGTCACCCAGACTTCACGATGATTCCAAGGGGAATGGTGTTGCAAGGGGTAAGGACATGGAAGGGACCACCTCCAGGAAGTCCTCCAGGGCACCCTGAGGCAGCCTGGGCCTGGACAGGGACATGGTGCTCACGGGACTTCAGGTCTCCAGGATAGAGCCCACAGTACCCCATGCCCAGTTCTCCCTCGGGGTGAGCACCCAGAATTGGGCCTTCCCTATCTAAGAAGCTTTTGCACACTGGGCCAGGACATCTCAGGACAGGCTTGGGCATCTTTGGGAGTAAAGGGGAACTATCCCATAACAAATTCAGAAACCTCTGCACTCACAAAGCTGGGAAATGCAGTGTGACCTCTGTCCCTGCCTGGGAGGTCAGGCCGGAGCCTGGCTGCCCTGAGCCCTCTGCTAGCATCACAGCCCAGCTCCCACTGTACCTAGCAGCCCACCATGAACCTTACAATGAGGGAAGTCCTCCTGAGCCCTGGATGTCCCCGTCAGACTGACCCCAAATCAGGGCCCGGTGCCCATGGACAAGCTCTGACAGGACACTGGGAGAACAGGGAGGGGCTCCCTCCTGCACATGGCAGTGCCCCTCACTGTGGGAGACCCCGCCGAGGGTGGACAATTCCCCTGCAGTCTCCCCATGAGTGTGCCCCCACGTGAGAGCTGAGCTTCACTGCCATGAGGAGGGCAGAGGGCACAGTGCATACTTCAGGTCAAGGGGCAAAACCAAGACCAGCTGAGCTGGAAGCAGGCCAGCTTGGAGGGCAGCAAACCTGGGGCCACCAATACGTAAGCAATACAGGATCACGTATAAAGAAGTGTGGAATTACAGAAGGGTCCAAGTTCAGGCACTTACCTGTATTTCCAAGCTGGTGTCTCCCCTGCGTGTACTTGTGGAGCAAAAGCATCTGAGCCCAGAGTGAGGGCCATTGAGAGCAGGAACGCCTGAGCCGGCCCCTCCTGCGTGGGCCTGACCAGGCACAGTCAGATGTGTCCCCAACACCCACGTGGCCCTGCTACAGACCCATTCCCTCGAGGGTCAGTAGCCTCCAGGGGTATCCTCACCACACCAGTGGGCTGGCTCAGGCAGGAACTGGCAGACCCTGGCTTTCAGGACAGAGGCCCCCCTGCAGGTCCCATGGCCTCTGCAGAAGAGGAAACCCAGTCTGCTTTTCTTTCAGCAAACCTAGGGCAATGTGCCAGCAGGTTCCTAAACCTGGCACTCTCCCCAGTGCCCATGCCTCTCCCCAAACCTCAGAGGTCAAGAGGATGAGGTGAGCCACCCTGGTCTGAGTGACTGAGCCTGCAGTGGTGGTAGCTACCCACCAACAGACCGATCATCTAGAACATTCCATCCTTGAGGAAGAGGAGGATGGAGGGATGAGGAAGGCTAACAGCACTTGGGGCCAGGCTTCCCTATAGAGGTCCAGCCTCCCTCTCCTTAACCCGGGGGCCCTGGCAGAGGACTTCCCCACCCTTAGGTGCCCGGCAGAATGACTGCTCCGCCTCAAAGGTCACCACCTGAGTGGCTGCGTCTTGTGGGACTTCTGGGGGTCCCAGCTGGAAGCTCATCCGAGCCCCACTCTTCATCCCAGAGACCATTTGGGAGGAGGGGGCATGTGCAGGGAGCAAGGGGCCTCCCCAGAGCTGCCTGTGGGGCCTCAGCCTCTGGATCCTGCCTGTGCCTGCTGAACCCCTGCACCTGGCGGGTGGCAGAAGCCTTCCTGACAGGCGGGCCTTTCCCGCTCCCGGAGGTGGGAAGCCCCAGGGGCATCAGAAGGCACCCTGGGCCTCTGCCTTTCAAGAAAAAAACAAAAAACCCTTAAGAAACACAATCCTAGAAGCCAGTGCTGCAGCGTGAGTGGGGCTGCCACCTGCGGTGCCTGCGTCGTGGCACAGCACGAGAAGCCTCTGCTTGCAACACTGGCGTCTCATGTCAGTGCACTGGTTCAAGTCCCTTCTGCTTGGCTTCAGACCCAGTGGACCCAAGGAAACAGAACATGGCCTAAACATCTGGGCCCCAGTCACCCACATGTTAAGCAGACGCAGGTCTGGCTCCTGGCACTAGTGTGGCCCAGCCCTGGCTGCTGTGCCACTCAGGCAGTGAACTAGTGGTTAAAAAGATCTGTCTCTCCTTTTGTCACTGCTTTTCAAACACATCAAATAAATCCTGAAAAAACAACATTTTAAATCCTGGTTGCATTAGTTTTTTTAAGATGTTACCACGGGGGAAAAAAACAACTTAGCATGTAGATTTTATTTAGTATAACCATATGTGCACCTACAATTATCTCTCTCTTTTTAAGAGATTTATTGTGTCTTTATTGGAAAGATAGGTCAGATTTACACAGAGAACAGACAGAAAGATCCTCCATCCACTAGTTCACTAACCAAGTGGCAGCAAAGGCCAGAACTGAGCTGAGCCGAGCCAGCAGCCAGGAGCTTCTTTGGGTCTTCCACTCCGGTGCAGGGTCCTAAAATAAAAATATAATCTGAGGGCCTGGTTCAATGGTAGGCTGGCTAATCCTCCCCCTCCAAGTGCCAATAGCCCACACGGGGAACTGGTTCAAGTCCCGGCTGTTCCACTTCCAGCTCCTTGGTTGTGGCCTGGGAAAGCAGAGGAGGACAGCCCAAAGCCTGGGGAACCTGTACCCATGTGGGAACTGGGAAGAGGTTCCTGGTGGGCTCAGTTCCAGCTGTTGCAGCCATCTGGGAAGTGAACTAGGAGACGGAAGAGCTTTCTCTCTGCGTCTCCTTCTGTCTGTGGACCTGTCTTCCCAATAAAAGTAAACACATATTTTTTTAAAAAAAATCAGTGCTCATATATGTGAGAGTTAAGTCCCTATGAAAATAATTTGCAAATACTGTCTCGGATTTTATATTACCTTTTGAAATTTTTATGTATTTCAAGCCTTCAAATTATTTGAAATTTAGCAAAATAACCAAAAGGTGGCGCTGTCACCACATGACTATTCCACAGGAAGGCAGCACTTGGCTCTGACATGCCCTAACTAGCAAAACTGCAGATGTTAACCTCGACTCACCAATATTGTAGACACACATTTTACTTGATGTTTGAAAAGCATTCTTCGTAAGTTATTCAAAGACAGACAACATACACAATCTATTTCAGATTTTTATAACATGACAAATAACCAATGGGAAGTACAATTGAAGTAGAAGTGTCCCATCTGGATTGGCAGCCCCTCCCAAAAGCAAGCAAGGTCACGGAGCTGACTTTAGTAGTTGGCAGCTGGATCTTCCCGTTTCTGATAACAAATAATTCCTGCCTTTTTTAATGGCTAACAGGACCTCTGATCAAGGCACAGGCACCATTTACAGAAAATGCTTTTGTTGTTTTTAGTAATCTACTTATTTCACTCCAGAGTCTCAATGACAGAGACAGAGAAAGGTCTTCCATCCCCACATGGCTGAAGAATCCGGAGCTAGGGGCCGGAGCTTCACCTGAGTCACCTGAGTGCAGGAGCCCAAGGACTCGGGCTGTCCTCCACTGTCCTCCCAGACCATAAACAAGGAGCTGCATCGGAAGTGGAGCGACCCAGTGGCAGCCGACCCCCAGGACACACACACAGCAGGCAACCTGCAGCTACAGTGTCCCACAGAAAGGGCACTGGAGTGTCCTGCCACTGGAGCGTCCCACAGAAAGCAGCACCCTTCCACATTACAGCGAGCAGCATGGCAAACCTCACCCAAGAGCCAAATGGGCCTGCAAGCATCGTCCTTGCACACCAGGACAAGCAGGTTCCCAAGCAGGAGCGAAAGATCAGAACCCGCTGCTAAATAGTCAGGCGGCAGCTCTGCGGGTGGCTCTGCACTGGCGGCTGACGGAACACAAGGGGGCCCACGGCAAAGAAAGCATGTCACAGAACTACAGGTCGGAGGGGAAGGGAAACAGCAGGCCACAGACCACCCCCATGGGCTTACCAGTGGCAAGGGGCCACCATGGGCTCTCTGGAAACAGCACGATGTACTCAGCCCAGGGCCGATACCCAGGTCATGTTCCCCAGGACAGTCAGAGGGCATGAGCTCTGGCCCTGCTGCCAGCCGGGCCCCCAGGCCGGCACACACCCTCTGCTGTCCTGCGATCTCGGTTTCTCTCAGCAAGCACTAACGGCAGGAGCCTGCGCCAACTAGCTGACTGTCATGGCAATACCCAGCTGAGGTGAGCCAGACTGATCATGATGCCCATGCCTGCTTTGAGCACCAACAGGGACAGGGTGGTCCAGAGGCGCCCCGGGGGGTCACACCGAGGGACGCAAGACACGTGGCTGTGGTCAGAGAGCGGGGCTTGCAAACCATCTGGGCACAAGATGCAGAAGGGGACGCCTGAACTCACTGAAGTTTCCCTTCTACAGAGAATTTCCAAAGAAGCATTTCTATTTCCAAATAAACAGGGACAGTCCACTTCCGCGTAAAGTATAAAGGTCATTCCCTGTGTGGAAATGCCCCGTCAACTCCTATTCAAGGCGTGTGGGCTCTCCCTGAGCTCCGACACGCAGTGGAGCAGCAGACACAGAGCTTGGGGCCGGGGTCTGCGCTGGATGCGCGGCCGGCCGTGGGCACACCTCAACAGTCCAGCTGGGGACCCAAACGCCTTCTGTCTCCAGCCCCAAGTCACACAGCACTGCCCGCAGCCTCAAGTCAATCCTGACTGAAACCAACGTATCTAGTTTTGCTCTTTGACCACACGCTTCTTAGTGAAGCAAACTAGCAATTTTCTTCATCCCCCAAAGAGCATCTTTTCTCATGCCATCTCACATGAAGCCAGCCTTACAGAGTCACGGATGCAAAGTTTCTTATTATTTCACAGATTACCAAATAATTTACTCTGTCCTTAAAGTCAACTGACCACACTTGGTGCCACTTCCATTTACTTGTTCACACTACAGCTAAACCAAAAGAAATGAGGAGGTAGCAAGAATTCTGAGCAGTTTATTCTCAAGTCATTACAGTGTTGAACCAGTTTAACATAAAGAGGACACACGCAACCAACATTAAACACTAAGAGGCAGCCGTTCCCACTGTGAAAGACACGTTACATGTACAGAAAAACATTGCAGCAAATATTAAAGAATTCAAAGTGATTTCTTCGACATTTCAGAGGTGAAATATTTACAAGAAAAGTGTAAGTTTCAAAATAATTAAATAATTTCCATAGACTTATAAAAGAATTAAGATAAATATAAGGGGACCCTGACAATCAGAACATTTTCCTATGCTATTGAATAAGGGGAGTTCTATCAAAAGTCTCAAAATAGAGTTCATATTTTGTCACCATGAAATATATCAAATTACCAACACCAAAAAAAATGAACAGGCAATGTGGAAGCTGTACCAAAAAAGCTGGATCAAGCTGCTGAGTTCTGCGAAGTGTCTACGCAGCGTCTCTCCACATCAAGGCAAAGGAACTTCCAAAGAAGTCGATACATCAGGAATGAACAAAAAAAAGTGGTAACTACTTAAAATCTCTTCATTCTGTCATTTTCAAATATAGCTGCATAACAAAAAAATCTACATAACTTTAAAAAACATTAGCTTATGAATAAAAAAGTTCAGTGGTGCCTTCTTATGCCTATGGATTTTTAAACTGAAATTATGCACTTCTAGTTTAACATATCTTAATCTCTGAACCCCCACAACTGCAGGAGAGAAATTCTCTTTTATCTCTCCGACAAGTCATCTTAGAAAATGAAAAGGAGAAACTACCGACATGTAGGAATTCAAAACAAAACAGTACTGTAAAAAGGCAAAAAAAAAATTATAAAAATAGCAGCATGTGGATTTCAAGAGTTTTCTTAAAGCAAATCCTTAAGACTAAATCACACACAGTATTTGCTCCAACTGGTCTACAACTCAACTCCTAAAACTAGAGATTCTTAGGAGACGTGCTTGTATTTATGATATTCCCATGACTACATGTATATTCAAATTTGCTCCTTAAAACACACATATTGCACAGGTAGTAAGAGACCAGCTTTCTGGCATCTGTAATATAAAATGCTACTTTTATTGAATACATTATGCTACTGGAAATGAATTGTACTCCAATGTTTAAAGCCAATCACGTAGGACTTCTGAGCAGATTCATCTCAAATCATTCCTAAACAAGTTGAGAAAACTCAGGCACTTGAATATAGCTATTAGAGACAAAAAGTAGAGGCTGTAGCAATTCACGTCCCAGGGCAGTTATGTCTTTACATACAAATTTGAGGTCTTTTATTGATCCAAATATAGAAATAAAAACTATTTACAAAACTCTGATAAGAAAATCAGATCTCCCTCAATTTCCGTCTGGATAATTTTTACTGAACGCAGCACTGCCTCCTGTGCGTCCTGCCGACCCTTCTTCAGACACAGGTCTGTGTGGCTGATGTCTGAACTCACAGTCTCCCTTCCTTGCACCCCGCGCGGCTCCTAACGCTGACTGACGGCTCGACAAGATCTTCTATGCAAAAACTCACCACTCACCTTGACACTGAGGGCATCAAAAATGGACGTAAATTCAAAAGAGTCCACATAATGTAGTATAAATGTGACAGCACCACAAACAGCATGAGTTTAGGTATCTTAGTCTGGCAACATTTGATTTGGTAATTATTAACCAATAAGAATCTGTAAATACTGAACTTTGAAAGGAAGTTATAGTAGCATTTTAAAAAGTGACCCTAATAATTAGTAAGTACTTTAAACGTCTTAAAGATGTTACAATTTAAACTCAAAGTCACCATGCAGACAGGATTATCACACACATGTTTTTACCACCCATATAACACACCAAGCTCTAGACAGCGGAAATGGAACATTTAGGGTTGGGTTTTTTTTTTTTTTTCCTTCCTTAAAGAAATTCTATTTCATTTGGCCATTCGCTAGATTCTTGGTTCGCCAGCTCATAAAGAATACCCCTCAGAGGCAGTGGAGCCCACGCCTGGGCAGCCACCTGGGCCTCTGTCATCTTTGGCTAGAAGTCTCACCAAAGGAGGTGGGCACGGCGGAGGCAGGCCGGCCCGCTGCTCGCACCTCACACGTCACTGACAGGAAGGCTTGCGTCATCCAAGTCCAGCGGGTCACAATCCTTTTCCTGAGGACCATTCTTACTCTGAGGTTTCAGCAGAGCTCGCTCAGCTACTTTGGAAGCTGGCTCTCTTGCAGAGAGAGTCTGGATCTTGAAGCTCCCTGGCTTGACCTTGGCAAGAGACTCGTGAAATCCCCGCTTCTCCAGGGCAAAGCTTGAGGCCAGGGAGTTGCTGCGGGAGGCTGCGGAATGTGAGGCGGCTGCCCTGGCGGCACGGAGAGTGTGTTTGGCTTCTGTGGGACAGGTGGGATGCTCCTGAAAAGAGGGGTGCCAGTCAGACACGGTCAGCACTAGCGCCAGCCCAGTAACTAGCGTGAGACTGGATTCTCTGAAAAACACACAGGCAGCAGAAGCAGGAGCCATGCAGACAGAGGGGCAAGCTCCTCCCCACAGCAGCGCGGTTTAGCAGTGAGCTGAAAGCAATGACAGCCACCGGCCATTTCCACTAGGAAACCAGTTCTGTCACCAAAGCCTTACAGCTTCCGACACTTTCGAAGACTCGGCCAAGCTAAGCTGGAATACGGCGTTCCAATTGCAACACAAGTGAAATGGATCTAAGAAGGGGCCTACCAGTTTTACTATTTTACTTCAGAATATATTCTCAGTTGACACAAGGAATTCTCCCACATATTTTAAAAAGATTTTTAAAAATCCAAAATGCAAAAATCAAAGGCCGTAAGTCTCTCCAATCAGTAGAATTAGCAGTTTTTAGACATTACACTGTCCGGGAGTCTTGAAGAGACTCGGGCTTCGCTTCCTTGAATTTCATGGCAACCAACAAAGGCCAAGGTCAACTTTTCCTTAATTTATTTACTTCTGAATATCTCATATACTTGTATGGCTTAAGATTTTAAAGCTAGCAAAGGGTACAAATTTCATGTTTTAAAAAATTACGGTGAAATAATTATCAGGTCTGAATATTAATTATAATGTTTCTAGTTAAGCCAACCTGAAGATATGCTTAAATTTGACCATTCTAAATGTTTCGCTATGTAGTTCCAAGCTTACTAACATTTACTGAAGATAGCAAAGTGGTACAAATTACCAAAATACTATTACATAGCTAAGTTTTGTCAGAGATCTAAAATGCCATACAAATTATAGGAATGCATATTTTATTTAATGCATATGCATGTGTGGGTCTGAATATATTATTAAACAAAAGAACATTTCAGGTGTTATAAAATAGAAAAGCTAAAAATATATGAGACACAGGAATCAAAACCCTTGTACTAACTCAGTATGTTAATTTTCAGAAGTTAGCTGAATGTCTCTTTCCATTAGTACGTTGTATCTTTATTATAATTTTTGTAAATACACATATCCAACCGGATGACTGTAGTGAAATCGTTTGTGTTAGTGTTGACAAAATCAGTTATGGTAACTGCAGAAGGCAGTTTCTAGGATGGGTTGTGAGTAGTGAGTAAGTCCGGGCCCTCTCCTAAGAAGGCTCGTTGGCGTGAGCGCCCACATACGTGCTGCAGTCGCCAGCTCTTGAGGTGTACCTCTGTATACAAGGGTTTGACAGCCTTCTGGCCTGCCGCATCTGGAACACAGTGCAAAGCCGAGGTTAGAGTTACCCTACACTGGGCAGAGGCAGGAAAAGAGAACGTCGTGCTGACAGCCCAAGGCGCCCCACCACAAAGCACGGAACACAGACGCCCTTCGCCAACCTGCCCTTCCCAACAGGCATGGTTTTTGCAGAGTCTCATGCCTGACTGCTGGAAGAGTCACGTAAGATATCTGCAGTGACAAAGTGATTAGCTAGGAAAGGGACTTCCTGCTAGGAGGTATAACCAGCCTGACTAAAATGAGAAACGAGCTTCTGTTTACACATCTGTACGTATCCCTGCCGGGACACGAGTAAAAGCCAGTGACGTCACAGCACCAGCCCAGGACAAACAGCAGAGACGCAGACCGAGCATTCACAAGGAATCCTGACTACAAAACTTCATCATATTAACTGTTAGACTACTTTCTGTGGCTGAAATCTTAAGACACTTTACAATTTTTCACTTCTCAAGCAGAAAGGTATAGTTTCAGATCAGAGACCAGTTGCCAACACATTAACAAAGCCAAAGCTAACTCCTACAATACACCTGAACATGACAAAATAAACACACACACAATTTTTTTTTTTACTACTTCTGAGTAGAATGCCAGGGCAGTTTTCCAGAGCAGGTTTTCACATCAACCCATCGGGAAATGACAGTGAAAACATGAACTGGGAACCCGACACTGCCGAGGCTCCGGCTGTGCAGTGACCTTCCGGCACTAGTAAGTAAAAACGGCCCAGCTGAAACGAGAACAGATACGGAAGGGACTGAGTCACACAGCAGTCAGTCAGGCCACAAACCATACTGAGAATCTGACAAATTAATCAAATCTAGATCTGCCAATAAGTAAGAATGTCTAAAACAAAGCAAGGAAATGTTTTGTTCTTCAGTTGCCCTGTCAGTGCATTTACCACTAGACAGTGCACAGAAAGTTACGGACACGTAACACTACAAAGAAGCATTAAATTAGAAATGCATTATTTTCTGCAAGTCCAATTGGTATGAACGTCAACATGCAAATAGATCTCAAGAAAAAAAGAGACTGGAAGGATTAGGGGGTGGAGGATAGGAAAACACTTGGCAGGATGGGAAGACCCAAGGGAGTGTCACCCCAGCGAGCAGCAGACATACAGCAGTGGCCGATCTGCCGGGCCCACGCTGGGCCACGATGGCCCCGGAGACCGCCTTGATCCAGCTGTGCATCTCCTCGGGACTGTCGGCCTGAAAGACAGAGGGACCATTCACCCCGTGGGGCTTCAAAATCATCTTCCACTTCCATGAAGCCAATGAAGTTATCTTGGTAACTTACACTGTCTGCAGTAAAACTGTTCTAACATAATGATTTCCAAGATTTTAGACATTACTTTGAAAAAAAAAATGTATTAATTTTCATTTTATTTAAAAGGTTGGGAGACAGACGCAGAGATCTTCACTTGCAGGTTATTTCCCAAATGCCTGCAACAGCTGAGGCTGGGCCAGGCTGAAGCCAACAGCCAACGGAGGACGGACTTGAACCAGGCACTCTAACACAGAAGCTGTGTTTCAAATGGCAACCAAATCACTGTGCCAAACACCTGCCCCTGTACATCCTTTTAAAAACCCTGTCTTGTCTATGATGGACTATATCAACCAGTGAATTCTTCAAAGACCTCATAGTGCTTGGAGTGGCAAGACTGGCAGCGATTCATAACTGGTGAACTGTCAGAACCACTTGAGCAGGAACCTCGGAGCATGCCCTACATCAGGGACCTGGGGAGGGTGGGAGACTGGGTGGGGCTTCTCCCTCAATATTCCCCTTTACCTCAGATACATGAAGGAGACAACATGGAAATAATAGTCTTACCCACTTTCCTGTAGCCTTTGAACCTTTTTACCCTAATCAACTATGTAAAGATTGTCAAAAATACAATAAAAAATGGAAAAAAAGAAAACCCTGTCTTGGTGGCTAAATTAATATGTTTGCCACTTAAATGTTTTAAGATCAGAAACAACAAAAATGTCAGTAAGAACTTTCAGAGAGAAAAAAGGAGAAGGGAAATAATAATGAAAGATCCTATTTTCTTCTATCAACTGCGAGACTGAATCAGCCATAAGACTATTTTTGACATCATTTTACACACTATTTTTCTTTCTTTTTTTTTAAGATTTATTTTATTTTTTATTGGAAAGGCGGATATACAGAGAGGAGAGACAGAGAGGAAGATCTTCCGTCCGATGACTCACTCCCCAAGTGAGCGCAACGGCCGATGCTATGCCGATCCGAAGCCAGGAGAATCCCACGCGGGTGCAGGGTCCCAAAGCTTTGGGCCTGATTTTGGGACTGCTTTCCCGGGCCACAGGCAGGGAGCTGGCTGGGAAGCGGGGCTGCCAGGACTAGAACCAGCGCCCATATGGGATCCTGGGCGTGCAAGGCGAGGACCTTAACCACTGAGCCATCGCGCTGGGCCCACACTTTTTCTAAAGATAATTTCTATTAGTATGTTAAAGCCCTAGAAAAATACTAGTAGCCATAGTCCAAAGTGTCAGATTCTTTTATTGGGCCAAGGTTCCAATGAGGTTCTGAAGCCATATTAGGGGCAGAGTGAGTGGGCCGGGTTAAGAAGCCCACCGCTACACAAGTGGTCAGGTCCCCACTAGGCTTGGGAGTCCTGCTTTCTGCTACCACACTGTGGAAGGCAACAGCAGTGGGAGACCAGGACTGGGTGCCAGCCTCCAGCCTGAGCTACTGCAGGCAGCATACACATCTCTGCCTACCTGCTTTTAAATAAAACGAAAATATATACAACTTTCAAAAACCTTCCTATGAAATTAATTCTATTAAACATGGTCCAAAATAGATCCAGAATTACCAATCCTTACTTTCACAGCCTAAAATTCTAGACTCTCTTATTTCAAGTAACTTAGACCTACTTCTAAATAGAAGCCTAACCAGTTTCTAGTCTCTAAAAGTCCAAACATCTTAAAGATACAGCATAATATTTTTAAACCAATGACACTAATGAAGACTTTTTAAAAGAAAAGACTCAATACCATCCTAAAAACCGACATGGCCCAGTGAGCACGTTCATAACCTGACAGTCTCAATCTGGAAACTTATCCTAAATAAAAAATCCAGGTAAATTTATGTACAAAGATTCTCCTCACCATCATTATTTAACACAGAAAAAGTACAAAAACAATAAATGTTCAGTAACACAATAAGAAGCAGCTGCCTGTGCAATATCCATCTGACGTAGTACAGGGCAGTGCTGAAAGCTTTTCGGGGACCTTTTAATGACATGAGAGGCAACTGCACAGTGATGAAACCAACAGGATTTAACAACACAACTCACTTCATGTGACCTGACACGACCTGATAAAGGTGACAATGAAATCAGGAAGCACGGCTGCCTGACTGCGAACATCATGACTACTTTCTTAATATTTTTCTGCGATAAGCATATATAACTTTCATAAAAGCATTTTCTTTGTTATTGTTGCTGCTATCTGTTTGATTTATTTTTCTGAGACGTATAGAAAATGCTCCCAGGTAAGGCGGCCAGAGCTGGGAACTCAGCGCAGGTCTCCGTTGTGGATGGCAAACACGCAGCTAGCTGAGCCCTCACCGCCACCCGCCAGGGTCCACAGACGGAACTGCACGACTAGCCCAAGTATCCTTACGCGGACACGGGCATCAGCTGCTAGGCCAGATACCCACACCTTACAGGTGTTCCTTCGAAAACTTAACACTTGAATAACTCATATAGTAAACACAAATTTAAACTCAAATACAGAATGCCAATGACCAAAAAGGGGCCAGCACAGTGACTCACTGGGCTAATCCTCTGCCTACTAGCACTGGCTGACACTATTCCTGACAGCTCCACTTCCCATCCAGCTCCCTGCTGGTGGCCTGGGAAAGCATCAGACGCTGACCCAAAGCCTTGGGACCCTGCACCCACATGGGAGACCTGGAGGAGGCTCCTGCCTTCAGATCAGCCCATCTGTGGGGAGTGAGCCAGCGGAGGGACGCTCTCTATCTCTCTCTCTCTCTGTAAATCTGCCTTTCAAATAAGAATATATAAATCTTTATACACACACATATATTTACAAACTCCCAACAAATGGAAATATTGGAAAATCAAAATTCTAAAGCCTGTGCACCAACAACAATCCCAGGGAAGGAATACAATTAAAATAGCATCTTCCTTTGCCCAAATATTATCTGTCTCTATTTCATGTTACTCAGAACAAAGAATTCCTGAACAAATAACTTTCTGATGATTCCATACACAACATGGTTTTATTATGTGGTGAGATGGCTGTCATATTTTTTAAACCTTAGAAGCAAAAGGTTCCTGTGTGTTTACCTCATCTCAAAAGCATTAGTGGACTGGCTCTACATCCTCCAGACAGTATCTTACCTGCACATAGAAAGTTCGCGATGTTGTTACAATTTCGAAGAGGTTATCCCTCATCATTATGTCACTGTTAGGAAAGGAAATTATCCAATTAGACCTTGCAGCAGTTATTTGATAGTTTTTGTTTATTTATTTATCACACGGTTGTACCAATAACAGATAAGACATAGATTAAACAAAATCAAAGTATCCTTTATTTTTGCACTGTTTCATTTGTGTATTTACAGCTTTAGAAGAGGCTCACAAACAGTTTTAAAGCTCTGAGTTTTTAACTGCAAAGTATTCGTTTCCTTGAGGAAACAGCTGCACAGCTTATGCATTCTCCTATGAAGTTCTATTCTGCCGCGTCACTGAAACACTACAATAACGAACACATTCAGCAAACCTGGCAGCATGACTGCTTCATACTAATTTTTCCCCTGTTGCTAATAAGGTATTTACAAAGGTTTAGTTTCCAAATAAAGGATCAATTCTGTTTCCTACTTTCCAATTAAGTTCAAGTGGCAATATTTCAACATCTAACATATTTCAATTACAAAAAAAGCTTAATCCTAGAATCACTTCAGGAAAACACAGTTGTTAGCGCACTGAGCACACGGTCACGTCTGCTGTGTCTCTGTTGTGCGTCTGCTGGGGGGGCTGCAGGTCAGAGCTGGGGGGGCTGGAGGTCAGAGCTGGGCTGGAGGTCAGAGCTGGGGGGGCTGCAGGTCAGAGCTTGGCAGGGCTGGAGGTCAGAGCTGGGGGGGCTGCAGGTCAGAGCTGGGCAGGGCTGCAGGTCAGAGCTGGGGGGGCTGGAGGTCAGAGCTGGGCAGGGCTGCAGGTCAGAGCTGGGGGCGCTGGAGGTCAGAGCTGGGGGGGCTGGAGGTCAGAGCTGGGGGGGCTGCAGGTCAGAGCTGGGCAGGGCTGCAGGTCAGAGCTGGGGGGGGCTGGAGGTCAGAGCTGGGGGGGCTGCAGGTCAGAGCTGGGGGAGCTGCAGGTCAGAGCTGGGCAGGGCTGCAGGTCAGAGCTGGGGGGGCTGCAGGTCAGAGCTGGGGGGGCTGCAGGTCAGAGCTGGGGGGGCTGGAGGTCAGAGCTGGGGGGGCTGGAGGTCAGAGCTGGGGGGGCTGGAGGTCAGAGCTGGGCAGGGCTGCAGGTCAGAGCTGGGGGGGCTGGAGGTCAGAGCTGGGGGGGCTGCAGGTCAGAGCTGGGGGAGCTGCAGGTCAGAGCTGGGCAGGGCTGCAGGTCAGAGCTGGGGGGGCTGCAGGTCAGAGCTGGGGGGGCTGCAGGTCAGAGCTGGGCAGGACTGGAGGTCAGAGCTGGGGGGGCTGGCGGTCAGAGCTGGGGGGGCTGGAGGTCAGAGCTGGGGGGGTTGGAGGTCAGAGCTGGGCAGGACTGGAGGTCAGAGCTGGGGGGGCTGGAGGTCAGAGCTGGGCAGGACTGGAGGTCAGAGCTGGGCCTTACCTTTGCTTGCATTCCTGGACCTTATGAACATCTTTAAGCGGTATCACACGCAGAGGTTCCTTTTCCTGGCAACAGACAAAGTGGACACTTATTCTTAAAATTCTTGCAAGGGTTAAATGTTTACCTGTAAATGAATGTGAAAGTGATGGTTTCTTCTTGAAGCCTATCGAGGAGAGTGATGTACCTTTAAAAACTCCTCAGTCAGAACAGCCCACGTGGTCTGAACTACACACTGTTGTCTGACACAAGGTTTCTGGCCTGAAAGGCAGCACAGCTTATGAAAAGCCATTAACCGCTAGTCTCTGCAATGGACCCTGTGTACCACGGGTACTACTTCCTCTAGGATGCAGGGACTAACCAGCGTCTTTAACTTTTAACATTGTTTTACAAATTCAGTAAGACATGAACTCTTCCTGAACTTAAACTCAGTGCTGGCGTATCTACTACCTCTTCCTATGATTACATTTTATTTGTCTGACTGACAGACCGATCCCATTTGCTGATTCACTGGCCAAATGCCTATGGTGGTGGAGATGCAAAGCAGGGAGCCAGGGACTCAGGGCAGGCCTCCCACACGGGCACTAGACCCCAGCCCCTGAGCCCCCTGAGCCCCCCACTCCCGACTCCCGACCCTGCCTCTCAGGCTCTGCATTCGCAGGCAGCCAAAGCCAGAAACTGGAGCCAGGTAGAGAAGCCAGGCATCCTCGCTTGCATGTAACTGCCTTGCCAAACACCTGGCTGATCCGCTTGGTTTTACATGGCTAGCTCACAGTGCTCACAACGCCACAGCACACATCCATGTATCCATCTGAGGAAAGCAAGGATGCAGCATGTTAAGGATTTCACCTTACGTTCTAAGACATTATATACAAGATGAAAGGATGCAAAAAAATTCATTCATAATATATTTGTAGGACACATTCCATGAAACACTAGATCCCTATTTTACTGAATTAGCTCAAGACACAACATTATCTTATATTTTATAAATCACAACAGAATGATTTTATACTAAACCACAGGTTTTTGAAGTTTTATAAAATGTTATCATTTTGAAATAATTTCGGACTATGCAAGACACACCAGAACAATACCAAGAACTTACAGACCTTGTACCTGGTCTGTTGAGGTGTTAACCTGCCCTCTGCGCCTATCTGTCACGTTCATGGGAATGAACACATTTTCTTCCAGGCTGAAATGGTTGAGGGCAAACTGTTCTGGACTGCAGCACTAAGGACGGTCCTTCTGACAATCACAGCGCAGCAGTAAGTGGCAGAGCCTCTGCGTGGACGTGACAGCGTCCTCCCCTCTACGCACACGCTGCTCCACGCAGGATCACGTCTTGTGCTCAGCTGTCATGTCTCATCCTCTCTTTACTGCAGAAGTCTTGCACGAATTATTAAACTGGAGTTTTACTCCAAAGAGAACTCCTTCTTCATCTATGTATAAGTGACTCATTTTCGTCTATGGGAAACAATTTATTACCAATATTATTTCTTGCCTGAATCGTCCGAGCTTCGGTCCCTGGGAACCCCTCTACGGACATCTTCCCACCGTGTCCAAGCTACTCCATTGTTTTCTGGCAAAAACAGATGCACTTGTCTCGGCTTGTTCTCTCTCGTCCCAGCTCTGAAATCAGTCCCTGCCACTCACGGCGTGCTATTCAGAAGGTCAGCTGGCTTCTTCACTCAACCACCTGCTCATAACTGAGAACCTTTCTAGGAATCATTTGCAATCAATATAATCACGCCTCTGATAAACCCTTCCGCTGCATACTGCCACTGTGTAAAGCTTCAGTGTAGATTTTTGAAAAAAATTATCTTTTACTTTTTATTGGAAAGTCAGATTTACAGAGAGAAGGAGAGAGACAAAAGATCTTCCGAGATCTTCCGTCTACTGGTTTATTCCCCAAGTGGTCGCAAGTAGCCAGAGCTGAGCCGATCAGGAGCCAGGAGCTTCTTCAGAGCCTCCCACGCAGGTGCAGGTACTCAAGGCTTTGAGCCATCTTCGACTGCCTTCTCAGGTAAAAAACAGGGAAGTGGATGGGAAATGGAGCAGCTGGGACACAAACTGGTGCCCACGGGGAGCCTGGGACATGAAAGGCAAGGATTTAGCCACGAGGCTATCATGCTGGGAACAAACATTTTTCTTTTATGTGTGTTTATTTTTATCCATTTGAAAGGTAGAAGGCAGGTGTGCTGGAAAGGAAAGCAGTCTTGGATCTGCTGGTTCACTACTAAATGCCTGCTACAGCCAGAGCTGGGCCAGACCAGAGCCGAGAGACCAGAACTCCAACAGGGTCTCCCTTGTGGCAGGCAGGGACCTCAACACTCCAGCCATTACCTTCCACCTCCTGTGTCCATCAGCAGGAAGGTGGACTGGAGGAAGCACAGGGGCCAAAACCTTTGATTCAAGATGCGGGCATCCCAGGCAGCAGCTTCAGCTGCTAAGACATAACACTGCTCACCCAAAGAAGTTTTAATTTGCATTTCTCTAATAATTAATAATGTTGAATATCTTTTCTAAGTTTTTTCCAGGGCCAGGACTATGGCACAGTAGGCAAGGCCTATGCCTACCGTGCCAGGATGCCACGTGGACACTGTCGGAGTTCTGGCTGCTCCTCTTCTAAACCAGTTTCTTGCTTATGACCTGGGAAAGCAGCAAAGAATGGCTCGAGTCCTCGGGCCTCTTCACTCGTGGTGAGGCTGGAGGAAGGCGCTTCAGGGCAGCGCTTCTGGCCACCGTGGACAGAGCGGGAAGGCCAATCTGACTCTCCTCTATGTGTAATTCTGCCTTGCCTTTCAAATGACAAATAGATCTTTCTTTTTTAAAATATTTTCTACTTAATTTTTTCTGACCCTTAAAACTTTGGGACAATCCAAATTTATATAAAGCATGAAAAAACAGCACAAATAATTAATTATCCTGAACCATTTCAGTTATCTTCTGACCTGGACCACAGTCCCTATGAATTCTTCAGTGACTGCTTCTACAAGACCATGCTCTTAAATAATCACAATACAAATATAAAAGAAAACTCCTCAAAATGGCTTCTATTACAGCAAATTCAGAATCATGATTTCTTCTGTTTATCTCACATCTTTCTTTCCTTTGGTTTTAATTTTCATAATCTTCACACTTCTGAAGATGACAAAGCAGTTACTTTGCAGAATGTCCCTCCCAACACTTCCTTGCACTTGGACTCAGACTGCACCGGGGGCAGGACTAGCACACTGCACAGTCCACGCACGCTGCGCAGTCCACGCACGCTGTGCAGTCCATGCACGCTGTATAATCCACACATGCTGTGCAGTATTAGCACGCCGTGCAGTCTTAGCACGCTGTGCAGTCCACCCACGATATCCCGCCACGTCGGAGCTGCTGTGAACCTATCACATCACAGGTGAAGTTCATCTCAGACATCTGACCACCTAGTCAAAGTGTTATCTAGCAGGCTGCTTCACCACAAAGAACCCTTTCCCCTGTGTACTTTGTATAGATTTTGCAGGCAGGTATTCAGCAACTATGTGAATACCAGGTACCTCATCAGACATACGTAAATAATTCACCACTAAATTATTTATTTGTGGGCCTGGCACGGTAGCCTAGTGACTAAAATCCTTTGCCTTGCATGTACCAGGATCCCATATGTTCACTGGTTCATGTCTCATCCAGCCCTCTGCTTGTGGCCTGGGAAAGCATTAGAGGACGGCCCAAAGCCTTGGGACCCTGCACCCTTGTGAGAGACACGGAAGACCCTGGCTCTCGGCTTCTGCTCTTGGGGCCACTTGTGGAGTAAACCAGCAGATGGAAGATCTTCCACTCTGTCTCTCCTCTGCAAAATCTACCTTTCCAATAAAAATAAATAAACGTATTTTTTAAATTATTCACTTGTGTCTGTATGGGCTCATGAGTTCTTAGCTTACTCAGTGGCTGTCTTGTATTAGGACCATTTTGGTACCTGGATTTGGCAATGGGAGATGTTTTCAAAGCGCTACTGGGCCTTTTTATGTGTCCCTGTCACTCTGTGGGCATTTCCTCACTTCCTGACACAACAGTTCATCACACACCCGTCTCTCACTGCTCTGAGCATCTCGAACGTGCTATTTCTCCACAAAGTCCAGGTCTCTTTCAGGGCACAAAGACAGGTAGAAAAACGTTAATAATGTATGTATTAATATATTTATTCTTATATCATGTAACTAAAAGTTACATCAATACCATGGTACTTCAAAAAGTATGTAAAAAATGGAATTAAATCAAAACTTATAGACAATAGATTCAAAACAGCATTAGACAATAGTAAAAACTACAAAGACATACAGGGGGAATCACGAGTGACCCTGACAACCTATTAACAGGAGGTCATATGCACAGAATGGGGGAGGGCCCAGAGTGGAGCAGGGGGACAGGAGGAGGCTTGTATCCCAACCCTGGAGACTCCCGGATCCCCACCAAGGACTATCAGTACGGGCACCAAGGACTACATCCCAACTGCCAAAGAAAACACAGGAACTGGAATGCCTTCGGAGGCCGAGAACTCAGAGGATATCCCTCCCCGCTTTTGGACCTACTACATGGGTTGGAAGAAGCCCGAATCCTTCCTCATAGGATCCAAGGTCATCGGAACAACAGCCAGGAACCCTGAGTGGTCCTCAGAATCAGAAGAACAGTAAACTTCCTATGGGTCCTTACATAGTTCCAACTCTGGGTCCCCACCCTCTGCAATGACCATCAGGGTCGCTCCAGAGCCCCACCCCCCAAACACACACACACACACACACACACACACACACACACACACACAAATTGGAATAGATAAGCAGAGAACAACAAGGAAAGATTGGTCAGCATGGACTCACACATACCCTACTAGGTAGAACACAAAGAACAAGTACTCCCCACCAAGGTATGAAAGATTTCTCTGCATAAACCCCCTAAAGCTGTTATGCACCTCAATTGTTAAAATGTCGTTGAAATAGTCACAGGAGGTTGTCAAGAACTTACATGTAATTTTAACATATTGTTTACTCAACACTATGTCAATTAACTCCATAACGATATATATTGTTGCTGATGGGGCTTTTAATTGATCGGGATTTTACTCTTTTGGCCCTACCTTCAGACCAGAGAAGGTCTCCCCAAGAAGCGGATGAACTTATCTGGACAATAAGATGCTGGACTCTATGCCTGGTATATGCTTACAATGAAGGAATCTCAACTGAACTTGAACTGTGGTTACACAACAAGGTGGAGGAATCCACCATAGGGGGAGGGTTAGGGAAGGGGTATGGGGAATCCCAGTACCTATAGAACTATGTCTCATAATACAATGTAATCAATAAAGAAAAAATGGAATTAAAAATACAAGCTTATTTTACAAAAAAAAATTTAGTGTCCTATTCACATTTTCCATATCCAATTTTTCATGTATCCTGAAAACAAAATTTATACCAAAATCAGCACACCTCCAGCCTACACAGCAGGTCGCACTGGCTGCCCCCTCTACCCTTGAGGTGACCCTCAAACTAATGGCTTCCTATTCTCAGTGGCCCACTGTCCAACACAGCAGCCATTACTGACATGAAACTACAGTAAAAAAGAAATCGGTCTTGGATTTAACATGCACGAGTTCCTCACTTGTACTAACCACATGCTCAGGGCTTAGCCGCCACACATAGCCAGTGGCCCTGGAACACAGAAACACAGCACACTGCCACCTGTGCAGTTCAGTACCTCCTAACAAAGTCCTCTCAAAGATCCCACACGGGGAACGTGGGCCCGGCGGCGTGGCCTAGAAGCTAAAGTCCTCGCCTTCAACACGCCGGGATCCCATATGGGCGCCGGTTCTAATCCTGGCAGCTCCACTTCCCATCCAGCTCCCTGCTTGTGGCCTGGGAAAGCAGTCGAGGACGGCCCAGGGCTCTGGGACCCTGCACCTGTGTGGGATACCTGTGTGGGATTCCTGGATCCTGGCTTCGGATCGGCATAGCATCGACCGTTGCGGTCACTTGGGGAGTCAATCATCGGACGGAAGATCATCCTCTCCGTCTCTCCTCCTCTCTGTGTATCTGACTTTCCAATAAATAAATAAAATCTTATATATATATATAAAAAAAGATCCCACACAACAAGCACAGGACCAGAACTGCATTCCAGGCACCCAACAAGACTCGTGTCACCTCATGGTATTTCAAGTAAGAATGCCAGCCAAAGAGGGAATTCCAGCCTCTGATCACACTTTCTGAAAACACAAAAGCACCTCACAGGAAACAATGTAAGATTCTATCTGAAATCAGAAAAATAAAATGTCAAGAGCAGGCAAGGAAGGGGCAGAAATACAAAGGGTTAACCGCCTTGTACATCTGCTCCCTGGGGAGCGGCTGAGGCAGCCCGCAGATCTTCCAAGGCAGAAGGTCTCTTTGAAGATACAACCTTTCTATTCAAGGAGCATCACAAAATAAGTGCATATTCAGGCACCTTTCAAAAACAGAATGATTTTAACAGCACAGTTACATATATCTGCTGCAATGCAACATATCTCAAACATTATGACACAGTAACATACCAGTTCAGATTTGAAGTAGCCTATTGTGTTTTCATCCAACTGAAAATATCTTCTCTTCCAGTTCTTCATCTACAGAAATGAACACAGACATAAGACTTCTGTTTCCAAAAATGTCAGATGTTTAATCACCACTCAATTATTCTGATACAAATCCAGTCACAGACACCAAGCACCATTCTCCCGTTCGGTGCTGAGATAAATGATACTTTGTCTCACACCACAGTCAACTTTTGGAGGCTGGCTTTCAGCTTTCCTCGTGTACTTTTATCATGTGACTTCACATTTTTAAATACTTCACCTCCCTCACTAGCCCCTCCTTGAAGCAAAGAGCAAGAACAGGAAGTGCTACTGAACCACAGTAAGGAGCTGCACCTGCTGGTGCACAAGGCCGTCCACAGCAGCAAAGAAAAGCACTCAAGGGAGGCTGCTTCATACGATGTTTTCTCAAGTACAGTTTTTGTGGAAGTACTAAAACATCTCTAAATGATTTTTTTGGATTTAAGAGCAAAAAGCAAAGAACTCTTTCCTTTAAAGCCCTAAGGATGCAGAGTGGAGTCCCCCAGTGCAGCCAGCACCACCTGCGCACATTGCAGAGCAGCCTCCAGCACTCTCTGAGCTTAGGACCAACAGGCAGATACAAGCAGCTGGGGTTACCCCAGAGTAAAAAGGGGAACAGACCTGCCAGCAGCCTCAAGTATTCCTTTATTCCCACTTGCTACTTTCCAACTTTAATTTCTACATGAATTCTCAAGATTGAGTTTACACAGTAAGAATGCCTGAAGTCTCAGTCAAGGGCTTACTCCTGCAGAAGTCCCCATTGTGGAGCTCGTGTGCAGGAAGAGTTCTAAGGACGAGGCGCAGTGCCAAGGGCTTCATCTCCCCTTCACATCTTTCAAAGAATCCCTGACAGGCTGCACAAAATGAGTTTTCTTACACAAGAAAACAGGAGCCACTGAGCAGCGTAAGGTCGTGGAGCTTTCTATGGAGGTAAGCTCAAAGCCAAACCAATGAAGGAGTCTTTCCCACCCCACTCCCCAACCCCACCCTGCTGTCCCTCATTCTTCCCAGCTTGGGCCCGCAGTCCCCCACTCCCCCAGCCCCCCGGCCCGCCCTCCCCCACTCTCCCAGCCCGCCCTCTCCCACCAGAGGGCTCTTTTCCTGATTTACTCTCAGGTGTGGGAAAATCAATAGAAAAGGTCTCTGAAATTAACGTAAACTCTTAGAAAGTCAATTAAACTGACAGTGGTAAGCAACATTAATTCACCCAGCCACTCAGGGACTAGAGAAACAGAGCTGGAATAAAGGCCATTCTACCTCCAGAGGCCCTTCCCAGCTCATCTCTCACTTTGGGACTTCCACAAACACAACAAACAATTTGCATGCTCATTTTTCCCTGTTTCACATATTTTATAAGCTACTCACCACTGCTCCTTGTTTTACACAATACCCAGCTTTGATTATGGCACTGTCTGAGTGTGGTTTAGGAGTAAAGTACGGAACATGGCTTTGTGACCGTTTCAAATTATTCCTGTCAACACTTTCGCCACATTCGTTTGCTTCTTTCTAAAATGAAGAAAAAAATAAATTCTTTCGCTTACTTAGCTTCATCTCATGGTGTGATCCTGAGTGCCAACATATTTTCAAGTACAGATTAATGTGATAAACGCACTTCTAACTTTCCAATCGCTGATGAAAACAGAAATTTTTACTTGTTTTATAAGTTCTTTGAAAAAAAAAAAGCTGTGTTAAGTGGCAGTAACCTTTGACATATTTTTACAGATTTCAAAGAAGTTGGCCCCCTCAAGCCGTACAGGAGGTACTGTGTAACTTGCATTTCGTCTCCCCCAAAAGGGGAGCCATGTTTGTGACTGGCAGGCATGACCCAGGCTCAGAGGCACGCCCGTACCCCCTTCTCAGATCTTCCCTTCCTCCACCTGTCCCAAGCACGCTCACCCCTCGTGTGCATGTGACGCGCCTGGGCCCTACACGCACATGGGAGACCCAGAAGCAGCTGGCTCCAGCCTGGCTCAGTCCTGACAACTGCCACATATGAGGAGTCAATCAGCAGATACGCACTGTTTTGTTTTTTTTTAAGATTTACTTATTTTTATTGGAAAGTCAGATTTACAGAGAGGAAGAGAGAGACAGAGAGAAAGATGTTCCATCCACTAGTTTACTCCCCAAGTGGCTGCAATGACCGAAGCTGAGCTGATCCAAAGCCCCAAAGCCAGGAGCCAGGAGCTTCTTCTAGGTCTCCCATGTGAGTGCAAGGTTCCAAGACTTTGGGCCATCCTCTCCTACTTTCCCCTTAGACCACAAGCAGGGAACTGGAAAGGAAGTGGAGCAGCCTGGATATGAACTGGTGCCCATAAGGGATCCCAGGCACACAAGACGAGGACTTCAGCTGCTAGGCTACTGCGCTGGGCCCACTACAGACTTCTTTGTCTCTCCCCCTCTCTAATTCTGCCTTTCAAAAATAAAAACGAACCTTTTTAAAAAAATCAACAGGAACAGCCGCTGTTTCACATAGCATTTAAGCTCCCACCTGGACTGCACTGCCCATGTAACACACTGGAATGCTCAGATTTCAGTCCCCAGCCCATCTTCCTATAAGTGCACAGCCTAGGAGGCAACGCATGACCGCTTCAGGTTCCTGCTACCCTTAGGGACGACCTGCACTGCGCTTTCCGCTCCTGGCTTCAGCCTGGCCCAGTCCCAGGAATCAGAAAATCAGACACTTATCTCTCAGTCTGCCTTCCAAATAAAATACATACAAATTTAAAACTTTTAAAGTAGCAACAATGTCTAGAAAATTTAACCTACAAAAATGTTCATCAAAGCTTTATCTGTAAAAGAAAAAAAGGAAAAAATTCTATGCATCAAAGGATTTATACATTTTTAAAAAGATGCATCTACATTTACTTGAAAGGCAGATTTACAGAAAGCAGAGACAGCAAGAAAGATCTTTCATCCACTGGTTCACTCCCCAAATAGCCACAACAGCCAGAGCTGATCTGAAGCCAGGAGCCTGGAGCTTCTTTCTGGGTCTCCCATGTAGATGCAGGGGACTACAGGCCTAACCCATTCTCCACTGCTTTCCCAGGCTATAAGCAGAGAGTTGGATGGGAAGTGGAGGAGGCAGGACACAAACTGGCACCTGTATGGGATGCAGATACCACAGCTGGAGGACTGACCTACGATATTACTATGCTGGTCCCAGGATTTGTAAATCACAGTAAATCCACTGCAGACTACTAGTCATGAACAATTATGTGTAGTAACTTCTGATGACTTGGAAAAGATTCATGCTGTAAGCGGAAATTACCGTCACATCGACTATGTAATTCCTCTTTCATTCTTGGGTTTGAAGCAGGGGAGTACACAGAAGGAAGAGCTCAGAGGAAACATTTACTGTTTGTTATTTATCTGTGACGTCTATATTTTTAATAGTGACTCTGTACTGTGTTACTCTGTAAAGCTGAGGTGTCTTAACTAAGAATGAGAGTTGCTCACCTGAGTTGGCGTGATAATGGGAACACCACCAACAATATCCGTCCTGTAAGACACCAGCTTCCTCCCACACTCGCCCTGGCAACTCTGGGTGTCAGAGCTGGGCTGTGCGTCTGACTGCTTTGGTACCTGAAACGGCGAGTTACTGTAATCAGCCCACAGTCGCCGTGCCTGCAGCCCTCACCTCCACAACCCCGACTCCCCAACATCCCCAACATCAGCCCACAGCTGCCTGGGTCTGCAGTCCTCGCCTCCACATCAGCCTACAGCTGCCTGGGCCTGCAGGTCTCGCCTCCACATCAGCCTACAGCTGCCTGGGCCTGCAGCCCTCGCCTCCACATCAGCCCACAGCTGCCTGGGCCTGCAGTCCTCGCCTCCACTTCTCCAACATCAGCCCACAGCTGCCTGGGTCTGCAGTCCTCGCCTCCACATCAGCCCACAGCTGCCTGGGTCTGCAGTCCTCGCCTCCACATCAGTCCACAGCTGCCTGGGCCTGCAATCCTCGTCTCCACATCAGCCCACAGCTGCCTGGGCCTGCAGTCCTCGCCTCCACATCACTGACATCAGCCCACAGCTGCCTGGGCCTGCAATCCTCGTCTCCACATCAGCCCACAGCTGCCTGGGCCTGCAGTCCTCGCCTCCACATCACTGACATCAGCCCACAGCTGCCTGGGCCTGCAGTCCTCGCCTCCACATCAGCCCACAGCTGCCTGGGCCTGCAGTCCTCGCCTCCACATCACTGACATCAGCCCACAGCTTCCTGGGCCTGCAGGTCTCGCCTCCACATCAGCCCACAGCTGCCTGGGCCTGCAGTCCTCGCCTCCACATCACTGACATCAGCCCACAGCTGCCTGGGCCTGCAGTCCTCGCCTCCACATCAGCCCACAGCTGCCTGGGCCTGCAGTCCTCGCCTCCACATCAGTCCACAGCTGCCTGGACCTGCAGTCTTCGCCTCCACATCAGCCCACAGCTGCCTGGGCCTGCAGCCCTCGCCTCCACATCACTGACATCAGCCCACAGCTGCCTGGGCCTGCAGCCCTCGCCTCCACTTCCCCTACATCCTTGATGCACGGTCTGTTGCCACACACGCAGCAGGCACTGAGCATGTCCCCGCACAGCCATCACATCAGCTGTGCACGGAGGCAAACCTCATTTGAGAGGAAAGCAAACAGAACACAGATTTAGATCCTTGCGATGTTACATTCTAGCCAGCTTTGTGTCACTCTGTTCCACACCTGACTGTCAGACTCCAGTCCCTGTTCCCACTAGAGTTCTCAATACTGAACTACAACTTCGGCTACTGTCTTCTCTTTGCACCATGCCAGCCGTCATTCTGCAAGTCCCAAGGGCAGGACTAGGCACAGTCACCTCCAGCAGCTTCACAACAGAGTTGAAAGCCTAACCAAAATTAACAGGAGAAAATAAAATCCCTAACCAAAAAAATCAAAATGTCAAATTAACAAAATATTAACATACAACACCAAAATTCTGAGGCACTTAAAGGAACTACAATACTTGCTGTCTCACTGGTAAATTGCCTGCATAGACAAACAATAATTGTGACAACAGCAGACTCTCACTGACACTACAGTGGGGACCTGCATTGTGGCGCAGTGTGCTAAGCCTCTGCCTGTGACACTGACAACAGTCTAAGCCTGCGCTGCTCCACTTCCTACTGGAAAGCAGAGAAGATGGCCCAAGGATTCGGACCCCTGTCCCCATGTGGAAGACCCAGAGGAAGCTCCCAACTGCTGATTCTGGTCTGGCTCAAACTGACAATCATTTGGATAATGAACCAGCAGATAGAAAGAAGTTCTCTCTAACTCTGCCTTTCAAATAAATAAGTAAATCCTGCTTTCTAACAAAAGCAATAAATCTTAAAATATCCACGCATAAACTTGTGGATCTTATATATTCTTTCTGAGGGTTCCACCCTGCTCTGAGTAAGCAGCCGACCTGCCTGCTGATCAATGAATGCTGTGCAAAGTGGAAGGCCTGGACTGTGGAAGCATGGGCCCATGGAACAGAATCAAAGTCCCAAGTTCACCTCATCTTAACAAAAAAAAGGTCAATCTTGTGGAGTTTTCGCCCTAATTTCAATTACTCTTAGATTAAAATCTAATACTGATTTTTCAAATTAAAACTATGGTGGAAAAAGAAATTAGGAATTAGCCCTACGCACTCTGAATACTATTTAATCAGTGACCAGAAACCATTATATACTTATATTGTCATTAAATAAACAAGTAGTTAAGGGAACACTTTGAAATCAGAAATGCTAATCATTAATTCTTCCTGCAGGGTTAGTTCCTACATTATCATCCCTGCTCTGTTCTTACATAATGCAAGAAGATTTGAATCGGCAGCCACTGAGCCACCTTCACATAGACTCAAGGAAAGCCACGGGTACTGGAAGGAACTGGGGGTCAGCACTGCGGCTCAGCAAGTCAAGCCATCACCGCTGGCATCCCAGAGCAGAGGCTCAGTTTAAACCCACCACTTGGTTTCTGGTCCAGCTTCCTGCCTAAGAGCCTGGGAAGGCAGCAGCCCGAGGCCCTGGCTCCCTGGCTCTCGGCTCCCGGCTCCCGGCTCCCGGCTCCTGGCTCCTGGCTTCCGCCTGGCTCAGCTGGGCTGCGGCATGATCTGAGGAGCCAGTCAACAGCACAGGTCTCAATCCCCTTCTCCCTCCCTAACACTTCTGCCTTTCAAATAAACAAATCTTTAAAAATCACAAAGGTGGAAAGAAATCATGATGAAGAATTAAATGATCATCACGTCCCCGCCCCCACCACCCTGTAACCACCTCTATTTTGAAATGCATTCGAATTTCAGATTTCTAAAACTTTAAATGCAGGTATCACTTGGCAATCAGCATGCTAATCATTAAATCACATATTTGACCAAAATGTTGCTTAGAGTGATTCCATAGCAGGTAATACTTAGCTGTACCTATATTTAATATGCAAACTAAGTTTTCAAGGAATCCACATGCAGTTCCTACCAAAATATATGATAAATTACAGATTTCAGATAAATACATTTAAATATGTCAGTCACTTATGAAATTTTAAGTGGTAACTGTTGTTGTTTTTAAGCTTTCTTTTTATTTGAGCGATAGAGTTACAGAGAAAAGGAGGGAGAGAAAGATCTTCCATCTACTGGTTCACTCTCCAGAGAGCCACAGTGACCAGAGCTAGCTAATATGAAGCCAGGAGCCAGAGCTCCGGGTCTCCCACGTGGGCACAGGAACCCAAGAACCTGAGCCATCCTCCACTGTAACACCAGGCTACGTGCAGGGAGCTGGGTGAGAAGTGGAGCAGCTAGGACATGAGCTCGCGCTCATAAGGGATTCTAGCAGTGCAGACAGAGGCTTAGTAGTCCACAATACCACCGTGCCAGCCAGAGATTTTCCTTAAAGTATATAATTAACAGGGACTGGCAAAGTGGCAGACCCAGAAAGAAGCTCCTGGCTGCAGATGGGCTCAGCTCCAGCCACAGCAGATACTGGGGAAGTGAACCGTAGTTAGAAGATCTTTCCCTCTCTCCTCTGCAAATCCGTCAAACAAAAATAAATCTTAGAAAGGAATATAATGAATGAAACATACCTTATTTAAAAACGAGCACTTTTTTCATTGCTTGAGTTAAACGTTGATTTTTAGTAATTATACCCAATCCTACATTCCTACTAATGTAGGCATAATTCCTCTACTGATAAGCACATACATATACCTGTATTTTACTATTTACCAGTGGCTTTATCTTAACATAAAAATTTCAGTGTGTAAAAATCAGAACTGTAAAACCACAAAGATTATTCACAAGTCCACACATTTTAAGACAACTCAGCCCCTATTCTGTTTGTTTCAAGCTAAAGCTTCTAGTATTATTTCAGACTGCTTCCTACTGTGAACAGATTACACATAGCAACTCAAAAATCCACAAAACGATTTTTTTAAAAAGAGCTTGAGATCATTCACCACTTTTTCTCTTAAGGCACAAACTGGTGCTGCTCATTATCGCAAACTGTAAAAAAAAAATAAATACATCAGTAAAGCTACTGGATGGTGTCTTTCCAAAGACATCTTCAAAGAAGGGACGTTTGTTAAGAGCTAAAACCTTTAAGAACCGATCCTGTGAGTCAGGACAATTGCTCTTCTGAAACTGCACAAATCTGAAATCGCTGCTGCTGCACACACAGATCAGATGTGGGATGTGGGCTCTCTGTCATGTGCCGACAAGTTGTGCTGGTTCAAGCCCAAAAATCTGACTTCACTCTGAAAACAGCTCTAGCTATTTAACTCTTTGTGGTGTGTGGGGTCTAACTAACAACGGGCTGACTTTCAGGGAACACGCTCTCTTGAAAGCGAGTCCTTCAGGGTCATTAAGTAACTGCACTTCAGTAAAACTGCACAACAGACCAAAGTGACCCTCAGTCAGGAACTCCTGTGGCATCCTCCTAGGTAGGGTACCATGCGCACACCTGCACATGTGTACAGGGAAGGACCGGGCCAGGACAGAACCTCTTTTCCCATTACCCATCAGCGGTGAGCCTCAGGACAGGCAGCAGGGAGCGGGCTCTGTGTTCAGGAGGCTGTGAGGCAGCTTGAGCACCTCTGAGCTCTCTACAACCCAAACCCTGGACTGGGCTCCCGGCTCCATCACCCACAAGCTGGAAACCTATGGAAGGCACTCAACCACCCTAAAACTCACTTTTCCAGATAACTAAAATAAAACCTTCAGGCCTGCAAAGTATGAATAATCAGTGAATATTAACGCTCTTCAGAAAACCAAACTAAAGACAACCTCACACTGGAAGCACGAAGCTGTAGCACGCAAAGGAAAAAATTCAGACAAGCTGTGGGTGAGAGAAGTTCAGAGGCCACAGGAGAGGAGGGTCTGGGTTCCTCACAGTCCTTCATGGTCCCCTGTCCTGCTTCTGTCTGCAACACCTGCTCTGTCTGTCCCAGCTATGGCTTCCAAAGAGGAGCAAAGGGTCTATTCCATGTACTCTTTGAAAAGGAAAAACCACATTCCCAAGCTAGGACTCTATATCACACACTGTAGAGGCAGGCATGCTTCGGCGGCTGCCTGGGAACTACGCATCCGGCATCGAGCGCCGGGGGTCAAGTCCCACCTCCATTCCCAACTCCAGCTTCCTGCTCATGGATATGTCTGGGTGTTCACAGCCTGGTTCAGCTTGGCCCAGACCCAAGCTGTTAACCAGTACATGGGAGAGCTCTGCTTGTCTCTCTTTCAAACAAATTAAAAAATAAATTAAAATATATTTTTAAAATACTTACTGTAATTTTTATAGCTTTGTTCAACACATTTACCCATTCCACTAGGTCCTGTTGATCATTGGCTTGTAGGAAGTATTTCCTCATTCCTGCATTCATAACTGTTCAGAGAAAGAATAAACAGCACACAAAAGATGGGACGTTTTACCTCCAAATCCGTACTTACAGCAGCTGAAAACCTTGCCAGGTTTAACACTGTGACTCTCTCGGATTTGACAAAGCACGAGTGGACCAAATACATTATGGTTTTATCATCCAAGCACACAGAGAGAGTTCTTACCTCCTTAATGGCCTTACTTTTTATAACAAATGAGCCAGAACATTTCATTAATCCCCTATTTATGGAAGCCTACGCTATCTCCCATTTTTGAAATGAGATAAAATACCACATATATGTATTTTTCTAAACAGGACTAACACTTCTATGGGCTAAATTTCTTGACACAGACTTGGTAAGTCAAAGGAATTCAGACCTAAAATGTCTGCAGATACAAGTAAACTGTCTTCTTAAAAGAGTGAACCTACTGACACTCCGAAAGGCAATGTGTGCTACGTCCACTTTCATCTGCTACCCTTGCTAGTCCCAGCTATCAGCAGTTGTATTAATTACACAGCTCTTGTTTTCAGCCCAAAGGCTTTCTGACATTGAGGGTAGGCGTCTGCAGACAGTATTCCTTCCTTGTCAACGGGGATCATAGCTCATATTCTGTCAAGCGAAGGCACTGGGGTGACTAGAAGGAGAGAAGATTCTGGCTGGTTCTGCTCCTGCCGATTTCCCTCTAGCAGCGGCGCACGCTGGCCAGTGTCTCAGCGCCCCGTGCTCCTGAGGTACCTTACAGAGCCCTGTGCTGGCTCTCCGAGTCCCATCCCCAGTGCCCCAGGGACTTCTCCACAGCCGTCGGTTGTGGCAACACCACCTCTTCTCTCCCACCTCAACAGCTGCTTCACACAGTTTCTAAACTCTGGGTTCTTTCAACATTCTCGGAGTGTAGTTACGGACTTTGAATAGCACATCATTCTCCGACCACCTCCTAGATGGACAATTCTAACTTGCACAAATGTGAATTTCAGGGTGGCATTAGAGCTGCCACCTGCAACATGGGCATCCCATACGGGAGCTGGTTTGAGTCCCCACTGCTCTGCTAGCGTGCCTGGACCCCTTCCTTTATGTGGGGTACCCAGAAGCAGCTCATGGCTCATCCCTGGCCATCCGAGCCCTCCTGGGAGTGAATCAGCAGCCTGAAGGGCTCTCTTTCCCTCTTTCCTCTCTCTCGTTCACCCTCCCTCTATTTCTCTCTGTAACTCTCTCAAGTAAATTAAAAAAAAATCTTCAAAAAAGACGTGAATTTGATTACTGAGACAGATTAGCTTCTAAAGTTATCTCTGGCCATGAACGTTGTTTATTTTCTGACATTTTCCCCAAGTTCATTTATTTTGTATTAGCTTACCAAGGTGTGTATTATTAACGTTTCCTGTTTTACCACAAATATTTTCCCTAGGGCCTGGTGGGATGGCTAAATCCTCGCCTTGTAACTCAGGATCCCATACGGGCACTGGCTTGTGTGACAGCTGCTCCACTTCCCGTCCAGCTCCCTGCTTGTGGCCTGGGAAAGCAGTTAAGAATGGCCCAAAGCCTTGGGACCCTGCACCTGTGTGGGAGACCCGGAAGAGGCTCCTGGATCCAGACTGGCTCAGCCTTGGAGCCATTTGGAGAGTAAACCAGCAGATGGAAGATTTTTCTAAATCTCCTTCTCTCTGTATAACTGCCTTCACAATAAAAATAAATAAATCTTAAAAAAAAAAAAAACACTTTTCCTGATCTGTCATTTGTCTTTTCACTTTGTTCCTATTTTTGATCAAATAAATATTCTATTCATTTTCCCTTTAATGTCTCTACAGTATACATTTAGGGAAACCTTTTCAGTTTAAGAAAAAAATTAACACAGCTTAGGCTGTGGCACTATCAGGCCAAGCCGCTGCTGTCCCACTTCTAATCCAGTTCCTTGTGACTGTGCCTGGCACAATGGACAATGGTCCAAGCACTTGGGTCCTGCACCCATACGGGAGACCTAGAAGCACCTCCCGGCTGCTGACTTCTAACTGGCTTAGCTCAGGCCACTGGGGCCACCTGGGCAGTGAACCAGTGGGCAGACAATTTCTTTCTCCTTCCCTCTCTGCAGATCTGCCTTTCAAATACAATAGTAAGAACAAATTGAAAGCAGACAAAAGCCCTTATGGATTTATTAAGACATTTGGAAGCTTATATGCAATTTAATTTTTAAGACAAATTTGAAAGATTTATTTACACAGAGAACATTTTCCATCTCCTGATTCATTCCCCAGTTGACTGCAATAGCTAGTGCTGGGCCAGGTCAAAGTCAGGGAACAGGGTGGCAGGGACCCATTGGGTCCATCTTCCACATTTGCACATATAGCTGTCTACAAACTGCTACAATAAACTCAAGAATAAAAGCTATTTAATATACACACCTTATTTATTTTTAAAATATTCCAAGTGCTAAAGCATAAAGATTTATTTTATTTTTATTGGAAAGGTGGATATACAGAGAGGAGAGACAGAGAAGAAGATCTTCCGTCCAATGAATCACTCCCCAAGTGAGTGCAACGGCCGATGCTATGCCGATCTGAAGCCAGGAGCCTCTTCCAGGTCTCCCACGCGGGTGCAGGGTCCCAAAGCTTTGGGCCATCCTCGACTGCTTTCCCGGGCCACAGGCAGGGAGCTGGATGGGAAGTGGGGCTGCTGGACTAGAACCGGCACCCATATGGGATCCCGGGTGTGCAAGGCGAGGACCTTTACCACTGCGCCACTGCACCAGGCCCGATTTTAAGAATAACTTTTAAAGTCTCTACAAATCTTAAATAATTTGCTAGCAAATTATTTCAATATGACTCAGGGAAATATAACTCAGAAAAAAGGAAATGAAAGCCCTCAAGGGGAAAAATTCCTTTCTGAAGCACACAGGATTTTGAAACTGGGACTAGGACAGCAGTCTAATCAGAACTTCCCTCACAGTGAGGGTCTCAGATCTGAGTCCAGCACCTCTGACCACGTGCTACATAAGAGCCAGCTTCTAGGCAGCTAACACGCCATACGCCCGCTCTTCTGTCTGTCTGAATACTGAAAAAATTATAATAGCATAAATGTACATTAAGGCAAGTTAGTAACTCACTAGGTCATTATGTATGCAAGAAATAGCTTTCTTTTTTCATTTCTAATCATCAGAAAATTATCCTTTTATAATTCTCATCTTGGTTTCTGCTGAAGTTGAGCTCTTAGAATAGCTTCATTCCTTCACACTATTTTGTGTATCTGCTCACAGTATTTGAAGAGTTTGAAAAACTAAGCATCAATAGACTATACCTGGCACAAAGTAAATGGCTAACATTTATTCTTAAATAATATTTCAAGAGAGAAGACAGAGACAAAAATTCTTAACACACCCTATGGTCTGAATAAAAGCTCACACTTTAAAACTGTAAGAGGGGCTGGCATGGTAACGTAGTGGCTAAAGTCCTCGCCTTGCATGCGCTGGGTACTAGTTCATATCCTGGCTGCCCCACTTCCCATCCAGCTCCCTGCCTGTGGCCTGGAAAGCCGTCAAGGACAGGCCAAAGCCTTGGGACTCTACACCTGCATGGGAGACCTGGAAGAAGCTCCTGGCTCCTGGCTTCAGAACAGCTCAGCTCTGGCCATTGAGCCCACTTGGGGAGTGGATCAGTGGACAGAAGATCTTTCTCTCCGAACCTCCTTTCTCTGTAAAGCTGACTTTCCAATAAAAAAAATAAATAAATCTTTTAACAACAACAATAAAAAAAAAAATTAAGAGGACCATAACAGCAAGACACGAGCCTAAAATCAGCCAGTTCTGACTAGCTCAACCGCGTACAAGCAGCAGCGTCAAATAGATACCATTTAAGTGTCTACTCATCTGTGAAATGGGAATGCTACCCACCCCTTCCCCGGAGGGCAGGGTGAGGGTGTCGAGAAATCTGCACAGCGCCCAAGAGAGAAAAGGCCTTCTTTCCACTGCTAGCATCTGGAGACTTGCAAGGAGGAAACATGGCCAGTCCCTATGAGCAAAAACGATAAACCACGCCTCTACGCTGCCACACTTGCAAGGCATGGGTGTTTCACCTGCGTCCCCAGGGGCTTGTGTCCTTCCTAACTCCGTACTCCAGATGGTTGCCACCACACTGAATGTGCAGCACCCGGAGCTCATGCACTCAATGTAAACCCAAGTCATCTTAAAATCTATCTTCAGCTGCTTAGGGCTCAAATACGGTTAGGGACCAAGCAGGTACAGATATTTAGTCACAATTCTTTGCCAATTTCCTCTCTTTCTCTATACTCTTCCTTAATATGGTGTCCATAATTTTCTTTTTTATCCACTCCTATCTATCTTTACCTTTGTTCTCTTTGCATATTTGACTTTCCGCATTTCCCACTGTCTCATACCCCTTTTCTATTTGATAATTTGCTCTCCTCAAACATCACCCTGGGATATATCTTCTTTCCTTTTTTTCTTTTTTTTAATTTTTTTTAAATATTCCTTTTTTTAAAGATTTATTTTTATTATTTTTTTATTGGAAAGGCAGATATACAGAGAGGAGAGACAGAGAAGAAGATCTTCCGTCCAATGATTCATTCTCCAAGTGAGCGCAACGGCCGATGCCATGCCAATCCAAAGCCAGGAGCCTCCCCCAGGTCTCCCACGCGGGTGCAAGCTTTGGGCCGTCCTCGACTGCCTTCCCGGGCCACGGGCAGGGAGCTGGAAGGGAAGCGGGGCTGCTGGGATAGAACCGGCGCCCATATGGGATCCCGGGCGTGCAAGGCGAGGACCTTAAGCACTGCACCACCACACCAGGCCCTTTTCTTTCTTTTTTTTTTTTTTTTTAAGATTTATTTATTTCTATTGTAAAAGTAGATTTACAGAGAGAAGAATCAGAGAGAAAGATCTTCCATCTGTTGGTTCACTCCTCAAGTGGCCGCAACAGCCGGATCCAAAGCCTGCAGCCCGGAGCCTCCTCCAGGTCTCCCACGTGGGTGCAGGGTCCCAAGGCTTTGGGCCACCCTCTACTGCTTTCCCAGGCCACAGGCAGGGAGCTGGATGGAGAGTGGAGCAGTCAGGGTAAGAACCAGTGCCCATATGGGATCCTGGGCAAGCAAGGCAAGCATTTAGCTACTAGGCTATTGTGCCAAACCCATATCTGCATATTTTAATCAAAGTACCATAGCAAGACTGATTGGAAGCTCTCCTGGGCTGCTGTGGATGGAGCTCATGGCACAGCAAGCTCTTACGGGAGAAATGACCCAAGTGAGCACCAAGAGGCTTTTTTTCTAGGGTATTATGTTCTGGAACTAGATGCAAGAAAAGAATGAATTTAATGTGTAATTGTCCATTTAATCCTATTTTCAGGCTCATGCCTCATTCCTTTCCCTGGGGCAAGCATCTCAAGTACACAGCCTCAATGATCCTATTTCTGGTAACACCACACGTCATACTTCCTGCGGGGATACAGGAAAGCTGGCTGTCTAAGCCAGACGGAGGTAGGGACCAGACACTGTTTCTCATACATTGAACGTCCTGGTTGAACTTGTTCCTCACTGCTGGTTTCTCACAGTGTTACTTCCCATACCTAACTAAGCCCGTCCAGCTGGGGTGGGGCAGGCCCACCCGCCCACTCTGCTCAGCTCTACTGTCCGCCCACCGATTTTCCATCTTCACAGGGTACCTTTGCTACCTTTATGCAGATGGCTCGAGGATTCCCTGTCTGGGGGCAGTTTAAGAGGTGATGTTGCGTGCAAGTGGGACATGTGGTTTCCTTCTCAAATCCAGTGGTTCTGCCTCTGAAGGCAAGCCTTTGATGAATCTTTACTTCCACTAGGAGATGACCAATAAATGATTAACAGGCCAATAAATGACTAAGCTGAATCTTTGATTCCAACTAAAATCACCTAAATACCCACACAGCTATTGAAAATCTATTACATATATACAATCTTTCTAAGTGTAAGCCTGATATTTTATAGAATACAGTATTGCAGGTAAAAGAATAAAATGTGAATTTAGGACTACAAGGGTTCTGAAGTGCAAGGAGGCATTTCTTTCACTTGATTTTTGCTTTAGCAATTTTTTTCTTTGAAGTTTACTTAAAAGGTGAGGAAATCACAAATGAGGGCCAAATCCGGGGACAGAGTCAACAGGGAGGGGAAAGTGGGACACAGCTGCTTCTACTGTCATGTGTGTCCACAGGGAAGACAGTGTCCCGTCCCCACCCTGTGGCCGGGCTTCTTATGAGCCCAGATACAGACTGTATGATCCCAGCCCATGCTCCAGGTGAGGGGAGAGCATCCCGGGAAAAGGGCATCTGATCGACAGGAAGAGGTTGATGCTAAGCTTGCTACCTGCCTGTCCCACTGCATTCTCCCCTCGGAGATTCCAGTCCTAATTCTTAAAGGTTGCTGAAGATGCAAATTCATCTCATCTGTAGCTACTTCCTGCTGATTAGAGCCTAGGACGTGCATGACCTATCCCATGTAACGAGTCTATCTCAGGAGCCAGAGCCAATGCTGTGTCCCCTGCATCACCACCGCCACTCTAAGAAGCTGCTTGTCTTTTTGTCTTCTGAAGTGGCATCCAAAGTCCTCAACTAGCTCACAGGAGCAGGCTAACTCACCATTTGTGTGCACTTGGGGACAATTCTCTCCCCTGCACAGGAAATGACACAGCACACACTGTGCATTCTGACTCCAGGATATACCCTCCAGGCTCTGGGTCCTGACACTGGGGTTCCACACCGAAGGCTGTCAGTTGGCACCCCCACCCGGGTCCAGGATCCCAGCCTCAGGCACCTGGCCTAATGTGGTGGTCACAGGTTCAGCCTGCCTAGGACCTGTGAGGCCCCTGACCCAGTCGCTCCTCAATCAGAATGGTGGCATGCCATGGAGCAGTCTGCCTGGTATCCCTCAGGCCCCGGCCTATCTACTCTCAGCCCAGTGGGCCAGTGCATATGTGCAACCTGCTCAGGACCCAGGAGACCCCCTGGCTGCTCTCCCAGTCCAGATGGGATCTGTTTAGGATCATGAGCCTGCCTGCTCCCAAACAAGAACAGTGGTGTATCACTGCCTAGGACCACAGCATTAAGGACATCAGTGTGGCACTTTCACTACCAGTCTGAAGCCCCTGGCCTAGTGCTACGATGCACTGCCACAGCGGCCACAAAGGACCCCATGCGGCACCTCTGGCCAACCTGCTCCCAGACCTGCATGGTGGCAAGCCATGAGAACAACCTGCCTAGGCCACCAGCAGGGGATGACGCCAACATGTGACCGCCCACCCTCCAGCCTACCTAATTCTAGGCTCGGACCACTGGCAGGGGTATGCCTTAGGGCCCAAAGTTTGGATTTTTAAGTCTCTTCCTGCAAAAGCCACTCTCTTGCAGATTTAATGATAGAGAATAGCTACCTCTGCTGGAACACTGGCATAGTCACCACAGAGTTGGCATGAACCAGGCCCGAAATGCAAGCCTGGTACTAGCTGCTTCTCTCTCAGCTGCGTAACACTTGCCTAGGTACAAGGCAGCCTAGGCATCTGTGAGTGTGTGCTTTACAAACACGGTAACCAGTCGGACTTGACACACTAACAGTACTACAAAGGATGTAATATAAGCAAGCTACTATTCACACAAATTATTGCTGGTAATTAAAGCATGTTGGTAATCAAGGAATACCATTATACAGTAAGTCAAACAATTTGTTTCAGCTTACAATAATTACCATATTCAATTTATTCCAGTCTTTTCTTGGGGGGGACTTATTCATAGATTGAAACTAGGGCTAGGGTGGAAATTAGAATTTGTGCTACAGTAAGTCTAAGTTTCAGGTTATTTGTTTGAGATGCTCAGGCAAGGGAGACAGACGGCAATTCCCAGGTCATACAATAGCTACAAAAAAGTATTTTATGAAAAATGGTACGTGGGCAGATCCTATGGGGTCAAACCACATTCACAAAGATCTCATCCTTCTGTGTAACTGTTGAGTTGTGGTTATCACCGTGTGATTCAAGAAGAAATGCTGGGGCCCGGCGCGGTGGCGCGGTGCTTAAGGTCCTCGCCTTGCACGCCCAGGATCCCTTATGGGCACCGGTTCTGATCCTGGCAGCTCCACTTCCCTTCCAGCTCCCTGCCTGTGGCCTGGGAAAGCAGTCGAGGACGGCCCAAAGCTTTGGGACCCTGCACCCGCGTGGGAGACCCGGAAGAGGCTCCTGGCTTCAGATCGGCATAGCACCTGCCGTTGTGCTCACTTGGGGAGTGAATCATCGGATGGAAGATCTTCCTCTCTGTCTCTCCTCTCTGTATATCTGACTTTGTAATGAAAATAAAATAAATATTTAAAAAAAAAAGAAGAAATGCTAAAGACATATTACTAGGGTTAAAATCATGCTGGATATTGCTCTTCCAGTTAAAACCAGAGCTAACTGATTGGAAATCAATTGTACATTCTAAAAAACAGAGTTCAAAAAGCAAAAACAAAATACAAAGTTCTTATTTGACTTGTCCCCATTAACATTTCATTCACTTTTCCTTCTAATGTTTTATCATCCTGCCTTTCTCCCAGTTTGGGGGTTTTTAAAGCCTACTTCAAGTCACGTAACCAATGTCCCTGTGGCAGGCCATGTGTCCCTGTGGCAGGACATGTGTCCCCGTGGCAGGTCATGTGTCCCCTAGGCAGTCCGTTTGTCCCTTTGACAGGCCGTGTCCCCGTGGCAGGCCGTGTGTCCCCATGGCAGGCCGTGTGTTCCCGTGGTAGGCCGTGTGTCCCCGTGGCAGGACACGTGTCCCTGTGGCAGGCCATGTGTCCCTGTGGCAGGCCGTGTGTCCCAATGGCAGAACACATGTCCATGTGTCCCCGTGGCAGGACACGTGTCCATGTGTCCCCGTGGCAGGACACATGTCCATGTGTTCCCACAGCAGGACACGTGCCCCCGTGGCAGGCCATGTGTCCCCGTGGCAGGACACGTGTCCCCATGGCAGGCCGTGTGTCCCCATGGCAGGCCGTGTGTCCCCGTGGCAGGGCACGTGTCCCCGTGGCAGGCCGTGTGTCCCCGTGGCAGGCCGTGTGTCCCCATGGCAGGCCGTGTGTCCCCGTGGCAGGGCACGTGTCCCCGTGGCAGGCCGTGTGTCCCCGTGGCAGGCCGTGTGTCCCCGTGGCAGGCCGTGTGTCCCCATGGCAGGCCGTGTGTCCCTGTGGCAGGGCACGTGTCCCCGTGGCAGGCCGTGTGTCCCCATGGCAGGCCGTGTGTCCCTGTGGCAGGGCACGTGTCCCCGTGGCAGGCCGTGTGTCCCCGTGGCAGGCCATGTGTCCCCATGGCAGGCCGTGTGTCCCCGTGGCAGGCCGTGTGTCCCCGTGGCAGGCCGTGTGTCCCCATGGCAGGCCGTGTGTCCCCGTGGCAGGGCACGTGTCCCCGTGGCAGGCCGTGTGTCCCCGTGGCAGGCCATGTGTCCCCATGGCAGGCCGTGTGTCCCCGTGGCAGGGCCGTGTGTGTTCCCCGTGGTCAGGCCGTGTGTCCCGTGGCAGGCCGTGTCCCCGTGGCAGGCCGTGTGTCCCCTGTGGCAGGGCACGTGTCCCCGTGGCAGGCCGTGTGTCCCCATGGCAGGCCGTGTGTCCCCGTGGCAGGGCACGTGTCCCCGTGGCAGGCCGTGTGTCCCCATGGCAGGCCGTGTGTCCCCGTGGCAGGGCACGTGTCCCCGTGGCAGGCCGTGTGTCCCCATGGCAGGCCGTGTGTCCCCGTGGCAGGTCGTGTGTCCCCGTGGCAGGCCGTGTGTCCCCGTGGCAGGCCGTGTGTCCCCGTGGCAGGCCGTGTGTATACATCTAGGCAATTCAGCTCCTTCAGCTTCTATGTGCTTTCCAGATGCTCTCTACTACCTTTCCTCCCTTCTCCAAAACAACAAAATGTGTTGCTTGTCGAGGCGTGCCACCCTCTCCCACCTGCCTTCTGACCCTTCCTTCAGCCTCCGCACAGCAAGTGGTCATTCCACTCAGAACACATTCTCTGCACGACTCTGGACATGTCCTTCCCGCCTCTTCCCCCAGTGGTAAAGGACGGTTAGGGGTTTAACTGACTCCTAATTCAAGTGTCTCTGCATCCAGAACGACCCCTGACTTGTGCACTCTGCCCAGGAACGGGAAGTTTAGAACAACCTCAGATGCAGGTGTACGGAGCAGCAGCTGACACCCGCACCGCCCCCATCAGGGAGCCCCATTTCTGACCAACTCCCACCAACGTGCACCCTGGGAACGCATCAGACCCTTGGGTCTCGGCCACCTGTAGAGCAGCCCTGGACCGAGTTGTGGCTCTGGGGTTTGACCTGGCCCTGCCCTAGCTAGCAGGAAAATCTTTCTGCATTTCCAATAAAATGAAAATAAATATTTTAAAAAGAAAAGAATGTGAAATCCTTTCCTTAAGCTTCTTTGGTAGACTGTACTCCCTTTATCTACTGACTGAGAAAACAAAGCTTATAATTTCCAGTGAGACCCTTAGAGGGAACAATTGCTTATTCACTTTGTAGTCCAGAGCCACGACAGTGTCCAGTGCACAGAGCAGGCACTGACTACACATCTGTCAGACAAAGTCATGCAATGCCTTCAACTGCTCCTGCCCCCAAGCTATAAATCTCCCATTACTCACAAACTAAAGGCCAAATCCTTTTCATTATTCACAGATTTAATATGGAATAACATAAAGTAGAAGGTTAAAAATTACCGTAATACTTGCTAGAGGTTACCAGTATAAATGCCCATGGTAAGAGTTACATATGACTGGAGGGAGAAGGCTGTGGGCAGGCAGGACATGGCAATGAGGCTTTAGAAGTGTGATGATAAGGTAATAGTTTTATTTCCTCAACTTAATAGTGATTACAATGGAATTCACCTTAGATCAACTCATTAAGCCGTGGGTTTTGTGTGGTTTTCTGTGACTGTTTTCTAATGTGATGTAATTGTATCAGTTTAACTGTAAAGACGCATAAAATGTGACTACTTACCAAAACAGAACTCAGCCTTTGGCCTTAGCTTGGTTGCATCGCTAACCTAATGAGAGAGAGAGAGAGACTGTTACTCCTTCCTCTGCTTCTATAACCAAGCTCAAACACTGCACAAACCCCCACGTTTCGTTCCCTAGTGATCACAGGTGCAGCACAGAGACCTCCAAAGGCAACTACAAAAACAACAGCATGCTAAATACAGGGTCTGGATCTGAATTTTTAGAGCCCTAGAACATGACACTTCCCCGTTTTTTAAGCAAACCTGTTCTTCTTTCCAAAGCAAATGAGGTTACAATAGGATTTATGACACATGCATGAATAGGTTTGGTTTAACATAATCCTCTGATACCTTCAATGAGTATAGAAACTATAAATTCTCCGAAATTGTTTCTTTCTGTTGTCTGTGACTTGCAAAAGAAAAATGGTAGTGGGCAAAGATCATATATAAAATTCAAAACTGACAAAGCATAAGTCTAACAAGGAACTAAAAATAATATTTAGCTCCCCCCCTTTTAAAAATATTTATTATTATTATTTTTTACTGGCAAGTCAGATTTACAGAGAGAAGGAGAGACAGAGAGGAAGATCTTCCGTCCACTGGTTCACTCCCCAAGTGGCCTCAATGGCCGGAGCTGAATGGATCCGAAGCCAAGAGCTTCCTCCAAGTCTCCCACATGGGTGCAGGCTTTGGGCCGTCCTCTACTGCCTTCCCACCACCCTAGGCCACAAGCATAGAGCTGAAAGGGAAGTGAAGCGTCTAGGATACAAACCAGCACTCAAATGGGATCCCAGTGCACGCAAGGCGAAGACTTTAGCCACCATGCTATTGTGTCGGACCTACAAGCTCCTTTTGAAAAGGAAAACACCGCAGGATACTGGGGTCACTTCATTTTTTAAGAGTTATTTTTATTGGAAAGGCAGATTTACAGAGAAGGTCAGAGAGAAAACATCTTCCATCTGCTAGTTCACCCCCCAGATGGCCGCAAAGGCCAGAGCTGAGCTGATCCAAAGCCAGGAGCCAGGAGCCAGGAGCTTCTTCCAGGTCTCCCACATGGGTGCAGGGTCCCAAAGCAATGGACCATCCTCCGCTGCTTTCCCAGACCACAAGCCGAGAGCGAGAAGGGAAGTGAAGCAGCCAGGACATGAAATGGTGCGCATATGGGATGCTGGCACTTGCAGGGGGAAGATTAGCCTGTTCACTTTAGAATTGAAGCAACTAACTACACCTGTGGCTGCTATCCCTTTAGTTAACGTAGGTCTCGGAGGCCCATTCATGTTATTGCCATGCTATTGCCCAGTGACATAATTCCTAATTAAAGTGCCTGCAGTGTGCCTGTATAAGCAATTCTACACCTGGGGTTCCGGAATGATCCCAGTTACAAATTCACAGCTGAGTCACATTGAATTTTGTTCCAGGAATAAATTCTGAGAAAGAATTAAACCTACCACACCATGGTGCCAGCCTCATTCTTAAAATGCATTTACAAGAACCACTGAGGTATATACTTAATATCTGTCTCTTGTAAATTCACATAATCTGACTTTTGACAGAAAATATTTCTCTTTCAAGTAAGCAATCTTACCTGTTTAAAAATTAATTTTTGGGAATGGTCCACTAGTAATGAATCAGTCTACAGTAACAGTGATAACAAAGTATTTTATGCATCAAAATACCATCTTCTACACAGAAGGACGTTGAGGCTCGCTTTATTGAAGCGATTTCTCTTTGTCAATCAGCCCAATATGTGTGTATGAATTAGTAACAAGCTGCTATCTTTTGCATTTCAAACCTCATAAACTTCTATTTCTTTTATGTAACACATAACAAATCCCACAAAGCTAACAGTTAAGTATCTTTTCATTTCCAAAGCACCAAAAACAAGGCAAAAAGCTACCTGACCAAAATAAAGCTTTTCTATTTTCAAAAACTTTTAACACAAAGAAACAAAATGTCAAAAGGCAATGACATTCAAAAGTTGGAAAAATTCTAAGCGAACATAATACAGACTTAGTACAGTCTTTCCCAAAAACTGTCCAGACAGAATTGAGCCGTTAGGGCCATGTGGTGGCTCAGATAGCTAACCCGGCCCCTTGCAACGCCGGCATCCTTCCAAGCAGCTCTCTGCTTAGCGAATGATTCTGGCTGTGCTGAGACATCGCTGCTTTACTGCACGGAGGCTGAGAAAATCTTTCCAAGGGCTCTTGGCTGACCAAGTCCACCTGGATGCCTGCACAGATCCAGACACTCCTACAAAGCTCGGCCAGAACTGTCCAACCTGTTGTATTTCTACCCTCTGACGAGGCACTTGATATCCACTCATGGCCTAGACGAGCTGGCTGTCAAGTCCTCCGTGTGCATCTGGGCATGCTGCCCACTGTGTGGGCATCTGGGCATGCTGTCCACTGTGTGGGCATCGACAGCTGAAGAGGCTCAGTATCAATATACGCACCGAGCCACAGCCCACACATCTTACAAAACTTCCCTGTGGCCAGGGAAGGCGTATCCAAGAAACCTTATCTAGGGTGTTCATCCAATGGATATTAAAAAAAAAATTCTCAAAAAACACACAAAAAAAAACCCTAATCCTTAACTGATGCTTCCCTTTTCTACTGTTCCTATGTATCAAAGCCAATGTTCATTTGTCACATACTTTGTAAACAACTTGAAGTGAGGCACTTGAAGGTTTCCAACACAAAGAAATGAGAATGGCTAAGCAAAGGGAAATACGAGTTAGCCTGACTTGATCACTAAAATCACAACCAAGAATTCTCACGCTGTGCCCCGTGAATATGTATGATATCTGGATCATTTTTTAAGTTTACATTAACGTTTGCAACTTGCCACATAATATCAGTTAAATTCCCTCACATGCTAATTTGATTAATGTAAAAAATTAGAACTGTATTTCCATGAACAACCCCTCCCATTCACAGGGATTATAACTCTCACAGGAATGTTAAGACAACGCGAAAAGCCTACCTTTGAAATGTAGGTAAGCTTAATGGCTCCAACACGTGATGACCCAGACGGTAGATTCTGGAAATAAACAATAAGTGATTTTAAAATAAATAAATTTTTAAATATTACATTTTACAATCAACTTTTTTCAGTTCAAGCATTCACCAGTTCTGCGAGCAAGTCACGAACTTGGATCAAAAAAATAAAAATTCCACTCCTCTCATCAGAACACATCCTGCAACTAAAATGCTATTTTATCACAGCAACTAAATGCACGTTCTTTTCCTTGAGCCTGGAAAAACATACACAATATCAGATTTAGCTTCTCAAAGCAATGGGAAAAATATTTAAAAGCACAGATTATAACTTTAAAAAATGAATTTAGATTCTATATTACTTGCTATTATTAAATTTATTTATCAAACATCTCTTGAAAAAAAAAACAGACTGAATTCCCATCACCATTTAAATGGTCTAGCTGTCTACACCAAATTTAAACTACATTGATACTTCTGTTTAAAAAATGTTACTTTCTTTGAATCATGCGCAGGGAATGTGTACCCGTAAGCACTTCACCAAGTATTTTTATCTTTCCCTTAACAGTTTTCCATGAAAGAGTTAAGGGTAAAGTATTACACGGAGACAGGATCATTTCAGGAAAGACTCCATGGAACCAACATTTAAGCCAGACTTTCAAGGGTGAATTTGAAACACAAACAGCAGGGAAGAAAACCCTGCAGGCAGAGAAAACAGAAGGTGCAGCTAGGGGCAGAGGGTGCTGGGGGTGCTGGAGGAGTGCTGGGGGAGCACTGAGCGTGCTGGGGGAGCACTGGGGGAGCACTGGGGGGAGGGCTGAGGTGCTGGGAGCGCTGGGTGCTGAGGGCTGAGGTGCTGGGAGCGCTGGGGTGCTGAGGGGCTGAGGGCTGGGTGCACTGAGGTGCGAGTGCACTGAGGGTGCTGGGAGAGCATTGGGGGTGCTGGGGAGCACTGAGGGTGCTGGGGGAGCATTGAGGGTGCTGGGGAGCACTGAGGTACTGGGAAGCTAGGTGCTGGAGCGCTGGGTGCTGGTGCACGAGGTGCTGGACGCTGGGAGCACTGAGGGTGCTGGGGGTGCTGGGGGAACATTGGGGGTGCTGGGGGAGCACATGAGGTGTTGGGGAGCATTGGGGGTGCTGGGGAGCACTGGGGGTGCTGGGGGAGCATTGGGGGTGCTGGGGGAGCGCTGAGGGTACAGTGAGGGTGCTGGGGGAGCACGAGGGGTGCTGGGGTGCTGGGGGAGCGGAGGTGGGGCACTGGGCTGTAAGAGTGCTCCTTAGGACTATAGGAAATGGGGGGCTGGGGAACCTGAACTGAGAAGCCTCTAACCACAGAGGTCCCCCAGCACCAACCAAGCAGTGAGGACTGGCTACTGAGGCCAGCACAGATGGTACATGCGCAGTGCTGTAAGGCAAATGACACCTTAACAAAAGCTTTTTATAAAATACTACAAGGATCAGCCAGGGAGAAGTCAGAAGCAGGAAAACAGCTAGAGAAGTCATGAAAAGCAACAAAAAATAAACAAATGAAAAGGCTACCATAAGATTTCAAGGTAAAACTAAAACAATTTTGATTCTGAAAATTATCCCTACTGGAGAGGATCAAATTTTTAATTAACTTCATGATAATCTTACAGATGAAAAACTTAGCCTATAGGTTTATTCTAATGAATGAATAGGCAGCACCTTTCTCAAAATTCCGTAAGTTTAGTTAAAGTCGAGACATTTCAAACACCATGGATTCCCAAATTGGAACTGGTTACCACTGACAGGGACAAAACTTTCCAAATCTCTCACTCCGCTACACAGCAAAACTGTATTAGCTTTGCTTGAAACTCTATCCCGTGTGCAAGCTCTTAAATATAAATCATATAACAAATACATACACGAAATAAAACTATTTTCTAATGTATAAAGGGCTAGGGCTAGCCGTATTTTTAAATTTATTTTTACTTCTATTAGGTTTTAATTTATTTATTAGATATTTTTAATTTTTAAATATTTGTTTTATTTATTTCAAAGAGACAGAGAGAGGTCTTCCATCCGCTGGTTTATTCCTACAATAGCCAGAGCTGGCTCTCCCAGGTGGGTGAGGGGCCCAAGCAGGTTCCCAGACACTTCACCAGGAAGATGGCCTCACGCATCCGGACCCACGCGGGCTGTCTGCACTGCAAGGACAGCTCAACCCCACACGCCACAGTGCAGGCTCCAACTGCATTCCTTTGTATCAAGTTTTCTGCTTATAAGCTTCTGCTTTTTGTTTCTTTTCAAAATCTTAAATGAGGAAATGAAATGCAAAAATATCTTCAGAATCCCTAACTACTAACAAAGCGACTTCTTCAAACTGTTCCTATTCATGTGATTTTGTTTTTTCTTTTAAGCCTTATGTTGACTATTCTAGCTCAACAGAACCCTACAGCCCTTCATGAGAAAGAGAAATGAAGAGAAACCAGCGTGACACAGAAGGCCACAGATTAAACAGTAGCAGAGTATGTTGGAATTTGTTATTTGACAGTGAACATGACATAATTAACGTGACATTTAAGATAAACGTGATAAATGTTTGTTCTTCACAACAGTTGAATTGCTGAACTCATGCCTAGCACTTTGTCTCTTCAAATTCACTCCCTAGCACACCTGCTTACTTAATGCTCCGCCACTACCATCTCCCGGACAAAATGCAAAAAGCCCCAAGCTGAAAAGCAAAGGCTAGCGGCGAGGCAAGGCAGGCGGGACCGGAGGAAGCAGCCAGGACAGGTGCACCTCAAGGTCACGAGCAGTGTTAACACTTCTCCATTCCAACAGAACCGCGTGAAAATGTCGTTTCTTGGCTACAGAAAATGGCTCCATGTCGTAAATTCCAAATTATTCAACACAAGGTAATACTCCTAGCAAGAGGTATTATCAAAGTTGCCATGAACAGGTTATGTTCGATTCAGCAGCTATACCAGAAAGCGAATCTGAAGAGACTTCTAAAAAGTGCCTAGGCGTAATGAGCTCAGGAACTCAGAACTCACAAATATTTTATTGCTCTTTCTGTCTGGAAGGTCTTATACTTAAATGTGACAAATTTGGTATTCGTGTACTAGCTGACAAAACCAAGACTGCAAAAAAAAAAAAAAAACCTCATAAATTGAGAAGTGAAGATAAAAGCTGTAAAAAAGAAACTGAAAAAGGTTTAAAAGTCTGTACTACACCTAGAAAAACCAATGCACTTTATATAAAAAAACCTCATGTTTAACAAATACGCTCTCGGTTTTGGCCTGAGCAAACAACCCTCCAGACGGACCAGAGGCACTCAGCAGTCCCCGAGCCCTGAAAACGCAAGCCTCACACCTCCGGGCTGCAGACCTGCAGGCCAGCTTCCAACGCCAGCATCGCCAGCATCGCAGAGACCTCTGCTGCTGCTGCCTAGGGCTTCCCACTCCTTCCACATTCTGAGCACGTGGACCTCATTGGGGTAGTCCATAGTTCTATCTCGCACTTACCTTCATTCAGCTCTCTTAAGCGAGAAGCGCTGATTCTAAAGGAATTATCAGAATACTGTTATATATGAAAACCGGAAAAAAGAACAAATAAGGAGTTTTAAGTAAAACTTAGGAGAAATCATATGTAAGTCAACAGTGAGTGATAAGGAGAGACAGGAAGCGGAACCTGAGACGAAGCGCCTGAGGGGTCGGCAGGGACCTAGCTGTGTCCACCCAGTCTGTGAGAGGACTGTGCCCCAAGTACCGACAGAGTCACCAAAGGAGGAATCTCATTTTTAAAAAATTTATTTATTTTTGAAAGGCAATGTGATAGAGAAAGAAAAAGAGACAAAGGTATCTTCCATCCATTTGCTCACTTCCCAAATGCACACAAAAGCCAGGGCTGGGGCAGGCTCAGGCGAAGAGCTTAGAATTTCATTCAAGTCCTTGAGTAAACAGACAGACCACCATGAGCTGCTCTGCCAGGCAGGCTGGCCGGCAGCTAGATCAGAAGCAGGTCCGGAACCAGCACTTCCGGGATGCAGCACTGCAAGCTGCAGCTTAACTCACTGCCGCAACAATGCGAAACTCTGTTTTTAAAAGTAAACACAAGTGGGGCCCGGCGCCATGGCCTAGTGGCTAAAATCCTTGCTTTGAAGGCAACCGGGATCCCATATGGGCGCTGGTTCTAATCCCGGCAGCTCCCATTTCCCATCCAGCTCCCTGCCTGTGGCCTGGGAAGGCAGTGGAGGACGGCCCTATGCCTTGGGACCCTGCACCCACATGGGAGAGCCGGAAGGAAGTTCTTGGCTCCTGGCTTCAGATCAGTGCAGCACCGGCCATTGCGCTCACTTGAGGAGTGAATCATCGGATGGAAGATCTTCCTCTCTGTCTCTCCTCTCTGTATGTCTGACTTTCCAATAAAAATAAATAAACATCTTAAAGAAAAAAATAAACCCAAGTGTGGCTTTCTGCAGGTCCGTTGTTTCTTGCACTGACTGATCAGATGGACCCAGGTAACAGTCGTACGGTGGCATAGTCAGGCGGTTACCACCCAGGCAGGCCGGTTACGCCCGGGCACAAGGCAGTAAAACTGGCTGTCGGGAAGCTCTGAGAGCCAGGACAGAGCAGACACGGCGACAAGTCTCACCCCCCAACCCTGGGAGGCCGTCAGTGAAGGGGGACTACACAGACTTCGCAGAGAACAGAGGCAATCGCTTCTCGGGCTTTCGGTTCAGATCAAGTGGAGCGAACCGAGGCAAACGCAGGACTGATGGGTCGAAAACATAAGGAACAAAGTTTTGGCTCACAGGAAAAAAAAATTGAAATGGTCTCAAATGTAAGAAATAGTTCTTAGTAATGTGTGGTTGAAATAAGAGCTAAGACAAAGGCCAAGGGCAAACGAGCTTATCACCTGAAGAGGAAGATGACTAAGGTCCCTTGCTCCCACGTGCTCGTGGTGAGGGCTCTGAGGGGACCTGGCCCCTGCCCAGCGAGCCAGCCTCAACACCCCACAGGCCCACACTGCCCTGTCCGCCACCTGCACAAGCTCACCAGACAGGAGGTGGGCAAGGGATGTGCCCAGTGCTTGGCACACACATCTCCACTCTAAACTTTTCTCAGCTACTCTTTATTTGAAATAAAGAGTTCTAGAAGTACAAAAAGTTTAAAAACATTGGATATGTTATCTCTCAATCTAGGATTCTAGCTTTAAAATCATGACATTTACTGCAGTGATTTACAAGGCAAAAACTAACAAAAAAAAACAAAAAAGGAAAGCATTTCGGTTGACAGATGATCTCACAATGACACTTAAGTCTAACACTCCAGGGTGAAAAAAAACGGCATGCTTAAATGTGCACAAGCATCCGGTAGTTCATCAAAACACCGGCATCCCTACCCTAAATACAGTATCTTAAATGAGCTAAGCACTTTCTACCAGGTAACATTTCTCTCTCAAGAAGAAAAAACAGAGGCAGAAATGTTAATCAAATAACTTCATTTCATCCACTGAAATTTAACAAGACACAGGGGTTGGGGTGCAGCACAGGGGAACACAGCCAGCAAAGCTCAGTCTACACTTCTACGACAGTTTTAGGACAATTCTGAGGCTAATCCCTCCACCTGCCAGTGCCAGCAGCCCACATGGGCACTGGTTCACGTCCCAGCTGCTTCTGCTCTGAATCAGCTCTGTGCTGATGGCCTGGGAGAGCAGCGCATGATGGTCCAAATGCTTGAGCCCCTGCATTCACGTATGAGGAAGACCTGGAAGAAACTCCTGGCTCCCAGCTTCGATCCTCGCAGCTCTGGCCATCGAGGCTATTTGCAGGGTGAACCAGCAGACAGAAGATCTCTCTCTGTGTCTCTTCTGTGTAAAATCTCTTTAAAAAAAATCCTAAAACCTGTGTGTCAAACACTTTCACAAGTAAAGCTTTGTGTATACTCCTACAAGGCCATTCTTTGGAGTTTACACACCTGTGGATTATCCATGTACCACACAAAACTATCTTCTCTGGTATCCAGTATGAAGTACCTTCGGAGAAACTTGCCGCTGTTTTCATTTTCTTCGATGTCGAGGAAACCACAGATGCGGTTCTGACGATCCACATAAGGCATCTCTGTGCTGGAACATTACACTGCAAGATACAAACAGCCGGTGAGCATGCCACAAAGAGACGAAGGCTTGACCAGTCGATGCCACAGAAGCGTGTGTTCACAGGGAGCCTGCCGCCCAACCACCCAACAGCAGGTGCAGCAAGAAAGACCAATTTCTGAAGCAAGAGCAAAACCATGTTTGAGAGTAAGTTTATAGGGCACAGCGCCCTGGCCTAGCAGCTTAAGTCCTCTCCTTGAATGCACTGGGATCTCATATGGGCACCGGTTCTAATCCTGGCAGCTCCACTTCCCATCCAGCTCCCTGCCTGTGGCCTGGCAAAGCAGTCGAGGACAGCCCAAAGCCTTGGGACCCTGCACCCATGTGGGAGACTTGGAAGAGGTTCCTGGCTCCTGGCTCCTGGCTTTGGATCGGCACAGCACTGGCAATTGTGTTTATTGGGGAGTGAACCATCGGACAGAAGATCTTCCTCTTTGTCTCTCCTATCTATATATCTGACTTTGTAATAAAAATAACTAAATCTTTAAAAAAAAATAACGCAGTGGATTTTTTTTTAAGATTTATTTTTATTATTTTTTATTGGAAAGGCGGATATACAGAGAGGAGAGACAGAGAGGAAGATCTTCCATCTGATGATTCACTCCCCAAGTGAGCACAACGGCCGATGCTATGCCGATCTGAAGCCAGGAGCCTCTTCCAGGTCTCCCACGCGGGTGCAGGGTCCCAAAGCTTTGGGCCGTCCTCGACTGCTTTCCCGGGCCACAGGCAGGGAGCTGGAAGGGAAGCAGGGCTGCCGGAATAGAGCCGGAGCCCATATGGGATCCCGGGCATGCTAGGCGAGGACCTTAACCACTGCGCCACTGTGCCACTGCGCCACTGCCCCAGTGGATGTTTTATTGTTACTTACTATGTAGTTCCCACAGTGACTATATTTTATCTTCATTTCCTAGCTTGAAACAGCGGACTCCTCTTTCTCTCTCTCCATCCCTCCTAATCTTCCTCCCTCTGCCTCTGTAACTCTTTCAAGATAAATAAATTTAAAAATAACAACACAAAATATAAATATTGACAACCAGAAGACATTGGAGACAAAGCAAGAGGGGCTGGCACTGTGGAAGAGCAGACTGTCACCCCTTGCGACAGACACCAGTTCAAGGCCCGGTCACTCTACTTCTGACCCAGCTTCCTGTTCATGTAAAAGCTTAAAACCAAGCTTCCGGAACAAGAAGGCAGAGGAGAAAGTCTTTAGAAACACGAGGTTAAGTCACAAACAGCCCGAACCATGTGATGGTCACCACGTGTCCACCGAAATGCACAACTTTTCCTCAGAAGAAACAAAGACCAACCACAAGATGGGAGAAAATATTGCATGCACATGCACCTATCAAAAGTTTGAAATCCAAGAACAGGCAGATGATTACTGCAACTCAACAATCACAAAAACAGCCAAACAAGGAAATGAGTGAAAAAGTTGAACAGGTAAATTAACACAGACATAAAAAGTGAAAAACACACACAAAAGATGCCCATTCACCATCATCAGACGCCAGAGTATCGCAAATAAAAAAACAGAAGATGCAACAGACCTGCTAGGACAGCTAGGACCAAAACCAAGCCAGCAGGCAAGGCCAGATGAAGTCAGGGTAGGAAGCACTGACCTCCGTAGACGTGCTGCAGGTGCGAATGCGAAATGGAACTACACGGAGCAACGTTGGTGGTGCCTCAAGAAGCTAAGCACCCTTACAACATTAGCCTAGTAACCCCTTTCCCACGCACTTACCCAAGTGCACTGATGTTTACAGCGCCATTGTTCTTAACTGACAAGAAAGCAAGCAACCCAAACGCCCTTCAACTGGTAAATGAGAAAGCAATTTGTGATAAAACCGATACAATGACCTGGTACTTGGCTATGCAAAGGAATGAACTATTCATCTACATAACAACACAGAGAAAAGTCAAGTGTATTCTGCAAAATGAAAGGAGTCAGACCAAAAAAGGATACAGAAAGTCAAATAACTGGTCGACCACTGAGTGAAGGACAAAGCTGAAAGAATTCTGGAGAAGAAAGAGCTGTTCAGTACCTTGATTTTTAAAGTTTTTTTTCTTTGTACAAACCCTGTGTCCAGGGCTGATGACTTTCAATAAATTGCAGTGAGGGAGTCGCTATGCTATGGACGAAACCCCGACCCAGAAGCAGGTCGTCCACGAGTGGTTTAGCGCTAGGTTTCCCCACAAACGTCCATTGTGTGATGGGTGAGAGGGCGGCCCCCTTCCCGGCCGCACCCAGTTTCCCAGGACCGAGGGCTCTCCGACCCTGGTTTCCATCCCTACGCGCGGCAGGGGTGCATTGCCAGCCGCCGAGGGGTACGCACCGCCCAGCTGCGGGGACGGCGCGGTGGACACGGAGGCAGGGGTGTATTGCCAGCCGCCGAGGGGTACGCACCGCCCAGCTGCGGGGACGGCGCGGTGGACACGGAGGCAGGGGTGCATTGCCGGCCGCCGAGGGGTACGCACCGCCCAGCTGCGGGGACGGCGCGGTGGACACGGAGGCAGGGGTGCATTGCCAGCCGCCGAGGGGTACGCACCGCCCAGCTGCAGGGACGGCGCGGTGGACACGGATGACTGTGGTGTGGTATACTTATCCAAGGACCTGGCTAATCCATTCCTAGGTGTTTACCCAAAAATAAAAATGCTCCCAAATACTAACTGATAAATGTTTACAGCAACTCTATTCTTCAGCCCCAGAGAAACAATCCCAGTGTCTGTCAGCAAGCGGAGAGCTGAATGAGGTGGTTCATCTACCACTGCACTGCCTCTACAGCAAAGGAGTCACTGACACTGCAACAAAATGAATGACTCTCAAAAGTATTATCCTAAGTTAAAAAAAAAAAAAATTTAAAGCCAAACATGAAAGGCCATTAGTGGATTATTCTATTTGCACAAAATTATGAAAAATGAAAACCACTCCGGGGACAGAAGGCAGGTCAGTGGCTGAGCGACGCAGCAGACGGAGGGAAGGGAGGACTGCGCGGCACGGGCAGTTTGCACGTCACGCGAGTGCTCTGCTTTCGCGTGGCAGACAGGGTCACACTCATCAAATTGTACTTTTGTGCAATGAATACAGCTTATTTCACGTTACTTCAAAAAGACAGTTAAAAGCCCTGCAGCAATTCTAAAAACGCACTGACAAATAAGTACAAATAGATTTTTAAAGCAATCACCTGCCGACTCAAAGCTCAGAGACTACGTGCAGTTTGTGTCACAGAGGTCTGACCTCCCGAGCGCCTGTGGAGCTTGCATACAGCATCAAGGGAGTGGAAATCAGACAAGAACTGACACCGTACAGGAAAGGTCATCAGAACGGTCCTTCACCATCTGCAGAGATGCTCGGGGTAACACGGGAACCACACCGGCACACTGGCATCGCGATCAACACCACAGGGCCACATTTGACGTGTTTCCTCACCCAGGAATAGACCACGTCTGAAAGCCAACACCAACATCCCAGATCTGAGTACGCCTTAGACACAGGACATGCAACAGGTGAAGACAGTGAGAGAACACGCCGAACGGCGTGGGTTCGACCAGTCGGAGACCCGGGAGGACAGCCAGCCTCCCCACTAAACTGAAAGCAGTAGAGGGAACGGGAGGACCACTTCCCCCGACTGCAGCCTGACACGCAGCCCTTAAACCCCGGCCCTTTTTTTCAGGGAAAAAAAAAAGCCATATTTAAGAAAATTATAAATTTGAATATTGCTCAACGATATTAAAGAAATATGTATGTTGACGTGATAGCGTATTGTCATATTTAAAAGAAGAATCCTTATTAGAGATATTTACTAACATAAAAAGCTATCTGGGATTTGCTTCAAAATAATTTGGGAGGGGGGAACGGGACAACAGGACGTGGGGGCCCAATGTCCCAGTTACATGGTTCCGCCTGCTTCTGTGTGTGGCGACAATGCTAAACCAATCTACACTACAAAGACATCTGGAGGATTTCTCATGTGCCACACAGACAAAAAGCTCCAAAGCTGTGGCAACATTCTACATTGGTGAGATTATAAGTAAGAACTCATTTACACTGCTGACAAGAATAAGTTTGTAGAGCCTGCTGAGGTTAGGCAATATTTTAACAAAATCACATTCCTGAGGTAAGTCATGTGACCCAATATTCCGAGTTTGTATTGTAATAAAAATTTTAATGTATATAAAAATTGTATCTACATTATAAAATAATACAAATACATTAATACTAGTGGTATTTTAAAATAAAGATGCGAAGCATTTCTTCCTAAGAACCAAACTTTCACAGCAAAAGGGGAGCAAACACAAGCAAAAGGGAAACCTCTGAAGGCTTCTGAGTCAGGAACCTCTGCGACACAGCGACAGAAAGCCACCCGAAATAATGACCGACCCGAGCAAGCACCTTTAATGAAATATTAGGAAACAGGATGTTCACACCAGCTCCAAATATCACCCATTAGGTTTCTAAAAACCAAAGGAAAAGTGTCTGTGTATTACATTCCACAGCCCCTGCATTTATCAAATGATTCACTGACTAACGGACCTAGAAGTTAGATACTAGTTCATACCAACCGTCCGTAAAAAAAAATCATGTACCATATGACCCCACTGAAACAGCATCTCCAGAATGGAAAAGTCTACAGTGGCTCCCTAGCTCCAGCAGGGAGGAGGGACGTGAGGGGCAGTCCAGGTACCAGGTTCCTACTGAGTGTAGTCAATCTACAATCAACTGTGATGAGAGCTGCACAACGGAGACCAGCTGTGGACAGCCTCTGCGCTGGTGAGGGACAGGTGGGTGGTGTGGCGGTCAGGACGCCCCATCTACACTCAAGTGCCTGTGTTGGAGTTCCAGCCCTGCTACCTGCCAATCCAGGATCCTGCTAACAGACACCCCAAAAAGCAGCAAGTTAGGGTTCAGTTACTTAGGCCCCAGCCACAAACAAGGCACCCCTGATTGGGGCTGTAGGTTCCTGGCTTCGGCAGGATGTACACAGCCACTAGTTGTAGGCATTTGGGGGAATGAACCAACAGAGAGAATGTGTTCAAATAAGTGACAGTAAGTAAAACTCAAAAATTAAAACAAACAAACAACAACAACAAAAAAAAACAAGGCCCAGGGCAGTGGCCTAGTGGCTACCTCAACTTATTCCTGCCAGGATCCCATGTGGGCACCAGTTCTAATCCCAACTGCAACACTTCCCATCCAGTTGCCTGCTTCTGGCCTGGGAAGGCAGTCGAGGATGGCCCAAAGCCTTGGGACCTTGCACCTGCATAGGAGACCTGGAAGAAGCTCCTGGCTCCTGGCTTTGCATCAGCTCAGCTCTGGCCGTTGTAGCCACTTGGGGAGTGGATCAGCAGAGGAAGATCTTTCCTCTCTGTCTCTCCTTCTCTGTAAATCTGACCTTCCTTCCAATAAAGATAAATAAATCTTTTTTTAAAAAAGAAACCAAATGGGTGAAGCAAATGGTATAGATTATATCTTGGGCTGTTTTTAATAGAAAAAATTCAGGCAGGCGGGTTCAGTGGCATAGAGGGCTAATCCTCTGCCTGCTAGTGCCAGCATCTCACACAGGCACCAGTGCCTGTCCAGCTCCCTGCTTATGGCCTGGGAAAGCAGCAGAGGATGGCTCAAAGCCTTGGGCCCCCTGCGCACATGTGGGAGATCAGAAGGAAGCTTGTAGCTCTAACCTTCGGATCAGCTCAGCTCTGGCCATTGTGACCATTTGGGCAGTGAACCAGCAGATGGAAGATCTCTCTCCATCTCTCCTCTCTGTATAATCTGCCTTTCAAATAAAAAATAAATGAGCTCTCGTGAGCTCCCACATTTGCACAGGTGTTCCTGAACGCCAGACTCACCAGCTACTACTGCACATACCTGCTCACCTAACAAACATCTCAAACATGACGGACTGGGCTCCATTTGACCCTCAGAGCCGACCCTGTCTTCCCAACCTCAGTCAGAGGTCACCTTCTCTTCCAGCTCTTCAGGCAAAACACGTTGGATGCCTACACTTAAATCGCACCTCTGTGTGTGTGTGTGTGTGCGTGTGTGCACGTGCGTGCGCAAACCCTGTTGGCTCTACCTTCCGAACGATGCAGAATTGCACTGCCTGCTGTCCCTCTAGTCCTAGCCACCATCAGCTCCTCACACTGATTACCGCATCCAACATGGCAGTGACTCCCATGAAAACACACAGCCATTTGTGAGGCACTGCTGCCCACTGCCGGGCAGCCGTAGCAGCACGGTGGGGGCTCCGCAGGAAGCCTCGCTGCTGCACTACAGAGTGTCCAGCAGCTGACCGTGCTCCAACCTGCACACCTAGCTGTCCACACCCTCATCATGAGAGCACAGGGACACAGGACTTCCGTCTGCTAACAGGGTGTCAAAGCAAACTGGCAGTCGCACTCCCCAGGACCAATCCCACGGAATACACGTACGTGAACTGATTCCCCAGCGGGACCCTCCACCTCCCTGGATCAATTAGGACAGAATGTGGGATGGACAAAACACCGGAATGTTTTTACAGCTTCCCCGGAGAATTCTAATACAGAACCAAAGGTGAGAAGCCCTGTGTCAACCGGATCCTATCTCACCAAAGTCAAAACCGAAGCCCTTAGAAAGAAGCGCAGGCCTCACCTGGGCAGCCCACAGACAAGCTCCCTGCTCAATGCCTTCCAACTCACAGGTCACGTTCCTCAGTGGTGCCATCGCTAAGACCTTACCTAGACTATAAATCCTACAAGCTGGCTCGCCTCTTCCCATCTCCCTGCTCTGCTCTGTTCCTGAACTTGGCAGTTACCACTGACTAACGAATCCTCATCCGCCCATTTCTTGTCCATTTCCTCAGAGATTTCTTTCTGTCATTTCCTGTTGCTTCCCTGAGGCCTAAGACAGTGGCTGGCACATGGAAGTCGCCTGAAAACTACCTGCAGAACGAAGCATCAAGTAACCCTTAATTACTGCATCAAACACCAGCTTTTCAGTTCCCATCTCTCTCCTTATTCAGACAAAAAAAATCACTCGGCAGATAAGTGATCTGTAGGGATGATGAGAGGAACAAGGTCCCAAGCCCTATATTTTTGTTTGCATTTATATTCCTAATGAAGCCAGTATGAAAATTAAAAACAGATAAAAACTGTATTACTAGAATTTCCCTCAAAATATTAACTTTGGCTTTATTTATGCCTTAAGATGTATTAGAGCTTACAAATCAGTCATAAACCAACAAATTCAGTTAACACTTTGTCAGAAAGGAGCTAGGAAGCCAAAAACAAAAATCAAAAGGAAATACCCAAAGGAAAGTTGACTTCTGCATGTCCCAAGCTCAACAGAGGCCCGGGACTTAGCTGTTAAGGCATCTGGTGGACACTTACCAACTCAAAGCTGAGGGCACCCACAACTGCCAGGTCAGCCACCGCTCACCCCTCCCCCTCCCCACGCCCCCTGGGGCTCCGCAAACCTTCACCCCCTGGTCATCCTTTCGCTCTACAAAAGCAGCTAAGAGAACAGAAGAGAAAGAACTAGAATTTTCATCAGGTCTTCAGAGACAACACAAGAAAAGTGGGGTGGTTTTGACCCACCAACAGTGGCAGAGGCTGCCTGGAGAATTCCTGCTCTGAAGTCAGAGGTTCCGGCAAGGGGATGCGGGTGTCTCACTCCCAGCCCATGGCCGCCGGGCCAGTGCATTCAGTGGGTGACCTGGACGCCTGGAGCAGATGGAAACAGGAGAACTGACCAGAAAAGGCAGGGCGCACAAAGCCAGCTACCAGCAGCTTGCACGCTGCCACTTGGCAGGCCCAGGAAGTGAGTTTCCTGTGACCTGAGCAGTCGCCATCACAGCATCTAGACTGACGGGCTTGCTACTATTGGAAAATGTGCCTGCAAACAGCAGACGTATCTCAACTCGCCCCCTCCACACTCCAGGGACCAGGGTCAGGACTGACGGGACCAGACAGACAGGTGTAGCCACAGAAAACGTCCCACCCACAGCTGCTCAGCCAGAAGCCTCCCTGCATATCTCACCGAAAAGCCTGCCAATGAACCTCAAAGACAGGGCTTTAAATGCACCTAGGTAAGACAGATTTGCCTGGTTTTCACTTTCCTTCTGATCAATCTCTGTCCACTCGGATCCCTGACGCGGGATATTTAAAATAACATGTATCCTTGGGCCTGGCGCAATAGCATAGTGGTTTAAGTCCTCGCCTTGCATGCCAAGGATCCCATATTGGCGCTGGTTCTAATCCCGGTGGCCCCACTTCCCATTCAGCTCCCTGCTTGTGGCCTGGGAAAGCAGTCGAGGACGGCCCAAACCCTTGGGACCCTGCACCTACATGGGAGACCCAGAAGAGCTCCTGGCTCCTGGTCTCGGACTGGCTCAGCTCCAGCTGTTGTGGCTGCTTGGGGAGTGAATCATTAGACTGAAGATCTTCCTCTCTGTATATCTGACACGAGTGCTGGTGCCTGTCCCGGCTGCTCCACTTCCCATCCAGCTCCCTGGTAACAGCTGAGGCAGCAGCGGAGGACGGCCTACTGCCTTGGGACCCTAACCCGGAAGAAGCTCCTGGCTCCTGGCTCCAGACTGGCTCAGCTCTAGCTATTATGGCCACTTGCGCAATAAACCAGAAGATGAGAGATCTTTCTGTCTCTCCTCTCTGTAAATCTGCCTATCCAATAAAGATAATCTTTAAAAAATTATTTTTAACCCACTTTCTTATGTTGCTTTCCACCAAGTTCATGCTGCACAGCAGCCTGCCAGCAGCTACACCAGCACCACCAACCTCACTAATGAGTGACAGGAAAGACGAGGAAATCCTCCGGGGGCACTTACTCTACCAGCAAAGATGCTGCACCGGAAACCCTGGCAGAATCCTTCCAGCTCTCCCATCTGTGATGGCCTTTCCCAGGAAAGCCAACCGTGTGCAGGATGTGCAGCTAGCACGCTCCAAAAGGCTCCGTCTCCCAGAGAGATAAAACCACAGCTTTTGTAGAATAAAGCTGTCAGGTTGACGTCAGGGAAGGATCACATCTAGGAATCATTTTACTCTAAGCAAAACTCAAAAAAAAAAAATCTTAAATGACTTTAATCTTGTTTTATATTCAACAGACATTCCAGTTCAAAGGAAACTTGCTTATAAAATCCCCCCGTACACCATCTCCCTGAGTCTAAGCAACTCAACTAGTCAAATGACTTACGAAAATAAACAGCTAATGCGTGGTTGCCTAAATAGCTTCTAGGAATTTCAAATTCATGTTCTTTATCACACAGCACACACAAAAGAAAACACTTAGATTTAAATGTTTAATGTTATGGATTAAGTATCACAGAGCCCTGATGTTACAAGTATATCAACAGGAAATTCTATTCTTATAGAAAAAGAAATAGTTTGTATTTCTCTAAAAACAACTAAGCATTACGGGCAGTGTCCGGAGAGCCCCTTCCAGACACCATGCCGGCTTCTGCAAGCCAGTCACTCGCTCGCGCTCACAACATCTCAAACGAGCACCGAGCTCACCAAAGCTATTTTATTCTAACACTGCAGATCTGAACTGAGGTTGGAAAAAAAAAAGTCCTGAAATCTTGTGCTGTCGATTACTAAAGTCAGCTGCTCAGCCCTGGGCTGCAGGCAAATGCAGGAAGTACCTAGGGCAGTCACTGCTGACTGCACTCGGAATTTTCTGCCCAATAAAGGCAGGGTGCAGCTGCTGCCACACCTGAATAATGACATTCTTTTCAGAAAACCACCTTCCCTCTTCTTCAATGACAGAGTTATCGCAACAGGAACAACAATAACCACCAACAAGGAACACAGCAACATCAATGTCTGACATGAATGATGCTTAACACAACACGTCTTCAGATTTCATTCTGAACTAATGATATTAACAATCATAGGTGAAGTACCTGGGGATTACAGTATGAACAAGGATAATAAAACTTTCAGACTCAGTCAAAAAGGCATTTAATTCAAAAGCTCCAGTAAATATTTTGGAGGGAAAAGTGTCTACAAAACAGGTAAAATGTATTTTCCCAGAAGTCTTCACTATTAACACATCCCATAAGTCATCAACCAGTCAGCAACCCAGTACAGCCCAGCTATTTCTTAAAGAACCCTTAATGCTATTTTTAAAAATATGTGTGTGTGTGTGTGTGTGTGTGTGTGTGTGTATATATATATATATATATATATATATATATCTGATATACAGAGAGGAAAGGAGACAGAAGACAGAGAGGAGGCTCTTGCATCCTGATTCTCTCCCCAAGCAGCCATAATGGCCGGAGCTGCACTGATCCGAAGCCAGGAGCCTTCTCCACGTCTCCCACATGGGGAGGCTTTGGGCTGTCCCCAACTGCTTCCCGGGTCACAAGCAGGGAGCTGGAAATGGCGCTCCTAGAACCTGCACTCCTATGGGATCCCAGGCGTGCAAAGCGAGGACTTCAACCGCTAGGCTACCAAGCCGGCCCCCTTAATGCTATTCTTAACATCTCTCAACATTTCTAAAAAGGTCCTTCCGGCTTATGGACTCGCGCAGTTTCCTTACGATTGTGTACTTCCCCTGTCCTGCTGTCTCTCCCTGCCTGTGACAGACCCAAAGACCCAAGGGACGGACACCACACTGTCTCTCCTTCGTAGTTTGCTACAAAGCTAGCACCGGAATGGGAAAAAAAGATACAAACCTGCCCCTTTCGTCCCTCCCAGAGCAACAATATAAATACTAATTAACAGGATAAAGTGAGATAGGAACTGCAGATAGATCCCATCTTCACACTCCCAACAAAGTTCTCCTGGGCTTCTCCGAGGAAACAACCTACTCAAAGGCTGCCAACCTTAAATATTTTTGCACCCATGTATCCATATTCTAAGATGTTCTTTCCCTTGACAGAAGCTGCTTGGAGAAATATTTCCTGCTGCAAGTGTGTACAACAGGAAGCGACAGCGCTGCACCAGTCTGCACAAACTCGTTTTAAAAGTATAGTTCTCTTCAAGCCCTTCAGATGATGAAGAAAGCGAGTTTTAGAAAATGGCTGTTTTTCAAAACTTTCTTTTTCTCGGATTAACTTTAAAACGTGCTGTAAACTGCTTCACTGGCCTTAAACATAGAAAGGACTCAAGTTTTTGTACTTGGAAGGACATGGAGCACACTGACCAGCAGTCCTGCGATAAAGGGACGATCGCGTAAACCTCAGGAGTGTGCCACTTGTTCCAATCATTAAACACACAGCAAATCAGATTTTCCTAGGCAGAAAACTAAGTCGCAAAGGGCAATGATTTAATTAAAGTCAAGAAAAATGACGTTAAAACAGACAACCAGCAACTGTAAAATAAGAAAAGCAAACGTTATCTGATCGAAAGGTGTTTCAGATGAGGAAAATCGCATGAATTCCCAGAGAACTGGCTCCCTAACCACCTTGTGGGACGCGCGGAGCCCGAGCCCGGAGCGCCCAGCATGGAGCCCAGGCCCCGCACATGCTCTGCCGGGGCAGGGCGGACCGGGCTGCGGCGAGGGCAGCAAACCCTCCAAGAACCAGCCCGCTTTCATTCTGACAACACTTTCCCCTCGGATGAACTACCCACGACGGTCATAGAAAGCATCAGTCGACCACAAAACCACTCGGGATGGCCCCGGGAGAGCTGCAGGCGGCCGCTGGCCTCGGGGGCGCCCCCCGGCCCCCACCTGCGTGACCTGGGCCAGCGGCTCCCCACGCCCCCGCGGACCCCCGCGAGCTGGGAGCTGCACCACTCGGCCAGGGCGGGCTCCCTTTTCAAACCCGGGGCGCGCGCGCCCTGGAGCCTGGCCACCCCGACAGGCGTCGCCGCCGGGAATCCCCGAACAGCTGGCCAGGGGCGCGCCGCGGAGGGAGTGGGCGCGACGCACCTGGCGGCCGACCCCGCCGGCCGCGGCAAGGACATCGGGCACCGCGGGGACGGGCGCGCAGGTGAGCGGGCCCCGCGGCCTCGCCCAGGGCGCGCACGGTGGACCCCGGCCCCGCCGGCCGCCGCGCGCACTCCCGCAGCCACCCCGCCGCCGCCGCCGCCCCTTCGCGCCCGGGCTCGTCCCCACCCCGAGCGCCGCCGCTCGCCCCGCGCCAGACGTTACCGGGGCCTCGGCCCGGAGCACCCGCGCCGCCGCGGCTCCGGCTCCCACAGGCGCGGAGCTGTCCGGACGGCGCCCACGACGGCCCGCCCGCACACTGCGCAAGCGCGCCCGCGCCGCCTCGGCCCCCAGACGGCGGCTGAGATTCCGGAGCGGGCACTCCCAGCCCGGCGGACACTACAAATCCCGGCAGGCAGCGCGCGCTGCCCGGCGGCGTCTTCCTGGTTCCAAGGGCGGCGGCCTCGGGGCGCTCAAGGGAGTGACGCGCGCGGAGCTCTGGGGCCCCGCGCCGCGATGCATTTCGGGGCTCGTAGTTTTCGAGAACCACGAGGCTTGGCTGGGAGGTGGAACTCCGGCTTCTCTGATGTCATCGCCTGGAGCTGCGAGGCGTGGGGATCTTTAAAAATAGGCTTTGTTAGTTTGCAGATAATTTGTTTGCAAGCTGGCCTGCAGTCGGTCCAAGGAGTCGTAAATTCACAGGATGCGACGTGACCTCGAGAAAAATGCTTATGACTCAGCCAGCCAATTTTTTCACTTCCATTTCTCTCTCCCAGAAATCATAGCTCCACTTCCTACTTACAATGGCGTTACCAGTACAGAAGGGTAATGAAGTTAAAAGAAGGATTAGGAGACATTGTTCCAGCACAAATAGAACACACATATGGGTTCGCATGAGTTTGCGTGAGTATGCAAGCATCTGCTGATCCCGGCCGCATGCAGCGTGCTTGAGACATAGGGCGTACCAACAAGGCGCCTCTTGCCTTGATGGACACCGCAGTCCTGGCCGCAAGCAGGAGCTCTCCTGTCCCCGCACTGAAGAATGTAACACAGCACAAACTGAGCCATGCCAAGGGAGCAGCCTGGGACGGCCTCTTCAGAGAGGGTGGACAGGGAGGTGACATTTAAACTGCAACGTGAAGAATGAGGAATATTCAGACAGGCAAACAGCTAAGAGGGAATGTTCTGCCACGCCTTTCTTTCATAGGGCAGGCCACAGACTAGACTTCCTTGGGTAATTACTCCTTTTCTATCTTCCCTCCCCGCCCAGCACTTCTTGCTGTGTTCAAAGTCTTTATCAACACCATTCCCAACATCCTTCCTACCTGGAAATGTCCCGGAACCAGCCGACGCCCACAGGCAGGATGCGCTGCACGGCTTCTAGCAAGGCGGAGGGGAGGGAGTTGGGAGGATGCAGGCAGAATCCTTGACCACCTGACCCCTTCTCTGTGAACGAGGCTAAAGAGCCGATGACTCAGGCTGACCTCTTGACGTGTTTCTTTAGGAGACATTTCTCTCTAAAGATCCTGAAGCGGGGTGCCTGTTACCTGAAACAGAGGCGTCAGCAGGAGGAGCCCCCACCCTACTTGGGGAGACAGGTGAGCTGAGTGCCTTCAGGAAAAGGAAAGGGACTGCCTGCCTCTCAGGTTGCTAGCTTGGGTCACAGAGTTGCTGGAGGTTCCCACCTGACCAATGCAGGTTACTGGAGGTGACTGCCCCCAGCACCCATGGGATGGTGCATGTGACCATGCCAGCCCGCCCAGGCTGCTGGAAATCACAGCACAGACCCCCCCAGGGACCACACCACACTGACCTGCGGGCTACTCCAGATGACCACCGCGTCCCCTGCAGGCTGCTGGAAGTGACCTCACAGGACCCCAAGGGCTGGAGGAGGTGACAACACCAGACCGTGGGCTGTTGGAGACCACTGCGCCGGCCCCACAGGCTCCTGCACTGGCCCCTGCAGGGTGCAGGTGGTGACCAACCCTGGCAACCACTGGCTGCAAGCAGGTAACCCTGGCTGGCACGGGTTTCTGGAGATGACCACAAGGGTCTCCACAAGCGGCTACAGACCACCGCATGGGCCCCTGAGGGCTGCTGCAGATGACCACCCCACCCCTTGGGCTGCTGGAGGTCAATGCATCAGTCCCCCACGGCTGTTACAGATCCCACCACAGGCTACCATGCACTGCACGAGATCCTCGGAGCGACTCCCGCGGGCTGCGCAGGATCACCTTCCAGGGCCTCCCGGGCTTCTAGAGGTGACCACCCCAGAGCACACGGGCTGCTTTAGACAAACCGGTCATCACAGGATTACGGGATCTTCTCTGAATGGCCCCCGCGGACTGCTGGAGATCCCTGCACTGGACCAAACAGACTCCTTGAGATCGCCACACCGACCTGCACGGGCTGCTGCAGATCACCACACCGGTTCTCGCGGACTACTGGCTACCGAGATCATCATCCGGGCCACTGAGGGCTGCAGGAGGTCACCGCACTGGCCCTTGCAGGATGCTGGTGGTGACCACCCCTAGCCCTCTGGAGCTGCTGGAAGTGACCACACCGGCCCCAGCGGTCTGCACGGGGCAGCACCAAATCATTGCCCTGACCCCTACGGACTGCTGCAGATCACCACACCAACCTTGCAGGCTCCTGGAGGTGGCCATCCCTAGCCCCCGTGGGCTGTTGGAGGTGACCGCCCCGGCCCACGTGGGCTACTGGAGACCACTGCGTGTGAGGAGTTAGACTGGGTAGTAGGCAGTTGGGGCATTCTGGGTCCCCGAGCCATTTTCTTCTCAAAGATAAAATGGTGTTTTCTGCACCACGTCTTAGATTCACCTGAGCACCTTTCTTCCAGGGATAAGGGTGACATTAACATAGCAATTCCCCACCCGGAGAGCCATCCATCGTCTCCAGCCATTGTGGGGCAGGGCTTCTTCAAGGAGACCAGTCTGAGGCCATTATCACTGAAAAGGGACCAAGGAAGTAGCATCATCTGACATCTTTCTGGCCTTTTGTCTCAAAGTCAGGTACCATGGGGAATTTCCTTTTTGTCTTTGGACAAACCCCTTTGAACTAAAGCTTTTTAAATGGTCACTGGTTCTAATCCCAGTGGCCCCACTTCCCATCTACCTCCCTGCTTGTGGCCTGGGAAAGCAGTTGAGGACAGCCCAAAGCTTTGGGACCCTGTACCCACATGGGAGACCTAGAAGAGCTCCTGGCTCCTGGCTTCGGATTGGCTCAGCTCCGGCCATTGTGGTCACTTGGGGAGTGGACCATCGGACGGAAGATCTTTCTGTCCTTCTCTTCTCTGTATATCTGCCTTTCCAATAAAAATAAATAAATAAATCTTTAAAAATAGCCCAACACCCCCTGTGTATGGGTTCTTTCTATCTCAAAACCCCTTCCTGTCACTAGGACTGGAGCTTCTTTTCTTTTCTCAGCTTTTCTAATAAATCTTGCTATAAAACTAAACTGTCCTCATGAAAATTCTTCTTTCCTGCGAGACAAGAATTGAGGTTGCTGCCATATTTGGGATCAAAAACCCTACAACTCCTGAACACCTGTGAGCTGCTGCTGGTGACCAACCCCCAGCATCACTCCCTTGCAGTTGTCATTCAACACGATGCTCCAAATAAGGAAGTTTTGGGTGTGAGCTGACACCTGCCGCTTTGGGGAATCCTCCTTTGTCACAGTTGTAAGGGTTTGGTATCACGATAGTCTAAAGTTGAGCAGATAGTGCCTTGGTCCTTGTTGCTTCACCATCCCGTCCTCGGAGCACTGGAGATCACCAGGCTGACCCCTCCGGGCATTTGAGCTCACCTTCACTGATTGGGGAATCTGTTAGTTATTTAAAACAGTGCTAGAGTTCTGGTTCATATGATGTTACGATATTTTACAAGCAGCTAATTCCCACAACCTGGTTCTTTACTGTGAGCGGAAAACACCAGGCGCAACGAGGTATCTTAGGTGGTTTATTCCAGTGGGGCAGGAAAAGGGGAAGGGAGGAGAGGGAGGAGAGGCTGGAAGGAGGAGAGAGAGAGAAGAACAAAGAAGAGAGAGAGCCGCAGCTGGGGGCATTTTTGTCAGCCAGGTGTGGGGGCTGGGGGGTTGGGAGGGATTGAGGGCAGGCCCCAGGGGATTAGTGCCTGGGGATGACTGGTGAGTGGGCAGGATTGGGGAAGGGGCTGGGATTCTCAGGTGGAATGCCAGGTTACATCTGATTGGTGGATGGCTGGACTGGCCCGGCCCGAATTTCGTGAGCTGTGAAGAAGAGGAAATGGCGCCAGGTCCAGGGTGGGATATTGGAATAACTTACAGAAGCTCTTAGGAGGTCTCTAACTCTCCAGGTTCTGAATTCTGGATAATTCCAGGTGTGACGTCTGAGACAGCCTTAAACTTTTATGGGAACCTCAAATTCAAATTTGCATCTTTTACTTGATCTGAAACCCCCAGCACTGAGATGGCAGTACTGAGGCGCAGCCTCTCACACCCTCTGTTCTGCACAGGGAAGGTTTGTTCTCTCATCAGTTACTCACCATCTGACATCACTGGCTGAGAGCCGTACAGCTGTTCCTTTGCTCTTTTTGGCACAGCAAACTCCAGTATTTGATGTTGAGGCCTTATTTTGATGCGAGGAAGAGAGCCTGAGGAATAACTGAGTTTGTGCCAAGGCCCACAGCAAGCCCAGGGCTGCTTGGGAGCTGCCATAGAACCAGGAACTGACAGCAACTCGGCAGCAAGCACACTTGGACACAGTTTTTGCATGCTTGTTTATTTTATTTTAATAAAGCTTTCTGCTTTTCCTCTGGCTTTTGGGGGAGGGGGGTGCAGTGGGAACAGGGCTATAATGGAGAGGTTTATTACATAACAGGGCTTTTAGTATTATTCTTATTAAGTGTGTGAAATATAGGAAGAAGCCAGAAACACTCAGAACCCACTGAAGGCAGTGAGAATGCTGGCCTGTTCCACGGGTCCTTGTTGTCTGAATTCAAGGATCTGCAGCTAACTTTAAAGCACCCTGGCTACCACTCCAAGACGCTTTGAGGCTTCGCTAAAAACATTCTTTGATCCCTTTCCAGGTTCTGAGTACTGGTGCTGGCGCCTGGTTCCTCCAGCCCCTGTGACAGCAGGAAGTCGAGTGGCAAATGCTGCAAATGCCACTTACGGACTGGGTGGGGATCAGAATTTCAAAGGGAGGAGCAAGTCCATAAGCAAACCCCGCACTTTAACTAGAAATCAGCATTTGGATAGAAGAAGCCAACCTGGGAGGCACACCCCTGCAGAGCACTCTCCCTCCCCGTGGGGGGCAGAAACTGGGCAGCCAAGAGTTAAAGAGTTTCTCCCTGTTTCTCAAGTGCAAAAGTGGAACCAAACTTCCTGGGAGCGGGGCCAGTGGGAGCAAAGAGGCTGCTGCGCATGGCTGCCCACACACCTGGCAGCCACCAAGTGATGGCAACAGTGGTTCTGGTGATCACCTAGGGCGGGCCAGGATGCAGGGACCTGCCCAGGCTCAGTCAGGTGAGGGCAGCCTCCCTCTGCAGTCATTCTCGCGTGCAAGGCCAGGGCACCATCCTCCCCCAGGAAGGTGTGGGAGGGTCCATTCACATTTCTTATTAAGGTGCAACAAGGGTAGCTGGAAAAAGCAGGTCAGTGAGCAGCTTGGATTCCCAGGACACAAAGGGAGGAGACAATGGCAGCAGGGATAATTGCCTGTAAGAGTTGTCCAAGGTGTAATTGGGTCTTTCCTGCCTCTGGGTGGGCAGGAACAAGGAAGGGGACCTGCCAGTGAAAACCTGGATGGACCAGATGTAAAATTGCCCCAAGCCACTGGAGCCCTGAGCGTCCCCAGAAGTCCTGTGATCTTTGGGGTCTGGGAGATTCCTGCCACAGCAGACAGCCTGGTGAGATCAGACCTTAATTATCCTGCCCACATATGGCAGGGCTGGCATGCTAAAAAGCCGTAAAATGGTGGGGCACGAAATACCTGCTGTCGTCCAGACATGCGGACTCTTGCTCCGAAGTGGCGTGAAAACTTGAAAAGCAAGATTTCCTGAAGTCAAAGTGATCATCTAAGGCTGGGGTGCTAATTGCTGTACTAAAGTGAGGAACATTCTAGAAGGTAAAGGCTGTTTCCTGACAGAGGCTCTGGGAGTGACTGCAGGCCGGAGAAGGCTTCGTAAGCTAGTCAGCCCCTGCAAATTCCTCCAGGGACCCAACTCTGACCCACCTCCTCTGTAAGTCCAAGACCACCTGTCCACTTCATCCCACCCATCTTCCCTCGGCCAGCGGCTTATGTTCAGCAACAAGAACCAGAGCGTCAGGTGTCCAGGGGGCTTACACTGCAGGCTGTGCTCTGATTTGCAACAGAAAGGCTCTCAGAATGCATGGCTTCCTTCCACCCTAAGGCCCTGGCTGGCAGGATCTGGAGGCAATGGAGTCCCCCTGCTCTGACCAGCAGTGTGGCCCCTGGCAGCTGCCTGGCACCTACAAGCCCTACCAGTGTCTCATTTGCCACGTGGAGACAACAGGAGCCCCTAGTCCCCATCCTCGGCTTGAGTCTAAGTGCACAGCACCTGCAGAGCTCTGGCACATAATTCAAACTGCTTCGCTGGCAGTGCTGGCATGAAGTTCAGCCAAGTGGTCGACCCCTCCTGACAAGACACTCATGTGGACAAGGGTAGGTTCTGGGGCCTTTTCGTGGCTGTGAACTTCACATGTACCCAGGGTCGAGGCCAAGGGGACTTGGGGTGATTGAAGAGTGGTTCCTGCATCTTGTTGCTGGAAGCACTAAGGCTGCAGGACTAATGCGGGACTTCTGTTTATCCGAGGACACCCCACCCCCTCTCTTAACCTCGGTCGACTAGAGCAGGGCAGGACTGTGAGGATTCCATCCTTTTCCGTCATCCTTGGCTGCTTCAGGAAACTCTGATTCCATCTGCAACAGCCCAGGTGGCTTCCCTGCCCCCTCCCCTGCATAAACTGCAGCGGCAGCTCTAAAAATAGCATGCCTTCATGACCCCCTGGCATGTAAATACATCTTTGTTCCTGGCTGGCATTTAGTAGCTGTACTTCACAGTGAAACAAAAGCTGTAATCAGAGCCCAACAATGGACGCCGTAGTCAGCGCTGAACAATACGCAGAATTCCCATGGTCATGCCACATCCCCAGCTGTGAGAACCAGAAGTCGCAAGCATGATTTCCATTCACAATTATTCACCCAGCCCCTCCATGGCTTATTCGAATCGCAGCTTTCCTGTCCCCTCCATGAGGCTTCTGAAGGACTGAGAAGGAAGGGGTGCCAGCTTGGACCCCAGCCAAGGGCAGCAGGTGCGGTGGACAGGCAGGCGTTGGCTCTGAGAGGCCCACATGGTGGCATGGTGATGGAACCAGACTGCCCCAGGCAGCCATCTCCACACCTGCACTTCATGCAAGACTTCCTTCAGATAAAAGAGAGCTTTGCACCCATTTCCTTATCTGACACTGCAGTCTGCACCTTCCAGGGTTAGGCCAGCATCTGGCTTCTCCTATGGTGGCCTGGAACCTGGAGGAGGAAAGGTGCTCCCAAGGGAAGTCATTGGCAGTGCTTTTGAAAACGTCTTAGGACAAGGCTCTACCCCAGGCACTTCAGCACCTCTGACCCTAGGGATCCAGTGCCCCCCAGTATAAAAACCCGAACTGGTCACCACAACTCTCCCCAGCCTCCCTGCCTTCACCCTCTGTGCTGCAGCCTACTTCTGCCACCTGAGGTTCCACACCCAGGCCCTTCCAGCCTCCTGTCTTCTTGAACAAAGAAACGGCGGCTTTATTGATGGGTAATTGCTGTGCAATAAACTGCACCTATGTCAAGAGCACAGTTGGAAAAGTTTTGGCCTATAAATAAATACACCAGGGAAGACATGACCACCAATAAGACAATATGCCCCTCTCTCACCCGTACCAGGTGTCCTCTGCCCCTTCAACCCCAACTGTCAACATTGTTGTACTCTGCTACAATAGGTTGGCTTACATTTTCTGGAACGTTCTGTAAATGGCATCATGCAATGTGAACTGCTTTAGTTACAGCTTCATTTGCCCAGTCTTAGACCAGTGCATTATTGCATGTGTCCATCACACATCCGCTCTCACTGCCGAGTCATGCCCACTGCACAACTGGAACACAGTTTGTTCATCCACATCTGTCTTCGTGGGCACCTGTGTTATTTTCCAGCCCAGAACTCATCATCTCTAAGAAATTGTATAGGAAGAAGTGGCCCACCTTCCTCATTTTTAAAAGTATAATACTATTTACAATCTATAGTCAGTAACTCTATTTCCTCAACAGCAATGCTCACTTTTTATTCTTATTTGAAAGGCACAGTGACAGAGAACTCAAGAGATCCTGCATCTGCCGGTTCATTCCTCAAATGCCCATGACAGTTCCCTTTGGGTGAGGCCAAAGTAAAGAATCGAAAACTCAACCCAGGCCTCCCACACAGATGGCAGGGACCCAAGCTCTCCCAGAGTGCACATTAGCAGGAAGCTGGGATGGGAAACAGAGCCCAGATTCCAACATAGGCACTCTGAGATGCATCCATCCCAAATGGCAGCTCAACTACCAGCAGCGTGCTCACGGGCCCCATTCTTACCTCCAGAACCTCAGCCCCTAGGGTGGCATGCAGAATAGAGGAAGGATCTGGAATAACGACCTGTTTCTGGGAAGCAGCCTCCTGTCAAGGAGGGTGGGTGACTCTTGGGGCAAACTTGGCTTTGAGAGAAAGGTCTGGCAACCACCAGATAAGTGCCAACCCTGAATAGGGCCCACAGACCAGAAGGGCAGCCTGACAGCAAGTCCAGCTGAACAAACTCAGCATGGGCAGTGTTAAGTTGTCCCCAGCTGACTCCCAGTAGCAGCCCCAGGCAACTTGACTCCAAGTCCCCAGATTCTGCATCAGCAGCTGAGCCCTACACGGTCCCTGTGGACTCAGGAGTTGGGGAGAATGTAGTTCTTGGAGGGGCATTCACGAGCCCAGATAGGAGGGGCTAGGAGCTGTGATGGGTCCTGGCATGGCCCACAACTCCACCTGGGCCCTGGCATGTGGCCTTCGTTGTTTCATGGACACTCATGGCCATGGGGCCTTTTGTGAGAGGAAGTCCTTTGAGAATTCATTGAAGGATTCCTTCTCTCTGATTTCTCTCTTATGCTTCCCTGACATAGATTAGACAACTCTGGCAACAGAGGTCTCCATCCCTTATGGCACCCCAGCAGCACTTACAAAGCCCAACATTGAGCACAGATTCCACGTTCACTTTTCATTCTAAAAAGATGACCAGCATCTTGAGAGAGAATGCTGGGAAAGACCTAGATGACTGATGTGTCACAAAGGCTTAAGTCAGCATATTTCCATGGACCTTGCTTTCTGATCCATGATGCCTCCATGGTGGCTTCTGGCTGTAACCAGATGGGTCTGAGTATCAATGTATCATATGATGGGTATGTGACTTTGAGCCATGCACAGAAAGAAGCCTTCTGGACTTCGCTCTCCTCACTAGGCACGAAGATCAGGAGGGGAAGTAGAACACATCATAAGTGCTCCCTCAATGTGTTTTATGCTGGTGTCTACTGGGCCATCTGCAGAGGCTTCCCAGTTTCCCACCCCAGCCACTTCCCCAGCCCCATTCCTGAGTTTGTCATCTTCACTTCCCAACAGCAGCCAGGCTGTTCTCTGGAAGCTCTCCTGGTTATCCTGACATGCCCTCCTCTGTTCCGTCCTGGTGCCCACATGCTGCCCGCCAGACTGTTTGTTTTGGATGCAGAAGGCCAGCCAGGGAGTGGCGGGCAGGCCCCTACGGTTCCTTGAAACAAAAGTTGCTCCCTGAGTCATCGCTGGAGAAGCCAGTGCACGCAAGCGCCCACACAGACCTGTCCGAGGTGGGATGCCCTGTGGGCAAGCTGCAGGGGGTAGAGTGGCACACAGCTGAGAAGCAGGGACTGAGGGGCCTTGGAAGCCAGGCAAGCGGTGGGGGTGGGCTTTATCCTGAGGGAGTAGGGAGGAGACATGGGGTGAATTTTAAGTAAGAGAGAGACACACACACTCAGATCTGTGGGTTAGATAATTCCTTAGAAGTCTTTGAGCAATCCTTCTGGAAGGAAAGGCCCCACCCATCTCCAGTTGCCCGGGCCTCCGTCCAGTGTAGACACTCTGCTCCAGCCAGCCCCCTCAACAGACCCTGTGGCTCTGGCCCACTTGCAGTGCTGTCTGTCCTGGCCACACCCCTGAAAGGCTGGCTTGGCTCTGTGCCCTCCAGAAACCTGCCCCAGGTCCCCAACACACCATCTCCACCCCTTGCCTGGAACCCAGGGCTCTTCCCCACACAGTTGTCCCAAGCCGGCTGCCCGATGTGACTGATTCGTGGAGCGCACACGGCTGTGGAGAGGACAGTGTTGCAGTGGGAGACCTGAGTTCATGCTCACACTTGGGCCTTTGCAACAGTACAGTGTGTTATTAACCTCCCTGACCCACACATCCCTCCTTTGCAAAATATGGGCAAAATGGCCCACCTGCCAGGCTTGTGAGAAGTGCCAGGAATATGAAAGCACTCCGTAAGAGTGATGTGAAGCCAAAGCTGGGAAAGGCTGGGGCAGAGGAGCCAGGAAGACCTGGGCTGGAACCCTGGCTCTCCTGCGCAACTGAAGATGGGTCCTGCTGGTTGACTGTCTCTAGAAACTCATCCAGTCTCTCTGGCTTTCTCTGCAGATAATGGATGCAAGGATTAAAGAGAAGCTCAGGTAGGTTGTGGGGACAGCACCATCACTGGCAAGCAGACATCAAGCAGTGCACTTTGCACCCTGCCTTCCTCACTGCTTTGGACATTGGAATACAAATGGATCTGCTGATACACTGGCTGATGTGATTACTGACTGGCCCAGTAGAAGCAAGGATAGGGTGGGGGTGTGGAGAGATGGAAGGGTGGAGGGCAGGACTACCGTAATTACTGACCCAAAGAAAGGGTGAATGGTGGAGGAGGAGCTGGATGGATGGGCGGGTGGTGGCATGGAGGGATGGAGAGATGGGTGAATGGAGGAGAGAATTGTTGAGTGGATTGGTGGACGTTGTGTTTAATCATTCACTTTTAAGTGGGATTATTAGCAATAATCTGCTATGGAAAATCATGTAGGGATTTGGGGAGGACATGGCCTTCGCTGTGATAAATGTTCAAAGATAAAGCTGCAAGTCCCATGGCGAGTGTAGATTTTGCAGAACAAACTTCAAAGTCACTTCTGAGAGTGGCTGTACCATTTTGCATTTGCATTACTGATATGGGAGGGACACAGTTACTCTACTTCCTGACCAGCATTTGTCCTCATCCTCTTCTTACACTAGTTTCCTAATGGATGCATAATGATATCTGGAATTCTTCTTGTAGCATCGTTCATGCTTAGAGAATCTCTTTAGACATACATTAACAGTGTGTCTTTGGGAAATTAAGTATCTTAGAATTCACCTGAGAATGTCTCTATTTCCTATTCATTGTTTTCTTTTTTTAATATTTATTTTGAAAGCCAGAGTTACAGAGAGAGAGCCCAGCTAGGAGGGGCTAGGGGCTGCAATGGGTCCTGGCATAGCGCAGAACTCTACTTGGGCACTGCCAGGTGGCCTTGGTCATTTCATGGCCAAGTGAGATGGTGCCATTTATGGAGGCACAGGTAGGAGAGGAGAGGGCAAAGAGATCTGATTCCCAAATGACCACAATGGCCAGCGCTGGGCCAAGCTGAAGCTAGGAACCAGAGCTTTACCCATCTCCCACATGGAGGCAGGGTCCCAAACACCTGGGCTATCCTCTCTGCTGTTTTCCCAGGCCGTGAGCAGGGAGCTAAATCAGAAGTGAAGTAGCTAGAATGTGAACTAGTGCCCATATGGGTTGCTGGTGTTGCATGCAACAGCTTTACTCACCATACCACAGTGTTTGGTCCTTCCAATTCATTCTTGAAAAATATTTTAGGTGGACTTAGAATTGAAGGTTGGTGATTCTTCTTTTAGCTCTTACAAAAATGTGCAAAAAAAAATTGTGCTACTTCCTTTAGCTCCCATAGCTTCTGGTGGAAACTATGTCATTCAAATGTTTTTCTTGCTTTGTTTTTCCCGCTACAAGTAGTACAATATTTCTCTCTGATGGCTTCCAAGATAGTTCACCTGTCTAGTCTTTGGAGATTACCTGTGATAGTTCCTTGTCACGTGTTACTCTAATTTTTTTCCATTTGTGATTCACTTTGCTTCTTCTATTTGTTGGTTTATTTACTTATTTAATCACATTGGAGTGCTTTCAGCCATTAGTTCTTTGAATGTCTTTTCGTCCCATCTTTCCTCTCTTCTTCTGGGGCTCAATGAGACAATTTTCAGCATAGTGTCACTAATCCATTCAGCTCCCTTCATTTTTTTCAGTTTCTTTTATTTGGATACATTTCTGTATTTCTGTCTTTATTTTTTCCTGCTCTTTCCATTCTGCTGCTGAGTCAATTGAGTTTCTTTATATTTTAGTGATTTTCTTAATTCTTTGATTCTGCTATTTATGGAGACTTCTATCTATGTGCTCAGAATTTTTCTTAAGCACATTTGCAGTTACTATTGAAGCGTTTCTATGGAGCTTGGTTTAAAATCTTTATCAGCTGATTCTAAATTGCATCATCTTAGTGCTGTTGCCACTCATTGGCTGGCTTCATTTATGTTGAGATCTCCTTGGGTTTTAGTGTAACCTGTGACTTTTTGTTGAAATCTGGATGACATGTAGATACAGTATCATGAGACTCTGTATCTTCTTCTACCCTACAAGATCTTCCCTTGTGTCACTGTGGCAGGTGGCAAACTGTCACGTTGTTTCTGCCAAGTCAGGCAGCGATTGCAGCTTCTCAGCTTACCTTGATAGCCAGAGGGGAAGGAATCCTTTTGATGCGATTTCTAGAAAGGGGTGGAAGCTCTGGCTTCCGACCACCCCCAGCTGATGCCACTCTAGAAGTGAGGGTCACGAACGCTCATCTTATTACCTCTATGACCTCCACTGACTACAGAGGGATGGCCTTGCTGCTGTTGAGCAATGGGGAAAGTCCTACATTTTCGTTAGCTCTCTTTGGCACTAGCCTAGTAAACCATAGGAGAGGCACCTTGTCCCCTCCAGATGGCAGCGGACACCCAGTTTCCCTGAGCATTGCCCACCAACACTGTGCGATGGAGTTTGGGGGGGCAGTGCTGACTTCTTGCTTAGCCTGTCCTGACAACAGCCCCGGGGCCGCGGGGAGAAGGGAGGAAGGGAAGTGGAACTTGAGTCCCTCAGTACAGCCCGTTTGGTCTTTTTACTCGGCTTTGCTGGCGTGCGTAGCTGTAAGCTCACAGATTTTTTGTGGTGTATGGCTGGATTAGAGCAGGTCTAAGAGCCTTCTGTGTTGCTTGGGTCTGTCCCTCCCAGTCCTTTGCTTAGAGACAGAAGGTTTTTCTTGGGGCTTTCTTTGTGTCCTTTGGTGTTTTCAGGTTGCCAGCTTCTCCAGTGTGCCTTCTGGAACAGAGGAGGCAGCAAAGAAAACCCGGGGCCTCATTACTATGCTGTTCTTTGGGACCTGAAGTCCATCCCATTTTTTTTCTTCACTCTACCTTACAAACACTTGCTATGTTTAAGTGAAATATCCGGAGTATTTACCTGTATTTTGTGAAACAAACAGGGATAATTAAACCTATAGTCATTTTGCAGTGAGCTCAGCAACACAGCCTGTACATTTTTTCCCATGTCAATAAGTACAGATTCAGCTCATCAAGTCCATTAAAGGAATGTCTTATACTTTCATTGAGTTTGCCTCCAACATTTTCCTGATACATAATATCTTGAAAAGCTTTACTTGCTTATCTTTGTGTCCTTTTTGCCAGCCATCAGCTGCATAATGCAGAACACCAGCCCAAGGGTCAAGAGAGTTAGAAAAGTTTTGATTTTCCAGAAAAAAAATGTAGTTTACACTAGACCCAAAGTGCCCCTGTCTTCCACCTTTCCCAGCACAGGGTCACTCCCTCCCTGCTCTGAAGGCGACACTAACTCTGTAATTAGGTCTTCCTCTCTTCTCATAATAACCCAGATGTGCACACTCTCTGCACAGAGCTATGAAGCACCTGCAATGACCTTTGACCTGGTCTCCACTGCTGCTTTTCTTGGGGCTGGGGGAGAGCCATCCAAGGGAAACACTCAGAGTATCCTGGCAGTCCAGAGATTTCCTGTGGCTGGGGTCTATGCCAGGCGTTCTCAAGAGCGAGCAGAGAAGGGGCTCCACAAACTTCACCTTAGACAACAACTCCTGGAGATGTTCCTTTTAAGTTCCCACTTCATACAGTGCCAGTTTTTCAAATCCGAGACTGAGTGCCAGTTTTTCAAATCCTGGTGCTGAGAGCTGGTGGGGTGGAGCTGGTGGGGTGGAGCCCAAGGTCCTGGTGCTGAGAGCTGGTGGGCGGAGCCCAGGGTCCTGGTGCTGAGAGCTGGTGGGCGGAGCCCAGGGTCCTGGTGCTGAGAGCCTGTGGAGCTGATAAGCATTTGAGATCGTGAAGGATCTGCTGCATGAGTGTGTTTGTCTGGTTCTCATGGGAGTGGACACACCTCGTGAGCGCGGTTGAAACAGAGCAGACCAGCTCCTCTTGCAGGTGCCTCTGTTTCCACCGGCAGCAGGAAACCCTCACCAGAATTCAGGCGATATTGAGGTGAGAGGATACCAGAACAGCATATAAGATGTTAGAGTCATGTTTGGCGCTAGTGCCACAGCCCCAGTACAGATCTCTTCTCTTTGTCAAGTACCTGGCCTCAGGTATTCTATCAACAATGGACTAAGGCAAATAGGATGCAAAGAGAACTTCTAGAACATGTAATTTTGTACACTCCTAAGGTATTAAGTTAATCATAGTTATTTAGAAAGTCTCCCTCTGATATGCCTTCTACTGTTGATCAACATTCTCTGGTGACAAAACCAGCTTCGAGTTCGTCCCAGAATCCTCTGCTGTCCTTTAGCCTCAAAGACCTCAGGCGTGTGGGGCCTGGGCAGCAATGGAAGATAGGCAGATCTCAGGTTGAAAACAGGTTACCGACAGACATCATCCACCCCAAGGCAGGAACTCCTTTCTCCTTTCTTTTTAAGGTGTATTTGTGGGGCTGACTCAATGGTTCAACTGGTTAATCCTCTACCTGTAAGTACCAGCATCCCATATGAGCGCTGGTTCACATCCCGGCTGCTCCATTTCCCATCCAGCTCCCTGCCGGATGTTCCAAAACCTTAGGACCCTGCACCTGCATGGGAGACCCCAAAGAGGCTCCTGGTCTCAGATAGGCTGAGCTTGGGCCATTGTATCCATTTAAGGCATGAACCAGTAGGCAGAAGATCTTTCTGTCTCTTTCTTTCTGTAAAACCTGCCTTTTCAATAAAAATAAACAAATCTTTAAATTAAAAAAATTATTTATTTATTTGCAAGACAGAGAGTTAGGGGGAGAGAAATCTTTCATTCTCTGGTTCATGCCTTAAATGGCCACAATGGCTGGAGCCGGGACTATCTGAAGCCAACTGCCAGGAGCTTCTGTGTCTTCATGTGGGTATAGACACCCAAGTATTGGGTCATCTTCTGCTGAATTCCCCCAGGCATTTGAGTGGGAAGCTGGATCAGAAGTGGAGCCAGGACTGAAACCAGTGTCCATCTGGCATGCCAGCACCACAGGCAGTGGCTTTACCAGCCCCAGCCCTTTTCTCCTTAACTTTAAACAGTGGGTTTCAGTTTCAACACTATTAATCCACCTTAGCAAGTTTTCCAGGACACAACTCAGGGGTCTCTACAAAGCGGGGTTGATGTCTTGTCCAGCCAGCATAGGCTAGGGCAAAAACGCTCTGCCTCTGGCTATGTTGATTGCCTGGGGTTTTAAATTTCAGACTTGGCCTCCAGCATCTTGTGCCCTGCTCCCCCAGTTTCTCCTCTTTTCCCATCCCAACAGGGCACTGTCCCCACATGTCAAAATCATCTACCTTTGCCAGGAAGATGTCCAGTTGTCTCCTGGCTGTTTGGTTTCCAACAAGAGATCTCATTAGCTTAAGGTCTGACACCTTCCCTTCTGCACAGAGCCACCTGAAGACACCGTGCATTAGTCACCATCAAAGCAAGCACTTCTGCTTCAGAACTAACTCATCAGGGTCTTTGTGTCCTCCCAGCAAAGTGAGGGACAGCACCCTCAGACACCAGAGAGCCAGGGCTGAGACCTTGGGAGGTGCAGCAGGGCCAGGCTGGGGCCAGTTCCCCAGCACCGGGCATAACCCAGTGCCATCTACCGCCTCCTGAAAATTGTGCACCATCTGGCCACCCAAGATGTTGCTTTTCTTTTGTATGAATTGTAGTAGTTGTGTTAAAATTATACTTAGTTCTGCGCCTGGATCATTTCCTCCACCAGCTGAGAGCCACTGTCTTTGAAATTTCATAGTATTTTGTTCACACATTCCACCTCTTTGAATGGGCACCCTGGGAGGCCCAGGTCAGCGTTGGGTCCCTGCTACCCATGGGGAAGCCTGGATTGAGTTTGGCCCTGCCTAGCTCTTGCCATTGAAAGTATTTGAGAAATTATCCATAGATGGGAGATCTCTCTCTCTTTTAGTCTACCTTTCAAATAAATAAAAACCAAGATGAATATACAAAATCTGGAAACTTACAGGGTTATTTAAGGATTAATCATTTAATCATAATGAAATGGTATCTGTCAGGCACTAGTTGTAAGGTCTGCCTGGAGTAAACTCAACGAGTCTTCACTATCATGAGTTAGTATTACTCCTACAACATGGCCTCACTCTAGCTGTTGTCAAGGTCACACTCCTTCCTTCCTCCTACCCTGCCGTCTCTCTCATGGCTTCCTCCTCCCAGGTCCTGCCTCCAGCGTAGGTGACTCAGTCCTGCTGGCTGTCAGGTAGTTCTGGGGTGCAGGGTCTGGCTGGGGGAGGGACTCTTATAAAAGACCTGCACCTAAGGTAGGTGCCCCCCTCAAAAAAATAGCACGTGGCCTGCTGCCATCATGCAAGGCCAGCTTTGACGGATGGGCCTGCAGATACTACCCAGAGGAGGGCCTCTCTCCCTCCCAGCTTGAGGTCGCTGCCCAAGGCAAGGCCTCCCCTTGTCCTGCGCTCCAGCTATGCTAAGATCTGCTCCTTTGTGCAACACTTACTAAGAGCCTAGCTCGTCTAGAGAATCAAGCTGTGAAGGAAACAGAGCGACGTATCCTCTTGTAGCGTTGGCTTAAAGTGGGTGCAGTGAACAGGGCTGGGAAGGAAGGACGGATAATAAAAGATGAGTGAGTGATGCCATTCATGAGACGTGGAAGCTGCAAAGGAACTAAGGGAATCAGCATTCAGAGAAAGCGCGTACAGGGGGCTCGCCTGGTGGAGAGCTACACTGATGGGGACGGGTCGGCCTCCCGGAGACCCAGAGGAGGGGTGAGTAGTCTGCTTATGGTCCCTGGGCAGGAACATTCAACCTATGAGCACTTGGAAACAGCTGAAAGTGGGCCCTACCCAAAAGTCAGCTTAGCTCCTAAGGAAGAAGATGACGGTCTGGGAATTGATACACGCTTAAATATCCATACACAATGTGACATTCAGTTGTTAATTGAGTGATAGCTTTGTGACATTTAAAAATAGTATAGATCTCTCTCATTTGAAAAAAAAAAGTTTCTAGATAGACTCAGTCACTGAGAATTCAGGACCAGTCCCATAATGGGACTCCAGAAAGTTTGGGGGGAAATGCAATCGGAAGATGAGTGGATTTGACGCAAATGTTTTTGGAATCTATGCATAGTTTTTCCTAATGCACATTTCCTGCAGATTTTATGAAGACCCTTTATGCATTACAGCCTTATTACAGTGAGCACTTTAGAAGCAAAGGTATAAAACTCCCTTCCCATCTCCCCAGCCAGCCTCACTCAGGTTTCCACAGTACTATGTACTCAGTCCCAGCACCCTCTCTGGCATCAGGGGCTCGCCTAGTGTGAGCCAGGGACCAGCTGTCTCAACTTCACCTACAGCTGCGTGGGTACAGTCTCCGCTCTCACCCCTCATACGGACTCAGCAGTGCTGCGGTTTGCAGGCCATTGCTCTCCGTGGCGACTGCTTGGGGCGGGGGGAGGGTGAGGGGAGAGCTTGCTCTGACATAGTTTCAATGCTCTGAACGACCTTAAACTCTAGGATCAGCCTCCCAGAGAACTTTGCTCAAAAAAAAAAAAAAGGCATAGGTAACTGGTGGAATGGCTGCAGGGGTGACAGGACGCAGCACAGGGAGTGCTCTGACACCACGGAGTTCCAGTCCCCAGTACCAACTAGCTGGCAGGACATGCAGCTCTCCGAGGCCAGCTGCTTATCTGTAACACGACAGTCATGATAGAACCACCGATAGGGCAGCTGGAGGTGAGCCATTCGGTGGAACCAGAGTAGTGGCAGCTGTGAAATCACGGCAAGCTCGGGGTCCTGCATGGCCACAGTCCGCCCCGCAGGCGCTGGCTCACTGCCCTGCAGCCCTCCCTCTCACCTGCCAGTGAGACAGGGGGAGGGTCGGGGAGCCTCTGTCGGAAGGCGTGTGTCTCTCCTGCCGGCAAGACACAGACAAGCGTTGGTCCTGCCTGGCGTCCCCTTTGCCCACAGTCATGCACTGAACAGTAAAGAACGCTTTCAGATTCCAGCCTCACACAGACAAGCCGCCTGCCCATTGCTCCAGGAGAGGTTCTCAAGCGTGCCCTGCGGGGAGTGGTGGCGCTCACACCTTGCTTAGCCATACTCAACGGGATATTGCAGAAATGAGGAGGGAGTGTTCAGAAATATTCCCAGCATTTTCATGTTACACAGGCAGGTGCGTGATGGATGAGACCGTTCAGCGACTCTGCTTTTGCTGTGCCTGGCTGCCATTCTTCACGGTGTGACTGCCTGCGATGGACTGACCGAACATCAGTCCCTACCAAGCACAGACGCTGACCCAGAGGTCAAAAATGTGCATGCGTGTGTGTGTGCATGCGTGTGCATGTGTGTGCAGGGGGGACTTTTGAAGGCTGATTTCTGCGGCAGGGGGCGCCAGCCTTGGATAAGGGACCAGGTCCTGTCTCCTCTCTGTCTCCTCCCCCAGCGCTTGGAACTACAAATTCTGAAATGCTAGGATTTACCATCTTAGAAAGGTGCTGGGAGGAAAACTTGCAACAATGCTGAGATCTCTTAGGGAGATTTTCCAGTGCACTGGCCACCAGAAGGAACTTTCCAGAATACCCTCCGTGCTTGGCGAGAGGAGTCCAGGATGGGAAGAGAGAAGAGGCAGGGCTGAGACAGGAAGCAGCATCTATGACGAAGGGAGGAGGAAAGAGAAGGACCCCAAAGAGGAAACTCCCCTTGCCTCGCCTTTCATACCTACCCCATCTCCCCAGCACCCCATCTCCCAGCACCCACAAGGAAGAGTAAACTGTCAGTGGCAGAAGTATCAAGTTCGTTCTTTCAGAACTTTCCTTTGAGCCCTCTTGGGCCCTAGGGATTGAACAATCACCTCATGTATCTCAAATGCTTTATCACAGGGTTAGTTTCTTTGGTGTGGGTGCAAAATTTATTTATTTGAAAAGCAGAGCTAGAGAGAGAGAGAGAGAGACTGAGAAGGAATATCTACCTTCTAGTTCACTCTGCAGACAACCACACAGCCACGTGCAGGCCAGGCTCAAACCGGGGCACTTCACTGAGGACTCCAGCACGGATGGCAGGGTAAGCCCTTGGCCATCCTCCGCTCCCTTCTCAGGTGCATTAGCAGGGAGCCGGATTGGAAACGAAGCAGCTGGAACTCCAAGCAAAACTCACATGGGATGTTGATGACAGTGGCCTAACTTGCTGCAACACAATGGTGTCCCCGAGTCCACTGACTCGATTCTGAGATTTTTCCAGCGCAGTGAGCTGTGGACCTAGCCTGTGCCAAGTGGGTTAGGGCAGGGTCAGTGTCAGGGTCAGGGTCAGCATTAGGATCACAGTGAGGGTTAGGTTGTTCAAGTCCAGACCCTGCCCTCTGACCTCTGACTCATGCTTGCTCCAGTGTCAGCTGATGTGTAGCTGGGGGTGTCTGAGGGCTGACCTGATTTGCACCAGATGTGCCCAGGGAGGCAGAGGAAGACTGGCACTCAGGGAACCACGTTGGACACATGAGGAATGAGAAGGTGGTCTGGCAGAGTGGCAGGCAAGTAGCTGAAGGACGCTGAGAGAGAAGGTAGAGCAGACCAGGGCTGTGTGATTTAGACCTCAAGACGACTCAGAGTGTGTGTGGTAAGGATGGGGTCCCGTGTGGACTCAGGACACGCGTGGTGAGAAAGGGGTCCCGTGGGGACTCAGGGCATGCATGGTGAAGACAAGCGAGTAGAGCCAGAAGGAAGAGTGCATACCCCTCTCTGAGAGTCATGCAAGAGTTCCCATGAACAAGCCATGTGTGACACATGTTCAGTGCTGTGCACCCAGGTCAGAGGAACTCAGAGAAACTACTAGATGGCAACGATCAAACCGTGGTGGCCTGAGAGTCCCAAGGCCTTCCCTGGGTGGACATCAACCACAGGTAAGTCCAAATACCAGGGGCTCATGCTCACCTTGCCACGGCCGAGCCCATCATTCTTTAGGGGAGTCTCAAAGTAACTTTGTGTCAGCACTTCCATGATGCCTGCAGGCATTGTGTCACTGCCACCTGGGTAGTGACCAAGGTTGAGGGCCACCAGTGGCTTTCAGTTACAATCTTCAGGGTGCCAGAATAAACTAGCCATATCTACCATGCCAGAGTCAGGCTGGGTCATGTGCCCCACCCTCTGCTATGCCCCACTCAAAACAGCCCAGCTGGGGACCACAAGGCTGTCTGCGTCTCCTGGGAAACAGTTTCTTCAGCTCTGACCATGGAACCTCCACTCACTGACCTCAAACTTGAACCTGGTGGCCAGTCAGAGTCACCAGGTAGCAGACACAGTCTGGCTGCACAGCCACTCACAACCCGCCCTGGAGTCTTTCTCCTGCCTGAAAACAAACTCCTGCAACCAGACACCTGCTAGCTGATACCTGGCCGGCTCATCGGGTCCTCCCACAGCCTGTGGCCTCAGCTGGCTCTGGCTACTTTTCAGCATCCCTCTTGGTGTCACAAGGGCCTGACACATCAGCCCATGTTTGTCCCCTGCACCTGCTTTATCAAATCAGCGCGTGCTTGGTGGGGCTAGAACTCATACATGTGTCTTTCAGAGCTGGGAGCCACAGTTGGGCAGTTTCACTGAGCCAAAGTCCAGATGCCCGCAGGCCTGGTTCCTTCTAAAGACCTTTGGGGAGAAGCCCTCCTTCGCCTCTTGTGCCCTCTGGGGACTGCTTCTCCTGTGCTTGTGGCTGCCTCACTCCAGTCTCTGATTTTTGTCATCTCATCTCTGTCGTCTCCTTGCCTCTCCCTTTGGCACTTGTGAGCACACGGGGCCCACCTGGACAATCCAGAGTGGTCCCCTGTCCTGAGGTCCCTCACCGCGTTTGCAGAGTTCCTTTACGAGGTCAGAGTCACAAGTGCTGGGAATTTGGGTGCAGATTTCTTTGGGACCACTACTCTGCCTTCTACATGTGCCTGTTCATTGCCAGGTCACCCCTCTAGAAAGTGGCCAGGAATTGGGGGCAGAGCCCAGAGCTGTGATCCCACCGGAGCCAGAGCAGGATCAGGCACTCGCAGTGCGGACAAGGCCTACCGTCCCTCCCCTGGTGGTAGCTGCTTCCCCAGCCCACCCGAACAGTCCTCCTGCTGTGTCTTCCCAAGGCTTAAGGCTTCAGAGGGAACACCTGCAGCCTGTCCCTGCCCACAGACTGACCCACATTAGCAAAGCAGGTCACAGCTGGGTCCGGTTTGCCCTCCTTCTCCTGGCCTTTAGCGGCAGCCCAAGCGTTGCTAGCCCGGCACACCCAGGTGTGCTTTTCCAACGATTCCTCATTCACCCCCATGTCAATCAGCATCTTGGTGTTGAAAGAATGCCCGCCCCCTCCCACCCCCACCCAGCAGAGGAGGAGAGAGAGGAGGAGAGAGAGGAGGACGTACTTTCTGGCACCTTTTGCACCTGGGCCGGAGGAAGACTGCACGGGTGGTGAGGAAGGCATTTGGGCGAGGGGGCCGATGAGCGGCAGGCATTTCTCCCCGGGACTTGGGGACACAGGATTGCAGAGTGTCATCTGCCTGCATACACCCTGCTCATGTCCCAGCGAAGCACGGAGTGACTCATACAGGCCTGCCGGGGGTGGGGGGGTTGGGGGGAAGGCTAGTGACCATGATGCGCAGCGATGGGATTACAGGGACGGTAATGACGTGTTTGAAACTCACCGGGCACTTCCTTCAGGGGTGGGCGAGGCACCGAGAAACCTCTGCTACCCTGGCCACTCTCTCTAGGACTCCTGGCTTCCTGCTTGTATGTAGGATGCTGTATCCTGAAGCGAATCCAGGAGCAAATTCATTTCCTCTGGGTGGGCGGGACAAGGGTCAGGGGAAGGTGGTGCCGATTGGCCAAGAATCCAGGAAATCCTGCTAGGTGAAGCCACCTCAGCCTTAACTGCCGGCAGTGGGCTGACCTGCCTCTGCACCGGGGACCTTCACTAGCAGGGGCTGGCAGGCAGGGGCTGAGGCAATGGCCTAAGAAGCGGGAAGGCTCCTTGCTGGTCATGGTGACGCCATGGAAGACAGAAGAGAATGCAACACCAAACCTGCCTCTGCACTCTTCAAGTCCACATGGAGGCAAATTTACGTCGGAATGTTTTGATGGACATTTCCATACTTTCGACGTTTTTTTGTTTTTTCCTTAAGAATATATTCTGGGGTTGGTGCAATGGCATAACAAGTTAATCCTCCACCTGCGGTACTGGCATCCCATATAGGCACCAATTCAAGTTTCAGCTTCTCCAGTTCCACGTCAGTTCCTTGCCAATGGTCTGGCATGGCCTGTTTTCTTGGGTCCCTGTACCCACGTGGGAGACCCAGAAGAAACTCTTGGCTATTTGGGGTGTGAACTGACAGATGCAAGATTTCTCTTTCTGTCTGTACCTCTGACTTTCAAATAAAATAAAAATACTTTTTAAAGACTATATGCTGTAGATCTTGCTGCCAGAATGGCTCAACAATAACTTTCTAATCACCATCTGGTGTGTGACACACACCCTTGTGTCTAATTTTTGCCATCAGACCAGGCTGATGCTTTGTGTTAACAAGGCAGTAAGGAATAACTTCGAGGCTAAGTAGCTGTCTTCTACATTGTTTCCAACAGCCAAAATTCCTAAAGTGAATTTGCACGTTTCTGTTGTCTGTTGCTGAGTAATAAGCCCCTCTGAAACTTAGTAGCTTAAAGTAACAATTATTTCCCAAGAGTCAAGGATGCCTAGCAGACTTTCTTCTGGAGTCTCCTGCGGACTGCATGCTAGAAGTTTGCAGATGTCTGACAGTGTCCAGCAGCCAGACATGGCTTCTTGGCCTCTCAGCTTATAGCAGGTAAGTGCCCACTGCTGACCACGTGGTCCAAGGCTCCTAGTGGGCAAGAGGAAATACCACAAGACCTTTCGGGCTCTTGGCTCCTGAACTATGACATGAGTTGACTGGCCCAGACTTAGAAGGGTCCAGATTGCACCTGTTGCTGGGTAGAGCCGCAGCACCTAGTTAGATAACAGGTCATTGTGATGCACAGGGACATCATTGCCATGGGTGCCCCAGGAGCATCCTCATCCATTCTGATGAGCCACCAGTGTTGATCAGAACTATTTGCCTGAAAACCAACAGGTGCAGCCACTTCCAGAAGAGTGCATGCAATAGGTGATAGCAGAGTTCTCCATCCTCCGAGCAGTCACACTCACACTGCTGGGAGGAAACGTGGGGACCAGAGGGAAGTAGAGTTCTCCCTGCCTCCCGGTCTGTCTGTCCGTTGCTAGCATCTGCACGCTGGCTCTCACATCTTCCGGGAGCTCCACAAATGCCTCTTTGCTCACCTTGTCTTTGAGTCCTTACCCTGAGTAGCATCCACCATTGTTTTCCCAAAATGCAAGTTGCTTAAAACTTTTGAATATTCCTCTTGATTCTCTGGAGTTGTTGAGCACAGAGTGAATCCTGAGCAACGTGCTTGGAGAGGAGGGTCTAGGATGGGAGCCAGAGGTGCGGGGTGGGAGAATGAAGCCAGGGGAAGTTGTGGATGTGGCGAGTATGAAGTTATATTGACCACTGCTTTGGACCTTGTGCCTGGAGAGCTGCAGATTCTATGCTAGGAAGTTCCCATTTGTAAGGAGGGCTTTTGAAACCATTGGGAGAATTTTTGTCTGAAGCAAGTGTTTGGCTCAGTGTTTTGGACAACCACTTGTGATGCCTACAGCCATATCAGTCCCTTTGTGGAAGTCCTGGCTGCAATTCCCACACAGTGTGCTGGTCATGTGTACCTCAGGAGGCAGCAAGGTGGTGACTCAAGTAAAATGCCTGTGAGAGGCCTGCATACACACAGTGAGTATCCGGAGAGACAGAGCCTCGCCGGGATGCATAAAACTCACCGCTGAGCTGCGAGGCCTGAGTGCTGCAAAGTGAGTTTGAGTTCACAAATTTCTGCCACTCAAGTTTTGGTTCCTGTTTTTAGAGGTGGACCACGCCCCCTAGTGGTGAGGGGTGGATTCTTGGAATCACAGCCATGGTTCTTTACAGGAGAAGGTGCCCGGTTGCCAAAGTTATATTGGCTTCAAACTCTAGGAAAACCAGCGTGGTGCCATGGAGTCACAGGGTTACGCTTGGGCACCAGGGAAGGAAGAAAATTGTGGATCTGGAGACAAAGACCCTTTGGTGATTTGGAGCTAAGTCTCTGCCTGTGGCACCAGAGTCCCATCTGGACTCAGATTCTAGTCCTGGCCTCTTCACTTCGGATCCAGCTTCCTGCCAATGCTCCTGAGAAAGCAGTGGAGGATGGCCCGAGGTCTTGGGCTCCTGCACCTACATGGGAGGCCCAGAAGAAGCTCCTGGCTCCCAGCTTCGGATCAGCTCATCTCTGGCCATTGTGATCATGTGGTGAGTGAATCAGCAGATGAACTCTCTCCAGAAAGTTCTATGCAGACACGAATAATGCCATCTTGAGAAGCAAACTTCTCAGGGATGACAGCCCCGCCCATTGATTTTCTTCCTGTTTTCTCCCTCTCTTCTGAAAGTGTGTATTAGTTTTACAGGCATTATACTTCCTTTTTGAAGAAATGATGTCATTAGGCTTCTCTGAAAACACACCTCAGCTGCCCACGAGAACCTGGGTTTTTCAAACTCCCACTGCTCCAGACTCTGACACTCCGGCTGTGCCAAAACCAAATTCATATCGATCAACCAGTCTTCTCTTTGGCAAAAGAAGTTGTGGTAGCAGCTTCCCAAGGCAGGGACTTTCCTCCGATGCCATCTTTCAGTGCTGTCTGGGTCACTGGCCCCGTAGGTACTGCCTTTGATGTTTGTGTGCAAGTAAGTTCCTCTCTTGGCTCACCTGGTGCTCACCTGGTCTCTGCCTGGCAGGGCTGGGAGGGATCATTGGGGTCGTGCTCTCCAGCCATGTACCAGCTCATCAAAACCCTTACGTCAGGACCCGCACGCGGAGTGTAGACCCCAGTAAGGCTTCCAAACAGACTAAGCACAATCAGAGAACTGCAGTGCCAAATGTAGGCAGAGGTGGGTCATCCACTGCCCCAGGCCTCAGGGCCCAGGAGACAGCAGGGCCCTTGGCTGTGTGCTAGCCTGCTAGGACTGCAAACAGAGATGTGGGCTGGGGTGGGAAGAGGGGACAGGGTCCCTGCGTGTCGCTCAGAGGGGTTTGTACATTCTCTTGTTGAGGAGCCCTGGCTAGAAGCCAGATGGTGAGGAAGCCTGGGGGCCGGGTGGGACCGGCTAGCAGCCTTCTGCAGTGGTTCTGTTCCCATGTTCAAGGCTTTCCACAAGCCGCCATGACACCCTCCCCAGCTCACACTGCAGAGGGCGTGGGGCTTCTCAGCCGGGAAGCAGGCCGCCTCAGCCTGCGTGGGGATTCTAAGCACAACTTCACAACAGTAGGTGACAGCCCCACAGCAGACACAGCCTGAGGTGACCTGTATGAAAACCTCTTCTGGGCCCGGCATGGTGGCCTAGTGGCTAAAGTCCTTGTCTCAAACGTACTGGGATCCCATATGGGCACCAGTTGAATCCCGGCAGCTCTACATCCCATCCAGCTCCCTGCTTGTGGCTTGGGAAAGCAGTCAAGAACGGCCCAATGCTTTGGGACCCATGTGGGAGACCTGAAGGAAGTTCCTGGCTCCTGGTGCCTGGCTCCGGATCGGCACAGCACCGGCTGCTGTGGTCACTTGGGCAGTGAATCATCAGACGGAAGATCTTCCTCTCTGTCTCTCCTCCTCCTTGCATATTTGTCTTTCCAATAAAAATAAATAGATCTTTAAAAAATAATAAAATAACTTTAAAAAAGAAAGGAAACCTCTCATTTGGGGCAGCATGGAAGCACCTGTGATTGGCTGCCACTCCGCAAGGTGTGTGAAAGTCGACAGGAAGTTACCTGATAACCCTGTGCATTATAGAACATTCTGTCTTAGGCCACAGAGAGAGGCTCTCCTGCTGGCCAAAAAAAATGACCATCAATGGTGTTCTTAAACCGCATGAGAAAGAGCCACGAGGAAGCCACTCGGACCTGGGCAGCCTTCTCCCAAGAGGCAGTAGCAGCCGGGCCCCTCGGTCAGACACAGCTGCCAGAAAATGAGTGGCCCCTGACGTGAGTCAGCTTGCACAGGGAGCCTCCGCACTCAGGTTTCCTTTCTTTTTTTTAAAAAATATTTATTTTTATTGGAAAGTCAGATTTATAAAGAGAAGGAGAGACAAAAAGATCTTCCATCTGCTGGTTCATTCCCCCAAGTGGCTTCAATGGCTGAAGCTGAGCTGATCCAAAGCCAAGAGCCAGGAGTTTTCTTCTGAGTCTCCTACTTGGGTGCAGGATCCCAAGGTTTTGGGCTGTACTTTATTGCCTTCCCAGTACATAAGTAGGGAGCTGGATGGGAAGTGGAGCAGCCAGGACACAAACCAGTGCCCACATGGGATACCAGCACTTGTCGGGGAAGATAAGTCAGTTGAGCTAACACACTGACCTGTCCAACCCCACTTAGCTTTCAGACGTGAACCGAGTCCAGCTGTCATTTCGGTAGTCTCGCAGCATAGGACAGTGAGGCCAGGCCTGATGCTTCAGCCATGAGGACTTAGATGGTGTATGCGAGCTGTGCTCCTAAATTCCCAGATTTGTAGGACTTTGTGACACTGCAATGGAAACCCAATACCCTAAGTGGTAAGAAAGGCATTGCATCTCATGCTTTCTTGGAGCTCCACCGGAAAGGGAGGCCAGATAAATGAGTCAGTCTACAGATTATCCTTATCCCTTCCCTCCCTTCTTTCTTCTGGCTCTGTCTGGGCCAAACCTGCCAGGGACAGCTGCCAGGTGTCATGTTCTGCACAGCTGGCAGTGCTAGAACATAAGGGAAGTAGTTAACATCCCCAACTGGAGTCTTTTGTGCCCTCAGCACCCAGAGCATGCACACGGTTAGGGCTGGACGCAGGGTGCTTCCGGGTCAGTGCTGGCCAAGGGCAGGTGCACCTGTGACAGGCTCCCTCGTCAGCGAATAGGAGCGCGGGCTCAAGTCCCAAGGAGACCACAGCAGTGCAGGAAAGTCAACATAGCACTTGAAGACTCCCTTGTATGTTGTTTTATTTTCCTTTTATGAAGTCTGGTGAGACAAAGATCTCATAGATTCTTCTGGAAATTCTCAAGACACCGGAAAGATGAAAGCAAAAGTTGCATAGATTGGGGTGCCCACGGTTTGGATTTTTAGGGTCTAAAACATGAAACAGAAGAAAGTCAGTGAGACCCTTAGGAGCAACACAGCTGCTGGGGGAGAAGGGAAGCTAACCGTGCTGGCAGCTGCTGGGTCTGACATCTGGCTGCTGCATAGCATCACCCAGGGCCAGGCTGTATAACACACCTGGGGAGCCCAGGGGTGACTGGGAGGTGATTGACGTACACGTCTTCAAGCAGCAGCCCACTGAGTGTTCCAGCTCAGTAGATCGTCATGTTCCCTGCTGATCAATATTCTCCCCACCAAAGGAAGCTGCTGCTCTGATGTTCAATGTCACGAGAAACTGAGAACCTTTTTGCAAATATCAATATCTCGATCTCACCCGGGGCGTATTGGATCTGCTGATCCGGCTGGTGCCTTAGCCCAGAGGATGGTTCTCATTCCACGTGACTGCTGCTCAGCAGCTCTCAGCAAAATCCCATTCCTTGCAGGGGAGCAGGGGAGAACCCCTAGATCTCCTCCAATTCACAGCCTCTCCCCGCCCCCCCCCCGGGCCCCCAATTCCTCCTCCTGGGCTCTTGGGTGATTTCTAGATGGTGGCTCTCAGAAGCCATAGGTTGAAAAGTCAGGGACTGAAAGTCAGGGATCTCCCAAAGGTAGAAGGAAGGCAGAGCTGTGGAAGGGGAGGAAAGCCCAAGGCACGTGCTCACGTGGCTCTTGCGGGACGGCTTGGAGAGGCCAAACTTCTGCGTGATCTGATTCGTGCGGAATTCCTGCCACTTCCCCTCAACCAGGGTCTGGGCTCGGATCTCATACTTCACCAGGCGCTCTGCCCGCAGACTAATGGGGCTGTACTCGCTGACCACGGCAGACAGCCCCATATCCGTGTGCCTCATTCTCTGTGAGGGCAATGGCTATGTCAGGGCACCTGATCCTCCCCATGGCAAGGGTGAGACCGCACCAGGCAGGGTGCGGGTGGTTCCCTCACGGCATTGCTTCCGATAGATGGAGGCACTGCAGCCCTTGCACAAACCACTGGCACACAAATGGGAGCTGGGTCAACCCGGAAGCCCACCCCCTGGTCCAGTTTCATTTGCTGAGGCTAAAACACTCATTTGAGGGGTAGGTGGCTCAGTGGTTAAGCCACCCCTTGGGATGCCTGTATTCACCATCCAAGGGCTAGGGTAAGAGGTCCGGCTTCCTGCTGATGGACACCCTGCAGGCAGGCAGGTCATGGCTCAAGGAAATGAGTCCACGCCACCCACGTGAAGTGGGAGTTTAGGGAAGAGAGACTTAAAAGCAAGTCCGAAGTGGAACTAGTGGGTCTTTCATCATAGCTGTCATCATTGTCACCAACGTCACGTTATCACCAGGGCCTACATTGCTTTAGGTGCCGAGCCCTGCTCTAGGTCCTTTGCACAAATTCACACGTTTAATGCCCACAGCCAACAGTGAGGTAGGTGCTGCCACCTGCTTCATGTCCAGGTGAGGAACCAAACGGAGGGGGGACTAGCTAAGGTCATGCAGCGTTCTTGGCAGAATGCCCCTGCTCTTAAACCTGACCTCCTGTATCTCCTGTAAGTCCACCAGGGGCAGCGGGCTGGAGCCCTGCGCTGTGCAGCCTTCCCCAGCAGCTGTCCTGTCATGCTGAGCACCATAAACAATCGTTTCCCCTCTCACTGCAGGGACCACCTTGCACCTCCATGGAAGAAAGAAAGCCCACCTGACACTGCAAAGATCTGCCTTGAACCCCTTCCTCTACAGGCCCAAATATGGAACGAGAGAACCAGGATTTTAACTGCCCCCGCCCCCCCCACCCCCCACCCCCGCTTTTTTTGATCACATGAGTCTGATAACACTGTTTGAGCCGCTCACCTGTTAAGTGGGCCGGCAATATCTACCTTGTGAGGTCGTTGCGACACCAACTAACATCACATGCGTGCACAGAATTACACCAGGCTCCCAACTCAGTCCATACTGATGACAGATAAGGAGCAGTAAGTCCTCGTTTGCTAGGAACCGGCTCTGAATCTCAGACTATCTCAGAGCCTTCCACTCCATCCTTACCTGCATATAAAAACTGTAAGAGTTGGTGGCATGTTTGAATCCCTTTATCTCAAAGAAGAATCCGTAGACGGCTATCATTTTTGATTGAGTCGTGTACTGCTGCATTGGGAAAGAGAAGCAGCAAGATGAGAGCGGGAAAGGCAGCTCACACATTCTAGTGAGAACAGAAGTACCGTGTGTGACAAAGGAGCATTTTAGCCTAGGGAGATAGGAAAGGCCGAACTGCTGTGACTCCAACCATCCCGGGCAGGTGATGTCTACCACCGCTAGCAGTTGACACGGCTGGCAGACGTTCATACTGAGTAGTGACAATACTGTGTACTGTTCCTCTGTAAGAAACAGCTGGGGTGTGTTTTAGATGATCTATGCTCTGCAAACTTTTGAGATAAAGTGCTTTGTGCGAATGTGATGGGCCCACAACTCCATGCACTGTGGCACAGCCCATGAAGCCACCTGAGGCCCTGGTGCAAGTCCTGGCTACTCCACTTTCCAGTCCAGTAGCTTTCCTAGGAAAGCAGCAAAAGTTGGCTCAACTGCTTGGAGAACCAGATGTGGGTCCAGGTTCCTGGCCTCAGCCTGGCTCAGCCCTGGTTCTTGCGTCCATTTAAGAAGTGAATCAAAGAATAGAAAATCTCTACCATTCTGCTTTAAGATAAATAAACTAAAAATTACATCCTTAAAAACATGAGTGCTGATGCTGCAGTCCACAGTGTCCGCTCCAGCAGGCCCAGCCAGGCCTCCGCCAGGGCACTCGGAGGATACACGCAAGCCCCACGTCTTTAAACATAACTTTTTGAGATGACTACTGGGTGCAAATGCCTTAGAAGGTAGCTTTTTGTTTTGTTTAGTTTTGTTTGCCACAGGAAACTCACATCAGAGTGCAGACACTCCTGGTGACTGCATTTGACCCACAGCTGGGTATTTGACCCTGTCTCCCTAGGGACGCATCAAAAGGGCAGCCTGGAAGACCTGCCCTAGCAACCTTGGCTGTGGACTCGGAGCGGAGATTCCAGAGGCCGTGGCAGCTGCTGATGTATCCGGGGAAGGAATGACAGAAGCATTTCAGTGTCTCAGCCCTCTCATGGTTCTAGAACTTGCAGGCCTGCATCTTCAGGAACCTCTGCCAGCCCAGAAAAACTGGGACGTCTGGGCTCCCTGGTGGGGGCAATTTGGGGGCCGCATCTCATTACCCAGCAGCCTGCCCCAGGCCCCTGTCCTCGGATTTCATTTCCTAGGTGCTGGGCCATGTCTGGGAGAGATACCCACAATTCCCTTTTCTTCTTGATCTTCCTCGCAGATGTCAGAAGTGATCCTGGTGAATTGTTTAAACATCCTTAGCCAAGCACAGGAGGTAAGTTTCTGCTTGGCGTTTTCCGTACCTGGTTGAGAAGCAGTCCAAACCTCACAGCTTGGGTGGCCAGATCCTTCAGATGGGCCATGTCGCCCCCACTCTCCAGCTAAAAGGAGAATAAAAAAGCTGGGCTATTCATCAGTCCTGTCAGTCCCCACAACCCCACATGCCCCAAAGAGACCCTACACCCAGCCTTTCTTCATGCCACCAGCGTTTATTACAAACCTACCGTGTGATGGTCACATGATCAGAAGACAGAGAGAGGAGAAAGAGAAAAATGCCCAAGCAATCTCAGTGTGGGGGAAGGAGCTGTGTTTATCTGCAGCCCAAGTGTGAGCAAGACCATGGTCACACGGTCAAGAGCAGGTGTGGCCCTGCAGGCAGGTTCCACATGAGGGCTGGGCAGGGCAGAATGCAGGAGCCTGGCCGGCAGAAGGAAGGCAGTGGGCAGGGTCAGAGGAGGTAAAGTGGGGGAGGGAGGCTTCGCTGCGGAGTCAGCCCCTCTGTGGCTCTGTCAGTAGGTGGTTCTGCCAGCAGGTGGGTCTGAGGGTAGGTGGCTCTGCCAGTGGGTGGCTCTGCCGGTAGGTGGCTCTGTGAGCATGTGGCTCTGAGTTTTGTCTTGGAGAAGATCCATCCCAGAGTCATTATCTATCACACAGAGAGCCCTGGGCATTACGGCGGGCGCGATACAATAGGCATTTGTCGGGCTGGATTGCATTATAACTAATGACTCAACCATCTGCAGGACTCAAACACTGCTCGGCTTCATCTCTAAGAATCACGAAGGAAGCGAATGTTCAAAGCTGAGATACTGCTGTTCCCTTCTCGGTGAACAAAAGGGACTTGAACTTAAAGCGTTCTCCACTGCTGTGGCTCGTGTATCACTGCGGGGTAAAGAAGTCCAGGGCAGCATTGTTTATGGCAAGTCCTCTTAGCAGAAGAGTTCTTCGCCATGAAAAGGATCGCATTATATTTTACAAAAGGACCAAGAGGCAGTAAATACTGTAGACATTAATCGTGGTTGGCAAAAGATATTTCTTCTCTTTCAGCTTCTCTGAATTTTGCAATAGTTCTGTAATAAATCCATGTTACATTTGTGTCTTTCTGGGGGGCAATGTGACCGCAGCTCACCACACTATCTCAGGCAACGTGACAGGTGTCCTGGGCTCCTTGCTCTTCTCTGTTCCCATCCTAAGCTCCCTTTGTCATCCCCGGGGGAGGATCCAGCTATGTTCTGACCTCAGAGATCTCACATGTGAAACTATGTTCAGAAAAGGCAAAGTTAGAGAGGCCGCAGAGAATTACGTCCTTGCTTAGCTGGCGACTCACCGCTTGGTAATGGCTAGCAGTAATACGCATCAGCCAGGACTCGGGGAAGAAGTTAAGGCACCTTAACATCTCCAGATCCTTGCCTGGGAAGAAAAACAAGGGGTACAATTTCAGTTCACTCATCACAGAACCTCAAAAGTCTAATTTACAGAATGAAAAAAGGAAGCAGCCAGGAGTTGAGGGAAGGCGAAGGATGTTTAGCTCTTGTTTAAAGCTTGGTTGTTTACATGGGAATAAAACATCTTGGGAGTCAAAGGATTGTGTTTGAGGTATCCAAAGTAACTCCATGACAGAAATGTATGCAAGTAAATTTCCAAGGAATGAATTCACTCTGAATTAGCTGGCAGCACTCGCTTCTGGAGAAGATGTTCGGTGTTACACTTGGATAGGAATGTTTTTAGCCTGTTTGTTTGGAAGAAGCGTATTCCCAGTGCTCCTGCAGGAGGATGCCACTGCCCTGAGCACCCTGGGAATATTGCTGAAGGAAAGGCCATTAGTGGCTCTCCAGGGTCAGCCTTGACCAATCAACCTCACCCTGGCAAGGTTGTTCAGGCCTCACAATATGATTCCAAAATGCCTCAAACAAACAAACAAAGCCAGTGGGCCAGTCTAGTGAACAATTATTCCTACTTTTATTTTTCTTCCTAGGTCTTTCTTGCTTGGGGCCCAAAGAATCCACAGGTGTGCACCTGCCACACACTGTACCTCACCACAGCCTTCACTGCCACCTGGCTGCGATCCTGCCCAGCAAGGGGACACTAAGATGAATGACCAGTGTTTTGGAAGCATCTAGAAGCAATTTGGGCAAAACTATCTGGATCCACAAGCTACCGCCAAGATTTACAGCCCTGTATTATAGCTAGTTCAAGTGCAAGTTTGCAGAGTTCTTGTTAAATGCAGAGGTCTCAGTGGGCCCCTCCTGGACCACCCAGAGCATGCTGCCCAATGCTTCCCAGCTCTTCCCCCACCATAGTGCCTCTCCCCTGTGCTCAGGGCTTGGCACTAAGGGAGCACAAGCCTGGGACTGGAGCACTGACGCTGAGTTTTCTCTGAAAGCATAGAACAAACCATGCAGAAAGGAGTATGAAGCTACGAGGAAGGACTCCAAATCAGATGGCAGTAGAACAGCCCTTGGCCTCTTCTGACCATCCTCGTGCATTGGGGAGCACTGATCAGCCCATTTTGCAGATATAGAATTCCACTTGTTAAGCATCTTTCCCAAAGTCACATGGCTTGGAAGTAACCAGGTCATACTCATTTGGGAGCACCTGAGTGGCTCTGCAGGGAGTGGCTGGGGCGGGAGCTCTCACCCTCCGGGGTGAGTACTTAGCACTGGTGATGTTGTGCAGGTGTAAGCAGAGTGGGGTGGGAGCTCTCACCCTCCGGGGTGAGCACTTACCACTGGTGATGTTGTACAGGCGTAAGCAGAGGAAGAGAGGCACCAGGCTCTGTCCTGCGTCCTGCTCCAGAAAGCAGCAGTTCTTGGGAAAGCTTAGCCAAAGCGCAGAGGAGAAAAATAGGCTTTCAGTGGGCAACTTTCTGGAATGAACGGGGGCTAGTGGGCACATGAGTGGTTTCACCAGCTAGGGTGGATTTGCTGTGTGGGAGCTGCACCCCAGAGGTTGTCATGGGATCAGTGGTTGTCCTCGGTGTCTACCACTGAACCATGCACATATGGTGTGCCTGACCCATATGTGTGACCAGGTACGCAGGGTGTGCCCAGCCAGTGTTCAGTGACTGAACTTAGTCCTTCACATTTCTCCCCTGACCTCACCCATGACCCATGGGACACGCAGGGCAAGTCTCATCAGCTCCAGTTTATAGATGAAAACCAGAGGTTCTGGCGGAATGTAAACCTGGGATTTCTGACCCCTCCTCTATACACAGTGCTTTTTGGTAGGTGACTCTGCTAAGCACTTCCAAAGGAAGGATTACAAGCAAATAAAGCAGATGTGGAGGTTGCTGGTCTGAGCAGCTGGTTTCACCATCAGCCTCGCCATGGTCTGAGCGCCAGCTGGTGTCCACACAGCACAGAGGTCAGGGCAATTAGAGATCAGGATGTGCTTGAGAGGATGTGCAGGCACAGACACGCATCCACCCATGTTGAAATTGTTTTATAACATGAGCATTTTTCACCAATGGGGACAACAAAGAGTGCCTTGTCCAAGTCCCTTTGGAAATGCCAAGCCATTCCCCAAGGCAGAGTCTATGTGAGATCAGCCAAGAGCCCTTGCAGATTATTGTTCCATGAACCCAGGGTGACGTCCAGTGCATACCCTGTGCTGGCTGACCTGCAGGCACCACTGGCCCTGTGCCCTCCCTCTGTGAGAGATGCCCAGTGGCCAGCCTGGGCCCACTTATTGCCATAAGGTCTGTGAGTTCCTGGGGTTCTCTGACTCCCATGAAGGGGGATCTGGCTGGGGTGCTAAGGAATTGTGGGGAGATGAGCAGCAGGTGAAATGCATTCTGAGTTGTCAATGGTAATTTGTAGAAATAGCAATAGGCCTGTCTTTTTGAGGCTGAGTTGAAAAAGGGGCTGCTTTCAGGAGGGCAGAGCTGGAACCAGGGGCTCTGGGACTGGCGTGGGCTGGGTCAGTGCCCCAAAGAACACAGACTTCCTGGTGGGACAATCAACCCTCTCTAGCTTCCTTTCCACAGAAATACCTCAAAAATTCCCTCACTTTCCTGCCTCTTTTACCATCTACCTGGGGTGGTACCCGGGCCAGGTACAGGTGTCAAGACAAGAAGCAGAGACCAAGCCACTGCAGTCGTCCCTGGATGCTCTGGGGAGTGAATCCCATGTCTGTGCTTTACCTGCCCCCCCAAGTAGCAACACCTGCTGATGCCACCGCTTACATGTGGTGCCAGCTGCAGAAGAGAAGGGAAGGAAAGGTGTGGAGGGAAGCACTTTTTGCCACCCCACTCCCATACTGCCACTTTGCACGGAGTAGGAATGTGGCTGGGGAAGCAGGAGGGGCCCAGCCCTAGCTCTGCCCTTTAGGGGGCTTTTGGGACCCATCAGCCAGGACTTGACTGAACAGCCTTCCTCCCACAGCAAATTTGGAACAAGTGGTTTGGTTTCAACATCCCCGGAGAGCGGCAGGGAGTGGCAGTGATGCTGCCCAGTGTTGTCAGCTCATGACCCAAACAAGCTGGGCCCTGCAGTCAGCCAACCCCTAGGCACGTGACGCAGGCTGTCTGAGCTTCACTCTCCTTCTGTGTCAAGTGGGAACCACACTCCTTTTCCCTCTCTGTTCTGCTTCCTGGTGAAATCAGGGGCTGGACTCAGCAAATGGCTGTGCCCAGTGAGCCCACGGTGCTGTCGCCTCTGTCCTAGCTCCCCAAAGTGCGCTGCACTTACATGAACTGGCCCAATACCTGGCATTACCCCTGGGCGGTGTTCACCATCATTGCCACCCTGCAACAAACCCAAGCTGTGGGCCACCCCAAGGGAAGAATATGGTGTCCTTAGCTTCTGACTGTCTGAAAACACCCACCACTGGAAGCAATCCCTATAATCCTGATCCAACCTGCTGTGCAGGCCACCCAGGTCCAGCCCACAGCTACCCCTCCAGCCACATCACTCCTCTGCTTCCTGAAACAACTGGGGCTGAGTCAAGCTAAAGATGGGGCCGGGACCTCCACTGGAGGATTCCACAGGGTGGCAGGGACCCAACACTTGCACATGAGGCGTGCACTTGGTGAAAGCTGGGATTATCAGAAGGGCCAGGACTTGAATGCAGACTCTGAGAATGTGTGTGTTCCAACTGGCATCTTGACTGCCAGACTGAACACCAGCCATGTATATTATATATTAAAGGTAAACTGCGAAAAAAGAAACCATCTGGGGTGTGCCCAGGAGTGAGAGGGCATGGCACTTGTTTCTTGGGATGCAAGTCAGTGCAGAGAACTGGACAACTTCTGAAGTCCAGGTGCTGGGAAGTGATGTCCTGGCTCTTAGCCCAAAAGCATAAGAAACAAAGCAATAGTTGCTGCTGCTGCCTCATCTCACTCCCTCCTAAAGTCACTGCCATCCAGGAGACATCAGGGCTCAGGGAACCTGGGGTGCTGTGTGTACCGGGGTGTCTGTCCTCAGCAGTTCTCCAAGGTGGCTTTCCTGAGCACAGAGCAGGTGGGAAGGAGTAAGAATGAGTGTGGTTGTGTTTGTCAGGCCAGTGCCCACCCACACAGCTGGTACAAGCTGTGTGCTCTCTTCCAAGAGAAGCCAACGGGAAGACTCCAATGCATGAGCAAGAGAGACCGGAGCAGGCATCCTGGAGGCGCTGCTGGCCGGCTCTGTGAATGCCAGGGCCCCAGAAGAGACTCAGCACATGCGGGAATTGGCTGCTCTGCTCACGCTTGATGACCTCCTTCTGGTGTAAATTTTAAGTTCATTTGTATAACCCGTCCACACCGTGTCAAGGGCAGCCCAATCAGTGAGGAACAGGTCAGCGAGGGACCCGAGTTGCAGGTCTGCCAGGTTGAGGCCTCAGCCCTGACAGGTTAACGTGAAATGACTCAGAAGGGTCAAGCCAACCAGCCCCGGGGCCTCAGCTCACTCAACTGCGAATGGAAGGGGTGGGACCAATCGCTCTCTGAGATGCTTCCCTGCATCAACTTTGATTTAGTAATTTAAGAGATGACATGGATTGTGTGTTGTCCTATAGCTTCTAAACTGTCATCCCCCGCCCACCAATTCATGCAGTTATGAAGGAAATTCCATACTGTCCTTCAGAGGAAGAATTTGGGGAGGTTAGGAAGCCTTTTCTGCTTCTAATTGTTATGAGCCACTTCACTTCCAGAGGGGGGTCACTCAGTTCATCTGTGGCACCAAGAACAGGCCCCGGGAGAGCAGCAAGTCTCTTCCTGTTGAACCCAAGCAAATACAAGTGCAAAGCAACTGGAGCATCAGCCCCAGCCCTGGCGACACAGCTCCATTGGAAATGTTAACTCACGGCATCCCTGCTAAGGCTGGAGGAAGAACTCTGCCCTTGAAGGTCAAGTCCATGCTCAGCGGATGGAAAGCACAGCGTGTGTGCTCTGTGCTTCTTGCAAGCACTGGTTCTGCAGGTCGTCCTGGGGGCCTTGCAAACTCAGAGCTTGTTTTCATTTAAATCTGAACAGTTGACCAGAAAGTCAAGCCTGCTTCTCCTGGCATGGAAGCTTTCCGAGCTGAAGCCATGATTAGAGAACATTCAGCCATCATTCACTTATTCCCTAGTGAAGAGCCATTCATGTATAGTGGGCACTGGAAGTACAGCATTAACGTGAGGCAGTCCCTGCTGCATTTGGCCAGCGTGGGAGCCAGACTTGGGAGTAGACCACCACAACACACGCTAGGAGGAGAACAGGGAGAAATCTGAGAGTCCTGGGCATGAGAGCCCACGGAGCCAGAGAGCGAGCATCGGTTCCAGGCCGTGGGTGAGGGTGCAGATGATCCTTGGGGGTCTCCGAGTGCGGGAAGACCCTTCATCTCTTCAGAATAGGGCATCTTAAATGAAGAGTAAGTTCATTGACACCCCTCCTTCACACACACAGTCACATTCAATCTAATCGGTGGGGTGTAGCTGTGAGAAATGTACAGCCCTAAATTAGAAAAGAAATCCAGAAATACCCTTGTATGTTGCAGACTTCGAGAAAAGTCATGAAAGACCTATATTTCACAAGGGACTTGTAACCAAAATCCATACTCTTGGAATTCATTTAAAAACCCTAATTTTGAAAAGTGGGCCAAAGTGAATAGACTTTCCTTCACAAAGAGGGGAAACAAGCACGTGGAAACCTTCTCACGGCTCTTGGTCTCAGACCCGCAAGGGAGAGCCACAGTGAGACACCGCTGGCACAGACGGAAAAGACTGAGCACCCCAAACGTTAGCAAGGGTGTGAAGCCAACAGAAGCCTCCCACTCTGAGGATGTAGATGGTGTGACTACTTTGGGAAATTGTTTGGGAATGTCTTAAAAAGTTGAAGTGTATCCGTACAATGGTACCCCACCATTCCGCTCACAGCTATTTACTCCAAAGAAACAGAAGACTAAGCACCACACAGAGTTGTACATGAACGCTCGTACTGCCTTCATGTATAATGGCCCCCAACTAAAATCAGCCCTGAAAGTGAACATCAAAAGAAATGCCAGTAATCCACACGTGGAGTGTTGACCAACAGAGACTGGGCCAAGCAGCAGAACGGGTGCATCTCAGAGTAACCAGGCTGAGTTGCAGGAATCCATTAAGGAAGAAATCCACGTTCCAGGATTTCATTCACGCAATATTCTACAAGCATAACATTCCTGAAAAGATAAGCCCAGAGCAACACAGGCAGAGCTGTGTCCGCAGAACTTCATGCCCACGACGCGTGTAGTCTGCTCCCATGTTTCTATCCCAGAGGGACACACGGTGACATGTACCAAATGGCAGGTCTGAGGTTGTTGGCGGTGGCCCCAGACTTCCTAAATCCTGGAGTAGGTAATTTGATGTGATTAGCGCACTTTCTAAAGTTTGAAGAAAATGAAAATTGATTTTTGAGGCTGATTTATTTTCATCTGCTTGAAAGAGTGAATGGGGAGAGCCAGAGTTAGAAATAGAGGCAGAGAAAGAAATACACACACACACACACACACACACACACAGAGCCCGAGCCAGATACAGAGCAAGAGATTCCATCTGCTGCCTTATTCTCCAAATGCACATAAAGAAAGACGAAACAGAAGCCCAGCATTCTAAGCAGGTCTTCCATGCGAGGGCAGGAACCCAAGCCCTTGGCCATCATCTGTGCCTCTCAGGTATCTTAGCAGAAAGCTGGGTCAGATGGCAGAGTTAGGACTCCAACCAGACACTGATGAGGGACCCTGATGTCCCAAGAGCTGGCTTAATTTGCTGAGACACATACCTGTCCTGGTGGCATTGAAACAGATGCTTACTTGGGCATCAAAATAAGTCTGCAATCCATGCAAACAAGGGAGAACCTTCAAAACGTTCAGGAAAAAATTTGTTATAGGGAAACCAGTCGCCAGATTTCAAAAACCCTTTGCACCAAAATAACCTGCGTTTGAATCTCGTTTGCTTGCTAACTTTTTCTAGCATTCCTAGACTGATGAGCGAGAGAAGTCAGGCGTTTCAAAGTGTATACATTGTTGGATTTTGTAGAGTTCAAAGGAAGGCAGGACGTGTGGATGGTAGAAGTCAGGATTCTGGTTGCCCCTGGGTAGGGCAGGCGGGGGCTGGCCACTGTTCTTGGGACAGGTGCTGGCTTGACAGCCTGTCCGTTCCTGGGGATTCACTGAGCTGTTCACGTCAGGGACACTCCGGGAGAAGCCTGAAACGGGCCTGCTCTGGTATGTCTCCTGGCTTTCCTGGACTTCCCAGACCAAGTGGCAGGAGGCGAGAACTTTCCATCCAGTGATGACGCCAACAGCTTCGCCGATGGTTCCTGTTTTTCCTACAAGATGTTATGTTTTATTCTAGACAGGGTATTTGTTTTTCTAAAATAAGCACTGCCAGGAAAATAGGCTGTCGGGCTGTGTGACGTGCACGTGAGCATTTGTTTGTGTGTTCAGGCTTGTGTTTTACATGTGTGTGCTCAAATGTTCCCTTCTTACACTGATACATTTAGAAATAAAAATAAGCTTGAAGATGTTCCCAAACAGCTGGCTACGGACAGAGGTTTTCCATCAGTCCCTGGGTACAGAGTCCAGCAAGTATTTGTGGAGCGAATGAAAAATTGTCAACAAAAAGTCAATGAATGAAAGGAAATGGGGGAGTGTGCAGTGGTTACGATGCCTCTTGGGATCCCCCATCTCAAACCAGAATGTGGGTGTCGGAGTCCCGGCTCCACTCCTGAGTTCAGCCCCCTGCTAGTAGGGTCCCTAGACCGGGGGGAGGCAGCAGGTGGTGGGTCCCCGCCACACACATGGGAGACCCGGATGGAGTTCAGGGCTCGTGGCTTGAGCCTGGCCCGTCCCAGGGGTTGTAGGTATGTGAGAAGTGAACCAGGAGATAGAGATGTGTCTCAGGCAGCCTCTTCCTTCAGTCTCTCAAAGTTAAATAAATAAGACAATGGCAGGGAAGAAAAGGCCTGGAGGTATATCTTTACTTGCAGTCCCTACTGTCGCTGCAGCGTTTGCCACGCAGACGCACCCTCTCCTGGCCAGGGCAGCCATCACGTGCCCATGAGACATTCCTCTGCCCCAGGACCTGGACAGGAGCCTCGTGTCTGTCGCTCTCTGCACCGTGTCACCGAACACGTGCTTGTCCGTGGCCCTGCTGCTCTCAGCTCAGCGTTACAGCATGTGTTCCCCTGAGAGAATCTGGTCAGCCCCCAAACATTCAATGACCATTGTCATTCAGCAAGCTGCCACCTGCCCAGCAGAGCACCTGGGGTATGAAACGAAACCACAGCTATGGGAGCAGAGTGGACGCTGGGCAGCAGCTTCTCCAGCTGTGTGCGACTCACTGGAGACAGGGTCTCATGGGCTGTTACATCAACGTGCAGGGAGCAGGAGCGGAAGGCATTTGGTTCCAAGCAAGTTGCAGAGGAAGTAAGCAAAGGACGTGCGAGCTGGGCCCCATGACCACTTTCCCGGACAGCGAGATGGCGTCAAATGGGCTTTTTGGTCAATGTGATGCAAAGATGTTCCAGGAAGGGATGCCAAACAGCACATGCTGAACAGGTCGATCCAAGACCCACCGGTCTGCGAAATCCACACGTGTGCAAGGAACAGGGCGTCGGCACATCCCTGAACGTGCCTCGTGCTGCCAAGAACCTCACATCCCTGCCGCTGGTGAGACCCCCCTGCCCAGGACACATCCTTAAGGGCTGCCTGGAGCTGCCCAGCCCCTGGGCACACACTGCACAGCCAGCCCCATGCAGGCACAGCAGACACCTGGAGCTGCCCAGCCCCTGGGCACACCCTGCACAGCCAGCCCCATGCGGGCACAGCAGACACCTGGAGCTGCCCAGCCCCTGGGCACACACTGCACAGCCAGCCCCATGCGGGCACAGCAGACACTGTTTACAGGGCCCTTTCTGATTGGACATGCAGAAGATCCTCACAGGGAGAGGGCACACAGCAGGTGGGGACGCAGCTGTCCCACAGGGCAGTTTTAGCAGTTCCCATTCCTGGTCCACATCTGGCACAGACGGTAAAGACACCATCTGCGACCCTGGCACCCCTAACGGTCCTGGTTTTCAGCCCAGCTCCTTGCAAATGTGCCTGGGAAAGACAGCAGAAGATGGACCCAGTGTTTGGGCCTCTGCCACCTGGTAGGAACTCCTGGCTGATAATAAACCAGAAAATGGAAGATCTCTCTCCTTTTCTCTCTCTAGAACTCTTTTAAGCAACTAAAAATGTCCTCAGTTAGTGACAACATGGAGGCCAGGGGCAGCCTGGGGCTATTTCTACACCCCAGCCCCAAGGAGTGGCTGCTGAGTCCTGTAGAAGGGATGTGACACGGGGATCCTGCCCGCCCAGCTAGGAAGGGCCAACAAAGTGCCTCTGGCTTTAGCAGTTCTGTCTGTGACCATCTGAGCTACGTCTGACAATGGATTGAATTGCTACCTCAGTTTGCTCATCTGTGAAATGGGAAGATGAAAACCAACCAATTAGTATTGTGCAGATTCACTGAGGTCGTGCACATACTGGCTGAGAAACTGCATTTCATATCATGCATTTGCACGGTGCCTGATATTATTACCACAACGGTGACTTTTTCCTTACATGTCGAGGTATGTAACCTTGAAAACTGACAAATTTAGAGTATAAGAAGCCGGCTCAAGATCATGAGACTAGCGCACATTCAAATGCTTTTTTCATGTGGCCAGAAAGCCAAGCACTCACCATGCCATCTAGTGAAACGGAAGCGGGAAGGACTTGGTCTGACTTAGGCACTCTGTTGTGGCACTTAACAAGTTCAGAGCATCTCAGCTGCTTGCGACATACCTTCCACGTCACTGAGTCAGCGTCCCCTTGCCCTCCCTGCCCTGGTCTATCAGCCCCTCTGCTGCCCTGCATGACACTCCGAAGCGCTGACCACTGATGCCTTTACCCTACCGTGCCAGGACCAGAAAGTCCCAGAGTCACCTTACCTGCTGAAAAAAGTCTGCATGGCTTCATAGTTGGGAATCATCTGGGTTTTTTGGTTTTGTTGCAGGAAGACCCAGAGAAGTGTGGTTTTCAGAAGATGGAATTCACTGAAGGTAAACAACCTGGTCAAAATAAGAAAGAGATGGCAAGGACACTTCAGAAGACACAAAATCCCATTGTTGGCAAGAAAATGCAGTCAAGAGAGAGTTTGGGGGCAGGTGTGGTGACACTGTAGGCTGGACCCCTGCCCGCGGTACTGGCATCCCTTGTGGGTGCTGGTTTCAGTCTTGGCTGCTCTACTTCCAATCTGGATCACTGTTTATGGCCTGGGAGAGCAGTGGGAACTGGCCGGGATCCTTGGGAACTTCCACTCACGTGGGAGCTCCAGAGCAGGCTCCTTGTTCCTGGCTTTGGACTAGATCAGCTCTGACCATTTGCAGCCATTTGGGGAGTGAACCGGCAGATGAAAGAGCTCTCCCTATCTCATCTTCTCTCTGTAGCCCTACCTTTCCAATAATAATAATGATAAATACCAAAAAAAGAGTTTGGGAGTGGTGGGCACCGTGGCATAGGAGGTCAGCTGCCACCTGCAACACAGCATCATATTAGAGCACTGAATCTGGTCCCACTACTCCTCTTTGAAGCCAGCTCCCAGCTAATGCACAGAGGATGCGCCAAGCACACGGCCCCTGCCATCTGGGTGAGACACAGATGGAGTTCCAAGTCCCTGGAAGAGCTCTGTCTGTCACTATGCCTTTAAAAAAAAAACTTTGTTTTGACAAGGGAGTTTAAGAAAGAGGCAGCACCATTCTCCAGAGTCTGTAGGTGGTGCCAGACCTGCTTCAGGTCACTCCGCTAAGAGTGGCAGTGCCGCCCCTGGGCATGGGCTTCTCCCCAGACACGCTGGGCACGCAATTCCACAGCAACCCCCGAACCTCAGATACTTCCCTTCACCAATGCAGAAATTGGGATTGACATAATTTTCAAAAATGCTAATGTTTATCCATCATGCTTTCTTGCAGGTCTTGTGATTTTTTAAAAAACATTTATTTTATTTGTATTTGAAAGGCTGAGTTGCAGAGAAGAGAGACAGAGAGGGGTTTTCCATCTGCTGGGTCACTCTCCAAATGACAGCAATGGCCAGAGCTGAACTGATCTGAAGCCAGGAGGCAGGAGCTTTCTCTGGGTCTCCATTGTGGGTGGGCCTGAGCCACCCTCTCCTGCTTTCCCAGTCCTAGCAGGGAGCTAGACTGGAAGTGGAGCAGCAGGGACAACAATCCTATATGGGATGCTGTTGCCGCAGGCTGAGGACTAGCGTATTATGCCAAGTGCCAGCCCACGACTGTGAGTATTGCACAGAAATGTGCCTGATAACTAAGCTTTTTGGCAACCCCTTAAGCTTCACACCCCAAGTGAGTGGCTCACTCGCCTCATCCCATCTCGGCCCTGATAGCTGAGACATGATTACCCACAGTCAGCGGGTTCTGGTCTCAGACCCAGCCACGGTCAGGTTAGTCTAGCTGTCCAGCAGCTGCGGATTCCTCGTGTGACCATGGCAGCGACCACAGCAGCTGCTCACGGGAGACCAGGGAAGACCAGGGAGAGGTGGGGTGAGTGGAGGGAAGGCGCCCTGCAGGAATTTCTGATGTGACAATCACCCATCGGAAACTCAGCAGCTTAAGGCAACATGTTACCTACCCAGGCGGTAGGAAGTACAGAAGGGGTCCCACTGGGCTGAGCTGAGGGTAGCAGCTGGCCCAGGCTCCGTCTAGGGGCTCCAAGAAGAAAACTGCCTTGCCCTGGCCAGCATCTAGAAGGTACCGAAGCTGGAGGCCCCTTCTTCTGCCTGCCAGTCTCTCCTGTCTCCCTCTGTATGCTTAAAAGAGCCTTGTGTTTGTACTGGCCACATAGAGGAGCCAGGGTGACCTTCTCCTTTGAACGCTGGCTGGTTGGCAATCTTAATTCCACCTGTCACTGCATTCCTTTGCTGGGTAGTCCACGCACACGCAGGCCCTCCACCAGGCACCCAGCTCAGGGCCTGGCCCAGCACCCCCTGCTAGTGCAAGGCAGCTCTGACACCTCAGCAGCAGGTCAAGGCAGGTCCAGAGCTCCCCACTGGGCCTGCAGCTGCATGGGGTCGCCCTCAGGAACAAGCAAGGCCAAGGAGCCCCTGTTGACTGCGCCCACCCGCCATCGCATGTCAGCCCTGTGAGCTGGGCACACACAGCTCCTCCCACAGCTTCCAGTGACCAGATTGGCTAAGGTGCCACGTCAGCGTGTCGGTTCACCACCGGGAGCAGTCCCAGTGGATGACTGAGCCAGAGTGTGAGTCCTGTGGGCTGGGAGGTGACAGCCTCTCACGGCTCACGCTGCTTTGGGGCAGAACACAGTCTCCTTCCTCTTGTCTGGGTTGCAGGCCACGGGCTCTGACCCTGGCCAAGCTTGTCACTGTCTGGGCCCATGGTGACACTGCACAGGGTCACTGGGTGTGCTGTCAGTGGGCCAGGGAAGCTGTAGGGCTGCCCTGGCAGACCCCACACTTGGGGGGCACATAAGCCTTGGAGTTCTTGGAGATCTCGCCAAAGAGGGGCTGGCAGCAAGGAGCAGTGGGAGTGACAATTATGTGTTCCCACAGCAAGAAACCATGGGAGGGGTGCCCAACCACTTTGCTTTATGCGAGAACTCTGATGGCCTCAGTGCCCACGGGTCTCAGAGCAACACCAGGCTTCCCTCCCTCCTGCCCAGGATAGGGCTGCCTGCATTCACTGGTGCCCACTGGCAGCTGCTGGAACATAACTGGTACCGGTGCACAAAACATTGTCCTCTATTGTGTTCAAGAGAGAATTGTAGCCAAACAATAAAAGCTCATTTTGAATGGAGTCCCCAGGGATAGCTGGTATACATGACCAAGAACTGAACAAGGAGACCCCTGGCTGTGTTGCTCATTGTGGCACGTGACAAAAGTAGAACAGAAAGCCATTGGGATGAGAACGAGCGGAGATGGCTGTGTGCTCACTCCAAGAGCCCCAGATGATGGAAACAAAGAAGGAGCATGTGCAGGGGCCCGTGAGCGTGCACTCGGGGCTGGCGCCACCACGCTGCTCAGTGAGAGCAGCTATATGACATAAGCGCAGCGGTTGGAGCCACACAACTTCCACAGAGTGGCGTTGTCTTTAGGAGGGGACAGTTTTCCTTAGGAGGAGGCAAGCAGGACTGGGAAGGGAACTTTAAGGTGACTTGGACTTTACCAGTCGTGTTTCATTTTGAATCTACAGCAATACAGATGTTACTATCTGTTCATTTGGAAAGGTGATGACAGCTGTGTCTCATAGTATCTTCTAACTTACATAAAAAAAACAGTACTCCAAAACTTTACTGACCTGAAGTCTCCTTGAGGAACAAGGTGGCCTTACACAGCCTAGCTGGCAGACTAACGACTTGGCTTTGAGGTCACTCAGTTCAAAGCCCAGTTCTCCTGCTGAGTGAGGAACTTTGGGCTAATTCCTTGGTTTCCTATAATCTCCATGCTGCAAGTGAAAAACCAGAGGGCAGCTGCTGCTCTAAGAATCAGATCACAGTGCTGTGTATACAGCTAGTGCTCAATGGCCAGCAGGCAGAGCTCCTGCTAGCCCGGAACATTCTTGCTGCGGCCCCTGCCCCACTGAACTGGAAGCCTTGGGGGGCATGCTCCCCCCGGAAGGATAGCTTCCTTGGACCATAATTGTAGGAATTGGGAACTCAGGGATGCTGTGTCTCCCCTTCTGTGGAACAGGAACTGCAAAGCCCCCCGAGGCCTCCAGGAAAGCAGGACCTGGGCTGAAAGATTCCTAATATCAGAGTTAGCAGAACAGGATAACCTAAGGGTGACCCCTAGGAAGAAAATTAACTGGAAATTCAACTAATGCCCAGGAACATAAATGAAAACTAGAAGTTCAGGGGTCAGCTGCGCTGTGTATGTTTTACCCCAAGTGGTTTACAAACTGGGAAGCAGAAACCCAAAGGAAGAAGAGGTCAGAGGGGCGCCAGGCTGGCAGGGCTGAGTGGCCCAGAAGCTGACGCGTCTGCTGGGAAATGGACATTATTTCAGTCGCCCACGGCCACATGTGGGTGAGGCCACGTCAGAGGCTGGAGGGGCAGCTACGTGCAGCCAAGGGGTGCCCCCTCCCTGACCTTGGGCTGTGTGCTTTCCACACTTCCCACTCTGGCCACCCAGTTCTCACTGGGCTGTTGGTTGCTGGGAAGGAAGCTCCAGGCTCTATAAGTGAATGAGTTGCGGGTAGTCTAGCATGGAGGGCAACATGGGGGCTTTGCAGCCAATAGAGCCCTCAGGGGTCAGCCCTGCACCCGCTGTAGACGGGGTCATGGAATTGACAGGGACAGTGATTGCAGCACAGCACCAAGCCACGGAGAACACGGTGTGAGAGGGCTCACGGACAGGTCCCAAACCCTCCAGGACCCGAAGTCGGGGAACCGCAGGCTAGTGTCCCCTCTTGCTGTGTTCTTGCCTCCCAGCTTCCTCAACCTGGAGCACAGGTGGCCCCCGGAGATCAACCTCAGGTGATGCAGTAAATCTGAGGAGCAGTGGCCGGGTCCCCTCCCTACGCCCCACGTGCACACAAGGGCCCGTGACAAGCTGCAGGCCGGGCAGGGCTCTTCTCTTCTTGGGCAGGATGGCCTTGACCTGTCTGGCGAGGAACTCGGGGAGCAGCTCCGGTTTCCACATCAGTCATGCCTGTCCGGCTGGGGCGTCTAGACACACGTCATGCCCTCGACCCCTTTTCCGGCCCAGTTTGTGTTTTGTTGGGTCTGTCTCATGGCCAGGTTCTGGTTATGGCTAGACTTTTTTTTCCTCCTTTTTTTTTTTTTTTTTTTTGGTTAAATGCTACCAGAAGGGGACAGCTCAGCTTTTCCAAGGGAGGGACAGTGTTAGGAGGAGTCTGAGAGATGCCGTATTGATCTGTTCTGCAATGATTGCACAAGATTTGTTCTGCTGCAGGGTGAGGATTGCACAGGTGGCGAAAGCTGAGAGGACCAGGGCACAGAGACTCTGGGAACACACTCGTGCTTTGGGGGCTTTGGGGGCACCCAGGGTCTGGTGAGATGTTATGGTCTCCCCTGGCTGGTCAGCAGGATTCGACCAGGTGTCTGAAAATGGAAGGTCGTCACACGCTACTTAGTGCATTCAAGCCGATAGTCCAACAACTCCTTCTAGATCTAATTCCGGAAGGAGAACGCTTTCTACCACACGCCTACGAGTGAACGCTTCTTTTCTAACAGACCAGGAAGGGTTTTGGATAAAATTTAGTTTTCACTTTGGAGATTCGCCCATAGGGAGTACAGTGTTGGCAACTTCACAAACAAAGAGACGTGGCACTCGGTCTCCAACTGGCTGCTGTGTTGAAGAAGGAAAGCCTTGTCAAGGACAGTTTTGATCATGGCATTAAAGTATTGCATTGATGTTAGATTTCTTGAGGCTGATGAGCATACTATGATGAAACAAAGTCTTTTTCCTAGGAAATAAACACTGAGGAATTTGGATTAAAAGATCATGACATATGCTTGTACAGATACATATGCAAACAGGACAGACTGAACACTGGGGAAACTCTAAACTAAAGGTATGTAGATATTCTCTGTTCTATTCTTGTAATATTTTTAAGCTTGAAGTTATTTTCAAGTAAGTACTTGAAAGCATTATTTTGAATTTTGAATTATGTGGTACAATTTCATATAGACTGGGATTTCCTCCCCCCAACTCCCACCCCTCAACAGATTTTCCCCATTTTACTACAATGGTGTAGTCCTTCATAAGGAATCACAATTCTATCAGTCTCTGATTTAAATATACCCTGACATTGTTGGTACAGACAATGTCAGCCAGTCCAGCATCCCATTGTCTACACATGTCCAACAGTTTCATCTTTCGTCTGGAAGCAGAGATGCTTGTCCCATTACATCCCCACATCTGGATATGGTGGATCCCGGTACTCCGTCACTATACATTTCCATAATTGAGAAGCCATGAAACAAGGTCAACAACTGGTATCAGTTAGAACAACCACAACAACATCAACAACAAACTACAGCACCATTTAAAAAAATGCACCACTGAGTAATCCTATATTTGTAGCAGTACAAACTACAATAGTAAAGACATGGAAACAATCCAGATGTGTGTCTAAAGAAGCTGTGGTATACATCTACTGCATGGAATATTATTCAGCTAGTAAGAAGAATGAAATCATACTATTTACAACTAGGCAGTCCCAACTAGAGACCATTTTGTCAGTCACTAAAGAACAAATACCGTATGTTCGGTTTTATATGTAAGAATTTTTTAAAGAATAATAAACACAAAGTTTTTTTTTTTTTTTACTTGAGAATTTCATTCCTGGGAATCTAACGTGGAGTGACGACCCAAGATAATGATATGGATGCACCTTGAAAGATGCTTGCCAAGGATCTATTCCTATTGGTAACATAGTGGGGTCTTCAAATCCCTGAAGGGAAAGGTGGCTTTCCAGGCAGTGGGTCAGCATCACAGAGGCCCCTTGTGGGTGAGAGCCAGCGGGAGGTCTATGGGAGGTTCCCTACACATGAAGGAGCCAAAGCAAGAGGCAACAGGCCCAGGGCCAGAGATGCGACTGGAATGGGCTCAAGGCCAGAAGCTTGAGCCTGGGTCAGAGGTCCCTGTAGGGTTGGTTCCAGTGGCTCTAAAACATGCAACCATCTCTTAGAGACGGGCTCTGTGTGGAAGTAGAGCCGATGATCGTCAGAGAGGCAAGCAGGCTGTAGGGTGTCTGGGACTAGAGCTGCTGGCAGAGAACTCAGGGACAGACAGGAACTGATCTGAGGTAAGGAGTTTTATTCTCCTTTCCCTGCCTTTTTCTGTTTCCCAAAGCTTCCACAATGGATGAAAAGCAATTCTCAGGCATCAAAGACTTGGATGTTCTCACCCAGGTGGGTAACGAGACAGGAGACACCTGGAGAGTCCCTACAGAGGAAGGACATAAAGGGAGCCCCTCGCCAAGTGCACCCCAACCTCCAGGCCCCACTGGAGGCCCTGCTGCCCAGTTGGGGAAGAACTTGGCATCTGGGAAGGACAGGAGGTGGGTATGTCCGTCTCCATGGATCTGTGGGCCCCCTCCCTCCCTGGTGTTCCCCAGCATCTCCCCTGCCCACCTCAGGAAGCAGCCCCAGAACTGGCTCTGACCTGGGCGACTTGAGCACTTTGTGCAGCAGCTCCTGTGGGATCTTCCGGAGGTGCACCTGTGTTCCCACCATGGGAACCAAGTTCATTTCCAGCCACTTCTCACAGGCGATGATGAGCTGCTCCTCTTTGTACTGAGGGGAAGAAAGCGGGTGGTGGGAGACTGAGCAAGGAATCCCTAAACTGGGAGCACCCTCTACTGGCCGGCAATGATGCCGCATGTACGCCTGGGAACCATGCCAGGTGGTGCCCATACTCGGTGAGTGCAGTGTGTCCTCACTGCCAGCCCGGGGGGTCAGGTCACATTACCTCTCTTTAAGCACTGGGTAAACTGAGGCCTGGAACTTCCTGTGCATGATAAGTAGCAAAGCCGTACACAGAGCCAGGTACCTTCACCATGGTCTTTGCCTATAGAACTCCTTGGCCTCATGCCAGTGAAGGCCCCAGATGTGGAGTTCTGAGGCTCTCACATGCACACACAGTAGGAACAAAATTAGAGGTCGGTGTCTGGTTCAGGAGGCCACCTGGGTCAGGCACATTCCACATCAGGTGCCTGGGTTTGAGTCCTGCTAACGTGCACCCTGGAGGCAGCGGGTAATGACTGCTTAGGTATTAGGTCCTTGCCACCCATGGAGCCGGCCTGGATTGAGTTCCATGCTCCTAGCTGCAGCCTGGTCCAGCTGCAGCTGGTGTGGGCATCCGGGGGTGAAGCACTAGGTGGGAGCACTCTCTCCTCTCTGTCTCTCTCTGCCTTAAGGTTTATTTAAGGACAGGGCAAGGGGGAAAGCTTTCCTGGAACCAGGCCTTAGAGAGGTCTCAGTGTTCCTGGCAGGTCTCAGGGCCTGGGGACCGAGACTTGCTGGGAAATGCCGACAGGCCTGCAAAGGCGACAGAGACAGAGCGAGCAAAGATGAGGACCATGTGGCTGCTCTTTACAGGCACTGACAGGATTCCTCGCGGTGGAGATAAGAGCACAGAGAGGAGCTGACTTCCATGTTTCACAAGGCAAGTGCCTGTCTAGGCAGTGGTGGCTGCACAGATGGAGGGAGCCGGGGGTCAGGAGGCTGAAGGTGTGGGCTTCCCCACACTGCTGTTCACCGCCCTTGGGCAATGAAAGCTGGATCAGTTTGTTTGCTCCTGGACTGGATCCAGGGTCAAGGTCTCAAGATTTCTGCGAGAACAGCCTGGACAGGTTTTGCTTTTCGATGAGAAAGCCTGTGCTGCCCCCACGCCCAAGATTAAAGTCGTCCTGCATTCTGTTGCGGATGTATCTGTCAGCTGCTTCCAATGCGCATGTTCCCCCGACAAAATAATTCCCTGCTCTCCTGAGTGGTGCCGTTACACAGATGTTTGGGGTGGGTCTTTTTGGAAATGCCAGAGTGGGATCCCTGGCCCATGAGTGCTGTCCAGGTGCCCGCTTCAGGCCCATGTGCCCTGATCAGGTGCCCACTTCAGGCCCACAAGCTCTGTTCAGTTGCCTGCTTCCTGACCCTTGTGCTCTATCCAGGTACCCGCTCCCTGGCTCATGGTTCCATGTGGGTGCCCACTCCCAGGCCCACCACTGTCCAAGGGCCTGCTCCCAGGCTCACAGTTCTTGCCCAGGTGCCTGCTCCCAGGCTCACACTTCCTGTCCAGGTGCCTGCTCCCAGGCCCACACTTCCTGTCCAGGTGCCTGCTCCCAGGCTCACACTTCCTGTCCAGGTTCCTGCTCACAGGCCCTCGGGTGCTGTCTAGGGGCTCTCACCTTGCAGCCGGCCAGGTAGAAGTTCTTGACAGTACTCGAAGTGAGTCCATTCATCATCATAGTCACACACCTGCAGGAAAGAGACTCATTGCACCTGCACCCTGAGCACCTCCAGGCCACTGCCAGAGAAGTAGGGAGCTTCAGGGTCTTATGTTCAACTCCAGGACACCAGGGAGACCTCTCACAGGGAAGGGACACTTGTGATGGGGTGATGGACTTAGACCAGCAAGACCCTCTACAAAGAGCTCTGGGCTAAGAGATGAGATCAGAAAGGAGAACAAAGCAACTTGAGCGATAGGAAGCAGCATGGCTGCTCAGAGCCAATGAGCGTCAGGTGCCTCCTTGAGGCTTCATCTCAGCTAAGGCGGCCGCTTGGCCATGCAAGCGGCATCCTCACCTGCTCGCACGATCCAGGCCTATCCCCTCTGGCTACAAGCAGGTGCAAAGAGCAAGTTCCATACGGAAACAGTGGTCCTTTCCACTGTGCCTGGCTCAAAGCAGGCCTTCAGTGTGCAAGCAGCAAGCCCGAGGGTGACACACCTGCAGCTGTTCTCCAGCCCATCCTGGCATAGCTGGCCCATCCCAGGCATGTGCAGACTCCAGGCCAGGGCCCATCAGCCTTGGGCATGCCCAGGCTGCTCATCTGAGCTGATAAGTTTGACTGCAAAGCTCTTTCTGCCTTGGCATTGAAACTGGCGGTGGAAGGAGGGAGGAGGCACAGGACAGATTTCAGTGGCCAGCTGGTGATTTTATCATGCCTGAGCAGTTCAATGGGATGACCTCTGGGGTCTCCCTCAGACCCTGGACCTTAGGACATGGTAGGAGTGACCTGGCGCATTCTCCCCCCACACACGTTGGACTTCTGTTGACCATCTACGTTGCCTCTGTGCAGTTGTGTGACCATCTCATCTGAGCACAGTAGAGTACAGGGTTAGGGTGCAGGTTCTGGGGCTCCCGGACCTCTCCCCAAGTCCTGCCCTCCCTAGTTGGAAGTGGTGAGGCCTGGGCAGTTCCTACAGCTCTGCAAGCTTCCCTACAGCTCCCTACAGCTGCCAGGAGGATGGACCAAGGGAATCCCTGCATACAGCTGGCACAGCATCTGACTGACAGGCACCACATCTCCAAGCCCATGGGGTCCACATCCCTGAGTGCCCAGCGGAGACCTGGAGAACGGACAGGGTGAATGCTATGAGGCCTGCTTCACAGCAGAGACCCCGAGGTCCACAGCGTCACGGGCAGCTGACTGCAGTGTTCAGCCTTGATTCTGCCTTTTATGCTCTAGGCTGCCTGGGACTCTACGGGCAGGGACCAACTCCCTCTAAGTCCAGGGACCAACTGCACTGTCCTGGCTGCCCAGACACGGGCAGAGGGACTAAGACACATCCATCGCTCCCCCAAGATTTCTGTACCCACAAGCTCTCATCATCAGGTCAGGATGAGGACACTGTTCTACTGAACACTGATCCACCTTGGATGCTACCTGGTGTCCCCAGGATGGGACCCCTAACAGACGGCCCAGGTGGGCCAGCAGGATCCGAATGTCCAGGAGAAAGGCTGTATCCCCAAATGGGCAGTGGTCTTGACTTTGATCTATATGTCTTCCTTTCTCTCCAAAGATTTACAATGAGCCTGGGTAGGTTGTTGTGTTTGAAGGGAGTGGGATTGGCGAGGGAAAGAGGATGTACAGTGTTGGGAAAGTCACCTCTTAGTCAAAGATGAAACGCAGTGAAATCTGCGAGCCAGCCTGGTCCGAGGGCTACGAGATCTCCCCCACTTGCATTTCATTCTGGAGAGTCGAGAGTCATTTGGTTCCAGGACCAAATGCTGCAGAGGGGGCTCTGCTACGGGACAAGCTCGTGGCAGGCTTGTGTGTGCTTCCTTCTCAGGTTCAAAGCCATGCTGAGCAGAGGGACCCCGCTGTCTCAGCCAAGCGAAGAGGGGTGTTCCGTGCCACAGGCCAGGAGGGGCCCTTCTGGTGTTACCAGATGCTGGAAAGGTTCCAGCCGCCTCGCTGTTGCCTTACCTTTGAAACAGGCGGCTGAACTGCAGGATGTGAGCGGCAGCCAGCACCCCCAGCACGTCGTTCAGGTCAATCTCCACCTCACTCAGGTAGAGATGCTTCAGTGCTGTGGCAAAGGCTGGGTGGGCAGCAGAGGGCACGGTCAGCAGGGGCTCCACTAACTGGGCACCACCTTGCTCCCCCACTCCTAGTACAGCTAGGTGGGCAGCAGAGAGCATGGTCAGCAGGGGCTCCACTAACTGGGCACCACCCTGCTCCCCCACTCCTAGTACAGCTGGGTGGGCAGCAGCATAGAGCATGGTCAGAAGGGGGCCTGGACACCACTCTCCATCCCTACACCTGCTGTGGCCAGGTGGGCAGAGATGCCACTGGGTGAGGCCATCTCTGACCAGGTGCAGACACGTCCTAGGCTGTGACCACCTGGCTTCCGCTCCTGCCAGAGATGAAGCTGAAGGAAGTTGAGCTCCTGTGAACCACTGCCCCCTAGACCCGTGCCTTGGGGTCTCCACAGGGCTGAGACCACCCTGGGGCTCTTAACCTGGGCTCCATCGCTGATGCAGCAATGTTCCAGTTGATAGTGGGCAAACAGGTGTGCTTGCTCTCTGGCACCTGCATACAAATAGCTTCCAGCAGAGTTCCCGCGGTGTCTAACACACCACAAAAACAAAGAGCCCTGGAAGAGCCACGGAGGCTTGACAGTTCAAAGTTGGACTGCCCTGGCTGGAGCCCAGAGAAACTTAGTTTTCCTGAAGTCCTTTGTGACTCCAGACAGAGGGATGGTGCTGCCGCCATGCTCTCAGATGAGATGTTGGCTTCCTGGCCTAGCAAGTCCTGAGCCATCACAAGATGTCACACACAAGTCACTCACACACGTCTGTCCCTGAACGAGGTGGGCAGGGTGAGCCAGCAGGGCTGACCAGCAGCCAGGGTGCCCTGAGGGCTTTGCTGGGTGAGGTGGGTGGGCCTGGGAAAGGTGGCTCCATTGTCACTGGGTCTGAAAAGCCTCCTCAGCTTGCCTGGCTCTGCACCCTCCATGCTCCCTGCCCTACGGCAAGTCCTCTCGTCCTGTGCTTGATCTTCCATGGCTTGAGTCAGTCCAGCCCTCTTGTCCCTTTGCTCTGTATGTTGTTCTGGTCTCTGTTAAGGAAGCACTGGACACTGAATACTGCTGGGTGTATGGGTGTGTGTGCACGTGTGTGCATGTGTATGTATGTGTGTATCTGTGTGTATCTGTGTGTGTGTGTTTACCAGGTCTGGTGACCGCTGGGTCGTTGATCTTCAGGCAAATGGCCATCTTCTTCACAGGGGACCTCTCTTTGATCTTCCTGGGCAACTGATCTGACAAAGAAAGCAGGTAAGGCTGCATGGCCGGTGGAGTTGAACAAGTGAAGGGGGTGGAGCTGGACAAGTGAAGGGGGTGGAGCTGGACAGGTGAAGGGGTGGAGCTGAACAAGTGAAGGGGCGGAGCTGAACAAGTGAAGGGGGCGGAGCGGGACAAGTGAAGGGGCGGAGCTGACTTCTACCACCCTCCGTACAGGTGCCACCTGGTCATGCAGAACACAATCTGGAGCTTATGTGGTGGATGCATTTGAAAAACAATGATTTATTTTGAAATAGCAGAAGACTTCTGAGAAGTTACAAAAATAATACAGTTTTGTGGATTCTTTGCCAAGCTTTCCCTAAAAAGCACATGGCGTCAAAACTGGGAAACAGGTGCATTCTAAATGTTTGTGACCAGGACTGGCTCCCTGCATGCCCTTCTTGACCCTGTGTGGGTGACAGCACCTCCCTCCTACCTGCAGCTCCCCTGCTGCCTGGTTTCGTGGCACCGGTGGCTGCCGTCACACCATGTGTCTGCGGGCTGTGCGCCACTGGGTAGGTTTGCAGCATGTGCTGCTGCTGCTGGGAAGGGGCGGGCTAGAAGCCTGGACCAGGGGAACCCCGTTGCCATGAACTCAAGGCCTGACTCGCAAAGGCTGCCACAAAGACCAGACAGCAGAAAGCCTCTCCGAGGCTCACTCCTCTAGGGCGGCCATCTGACACTTTGCCACAGGAAGGCCACAGCTGCGGGACTGGCCTGCCAGCCTCCATCACGAGATCGGGTCTGCCTTTAAAGGTACACACAGGACTGTGACTGCTCCCACTGGCCTCATCAGAGGTGTGAGTCCCTGGACAAGTGGTGGGGATTGGGTATCTGCAATCACGGCCATTGGCCATTGAGGGCTGGATATTATGTCCCTTCCCTGAGCCAGGCCCATCTTCCCACAGGGACTCGCGTTGGAGCAGCTGTCTCTGCGCTCACTGAAGCAGCTGCAGACCCAGCTTGCTCACAAGGTCTCCCTCTAGTGGACTGCAACATCAGAGCCCGACACTGGTGGGTGGTGACCTGAGGCTAGGGAGTCGCCCCATCCCACTGCGGAGGATCCTGGACAAAGGTCTAGGCCATGCCAACTCCACGATCAAGGGCTGAGGTCATCAGGTTCTTATGCAGTTGCCACCAGCTTTGCCAGGCAGGGCTGAGTTACAGGGTCTGTGGCCAGGCAGGTCCCAGCTGGCAGTGGGCACTTTGCCTAGGCTCAGCGAGGGGCAGTGGTTGAGGTCTCAGAATAACACGAGCCGATGGTCCTGCTATCTGGCATTGGGAGCCCTGGACTTCTGTGACAGCTGCTCCTGAGTCAGCCTGGGGTGGCGCCAGTCTGAGGTCCAAAGACAATAAAATCGCTGCATATGCTGAAACCCCTAACCTGTGTACTTAGGACCCAGCAAACCATAGATATCAGACTGATGCCTTCCTTCTAGAAAGTTCTTTGGAAGAGTGTGCACATCCCATTTTCGCTTCTGAAAGAAGTAGACAGGGTCACTGGGACTTGGCTGGCTGGATAAGACTCTGTTACTGAGATGAAGATAGATGTGAATCAAATGGTCACTGTGTGCCAGGTACTGTTCTAACCTGCCCAGGCAACAAGACCACAGGTAACAACCATCATTCTCACTTTATGGCTGAGAAATTACATCACACGATGCCCTTTGCCCTTTGCTGCCTGAGTGATTTCGGTCTCAAAAGAGGTAACTGAGCACCATGCCAGGGTCTGTGCCATGAAAAGGTCTTGGCGAGGGGGTATCAGGTGCCAGGTGGCAGTGGGACAGTACCTCGCAGGAGCCTCTCCACCTCCTTCCGGGAGCTTGCTGCGCCTTGTGCGAGGGCCGCCAGGTAGAGCTTGGTCAAGGTCTCCGACTGAGAGAGCTGGGACTGGTGCAGCTCCCACTTGGAGCCCATGCACTCAAGTATCACATCTGAGAAGAGACAGCAATGTTGAGTTCCCGGTGAGACCCCTGCCCGTAGATGCTCTCTCTTTCTAGTTGCCTCACGCTCCTTGGTTCAAGTGCAGTTGGCAAACCTGGACGCAGGCAGGTGGCAGCTCAAGGCCTTTCAGGAGCAAAGCCAGGAAGTGTGGGCCTTGGTGGCTCACTGGCCTTGAGGGGCTTCACAGTGGCTCTTGCAGGTGGCCTAGAAGCAATGACTTCAGCAGAGCTGCGGGAGCTCAGAAGTGCGGGAACTGCCCTCCAACGTAGGACTTCAAAGGTGGAGCAGCGACACTGGCTGGGAACTGTGCCTGCCACGCTCCTTCTCAGGACTGGTCAGCCTCAGCACTGTGGCCATTTGGAGCTGGAGAGCGCTCTGTGGCTGGGCTTCTTCAGTAGCATCCCTGCCCTCCACCTTCTGGAACATGCCAGAAGCATGCCCCTCCCCAGCTGTGACAACCACACATCTGCAGTCATTACCACACATCCCATACTGCCCCTCTCCCTGGGGAGCAGAATTTATTTCTCCCCGAATCCCTGTTGAAGTCTTTCAGGCCGTTAACACCGAAGTGTTACACAGTTGAAAGACACAGCCAAGTGCAGCCAGCAAGAGGCCCGCTCAGTGATGGGCTGGCCCCTGGTCTATTGTAGGCGATAGGGACCACCTAGAGTAGCAGCTAAGAGGACAGCCTCAAGAAGATCTTCTGCAAATTGGAGGTAGGTTTGCAGACAGGGCACAGAGCCTGTGCATGGCATAGATGATTACACAGAAGCCTCGATAGGAGGGCAGGGGGCGGGGTTCAAACATGCCAGGCCAGGCACTCTTCCATTGGCACCGAGCTGAGGGACAGGGTGGTACCGGGATGAGCCCACCAAATCCCAAAGCTTAGTGCCAAACAGGACCGGGAGGGCCACCACCCCATCTCCTCCTGCGGTGTCTTCGCTGTCATCTGGGTTGTTCATCCTGGGTATGTTTTCTCTTTTTATGACTGTTAGTCACCACATTTGGGGTGCTGTGTTTGTGCAGGGGTTCAGGGTTTGAGTTTGCATCACAGGGCCTGGGCTGCTTGACTCAGGTGGGTTAGAAAAACTCCCCTGGCACTGGGGCAATTACAGGCAGGAGAGAATTGTGGCTAAAGCTGGAAACCAGTTTGTGCTTCAGGACAGCCATGCATGAATCCCTCCCCCAGCTCTTTCCCTCCTGCCCAGAAACGGCATCAGACTACTCTGGATGAAGCAGGGTTGGCAGGTGCAGAGAACCTCATCAACCTCTCCTAGGGCAAAGGGTGACTCCATCTAGCCCCATCACGGGGGGGGGGCCTGTTCAGACCCCACATGGGATGCCACCATTTTGTAGCTGGAAGAGCCAGTTGTGACCCTTAGGTAAATTCCCTTAAGACACATGCAGCTGTGAAAGTCTACGCTGTGAGGGCTTAGGCTGCAAAGTGGCAGAGACAGCATCCACGCTCTGGGTGTTCTGCTGGGTCTTTCGAGAGACCAGCGTCCCGTGCTCGGGGTGCTCCGGGATGCTCCGGGATGCTCCAGGGTGCTCTTTTGGGTCTTCTGAGGCAAAGGCGGCTTACTTACAGTAGCACCTTTGTCTTCATTGTGGCCATTAGCACGTGAAAGTGTTTACTGCAAGGCTGTGTCTCATGCCTATGTACTTGGCCAGTATCACCTATTTGTATGTGAGACAACGTGCAATGTAAGACAACGTGCAATGAGACAACGTGTATGTGAGACAACGTGCAACGTGCAGGTAGAGAATCTGCAGCTTCGAGGCTAGCACTCGGGCCAGTGCCCTGGTCTCCTTGTACAAAGACCATGGTGTGCTCCTGAGGTCAGACCTTTCTGGTTTAATCCACGGGTGACAAAAACTCACCTGGCTCTCCGCTTTGGACGGACTTGTTCTTGAAACGCTCCGAGAAGAGGTCCTGAATGTCAGAGAAACATAACCTGAAGGGAAGATAAAAACAAAAAAATGGAGGCATGAATAGCTTTCTTACTGCGATACGCAGCATTCTCTGTCAGTGACCCGGATGCAGCTGCTCCTGGCACCATCACAGCTCACTGCGGCAGGCCAGCCTTTGCTGACTCAGCAGGTGGGTGATTCCCTCACCACCCTGTTTACATGCCATGGGCGACCCCTGGAGGCGGGCAGGTGAGGCTACAAGTGGCTGCCTGAATGCCACTTCCTTTAGTGAGGTTTTTTTGTTTTGCTTTAAGATTTATTTATTTTTATTGGAAAGATAGATTCATAGAGAGAAGGAGGGATAAAGATCTTTCAGTCCCCAATGTCTGGTTCACTCCCCAAATGGCTGCAATGGCCGTAGCTGAGCTGATGTGAAGCCAGGAGCCAGGAGCTTCTGGGTTTCTGATGTGGGTCCAGGTCCCAAGGCTTTTGGCCATCCTCTACTGCTTTCCCAGGTCCCAGGCAGGGAGCTGGATGGGAAGCGGAGCAGCCAGAACAGGAACTGATGCCTAGATGGGATGCTGACATGTAGAGGTGGAAGATCAGCCTATTGAACCACTGTGCCGGGCCCTTTTAGCAAGCGCCAAGGCAACAGCACAGACACAACAAATACCTGTGGGGGCAGGACAGGGGGTTCTGCTCACAACTGGGGCATAAACACATGGAGAGCTCAGTTAAGCAGTGGTGTAGCTGCCAGACCCAGCAAGCTCCAAAGCTTGAACCCAACCCTGCCCATTCTTCCGGCTCCCCGACTCAGGAAATGACACCGTTCACATTCAGCTGCCCAACCCAGCTGTGTCCCACTGTGCTTGGCCACATCTGGACACTTGCCTGCACTGGCTAAAACCCATTTCTGACTTCCTCCAGCTCTTTGCCCTGCTGCTTGCCCTTCCCCACCCTACCCTCCATCCCTGCTGGGCTTTTGACACCAGCCCCACTCCTTCTGGGTGCACACTCCACCCTTTGCCTGGGCTGCTGCTTCCATTCTTCTAGACTCACTGCTCCTCTACTCCAATGCTCTCCTCCTTGCCTTTGCACTACAACAACTCCTATGCATCGCTCAGAACAAGTGCAGTTGCTGCCTTCTCTGGGAAAGCTCAGCCAGTGGCCCTTCCCCACCCACCTGGGATTAAAACTCCCCCAAAGCATCTTTCTGCTGCCGGCTGATGTGCGTGGCCCTTGCCACCACCTAGAGTGAGCCACCCTACAGGGGCTCAGTAAACACCCAGGAGACAGACAGATGGCAAAGATATAAGACACTTTCCCCCAAACACGACATACTCATTCTGAGCAAGAAAATTGAACAAACTCCGAGTCACATAGTCACGGCTTAGATAGTTGTCCCAAGAAAGTCAGCTGGCCAAGGGACACTTGGTGGCCACAGCAGGTCTGTGTGATACGTCAACTTTGCCACAGTGTTTTCCAGTCACGCCAGGAGCCTCGCAGACCACAGTGCATGGGGCAGCTAGGGAGGGGCAGAGCCTGTGTCTGGAGTCATACTGACAACTGCTGCCCTTTAGCAGGGCACAAGATGGCTGCGGGTGACTCAGCTGCATTTGTTTACAGGAGATGTGGACCTGACCCAAGCCACCCTCACTGCTTCGCTCAATCCCCTGGTGGCTTGAGGGACACTTCTGGGAAGAGCTGAGCAGGTCAAGGGTTCAGACTGTGAACTCAGAATGGACCTTGGAAAAGATGGGACAGTGCCCGTGATCTCAATGCCCACACAAACATAGCTGTCATTAGCTGAACTCAGATGCCGGGCAACAGACTGACCACATGTGGCCTCCTCCCAGTGACTGCTGCCAGATGGGCACGTATCAGCTCAGCAGACCCCAGAGCCGCAGTTCACTTTGGAGCCACTGAAAAAGCACACGGGAGCACCAGAGAATTGTTTAGGATGAAGTGACCTGCAATGAAGCGTTAGGCTGGAGACTTACTGCTCTAAGTCGCGGCACATTCGGGGGGCAGGGGGATACTTCCCAAGCTTCTTACAGGTGCTTCCTGGAGCTGGCTATGGAAGGGCTTCTGGCTCAAGGCACTAAGGCAGAAGGAGTCACACCGGCCTGGGACCAAATCCCAGTCCTTTCCCTTCCCACCTCATGACCTTGGCCCACGTGCTTAGAGCAGTGCCACCGTGCAGTGGTCCCGGGAGGGGGAGCATCCCTGCCCTGAGCATGCGCACAGTCCACAGTGCTGTGTTCCCATCCTTGCACAGAGTCTCTCTGGCCTCTCTCTGCTCACACAACAAGCCAGGGGTCTCTTTTTGACATCCTCACCTCTCAGCATGACCTCCCCCAGCTCAGAGTGAGCCAGGGAGCTGAGCTGTCCCTGCCCTGTGTCCTCTGCCCAGCCCTGGGCCCATTGGCATGTCCCCCGTGTTAGATCCTTGGGCTTAGGTGATCCCTACGTGCCCATCAACCCAGCGTCTTCTGACTTGGACCATGCTGTAACTCTCATGGCAACCCCAGAACCGTGTCCCAGATGTGCAGGTAAAGAAACAAAGGCACCAAGTATGAATTTGCTCCAAAGGAAGTGGGCATGTGCTGACCACTTAGACCATGTCCCAAGCCCCAGTCCTGGGAAGGACAAGCAGGCCGAGGCCCCTGGGCAGTCTCTCTGTTACGGTCCAAACAAATGTGACTTTCCCGACTTAAACCCCAATGTCTCCTGTTATTGGCGGATGGATTAATGTTACTGGTTGATGAGTTAAGGCGAGGGCTCGATGTGATTATGGGATCTGCAGTGGGGCAGGGAGCCCTGGTGATGAGATTACTTGGGGTTGGGATGAGCTGTCAGGGAGAGACCCCACAGCCAGTGGAGGAGGAGAGACCCCATAGCCATTGGAATAGTATGCTTCGCCCATTGCACAATTTCTAATCTCAACAGACACCTGACCTTGGGTCCCCCGACTTTGGGCTGCAAACCTCCAACACTGCCGGCTGACGTGAAGCCTCCTTTTCTGAGCATCTCCTCTCAACTGTTTTAGTTGTAGGAACAAAATGCTGACTGACCCCCCTGTGAGCTCACCATACTGTGGCAACCCTTGCGTTTGTGTCTCCAATCAGAGGGCTGGCCAGCTGCGCCACACCTGGAAGGAGACTCATCTGAAGAGGCACAGGTGTGCACCTTAAGTTGGTGGGAGGCCAGGGCTAGTAGTTCCTGCCATGTCCTTCTGGCACCGCTATAGGCAGATCCCATTCCTGTCCATGTAGACAGCGCCCCCTAGTGGGGACGCAGCAGCACCTCAACGCAGGCATAATGCAGTGCCCGGGGGTTGCATTATGTAGATGTGTATGCAATGGAACGTCTCCAGACCCCCAGCCACCTGGGCTGCCTTCTGACCACGCCCTGGTGTCTGAAGGGACAAGAAGTTGCCAGGAATTAGACCCTCATTTTATTGTTATAATTTATTACAATAAGATAAATTAATGAAAACCTTTTTGTGCCTTCCAGGAAGTTTCCCACAATCACATGGAATAAATCCCATCTGTTAATATAAATAAGTTTTGGTCTTGCGTTTCTTAGAGAAAACACACCCCTCCAACATTACCCTGTCCTGGTCCTTCACCTCCTCCAGTGTCCACAGCTGCGATCTTAGCAGTGTAGCGCTGAACCTGGCTGAGTGACCTGCGTTGGCAGCAGCACATGGACATGACATGAAGAGGGTGCAGGAAGTGTCTGTGCAACTGAGCCTGGCCTCGTGTTCTCAGCCGTTTCCATGATAAGCACATGCCAGGCTCTCAAGGGATGAGGAAAGGCCCAGGCCAGCCCAGCGGCAGAGGGAGGAGGGGGAAGAGACCCGGGGAGCAGAGCCTGGAGCAGCCGAGTGCAGACACCTGGGTGGGCAGCCTGCCTAGGATTTGCTGGTGCCAACTGCCTGTGGGCTCCCAGCTGCCCAGCACCACAGAGCAGAGAGGCCAATTTGCAAAGCTTTTCCCGGGAGGATAGCACCCAGCCCGGCTGCCTGCAGCTGCTGTGTTGGCAGCCAGGAGCCCTGGCCTGGGGAAGGCGCTGAGAAACAGAGTGAGATGTGAGGCTGGTTGGCAGGTAGACCACAGGCTAACTCACACCCCGTTAAAGCCCCAGGACTGAGGACCAGACCTGCCACTCAGGGAATGGAGGAAACAGCCCTATTGAGCACCTGCTGTTTACCTGGAGCAGGGCTCAGCATTGTCAGTACACTGTCTGATGTAGCCCTTGGGTAAGCATTGCATAGATAAGAAATGGGGGCTTTTCCACGCTTAGCTCCCAGCTAAGACCGCAGAACCAGCAAGTGGCGGAGGGAGGATTCTATCCTGTCCGAAAGAAGACTTCCAGCAGTCCTGACACCCTGCTGCTTGCCACAGTCCTCCAGTTCCTACCCCACTCCTAGCTTTGCCCCATCATTCTGCAGACTGACCCTGGAGACCTTCACTCTTGTGGCCTAGCCCCCCCCCATCAGTTTTGGGGTCACTTTTCTCTATTCCCATGCCCGCCTCCAGCACCTGCTTCTCCAAGCCTGGCCGAGGCACTACGACACTGGGCTGCAGGCTGGGCAGAGTGTCACCGTTTGGCAAGCATGATGCCAGCAGCTCTTCTGTGCTGGGTGCAGCCGCAGGGGCACAGGGCACGACGATGAGCTCACAAGATAGATGCCCCTGGTGGGGAGGGCAGAAGCATCAAATCAGGCGGAAAACCCACAGGAATGAAGTGACCTTCTGCTGGCGAGCCCAGCTCAGTGTCCCCAAAGAGGGAAGTGAGGATGGCCTAACTGCTCAGCCTCGACAGCAGATCAAGTGACGGAATATAAATCCACATATACAAGAGATCCCAGCCTTGCGCCAGGACTGAGCTTACTCGCCAAGAAACCAGTTGAGTCTCTGGATAGAAGCCCACCAGGGCCCAAGTCCCCAGAGCCAAGAGGAAAATGTAGCAAATCACCGTGAGCTTCTCTGTGGACTTTCAGCATTGTCCACAGATGTCCTCAGAGGAGCTGGTCACTCCTGACCCTGTGCATGGCCCAGAGAGAGGCGTCCTCAAATGCATCTGTGACAGCCCAGCAGCTGGAGTGGCCAGCGCCAGGCACCTTCCCTCCCAGCAGCGTCGTTCACCTTGAAGGACCATTCCTGCTACAGCTTCTGCTTCTCCTACCTGTCTGGGTTCTTCAGAATCTCATCAAAGTCCAGCCCCAAAGCCTTGCACATCTGGGAAAGTGCCAACAGGTCCCCTCCGAAAGGCTCTTTGGGTAACCGCCAACGGTTGGTTGAGCCAACAATCCGCCGTTCCAGCCGGTCTCTGTACTGCGTGGCGGGCAGAGAGAGACAGTCAGGGACCTTCACATACACAGCTTCGTACAGGAGGTGCCTGTGGACAGCGTGATGCCCCAAGGGCTGCACTCCAAGTCCCTGCCCTCATGTCAGCAATCATGCTGGCCTGTAGAGAGCCTAGCTGGGGCTGTTTGTACTGGGGCGGAACATGTGACATGTACGACCTTACTGACGGGGGAAGATTCTGTCATGTGACCATCAGGACCAGCTGGTCCATTCTCGTGACCCCCATGAGCCATGGAACGGAGGGGCAGGCCGTTTGCTGCTTCCTGCCACTTCCTGGCTGTGTGAACTTAGGCAAGTCAGGTCGTCGTTTGAACCCCTCTCTGCCCAAAGGAGTTAAATGGGAATGTTGACAATGATGATGATGATGGTGGTAACCATGGTAACGACACTGCTTGCTTCCAAGGTAAACATATGTAACATGTTGGCCATAGGCCCGAGTGTAGGGCCTCGGCAGGGTCAGGGATTGAGCGCCGTGGATCTGGTCATGTCCTGCTGGGGTGTGAGTGGTGTGTGGCATCTGTCTTCTGGAAGGGTGCTGCCTGGACGTGCTGTGCCCAGAGGGTCAGCCACCAGAGCTTAAGGCCCTCTGGAGCACAGTCAACAATACCCTGGTACCCTGGTGTTTCTTCCCTGGTCCCCATCTCCTTGGGATGTTGATCTACTCACCGGATTCAACATTCTTATGAATGACAGCAAAGGTTACAAAGGCAAAGTTGAGGATCTGAAAGTCAAAAAGAGCCACGAGTGGAATTTTCGATGAATTTCCCCAGGTCTCTTCAAAATATTGTGGAGATTAGACTGGGGAAATGATCCAGGTTTGGGGTTTGGCACGGTGGTGCAGGGGGTAGGGTGTGACTTGGGATACGACATCCTACACAGCAGCACCCATTTGAGTTCCAGTCCCCTTGCACCTGATCCGACTCTCTGCTGACACGCTGGGGAGGCAGCAGGCTAAGTCCCAAGTTCTTAGTCCCTGCCACCTACACAGGATGCCAAGATGGAGCCCCTAGGCTTCGCCCTGGCCCAGTGCTGGCTACTGTGGGCATCTGGGGAGGGAATAAGCAAGTAAGAGGCTCTCTCTCTCTGATTTTCAAGTGGATTAAAATCTACTTTAATATCCTTCATAAAAAGGAATCTACATTTTATCATAAAAGTAACAATCCATAAGCTTCAAATGTATGTTATTTATCAAAGAAATATAGCATTTAAAAGCATGTTGGTGACAGACAACTTCTTATTACTGTGCTAGAAAAAAATGGCTCAGGCAAAGGAGGAGACAAACCAGGAGTCTTCCTTCTTGCAAGGTGATGAAACCAAAGGGCTGGCCCTCCGTGGGCTCATGGGCAGGGACACCAAAGGGCTGGCCCTCCGTGGGCTCATGGGCAGGGACACCAAAGGGCTGGCCCTCCGTGGGCTCATGGGCAGTGACACCAAAGGGCTGGCCCTCCATGGGCTCACGGGCAGGGACACCGAGGGCTGGCCCTCTGTGGGCTCATGGGCAGGGACACTGAGGGATGTGAGCAGGAAGAAGACCCAACTAGTGGGTAGAGACCAGGCTGCCCTGGAACCTGGCCAGTGCATGGCCACCTGTGCTGAGAGCAGTGTGGGGACTGTCCAGCTGTTCCCACCTGGGGTGCAAGCACAGAAACTGACTTAACAGTAAGTGCAAAAGACAAGCGCAGGGGGTCGGTGATGGCGTGGGGGGAAAGGGGCACTCACAGAATGAGGGCAGTTGGCAGCTCTGGGGAAGGACAGGAACCGCTGCAGGGAGCCAGGCAGCAGGTCCCCCTGCCCTCTGGCAAATGCTGTATCCAGGGCAGATCAGCGCCCTGAACTGGGGTCTCAGCATGCTTTGTCTTGGCCCACGTTTTCTCGCTCTCCTGAAAGATTTGTTTATTTTTGTCCAACACGCAAATTTACACAGAGAGAAGGACACATGGACGCACACAGTAATAAGAGAGAGAGAGAGAGAGAGAGAGGGAGAGAGAGAGAGAGGGAGAGGAGAGAGAGAGAGAGGCTCTAGCTTTTGGTTCACTCCCCAAATGGCCACAACACTTGGGAGCTGAGCTGATCCAAAGCTGGGAGCCAGGAGCCTCCTCCAGGTCTCCCACGCAGGTGCAGGGTCCCAAGGCTTTGGGCTGTCCTCTACTGCATTTCCAGGCTATTATCAAGGAGCTGAATGGAAAGTGGAGCAGCTGGGACTCAAACCGGCATCCACAAGGGATGCCAGAACTGCAGGTGGAGGCTTACCAAGCTTTGCTACCGCACTGGCCCCTTTCAACTTCATTTAGCTAGATCCATGGCTAAGTGGGTGGGGAAAACAGGTCAAGGGGCACTTGTCCTTGACCCTCGCTCTCCTCACACCTGGGGTATCCCATCCTTCTCCTTCCCTCTCTGGCTTGACCTCACCATGCAGCCAGCCTGGGCTTCACTGCCTCCCCTGCCTTCACAGAGCTCCCAGCCCTTCAGCTGGAGGCTGCGAAGGGAGACAAGGGCTCCAAGCCAAAGCAGACATGGGACACTCAGGACAGGGGCACGCATCAGCGTAGAGCCCGCGGCCCAGCCTGGCCCTCAGCTGCCCAGGCTTCTGCTTGGACTCCAAATCAAAGAGCCTTTCTGGGCGTCTCAGTGGCCTGGCCCCAGCCCACAGGCAATAGCCCCTGCCAAGGTCCTAAGCCTGCCACTCCCGAAGTGGGCAGGGACAACTGGCACAACCCCTCGGTGCCCAGACTCCCTCTCTACCATGCTGGCCAGATGGAGCCGAGTCCCAGCAGCCCCTGTCACCGACTGCCTTCTCTGGACTCAAAGGCAGACAAGAGGTTCCGGTCTCACTCACAGTTCTGACACCCTCTGGCCAGGCTGTGTGTTCACAGAGGAGGTGCCTCGCCGGCGCTGGGTCCTGAGGGGCAGGGCAGCGAGCTCAGGGCTGGTGCTTTCGAGCCCAAGTCAAGGAAGCTTTCATGACACTTGCTGCTCACCGCCTCTTCTTCCAGGCCAGGTGCTCTGGCAGCGATGAGCCACTTCGGGTTTTCTGGGGCTAGGGGTGGCGTTGTGGGTGCCATGGCAACCACGAGGAAGATTCTAAGCATTACTTGTTCCTGGTTCCAGCACAGGTGCCCCTGTGTCTCAGGCTCTCTGGGGAGCCATGGCCCCCAACATCCAGCCTGGAAGCCATGAAGCCCCCACACCTCCACTAGAGACCACCAGGTAGGGAGCCAGGGCCATCCCTGTTCCCACAGTGCCCCAAATCCACCCTCAGCTGGGAAATGAGAAGACGGGCCTTGCTCCGGTTACTACCGGTCCAGCCGCTGGGCGGGCGCTCCATTTGTAGCCACCACTACACATTCCCTTAAATGTGGAGCCACAAAACAAAGCCAACCACAGGTATGAAGTTAAAACAAAAAAATGTACAGCACCATGGAGTCGAAAAATGTGCCACCGAATAACCAACACACGCGTGAAGAAAACACAGAAGCCTAATGGGCACAATGATGCCACCATGCAATCCATGAGCCAGTGATGAATTTGACAAGAGGAAAGAATCTATTTGGAAGAAATGAAAATGAAAACAAAAACATCAAAACACATGGGATGCAGCAAAAACAGTATGGAAAGGGTTATTGAACTTACAATTTGCACGAAGATTGTCTTATATCACAGAGAACATACGGTATTTGTCCTTTTGGGATTGACTCATTTCACTGAGCATTACGGTCTCTAGCTGGGACCATCTAGTTGCCAATGGTATACTTTCATTCTTTGTAATGGCTGAGTAATATTCCATGGAGTAGATATACCACAGTTTCTTCAACCACTCCTCTTTGGACGGGCATCTGGATTGTTTCCATGTCTTTGCTATTGTAGATTGTGCTGTTGTAAATACAGGATTACAGATCCCCTTCTCATATGCAGTTTTCATTTCCTCTGGATCTATTCCTAGGAGCAGGATAGCTGGGCCATAAGGCAGGTTTATTTGCAATTCTCTAAGCACTCTCCATACTGACTTCCACAGTGGTTGTACCAGCCTACACCCCCAGCAGCAGTGGAGGGTACCTTTCTCCCCACATCCATGCCAGCAGGTGTTAGTAGAGTTATGAATGTAGGCCAATCTCACTGGCTTTTAAAATCACACGCAGGAAAAGACAGAGCCCACAACAGTTGGAGCTGGGCCAGCTGAAGCCAGGAGCCCAGAACTCAGTCCAGCCTACTGATTGGGGTGACAAGTGTCTGCAGTTGTAACTGTTCCCAGACACAAGTGTGTTAGGGGAGTTGCTGGCGGTTCATGAAGCCCCTAAGGGTGCACTTGGGTTTCAGGAACCTCTTTCGGCTTGCAGATTTAGGGTCCTGGAGTGAAAGAGGCTCACCATTGAACCTATCCTCCACCACGTGCGCGGAGTGCATCCAATGCACAGGTGTTTGGGCTTAGCGGAAGTCACAGCAGCTGCTGCTCTGCAGACAGGATTGGGGGACAGGGCCCACGGGGTCCACTGTTCTCACCTGTTCCTACATTTCAGCCCAGCTCCCTCGGAGGCCTGGAGAGGTAAGGACAAACTCAGCGAGAGAAACTGATGGGAGACAGGGGGCAGGGCTGGGAACAGGGGACTGGGGCTCCATTTCAGCGGAGGCAGCAAGTCAGCTTCCGACAAGGACAAGGGCGCAGGGGCTGTGGGGCCAGAGGTGGAGCCCACACTCCAGAGCCAGGCTGCTAGCTCCTCTCACACACACAATTCTTGACCGACTGCAGGCTTGTCTGCTTCCAGCCCTGCCCTGGATGAGATACACTGAGATGCCCTGTTGGCAAATGCCACTGTGGCCTGGCAGCACCCTGAACCCTCCCAGAACCCGAGTCCAAGTCCAAGTCCAGGTCCTAATGCTGATGGCTCATGGCTCCCCCTGCTGTCCATCTTGCTTCACTGCAATGGGCAGTAAAACCCAACTTCCTCAACCAGTTTGTTTCCGTAGGCTGCTGGTTGGAGTGCGAGACACCCTTGACGCAGGTGACCTACTCTTAAGGACTCAGCCTAAAGAAGTACATTTGTAAACCTAAATAGAGACACTCACATGTACGTGCAATGGGCGTCAGCTAAATACATTTTGGCATCGTCCCACATTTAAGGGTATGACAGTTTACTGTAACACAAGGAATGTTGCACAGGACTAGGGCACAGGACTAGGGTAGATGGCTGCACAGGTGTGGCGCTGCCCAGCTCCAAAATGCTCCTCATCCAGAAACAAACAGATGCAAGTTCCTAGACCAAGAAAAAAGTCGTAAGAGCCAAGACAGCATTCATGTTGAGGACTGGACATCTTAGCTGAGTGTTGAAGTTTTTAGTGATGAAAAGTTTTGGTTGGCTAATGAAAGCTTTCAAGAGATAAAACGCTGTTCTGCGGTGGTGGCTGAGGTCAGATTCCACAGCAAGGGCAGGGTACTCTGGCTGGGTCATGTGAGCACCTGGATAGAGGTCATGGCTGCCCCTAAAGACAGGTATGAGCTGGAGGTGGGGTCTGGCAGAGGGTGCTGGGCAGTGGGGGCAGGGAGCTTGGCAGGTGCGGTACCAGATGTGGGATAAAGGTCAAGACTAGAGCAGGAGAGAAAAGTTCTCAGTGTCTCAAAGAGGCCACCAGTTAGCGTACCCATGTCCCTCTCGTTCAGTGCTGCCTGCACAGCGGGTACCCTCCACCTTGCAAGTCATGGAAGACTGCCACCTGTGTCACCCCGGGAGGGTGGCCCCACCGTGATCTGCTGTGGCTAGGGCTGGGCCAAATGAGCCAAGGACACCAGGGCTCCAGCCTGCTCCCCAAGCTCGCACCCCACAGCACAGCAGCAGCTGTCACACCAGGAAGGACTGTCCTCCCCCAAGAAATGGGACCACATGTGAAGACACCGTCTTTGTGGATACAGCTGGGGAGACAGATGCCATCACCTTGGGCTGGGGGCAGGCCCTAAGTCCAACGGTCACTGTGCTGCTGAGAGAGGATGGTGAGGTTCGACACACAGAGTGCCAACTGGTGACAAAGGGCGGGGCTTCCAGGGTGGCACTTCCTTGCCGAGGCACACAGGGCGCGAGGCCGGACCGGGAGTAGAGCAGGTAGGAAGGACGGCAACCCACTCCTTCCCCCATGGACACTGTGCTTCTGGACTTCCGGCTCTCACAGAGGGACCTTTCTGTTCTTCAGTGCTCGAGGCTCCTGGTGACTTGCAGGCAGCCTGTGGAGACCTCTGTCCCCGCACTCACCTGCCCCACGGAGCTGGACAGCAGCCACCTTGCTAAGCAGCCGAGTTGCCCGTGTCCCATCACCCTTTCCAGGCACTCAGAGGGCAGTGCACAGTTGACCTTCACACACTAAGGGACTGGCCAGAGGAGTGACCACTGCTACGGCCTTGACCAATACCTGGAAATAGATTTTGGCTTTTAAGCGCAATGGGGCATTTAAAAACCAACATCTAAGCTAATCCAATGCATCCACTGAATTATTTAAGCAGCAATTCAGTATTTCTCATTAGCTTCAATCATCCAAACCAGCTGTGGCGACAGAAAGGAAACAGTATTGAAATCTACAAAGTCAGCCCCACAAAGCAGCACCGTGGGCCAAATCTGATATCTCACTAGACAAAGGTGAGAAAAGCCTCAACCTTTCCCGGAAAACAAACCACAGCCACACTTGTTGCCAAGATCCAAAGGAAAAAAAATTTATTTACAATAGAGAATTTTCTTTGAAACATGCATTTCTTTTGAAAACAAATCAACAAATGCAGATCAAGTTCAACTCCTTAAGGCAAGAGTCCCTATGCACGCTGTACAGGTTCACACGAGGTCCAAAAGGGCTTGCCCTGGGAACTCGGCACAAAGCAAGGCCAGGGCAGCACCGTTGTCTTTTAGAGAATTGGATGATCTCCCTGATACAGGAGCTCTGCGGTCAGCTTGCTATGAATGAGACGAGCAAAATGCAAACCGATAGCAAGAAATTCTGATAGCGCCCTTAGTACTGCGATCAGACCAACTTTATTTAGAAAGGAAATACAGTAGTGCATACAAAAATGTGAGACCACCTGGCCGTGGAACCAGGAGCACAGCAGCGTGCTCACGGTCGTATTGCACGCAACGGTCAAGTCCAGACGTTGGGGTCAAAGTTAGCTCTTCCCCATTTTGGCGATCAGCTCATCACAAATCTTGGTGAGTTCTTCTATCTCTTTATTCTGAAAACAAAGACAAGAAAGAGGTTGCTGGGGCTGGCGTGGTGGTGCAGTACAGACATCTCAGCTGCCCTGCTTCCCATACGGCTCCTGCTGATGCACTCGAGAAGACAGCAGGTCCGCGGGCCTGGGTTTCTGTTCCCACGTGGGAGACCCGGCTGCAATTCTGTGTGCTTTCTGCTTGCAAGCCAAGGTTCCTGGACCTTTCCATCCCTGGACCGGCATAAGAGAACTGACAGCCCTCCCAGGAAGGGCTCCTATGGGGATATCAGCTTGGCCTCCACCTGCCCAGAGTCTCTGCTCCAATCTCACAACTCCCAGAGGCTCCGAGATGCCTGCTGGATCAGAGGCTTAGTCCAGGGTGCAGCCCTAAGATGGCTCTTACTGCCACTGCTGCCCCCACTGGGATCCTCAGCTCCTGGCATCACCCACCCAGCACATGCTGGCCGTCGCACTACCGACAGCCCAGGTGCTACACCCTGGCTCGGTACTCAGGGCAGCCCCTCAAAGCGAGTCTTGATTAGCCGAAGTTTCCAGCCAAGAAACAGACGCTCTGGGAGGTTCAGGGATCTGCGGAAGGCCGCACAGCCAGCACAGCCATCAGGTGAGGCATGCCCAGGAAGGCTCCATTTCCCGGGTAGACAGGAAGGAAGCCAGACTCGGGGCTGGCATCCAATGGAGACTTCTGTGGGGAGCCACGAAGCAGGCGCCATTGTACAGGCTGTGCCTGGGAGCAGCAGGGGCCCGGCAGCCAGGCCTGGGGGCAGCCATGGCCTGCAGCCTCTCACCTTCTGCTCCAGCGTCCTCTCCAGTGCGTCCACTCTCAGTTGCTCCTTCCGCAGGCTGGCCTGGTAGGCGGCCTGCTCCTGCTGGGCCTTGCCTCGGACCTGGGCGATCTCAGCGTTGGCCCTGTGGGGACACAGGATGTCACTGCAGATGCTCTCACTGCATCCCCCACCAGACGTTAAGCAGGGAGTGGTCTGGCTCTAGATTTCACCAGCCAGAGCCCAGGCAAGAATGCCAGGAGAAAAGCCTTTCATGTCTGTGTGATGCTGAGGCACTCTGGGGTTCCTGGCATTACAACAGGCACCCAGCCCGTTGTATCAAGCACGCCCCAGCCTGCCCTTTCCAAGCCAACGCTGGGACATGCGCAGCAGGTCCCGGCCTGCCCGGGGAGAGGCTGGCTTACCTGTCCAGCTTTTCCTCCGCGTGCACCTTCAGGGCCTGGTACCTCTGCTCCTCCTTCTTGACTCGGGACAAGTACTCCTGCGCACATTTCTTCAGTACCTCCTCATTCTGACACAGGGAGAGGAGGTGTCAACATCCAGAAGGCTTGGTGAGTTCAAGGTCTGCTGGCCACAGGTGCAGTCCTGGGCAACCGCGCCTCGCTCCCCAGCTGTGGAAGACCCCTCCTCACCTCCAGGAAGCCCTCGCTGCTCTCTCACCCAGGGCTTCTGCACCCTCACTGCTCTACCCCGCACAGCCCCACCTTGCGGAAGCCTTCCAGAACTTCCTTCATCTTCTCGTATCTCCGGAACAGGTCAGCCAGTGACTTCTCCACAGAGTTCAGGTCAGCCAGCGCCTGCTCCTTCTCCAGAACCAGCTGCTGTACCGTCTGGTGGGAGACCGACTTCTCTCTCTGCTCATCCTCTGGGGAGAGAGATCAGGAGCCAGGGATGCACCAGGCAATCTCAGTCAGCAGGGTAGTTTGAACCCCTGCTCCTCCCAGGGTGGACACCTTCTAGAATCAAACACCCAACCCGGGCATCCCAGCCCGGGGCCCATGCAGCATCACACGGGTTAGGCGGCGGCCACCGTTCTGTCGCCCAGTGGATGCAGGCTGGCCTGGTAGGCTCAGCTTTGTGATAGCATCAGTTCTGTAACGTGGGTTCTGTGCTGGCACGGGCTCTCGAGGGAGCCGTGCCGTTGCCGGGAGGGCGGGACTTCCTAAGCGTTGTCAAGACGGAGTGAAAAGGTTTCCTTCATCCTTAACTCATCCAGAAACCCAAATCCCACCGAGCTTCTCCTCCACACTCCAGGGCCCACAGGAAGCACGAGCTGTTTCGATAGAGAAAATGTCTCAACTGCAAGAAAACAGAGCTCACTCCATTCTCAGCGATGTTCAGAAGAACCTGATTTGGGTGCAGGTCAGAGCTAGAGCAGCTGCTCCTGTGGGCAGGAGCTGTGTCGGCCTCTACCCCGGCTGTCTGGCTCGTGGCCCGCAGAGCTCCCGTGATCATCTCCCACACCCACAAGGCTATCCCTGCATTGACAGGGCAGCTGCCTCTGAGCATTCCACACACCGAGGCGCTGGCCCCACACTGCCTCGAGCCTCTGCTGTGCTGGGGCTGCCTGGGAGGGTGGGGCAGAGGAAGGGCCGGGCTGGGCACACCTGTCTGTTGGCCCAGGGACTGGCTTGGAGGACAGTAGCTACAGGGTGGGTTATGGCAACAACATACAGAGTTCGTCTAGGTGTCCACAACACCCCCACACCACTACCAGGGGTCAGATGGGGTGACCACCTGACACCAACCTGCAGCCCCTTGACCCATGACCTCTTCTGCAGGTCATGGGACCCAAACCCCCTGCCCAACCTCTGCTCCGGCCTCAATGGCCTCAACACCCCATCATGGCTCCTGCCCCAGACTCAGCCAATGCCAGTAGTGTGGGCACCACCTCCCTTACTGCTCCTTACTGCTGTGCCATTCTCTATGCAGCACTAGCTGTTCTGTACCATAACGGTAGGCACTGGAGTGCCTGTGCAAGTACGCAGGGGTGCCTGGCCAAGCACACATGCTGGCTGCTCATGTTCCTGCTGAAAGCCCACTGCACAAGTGCAGGTACCAACTGGTATCTCGTGTGTCCACTGCTCTGTCCCAGGGCATGGGACAATGGCTGGCACACAGGTGGCCAACATGCAGCGTGAAGGAGGGAAGCTTCAGGGCACCCCGAAAACCACATTCTTCAACTTCCCGGACAGAAGGTGAGATGGAGGTTTGAGAAGCTGAGTCAGTCACCTCACCGCTGAAGCGACAGCAGAACCTGGACCCCAAATCGAAGCTGCAACCAACACTCTGACCTCTTCCAACAACAGACCTCAGTATACGGCTCCCTCAACAGTGGATCTAAGCTCCAGCCCCAACTGTCTGGGGGGAACAGTCCTATGCAGACTGCAGTGCACCCCAGCCCTGGTTCTGTAGGTCTGGGGGATAGGCCCCAAGAATCTACATGTAGACTAGCTTTCCCAACTGCCCCATGTCCCTCCCCAAGCCTGTCCCTGGGATCACAGGGCTCTCAAAAGGCCCTGCTGGCAGCAGCGTGGAGCTGCTTTGGTCATGGGGAAGATGCTGGCCATTCTCATTAGCCAGGTTCGAGTCCCAGTACTGCGGCTCACAGGCAGTGTTTTCAATTTGGTGGGTCTCAGCCACCTGCCCTCACAGCCCTGGGGACCCACTCTGTGACCCTCTGCCTCCAACACCTCTGCCACAGCAAGGCCCGTGACAGCCATCCTTGACCCCTCGGGACAGGGGAGCTCCTTGACACGGTTGCCAGTAACGCCAGGCTCCTGGAGAAAGGGCACCGGCAGTGCTCGTCTCCATTCTTTGCCTTGTAGGTATCTGTGCCAGCGTGCCCTGCAGGGCACACTCTGGGTGAGGGGGGCGGGGGACTGACAAGTGCAGAGTCAGTCTGACTTGCTGCAGCCAAGACGCCTGCCTCAACTTTCCTTCCTTCACTACCTGACCCTTACAAAACAGGACCGCCTGGCAGGCTGAAAGGCCGGATCCTGCCCCAATCTCTTCGTAAGGGACAAATGCAGTGAAGTGTTTTAAGTCAGGAAATCCGCCCGAAGCCCCAGACGCTCCAGATTCCAAACCCAAACCCCTGGAGATTTTTCTGCCCTCTTTTTTTTTAAGGGCAAAATATGATTAACTCACATGACAAACAACAACACACAAAAGCAAAAACAACAAAAACTGGAAAAACAAACAAACAAACAAGGGCTGCAACAGGCGGGTAGGGAAAGCGCTTTACTTACCAGGCTTGCCTGTTTGTTTTGCAAGCAAAGGGCAAGAAGCAACAGAAAATGGAAGCAAAACACATCATCAGGGCAGTCGTTAGGAAAGCAGCGAAAATCAGTTGCAACAACCGAATGCAGGAAGCACAGGGGGCTCTGTTTTCAATTCCACAGAGTCTGTTCTCGGAGCTGCAGCAATCGATCTCTCTAACAGGAGTGGGTGGAAATGGACAGCAAGGCAGGACGGGGACACAGCAGCGAGGGGCATCTGTGTGTGAGCGAAGCGTGGGAGCCATGGCTGGGAAGGGCTGGCTGGTACATGTGGGGTGGGACTGCTTCCAACCGCAGAACCCTCTGGCGTCCCTTGGGCCTTGAGCTAGCTCTCTGGAAAGGGGAAGAATGCATAGACACTGGGCGAAGGCAGGTGGGCATGTTCTGCAGAGGGAGTGACCACACCTGCCCACTCACCGCCCGTCCTGGACGTGAGGACCCCAAAGTCTGTGAGGGCCTCAGGGAGTGATGTACGCTAGTGCCTGGGGGATGATGGCCACAGACACTGTCCCCAGGAAAGCAGCTGGCCGGGAGGATGGTGAGCAGTGAATGCAGGGACAGGAAACAGCCTGCAGGGACCATGCTGCTGCCAGTAAGAGGCACTGCAGGCATCTCAGGGAGCCCCCAAGCAAGGAAGGTGCTCACGGGGGTCAGGTGCCACAGCTGCTGCAGGGAGGGAGCTGGGTGGAACACCAAATCCCCACCAGGTCTCCCGGGTGCGTGTGTGTATGTGTGTGTGCGAGTGTGTGGCCAGAACCCTGGGAGTATCTCACAGGGAAGGAGCTGGAGCTGGTCCATGGTCCTTAGATCGCCCAGTCCAGGCTGACTGCCTCACTTGCAACGACTCCATGAGGACTGCATCAGGGGTGCCACCTGTCACCTTATGGCAACTACAGAGCTCCTCACGCTTTGTGCTGTCACAGGCAATGTCTGTTTACACCCACATGAACAACAGTGTCACACAAAATCGTGTGGGGCCCCCTTCTGCCCAGGATCAGGCGTTCATGCCTTTTGACCCCCCATCTTTAGCACTACGCACAAACATAAACCCAAGAGTGCCTGTGCTCCAGCAAGAAGCTTCTGGATGAGCCAGGGGAGGGGTGAGTGACATACCCACATCCCACGGTGCCAGCAGGCCAGAGTGCACGCCACATGGGCCAAACTCCACATACTGGAGAACATAAATCCTTCAAACGGATCACATTTTTTAACCCAGCAGTTTTATCTCTAGACTCTTGAACTTTATCATATCCATATGCAGTCGTAAAGTCTTACACCAATTTAATAAAGACACTTCCTTTTGATATAAAGCAGCGTCCCTGGAGACTTTTCCTCAGAAGCAACTGGGGGAGCTGTTGCCTTGGAGCTCTGGGTGGAACGGCCTGACACATCCCACGTCAAGCTCCTCTGCAGGCAAAGCTCTGGGTGCCTGGCTGCTTCTGCTCTGACCGTAACACTGGCTTGAGATGGGCCAGCACAGGGGCCTCACTCATGAATCCCAGTGTCCAAGCAGAGGAGCTAGGCCTTGGATGCAGAAACTGGTTTGGAGGGGTGGAGGGTTGAGCCCAACAGATAGGACAGTGCATCCCACGGCAGGGAACCTGCATTCCAACACTCAGCCCTGCCTCCAACTTCCTGTTAACTGGTCCATGGGATACAGCAGGGATGGCCCACACCACTGCAGTCCTGTCACCTACGAGCTTCAGGCTCCCAGCTCTGGCTAGGCCAAGCAACAGCTGTTTCGGCCACCTGGGAAATGAACCAGGGGAGTGCTCCCTCTTTACTGCTTCGCTCTCCATCTCTAGCTCTCAGTTTTTTAAATTTTTTAAATCTGCATTTTGCACTGGTCTGGAGTTTTGACTCTCTCTGTCCCCCAAGAAAAAGGTTTTGAAACATCAGCCAGATGATCTTGAGCCAGAGTTGATTCTTCCCCTGGTGTCACATCATTCCTGAAGAGTGACTGGTGTGGAAGGGGAGGATGCAGCGAGGCTCGGGTGAGTGTAATGTGCAGCTCGAAGCTGCTGCTGCCAGAACAGGCTCCCAGGGACGCTGCTAAGGTGGACTCGGAGCTGTGTTGCTCGCAGAGAGCGACAGTACTGCGGAGCTAGCCGGGTCTGCCATGGTCTCAGGTAACTGTCGCCTTTCTGGACTCCCTGCTCCAGACTCCTAAGCCAAGGCTGACGCGGGATGCACAGCCCAAACCCACACCAAACGAGGGGCTGTGGATTTGACTTCTCTCTCCCAAGGGCAACTACCGGCCCCTAAACAGCCCGAGACTCCCCCAAGTCTTGTCTCCTGTGAAGCGAGCAAAGCCTGGCCAGGACCAACCGTGGCACCGAGGAGGCTGCCCTGGTGCCTCCAGGCAGGGGTGAGGCCAGAGTGCATTCTAGGAAAGCTTGCCCCGAGCCCCGCCGGTAAAGTCCCCACCCCTGCCCCGCTTTAGAAGCTCAGCACACCCACCAATCATCTGCGCGATGGTCTTCTCATACTCGGCCACGATCTTCCTGGAAGAGAAGGATGGACACATGGGAACCAGGACGGACGTGGAGTCGCATGCAGGGGAGCTGTGAGCTGTGCCCCAACTGCTGACCCATGTGTGGCCCACATACAATGGAATAAGCATCATATGTCAAGGTCAACCCTCTCCTTGCACACCCCAACCAGGCAGCTCCGCGAGGACACATCATGCGTCTGCTCTGGGCTGTCTCAACTCCATGCTACTGTCCATTTTGCTCTCTCCCCCTCACATCCTACATTGACTCCTCCTCCGGGAAGCTTGCCCTGATCTCTTCTTGGAACTCCCTAACATTTTATCTGTGTCCTCTTGGTACAGCATCCACTTGGCCGCAGGAGACTGAGGTCCCCTAGCAGAATGGAAGCTCCCCGAGGCTTCCCCTGACCCATGTGTGTTTGTGGGGAGGAAGAGAGCCAGGAGCAGGTCAGACTAGGGTGTAACACAGCCCCTCCTTCAAAGCCAATCCTGGGGGTGGGGGGAGAATCTGAGAGTCTCCTTGTGTTATCCAGTCATCCCCATGGGGGACTCTGGAATGAATGACCGTCCAGGAACCCAGGATCCTGGTCAGAAAAGATCTCAGAGATCCTGGGGTGAGGGGCTAAACTGGGGGACCCAGGTAAGTTGTCCCCCGGAGCTGCGGGCTCCCCTTGCTGCCTGAGTGCCATGAGGTTCAGGCCTGTAGCACTGGGCAGGGACGCCAGGAGGCTGAGCGGACTGAGGTGGGCAGCAGGCAGCCTGCAAAACCCAAAGGCTGCATAGCCACCGGGGGTCAGTCCTTGGCCCTGTGACCTAAGTGTCAAGGTCACTGCCTCACCCCAGGACTGACTCACAGCAAGAAGGGAACCATGACCAGGGGTTCCCCACAAGCCCCACAGGGCCGCTGGCTGCTCAGGACACTCCAAAACCACAGAGCAGCAGTGGGTCCTTGAGCTCCTCCTGCACAGGCACGGAGGAGCTGGGGCAGCTCCTTCTAGAACTCTGGAGGACCGGGCCTAAAAGCATCTTCCTTAGCTGTGCCATGCTTCCACGTGGTCCTAACAAGGTCCTCCAAGTGGCAGCCCTGGGCCCATCTCCAGCATGACCGCAGGGACACAGGGGGCATGAAGTGTAGTTGAGTAACTTCCCCAGGCTCCTGGACCTTGAGGTGGTAAAACTGGGATGGGAATACAGGGAGCAGAGGTGAGGGTGTCGTTGCCCCGAGGGCTGCTCTGTGCCCATTTCCCAGATGGGGACACAGTGCAGGTGCTCCACTGACCTCATCTCCATCACTTCCCGCCTGCTTTCTTCGTACTTGTCTTTCCACTCCGAGACCTCTCGCTCCTTGGTTATGATCTGGGAATGCGGGGGTGGGGGGGGAGAAGAGAGAGGTCAGCTCCAGATGGGGAAAGTCACATCTCGGCAAGCCGCTTACCGAGATGAGGAGACGTGGAACAAAGGTGCACCTCAAACTTCCCAGGGCAAACCACAGTTACATCCAGGGAGCTTCCCCCAGCCTGTCAGAGAAGGGGCCAGCTCCCAAGGCCCCAGGAGGGCGTCTGAAGGGAGCACAGTTTTCCTTTTAAACAGAATGAGGTTGCGAAAGCCGTTAAACCACGGGATGCAGGAAGATTGGTCTGGTTTGCCTCCGACTTCGCCAGTGGGGTCCGGAGCAGAGTCCGTCTCCGAGAACCTGGCTCTGTGATGGAGGTGGGGGCTGGTGCACCTGTAGGAGCCGGGCCACACCCAGGCCACACTACCTCTGCTCTGGCCATCTGCAGCGCCGCGTCCAGGTCTGGCTGCCGGAACAGAAGGGCTGCAGGCTTCTCCACGTCGGAGGTGCCCATGCGGGAGTACAAGGCTGCCTTGGAGATGGAGACTTCAGTGGGGTGGGCAGCTTCTCTCTGCAGACGGTTTTCAATTACAAGGAGAAATGGTTCATGTTAACCACGTGACAAGAGGACTGCACTCCTTCTCTCACGAATGGCCCATATAGCTTCAAAACAAAAGCACCCACAGTGTAGCACAGAATAAAGGTGAATGAACAGGGAATGTGGGGGAATATAAGGCTCTGCATCTGTGCAGGACGAAGGGGATCCTGGGAAGCTTGGAGCCACTGGAGCTGGGGGTACCTGGGACCTGCTTATCACGGCCATTTATCAGACACCGAGTCACTTAGGCATGGGGTACAGGAACCAAGGTCATTATCCAGCCAGCTCCATTTGCAAAGCAAAATCCCGATGATGAATGACACTGAATTCTGGTCTCCAGGCCCCCTGGTTTCAGATAACCACAGATCTGATCAGGAACTCGGTGGTGGCTGGTGGGCTGCCGGGAAGGGAGGGTGTATGCTTTCAGTTCTGATGTGATTCGGGCAGTGCTTAGGGACCAACACAGCTGCCAATCAACTGACTCCCACAAGCAACTGCGTGTAAAAGTCAGGTCACCACTCACCATCTGGGGTGCAAAATCAACGGGGACACTGAGAATTGGGTCAGTGACAGGATCTGCATTTACTGATCGGCCCCTCCACTGTCAAGGTGCCCCACTCCCACCCACCCAAGCAGCACACGTCTGCCAATTCCTGGGATTCCTTCCACAGGGGACAAAGACACAGCCCCCAAGAGGTGGGAGGGGTCTGGCTTTCTTCCTTCCTTCCCACCAAAGGCTCAGCCATTGGCCTCGCAGTTGGAAAGGGTTGTTAGCATCAATGGCAACCAGCACAGCAGGCTTGTCAGCTACTTCTACTGCACAAGAACCATCAAAGAACCCACTCTCAGTCCTATTCATTAACTCATGGTGCTACCGGGGCTGCCAAGGAGGCCTTCACTTCAGTCCCGGCTGGTCTGATGTGAGTCAAGCGTGGCCTAACTGGCTCCTCGCTTGGGGAGTGACAAGAATTAGCCGAGCAGCAGACAGCGTTGCAGAAAGATGTGGGGGGAGGGGAATGAGCGCTTGCAAGAGGGCGACAGCTCAGAAGACCCAGGGGCAGGTTTAATGGATAGGACTGAAGAGGACAGAGTTAGGCCCAATTAGTGGATCACATGCAAGGTGAGCTGAATGGTTAGGTCACCCTGGGAGAGGACACCCTTTGCTTGCATTCCACTGCCCCTGCCTGGCCTCGAGTGCCTGGGCCTGGCTCACCCTTCGGTGGCACCCAAGTGACCCAGTCGCCACCAGATTCGAGACTTGCACATGTGCCAGCTGGGAACCTGCAGGCAGCCTCCAATTTCAGGACATGAGATGGGCTGACCTCCCGGAAGGAAGTGCCACCACCTTCCCACAGGGAAGCCTGAGAAATCCACCACAGGTTCCTCTCTGGTTTACAAAGGAAGTAGCTGTGAAACTATACCTACAGATTGATTCCAAATCAGGGGCCACTCCTATGGCACAGAGCATTCAGCGGCTGCCTGGAGCTCGGGCATCTTGTATGGGCACTGGTTCAAGTCCCTGCTGCTCCACTGCCAGCCCAGCTCACAAAGCTGTGAAAGATGGCCCAAGTACCCCACACCCATATGGGAGACCTGGAGAGGCTCCAGCTTTGGCCTGGCCTTGTCCCAGCTCTTGTGGCCATTTGGGGACCTGGCCCAGTCCCAGCTGTTGTGGCCATCTGGGGAGCGAAGTAGCAGATGGAAGATCTTTGTAACTGACTTTCAAATAAAACAATTTCTTTTTAAGACTCCCATTCTATATTGAAGGAGTAAATTCACAAAATCCTGAAGACGATGTAAAAGGGGGAAAAAAATCTGTTCCTATTATTTCTAAAGTAAAAGAACACATTCTTTAAAAAAAAAAATAGAAAATCTACAAAACGGAGGGGCCATCACACTGCATCAGACTGCCCTCGTGCTTGTAAAGGTGACTGAGTGAGGCTCTGAGAGATCTGGGCCCAAGTTCTCCCACAGCGAAGGTCAGCTTGGAGCCAAATCAAATAGCTTCCTGGAAGCACAAAAGAAAATGAATTTAACTAAGTGCACTTTATTGCCCTGGGCAGAAACGAAGCAGGACCAACGGAGCACTGTACTGTCTCAAGCAGCTGGGATGCCAGACAATGCCCATGGGCAACGCCAGCTGCCACCATCACAGAGGGACACCCACGTCCCATGCGACTGCTGGAGTAGCTACCCGCTAATGACCTTCACTGCACATACCCGGTGCTCGCGTACAACCAAGAATTGTTTTCAACTGAGATTAATGGGTTTGTCTCTCACGGGTATTTTAAGATCAGTTATTTTTAGGGTAAGCTTTGTTTCTCCCCCATCACGCCCCACTTGCTACTTTGGAGGGGCGGGAAGAGCTGGGAGAATCACAAGCTTGAAAGTGAATGGCCATGTGGCAAGAGGGCTGGGCCCATGGTTAGCCACATCAATCTTCCTTAGGTCCTGGGAGAGTCCTTGGGGTGCTGTCACCCCCTTCAGGTCATTTCAGCCCATAGCTCATGTGGGTCCTGAGGCCAGCCCTCAGGCCTCCTTGTGCCAGTTCCCCATAGCCAGGCCTCAGGCCTCCTTGGGCCAGTTCCCCATAGCCAGGCCTCGGGCCTCCTTGTGCCAGTTCCCTATAGCCAGGCCTTGGGCCTGGCATGAGGCAGGGAGCACTCAGGGTCAAGGACCCACAGGCAACCCTGGCCAGTCATGCCAGTGTACTGGGCTGCCCCATAGCATGGACCTGGGCTGGGCAGGGGTCACCTCATCCACACACAGGGCAGGTGGCTCTCTCAGGCTCAGGGGGCACATTCAGGGCAGGTGTGGGCATCATACCCTCATCACAGTCATGAGAAGGCAATACCAGTCTCCAGACAGCCACACCTCTTGTGAAATCAAGATCCAGCCTCCCATGGCTCTCAGCCCAGGCTTGGGGCAATGACCATGAATCTTTCCATGAGGTTAATGAATTGATGGCCAATCACAGTCTCTTTGGGTAGGGCTGGCGCATTGCTGCATCTCCCTACCCCCAAATTCCTGTAAAGTGGGCAATGAGGACAGTTCTCTGTGGATTCAGAGTGACAGAAGTGAACAGCATGTGGCCCTGGGTGCTGGCTGGCAGCACGGGCTGCCCCAGATCTGATTCCTCTTGGTGCAAGGCAGGCACCTGCCTCCCACATGGCTCCTCCCACCACATGTTGGCAGTCTACTCCCAACCCAAAGCTGGTGCTTCCTATGATCTTGCTTCCCATTGACTCAGATTCACCCTAAGGCTTCACACAGCTCCCCTGATCCAGAAGGCCAGAGGCATGGGGATCCCAACAGATTCGTGCATTCTGCTCCACGCACCAATCCCATCAATCCCTCATGCCTCCTGTTCCTGTGGAAAGTCATACAAATGGGAAGGTCAAGCTGAAGTTCCAGCTGAGCCAATTGAGTGTTAAATTGGGGCCGCTATGCTGCGTGCCCGCCAACCTGCATTCAGCCTCATTCCAGGACACAGCTGGCTTTGATTTGGCCAGCTCAAACAGAAGGGAAGCAACAACAAGGCTGCTGCCCAACACTCCAGCCCTGGGAACTTCTCGGTTTCCACATCTTTCCCTGCTGGAGTTCCTGGAAGCTGCCCCAAGAACCCCTAGAAAATCAGCTGCGGCCACCTTTCAGGCTGGGATAGGTTAAATTCCTCGGTAGGAATAGGTTTCATTCCAAGTGACTGCACTTTGTGTGAGCAGGACAGCTTAAGACAGGGCTGTCAGCAAAACCAGGCTAAGTTACCTGTGGCTTAAGCAAACATGCAGAAAAGGGAGCGGGTTGGATACACAGCGGCTGCTGTCTGTCTCCACACATTGGCAGTTTCCAACATAGCGAGGTGCACTCAAGCATCTGTGTGAGAAAGAGGCACCCGGGACATGCCTGGGCTGGGGCTGACGACTGGCTCTGGGAAAGTGTGTCTATTTGCCCTGGACCAAAGGCACCAGGGGATCTGCCATAAAAGCAATACATTCCCACGGTATAAATAAATAAATAAATAAATAAATAAATAAATAAATAAATAAAATTCCTTCCAAGCCAAGATATCTGTGTCCCAAAGGGCTATTTTCTTCAGCGTGAACTTCTGAAACTCAGCAGGCAGAAGCTGGGGCTGCTCCCTGGCCTACACGTGACAGTATTTTTAAAAACAAATCCATACACATGGGCTGGGAACAGGGTGTAACCAACAGAGTCAGCTCCTGGTTGGTATTGGTGCCAGCTGCCTCGGGCACCTTCTCCCAGGAAGCAGACAGGAGCCAGCCTCAATATGCTCAATCCAGCCTCCGACCTCTCCTGAACCAGAACCAGGGGAGCAAGCAAGGAATCCAGTGGAGCAATGAGCCTCACTGCTCAGGGCTTCCTAAAAACCCTGCTTTGATGGGGATCCAACCCATGCTTGGGGCTTGGTGATAGAATAAGGAAGCCACGGAGTGTGTGCATCCTAGTTCCTGCCACACACACAGGCATGACCCTTCTGTCTCTGAAGGGCCCCTCCATTGAGGTGACAGCCTCGGAGGTGACATGAGCTGGGACCCTCAGTGTAACAGAAGTAGCCAGAGCTTCCCCTCTTGTAGCAACGACAAGTGACAGGGAAATCCCATCCCCTCAGCGAGACAAATAGTCCAGGGCCTCCTGTGGCCACCTGAGTCCTGGAGCCCTCCCTCTCCTTCACTTCCAAGCTGGTACACGGCAGTGTGTACCTCATTTTTCCCATCTGTGAAATGGGACTTGGTGTTGCCACCAGGAGAGAGATGCTGTGTCTGTTTGGATAACAGCAGTGGACAATGGCCCAAGTACTAGGGCCCCTGCCACCCAGGCCAGAGACCCAGATGGGGTCCCAGGCTCCCGACTTCAGCCTGAATCAAGTGCAACCCTGGATGTTGCAGTCATACGGGGAACAGATGAGTGGAGAGAAGGTCTCTGTCACTCTTCTCCATCTAACCATTGCAGGGGTCCCCTTACTCTTGAGTTCAGAGGACTTGAGTTCTGAGGACCTGTCCTTCTAGGAGAGTCACACCCTCAGCTTTCGGACAATTACACCCATGGGACAGCGACTGTGGCGGCTGGACCACTGGTTAGCAAAGCAGTTCTGGGCGTGCGTCAGCGGTGGCACACACGGCATTCCGGGAGCACAGCACTGCGGCAGCAAACCCGTACCTTGGTGTCCTGGCGGCTCCTGGAAGCCAGGGCAATCTGCCTGGCCAGCTTCAGGGCTTCTATCCGCATGATGGCAAACTCTAACTCCTCCTGCCCGGTGGGTGGGGGTGAGGAAACCGCAGGGAGATGCGTGACCATGCGTGCAAATGGCTCACGCACCAGGACTGAATGTGTCACAGACAGATGTGGCGACAGCTATGAGCGACGATGGGTGAGCGCCCTGACTTCTTTTATAGTGACAGCCTCAGCAGACCAGAAAGTCATCTGTGTCTAAATCCCCCTGGGGGTATCTGTCAGGGAGGACTGGGCAGCTGGCTGAAGTGGTTCTCATAATGGGATCAGGGCTGGCCCTGTGGTGCAGGAGGTTAAGCTGCCTCCTGTGACCCCAGCATCCCAACAGGGAGCTGGCTGGAGTCTCGGCTGCTCCACTTCCAGTCCAGCTCCCTGCTGATGCACTGGAAGCACTGGAAGGATTCAGGCCCCTGAACCTACGTGAAAAACTCAGAAGAGGCTCCTGGCTTTGGTCTGGGCCAGTCTTGGTCATTGTGGCCATCTGGGGAATAAACTAGAGGATGGAAAATCCTTCTCTTTGTGTCTCCTCTCTTTGTATAACTCGGCATTTCAAAGAAATACATCTTAACAAGGAGTGGGGATAAAAATGTCGAGTTTCCTTGGTCCTCTGGCTTCTTCCTTTGTTTTTTTTAAAATATTTACTTATTTTTATTGGAAAGTCAGATTTACAGAGAGAAGGAAATACAGAAAGATCTTCTATCCACTGATTCACTCCTCAAATGGTCACAACGGCTGGAGCTAAGCTGATCCAAAGTCAGGAACCAAGCAGGGTCCCAAGACTTTGGCCCATCCGCCATTGCTTTCCTCGACCACAAGCAGGGAGCTGGACTGGAAGTGGAGTAGCCTGGCACGATGGCCTGGTGGCTGGATCCTCACCTTGTACCTGCTGGGATTCCACATGGGCACCGGTTCACGTCCTGGCTGCTCTACTTCCTATCCAGCTCCCTGTTTGTGGCCCAGAAAAGCACTGCAGGACAGCCCAAGGCTTTGGGACCCTGTACCTGCGTGGGAGATGGGAGGAAACTCCTGGCTCTCGGCTCTGGATTGGTTCACTTCCGGCCATTGCGGCTGCCTAGGGAGTAGACCAGCAGATGGAGAATCCTTTGCTCTGTATCTCCTTCTCTCTGTGTATCTTGCTTTCAATAAAAATGAAAAAATCATGGGGGGAGGGAGAAGAAGTGGAGCAGCCAGGACACAAACCAGTATTCCTAAGGTCAAATTGGGTAATGATTTGTAAGCACAGACTTGTGATCCGTTGGGGGTGTGGGGAACAGAGCTGCTAAGGTCCCTGTAGATTTGATCATTTTGAGCTGTCAAACCTATAGCATGGGCTAGCTCAGTGGGTCAGTGCTTGGGACCAGCTACAGCCCAATCAGGACATCAGCGCAGAAGGGGTCTGACACGGCCTGGCTTGCACACACTGGTGGGCTCGTGACCCAGCACCCTTGCTTCAAGGAGTAAAACCATGGACGTGACCTGTCAGGCTCTCAATACAACTGATACATGACTACTTCAGTTCCAAGTTCAAATAACCTGGTGCGGTTGGCACATCGTGACACAGACAGAGGGCACCACACGAGTCATCTGGGTGGTTGGGGAGAGTCCACTGCGGCACCGGCAGCAGCTTCTTACAAAGCCTGCCTTTCTACTGGACACTGGGGCCTCACGTTCCACTGAGGTGTCTTCAGATTCCCCAGAGGTCCCGCAGGGGCTACGAACCTGTAACTTCTGAGCAAATACTGGGGGGTTCTTTTCTGCTAAGTCGGGCTCCAGACAGTCCAGCGCACCGCAGAGAGAGGTGGGGCGAGCCAGCCTGCTGAGCAGGGCGTCAGCAGAAGCAAAGGCACCATCAGGAGCTGACTGCAGACAGCAGAGAGCAGACACAGGAGACAGAGAGAGAGAGAGAGAGAGAGAGAGAGGGGAGGGTGACACCACTTTCAAGCGCAGCCCACACATCCCTGCACTGGCCATGAGGCTGGCAGGCCTGACCCCCTCCCAGACAGCACAGCCGGAGGGGCCTTCCCCACCCCCATGCCACCTCGGTGCCTAAACAGGGAGCAGCAACAAGTTAGCATCTGCTTGGTGTGAGGGAGGCAAGCTAGTTGAGGAGTCCTCCACAAATACCCAAACCCATCAGGAAAATGACTCCACGCATAAACATTACAGCCAGGAATGTTCTGGGTAAGGTTGTTCTCTGAATAACAAAACCATGATTTCAAATAAGGCAAAAGTTAAGCAGAAAGACTGTAAAATCAGAGTTCATTTATGCAATCTACAAGGGGGGACTCATTCCCAATATGAGTCTGAGCTACAATTAGGCCCGCCACTCTTATTTTTCCAGTACCCAACCCTTGATGCATGACAAAAAGTTTTCCCAATACAGAAGAACAAAGTAACACAGAAAGCAAAGGGCAGAGCTCACTAGGAGTGAGGTACAAGAAATAAAAATAAACCCCACCTGGAGGTGTTTGCATGAGGAAGACCTTTGCAAGCACAACACACGCTTCGGGGAGAGAGACGCCAGGCCCACAGTGGGCCTGGGGCGGGGCAGTTTCAGCTCAGGGTCTATTGTTCCGCAAGGCCCTGGCAAGAGCTGGGAGGTGAAAGTGTGGAGACCCATGAAAACCATCTAGTCCCCAGAAGGAGGGAGTCCGGCCTCTGGCACACAGCAGCTCCAGAGCAACCAGCCCAAACATAGGAAAATCGGCGTGCTTGGAGGCAAATCAATGTCTTGGAGTGAGACCTGCAGGACACGCTGAGGACAATGGACAGCCTTGGGCTCTGCATGGTGCTGTGGGGATGTGGTGGGGGGTCCTTGCAGGTAGCCAGAACAGAGTGCTGTGGCAGGAGCTGGGGAGGAGTGCTCTAAAGACCTGGCCCCTTGGTGATGTAGCCCAGCAGGCCAGCAGGCCTGGGACTTCATTCCAGAAACCTCAGGTTCCTCCAACTCTACTTACAATTTCCACTGCCTCTGAGGGGGTGCCCAAGGCCATGGTCTCCAGCTCTTTCTGTGAAGGTTTCTCAGGCACCTGCATGGGCGGCTCCTGGCTAGGGACCAGCCCACGGGGGACAGGATGCTGCATCTTTGCTGTGGTGTTCACAAGGGCGTCAGTCTCCTCAAAACTTGACCTGAGGAACAAAGGGCATCTTAAGTCTTCCCATTGAAAACCCTGCTGACATCAACCAGGCCGCCCTGATGGGTCAACATTCCAAGAGGTGTTGGACTTCCGGGGCATTGTTCCCAGAGCCAGGTCTTTAGCAAGCATAAGTCTTCCAGGCAGGGCTGTGACCAGGTGACACAGCTCAGCACCAGGGCAGAGCCTGGATGCCAGGGGCTGGGGTACAAACACTGTCATTTAGCAGGGACAGGCTTGGTCATGTGCCCTTGGGGAAGTGATGAGCACCAGTTTCCAGTTCCCTTTTCTGGAAGAGGGAGATTCACGCCATGCACTGACACGGCATCTAGCAGGGCTGTACCACTGCCATAACAGCATCACCATCTCCCTGGGTGGGTTCTGGTCTGCTGGTAAACTTGAGAAGATGAAGCAAGAGTTTTCACAGCGGCTCAATGAGAGATGGGAAGCATGAATGGGAGGCTCCCCAGGCCATAGTGCAAAGGCCCAATGAAACGTCACATTACTCAGAACATACAAGCTACCATTCCAACCATGTGCCACGCACTGGGGCCAGACTCATGTACTCAGGGCTTCTCTGTGGAAGTCAGCTGCCCCATTGCCATGGTAAAGCTGGGAACGCTCTAGAAGACCAGTAGCCTCTTGGAGTGTCCCAAAGCACCCCCCTCCTTGAGGTTGGTTTTATCCCTAACACTCAGGGAAACCAGGGCTCAGCAGGGTCAAGGAATTCACACAAGGTCATGCAGCCAGGGAGGGGTGGAGGCAGGGCTCTGAACACCACACCCAGGGACAAACACAGAATAAAGTTGTGTGTGCACAGGTGGACAAGGGGGTTCCCATGCAGTCAGCTCCTAGAGGATTTCGCCCCACTCCAGGGGGCCTCGGGGACAAAGCCACGGCATTTTTGCCCCTGTGGACACTCAGAGAATCTTGGCCAATGGAAGGAAGTCCCCACAACTGTGCACAGGGGTTCCTGGGGCCTGTTCCAAGCTCTCATCATGAGGTCATACCCTGAACATGGCGTCGGGGAGTCAGACATTCGGGCAGGAGGCGACTTGACGGGGCTCTCCTGAGAAGCGTCAAACATGAGGTACAAGGCCTGCTTCTTCGGGGCGTCATCGTCCTGCTGGAGAGTTCAAAGTCACAGATCAGCCTGGCACGGCTGGCCCAGACACACTCACAGGATGCACACACCAGGACAGGCACTGGCCAGAAAGAAGCAAAGAGGACATCCTTCCCTTAAAGCCAGCAGGGGCAGAGTGGCTAGGAGAGGAGAGTGGGGCAGAGGGGCAGAAGGTGCAAGCTGCTTCGAGGGGAAATGCATGTGGGGACAAAGGTTCCTGGGCTGGGGCCCTGCACTCCGTTCAGTTCACCCATGTATCCTGGGCTAGGACCATGCCCACTAGTGAGGCAAAGCAGGGGTCAGGGGGGTGGTAGGCAAGCCCTCAGGGTGCAGTTTCCTGCAGCTGAACAGGGAGCCCAACATGACAATACAATGTGATAAGCATCACCCCTGTGCCACTCAGCAGAGAGCCAAGGGTTGAGCCTGAAGGGAAGGGCAGAGGCTCATGATGGGGAGCAGCTTGGCTGCAGCAGGGCTGAGGGTGAGCAATGTGAGCTGGAGGGTAGGAAAGGACTGGCCAGGGAGGCGGGGTCCCGACCCGCAGACCTGGGAATGCCGAGTCCAAGAAGTTGGCCTGACATTCACTAGAGGAAGAGATCTGGGAAGGGTGGCAGACACCTTATTCCCACCCTGATAGGGTCCCCAAAGAGGCACAATGCCTTGTACCAACACACAGGATTCCAGGTGGGTCTGTGATTCCTGGTAGGCGCACTCCAGGAGCAGGCGGAGCCCAGGAAGGGGCCCCCAGGGCTTCATCTGTTGAAACCAACGACCTCCCAACCCACGCACGTGCCACATCCGCTGTCACGTCCCACCCTCAGCACAGGTGAATGAATATCCCTTCCCGATGTGCTTGGGATCAGCAAGGTTTGGGCCCTTTGGGTTTAGAATAGGAGATACTACGAGGGTGTGATTCAAGTCTAAACAAAAAAACGCACTCCTGGTTCACATACACCTTATACACACAGCCAGAAAGTAACTTCATATGCTGTTTTCGTCCTGTGACCCAACACAGGAAGTCAGTCTAGAATTCTGCATCCATGGTGTTGGTGTCAAGTGTGAAGCTTACAGAGTTTTGGATTTCAGACTCTGAACTCTCTGATGTGTATGACCCCTTCTGTTGAGGGCACAGCTGTGACCTCACAGGTCAACATTCACTGAGAAACACAAAGGCAAACACTGGCTTGGGAGTCTCAAAACACTGACTTGGCATTTGTGGCCAGTCTAGGTATGGATGCACTGCCCCACCTAACTTCCTAACAGCAAGCTGCAGAAACATCTAGAAGCATCTACAAGGGGTGCAAAGAAAGATAAATAGAAATGCAGTGCACATCCAGCCATTATGGCTTTCTTGTTGACTTCCAGTCCCCGAGGCCATCACTGGACAAGGGCACATCAGGAGGTCAGGCAAGGAACATGACACCCTGGGACAGCAGACCCTAAGTAAGGAATGACAGCTGCCTACCCATCAAGGTTCCCTGAAAAGAAGGCTACTGCCCTGCGACATCTGTAACTTAAGATGGTCAACCTGGAGAAACCAGCTAATTGTACACCTAAAAGCGACAAACCTTCTCTCTTACCAAAGCATCTCTGACCACTTTCTCAGAGCAGGAAAGTAATCCCACGGGAAGCCTACTCTTACCATGGGATTTCCTACTGGGCAAACACCTAAACCTTGCCGCTCCACCCCAATTCCCCGGCACAACGCGCCCAGGAGGCTCTGTCCAGTGGACAAGGCAGGGAGAACTTACAGGTAAGGAGGAGCCGATCTTTTCCATATATTCAATTTCATAGGAGTTTCTGTAATCCAACTCTGCAAAAACAAACGAAAAGCGAAGTCAGTGCCGGAGACGAAGGCGTAAATACTTGGACTGGCCAAGGAGCAGTGCAGAGCAGCTGCTACTGCCAGCCCAGAAGGTGTAACTCAACTGTGTTTTCACGGCCAGCAGGTGCTTCTGCCACTGGACAGTGAGAGACTCAAAGACACTGAACCATGGTGAGGAACAGCCCTGGACGGATCTGAGTTCGTGTGCAAAGTCGCAACATCTGAGCATGTGTATTAACATTCACATCGATGACACCCCCTGGGACATGCTGGCCCTGCATCCACACTTGCCCTGGTTAATTCCGCTTCAGCCCTGATCAGAAGCAAGCAAGAGCAGACACTTGTTCCCCTAGAGTTGCTCATCAGGAAAGCTTCCAAGTCACCTGGAATGCTCCCCAAGTTCTACCGACATCTGCAAGGTGGGTCTAAGGCACATTTGCCAAACGCAAAGACTATTAACAGTCCAAGAAAGTGTAGAGGTGAAGTGTCAAATTGACAGGTGACTTCAAGCTGCAAAGAAAATTCCAGATACTCAGAGCCCCACTGCCGGGCTCAGGCACCTGGGTGGCTCCCTATAGAAACTCCACCCAGCTGCTCAACCAAACTGCCCATCTAGCAGACGGAACACCCACTACATGCCTCAGGCCGCACCAGGCACAGCAGGTGAATCTTATCTACTTAAAAAGAAAACGAAAATGTGCTCAGGAAAGAGCTACGCCTAAGCACCCACAGTAAGCCCTAGGCTTGAGGGCTTCATGCTTTTTTTAGGAGAAAATAAATACAAACAACAGTCCTGCATCAGCATCCCCTTACTGCTGTATATGTCAGAGGCGTCGCTGAAAAACAAGCCACATGAACTTGAAAGTGACACATGTTTTTGAAGACTTGGCTGCTTCAGCATGTGGTGCTTGGGCCCACATACAACTTCTCGGGCTGCTCCATATCTCCTCGGATGAGAGGCTGGAAAGACTTCCTGCCCCTGCCCCCTGCATGCCTTGGCTGCCAGAGGCCGGAGGCACAGGCCGAGGCTCAGGGTGCGGTCAGAATCAGGCCCGCACCTGCTCCTGCGGTGAGATTCGGGAGCCTTTGCTGACAAAGATGAACATGTTCCTCACCTGAGAAGCGAGCAGCAGGTGGCGGGTGGGGACAGGACGGGTAGAGGCGCTCTAGGCCTTTCCCAGATCTACCACATCCTGGTCAGTGCTGCTCGGCTAGCAGGTGCAGGACCCATCCCATCACTCCAGGTGGCCTGAGAGGACTGCCAGAAGACCCCAGTACAGTTCCCAGCAATGAGACTGTGCCAAACAAGCTACGGTCTGCGCAGGCTTCTCCAGAGCCCTGTGGCCAGGAGAGGGTCACCTTGGTCACCTGGTAGCCTGGGGCAGCTCCCACCTGGCAGCCCGGGGCAGCTCCCACCTGGCAGCCCAGGGCAGCTCTGACCTGGCAGCCTGGGGCAGCTCCCACCTGGCAGCCCGGGGCAGCTCCGACCTGGCAGCCTGGGGCAGCTCCCACCTGGCAGCCCGGGGCAGCTCCGACCTGGCAGCCTGGGGCAGCTCCCAGCTGGGAGCCCGAGGCAGCTCCTGGCAGCTCTCTGGGTGGGTCTGACACTAAGCTCACGCACCAGCCTTCTTTGCCACCTGCCAGGAGTCTTGGTTTCCATTGCCCTGCGTCTTTGGTCCCTTCCATCACAGGCTGCACCTGGCTGTACCCAAGTGGGATGCTCTGTCCCTGAGAAACATCTGTATCTGCAGCATGCCTGGTTCTAGGGGACCTGCATCCTGCACAGGTCCCAGGTGCATGGCACACACCTGCAGATGCTCCGACTGAACCCGGTCTCCATGGTTACTCATGGATAACCCACCACGTGGCTGGGCAGGGTGCAAGAGGAACGAAGCCTGTTCCTGCCCGCTTGGGGGATTCCCCACATGCTGAGGAAACACGCTCTGATACTGCTGCTCATATCCCCACTCATCTGAGCCTCACAGGGAAGGCGGGCATGGGGAACACAGCCTGTCCTGTGTTAGCTCCATTTACACTAGGCTACATGCTGCCAGCAGGCCAAGAATGGCAATGCCAGAGGCATGTGCTGGCACACCATCCTCACAACCTAGAGGAGGGCTGTCCATGAAAGCCTTCAGCTGCTCCTGGGCCTGGTGGCATGGCCTAGCGGCTAAAGTCCTCGCCTTGAACGTGCCAGGATCCCATATGGGCGCCGGTTCTAATCCTGGCAGCTCCACTTCTCATCCAGCTCCCTGCCTGTGGCCTGGGAAAGCAGTCGAGGACAGCCCAAAGCCTTGGGGCCCTGCACCTGTGTGGGAGACCTGGAAGAAGTTCCTGGCTCCTGGCTTCGGATCGGCATAGCACCAGCTGTTGCACTCACTTGGGGAGTGAATCATTGGACAAAAGATCTTTCCATCTCCTCTCTGTATGTCTCACTTTCCAATAAAAAATAAAATAAATCTTAAAAAAAAATGAAAAGAAAAGAAAAGAAAGCCTTCAGCTGCCAGGGTTACTTGTCACGGATGCCAAAGCCACTTCCAAGGGCTACTGTTGGTAACGATTTCCTAGCAGACCTAGCACAGTGCAAGGCTTGGCAGCTGTCTGGATTTGACTCCAACTGCCAGAGCTCTGCTTAGGATCCAGAAAGAGCCCCATGCTGAGGGCAGAAGGGCACAGTGAATGGCAGACCTCCACGGCCAGGATTAGAGAGGCCAAGTCACTCAACTTCTCTCTGCCTACTGATTTGTCTGGCAATTGGACTCTAACTGCCCATATCTTGCAGGATGAAATGGAACACAGTGAAACAAAAGTGCTGGGGCTGGAGTGGTGGTGCCTGCAGCGCTGGCATCCTATACTGGTGCTGTTTCAAGTCCTGATTCCTCTACTTCCTGCTGCGTCTTGCTAATGCTCCTGGAAAACCAGTGGGAGATGACCTAGGTGAGAAGCAGAGCTAAGTTCAAAGCGCCTCTCGCCATCTGTGTGGGCCCATACTCACTGGGAAGTCCTCTCAGCCTTGAGCTGCTTACCCTCTGTAGGCGAACTGAATTTGGTCTCATTGACAAAGGTGGACAGGTCGGAGGGCTGCGGGTAGTCCTGTTTGTCGGCCTCCAGGTCCACCGTCATGCATGTCCACTTCTGGCTGGTAACCGCCAACTTTTCTTCATCTGTCGCATGGACCACAGCGGAGATGACTGGTGGGGCCTCCGGGGTCGCGGCCGGCGTGGGGTCCTATGAGGGCAAAGAAAGCAGTGTCTTTCCTTGGGGGTTCTCTCTCTTGGAAACTGTACCCACCTTGGGGTCTGGGGCACCCTGAATCAGAGCAGGTCCCTGCCAACAGCCGTGGCGGGTGCTTCTTGGACCCTGCTCTCAGGGGTCCCTTCACAAAGCACGTGCTGTCCCCGCTTCATCTCCTCTGTGGGTGGCTTGTTTGGGGGAGTGCCCATGGGATCCCACAACCAAATAAGCAAACTCAGGATTCTGAGCTTTGGTTGAAACATTCCTGCTAGCTCTTCCACAACTGCGATGTCATGCTGACAAGGTGCCACAGGGGGACAGGCTTCTGAACTCAGTGTTACCTGGCAGTCTTTCTGCTAGACCCTGGAGGCCATGTCTGCAGGACAGTGTGCCACGCAGCAAGGCAGGTGGCACTGAGCTGGGACGGGGACTGAAGCTCTGGGGTCTGCAGCTGAGGCTTCACTGGCTATCTGGAGGAGAGGGCTGCATGTTTTACAGCCTAGGAGCAGCCCCCCAACAGTGCAGGGAACAGGCTTGGGGGTAACCATCCTGTCCCCCAACAGTTTGGCAATCAGGGTTGGGGATAGCTGTCCTTTGCCTGTAAGCAGGGTGCAGGACATGGCCTACACGAGGGGCCTTCAAACAGTTCGTGGAAGACACACATGAAGAGAAAACTATGCCTGAGTTTCAAAATTGTTCATACTCTTCCATTCAGCTCTCTCCCCCTGTACCCCTTCCTTTTTAAAAACTCTGTATTAATTTATCTCAGAAGACTGGCTTCAGGGGAAAGTCAGGGGAGTTCTCAGCAGATTCACAATCTGACGGCCAAGGGTGGTTTTCCCTGGCCTCCTTCCGACTTTCCCCAAAGTGAAGCAACCCAATGTTCTGTCTGAACGCCCCTGTATGGGAGGCAGGATGTCGGAGGGGACCCGGAAACGTGAGCCAGAGGAGCAGACGGGAATGGATGGGGGTACAGAGCAGGCGGACTCCCCAACCCACCAAGATCAAAGCAACACTGTACCTGAGAAGGTGGGTCAGAGAGAGGAGACCGTTTGGGCGACTTTTTCACCCTAAATGTGTCACTGGAAACAAAATGGAGAATGTAAACACAGTGAACGGAAGCTCAGAATCCCCAGAACAACACGGTGCAGGCTGGGCCCCCGCCTCTGCTGAGCCATCTGGCCGCACTGCCCTCCTGCCTCACCCCTCCAACCCTAGCTGCCCAGCTGAAGCCAACACCGATTCATTGATTTTTTTTCACAGATATTATTTTTGCCCTCAAGGGGGGAAAAAATCCATTAAGCTGGAAATTTCAAAGAGATGCCATTTTGGAGAGCTGACCCAGAAAATGATGCTAAATTTAACTAAACTTTCTTACTTTATAGAGCAAATTTTTGGGGAGCAGATTAATTTATTCTGATTCTTCCAGAAATGTCTCAGCCAATTCAAAATGGGGGAGGGACATCAACGAATAGGACCCAGTCTTTAGGGAGACAGTGCAGAATCCTGCCCGCTCACGGGGACTTGGAGCTTCTGGGGTTCCTACACTCTGGAACCTTCCAGATGGGTTTTTGCCAGAAGGCAGGGCTGCACTGGCAGCTTTGTTCCCTTCATACCTAACTGGAGGTGATGGGGGAGCCCCCAGGCCAAGGAAACATCAGCTCAGGTTCCCAAACAAGGGGCGGCCTGTGGCAACAATGCTCCCAGGTATCCACTGGATGCACGGGGAGTTGCTACCACAGTCAAAATGCTGGCCATGTCACCCCAGAAGACTGGCCCCAGTCCCTGGTCTCTCACTGCTCCACGATCTGGTGCCACTGCCAGCAGAGATGGGGCTTTGCTCACCTCACACATGCGTATCCCCTCCTGCTTTCCACACTCACTGGCTGAACAGAACAATTTAACACTCAAGTTCCTTCCCTGTTCTCTCCAAGGAAACGCTCCAACAATGGCATTCAATCACGAGCAAAGTGTTGCAACTGGCTCTTTTACAGCATTTATGTTGCTTGCCATAAACACAAGGCAATCACAACTTGAAGCATATATTTATTCATGCATATAAATATAGAAGTGGATTTTGTAGGCGCTAAGTGGCTTGAAAATCCTTAAGAAATCTCTTGGAAAGAAGACAGTCACAGGGACTCTGCCCAGTCTTGGGACCACCAGACGCCCAGGACCAGGGAAAAGCAGGTGAGCCCCACCCAGGTGATCCCGGCTGGCCAGGACAGGCAGAAGCAGAGGGTCAGAGACAGGCAGTACAGCTGCAGACAGGGCTTGGCTGCACTGGCCTGGGGCTGGAGGAGCAGGCACCCAGCCCAGGGCAGCCTGGCGATGGCTCTCATTGCTGTGGGCTCCACCTGCCGCTGACCCTGCATCTCAGGTGCCCCTGCAGACCTCCATGCAGAAGGACCTCAGCTTTGTGTGGTGGAAGCAAGACTGCCAGGGTGGTCAGGGCCTGTGCTTACAGTGGATGGCTAATTTGGATATGAGGGCATGATACTAGCGAAAGCCACCGCCTGCTAGTCCCATTTAAAATGAAAGGATGGAAAGAAGAGTTCAAAACAAAATAACGGATGTGTTTCAGAGGAAAACATCCCATGTGCAAAGGAGAGCAGGGTTTCATTCTGGACAGTCAGACAGATGTCAGACCATCATGTTTGCACAGCCCGAAGCTAATCATTGTGAAACACGAAACGGCCCCCGCCACCGGACACCCTGTGTCCCGTCCTTCCCAAACCCGCCACACAGATGGATCCATAGCAGCCACGGACAGGAAACAAACAAAGGCTTGGAAGCAGAAACAAAAGGCAAAGGCATGGGCAGCATGGGAGGCATATTCCATCAAATGTACTTACAACAGAGAACACACAGACATCACATCTTCAACCATCCTAAGACAAGAAGACAAAGAAAAGAGAGACAGACAGAAGGAACTGACAAAAGGATATGCCTGCAGACAACCGCTTATCAATGGGTCAGGAGATGACAACTATCGCCAGAGGTGCTGCTGGGGAGGGTGGGCAACAGCCCAGCATTTTGGCAAGACGCTGCTGGGGCATGACTCCTCTCCCAGCTCTTGGGACCCCACAAAGCACAGGGCCCTGGAGAGCTCTGTCACCCCAGCACAGGGTCTTCCAAGCCAACAGCACCCACCTGTTCTAGACTGAGGGATGTGGTGTGAACATTCCCAACCTGTGTTAGCACCGAAGACAGAAGAACGTGGCCATGGACAGAATACAGCCGGGCCATCTCGGGGAGGGAGGGCGAGGTATAAGTGATGGGGCGACAGGATTGCAGTTATTTTGGGTTTTTTCTTCTGCCACACTTAAGGCTCCCGGCATATATTTCATGGAATCTCTAAGAGTCTGATGGGGTTATTGATTCAGGACCAGGGGACATTCATGGCAGGGAAGGGTTCCCTGCCACACCAAACAGTGCAGAGTGACCCAGGGCCAAAGCCTGTTAGAGAGAATCCTTGGCTCATCTCAGATGTTGAGTACATGGGGGAGCCCAGAGCAGCAGGTAAATGGGTCCCCCTGCCTGGCTCATGCCAGGCTGACTCAGCGGGGCCAGCTCTGTGGCCTACTGTGCAGCAGAGACATCAGAAGATGGGACCCCTCAGCCTGGCTAAATTATCACTGGCATTTCTCAGGACAGCAAGCAAGTCTGCAACCAGCCAAACACATTTTTCCTGCTCCTGTGTCCTCAGAGTGGACCTACAGCTGCCAAAGTGAGAGCTGAGGCACAGCTTGGGACAACTCTGCAGGCACAGTCAAGGCCGTCATGTCCGGCAAGTACCAAAGGACAAGAGGCCCAATTACTACTGACTTCCTGGGCACTGCAAGGTGTCACCTTCAGGTTCCAGCCACCTCACTTGAGCTTACAGGGGCCTCTGGGCTCCTACCTACCAAAGCTTCCTAGAGGGGCCAGTGGGTTAAACACTGCCTGCAATGTTGACAGGCCACAGCAGGACTGGGCTGCCATCCTTTCGATGCAGCTCCCTGCTAACGGTTGGGAAGGTAGTGGAAGATGGCTCTAGGGCTTTGGGCCCCTGTTGCCACATGGGAGATATAGAAGGAATGCCAGGCTCCTGGTCTCAGCCTGGAGTAGCCCAATCTGTTGCAGCCATTTAGAGAATCAAACAGCAGATGGAGAACAATCTCTCTATCTGTCCATTTCTCTTAGAGAGAGGAAGGAAGAGGGGGATGGGGCATGGGGGGTGGGAGATGGGGGAAGGGTTCTTAAAGCTGGTTAGGTGTATGGCCTTGCATAGCTCCTGGGTCCAACTCTCATTCACAGTCAGAAACAAATACTATGGACTGTACGTCACAGGGCATCTCCTGGCTTCCCCCCAAAGCAATGTACTCACAAAAGCAACCGTGGGCTAAACAGGGAGAAGGGCAGTGCCCAGCAGGGATGGGCGAAGGCCACCACTGTAGCCCCAGAGAGGAGGAAACCATGCACTCTACCTGCTTAGTGAAATGGGCAAGGACGTGGCGTCACACAGCAGCCAGGGCACAGGCTAGGGCAGCCAGAGGCTAGGTGGACCCCCAGCTGTACACGGGTCACGGGCAGCGTGCAGACCCCGGCCTCCCCACCCTTCCCACCATCACCCCTCAACTTACGTCTTAAGGGGCGTCTTCTTCTTCTTGGCGGGCTTGTTTAGCCCGTCCCCGTCCACAGCGCCAGCTTCAATGGCACTGGCTGGGATCTCAAAGGAGGCTGGGGACTTAGATGGGGAGCTGGGGATCTTAGAGGACGTCTTAAAGGGGTCAACGGACTCGTCGCAGGCTTCAGGGTCAAAGGTGTAGGACTGTTGGGGCAGTTTGGGAGACTCCTGCATTTTTGAGGTGGAAGAAAAGGGGTTAAAGTTGGGGTCATCCCACTTGTCAAGATCAAAGGTGTAGGTACCTTTGGCGATAGGGATGTCGCTGGGCTCAGCAGGGGAGCTGGTGGGTGAGGCAGGGGCGTTGTCCAGTTTCTCGGGGGTCTTTTTCATCTTTGGCCTCCGTAGGGGCATCTTGGTGATGGGCTTTTTGCCTGTCTTTTTGGTAGGAGGGGTGCTGTCCCCCTGGCCGTCCTCAGAGTAGTCGAACTCCAGCCTCACCGGCAGCCCTCTGGCAGGGGAGTCCCCTTGTCCCCCACTTTCCGTGGAGGTCCCCTCTGCCGCCTCGGGGGCCGTGCTGCTGGACAAGGCTTGCACTGGGGGAGAGTTCTGTACTCTGCCACCCGCCGGGGCTGGAGCACCAGCTTCCGCCGTATCCTCCGAGGCTGGCGAGCAGGTGGTGTCGGGCACAGCTGCAGGTTCCGGGGGACTCTCCTCGGTCGGGCCCGTTCTGGAACCCTCAGGCTTGGCTGGCTCCGTTTTGGTCTCTGATGCTACATGCTCCTCAGTGTGGACAGGTCCCTCGTCGACTGGCTCTGGTTGTGTCTCTTCCACTGCGGGGGTCTCTGTGGGCTTCTTGGTGGTGTGTTTCTTTTTTAAGGATGGCGGCCTCGGCTTTTTAGTTCGCTTAAGGGTGCTAGATGCACTGCTGGGACCCGTGCTGTATGCATCCACGGCAGGGGCCGTGGCCTCAGGGCTGCCCGAACAGGAGGCACCATCAAAGTCCCCGGCTTGCAGGCTGAGGGAACGGGGCAGCGTGGACTTGGAGGCAGGCACGGAGTCTGAAGATTTTCTCCGTGTGCTCCCTGCGCACTCCTGAGGCTTGGAGTCTGGGCAGCGAGGCTCTGAGCTCTGAAAGGAGTCAACCAGCTCGATGCTGTCGAAGTCCAAGTTGTAAGTCCCACTACTGGCTATGGGCTTGTCTTCATCGAAGACGGCTGAGAAGGAGTGTGAGGGAGGCCGGAAAGGGCTGCCTTCCACTGAGTCGTGCCGTGGGCCATCGGGCACGGGGGTCGTCTCAGAGCTGCAGCCTGGGAAAGGGAGACAACACCGTCACTGGAGAGGTGTCATCCCCAGACTGCCATCCCCGAGGGTGAGCAGGAGCTGACAAATGCCACCACTGGGCACCTGCTTGGTCGCAAACCCCACTTCATTACTTTTCGAATCTGTGAAATTGGAGTAATGATGGCTGATGGAGGGACAACCCAGACTACTCCAAACACATTTGTCAAGACCCTAACCAGGACTGGGGATGCAACAACCAGCAACGCAGATACAACCCTTGCCTTCCTGCAAGTCACATTTCTCAGGGAGGAGACACTGAACAATCAGACTGTCAGAAAGGGGTTGTGGCGCGGCAGTAAAGCCGCCGCCTGTGATACTGGCATCCCATATGGGCAGCAGTTCATGTCCCGGCTACTCTATCGCTGATCCAGCTTACTGCTCATGCCCCTGGGAAAAACAGCAAAAGATGGTCCAAGTGCTTGGGTCAATGCCATTGGTGTGCGAGACCCTGATAATGTGTGGGAGATCCTGGCTTTGACCTGGTAGTAAGCAAGCCTCTGGGCATCTCTCTCTCTCTCTAAGAAGATGATTCATAATAAGGAGAAAAATAAAGCAGGAGGGAAGGGAGCATTACATTTTAAAATAAGGCCCTGTGGGGTGAAAACATCTGAGCAAAGGCACGGGTCTGTGGGCTTGCTGGAGAAGGAAGCACCCTCGGCACAAGAGCCAGCAGGTACAACAGCTCTGGGGCAGAAGCACCCTCAGACCCTCAGAGGAACCACAAAGAGGCCAGGGTGGCTGCAGCAAGGGAGACAAGCAGGACCCAGCATGGTGAGTCTGTTCCCCAGAGCCTCAGGGAGGACACTGGGAGGCCCCCAGGCAACAGCGATGGGATCGAGCACATCCACGGCTGCCATCATGCCCTCCAACTCTGCCTGCCTCACTTCTGCCTCTTGTCCCTTCTCAGCTCTCTTGGCTACTTCCTTCCAGCCAAGAGGGCTGCTCCTTATTCCCCAGGTGTTGGCTCAATGACCTGACAACCCCACTAGTGCAAAGGGACCTGGACAGCCCTGGCCTGGCTCTGCTTGCACCGGTGGCACCTTTCATGCATCTCCAGGGCTCACAGCTATTCGGGGGCTGTCGAGGATGCTAAAAATGTTATCAGGAAACCACAAAGGCAGCTCTGGACCACGCAAGGCAAATGCAACAGAGTACAGAATAAGGAACAAAAGAGGCCAGGCCTCTGTGGCTTAGGACACAAACCAGCAAAGGTCAGGAACGCTGACCCTGAGCTGGTTTCTCTCATGAGGATGCGACAACTTCTACAGTACAGATGGTACTCTGGGCAGTGCTCAGCAGCCTCTGCCCGCCAACCCTTTGCTTCGGGCATGGCGCCCTTGATGCTCATCAAGGAAGTGGGAGATTACAGCTGTGAGGAAACCGGATGGCTCGAGTCTGGGAACTGCTTCAACATCTCCCTGCCTCGGCCTCCACAGCCATGTTCTCTTGCAGGCGGGGCCAGTGCCTTCTGAAAGTCAGTGTGGGTCTGCCCTGACTTTGAGCCTTTCTGCATCTTAGGTGTCCTGACCATGGAGCACCTGTGTCAAGCCTGCTGGCTCTGCTCTCTCTGCAGCCCCTTAAAATCCCAGGTCTCCATCCATCCAGCCTTCCCTGGGAAGTGGCTCAGCAGCACAGGGATGGGGTTGCAGGTGCATCTCCAGACAGGGAAAGTGTGAAATCCAGATCCTCCCACGTGCTTCCTACCCCAGTCTGTCTGGGGTCAACATCTATTTGCCTGGAGGAATAAGCGGGATTTAGAATGAGCTGGGCTATGTCTTTCAGCGTGAGTCTAGACTCCCTATGGGCTTTTGTTTCTGAGCTGGGAGGGGCAGGGTGGCAGAAGGGACAGGCAGATGCTGTCCCCTGGTTCTGTTCTCTACTGAAGTGGCCTGCAAGTGACCTGCAAGGCACAAGCCTGACACCTGTCTGCAGGAGTGGGGGAGGCCATGTTCCCACACTTTCCCCATAGTCCACTGTCATACATTCTCTCCTGGGGGCCCTGTGGAGCCCACCAGCAACGTGCCCTGCTGGGCCTCTGTCCTGCCCACAGGGCTCGGGAGGGGAAAGGCCTGACGCAGGCAGTGTGGGCGCTGTCAGGACTGCCTCACACCTTTGTAGCACCCCATGTAAGTCAGCACACGGATGAGGATGCTACCTCTGGGGCAGCCAACCGCTGGGATCTTCACACAGCCCGGGCTGGGGGAAGGAGTGGGGGTGGGGTGCCCACACACAAGCCCCAGCCTCAAGCCTTCTGACTGCTAGCCTGGCTTTCAGAGGACACGGAGAAGTAGTCTCAGGTCCCAGATATACATATGATGCAACCAAGGGCTCGGCAGGGAGAGAGCTCAGGGGTGTGAAGCACTCCCCAGCTGAGCCCTGCCCTTGTGGAGTTCCCTCACAGGGCTCCTCTAAGGCTTGTGCTGTCAGAAACAACCACTAAGGGAGAGGGTGGCATGGCTTGTGTTTGCCTGTAAGAGTGGGCTGTTCTCTGCTTCGTGGGAAAGGAAGTCAGGCACAAGGAGGAAGGGCGGGAACAAAGAATGGACCAGCACCCCAGGGCCAGCGGCCACACGGCCAGTCCTCTCTGCATTCTCCTCTGTGTCCAGGCATAAAGGCATGGTAGCATGCCCTCCTTTCCTTCCAGACTCTTCTAAAGCACCCCACGCAGTCTGAGACATGAATACATGATACCTGCCCCCAAATCCCTGGTTTGACCTGGGGATTACACAGTATCGGCCACTTGCTCCTATCCACCGTGCAAGAGCTTCTGAAAATAACCCGGCTGCCCACTCCCCACACTTCATCATGTGAGAGACGGGAGGCAGTACACCATGAGCAGCGCCCCTCCTCTCCTCCACATTCAAAGCAAATAAATTCCAATCAGCACCCGGGGCCGGGGAGATGGGAAGGGGGTGCGAGCAGTGTCTGTGCTAACTCAGCAAAACCCAGATCCCGCTGCTGGCTGTCAGACGGGAGAACACAAACTGCATTTGTCAGGCACACAGCTCGGCCCTGGCGCCGGGGAGCGCATCTGCAGAGGAACAACGCCCTGGGAGCAGGCACCCTTTTGGAAACAATGGCCTGCTTGAACCCAGGGCAGATCAGAAGGATGCCAAGGTCATAGGGCTGCTTGGCTCTCAGCCAAGGCACAGGTCCAACGAGTGGGTTGGCCCTGGCCAGCCTTGTCCTGCTTCTCCCACCTGTACCCCTGCTCTGGGCAGCCTTGAGCTCAGGCACGTGGACGTCCAGCCTACGGGCTCTTGCGCTATCCTGGGTCTCACTGCAGGCACAGAGAAACCTCTGTCCTTAGAAAGCCAGGCCAGAGAAGGGAAGAGGTGGACCTCAGAAGGAGTTGCTGCCATGCACCTAGCATGTGGTCTGGAGGGAGCTGGCCTCACAGACTCTTTACAGGGAGGGCTATGGCCAGAGCAGGAACCTCTAAAATGTGGGGACCAGGGGTGGGCTAAGACATCTGTGGGAGCTGGTGCTGTGGCACAGTACGTTAAACCTCTGCCTGCAGTGGCCAGCATCCCATAAGAGTAGCGGTTTGAGACCCAGCTGTTCCACTTCTGATCAGCTCCTTGCTGGTGTACCTGAGAAGGCAATGGAAGATGGCCCGAGTCCTTGGGTCTCTATATACACATGGTGGACCTGGAGGAAGCTGCTGGTCCTAGCTTTCGACCAGTCCAGCTCTGGCCACTGTGGCTATTTGGGGAACGAATGTGGATGGAAGACCTCTCTCTCTGTCACTCTGCCTTTCAAATATTAGAATTAACAACAACAATAGGACACCTGCATCCCACATTAGGGTACCTGGGTTTCCAGTTCTAGTCCCAAGTCTCATTGCAGCTTCCTACCAATGCCGGCCCAGGAGGCAGCAGAAATGACTCCAGACATGGGTCCTGCTGCCTCCGTGGGAGACCCAGAGCCTGGAACCCCAGCTGCCAGATTTGGTCCTGGCTGTTGTGGCATTTAGGGAGTGAACCACTGAATGGGATTCTCTCTGCTACTTGAATAAATAAACAAAAAATCCTAACAAAATAAAGTGTGGGGCCTGGAGTAGTCCTGGTGTTAAGGCAGTACTTGGCCCCTGGCCAGCCTGTGTGGCACCCCATTGGCAAGCCCTGTCTCCTCCCAGGGCACGTGGCACCACTCCTGAGAACACAAACCAAGTGGGCAGGCTGGAGGTGGGGGTGACACCTGCTCTATGGAAAACGGACTCCAAGGTCTGTGATCTGAGTCACCCGAGTGCAGACCAGGAGTCGAGCGTCGAGAAATAAATCAGGCAGCACAAAAGTGACGGGGAGTGAAGGAGCCACAGAGCCGGGCAGCGCCAGCTCGACTTCCTCTCACCACGATTGGCCATGCCTGACCGGAAGTGCCCTGGCATAAAGCCACTCACAGGAAATTCTACACTTTAACCCCATGTGATAAGGTCAAAACGGCTGCACTAAAAACACACCGTCAGGCCACGATGTGTTTAAGAGGTGCAAACAAATGAATTCTGCGTTTAGACTCAGGTCCTTCTAAGGAAACTTATGTACTAGCAAGGGTTCTTAAAAAAGAAGTCTGAAAAATCTCAAAACACCAGATCCCAAGCATCAGGGTGAGGCGGACTCGGCCTGCACCGCCCACAGTGCCCAGACCCGTGGCAGCTTTGTTACTGCAGCAAAAGTACAAAGTTACCAACATTCTGACAGCAGTGAATGGCCAAATGTTGCAACCCAAGACCATGCTGCAACTTTCTTGACCTGCTTGTCCGCACTTCAACTGCAAGGTTCCCAGAGCTCCCCACCCCACCCCAACACCTGTAAAGCAAGTCCAGCACAGCCCACCACCTTCGCTTATCTGCAGTCCCACACACCTCATGTAAACCACCACCCACCGCCAAGGAGACCTGGGGCAGCCACAGATTGGAGACGCAGCCAGCAGTCTCTCAGGTACCCCAAGGTGGATGCCAGCTAGGCCCCGCTGCAGGGATCCCGGGCGCTCCTGGGCCTTCATTACCTGGTTCTTCTGGGGGTGGCGGTATGCTGATCTCAGGTTCAGGGATGACTTCCGGGGGCGGTGGGGGTGGGGCTGGGGGAGCTTTGACAGGGGTCGTCGACTCCGGAGTCTCAAATGCCTCTTCCGAGTCAGAACTCCTGAGGGCGAGAAGGAGACACGGGGGTTAGAGGGATGCCAGAGCTGCTTCTGCCATGACACTGGTGGCCTTCGGACCGCAGGGCGGTGCGTCCAAAGCACCACCCAACTCCGCTCCTCGGCAACAGACATGAGGACTCACTCCCAAGCCAACCTTGCCACCAGCTTTGAAGGTCCGCGAAGGAGAGGCGCTCTGAACTCAGCTCTGCTTGCAACACCTACCTGTCCCTTCGTGGCAACGCACACAGCAGGCTCCTGATGAACCCTGGCAAATGATGGTTGGTGATTCCCAGTGCTACAGAGGCATCTGTTCGTTTCCTGCTGCAGTCCCACCCACCTCCAGGACCCCCCACCCACCTCAGGAACCCAACTCTCCAAGCACCTGTTTTCCTGGCGCTTCTGATGCAAACACAGATTAATGCGCATGTACTCCTGGTGTGGCCTCCCCCACGAGAGTAGCCAGCCTTGTTTATCCTAAGTCCCCAACCCTAGAAGAGGAGGCAATGAATGAACAGCAGCTCAGTGAAAGAGTGAATGAATGAATGGAAGCCGGAGAGCAAGCCAGAAAGCACAGCCAGTGACCCCCGACCCTACCAGTGGGGTTAGCAGCGAAGCCTGCCCTCCAGGCAGCTGCCCCACGCAGAGAACAGCACCAAGCGAGAATCCCCCCAGAGAAGCTCTGTGGGCTGAGATGCTGTCTGTGATGCTGGCATCCCCCATAAACCAGTGCCAGTTCAAGTCCTGGCTGCCATCCTTCTGCACCCTGCTAAGGCACCTAGCAAGGCAGCGCCAGGTGGGCCAAGGGCTTGAGCCTCTGCCAGCCATGAGCAAGATCACAGTGGAGTTCCCGACTAGGAAGTGAACTTGCAGATGGAAGACCTCATTTTCTCATCGTCTTGCTCTCTGTCTCACCTTGCCTTTCAAATAAGTAAAGAAATTCGACGAGGGAGAGGGGAAGGGGATGGAGGAGAAACTGCTTTGCCCATTACCAAAGGGAAGCAGCTCCCCAAAGGAACGCCTTGCCTGGGTTAAAGACGCCCCACACCAGCTACCTCCCTAACCCAGCTGCCTGGGCTCCCTGATGGGCACAGATGATCCCTTTAAGCCCCTACTCAGATGGAGACCCTGCAGATCCAGCACTGCAAGCTGCCCACACAGAGAGCTCCCACAGGCATGAGGGCCCAGTGACCCCATGTTCTTCTACAGACCCTCAGCCAGTGACCAGCAGGGAGCAGCGAGAACCACAGCGACCTCTCAGCTCTGTGCTGGAGCCAGAGCAGGAGCTGCTCCCACGAGAGCCCCAAGGACGCTGCTTTTATGATTAGTTTCTCTGTAACCAACTTTACTAGTGCCAAACACCAACCTCCTCCCAGAGCCTGGGCTCCTCCCAGCAGCTCTGGGGAACAGAGACAAACGCCACCATCAGAGCTGCTTCGGATGGGCTCCAACGAACGGCACACTGGCAAGTTTCGAGACACAGTACTTGATTCACGCAAACACAGCGGGAGGGACTTTATCTTCCTTTACAACATCCCTTACTGTTAACGTGCTTAGCTTCTCTCCGTAAGGAGACTGCAAGACCCATACCTGGACAACAACCGAACTGGGGACCTGCAGTTTCACAGTCTCTCGGCATGAAAGACACAGGCAAGTCATACAACTGGATAGTAAAGAAGAGTTTCATCCTCTGGGGCAGAGGGGTGGGACTCTGGGCATAGTCTGGGAGCCCGCTGCCTCACCCCAGCCCCCAGCAACACATGCAGCAGAGGCCACACTAACACGACACGCTGAGCCAACTTGCCTCTTTTCGGAGCATCCTTGAAGGACCAGCAGCCTGGGCTCCTCACTGCTGGTCACCGCCGTCCACACCCATCGTGCCCACTCCACGGGGGACCACATCTGCCAGGTGCCAAATGCCATCTCCGCTCAAGAACAGCCTCTGCCCACCCCCTCCCCCAAACCCACGTCCACCTCCCTTGTTGAGATCTAACGCCCTGCGCGGCCACAGACACTGTGAGTGTCTCAATCCCAAGGCTCAAACCCAGATGCAGAGAGAGGCGGAGGGCTCGGTCCCTGGCATCGGCGTGCCTGGGCGCTGGCAGCGCGCAACTCCGGAGCACAAAGGGCCCCGTGCTTTCTCAGCAGCACAGGCAGGCGCTTGGGGAGGGCCGGCCACGGCTAGGCTCTCGCCGTGGAATTCCAATGAGGTCTAGGAGCTCCAGCTGGCCAGCCTGCACACCTGCTCCGAGGGGCCACCACTTTACCCCTGCCCTGCGTGGGAGGCAGTGAAGGGGAGGGCCGGGGTCGGGCACACCAAACCCTTTGTGCTTCCTGCCTGTTTTCACTATGAGCTATTGCTGCGTCAAAACACTCGAACAGCATGCACTTCCGGAGCTGCCTGCCTCCTGTTCCTAGTCCTGCACCTTCACCAGGGAACAGCCAGCCAGTTAATTAGAGGAGGCGGATGGCAGCTTTTTTAATTAGCTCTATTTTCCCCATTCAGTTTCTCTGGGCTCGAAATCTCTTCTACGAGCAAGGATTTGGGCAGTCCACCCACAGAGTCTGCATACCAAACAGCCACACGGTGGAGGCCAGTGTGTGAAGACACAGTCCCCTCAGCTGCCTGATTTCTGGTTCTCTGCTACAAGAAGCTAAAATGCAAGAAATTATTCTGCTAAGGCTCCACAGACACTTTAAAATGAAAGAAAACAAAGCTCATTTAGTTTGGCACAAATAGATACAAGAAAGACACTGTTACTGTGAAATGTTAAAATATCTAAGTCATAGAACAACGTATTTACCCAGGATGTACATATGCCATGTTCACTGCATAAGCAAATACGCAGAAATAATAATAAAATATATTTCCATGTGTAAATGTGGTTTCCAAATTTCTTTATTTCACAGATGGGAAGTTCCTGGCGTGAAAAGCCTAATAACCACCATTTGCAGTGCATTTTGTTACGCGACAGGCTTTAGATTCATCGACACACTAACCCACGTTCTTCAGAAATGTCCCATCCTAGAGATGACCACAGCCTGGAGATGCCGATGACTGGGCCAGGCCGTGTTGCTGGTAAGTGACGGGAGCCAGGGCTCTGATCCAGAGCTGTCTGCCTCTCAAATCTGTGGCTTCTGAAGGCTTTCGGCAAACTCAGCTTATAAATCATTCTCATCTGACAGTCTACCACGGAGAGCAATGAGGCTACTTGGATGAACTTGAAAATGGACACTGGGCTTCGGTAAGCCAACCGCAGCACTTGACCTGCTTCTTGGGCATGTCACAAAACACGCTGATGCTTGACTGCAAACAGTCTCCACTTTTTAACAGCGTGCCTTGTAATCGTCACTAAGGCAGGGTGGGGGCAGGAGAATTACGTAACCACACAAGCCAAATCAATCCATCAGGAGCATACGCGGGTGGCCACCGCAACTGCAGAGGGTGGCACATCCAGACAGAAGGGAGAATGGTGAGCAGCAGCCCTGACTGCCACCAGACTGCCTGCCACGGTCCCTGCTGTGTGTGTGTGCGCAGGTCAGACATGGCCTGCCAAGTGTGTTCCGGGCCTGGCATCGACACAGCACATCACCTGGGGAGGGCTGAGTTCAATGCGGTCGGAAGCAGAGGGCTGTGGCCTGCGCTCTGCGGGACTTGCGGGCTCTGTGGATTCTTTGAAACCCAAGAAAATACCAGGGGAAAAAAAACACCCAACCAGAAATTGCATTGGCTGGGCCTGCCTTCATTAAGCACTGCTCTGAGAGGAGCCTCTGCTGCAAATGCAGTGCCACCCTAGCAATCTAAAGTCACCTGCCATCAAGAACAAGTTCCTTCGCAAGCGCTGCTAAGGAACCCACTCAGGAGCAATGCCTCAGGACTCCACTTGCAAGTCCCCTACAGAAAAGTCGCTGAAGACTGGAGGGAGTTTCCTGAGACCACCTTCTCAGAGTGAGAGGGCCAGGAGAGAGAAAGGCCGTGCCAGCAATGGAGGTGGGGGCCGCTCCCCAGCCGCCAGCACACACTACCTCTACTCCAGCTCCCTGCAGAGGCCACAGCCTGAGCGGCACTTACAGGCACTGCCCAGGGTCCCACAGGCATGCCCCTTCCTCCCTGAGGAGCAGGCTCAGGGGGAGGCCACAGCGCCCTCAAAGCCCTGCACCAGGAACAGCCAGCAATACCCAGGCCAGATGACCACCTGCCACCTCTGGATAGAGAAGCAGCCCACCCAGAAAGGAAGCTGAGCTTCAGGTAGACCCAGGCTGCTGGGTTCATCCAGGCATCTGTGTGAGCCTGGTGGAGGGGGGGCTGAGTGAGCAGTTCTGAAACTGCCATGTGGCAGATTGCATTCATCGAAGCATTCTGCTGAATGACGACTTTAGATGGCCTTAGAAAAGCTATCCAACCCTATTCCAACACACACACTCCTCTTTCCCCCGCCGACAGCAACGTGCCCATCCAACACACACACACACACACACACACACCTCTTCCCCCCCCCGACAGCGACGTGCCCATCCAACACACACACACACACATACACACCTCTTCTTCCCGCCAACAGCGATGTGCCCACACTGCTCACTCTGCATGCTAACTGCAAAGGGTCTTCCCTGTGATGTGCCCATCCTGGACACAGGAGAGGTGCCTTCTCTGTGATCCCCTCCTCAATAACCAGGTCTGGGAGGAACTCAAGTTCAACTCAACCAAGTGTACCTGGCCAAGTGCTGTATCATACACAGGGCTAGTTCTGGGAAGTCAGGCTGCTAGAATCTTCCAGGCCAGTAACTCCTACAGGAGAATCAACAAAACCATAGCAGAGACAGCACAGTTATCCCACGATCCCACCAGGTGGAACCCGTCTAGTTAGTGACTTGGGTTCAAGTAATCGTCACTCAGAGGCCACGCTCAGGTGTCAACGCTCAGGTGTCAACAGGGCTTAAAAGGGGCCATGGGCCATGACCATCTCAGCCTGGCCAAGGGGGAACACACATAGATGGGTCCATACAGAAACAGTGAGAGTCAGCTAATGAGTGAGCAGGGTTGCAAGACACAGGCATGGGCCCTGGGTTACTAAAGAAAAGTGGGATTGATTGAAAGGCTTGCAGAGGTTGAAAAGGTCAGAAGTAGGCACTTCCATCCTTAGCTGGGGACACACAATTGGCCCATCAGGGGTTAGAAGCCCTGGCAGAGTGTAGACAACCTTTGTGAGCAAGCCCAATGGAATGTAGAAAAAAGACTGTTTCAGAAGGCAGGCAGAGGTAGAACGGAAGACAGGTGCCAGTAGCAGCACAGAAACACCACAGCCCAGCCCGGCCCTCATCCAGCAAGCACGGACAGCACAAGTCACTCCACCTCCAGGTCCTGGAATTACTGGAGGTGAGTACAGTGCCCCTTCCTCAGGTCTGCAGCTCTGATTCTGCCCTTGAAATTAGAAATGTGGGGGCTGAGCCTGGCGGTTAAGATGCTGGCTAGGACACCTGCGTCCCATGTCACAGTGCCAGGCTCTTGCCTTGCACTTGGCTCCCCCAACTCCAGCTTCCTGTTCCTGCAGACCCTGGGAGCGGCAGTGATGGCTTAGGCTATTGGGTCGCTCCCCCTACCCGAGAGCCCAGGAATACATTCCCAGCTCACGGCACAGCTCTGGCCTTCGCAGGCACAGGGCAAGTGAACGAGCAGATGGAATGTTCTGTCTCTACCCCTCAAATGGCAAAAACAAAAACTGAATGATGAAGATGATGAGCTGCTGGTGTTCAGGAAGAACTGGCTGCCAAAGGCAGAAACTGCCACGAGACCATAGAGGCGGCACACTCAGAGTTAACACGAGTGGGATTCAGGCTGGACCAGCACAGCGGTCCCATCACGGAGAGCCCCAAAGACAGAGGGTCTCTGTGCCTTTGAGGGGAAAAAAAGATTAGACAAAGGCAGCCCCCTGCTCATCGCAATGCACAAGAGGCTCTCTCAGCTAAGAGCCACAGCTTCTCTACCTGACTCTTTACCCCACAGAGAGGGGCAGCACTGTCCAGCCTGCAGGTTTGCAAAGCACCCAGCTAAAGCTCTTGATGTGGCCTTGCCAAGACAACTGCAAGTGGGACTCAAAATTCAATTGATAGCAAGTTACTTTGTAATTTGATCACTGTGCATGGCCTGCAAGTGATGCTATAAATAAACGGACCTTGGCACAAACAAGGTTTCCACCCCCTGGTTTCTTTCGGGATGATCCTGGAGAGCCTTAAAGATGCCTTGAATCCTCCAGCTCACAGGCCACCAGGGCTTCTAGCTCATTTGCTCAAAGTTCCCAAGTTGGTACAGCCAGTAATATGGAAAGCCCATGGAGTGGCAGCTGCCCTGCTGGGACACGTGCTGTGACTGAGGGGTGCCGCAGTCCTCCGAGCTGAACCTCACCCTTCTGCAGGGGTGCACACAGCCCTTTACTTCTCCAGGGACAAGGCAGTGTGTCTAGAAGGGGGTGGCTCAATGCTGCACAGGTCATGTGGGAGTGTGTGCCCACCAAAGCACACCCTGGGCACATGCTTAGTCTAGAACTTGGCTGATGTGTGATGATGGCAAGCACCTTGCAGGAGACAAGCAAGTGTCAGTCAGCAGCTGGAACCCCATGAAAGTACAAGGTGTGACCAAGGCAGTTTCCTGGTCCCCGAATCTGTGACATGCTACTAAATCCTGTCCTGCTTTCCTGGCAACAAGCCTGACTTCCTTATGCAGGCCTAGCAGCGAAGGCTTGGTGCCCTATGACTTCCTTATGCAGGCCTAGCAGGGAAGGCTCAGCGCCCTCTGACTTCCTTATGCAGGCCTAGCAGAGAAGGCTTGGTGCCCTCTGACTTCCTTATGCAGGCCTAGTGGAGAAGGCTTGGTGCCCTCTGACTTCCTTGCCTTTGAGCAGCGACATGCCCTGCTTCCGTCTAGCTTGCACTGAACTCAGGACAACACGCAGCGGCTTCTGGTGTGTGGTGACTAAACATCCTTCCATTTTCCCTAGAGCAGTGTCATAGAAGCAGTGTCTCTCCCTCCGCCAGGATCTCAGAAAACACCCTCTATTCAACCAGGTCAGGTGGCCTGGGCTTGCACTCAACAAAGATGGCTTCTGGTCTCTCCTGGACTCATCAACCAGTCTAAAAGACTCGGTGTCTAGTTTCTGAACCCAGATGAAATGAGACATGATGGCTGGGGTACGGGCAGGATAACATCTGTAAAGAGTACATGAGACAAGCAAACAATGTGAGCATGTGAGAACTCAGAGCAGCAACATGTGGCCAATGGCTCGGGTCTCCCCGAGCTCCTGGCAAGCAACAGACTCCCCTGGGCTGTTAACAAGGATAGGTGGAGGGGAGCTTCCACCTTAAATGACGAGACAACACCAGCAAATTCAGGAACAAGCTCATGTTGGAGACAAACAGTTATACAGAAACACAAACACAGCATAATTATACACACCAGGGTCATTCAAAAGTTCATGGAAAATGGAAGGAAAAGATAAACTTCTTTGTAGGCCAAGAGACTTTGAAACCCAAGCATAATGGGATGTTCAAAAATCTAGTAGAAATCAACAAGGAGGCCACGTGTGGATTATAATGCAGAAAAAGCTTCAAACACAGGTTCAGGTTGCCATGGCAACAGGGAGGCCAAAGATTCCCAAGGAGGTAAGACCAGCCTCATTCCATTCTTTCAAATCTCCCAACCTGGACACAGTGCAGGAGAACCCCTGGACAGGCTTAGCTGGATTATGTCAGAGACAACAGAAATGAGAGCGGCAGAGATGAGCTCCACCTCTGTCAGTCCAGGCAGACACGCCCAGGAACAGCAAGCAGCGCTCGGGTCTGTAGCCATGGCTTGTGGTCTGCCCCCACCCAGGGTCCTGTGTCTTCTCAGGCAGGCACCAGGGTACCAAGATGGAGCTGGTACCAGGATGGGTATGCAGTCAGGAATGAGACCAGTCCCACAGTTCTTCAAAGTTTCCCCAGCCATTCTCCTGTTATATCTTCACAACACGAGGGCCCATGATCTGAGGTGTAGACGCGTGGGCAGATAAAGCAAGCAGCTCACAAAGTCCCAGGAATGAGAACCTGGAAGATTCAGCCTCAGCATCTCCCAGGGGCAGGGACAACACAAGAACAGGTGTCTTGCCCTCACCCATGTGAACACCAGGGGAGACCATCTCCAGTCCTGAGAAAGGATGGATAAAAGACTGCCAGTGGGGGCAGCTGGGGACGGCTGGCCAGCCTGCATCTCCTTCCACTTCATCCTCACCCACTAGACCCTTACTTTTGGCCCATTCTTCCGCTCTCTCATAGGCACACATGATGCTGTCCCAGCCACAACGGCTTGTGGCTACTAAACCTCCAGGGAGTGTCATGCGGGCCGCTCGGATTTCCTGGAGCAGCCCAGCGACCTTGGAGTAAAGTCGGCATGGCCCCAAGTGTGGTTGCTCTTGCTGGTTCATGCCTGGCCAAAGCAGGAGCCCATCCCGGGTCACAGAGAGAGCCAGTGGATGACTCGGCTCAGGGCAGGGTCTTCCAAAGCCAAGGCCATAGAGTTCTGGCTCTGCAGGTGTTGTCCTGGCCCCAGTACCCCAGCTCCAGAGCCCTTTATATCCAAGACGCCCTGGCCTACATGTCGCCATCTGTGTGTCCATCCCTGTGTCCCTGTCTACTGAGTCTTTGCCCCCATGCCCACCCCCACACTTTTCTCTCCCCTCCCAGTTTCTCCCTGCCCCCGGCAGAAAGGCAAGCAAGCACATTTGGGACTGCCTACCTGACAGGGAGCCTGCACTTGCCATCAATAATCAAGGCTCGTGTGCATTGGCTTTATTATTCATAATTTTGCCTTCACAGTGGGCTTCAAAGCCTTGCAAATTACTGTGACTCACGGGAATGGGGGGAAAGATGGCGTTATTGTCTCAGAACAGGGGACAACAGCAGCCTTCAATTCACCTCTTTCTAACATGCACCAACACAGACTGAGCTACACTGAGAAGGCATTGCCTCCGCAGTGAGTAGCTGGCTACCTCTCAAGCCCTCTGGGTGTGGCCAGTCACCAGGGATGCCAGCTCGCTGCTGGGGACAGCCCGGACTTGAGTAAGTTCGCAGCTGTGGAAACTTCGCAGCTGTGTCCAGAAAGGACTTGGTTTCCTTGCGCTTACCTGAAAACTGGCAACTCTCAGGGTCCTAAGGAAACACTCCAGCCCTGCTGAGCAAAGGGAGACCTGTGGGCCACTGTCCCCCAGTGAGTCTCAATGCAGATCTCGCACATGGAAATAAAGAGTGCAAGCCCAGATGTGGCTGGGGACAAGCACACCTCTGTGCCATGTCTGCAGCTAAGCAAGTTTAAGTCGACTCGCATCTAGAGCCTGCTGACCCTGCCTTGCACAGCCAGCAGGACCCTGTGACCTGTGTCCTTCCCCCCACAGCATCTTCACAGGGCAGCGGCAGAGGACAGCTGGGCGGCAATGCTGCTCTGTGCCTCGGAGGAAGACCACGGCCTTGCCTCCTGCGCTGCCCATTCCCCCGTTCTCTCCCCCAAAGGCAGCAATGATAACTCTGTCTTTGACCCACTTACGGTAGTTCATGAACAGATCCACATGGAGGCACTGCCTTCAGTAGGATATGCTAATTCTAAGACTTCCCTGACACCTCATGGAAGAAAACAGTGCACCATCCATCACCACAAAACCAGACAGGGGCAGGTGTAGCTCCAGAGTCGGGCTCTGTCCTTTATGCAGGGCATATCTCTGGGTGGGTTTCTTCATGCCCCAGGCCTCAGTCTTATCTGCACAGTGGCAGTAATAGGCAGGGGATGGCACCTGCCCCAAGGGCCCTTGGGAGAGAGACCTGGCACTCAGCAGGGACACTGTTCCTCTCCCGCACCACGGCTACACACAGATGACACACATGCTAAGTTGGAAATGCACACCCAGCTCAGCCTCACTGCACACAGTGGCACTTGGAGCTGTTTCTGCGACCCTGGTGTGGACAGCCGGCTGTGCTCGTCGTGGCAGAGAATCAGGCTGCTCAACACTCACTGGGAAAGGATACACATGCCACATTCCAAGGACAGGCTCTGTCAAACAGGAATTCCGGTAGCCAGATGCAGTCAAAACACCCTAATGGAAGCACCGGAAGTCAGGGACCACCTGCACCCACTTGCTCTAGGCTACACAGTGCTCAGCACACCCCTCACCCTCACACAGTAGGAGCAACGCTCAGCCTGCAGGATGCTTACTTCTGTGAGGCCCCTGAGTCAGCAGACAGCACAGAGCACGGGCTCTCAGGCAGACAAGAATGGGATTTGGGGGCTGACACTGGGGTGCAGTGGATTAAGCCACAGCCTGTGAAGCCAGCATCCTATAGCAGACCACTGGCTCCAGTCCTGGCTGTGCCTTTCCAATCCAGTTCCCTGATAAAGTAGCAGCAGACACTGGCCTACATACATGGGAGATCTGGATAAGCGTTCCAGGCTCCTGGCTTTGGCCAGCCATTGTCATCTTTGGGAAGTTCACTGATGAATGGAAGGTCAGTATTTCTCGGTCTTTCTCCCTCTGTAACTCTGCATTTCAAAGAAACAAATAAACCTTTCTAAGAAATGAGATTTTTCTGCTCTTCCTGCACACCCGACACACACACGCGACTAAAATGTAGGCGAGGAATTGTACAAGTGAGCAATACATTTCCCTTGAGTATGTAGTGAATTAATTCTCAGGCACTGGGAGAGAAACTGCAGGCAGTCGCTCCGATTAGGCTGCAACTCCCACTGGTGTGTGTGAGGGCGGAGAGTGTGGTGGGCGGGGTTGGGCTGGGATGCAGCATCCATTGGTTTGCCTAAGAGATGGGGCTGAAGACAGAACTGATCCAACAACTGCAACTACCAGTGTGTGTAGACTGAGTGGGTTGTCGGTTTGAGCCGGACTCCACACTGGCTGGTGTACAAAGGAGTCAGGTCTGGGATCACCTCGATGAGGTTTTCTTGAGGACCCCCGCAACTGGACCCCTGGACTCTGACCTCCAGCCATGGTGCAAATCACAGCATCTGTGGTCTGACTGTGGAATGCATGTGTCTGGACGTGCTGAGCATTCTCTCTCTCCCCACAGCTAGGATGCACAGTAAGGAAGAGGCCATGTCAGGGCCATGGGAAAGAAGGTTCCAGGTAGAGAAAAGCACAGAAGAACCCTGGGCTGGAAGGCAGGTCAGGTGCACAGATGGGGTACAGTAAGTGGGCCTCCTGCAAGGACAAGGCCTGCGGGAGTCCCCAGGATGGGAGCAACAGTGACAACTATCATGGCTTCCTTAGGACCTGTGAGGATGCTGGAAGGCAACCCCAGCTGCTCTATAAACAGCCAAGGGCAAGAGTGGACCCTCCCTGAGCCCAGCAGACAGAGCCCCATGCTGGGGTGGCGATGGGTGGACACGTGAGAGCTAAACGGGAGGCTAAGTGACTGACAGGTATCACGGAGGACACAGAGGTTTTGGGGTGCTCTTGGCTAAACTAAGCCTGTGTAAACACGTACAGTTGGAAGACAGTGACATCCCTAACCACGGGTGTGGCTCTTCAATAACACGGTACAAGGAGGAGAACTGGCATCTCTCACTCAGACCTCGACTGAGTGTGTTGCAAACACTCAAAACCATCTCCCTGGGTTACTGTGCAATGTCCAGGGCACTGCCTCACATCCAAAGGGGATCCTTCCACCTCACCAAAGCCCTGCTCCCCACCAGGCCCTATCAACCACTCTCCTCGTCTCAAAGTCTCTGAAATCAGCTCTTCAGTCTCATAACAGACAGCACGCACTGCTAAAAATAACCATCTATTTGTACTTGGGCTGTAACTGATAGAAGGAAGAAAATAGCTTTTCTTGACCTGCCTAGAGGTCCTACAACTCTTCTAGACCAGTTGATTTAAGTGACAAAAATATCAGGCACATAATCAGCGGTTTTAAATATGACAAGACTGATAACTCCAGACTGCCACACCACACAACAGCTCCAACGGCCGGATAGATTTCCAACATCAAACATTATAGTCTCAAGGTTAAGGGCTTTGTGGCAATAACCCAATTGAGGGAAAATAGTCTCTCAGAGCTGACCTTCTTGCCAACAAACCACTCCATGACATGATAAAAGAAACAGAAAAAGGTTTAAAAGTGACTGTGGCTGCCCCACCATCTGTCCCCAGTACGCCGCCAAGCCCTTGGATTCCCAAGCACCCCAGCTTTCCCTCTTATTTTTAATGATGAGACACACATTGCTTTTTCAAATTGCTCAACATCACTACAGCTTAAAAACGTCCCGGCTCTGATTTCAGCTGAAACTTGAGTGTCATTGAATTAAATCAAAAGGGTTTTATCTATTTCTTAATTCATCCCAGGATGTACTGATGGGTGGAGCATCAGAATTTTTGTTTAATTAAAAATCCAGGACCCCCTCTTGCAGTGCTCCCGACTGGGTGAAAGGGACGCTGCCAAATGCTGCCTGAAGCTCAGAAGGGAAGGCTTCACCTCCTGACATTTCTGCATCACACTCCTACAAAACAGACATAGTGGTGATGGGTGACAGTGACCCCCAAGGCCCTTGTAGGATCTGTACTGTAAGTAAGGACCTTTTGAAGCACTTCTGCCAAAGAATGTGAAAGTAATTAAAACCAAGAAATTGTCACGGACACTGGGGCTTCCCAAGTCACTCATTCTCACCTTAGACACCCAGGGCTAGAGTCAGAATGAGAGGGGAACAAACAGGAGGGGGCACACTGGGCAACCCTAGGATACAACCCCCCGACCCCGCTTGCTATAGTGATTGCCCTCATCCGTATAAATAAGGACCCTTGGAGACCCCCTCACTCTCACCACCATGTATTATTAATGAGCCAGAAGTGGGTCCTCACCAGACCCTGCATCTGTCTCAACCTCACCACGGCCAGCGTGCAGAACCGTGACAAGCACAGCTGTGCTGCTCACCGTCTATCTGGTACTGCCACCTGGCTGGACAGATGATGGGGGCGCGGGGCGGGAAGGGGTGCCTGTGCTGCTCGTTGTCCGCCTGGTACCGCCACCTGGCTGGACTGACAGATGACGGGGGCAGGGGCAGAGGAGTGCTCAGCCACCACATCACCGTGCACCTCAGATCTCTGCATGCTGCCCTCCTGACACTGGATGCCCACTTCATGTTGGGGCTCAAGGTTTGGGAATGTGGGGTGTCTTCGTTCTCCCCAGGGGCTATGGTGCTTCTGGAAGGGCCCCTTGACACTGCTCTGCCTCACACCGCCCCAGTCATGTCCTTTGCCTGATTCCTAGACCCCACCCCACAGCCTGGGTCCAATGTCCTGCTACTTAGGAAGCCACTCACTTCAAAACTGCCCATCTCCACACATGGCCAGCACTGTGGTCTACAAATGGACACAGGCATCTCATGGCTCCCCAGACCGTGCTCAGCTGCCTGCCTCTGCCCCCACCTCCCATGCCCGCTCCTTCCACGTGAGAATGCTTTCCCAGAACCCCACAAATGCCTCCTGCCCCTGGTATACTCATCTCACGCACCCTGTCATGGCTCTCACTGCCACAGTATATTGCTCAGCGGGGCTAATGACGTCTGCTTTTGCTACTCATACCATGGGATATGCAAAGAAACATTTCTCAAGGCACACTTGCTCCTTAGTTGAGCTGTTGAGTGCTTAGTTGAGTGCTGGCATCTGTTCTCTGGGCCACAAACAGTGCAGAGGATTTCTCTGAAGTAGAGCCAGCCTCACCCACCTTGGTCCTCCCAGACCATTCTGGCGCCTCCCTTTAATGGAGGACTATAAGCCATTAGCAGTTCCCGCCACGGTGTGATGGACGGCAGGAGCAGCTCCCACAGGCTGAGTCTCAGATCTGGTGGCTTCTGAGGGGCCAGGATCTGCTGGCATTAAAGGCGGTGCAGGCATGGCAGGCTGCAGGAGGCACAGCCCCTCGCCAGCAGGCTGCAGCAAGCAGGCTGGCAGCTCTCGGCAGGCGCGCTCCCCCTGCCGGCTCTCCTCCCCAGCAGTGGACAAAGAGCAGCCTGCGTGGTTTCTGAACATCAAGCATCCACTTGGATGACATGGGCAACCTGCTACACCCGGCATTCTAGTTCAAGTGTGAGCCTCTGCATCTGGTGGGGGCAAGGGGCAGAGTGGGCTCAGCAGGTGTCCAATCATGCAAGGCCAGCAGTGTGGTCAAACACCTCTGGGCTTGTGGGGCCTTGGGAGATGTCAGCTTCAGCCCAGGGCCTTTGAGGATCAACAGAGGACACACCGCTTCCCTCAGCACTGACCTCTCGGGTGTCCCTCAAGATCTGAAAGAAGCCCGGGAGGAAAAGGTGCATCAGGGCAACGACACGAGCTAAGGGCCACGGGTGTTAGTGCAACACTTAAGATGCTGCTCAGGCACCCAGCACAATGGCTCAATTGGCTAATACTCCACTTCCCATACAGGTGCCAGCTCATGTCCCAGCTGTTTCACTTCCCATCCAGCTCCCTGCCTTTGGCCTGGGAAAGCAGTGGAGGATGGCCTAAAGCCTTGGGACCCTGTATCCGTGCGGGAGAACCAGAAGCTCCTGGCTGCCAGCTTTGGATTGGCTCAGTTCTGGCCATTGTGGCCATCTGGGAAAGCAACCAGCAGATGAAAGAGCTCTGTCTCTTCTCTCCGTAAATCTGCCTTTCCCATAAAAATGAATGCATCTTAGAAAAAAAAATGCTTCTTGGGATGCTTGCGCCCCGTATCTGAGCACACAGTTCAAGCTCTGATCCTGCTTCTGCTCCAGCCCTCTGCTCATGTGCACTGCTGGAAGCTGAGGTGCTGGGTCCCTGCTCTCCATGTGGGAACTGTGGCAAACAGGCCCAGCATTTCCTTGAAGAGAGAGCAAGTCAACAAAGCCCCTTGCTCTGTGACAAAGCTCTGACACGGACTGGCCCTGCTAGGTTTGTACGGCAAACTGGAAGCTAACTGGACAAGATTCCATTGACCTCCTGAGTCATTCTGAAAAATGGGAAAAAGGAAAGCCCTGAGCAGGGCTGAGCAAGCTCTGGGCAGAGGGACAGCTCCCCATGGCCACCTTCAGCCCCCTGCCCCTCCCAGAGCCAGCGGCCACATCCAATCCCATCTCAGGAGAAAGCAGAGGCAAAGATGAAAGCAGCAAACTCAGTGGCAATATGCCTTGAAGAGAGCGGGACTGGCAGGTGCCAAACCTGCAGGTCTGGTGCAGAAGTCCACCTGCCCATCCCTGGAGCCACTCTCCTTTGAGGGACTGAGGAGGCAGAGACAAAGCCTACCCTGGACTCCTGCCTAGCCCTCCAATGCTGGAGGCAGACACCTGGTCTACTCGGTGAGTGGCTTCCTCAGGCACCTGGCGAGGAGGGCAGGAACGGACTGGAAGAGCCATGGAAGCAATGGAATGGAGTTAAGAACAGGTCTGGGAAAGAACAGAAGTGTGAGAAGCAGCAGAATAGCCGGAGAGGGGGAACAGAGCACAGAGCAGGGCAGCAGTGAAAAAGGGGGACCTGCTCCCGGTTGTCACCACGCTGCCTTCCCTCCTGAGCCCTCAGTGAAGGCAGGGGCACGAGCAGGCACCTGGGGTGCCCCCCCCCCGTTGCAGGGTGCCAGGTCAGGTCCCTGGGGGAGGGGCACGAACCCCAGCACACAGGATCCAGCCGGCTGAAGGAGCCCTACACGTGGCTTGGTGGCCAGCAGAGGTGGCTATGAGGCATCAGCTCCTGGGTGGGCGTTCAGCACAGCAGCTAAGCCGTTGTCTGGGACACTCAGATTCCAGATCAGAGTGTCCGGGTTCCCATCCCAGCCCTGCTCCCGATTCCAGCTTCCTCCTCATGTGCACCCTGGAAGGCAACAAGGAAGGAGTGGCTCAGTGGCTGGATTCCTGCCACCCACATGGGCAAAAACTCGCACTGAGGTCTCAGCTCCTGGCTTGTGCCCTGTTCAGCCCCAGCCCCTGTGGGCACTGGAGACCAAGCCAGCAGGTGAGCATTCTGTGTGTGTGTGTGTGTGTCTTTCTTTCCCTCAATTTAATGAATTACCTAAAAAGACATCTGCCATGGTTTGAGTCTTTGTTCCTTCACACTTAGGAGTTTGTTCATCAGAGACTTAGGGCAGGGCCCAGAGCAGTAGCCTAGCTAGCATGCACTGGGATCCCATATGTGCACTGCTTTGTATCCCAGCTGCTCCACTTCCCTTCTGGCTCCCTGCTTATGGCCTGGGACGGCAATGGAGGACGGCAAAAGCCTTGGGACCCCGCACCCACACGGAAGACCTGGAAGTGTCTGGCTTCCTGGTTCCTGGCTTCAGATCAGCTCAGGTCCTGCAGGGGACTGGGATTTAAGATGAGATCCAACGGGAAGCAGACCATGGAGTCAAACAGGAAATGCCCATAGCCTTGACCGCTGTCGGGGAAGGGAGATGAGGGAGAAGGGAAGGGAGCAGACAAGACTCCAAGGCTAGAGTTTCAGGCTCGAGTACCAGAGGCCGAGTTGGGAAAGTTGGCCAGGCCTGGGTGTGTCCACAGGTGTGCTGGTCTGTTAGGTTTCTGAAAGAAGGAGGGATAGGAGAAGTCTGTTTTGGCCAGGTGACATGCATGAGGCATCCCAAGGTGCATGGGAAATAAGCCACTGGGCCAGCACAATGCTCAGGTGAGAGGCAAGGAAGTAAACGGAGCTCAGATGAGACACCTGAGCGAGAGAGCAGAATAAAGAAGGCTGCTGGCAGAAGGTCTGAGGACGCCTGCCTCAACAGACAGTGGCCTGGCCAGGAGGGGAGGGACACTGGCGATCTGCAGCACCCATCTGTCTCTGTGAGGCTTTCCTGGAAAGCAGGCTCCCAGCAGTGCACGGCTGCCTTCCCTGTAACGGCACTGTCCAGTTATCCCAACAAAGGCCGTGCAACCCATAGTTCTGAAATAAGGACCGTGTGACTCTGCCCACAAACAAGGTGCAGGGCCTCGCAGAGCACTCCAGCTTCCAGATCCCAGAATCTCGCCCGTCTCCCAGGACAAGTGGAAACATGTCTACAGCGACACGCGCAAATCCACGCCGCCCGGAGGCTGCTGGGCTGCAGCGGAAGAGCATGCTCCCGGTGTTCAAGATGCAACCTACAGCTCTGCTCCTGTTCTTGCTGCACCTGCTCTGTGATACAACTGCTAAAGTCAGTTTGTAAATAGAAACGGCACCCGCGTCGCCGGCTACTGCTTGCCCCGCAGCAGTGCCGTGTGGAAGCAAGCAGGTCTGCTCCCCCAGCTCTCTGTGGTCTTCCTAAGACCTCATCCAACCAGAGGCAAGTGTGGGCCCAAGAGCAACTATGTGCAAAAGCCTCAGCCATCAGCAACCACTTTCGGGAGAAGGGACAGAAAGGTACAGCATCCTCTTGCCTACCCACCCACCCCCCACCCGGCCCTGGCCCTCAGAGCTGCTCGGCTCCAGTAATCCATCAGGAAAGAGCAGCCAATCACATTCCACGTTCAAGTGTTGCCTAGGCAACTAAAAATCTAGCCATAGAAACAGGCCATAGACAGTGGAAAGAAACACAGGGATGAAGATGGGAGTGCCAATGGGAGAGTGACCCAGAATCCCCTGCGACATTACCCCTGCCTGCTCACAGCTGATCAATATTTGAGTCCCCAGTGTTCACATTCGACCCCTCTCCCCCAAAGCACATGAGTCCCAGGGCCCCCGTAAGAAGCACTGGCCCACCCCTTAGATGACTGGCAGCTCCCCTCACAGGGCCTCAGAATGCGCCTGTCTTCAGCACCCCTCACAGAGTCCCCAGGTTAAGTCTCACTGCAGAGGTACAATTCTAGAAGGCCAGAAGTGCTCTAAACTAGACAGCGAGCCATTGGCAGCACCGGAGACCTCCGAGAATGCTGACGACAGGGCAACGCAGCTTGGTGAGGATCTGTGAAGCACAAGTCCCCAGTCCATTCTTCAGATAACTTTGCAGCTTGTCCAGCTTTGGGGTGGGCGGGACTCTGCTCCTATTCTCCAACAATAACAGCCAAAGTGAAAACTACTTCCAGTAACTCAGAAGCTGCCTGCAGCCTGCCTCAAGAATGCATCATTTGAGCTCAGTGCCTTGGCCAAGTGGAGCCTCAAAAAACCAGCCCTTTTTGAAGGACCAAAGGGAGGTCCCAGCTAGTGTGCCTGAAGCCCCTCCTGGCCTTTGAGCAACTGGGATGGAGGTTGGCAGTTTCCAAGTACAGAGCAGAAAAATCTCTCCTTTCGCAGGTGTCTGGCGCCATACCCTCCTCTGAGTCTTTGTGGCATCTCACTTCTGAAACAGCCTGCAGCTGGGCAAGACCAGAATCACTAGACCCTGACCACAGCTGTCAGGCTGGAGCAAAGACAGAGCCTGGAACCACACAGGCAACGGATTGGCCGGCAGGTGGCCGGAGCACTCCAGGCTGTCCCAAGCACTCTCTTGTCCTGGCAACTTTCTCGGCCACCTCTTTTCCCACCTGCTTTTCACAATCCAGCCCAACCTCTCCAATTTCCCCTAAAGTAGCTCCCAGAGTGGTCCTCTCTCGGCCAGTGGCCTGTCCTCTGTGGTCAGCAGGGCATAAAACATCCACTCAGGCTGCTGTCGTCTCACCCCTTCCCCAGGCCCCCAGCAATCGCCACAGCCTGCTGCTGCTTTGCCTCTCATCTTGTCTCCGTCCATGGGCCCCTCCAGTCTGACCCTCCACCTGCACGCTGAACTGTTGCCACATTTGTGGCTTGAGTTTTGGAGCCAAGACCTATGTTAGCCTGGGAGGGTTCTGCCAACAAAGTAACTGTGTCCATTCTTGGTATGGGTGGCTGGGGTGGCGGATCTGGAGAGAGCTAGGGAGGTTCCTGGAATGGGGTCCCCACGGACACGCAGTATTTAACGCTGCTCCACAGAGCAGAAGTGGAGCCAGCAGGGCAACCATGGAAGGCAGGGAAGAATGGCAGCGCTCATGGGTGAGTGGGGCACCCAGGCACTGCCTGGCTCTCTATCTGCCGCTCATGCCCTCTGAGAAAGAAGCGAGCTCTCCTCCTTGCTGCTCATTTTCTAGTTGGAAATGGCACCTGAGACCACCAAGACTTCCCTCCCAGACAGGAAGATAGGCCTAGGCCAGCCGGAGGACTTCCTGTATTATTTGGAGAGGTGGAATTATATATAGAGGGAGGTCTCCATCCACGGGTTCACAGTGGCCCAGTTACTTGAGCCATCCCTTGCTGCTCTTCCTGCCCTTAGCAGGGAGCTGGATTAGAAGCGGACTGGCTGAGACACAAATCAGTGCCCACACGAGATATTGGCCTCACGGGGAGTGGCTTTGCCTGCCACACCATGATTACAGAGCCACGGTTTTCCAAGGAACCAGATGGCAAGGAGACACACTGGCTTGGAGCTTCTCAAACGCTGCTGTGCCAAGGTCACAGACAACTCTACAAGCCAGGGATAGGACCCAGAGGCCCCGGTAGGTCCAATGGGCCCAGGAGTCCACATGTCCAAGTCCCGAGGAGAAGCAGAGGCTGTGCTGCTTGGCCTGTGGCTCTTGCTGGGAGTAGCCAGGGATCGGTCCCACCCCTGCTCCCACTTGTCTTCTTGCTCCTCCCATCCCTTCCTTGCCAATTCACCACACTCCCATGTAAAAGGAAGCTGTCTGCTTCCTTCACACCTGAAATCTAAAGGAAGGAAGTTGTGGAAATGGAAAATTCAAATCCTCCATTGCAGTTTCATTCCTACACAGTGGGCCTTTTACTTAAGCCAACCTCTCCTAAAAAGGCACGGGAGAACAAGGAACACAGGCTCTGGAATCCCGGTGTCAGGGGCTGCAGCTCCAGGCAGGTGAGCGCCCAAGGCCCGGACAGCATCCCCCTGCCAAGGCTGTGCACGTCCCTGCCTCGGCCCCCTCCGCTCTCTCCTGTATCACTCGGGTGTGCATCCTCCGGTGCCGGCCAGCACACACCATCATGAAGGACTAGCGCCTGGGCACAAGGGCCACTCTCCTGACACATGTTCTCAACTTCTGGAAGAGAGCACATCTGGAGGGAAGAGCAAGACTGGCCATCCCCAGCACAGGTACAGAGAGCAAAGGTAAGCTGTGATGAATGGCACGGCCCAAACGTTTCCGCTCTCCACTTTCTCCAGTACCCAGAGGTTAGGGGCTGGACGGTGGGATTTCCTGTGAGTAAAGATGCCATTTTAAAGAGATTTAGAGACCCTGCAGAGGCAGCAGTTCATGGAAGAGAAGATTGGGGCTGGTGCACATGGACCAACTCAAGAGAAGCTACTTGATAAGCACTTCACCGAAGTGTCTCTATTCAGCCCCAAGCCGCAGTTAAACACCACTGCCCCTGCACAGTGACCTGCCTCCGGACACTGCATCCCGAAAGGCAACATCTCATTAACATCTCATTAGTGTCCACTTTCCCCAACTCGGCCTCCCTCACTCGGCAGAATTCTACTCATTAGCTCACTGGACAGGAGGGCTGGGCTGTTCGAGACTGGTGAACCTGGTTTCCGAGGACCAGGCAGTGGGTTTTCCCAAACGGACAAACTACCCTGTCCAGCGTGAGCCAGGACAGCAGGCAAGCTCAAGCCAATGGCTAATTAAGTGTCCTCCACTTGAAAACTTGTTCACAATGAGCTCCTGTGGATCTTTTCTGCTGAGGCCTGAGGCTCGCAAAGCAACACACACACACACACACACACACACACACACACACACACACACACACACACATCATTCTGCACACCGAGTCCTGCTACATGCGAATCAGACACAGGGCAGGTCCAGGGTACCAGTCACAAAACCTGTAAAGAAAAACCCTCAAATGTAAGGGCTTCCTTCCTTTGAACACTTTCTTCAGCTGGGGGAACAAACACTGCGATGGATGGACACACACCTGCTCCCAAGGAAGATTCCCTGGGAAAAGGCAGAGCCTGTGATCCATGACCTGCAGGGGCCGGGGCCTCCCCAAGGCCCCCCACCACATCAGCCAGGAGGCCCCACCCCACTATAACACACAGACCAATCCCGGCAATATTTCAACGCCCCCACCCCAGACACACTCATTCTTCTCTCTTTGGAAAAGGGGAGCAGACCTCAGCGTGGACTTGGAGGTCCACTCTGGACGCGGACCTGCCCTGCTCACATGTGAGCCAGCAGGCCGACCTAGGCAGCCAGCCCTCCCCCTCCCCCATCCTCCAAAGCAACCTGGAGGGGGGTGGGGCGCCGGAGGAGACCGGAACAGAAAAGGCGGGGCTCAGCAACACTCGCTGGGGACCACGGCCGCTTCCAGTCACATTGGCTCTGGGATTTAGCCAGAAGATCGGGTTCCTGGATGGACGCATCGTCAGATTGCCACGACCAATGGCCGGCTTGCCCTGCTGCCTTGACTAATAATAGGCAGCGGCCTTGTCCTCCAACACACACCGCACCAGGAGGACAGCAGACCACGCTCAGGCTCAGTGGCCTGGATGCCCCCCACCCCACGCTGTGAGCTCCAAACCATGCGGCCAGCCACAGGAGCGCTGCCCTTTACGCACCGGTCAGGTCTGGGGGGCCGGGGCTGCCGCATTCAGGGGTTCCTCTTAGGAGGAGGCCGTGGCTGCCGCCCGCTGTCCCCTAGCAGAAAATATCGCCACAGCAGGCAGGGGGGCAGACACAAGACGCCAATGGCCCAGGCCACCCCCTCCACACCATGTGCCCCACTGCCCTACAACCCACGTGGAATCCGGCGGTCATTTCTACTGCCAGCAGCGTCCTGGGGCTGCCAGGTGCTCGCCCCAGACAGGGCATGAGATGTGAGGCGGGGCAGCCACCACCGAGGAAGCCCGGTGAGGGTGCTGGGAACTCCTGGCGGGCCTGGGCTCCAGGCAGCACAGGCCCAGAAAACCCTAACAAAGCCCCAAGCGCGCCTCCTCCTCCAGGGCGCGGATAGGCGTCCAGGCGGAGCACTTACATGGCCTCGGAAACCTCCAGGTTCAGGTCGCTGGCTGGGACTGGCTGCAGAGACTGAGACCCTCCCATCCTCGCTGCGCCCTGGCGTGCAGGCTAGCCGCGAGATTCCTCCAGCTGGGAGCCCGCGGCGGGCCGGCCGCTGGCCGGGGCTGCTGCACTGCAGAGGGGCACAGCCGCGGGCATCCGTGGCGGTGGCGGTGGTGGCGGCTGCGGCGGAGCGAGCGGCGGCCGGCGGCCCGAGCCCGGCCCGAGGGGCGAGCGCCGCGGGAGGGTGCACGCCGAGGCGCCCGCGCGCGCTTCCGAGGAGCCGGGGCGGGTGTGCGCGCTCCAGAGAGGTGGCAGCAGCACAGTGCCAGCGGATCTGCTCCCGCGAAGCCCCCGGCAGCCCGGCTCCTGTATGTGTGTGACACGATGACGTCACCCAGCAGGCCCCGAAGCGGGCACCTCCACAAAGCTCCGGAAACGGGCGGGAGCAAGGGCAGGGGCGCGGAGACGGCCTAGGAGGAAGGGTGTGTGTGGTGGGGGTGGTCTCAGAGGGTGGAGGTCTCCTCCATGGCTCCTCCTCCCCTCCTCACCCCATAAGGAGGGAAATGGTCTCTCCCCGCACAGTGCCGGGGACTGTCTGGGGGAACAGGTACCAGGTTGCAGTAGAAACCCAGAAGCCAAGACGTGAGACCCACAACCGGCCCGGAGATCCCGGGGCCTCCGTTCCCGGCTCGTGCCGCCCAGCCAGCCCTGGCCTGGCCTGCCTCCAAGGACAGCACCTTCTGTATACACACTGCTGGGGTCCAGCAGGCAGAGGAGCAGGAGGCTCAGGGAAGGGGTGAGGGGAGCGGCCAGCAACTTGACATGGCACGCTAAACTTCCACCTGCGGTGCCAGCATCCCTTGCGGGCTTCAGTTTGAATCCTCACTGCTCTGCTCCCTGCCAATGTGCCTGGGAAAGGTGCAAAGAATGGCTTAAGTACCTGGGCTCCTGCACCCATGTGGGAGACATGGAGGAAGTCCCAGGCTCCTAGCTTTGCATCAGCTCAGCTTTGGCCATTACTGCCATTTGGGGAATGAGCCAGCTGATGAAAGATCTCTCTCTCTCTCCTCCTCTATGTTAATATGCCTTTAAAATCCTATAAATAAATAAATACAATAAATAACTAAATACAATAAATAAATAAAATAGAGGGCCTGGAGCAGTGGCCTAGTGGCTAAAGTCCTGGCCAAAGTCCTCACCTTGCATGTGCCGGGATCCCATATGGGTGCCTGGCGGCTCCACTTCCCATCCAGCTCCCTGCTTCTGGCCTGGGAAAGCAGTTGAGGACGGCCCAAAGCTTTGGGACCCTGCACACACGTGGGCTAGCCGGAGCAAGTTCCTGGCTCCTGGCTTCGGATTGGCGCAGCATCGGCCATTGTGGTCATTTGGGGAGTGAATCATCAGACGGAAGATCGTCCTCTCTGGCTCTCCTCCTCTCTGGATATCTGACTTTGTAACTAAACTAAATAAATAAATCTTTAAAAATAAATAAATTAAATTTAAAAAATGGCCCCGACGGCGTGGCCTAGTGGCTAAAGTCCTTGCCATGAACGCGCTGGGATCCGATATGGACGCTGGTTCTAATCCCAGCAGCTCCACTTCCTATCAAGCTTTCTCTCTATCTCTCCAGCTCTCTGCATACCTGACTTTGTAATAAAAATAAATAAATAAATAAATAGAAAACCCATGGCACGGGTCGCGAGCTGGGTCTCAGCAGTGGACAGTGCACAGTGCTCCAGGGGGAGGCCCAGAGCTGAGACAAGAGCTTCTAGGCGCACAGCAACTCCTCCCTGGTGCCCTGACACCCCTACCGCTGGGACTCCCAGCCTGGCTCCCTGACTGGGCAGCTAGCGGGATCCCAATCTGTGGCCTTGGGGCCCTGGGAAGCAGTCTGTCCCCCTCTGAGCTCTCAGTACAGACTGACAGCAGAGTTTAAACACAATCACTGCTGGGTAAGCTGACAGCACTTGACATTTTCCCAGCATGCACGCTCCCCCCCCCCCCCCCGAGCAGAAAGCCTCAAATACATTGAAGCTGTGGCCCAAAGGAAAACAAGTTGAAAGTAGCCGAAAATTTCCTGCAGACACATGATGTTGGGCCAAGGCTGTTGGGACGGGCACCTTGGGAACTGCCACTCATGGCATCAGAAGAGGGCCAGGGGGTGCCCGTGGGCTGCTTTCCCTCTGCTCCTGTTGGATGTCACCGGCAAACAAATGCCAGGCCAGCGACACTGCCCCCCGGGGTGTGACAACATGACATTTCCAGGAAACAGCAAGAAGGTTTCCTTTCCCTTTCACACAAAAATGGTCCACGATGATGTCCATCTCGCAGGGACGGCAACTGCCTGGCGTGGCCTGAGGACACTCGTCCCAGCGAGACCTCCTGGGGGGTGCTGCCACTCACTGCCAGTACTGCCTGTCGCTGGCAAGCCTGGCAACCTGTCCATCCCATTATCAGTCCCAGAACCCCGGGAGTGGAGGTGGGGTGGATATACGTGTATTTCAAAATATACCTATTTGTTAGAAAGGAAAAGTTTGAGAGCGAGCTAGGGAGGCACTAAGAGAGATCTCCAGCTACTGGTACACTCCCCAGGTGGCCACGACTGAAACCAAGACCAGAAACTCCAGCCAAGTCTCCCACATGGGCGTGGGGGTCCAGGCACTTGGACCACGTGCTGCGGCTCTCCCAGAGCTGGGTTGGAAGGGGAGCAGCAGGGACACAAACTAGCACCCACGCGGGATGCGAACATCACAGGAAGCGTAATCTGGGCCCTGGGGTCTGCTTCTTCATCTGAAAACAGACTGCTTGGGGCTGGCCCTGTGGAATACTGGGTTAAACTGCTGCCTGCAAGGCCAGCATCCCATATGGATGCTGGTTCGAGTCCAAGTTGCTCCTTTCTGTTAATATTCTGGGAAAGCAGCAGAGGATTGGCTCAAGCCCTTGGGCCCCTGCATCCTTGTGGAAGATCTGAAGAAGGTCCTGGCTCTGGTCTGGCCCAGCCCTATCGTTGCAGCCAGTTGGGGAGTGACTCATCGAATAGAAGACTTTCTATCACAACTCCCCTACCTCCCACCACAATAACTGCCTTTCCAAATAAATAAAATAAACCTTAAAAAAAAAAAAAAAAGAATTTCTTGGACTCTACTTGCAGAAGACGAAAAGGGGTCCAAGCAATCCCACTAGGTGGCGCTAAAAGCACTAACCTGGACTGTCCCCGGTTCAAGGCAAGCGGCCCTCCCCCTGGACACCCAGGCTCAGCACCAGGGAAGCACATGGGGAAAATGGAGGATCCACTGTGAGAACGTCTCTGCCAACTAGGGCAGTGACACATGCCCTAGCGGGTATCCCCATCTCACAGTGTTGGTAAACAGAGAGCCAGGGGACGAGCAAAAGGGCTCTGGACACCAGCGACGCAGAAGCTGAGGCCGCTGAAACCCGCCTGCTTTACTGCTTCGTGGGACTTCTGACTTTCCCGTATTTAGTGTATGCACAGTTGAAAACAAATCTGCTTATCTAGAAGTTCTGCCAGTGGAACACGGAGAGCTGGAGAAAGAGAGGGAGAAAGCTCAGGGTGGGGGAGAACTGGTCCCTGCAGGGGGCTGCTGGGAGGACGGTCCCCTCATCACCACAGGGTTCGCACCTTTGCAAGAACAGAAAGAGACTTGCAACCTCTCTCTGTGCCGACAGGCTGCCAAAGGTGACACCACTTGCAGACCAGGAAAGGGGCTCAAACCAAGGCCCAGCACAATACAGAGACCCTGATGTCAGCCCTGTGGCCTCCAGGACAATGACAGGCCCGTGGCAGGGCTCTGTGAAGGACATAAGTGGCAGCAGCTGGCTAGCCAGTCGCTCAGTGCCTTGCTGATTCTAATCTGCAATTGTCATGCACTCAGGCCGGGCCCTGGCCAGAGCTGAGGATGCAGAGAGGGCCCAGCCTCACCAGTTACCTGGGAAACGCACTGGGACGAGGCCATGTCCTCTGCCTACCACCAGCCTGCCAGGCGCAGCTGCCTTTCCACACGTGCCACCTCCCCTCTCTGCCAGCCCCCATGCCCAGTCACACTGCCCTGGCCACTGTGTGAGGGACAGAAGCCACCACAACAGAGCCTTCCCTTTCAGCTCAAACTAGTGATGTCAATGACCCCTGAACATGGGCCAATGAGACCCTGGCCTCAGACAGCCCTGCCACAGGCCTGTGACCACCATGCACGTGTCTCAGGACCCTGGTGGCTAGCTAAGCCTTCACAGATGGCTCCATGGCAACTTCCTGCTCATGTGCCCAAGTCACTCTGGAAACCTGGTAAGGCCAGAAATACACCCTTTGTTTATTTTATTTTTTCTAAGATATATTTATTTGAAAGGAAGCGAGAACAGAAACAGAAGACAGAGATGTTGTATGGCCTAGTTCACTCCCCAAATGAGTGCAGTGGCCAGGGCCGGGCCAGCCGAAGTCAGAGAGGAGCTTCATCTCCACGAGGGCGCTGAGGCCCACGAACTTGAGTCCTCTTGCACTGCTTTCCCTGGCATGTTAGCAGGGAGCAATGCCCCAGCTGTAGGCAATGGCCTAGGTGGCACTGTACCTAGGCAAGTGTTACACTGCTGAGAGAAAATCAACAGCTGGCAGGTAGGCCTGGCTAATGCCAATCTGTGTTAACCATGCCAGTGTGCCAGCATAGTCACCTAGCATAGTCTGGTTTTATTTCTTCTAAAGATATGCGAAAGGGTGCTGGATCTGTGAGTCCCAGGGGCAGGGGTTCGGTGGGGGACCAGATCACCCGGCCTTTTGGAATGCTTGCATGGTAGGTGACAGGTCCATGAGCTCCAGAGGTGAGGGCTCTGGTGGGACCTGGGTCAAGCAGCCTGGGTCAGGCAGCCTGGGTGCCAGTAGTGTTGGTTGAAGCCCACCTGCCACCCAGCGGTGCACTGGTCAGGGCTTGGTGTGTGGGTTTGAAGGGGTCTGGGGGATGACTCGGGTGGGGGCATGCAGGGATGTGAGAGTCCATGTCCAGGATGGGTGATCTGACAATAGAGTGCATGCGTCAGAACAGTGCCTCCTCAGTGGCTTAGACAGAGCAATGGCAGAGGATATGGCAGTCACTGGGGCCTGAGAGGACATCTGGTACCACAGCAGAGGAAGCAGGGCAGAACAAATTGGACAACGATCCCAACCAAGCAATGATAGCGAATATCTGGGCAAATGGAGACCCTAAGGTGGACTATGCAGACAATGGAATTGGAAGGATTTCCTTATCCTTGGATCGGTGATACTGACAGCATTTGAGAACTATGGAGACTACTTAAACAGAACCCTCAGAGCATGTTCCATATCAAAGACCCTGGGCAACATCAGGTGGCCATGCCCCATCCCTGAGTGCTAGGGCAGTTTGGAGGCTGGATGTGGCTTTTCTCTTTATCTCTCCCTTTCCCCCAGATACAGGAAGAAGAAAAAGAAAATTTGGCAACAATGGTCTCACCCACTTTCCCCTAGTTCTTGATCCTTCTCACCCTGATCAACTATGCAAACATCACCAAAAATAATTTTTAAGTAGAGAACAGTGCCCACATGGGATGCCGGCATCACAGGCAGCAGCTTGACCTAATGTACCACAACACTGGCCCTGCACCCATCGTTTCTAAAGCAATCAGCAATTCAACAATCATTAATGCACCTGCTATAGGCCTGGCCTCTAACAGAGATTGGATGAGTTACTTAGTAAACACTGGAAAGATCTGCAAATCTGACAAATCCTTGTAACCAAGAGATAAACTGAGCCACAGCCTAGAGCAGTGAGCATCTGTGACATCTAAAGAAAAATGCAAACCTGAGGGGCTGGCACCGTAGTGCAGGGCTTAGCCATGGTTTGCCACGGCAGCATTGATTGCTCCACTTCTGTTCCAGCTTCCTGCTAACACTCCTGGGAAAACAGATGTTTTCCACTCACATAGAACCAGATGGAATTCCAGATTCCTGGCTTCAACCTGGTCTAGCGGAGGCTGCTGTCGCCATCTGGGGAGTGAACCAGCAGATGGAAGATTTCTCGGTCAAGCCCTCTCTTTCTCTAATAGAATAAATCTTAAAAAGAGAAGGAGGAGAAGAGAAGGAGAGGAAAGAAAAAGAAGAAAGACCCCAGAAGTTCCACCTCTGCCTGCAGGCTCAGAGAAGGCCCGTTGCCATAGCAGCAGGACTCTCCAAATATCATCAAAGGCCCTTGTGCCACCAATGAGCGTGCGCACACCCACCAAGGGAAAGTAGGTCAGGCCATCAGTGACAAGCCCATGTGGAGAACGCCAAGAATGTAAATACAGATGGAGACTGGACTGGGGTGTGTCCTATTTCTTCCAGCCCTTAGGCTTCACCAGCATTCATTGCACCGCTGAGGGGAGCTAGGAGCCTGGGCAAAGCCCAGGAAGCCCACCTGTGGACAGGCAACCTGCTCTGACCACTCACAGCTTGTCCCTGCACTTGTTGCCCTAGGACCCAGCCCATGCGCTGTAAAGCTGTCCCAGTGCTTTCCAAGTGCTTACACAGCACTCAGCATCCCACCTTGCCTAGAATCTAAGCTGGGAAGCTGTGTGGCTGAGCTCAACATCCACAGGTGCACAGGAGCCCAGGACTTCAGAGCAAGCAGTGAACATGAGGTCCCGCTGGGGCTGGGCTTCCTCCACCCACAGAGAGCTGGGGTCCTTTTTCCTGCACTTGGGAGACAGGGTTCATGTCTCCCAGCCTTGCTCTGAGCATACACAAGGTGCCCACCATCTTCAGAACAATGTCCCAGCCCTACTGCTTTGACCCTGTCATTTTTCACATGAGGTAACCTCACATCCAAGGAGGCAAGCCCTCCGTCCACCTGCTCTGTCTCTATTTCTCCATCAAGGCCCAACACCTGGGAGGGGCCTGCTCCATGCCCAGCCACAGTCTTCTTTCCACAGGAGTGATGGTTCAAGTCCCAGCCACTCCGTTTGATTGCAGCTTCCCGCAGATGCACACTGTGGGAGATGGCTCAAGGAGCTGGGTCCCTGCCAAGCACATGGGTGCCCAGACTGAACACTGTGGTCCTGGTTTCAGCTTTGCCCAGGACTGGCTGTCACGCACATTTGAGGAGTGAAGCAGCAGACAGAAGATGTCTTTCTTTGTCTCTTTGTTTCTCTTTCAAACGAAATGAAAATAAACAAACACAAATAAAAGAATTCAGTATATAGTATTTGGTTCTGTAGGGCAGCAAGAGGGCAACGGGGAGGCCAGCACTGTGGCATAGCATGTCAAGCCACCAGCTACGACACTGGCATGTCCTCTAGAATTGACTGATCGAGCTCCCTGCCAATGGCCTGGGAAAGCAGCAGCGGATGGCCCAAGTGCTTGGGCCCCTGCACCCATGGGGCAGATCTGGAAGAAGCTCCTGGCTTCCATCTGGCCCTATCCTGGCCACTGTGGCCACTTCGGGAGTGAACCAGAGGATGTAAGATCTAGCCAAATCTATCTCCACCTTTCAAAGAAAAATAAATAAATAAATCTTTAAAACAAACAAACAAACAAAAGGAGAAAGGGAAGGAGGGAGGGAGTGAAGGGCTGCCAGCCCTGAGATCATGGGCTGCTTGTGACACAGCACATCCCAGAAAGCCACATAGGGCCCCCCAAACCCTCCTTCCTTTACCAAATTAATCTGCACTTGGGAGATGGAAATGCCAAGAGACATTCTTGAGATAACTTGGTAATGAAAGTATTCCCAACTCAAGACAAATGAAATCTGGATGGAAAAGCGGGTATGAGTGCAGAAGGAAAGGCTGGCCTGGAAGAGCAGATTTAGCCATGACTGAGCAGGCTGTAGGTCTAGCCTCAGTTCTCCACAGCCAAAGCAAAGAGGTCCACCACGATCCACGGAGCTCGCCTACAGGATTCATAAATCCTACAGATTGGAAATCAATGTCACTGCATGCTAACACGCTCTCCCAGGTCTCAGCCTGGGGACAGAGGCTGTGTGGTGGACAGCACCACAAGGAATGGCAAGCGGGGGAGTCAGGCCTTGGAGTGACCCCAGGCAAGGAGCCTGGCCAGCAGGAGGAGAACGATGGCTTCACGCAGGACAGCAGACCCTGAACTGTCCACAGAACACGTGTGAATGGGCACCTGCGACTCTCCAGGATTCTCTTGAGTTAAGCATAAACACACAGTTACCCCCACAGTCTACGTTTGGTTCCGTAAAGACAGAATTGCTTTCACAAGTTTTCATGACAAAGTCTCAAACCTTTTCCAAATGCTATTATCCATAAAATTCTGATTCATCTGGTTAATTCTAAGTGGCCCTTCCCAGATATCAATGTTTTTTTTACTATGTATTTGAAATACAGTCTTGCAGAGAGAAGAGGAGATACAGAAAGACTTCCCATTTACTGGTACACTTCCCAGAGGGCTGCAGCAGCCAGGGTAGAGCCATGCCAAAACAAGAAGCTGGAAGCTTCTTCCAGCTCTCCCATGTGGGTGGGTACAGCAGCCCAAATGCTGGGGCCATCTTCTGTTGCTTTCCCAGATACATTAGCAGGGAGCTGGAACAAAAGTGAAGTCATAGGGTCTCCAGTCAACACCTCTAGGGATGCCTGTGCATAGGTGGAGGCTCAACGTGCCTGCCAGAACACCAGCCCAACATCAACAGACCACCGCACTGCTGTGCTGGACTTTTAGATCTGGGTTTAAGGTCACTATCAACAGGGGAGCCCAAGCAGACATGTGACCAGCTGAAACCTCAACCTCCAAGCCCAGGCTCACACTTGTCGTGGAGCTCTCCTCTCAAGGCGGGCACAAGGAGCCGACCAACTACCCTGTGCCAGGTAACTGCCTCCGCCTGGGGTGACGCGTTCATCCAGAGACTGGCACGGTTCCTGTCGGGGAGAGGCTGCCATGTGTGCCACGCACACGGACTATTTCAGCTTGTAAGAGCTCTCACCCAGCACCTGGCTCGGGTGTTGGGGTGCGCCTCCTGTGGCTTCCTCTCAAGTCTGGGCATGCTAGCTTGAGAGGTTACTCTGTCCTTGTAAGGAGGGCATCCAGCTGCAAACAGAGCTAGGAGTTCCCAGCTGTCAAAAGGAACAGTGCAGCTGGCTTCTGACAGCAGACCAGACCAGATGGGAAGGTCGGGAAGGGCCCACCCCACCCACGAAGTGTGGGGGTCCCAGGGAGGGCATCCAAGCCAAAAACTCAGAAACTCCCAATCTCTCCTCTTCGTGTCAAGCACAGACACGGGGTTCCTGGGACTGTCCCTGCCCTGGCTGTCCCACAATGGAGTGCTCTGAGCAGGGAATGCAAATCCCAGCCTACCATTGGAGGAGCTGGGTAAACCAGGTGCTGGGGTGGGGGGGAGGGGGAACTGCCAACTCGGGGCTCTAGGAAGGATCAGAAATCCACACAGGGCCACAGGGCTGTGTCAGCGAGGGGTGTGTGCATGCGTGCGTGTGTCCTAACATGAACTCCTCCGTCCATCACCATGAGACCTGTCTGTAAGCTCCTCTCACTCTGCCTAACAGGCCAAGCAGAGCACCTGAGCATCCGGGCGCTTTCTCCTAAATACTCACACCTGTAGGCGCTGGTTTGTGCTCACGGGGCTAGCCCTCTGCCACAAGGGCTGGCCCAAGTCCTCCTCTTCTGGCTAAGGAAACACTGGGGAACTCACCAGGTGGCAGCTGCGATCAGGTTTCCCAAGTTTACAGAAGTTAACTTGTAAGTTTGGTTCAAAATACATGTAGGTTGCATGGGACTGGTGCTGTGGCTGAGAGGGTGAAGCTGCTGCCAGGCCACTCGAGGCCCCAGGCCTCACCCTACGCAGTCCACTCCCCTTGCTCTCTTCCCTTCTCACCAGACACCTGTGCATACTGCCAAACCCAAGGAGAGCCTGCCTCTCCCAGGAAGCCTTCCCAGTTTGTCCAAGCTGAGTCAGGCACTCTCTGTCATCTTTTTTCGCCATCCCCATTGAAGACTCAGCCCTGTCGCCCTGTGCTGTCACTGTCCACCTCCCTTCTCTTGCAGTGCTGCAAGTCGGGGGCGGGGGGCAGCACAGTTCAAATGCCACCTCCTTGTCCAGCCGAGCTGCATCCTTCATCTACAGAATCAAGCTCCAAGAGATGAGTGCTTCTGGCCCCATCTCCAAGATGAGCAAACTGAGGCCCCGAATTGTGGAGTCATGCACGCAGTGGCATGTCTCTCCAGTATTATTATGCCTCTTGCCCTGCACGTCATGGTTGGTCATGAGTGTGCCACAGCCTCAACTCAGAATACGTCTGCTGAGGGAATGGCAGACTGGCTGGCTGGATGAATGGTCAAAAACTGCAAACAAGGGAGAGTACCAGACAGCTCTTTGTGACTCTACTCATCACTTTCCTGCCTGGACAGCAGCCTGTGGCTTCACCCCAGGAGCCAAAGGATTAGAGAAGGGCTCAGCCTCGCCAGCAAAAAGCGTGGGACCCAGGCAGGGCGGGTCTCCTGGAACATCCTGCCTAGAACATCCCGTCCCAGCCTGCCTCTCTGGAGCCCTCCCTTGGTCTGGCCACCGTTCTTCCATCTCCTGGAGCAGTCTGCCACCAGGCCTGCCTTGCGGAACCTGCAGCTGGCTCTGAGGACTCCAGGGCAAGCACGTGGCTTGGGAAGAAAAGCAGCAACCTCCACAAGTACAGAAGCCAGGAATTACAGAGTGGCGCTGTCCTCACTGGGCAGTCATGGTCTCCGCTGACCCTGCTCAGAACAAGAAGGGCCTGGAACCTTCCAGCCCCACCCTCATGACTGCTCTGAGCCCCACCGCATCTTCTGCTTCTTCCTGAGACCTCGCAGGGACTGGTTCACTTGTGGGCTGCTGAGATGGGGAAGCCAGCCCAGGTGGAGTCCCTGGTTGAAGCCCTGCAGCATCCCCCAGCTGATTCCCAGCAGCAGTTCAGGGCTTAACTTCCTGGCCCCCTTCCTCTTCTCCAGGAAAGAGCTGTCAAATACTGCAGCAGCAGCGAGCAACTGGAGGCAGGAAGCCTGAGGTGGGTGGGGACCCCGCAAGGGAAAGCTTGATGAGCCAAGTCCATCGGCCCCCATGACCGAGCCTCAGGCTAGGCCAGCCCTAGGGTTCCCCCAGACCAGCACAGGCACCAGGGGATCAGCCTCGCCCTGCCAGAGGCTCAGCTGTTTCCACAGGGAGGGTCTAGAGTCCCTGGCCAGCTGTCTCCTGCAGAGAGCGTGAGAGGTCAGCTCTGAGCATGGCCAGAGCCTGCCTGAGCACCCTCCCGGCCTTTGTGGAACACCCCAGCCCCACAGCGGCTGCCAAGGCATGAGCGAGGCTTGCAACCTGCATGGGTGGAAAATCTGGCCTTGCAGTTCTTGCGCCTTGCAGTTCTGCTAACAGCATGGGGGCGCCCTGCTGGTCACTCGGATGGCCACACCAGAGGGAGACCAGGCCTGTGGAAGCTCAGAGAGGCTACACCCTTCTTCCCAGGATGTGGGAGGCAGGCACACGAGCTCTCTCCTCCCCGTGGCCTCTCCATTCTCCCTCCCCAAGTCACATCTGTTCTCCCTGAGGCTCCTGGGCTAATGACTTCCAATGGGCATGGGGGAGGGGCCGTGAGCAAACTCCTGGAATGAAGCCATGCACTCTGGATGGTGTCATCATTCCCTCGGCAGCCAGGGGGTGGGGGAGGCCGCAGGAAGTGGCCCAGCACGTTCTGAGAACAGAGGGTCCCGCTGCTCCCCTTTGAGCCCCAAGTCTAGGGAATATACATAGCAAAGCAAGTCTCGCTGGACACAGGAACCCATGGCTAGTGACACTGCACAGCCCGAGGCCACTGGCCCTCGGACCCTGGCCCTGGGCCAGGCACACGGCATATCTGTGTGTATCTGTGAAGCTGGCCTTGACCAGGGGACGTCCCACTGGCCCAGTCCTGGTTGGCTACGCCGTGGCACGGGGTCCCGTTAGCCCTGAATCCAGGCAGAGGGCCACATGCCTCGGGACTCGAGGACACTCCCGACAGTGAACGCAGGCAGCCAATGGCCAATGCAGTAGCAGAGACTGCAACACCTTGGCCCACACCGACGTGAATGACAGAACGATTAAGATGTGAAGGAGGGGGCAGGGCTCCTCCCCAAAAGTGGAAGGTGGGGCTCCCCAGGGCTTCCCCAGGGCCTTGCACAGGGCGAGGAGGAAAAAGGGACTGTGCAGTGCAGAAGCAACAAATACAAACTCACTAAGCAACTGAGGCCAACCTCACGCCCTGGCACGGCCCTGGCACGGCCCTGGCACGGCCCTGGCACGGCCCCTCACAGCAAGAGGATAAAAAGCACACTTTACCTGTGCCCGCCCTACACCCCCCCCATAACGATGTAATTATGGGAAAGTGTTCAAGTTCCAACATGGGGGCTCCCTATCAAGCCTTGGGACCCAACCTCCCCCAAAGCATCACGGGCATCGCAGGGAAAAATCCACATCCTAACTATTTTCTGTGAGTCTAAACTCTTCTCTTAGAAGAAGCCTTTACCAAAGGAAACCCTTGCATGGACACAGCATGTGGGCTGCCCCTGCTTCCTTCTCTCCAGATCCAGCAACCCTGGGCACCTGCAGCAGCCTCAGAGTTCTGGCACACACTGGACCTTGGCAGTACGTACTTCCTGGCATGCCAACTCTCCAGTACCATCAGCAGCGCCATAGTCCACCTCTCCAGGGAAGCCCCCCACAACCATCCAGACTGAGTGAAACTGGGGCTCATCCTCCCAGGACATTGTCCTCCCATAGCCCTCCATGCCTGACACCCCCACAGGCTGTGAGTCCCACCAGGACAGGGTGGGACCTTGCCTTCTGGGCCACCAAGTCCCATCCTTGGCACAGTACCTGCCCAGGAGTTACACCTAGTCCATGTTGCCCAGCACCCAGCTGTGCAAACACAGGAGCTTTAGGAGCCATTCAGGAGAACAGGCCCCAGGGGACAGACCCAGAGGAGGCCACCCAGTACACTGCATGAGGAGCACAGTGTATGTGTCTACTTGGCTAGGCCACTGGACCCGGATGCGAGGAAGATACCAGTCCCGACATCAACATTTAAACCTTGAGAGAAGCAGATTATGCTCCCTGGTGTGGTGGGCCTCGCCCAATCAGTTGAAGATCTTAAGTGTAAAAGACTCAGGTTCCCCAGGGAAGAGGGATATATGCCAGCAGATGCTCTTGGAGAACTTTTTAAGTTTCATTCACTTATTTGTAAGGTAGAGTGACAGATGGGGAACAGGCAGAGAGACAGGGACAGGGAGAGATCTTCCATTTGCTGATTCACTCCCTAAATGGAAGATCTCTGTGTCTCTGCCTGTTCCCCATCTGTCACTCTGGCTTTCTGCTGATGTAGTGGGAAGCAGCAGGTGAAGGCTCAAGTATTTGAGTGTCTGTTACCCACACGGGAGACCCACAAAATGAGCCAAGACTCCATGCGGGTCACTCAGCATAAGGGCCTGGAGTGTCGGCAGACATGGGGTGTGCAAGGGTCCTGGATCCACTGTCCCATAGACACGGGAGGCCAGCTGTGTGTGCAGACGTACCCACGTACACTTCGCTGCTGCTGGCTTGTCTAGAGCACCCTTAAACACTCGCTCACGCGGTGCGTCCCTTGTCCCACGAGAGCCCAAATGATGAGCAACAAGGCCTTGTTGGCTCCCAAGCTAAACGCTGCTCAGGCTCCACCCACATCCTCTGCCCAAGGCCACCCCTCCCCTCCAGGGCCCACTGCTGCAGAGGGAACTCCCACAATACCTGCAGACAGCCTTGACCGGATCCCGGCAGGACGCAGCGGAAGCTGCTACTCCATCAACATCTGGGGCAGAAGGCTGGGCTGCGGGTTCTGAGGCCGGGGGAGCGAGGACCACACGAGCAGCAGCCGGCGAGGCACTGGGGACACAATGGGAGAATTATTCCAAGTGGAACTCAGATTGTTAATGGCACATTCATCTCTCTCTCTCTCTCTCTCTCTCTCTCACACACACACACACACACACACACATACACACACACGTGGGGCTATGCTACTTACAGACCCAGCACACACACCCCCTGTGCTCCCTGCCCAGCTTCCACTTAACAAAGTCGAGGCTGCAGCCTCCAATGCAGGAGGAATGCAGCAAAAACGGGCTTCTTTCACAGCTTGAGTGTCCAGGGCGCTTTTTGCGAGGTTCCCTGCTTCTTTTTTGTTTTTGTTTTTTTCCTGCTTCCTTTTTGTTCTGGAGGATTTTGGTGCAATGATGGCTAATAACTTTCCATAGCTAAACTCTAACTTTATGACACTCCAGGTTTTGCTCCTCCCACATGGGGAAAAAAAAGTGTAATAAAAGTGCAGGTGAAAAGACTGGTAATCAAGGAACCCGTAGGGAATCCAGCTGAGGCCATGCTCCCTGGCCACTGCATGGACGCTCAGTGCGTAATGAGTGCCCCCTATTGGGCAAGCCAGGAAGCACAAGTATGGAGGACCCACAATGCCACCCACAGATGAGGGCCTGGGGCCAGTTTCCAGGGCAGCAGCCCTCTCAGCTGCTGCAGCCAATCCCAGGGGGACCTGCCCTGACAGAGGGTGTCAGTGGTGGCCAGGCTGGAAAATGTGACTCACTTGCGGACCATACACATCTCGGTGTGTGGGTTTCTATGTTCTTTGTCCTGCTCATTCCCAAGGGTCAGGCCGGCCTTGGAGGTGTGGCATGTTGGCCTGGAAGACAGCTGCACACAGCTCGTCCTGGGAAGAGGATTTTTGCCCTCGCCCACCGCCTCCCCCCGCTTCCTCTGTCCTGTCTCCAGGACCAGCCCTGCCTTGCTTGGCAGGCCTCCTTGGGACCCCACAGCACACCTTGCCTTGACACTGGCAGCCTCCCTTGGCACTGGGACCCTGCGGAGCAAGGAGCAAAACAGAGTCCAGAGAGAGCACTGGCTCTGTGGGCTCAGAGCAGCCCAGCCAGTAGGGGATGAGAATTATAAGAGATGTGTGGATAGAATCTGGCAGAATTACCACGTGGGTCTACAGGTGGAGTGGCGTCTCGGTTACCATAGGGACAGTGGCTGGGTTCAGCACAGTGGCTGCAAGTATTTACTTTGTAAAAGCATGATGACGCCAACCTCTGTGGTTGTGGGAGCCACTGCTGCACCACAGGAACCCCGAGTCCATCGTGAGCTTCACAGGTGAGCGGAGCAGGTGCAAATGCAAACCTGGCTTTCCCAACGAGTTACCTGGCACGCTCCACCCCTCGCCACCACCCAGCACATCTACTTAATGGGATGGAAAGGAGGCAAGTGGAGGACAGCTTGGGGTTCTACTATGTGGAGGGCACATACTGTCAAACTACAAAGATTCCTATCTTGGAAACACTGGGTTGCCACATTACCCAGAGCAAAACAAACTCGGCTTTCAGAGGATGGGCATGGCAACAGTCACAATGGCATGTGTTGAGAATGTGCCCAGTGTGGACTCCTGGGGGCAGCCCAGTGCAGCTTCACCCAGGCCAGGAGCTCCTTCCTCTCCTTGGATCCACTTCCGTTCCCAGCGGCCACCTCACTGCTCCCTGCATCCCTTCCCTCTGTTGGCCTTGGACCACCATGGTCACACCATGGTCACACCCTTCTTGAGCTGGCCTGGTCTCGTCATCTAATGGCAACAAATGATTCACTGGCCCCACTGAGAAAGGCACCTCCTCACCCTAGCACCTGCTCTTGGCCCTTCCCCTGTGGCAGGGCTCATGCCCCAACAGGGAAAGGCTTGGTGACTTAGTGCCAGCTCTAACATGCAGCCACCCCCTAGTCATCCTGGCCTCAAGAGAACCCCTCCTTTCCCCACCTACCTGCCTCTCCTCCAGCTTCCCTGTCGTGGTAGCTGCCTCACTAGCCAGCCAGGTTCTGGGCTGGAAGTGGGGATCAGCTCCAGGCTCCGGTTCTCTCCCTGCAGGCTCTCTCATCTCCCCTTCCTGGCTGAGTCACCTCCTTCTCTGGCCAGAATCTGACCTTTGGTGCTAGAAGCCTTCAGCCCCTCCAAGCTGGACTCCCGGACATCGTGCGGAGCTTGCCTCCCATTCTGTCTGTGCAGATCCCTACTCTGCAGCCACCAGTATAACCCAGTTAAACTGGTGTCTGGCTCCTCCTCTTGCTGAAAACCCTCCCTGGCTTTCCGCAGACCTGGGAGCCCTGGCCTGTGGGGACAGGGGGTGCTCCCCAGACCGGTCTCTGGCTCCCCAGTCTGAGCACACCAAGTCCCTCCCACACCTAGGAGACGCACACCAGGAAGCCTCCACCCTGGCCTCTAGCCCACTCCACCATCATCCTGGCTGCTCACATAGACACCCTTCACACAAGGAAGCACTCCTCAGTGTGGGGTACAGCCACGCCCACCCTGCACAGGCTCCTGACCACCCCAGAGTGCCTGGCCTGCAAGAAGCTCCCCTGTACACATGGGATCTTGCCTTCTGCCCCAGCTTCCATGGCCTGCAGGACCCTGCAAGCAAAATGGCAAGCAAATGGAAACATTTGCTTCATATTTTCAAGAGTATCAAGATATCAACAGCAGAGGATGGAACCAGATATACTGGGGTCCTTCCAGAGGCCCATGGGTGACAGCCAAGGACATATACCAGGAACCCAGGGGAGGAGCAAACACAGGGTCCCCATGGCTCCCGGAGGCACAGAGGTCAAGGCCACCCCAGCCCAGACAGGACAGCGGTCACAGCCACCTGTAGTTTACCTTCTGCCCAACAGCTCCAATCTCCTCTCGAGGCCCCGTGGGCAGCAGCAAGTCTTTATCTCCAGGAGGAGGGCACCTCCCGCACCTCGACAGGACCCCCAGACAGTGGCCAGACAGAGCCCTGGGCACCTCCAAGCAACCTGCTGTCGCCTCAGCTCAGACCTTCTGTAAGGTCCTCACTGTCCTCTGAAAATGAGCCAGGCCCAAGGTGTGCAAAGGTCCTGTGGTTTAAATAGCCATGACCCCTCTTCCCTCTTAGGATGCTGACCAATGCTTTCCAAATCTCACTGGAACGACAAAGAATCTGAGCTCACATTCCCAGAGGACGCTTGGTTGGAGGAGGTGAAGGGAACACGGTGATAACTTAAGGCCTGTTGGCTGCTGTTTTGGTTTGGCTTGGTTGGCTTCGAGACAGAGTAGACAGAGAAGCAGAAAACTTACAGAGAACAAAACCTGCCATCCTTTTAGTAGGAAGGCACGACTGACAGATTATTTCCCCTAAGCCCAGTTGAATGGGACCTCAGAATCCTTCTCAACACAGATTCCTGACAAACTAGAACCAACGGGTCAGAATCCACCATCCTACTTCAGTACCACGAGTAGGCCTGCTAACCATGTGGCCGCAGCTCCAGCTGCCCTGGACACACAGCATTCCTCTGCCTGCCTTCTCCCCACAGCCCACAGGTTTGGTTATGTTGACGTGATCAGCAGCCACTGCCCTTTGATTCTCTTTGCAGGGCTCTTAAGTGCTTCTTGGCAGATTCCCCGCTGACCCGGGAACAACTTTGGTTTCAGAGATCAGCTGGAGCTGCCAAATTAATCCCCCGCCCAAGGATAAACACCAGAGTGGCCCAGGCTGTCAGGGGACTGAGATAACGGCCCCCAATATGTAAGCCGAGCCTGTCACGTCCTGTCAGGCCAGATGGGTGACAGCCGCTTATCTGCCTCTCCATATCGCCATCTGGAAGGCATTTAGCACCACAGCCCTCCTAGCAGGCCTCTGGGCTGGATTCTTCCTGAATCCCAAGTACACACCATCACGTAACAGGGCAAGTGGCGAGGCCAGAGACCCGGCTCAGATTGAAAGTGAGATTGAAAGGAAGGCACTGTGCAGATCTGTGAGTGTGGGGAACTGGGTTTGGGTGAAGTAAGCAGCAGACGCCTGGCACTCCATCAACATGCCAAGCCTAGAAGGTGCTGAGCAAGGTAGGTCGAAAGACTTGCAAGATGCACCAGAAGGTAGGAGCCAGCCCGGGAGCATGTGAATGGCCCCCAGTCGCGCCAGCCTCCAGGTACGCTACGCCAACACAGGTGCTGTCCCACGTCAGCCTCCAGATGTCCCACACTCCTGCACAGCCGCCCTTGGATGCTAACACCCCTCACAACCCTTCCCCACCTGCCAGCACTTGCGTGCTTCCATGCACGGAGGAAAAACATACTTTTTTTAAAAAGATTTATTTTTTTTTTTTACAAAGTCAGATATACAGAGAAGAGTAGAGACAGAGAGAAATATCTTCTGTCCGATGAATCACTCCCCAAGTGAGCTCAATGGCCGGTGCTATGCCGATCCGAAGCTGGGAACCAGGAACTTTTTCCAGGTCTCCCATGTGGGTGCAGGGTCCCAAAGCTTTGGGCTGTCCTTGACTGCTTTCCCAGGTCACAAGCAGGTTGCTGGATGGGAAGTGGAGTTGCCGGGATTAGAACCAGCGACCATATGGGATCCTGGCGCATTCAAGGTGAGGACTTTAGCTGCTAAGCCACGCCACCAGGCCCAGGAAGAAAATTTTTAATTAGGAAAAGTTATAAACACCATCCCCAAACCAGAGCAGTGGCCAAGACCCTCAGGGCCACAATTCCACCATCAGCACTGGTAGCCTGGTGGGCCTTCTGCCCAGGGGTGGGAGCTCCCCGTGCCCTGTGTCTCTGGGCACGGGCGCGGGTTATATAGCAAGGGTGTACAGCATCTGATTCAGGTGCTACACGAGACGTACAAAATCATCTGTCAAGGCCACTTCAGGAGGAACTCAAAAAGCCATCAACCTACAGCAAGCCTGGTCATTTTGGTTTGTTGTTGTTGCTGTTTTATTGGAAAGGCAGATCAGATTTTTACAGAGAGAAGAAGAGATAGAGAAAAATCCTCCATCCACTGGTTCACTCCCCAAGCAATGACTGGAGCTGAGCTGACCCAAAGCCAGGAGCCAGGAGCTTCTTCCAGGTCTCCCACATGGGTGCAGAATCCCAAGGCCTTTGGCCATCCTCCACTGCTTTCTCAGAGCACAGGCAGGCATGGGAAGTGGAGCAGCCAGGACTCACACTGGTCCCCATATGGGACACCAGCAGCTGCAAGCTGAGGATTTCGCCACTGAGCCATCATGCCAGGGCGAGGCTTGAGCATTTTGCATGGCCCATGAACGATGTTATAAATATTCCAGTGCCCCTTGGCAGAAGTAACATTCATCGATCCCCTTGGAAGATGCCCCTCCCTGAGCTCACTGCATTGCACTGGTCCCACAGGAAAATAATACCGACTTTGCCATCATACAGGTCAAGATAGTTCCATGTGGCTCTCAGACCTAACAACCAACAGGTTCTGGCAAGATCAGCATCACCAACAACCTAGCTATGTAGGACACCTGGTGTCTCCCTAATCCTGGGATCTGCTCCAACAGGAAGTAGGAGAAGGGTTGTACAGACAACAGTGCAGCCTTAGCAATGGTATCACAGGAGCTGCAGACTGGTGAGCCAGGAGCTGGGGCTACAGAGACCATGGTGGAAACCTAACATAAGAACCCAGACCTGGAACTCGCTGGAGGGAGTGGCACAAGTGACTGTAAACAAAGAGCCGTGCACTAACTGTAGTAAGTAAAACAGAACTGTAAGCTTGTGGGTTGCAGAGCTTAGGAACCTTCCCCAAGGAGAAGAACCTGCTAACCAGAAATACAATGATCAAGAGCAAAAGAAAAGACAGAGGCACAATGAATATCACTAAAGACTCTCCTGCAAAGGAGCAAAACCCTTTGCCAACCTCAGAGTTAACTGAGGAAGACTCTGAGAAAATGGGGGATACAGAATTTAAAACACTTGTTGTAAAACCTATCAACAATGAGAAGCACATAAAGCAGGCGTTCAAGGAATTCAAGGAATATGTCACACTGGAAATGAATCAAATGAAAGCTGATATATCAGAAATGAAGAACACAGTGGAGCAAATTAAAAGTACAGTGGAGAGTCTCCAAAACGGAATGAAGGAGGCAGAAGAAAGAATTTCAAAATTAAAAGATATTTCCTGTCACAAGGGGGAAACAAACAAAAAACTGGAAGCAGAGATGGATCAGGCCAAAAAAATTATTCAAAAATGGAAAGACACTATTAAAAGGCCAAATATAAGTGTTATGGGAGTCCCAGAAGGTGCAGAAAAAGAAGCTGGGTTTAAAAGTGTTTAATGAAATAATAAGGGAAAATGTCCCTAATTGGAGAAAGAATTGGAAAACAACATCCAGGAGGGACACAGAACTCCCAACAGGATTGATCAAAATCAATCTTCACCGCAACACATGATAATCAAGCTCTCTTCAACATAAGGAAAAGATGCTTAAATGTGCACGTGAAAAAAATCAACTGACATATAAAGGAATGCCAATTAAACTCACAGGAGACCTCTCATAGGAAACTCTACAGGCCAGAAGGGAATGGAGCAACATATTCCAGATTCTCAAATAAAAAAACTGTCAGCCCAGGATAAGATACCCAGCAAAACTTTCCTTTGTCTTTGAAAATGAAATAAAATTCTTTCACAGTAAAGAAAAATTAAAAGAATATGCTTCTTCCAAACCTGCCCTACAAATGATACATAAAGATGTTCTCTTGACAGAGAAGAGGAATAGCGCCCACCAAAACCTAAGACAGATGCAAAGAACAGCCCAGTAAAATAACAGAAGACTAAATCAATGAACAACCCATTGCTAGAATGACAGAACCAAATTACCACCTATTTGCATTACCTTGAATGTAATTGGCTTAAACTCATCAATCAAACATCATAGATAGTAGGCTGGATTAAAAAACAAAACCCATCTATTTGTTGCCTGCAGGGACATATCTCACCAATAAAGATCAGCGGAAACTATAGCTTATGGATTTCTATTTATTTTTTTGGTTAGTTTCATCTCTTCAAAACACTTTCTTCTGATTAAATTCTTCAATGACTCATAGATCATACAGTAGCATCAATTTTTTCAAGAAGGTTCTTGATTTTCTTTTTCACTTCTTCAGGGACACATTAGTCATTCAGTAGCATGTTATTTAACTTCATGGTGTTAATTTCTTTTTTTTTCTCCCTCCTGTTGTTGATTATGTTTTGTAGCTTTTCATTTAAGGGGATGTACAGTAACTGTGTAATGGAGACTATCATCTTTAGCTGCATGTTATTGAACTTCATGGCATTGTAAATTTCTACTTTTCTTCCTGTTGTTGATTTTGTGTTGTGGCTTTTTATTTAAGGGGATATATAGTAATTGTGTAATGGAGACTATCATATCCACATGTGAGGATACAATGTAGTATGCATCTCTACTTCCAGACAAAGATGGACTCCCAATGAAAACTGTTTACTATATCTTGACAATAGGATGTTGGGCTCTCTGCCATGGTCCATGCCTACAATGATGGACATATGATTGTGTATAAAGAACTATACTATAGCAATTATACAGGGGAACTCAATGAGGAGGGGAGGGAATTGAGGAGAAGGGAAATCCCATGATCTATGGAACTGTATCATAAAATAATAATAAAAAAAAGTTTTTAAAAAAAGTCTTGATTTAAGGTGGTGGCGGCCTGTTCCTGCTGTTAAGCCAACCTCTCCCACACCTCTTCCCTCACACTCCGGCTCTTCTCTTTCCCCGCCCCTGTGCTCACCCAGGCAGGAAGCAAGGTCCTTAGGTAAGCGAAGGAGGCAGCTGCTTCCCTTCACACCCCCGAGGCCCCCTTCTTAGTTATGCCAACAGATGGGCAGGATCAGGCATGGTTGCTTCATGCTGCCCACAGATGAGTTCTGCTAAGGTTCTGGAAGCGCCAAACCAGCCCACAGTGAACCTCAGTCAGTCCCGGACCAGGGCAGACACCTTGGTCAAGGTCCAATACTCATTCATTAACTCAAATTTCACAGCCATCGGGAACACCACTACGACTTGGTGCACTTGGAAAGCACAGTGCTTGGGGGTCATCTGCAACAGCACAAAAGCCTGGCAATAAATGCACCCCAAAAGGAGTCTGGTTGGCAGGAGGAAAGGCGCACAGAGCAGGCAGAACCCACACACTGGGCAACTTCCATTCTTGCCACTCTCTACAAGTCCGCCCATGACCCAGTAAGAGCCTCAGTATTGATTCCAGAGCCATAAACACATCTCAGGAAGTCTGTAAACCCACAGATACAGCATCTGCAAACCATGAGATGGCTGTCTTGGCAGATGCATTCGAGGACCAAGGTCAGACCAATCCCAGCTCCCGCCACATGGTCCATAACAACACCAAGGAGGCCACAGCCCCAGCACATGCCTCCCCTCTTCAGGATAGGTGGACCCCTCGTGAGAAGAGGGGAGGGGAGACACACAGTCTTAAACACTGGGTGGGTCTGGGGTCCCACTACTACCCCCAGACAGAGCCCTGGGCTGCCAGAGCCAGAAAGACCAGGCAGAGCACCTCCCTGGTGGGATGAGGCCCCTATACGTGGGCTTTCCAGATATGGAGTGAGGGACAGTTGGCTGCTACAGGTAAGCTGTGGGAGGAGGAAAAGCCCAGGGACCTCCTGAAGTTTCCAAGGGTCTCAACAGCACATTTCATGGGACCCCCAGCATCCCTCAACATCCCTTCCTCATACAGAGGGCTACTGATTAGTCACCGGCTCACAGCAAGGACAGAAAATCAGGGCCCAGGCCCAGGCACTTGCACCTTTGTAATTGAAACTCCAACAACAGGTGTCAAGCAGCAGTTCCCAATCAGAATGCACCCCACAGGGGCCACACTGGCATTCTGGCTTGTCACAGTGGGGGACAGGGTGAGTGGATACTACTGGGAGACATCCAGCAAGTTGCTTAGCATCCTATAGCACACAGGATGGTGCCGAGGGATTCCCCATGCCACAGGACCCACCATGAAGGATTATCTAGCCCAGAAGGCCAGCAGAGCCAGGGGTGGGAATCCCTTGTCTTCACCTGGGTTTTCTTTTGCTAGTAACTCATTTTATCACTTCCTCACATGTGCTCTATAGAAACTTTGAAATGAAAAGAAAATAAACTGATAGAGCATTAGTCCTTTGTCAGTTGAGAAAAGCTGGACCAGCCACCTTGCACAAGCAGCCTGGCTCTCAGTCCTCAGACACATGTCACAGTCCTCTGGGGATGCCCCGGCTACCAGGGACGGCTGATGCTGAGCTCCACTCAGAAGCCATATGTAGGGATGTGATGATAGTCACACTTTGAGCAGACCAACCCTGCTGTGAACACGAGGTTGGTGGCCCATACCCTCCTGGAGGCCACGTTCCAGGCAGAGTCAGTCATTTTGAAAGCTGCTGACTCGCTTGGCAGCAGCCGTGGTACAGGGCGAATGTACACACGGAGCTCCTGGGGCATGAACCAGGCTGGCCGACCAGACCAGAGGGGCACTCACGGGCGCTAAAACAGGTCCCCAGACTGGGTCCTCCCAGCAAGCCAGTGAGGTGGGAATTACAACTGTCCCTGATTTACACAACTGAGGAGTAAGGCAGGAAGAGGTAAGTAACTCGTGCCAAGCTACACAGTAGAAAAATGGCAGAACCAGCATGCAAACGCACGTCTGACCCCAAGACCCATGCCCTTGACCCCCACACCTGGCTGTGTCTCAGTGGTTGGAGAGGAAGAGAGAGGAAGAGTGGTCGCAGGCCAGGGAGCAAATCACCGTACTGGAGAGCCTTGAGTCAGTTAGGTGTTGGGGCCGAGGGACAATAGCAGGAGGTCACCGTAATCAGAGCAGAGCAAGAAGCAGGGCCTGCGGGAGGGGCAGGAGGCAGGCAAAAGCCAGATCCCAAGGCCAGTTCAAGGACCTGGGACCTGATTCCACAGTCTCCAAGCCAAAACTCCATCTCCAGCCCCATACAGCCATTCTGGGACGTGAGAGCAGCGGCAGTGGGACAGCCCAAGTGGCTCTGCATGAGACTCTGCTCTAAATAAGCACGCACTGGTGCCCGTGTGTGTCCACATCTACCAACCACTCTCCCTGGTTCCCACCCACCCTGCCAGTGCCCCCGGCACAAGATCCTGTAGCCCTCTGACGACGACCAGGGCATAAGAGGGAGACTGGCCCCAGGAGAAATGAAGGGAGGCACCAGCTCAGAGGAGGAAGGGTGGCAGAGACTCCAGGGGACCAGTGGGGCCACAGTTCACAGCATCCTAAACTACAGGCAACATGACATCCCTAAGTTATAAACTCGTGTGGAAAAACAGAGCCGAGGGCTTTTGGCAACACACACGGCGAGCCATAAAAGACGCTGTTTGCGTCCCTGGGGCCACGGCACTTCCAAGAGTTTATTTTAAGGAGATGATTAAGAGTGGGGGCAAAGATGTTGATGACAGCTGGGATCACAATAGCAAGAGGTCTGGAAACGATCTCTGTGGCCCACGTAGGGGACGGTTCATCTCCTGAGGCACAGCCGTAGAATGGGGGTGGCGCAACTGTTGGGAAACCCAAGGCAGATCCTCTCGGCTCTAGACGTAAACAGGCCCAGGGCGAGCTGAAAGTCATTCTAAAACCTACAGACAGCGGGAACTAAGCCTGACGTCTACATGCGCATCGCATGAGGTGCTTCAGGAAGGTAACAAAATAGAACGAAAAGGTAAGTGCAAAAAATTGGCAGTGCAGGTACATGTACCTGTACGTACGTACGTACACACACACACACACACACACACACACACACACACACACACACACAGCAAGCAACAGACTACAGACTAACAAGCCAGCAAGCAAGGTGGAAGTCAGCTCTGGAGCTTTTTCCTCTCCACAGAATGTCTCTCTCTTTTCTAGTTCTATACACACACAGGATGTTCTTACACGCACAGTCAGGAAAGATATCTGAGAACAATTTTAAGCGCCAGGGAACAACTCCAAACAAGTTTAACCAGATGGGAACAGTGAGAAAGAATACCGCCTTCCCCTGCCTCTGTGGTCACATTTTCCACTGCTGGGACCCAGACTGGCCAGCCTCGCTCTGCACAGCCACGCCTCGTGTATTAGGCAAAGGAGGGACGCGGGGCAGAGTGGCTATCTGCCCTTGGCCTCCTTCGTGGCCTTCAGCGTGGGCTTTTCTACATGATCTAGCACTTCCTGGATGGAAACTCTATTTTCTCGAGGGCTTCCCATCAGCAGCTGAACAAAGATACCACAAGTGAGCACAGGTGTGGCAGCATGGTCCAACAGCAGGCATGCGGCAAGGCCAGGCTGGGCTCCTGAGCAGGGCCAGGCTGGGGGCCAGGCAGGTGGCTTTTCAGGGCTGAAGCGGCGCAAACCAAGATGCTGGCCTCCTTCCCTCGCTCCAGGGCTCTCGGCTGTCCCTTCTGCTCACCAACACATCCTCCTCTTCTGGCCACTTAGGCCTTCCACAAATACAATGCAACTTGGCTGAGGATGTCAGAATAGTGGCTAAACAGGGTCAGCAAGCATTACATAAAAGTCTGCAAACTGACCCTACAAAATGATAATAAAAAAATAGACACACATGTGTGTGCCTAGTCATAAACAGCAGGTTGAACCAAAAGAAACTGCTACTATACAGAGAACTCACATGGTCACTCCAGCCCTGGGCTCTGGCTCACTTACCTCCTTGTGATCTGGCCACAGTCCCGATGGCCAAGGCTGGGGACAGTGACTGGCTAGGGAAATGGAGCGATTCCTACAGAGTACCTCTTCTCAAGCCAACTGTGAAGCCAATGACTTCACGACTGGGTGGTGGTGCAGGGTTTAAAGAAACTGAAATATTTTTTCAGAGAAAAAAAAAAAAACATCTGAGATTTTCACCACCAGCTGTTGCCACCAGCTGCTGGGACCAGCCCAATATAAATTTAGTCAAGGCCAGCAAAGGGTGGCTTTGCCACTGGAATGTCAGGGAGGGGAGCCTGTACTAACACGTGCTGCTCAAACGGTCCTGAGTCACCCCACATGCACACAGAGAGGCTGAGACCCGAGGGCCACACCTCACAGAGGAGGATGCTCATGGCCCAGTCTCAGTGCTGACACCTGCAGCTCCCCGGGAGGATCAGCAGGTATCTGGGGCCGACTCCAGGATGCACCGTGTGGTGATGGCCCGTTCTGGAAAGACGGGCCAAGCGGGATCTTGCAGGAGGAGCCAAAGATCCCATGTGGGGACAAAAAGGGGTGTCCTAGAACCATGAATGGGGCACCTGTCAACACAGACACATATCACCCACAGCTGGCAAGTCCGACATCACAGCCCCCACCTGGGCAGCACCTGGGCAGAGCTGCTTGCTGGCTCACGCAATGATGTCTCCTTGCTGTGTGTTCCCAGGACGGGAGGGGCCAGGGAGCACACCAGGCAGCTTTTATCAGGGCACTAACCCCATCCTCCAGTGCGCCACCCTCCCGCCTACTCACCTCCTAAGGGCCCCCTGGATATGGGAATAAGGTCAGTGCTGAGCAGATGGAGTGGACAGATACCCAAGACCCATCTAGGCTGCGGCCTGGGAAGGTTCTACCAGGGGAGGAGCTGCAGCAAGCAGGCCTCACCGAGCCGGTGGGCAGGGGGCATCACACATTTTTTTTAAGGCTTCCTCGCCCCCTTCTCTCTGATGGTTCAGCTAGGACACCACTGGGCTATCCGTCCCCACCTCTCCCTCCCTTCAATGCAGTGGAGCAGGGTGCACAGAAAGGGGTGGGGCAACAAGGGCACAAAGCAGGTGGCCAGGGTCTCAGGGCAATCATTACCTGCATGGCGGACGACGGCAGAAAGCTAGTGACAGCCACGTCAAGGCTCATGGGAGCCAGGACCTGTCATCAGAGGAGGGCAAGCTGGGCAGCACTCAGGGCTGTCAGATTTATACAAGCTGGAGCTGGGGCTGCAGGTGTGTGCAGGTGTCCACACACATGCACAAATACTTCTGCCCAGCCACATCCACAGGACAGAAGAACTACTTCAAAGGCTGTCACTGGCCAAATCTTGGAAGAGACAAACAGGAATGGATTCGAATCCAGTGGATAAAATAATCCATGAACCCATTCATTTAGACCCAAAGACAGGGACAAATGAATAATGGTGTGGGGGGTGCCAGCTCCCCTGGCACGAGGCTGCCAGCCAGTCATCACAGTGGGGAGGGTGAACTCGAGGCAGCAGGCACCACGGGCACATACAGGCAGAAGCTGTAAGAGGTGCTATGGCAGTGAGTGGAGCTGGACACAGCAGACGTTGGAACATCTTCTGCCAAATGTGCCTGGATTGCAAAGGGTAAGATGATGACCCTGGGGGAGGGGAGACCGGGTGGGCACCAGCAATCCCTGCTCAAATGGCCAGCCTATTTCCAGCTAGGAGGAAATCAACAGACAGGCTGATGGGTCTTGGGTATCTGATACAAACATGCTGTATCCTCAAAGGTCCAACCTGGATGAGAGTCTGCAGGCCTGGTCCAGAGGCTTCCAGCAGGGATCCCGAGAGTGACGGGGAGGGACAGTCTGCACGCAGGAGTGGATTCTGAGGACGGGAGGGTGAGTTCCTGCCTGTCCCACCATGGTGAAGGTAGGGTAACTTATGAGAAGGGGTCAGCTTTGCATGTACAACTTGTTCTCAAATGCTGAGGAAAAGGCATGGCCATAGCAGACACACCTGAGAGCGGGCACAGCAAATGCCAGCCGCTGGGCATCGGGAGGAGGGACTACGACCACTCTTCGTGCTGTTCTTGCGAGGCCTGTTTGAGCTGGCCACTGTGGACAGCAGCAAGCACACAGAAGTATCCTGAGCAAAACCCACAGGCAAACGACCACTGCCAGCACCCCAGGCTTAGCCTGGGCTTGGAGGACAATGCTGGCTGTGCTTTGGGGTGGCCGTGGGACCTGCAGCAGGACTCAGGGCCCCGGGAGGCCAGGCCAGTAGCCTGTCATTCTGGGTATAAGGTGTGTCTCTGAGATTCATGGTGGAGTGGCAGAATCTAACATGTGTGCCTCAGAGGAGATGAGTCAGAGCGAAGAACGGATGTCAGCTTTTGAGCGGTTCAGGTGCCAGGTGATCCTGGCTGGAATTGAGGCCGCTGCCAAGGAGGCAGGGACAGCTGTGCAAGAAGCTCCAGGGCAATGCCCACCCAACACCACACATGAAGGGCAGAGACATCTCGCTGGTCAGAAAACCTCTGTGTTAACTGCAAGCCTTGCCCAGGACCTCTGGTGCCAGTATCCATTTTAACAAAGACTCCAGAAGAGGACCAGCCTGTGTGTAAATGAAGCCAGTTGTTCAATGTAAATAAACTGATTGCATTCCCACTAAGACCACCTAGGAAGCCTGCATCAGTTCTTTTTCCTGACACAAATTCAATACGGAACCTTTTTTGTTTTAAGTACTTATTTATTTGAAAGCCTTACAGAGACAGAGAGAAATCTTCCATCTGCTGATTCACTCCCCATATGGTCATAACAGCCAGGGCCGACCCAGGCCAAAGCCAGGAGGCAGGAGCTTCATTCATGTCTCCCACGTCGGCGGCAGGAGCCAAAGCACCTGGGTCATTCTCCGTTCTCTTTCCAGGAGCATTAGCAGGGAGCTTTACTGGCTATGCTACAATACCAGCCCCGTAACATGGCACTGTTACAATGACCACACAGCAACCAAACTCAAGACCCAGCTCCCCAGAAATGGCACACCACACCATGAGCAAACTTGGGGGGTGGGGGCTACGCTCACCAACACGGCTGAAACATGAGGCTGTGTTCAAAAGGTCACAGAAAAATGGAATTTAAATAGGAACCAACACATTTTAACATTACTGATATGAGAGTGTTTTCAAGAACCTTGACACCAAAACAAACCTGCTTGCTCAGCTTTCTCTCCTCCAGCACTGGCCTGTGCTGTCACTATCTGCTCACTCGGTTTCTGAAAGCAGTAGCAGCAGAGCCAGACCCAAACGGCAAGAGGGAACCTTACAAGATGACGAACCCAGGTGAACTGTGGGCAGGCTCCAAGCGAGGCCTGACCCAGATGGCAAAAGGACTTGAGGGCACACACAGGCAGCCCGGGCACAGGACACAAACCCTGTCCTCGGGGTCCCCCCACAACTCCACTGCAGAAGAGTACAGATCCTGAATTTCCATACTTGCCTGGGGCAAGCGGGGCTGCATCTATTATTTTTTTTCTTTTTTAAGGTTTGTTGCGGGATGGGCAGCACCATGACTCAATTGCTAAATCTTCAACTTACAAGTGCCATACGGGTACTGAATAGTGTCCCGGCTGCACCACTTCCCTTCCAGCTCCCTGCTTGTGGTCTGAGAAAGCAGTACAGGATGACCCAAAGCATTGGGACCCTGCACCCACATATAAAACCTGGAAGAGGCTCCTGGCTTCGGCTTAGCTCTGGCTGTTGCGGCCACTTGGGAGATGAACCAGCAGATGGAAGATCTTTGTCTCTCCCTCTCTATTTCCGCCTTTCCAATAAAAATAAATCAATCTTTAAATATACAGATATTTAAAAGATGATTTGCTTGTGGGGCCAGCACTATGGTGAGTCAGTTGCGCTGCCACCTTCAGTGCCAGCCTCCCTTATGGGTGCCAGTTCCTGTGCTGACTGCTCCATTTCTGATCCAGCTCCCTGCTTATGTCTGGGGAAAACAGTAGAGGATGGTCCAACTGCTTGGGTCCCTGAACCCATCCAGGAGACTTAAGGAAGCGTTTGGCTCCCTGGCTTCAGCATCAACTCGCCCCTTGGGGAATAAATCAGCAGATGGAAGACTTCTCTCTGCCTGTGAACTTCATAAAAATGAAGTAAATCTTAAAAAATACAACTATGTCTTTCAAAAAGTTTGTCTATGTATTTGAAAGAAAGACAGAGAAGATCTTCAATGCTCTAATTGACTCCCCAAATGGCCCCAACAGCTGGAGCTGCTTTAAGCCAAAGCCAGGAGCCCAGAGTTCCATTCTGGTCTCCCACACAGGTGCAGGGGCCCAAAGCACATGGGTCATCTTTGCTGCTGCATCAGGTGCATGAGCAGGAAATGGATCAGAACTGGAGCAGCCAGTACTCAACCCAGCACTCCTGGGGAATACCAGCATCACAGACAGCGGCTTAACCCATGATGTCACAACACCAGCCACCAGATCATCCCCTTAAAGTCACAATGAAGAACAACTCATCTTTCCTGGACCTGGAAAATGAAGTGGGACACGTATGGCCTGGCACGTGCAAGGGCCGGGTACAGCAGCAGGGTAGGGTAGGTATAAAGGTCCTGGCAACCTCAAGGTCTTTATCTCCTGGGAGCAGAGAAGGGACTCGGTGTTGATGGTGATATGCTAACATATGTGAAGTGCTGTATCACACTTAAACAACCACAACAGCAATATTAATAACAACCTTCCTAAGAGCAGCTCACACTGAGGGAGGAAGCGGGCTTATAACAGGGCACGTCAAGAAGTTTACAGGAAAATGAGAGAGTGAAGAGGCAGGTGTGTGGCCGAGCAGCTAAGCAAGTAGCTGGGACACTAGTATCCCACACTGGAAGGCCGGGGTTCAAGTCCCAGCTCTGGCTCCCATGTACAGCTTTTTACTAAAGCAGATCCTGACAGGTGGCAGGTGATGGATCACGCAGCTGGGTCCCTGGTACCCACATGGGAGGCCTGACTTGAATCTTAAGCTCCCTGGTCCTGGCTCCCAACAAGTGCTGGCCACACTACATATAACAGACCCATTTTATTGTGTAGCAAAAAACTTAGAAATCCTTGCAGTTTCATGAAGCACATCTTCTATTTCAAAATGTTCTTTGTACCCAAAGTATACATTTTCTAATTTCCTTCCCCACGAGCTTCCTGAAGTACTCTTGGAGTGTTTGCTAAGATTGTGTGGATAGCTCTACGTGCCTTTACCCACAGAGCTCCTCCTCAAGAAAGAAGAACTTGGACCCGGATCTGAGGGCATGGGGGCCAGGAAACTCCTGGGGCTGGTGAGAGAAGAGGAGCAGGAATTCATGGCCCACAGGAACGTGGGGAAGCCGCTACCTACAGCCCGTGGCTGGGAGAACACAGATACGATTTCCCTTCCCAGATAAAGTCCTGCAACTAAAATCTTTTTCATTCAAACATACAGCTACTTCCATGTGAGCAGTAACTGAGAGCTTTGTCAAAGGCTGTCCACGATGCTGATGAAGAAGGCACTTTAGAGAATAGGAGACTGGAACTGAAGGAATCAAGTGACTTGGCAGAGAATCATAGGGCAACACCCAAGCCTGCCACCACTGACCCTGTCCTCATTTGGGAACCTGTGCTGTCCTCCAGTCCCTTCCCATGGGAAAAGCACGTCCATTCCCAAGCTGAAGGACACACCCAGGAGCAGGTAAAGGCATCGGGGCCAGCAACGGGGGAGGCACCCTCTATCGTCACTGCTGAGTTCTCAGCCCAAGTCAACAATACAACCCTTGGCTGGAATGAAACAACCATGGGCAGCCACAAGGCCTGGTGCGACAGCTTAGCAGCTAAAGTCCTCATCTTGCATGCACCGGGATCCCATAGGGGTGCCAATTTGTGCCCCAACTGCCCTACTTTCCATCCAGCTCCCTGCTTGTGGCCTAGAAAAGCAGTAGAAGATGGCCCAAAGCCTTGGGACCCTGCACCTGCATGGGAGACTCAGAGGAAGCTCCTAGTTCGTGGCTGTGGACCAGCTCAGCTCTGGAACACAGAGGATCTTTTTCTTTGTCTCTCCTTCTCTCTGAAAATCTGACTTGGCAATAAAAATAAATAAATCTTTTTAAAAGGCAGGGAGGCAACACAATGTAACATTTTACAGCCATTCAAAATTAAACACATGCCTAATCCCATGTTGAGCTGCATCTCACCTACCGCCCAGCCAAGTCCTAAGACACCTTCTCCCACCGGCAGTTCTGGAGACACTGGAGATGGACTGATGAAATGTACTAGAGTCCCCTGGACAGGCAGGACAGCACAGGCGACAGGAGCCTGGGGCAGGGGCCACTCGGCCCAAGGCTGATCCTCACCCCAGCAGTGAAAAGCCTGCAGCCTGGGGAAGGCGCGCTGAGCCTCAGTTTCCCAGTTTGTCAGGGAGGGCAAAGGCAGTTCCCTGCCCAGAAAAGAGGTGGGAGGATTCCTAAGACCAGTCACACACACGGCTCTAAGCAAGGCGCCCAGCACGTCACCAAGGCAAACACAGCAGGTGCACTGTGGCCAAACATAAACTACCACATGTGGTTTTCAGTGTCTGTCTGTCCCACCCCGAATCCCCTCCCCAGTACGCACCCTCAGGTGAACACACCTCTGCTCCTGGAACGTGGGCTAAGAGCAAAGGGAACCAGCAGGATTAAACATAACTTGGCTCCTGAACTCAAATGGACTTTAGACCCCAAAGTCCAAGTGAACAGTACCAAGAGGGTGGAAACTCAGCTCGGTTATGGTGTTTGAGAGATGGCCCTGTTGGAACCTCATTGGCCACTGGGAGCTCCCCCAACATCCAGCAGGTGTCCAAGAGGGTTGGTTGTAGAAACTGAGTGGGGTCCAGCCATGCTCCCTGCTTCCTGCCTCGCCCAGCCACCACCACCCTCACTGGATGCCTAGGCAATGGGGCCACCCACATTGCACTTAAGCTTAAAAACTGTGAGCTAAATAAATCCTCTCTCTTCATGACATTGTCTCAGGTATTTTTGTGGGCTCTTTACAGAGTGATGAGGGGGCGGTGTTGAAGGGCAGAGCTTGTGATGTCAGCTATCCCACTGCTCTGCTTCCAATCCAGTTCCCTGCACCTCCATAGTGTACCTGCTGTGTTTGCCTTGGTGACAATATCCTGGGTGGCACAGTTCCCCCATGCCAGGACACACTGGTATAACCCGATGTCCTTGAGTAGTACTTTTTCTCTTATTTCTTTTTAGATTTCTTTTGAAAGGCAGAGTCTGAGGAGAGGCAGAGATCTTCTACCCCCTGGTTTACTCCCCAGATGGCAGCAACAGTCAGAGCTGAGCCAGGCTCAAGCCAGGAGCTTCATCCAGGTCTCCCACAGGACAGCCAGGGCCCAAGCACCTAGGTGCATTAGCAGGGAGCTGAATCAGAAGTGAAGCAATCGAGACAAAATGGAGCCCCTGCGGGATGCTGGTGTTGGGTGGTGGCTTAACCCACACACCAACACAGGCCCCGCAGCACCTTTTCAGCAATGGGCAATGCAGCCAGAGCGGCCTCTGGGGCTGCATGTGGGAGCTGCTTCCTGCGGAAAGGCTGGGAGCACTGGGCCAGGGCAGGGAAGACAACTCCAAACTCTTGAGTGGCAGGGGTGGCAGTGACTGCGGGAGGGCTGCAATGCCTCCTCCATAAAATGAGAGTTTGGACTTTGGGGTTTCCAGGGTCCCCCTGCAGGCCAATAATTTTCAGATCTGGAGCCCCAGGGCTCCCAAAGTACAGTCTCCTGGCCTGAATCAAGACAGCCTGGAGGTGGCCATGGCAGTACCCACCTTGGCTCCACCCCACAGCCAGGGCCCAGGGTGCTGCTTAGGACTAAAGTGGAGAGTCTGCTGACTCAGCTCCGACTCCCTGGGACACCAGGCTGGGGGGAGGGGTAACTCCTCCTGGTATAAACTCCTTGACCCTTAGATCCAGGCTATTGTCGTTCCCTCACCCACAAGGGTTCACAAACGCAGGGAACGGGTTTTATGGCTGGGCTAAAGAAGTTACCCTAGGAAGGGGAGGCAGGCCAAGCTCTGTCCTCCAAGGACAAAGACATGAGCCCCTCCTGACCGTAGGAGAGGTTACGTGGGCAGGGAGGGACACTGGAGTTATGTCTGTGACTGGGACCCCGCCTGCTCAGTGGCCAAGAGTGTCCCAGGTCAAGATCCCAGCACAGGGGTCCCACTTTGCCCTGAGGCCAGTATGTCAGATCCAGTGGGCTGACCCCCTAGAACATCACACAGAAATCAAATGGAGAAGCTGGGGCAGGGGACAATACGCATAGCCCCAAAGAGGCCAGACCTGTGACACGGCCTCGAGCCACTTATAGCCAGAGGCAAATCCACTGAACTCTCCAGCCTTAGTTCTGAGCTCTGTAAAATGGGGATAAACTGCACCCCTGGCAAGATTCTTAGGAGAAATAAGGTCGGCAAACATGTGACATCCAAAGGCAGAGACATTTGTTTCCCCTTGGTGTAAACGTGTGTCACACCAACGAAGTGTGTGCTGGAAACAGGTGCAAGCATAGACGTAGGTCACATGACTTGATCCATCACAGTTTTAAAACACGCAGAAAATACCACGCCCCTTGTGGAACAGATCCTCTGCAAACAGCAGGTGCCCGACAAACCTTGCAGAAGGCCTGCACCCTGGGAAAGAGGCATGGAAGAGCGAGGTTCTGAGCTGCCACCACCAGCCCAGCTTCATACCCCTTCATGCAGCCAGAGTCAGCTTCCCTCGTGACTCATGCAAGCTGAGGCCAGGCACCTCTGCTCACAAACAGGCTGGAGCCACAACAAACGGCCCCAGTGTCTTTATACAAGCTGACAAACCCTTAGTTGCTTCTTTTCATATTATGTCTTCCTTATTTGAAAGGTAGAGAAACAGAGCAAGGGACAGAGATCTGATTGTCTCCCCTCCCTTTGCAACAACTGGGGCAGGACCAAGCAAGCCAACGCCAGGATACAGGAGTACAGTCCCGGTGTCCCACACCAGTAGCAGGGACTCAAATGCTAAAGCCATCGCTTACTGTACGTTAGCAGGAGACCGGAAGGTGGAGCAGAGATGGGACATGAAGGCAAGCACTCTAACGGGGCCACATGGTTTCCTGTCCAGCAGTCTAAATGCCCACCCCAGTTGGTTCGTTTTTAAGAAACAAATTCAGTCCTCAGTACCTTATCAGCATCGCAGATTTTTGTCAAATCCCAAACTACACAATCAGCCAAACGACCTCCTTCCACCATCCCAAGGCAGCGAGGGCCAGACCCTGAACCCAGAGCTACGAAACTGCTGAGAGTCAGTCCTGCCAGCGTGGCACAGGCACCAAGAGAAGAATGATGCAGAGACCCTGGGGCATGGCTAACCCCAGGAAGACCTGGGAGTGGCACAAAGGGAGCCCTGGAATACAGATTCCTGGGCCAGGTCACTGATTGAGCTTCTGCTGGGCAGGAGCAGATGGCAACCACAGGGCAGCAGATCAAAGGGCAGGGGGTGGGGAAGGGCAGGCCCCAGCCGCCTCTGGTCTTACTGCAGATGCAGTTCCACTGGGGGCACAGTCATGCCGTACGACCCAACCTCCACTTTGGAGAAGCTTAGCCTGTAGACCACTGGCCAGCAGCCTTAGATATTCAATGACATAGACCCCGGGAGAGATCCCAGACGTCAGAAGGTGGACACACCCACAGAAGGCGAGGCATGAGAGGGACTTGGAACAGCCACAGGAAACAGCCAAGTGTGAGCGCCTCCACGGCCATTATTTCTCCCAGATCTGTACTCCAGGCGCCCTACAGACCCAGGTGCTGTATTCTTTGACCTTCCTGGTTTTCTGGGGAAAGTACATACAAACAATGAAAGGGAGAAGTGGCCAAGCAGAGGAGGAACAAGCAAGAGCAGCCCAGGTAGCCAGGAACTGGGCAGGATGGTCGGCCAGCAGCTTCTGCACAGACTGGGGCGTCTCCTTGGCTGCATTTACAAGCGATTATAATACAAGAAAGTTCTCTGTGGTCAGGACCCTGAAACAGGTCCCTTGCACTAAAATGAGGTAGAAACCATTAGCCCAACTCCTTCTCCGTTTGCACAGCACTTCCCAGCTCCCCCCGAGGCTCCCGTACCGGATACCATGGCCTTTGCAGCTCTGGTCCAGACAATCCTCCCCACCATTCACCAGGAGGAAAGTGATCAGGGACAGTGTCTGACCTGCTCATGGTCACACAGCAAGTAAGGGAGGGGCAGCGCCCCTAAACTAGGAGCTCTTTCTACCCTGGCCCCACCCACCCCAGGGAGAAAGCATGGGAACACTGTTCTTAGTAAGCGACCCCAAATGCAATGGCTACAGGGCCTGGAAAAGCAGTGGGAGGGAGTGTATCTGAAATGGCAGAGGGTCCTGCAGAAGCTCGCCCCCACACTCCCTGGAGAATCCCACTTGCCCTTGGCTCTGTTTTCTGATGTGCACCCCAAAAATACTGGCTTCCCCAGGCTTGGTCCTCTAGCCTCAGGCATCTGCTGAAGGACCTCACACTCCTCGGGATGTTGGCTTACCATGGCGAGCTGTTGCGGAAACAAACAGTGAGGTTAGTAGAGACTGTGTCCTCAGTGGGATACAGGGAGAGAGCCCCAGGCAGGCAGAAGGGTTACCCAGACCCTGATCACCCAGGGAGGGGTGCGGCGCTTGTCCTTAGCAGTCCTTGGCTGACAGCTGCTCCTCCAGTCAGCAGGTGTCACTGACCCTACCCCCCCACTTCCCAAGCCCTCTCCCGGTCACCTGTGCCAAGATGCCAGGGCCTGTCCTGTCCACACCATAACAAAGATTCTGGCTGTGCAGCCCAGTCCCGTGGGAACACAGGCACACCTACCCACACATGCACACTCACACACAGGTGCTTCTCCCTCTTCAAGCCTCCTCCTTGCCTGTAGCCCTGAGTCTGGCAGGCTCAGAAATCCCTTCCTCTCGTTCTCCTAATTCCTCACTCTTACAGCATCACCTGCATAGGATGCTACTGGCACTGGGGTGGGGTACCTACACTAGGACCATCCGCCCTCACTCACTGATGCTGGGGTGCTCCACTCACCCTTACTTCACCCGCAGTCACCAAGATAGCCTAGCCCACTCCCACACACATCCCAACATCCCCTCTGGGCCTGACCACCCACCACACAGTCACCCGGACATGCATGATCAGTGACCAGCCCTTCCCGGAAGCCCAGGACACCATCTCCTCGGTACAGCCACCAGCCCCTCCACGCCGCCTGCCACTCTTAGGGAGTGGTGCTGCAAAGCAGACCCAGACACGTCTCCCCTGCAGCGGTACGTGTCTCCATAGAAGCAAAAGACACCAATCAAACAAGTCCACAGGGCTCCATACAGAGCGTACCAGGTCAGTGTCTGGGGTCTTGCCCTCCATCTGCCTGGATGCGTGACCCTGGCTCAGACCTGGGCCTCTCTGAGTACCTCTTCCTGTGACAGGAAACCTTGATATTTCAGCCTCCTCCAGCTCCTGCAGAGTGCTCAGCTGAGGGGGTGAATGGTGGAGCAAGAGTCTGGCTCACTGTCTCAGATTCTGGAGCAGAGAAGGACTGGACCTGTGGCTTTCCATAGGCAGTAGTGCCTGGGTGCAAATAATTATGCCCACGGTCACACTCCTGAGCTCAGGCAGAACTCCTGACAAGACACCAGTGATAGCAAGAACTGCCAAGGAAGAAGCGCCAAGTGGCCATGCTGGCCTGGCCCAGCGAGGGCGGCCCCTGCCCTATTTCCTGCTCCAACTCTCCTTGGAGGAAAATCAACCCAGGCTGGGCAGAGGCTGTGAGAAGCAGCCCTTGGGGGACCCACTCCCTGCCCCACCTGCCAACCCAGCACAACCATGTCTATTCTTATGAGGCCCTGGCCTGCCTCGGGACACAAAGCCAAACACACCGGGAGTGACTCGCTGTGCCGCCTTAGCCCAGCCCTTCCCGGACGCTCCATTAACTGTGGGCCCTTCAAACGCTGATGAGACTTAACTCTGAAATAGGCTCAGCTCTGGGAATCTGAGCAGATGAAAACCACAGATGAAGCAGTCTCAGGTCATGGCCCGCCATAAAGCAATTTCCAAATACAAGCGCCATGGAAAGGGCTGTTGAGATGTGGTTTCAACAGGGAATCAGAGTAAGAGGGTGATGAGCCACACCTCCTTAGAGCATAAAACAGCAGGAAGCAAGTCCCAAGGTCCTTGACTTCCCAAGGTTGTGAGGGAGGGCCAGGCAGTAGCAGGTGCATGGGGACACAGGTGCACACTGCAACCCCCCACACCCCAGCCGCCCACGTGCTGGAACACGTGGTGCACACACAGGTGCACACACTGGTACCACCCACCAAGCCCCTTCTCCTTGTTCCCGTTCACTGCTTCCCTTCCAGGGTCTCCTGTCCCCCTTCACCAGGTCGGCTTCAGTCTCAGCACTGAACACAGCTAGGCGGAAATAAATAAGCAAACAAACAAACAACGAGGACGAGGATGGAGCCAAAGCACGCAAGGGCACACACTAGGACCTGCAGCCTTTCTGTCGCGGTTCTTCCAGGACGCCCAAAGCCAGAGGACACCCAGGGGACGCTCCGGTGGGTCACGTGCTGCGCTCGGCTGCCGCCAGTGCGCTCGGCCCCGCTGACGTAACTATTAGAGAATTTAAAAGTCCCAAACTCGGAGGAAACCCAGAGCGGTGTTTTATGGAGAATCCATGCACCTCGCAATAGCCTGCCAGGGGTGCCCCCAGAGCCACCCACTAGGACCACGCCAACTGGGAAGGAACCTGCGGGGATGGCGCTCCGAGGCTGCCCGCGGGCTTTAACCCCAGCCGCGGACGCTGACCTCGCCCCACTCCTCTGCTTTACGGCGGCATGGACTAGTATTCAGCCACTTTTCCACACTTTGCCAGCTCGAGAGAAGCCTAGGCTAGCACTTCCAGCACGCCTTTGTCTGGCGGTCACGGGCGGGCTCCTAGGGGCCTGTCTCCTTCGTGACCCCGGGCACCCGCCCGTGGCCGCCGCGGCGGAGCACTTACCAGCTCGGGGTGGTCGGAGACGGCCCTCCCAGAACCGCCTTCCTTCGGGGACTCAACTGCCAAAGGACCCTGGAGAGGTTGAGTTTTCCAAGTCCGCCAGTGGCGGCGCAACGTGCGGAGTCTCCACGGCCCGCTCGGGCCCGAGGATGCAAACTTTCCCGGGGAAGCGGCGGCGCGGGGCGGGCGCTGGGACAGCGCGGCTCCCCGGAGGGCTAGGAGGAAAGTTGCAGCACAAAAGGCCAATGCCTGGGAGAGCAGCGGCGGCCGAGCCAGGCTCCTCCCCCAGTCCCGGGCGCTCCGAGCCGGCCAGTGCGCAGCCAGCTGCTCCGGGCGCCCGCCGCAATCTCCTCCCGGGCCAGGAATGCGCGGGGCGGCCGGCGGCGCGCCCAGACGCACGGAGGCGCGGCGCGGAAGCGCACCCGCTCGCGGGCGGGCGGGCGGGCGGGTGGACCCACGGAGGGCTGCGCGGGCGGCGCCGCAGCGGACTGCCCCGCAGACTTCTTCCAGGAGTCTTTGAGTCATGACAACTTGTTACTGCGCTAGGCTGCTCCACGGCGGTTTCTACTGCCCAGGAAAGGCACCGACTGGGCCAAGACACTACTGGGAAGGCCAAGTACAGATCTGGTGGTCCAACTCCTGGCCCCAGCACCCTCCTGAAAGTCATCCACCTGTCACCATAGGGAGCTTCAGAAAGAGGTGGGTGGCGGGGTCAAAGGTGCGCCCCTGGGTCCCAGGTTCCCGAAACCAAGTTTGGCCCTCTCTTCACTTACCCAGTGGAGCCCAACCACACCTGCTGGCGGACCGGCTCAATCCCCACAGTGTCTAGCTGCTCCCCTGAAATAGACGAAGGCTGGGTGCAACCCCCACTTCCCCCTGGGAACGGTTGCTACTAGGGGTCTGTGTATTTGTTGTTTCCTGCTTAGAATTCAGATTTAAGTCCTGTACCACCGCCAACGACCTCACTCCCGGAAATGGAGATTACCTGCCCACACCACCCTGTGTCAACCTCCGCCTCCCCCACCCGGAAATAGGTGGCCGCAGCTGCACCTAAGGCTATATGTGGACGCCAGCTTCCTGTGTTAAGCTTAGTATCAAGGAGGCATGGCTAGATTTTATATATACTCAGGGGCCAAAGGCTTAGAGACTCACCAATGACTCAACACTTCCCTTCCCCCTCTTAAAGCAACAGATTCCCAAGGCTCTGTAAGTAGAAAGAAATGGACCTTTTTGCAAAACATTATGGGAATATTAGGGTCTTACTTCTGGGAGAAATTTAAATAGCTCCAGTGTTCACACGCTTACCGTGGTCTTACTAGTGTAATACTCATCGGCCCATTTTACAGAGTGATAACTGACACCTAAATGGATACTATTAGCCTCTAGTATTAAGTACTAGAGTACTGGAGTGCTGGCTCCAGTGTCTTGTGCCTTAATCCTACGGCATACTCTCGTGTGTGAACATACCACACCTTGTGGACGGAAGCTCTCAGCTATGAGGTGGTATGGTCATCCCTTTCCCGAGAAGCAGCCCCTCCCTAGGTGCCAGGTACACCCTGTCTCAGCAGAGACAGGTACTGTTACCCTTTGAAACAGATGGGTAGGTCAGTATGGGCAGCAGAATGCACGTTCGGAGGGTGCCCACCTCTCACCCCTAGAGGGCATGACTGTATGATGTGACATGGCAAGGGTGAAGTAAGATGGAACTCAAGCTGCTAATCTTCTGACCTAAGACTGGAGATTATCCTGGGTCACGTGGCCGGGCCTGACAATGTAAACCACCAAGGGGAAGGAGGAGGAGAAAGGAGAGAACCAGGAGTGGTGGGAAAAGCAAGGCAAAGACCCTGAAGAAGGCTGTGCTGCTGGCGAGGAGCGAGGTAGACATGAGCCCCACGTTCAGGTAGCTAGAAAAAAAGAACAAAGCAGGAGATGGCTTTTCTCTGGGGCTTTTGCCCTGCGAGAGCCCAGTGAGGTCCTGTTAGACAAAACTGCAGCAAAGTACCTGTGTGTTGTCCAAAGTCACAATGCCTTGGTGATGTACCAGAGCAGCCATGGGAGCCTGATCAAGGGCCAGGCTGGTAAGGACTGGGAGTTGATCTCCTTGTTGGCAGGTTGTAAGTATCCTGGATCCCACCCACTGCAACAGAAATGCTCCGGTTGACTCCACTAACCTCTCTGAGATGGCCCACGCTCGGGCACTGTAGTGGTCCCTGGCAGCTGGCCTTCAGAGTGAGCTAGGGCCCAGAGTGGAAGAACTTAACTCATTAGAGTATGAACTCAGAGGCTCCCAAAGGGCAAAGAATCAAGATTCATGTCCCAGCATGTGACAAAAATATGCGAACAGCCACACCAGAATCTCTCAACCAACCCACGAACCCCTGGTCCTAGCCACAGCCACCAGTGTTGCCTGGATCATGAACTTGAACCTACACCAAATGTGCACATCTGTCTCCTGTATTCGAGTTCAGGTAGCAACACAGTACTGCACATGGGAAGACAGGTGCATGCCTGGGCACCCTGTCCTGGCTGGGTCACATGGGCTTTATGGAAAACTGACTTGCAGGTGGCAGAATGTGCCTTAGAAACCAGGTTCCTAGCTGAACTGTACCATCCTAAGGAGTGCTTGGCACTGAGTACCAGGCAGGACCCCTGCAGCGCCATGGTCTGTGTAAGTCTGCAGCAGGATCTAGAGCTGTTGCTGTGGAACAATCTTCTCCAGGATCCTATGGGTCATGGAACTGTCACAGAGTGGGCCTGGCAGGCACCTGCAGCACTTGCCAGAGCTGCTCCACTCCTTGTGCCATGTCTTGGAGTCTCATGTAAGGTTGTTCTGGGGAAAGAGATTCATAAAGGAGAGGGAGGAGGAAGGAAAGAAATGAGAACAGCAAGAGATACCCTTGTGCCAAATTCCAACCTGAGACTCATGGATGATGATTTACTCAAGGTCAAAGGCAGTGTGGCATGTCTAGAATATAAAATTTTGAAACACTTCAATAGAGAAGCCTTTGGAAGCAAACTTCATAGGACACAACAAACCCTATGCATATTACCCAGCTCCAACAGGAGCGGTCACGGCTAATCTTGTGGTTTCTCCATGGCATCTTGCCAATGCTGTCCAGACAGTTTTGAAGCCAATGGTGGAGAACAGCACTACTGCCTTGGTTAGTCTTGCTGCGTGAACCTAAAAGGTAAGAGCTATACCTACCTTCAAAAGCACCACTGCTGGGGCCAGTGTCATGGCCTAGCGTGCTAAGCTTCTGCCTGTGGTGCCAGCATCACATGTGGACACCAGCTTGAGATCCAGGTGCTCCACTTCCAATCCAGCTCCCTGCTAATGTGCCTGGGAAAGCAGCAAAAGATGGACCCAGCACCCACGTGGGAGATCCAGAAGAAGCTCTGGACTTCTAGCTTCAGACCAACCCAGCTCTGGCCACTGCAGCCATTTAGGAAGTGAATGAACAGATGGAAGATCTGGCTCTCTCTGCCTTTCACATGAGATAAATCTTAAAAAAAAAAAAAAAAAAAAAAGGTAAAAAGTACCAGCCCATGACAAGGGGATCTGTTCTCTGGAAGTGTCAATAGGATAAGCTCTGTGCAAAGGAGACTCACTTGGTTATTGTTTAAAACGCAGATTCCTGGGCCCAGCTCCCACACACTGACCCGGAGATTAGGGAAGGGGCTCAGGAATGTGCCCTGGAGCTTGTGAGTTCTGGATCATTCTGCTCTCTGTGGAGCCACACGTGCAGAAACTCTGCACCCCCTCCTTCAAGTGCTTCTGTCCAGGTCACAGGCTGGCTCGGTCCTGGGATGCTGTGACGCACACAGAAGTCAGCCTGGGCTCCTGGAGACACTCCTCTGTCTTCAGAGGAGACCCACGAACAGCAGCATAGTCCCACCCTCCGCGTGTCTCATGACATTGTCACTCCCGGATGGTGCCTGGAACTGCTGCAGACAGCTCAAAGTGACAGAGGGGAGAGCAACCCACACACAGCATGGAAGCAGAAGAGGGGCCAGGCTGTCAGTGGTGTCGTGGAGCTAATAAATTTCTCAACCTCAGAAGTGCCCAGCCTCCCCCTTCCCACTAGGTAAGATGATACAGGCCTGAGGTCAGCATGGTGACATAGCAGATAGAGCCACTGCCTGGGACACGGGCATCCCATAGAAGTGCCTGCTCACGTCCCAGCTGTTCCCCTTCCAATCCAGCTCTCTGCTCTGCGCCTGAGAAAAGCAGTGAGAGATGGTTCAAGCGTTTGGGCCCCTGCCACCCACATGGAAGACCTGGGTGGAGTTCCAAGCTCATGGCTTCAATCTGGCTCAGCTCTGGCCATTGCAGCCATCTGGGAAGTGATCCAGCAGATGGAAAATCTCTCTATCTCTCCTCTTTCAAATAAATCATTTTTTTTAAAGTTGATACACTGGTGATAGCTGAAGCTGTCTGGTACTGGGCTGTTACTAGCAGCCAAGGTATCTTAAAAGGACTGTGGCATGAACAAGACTCATTCACTAGATATCAGACCGAAAGCCACAGAAGGGAATGCAAGCCACACTCCACGAGGGAGTCTCCCAGAATATGAAAGACCAGCCAGTGCCGTGGAAATCTCACTGGCCCAGTTCACCAAGCAAAGTGTTGCTATGTGTTCACTGCTTCCTTTAATACTCTGTTGTGGTGCAGCGGGCATTGGGCCTAGTAGTTAAGACACCAATTAAGATGTCTGTGTCCCACATTGGAGCACCTGGGTTCAACGCCCTGCTTGGTTCCTGCCTCCAGCTTCCTGCTACTGCAGACCCTGTGAGGCAGCCGTGATGGCTCAGGTGGTTGGGCTCCTGCCACTCATTGGGAAAAAAGATCTGGAATGCATGTCTTGCTGCTTGCTGGCTTTAGCCCAGCCATTGCAGGCATGTAGGGAGTGAACCTGTGTGAGAGTCTTTCCCACTTTCTCTACTGTTCTTGACCTCTCAAATAATTAAAAACAATATCCCATTGTGGCTGAGAAACGACAAGTGACATGAAACTAAGAAGCCAGGCTAGGAATTTGTACCCAAAAGTCTTGACACAGAGACAACCATTAACCAATCAAACCATCACCAAGTATCTGCCATCACTATCCGTCTCCTGGTATAACAATGTTAAGGACGGGGCCAAACCTGGAATGACAGACCCATGCTGAGAGGCAAGAAGCAGGAATACAGACCACGAAATCAGAAGATGCCAGGTGCAGCCAGCATGAACGTGGGAAGGAGGAGGGACTGCGGCATGTGTGTTAGGAGATGTCATTTCCGGAAACAGAAAGGACCCTGCCTTCCCTACTGGACCAAACCCTCTACACTGGTCACCTCCCTGTTCCCACTGACCACCCATACATGAAGAGATTCTGGGAAATGAGGCCCCACATGGGCAACAGTGAGGCTGCCAGGGAGCCCACAATGCTGAAAGGTAGAGGACCAACCCCCCTATACACAAAGGACCTGCCAGCTTCTGTCCTGGAGCCAGGCTGCACCCGAAGTCACACATCTGATATGTTGACCAACAACCAGTCTGAAATATAGGGACATTTGGTCTCTGAATCATGATATGCTGTCATCTGAGCATCAGACAGGCTCCGGTTTGAGCAGACAAGTGCCAGGTGGCACAAGCCTTCTGGGACTAAAGGAGTCCGTCCATGCATCACTCAAAGTCATTCACTGAGTGCTCCTGTGGCCCTGGCCCTGTGCCGAGGACCAGGGATAAAAACCAGAGGTGACAGGGCTCCTGATCCAACTCATACATCCAGGTAAGGGAACAGCGACCGTGAGACAGACAATGCCTGAGGTACATAGACAGATGTGCTCAGAGACGGAACTCTCAGGCTGGGCTGCAGGAGGCAAGTAGCTGCTGACTTGCTGGGATGTCTCAGATTGTCTTAATAGCTATGCACTTAAAACATACTAGGAAATAAATATAATTAACACACCAAGCTCTCATCTTTACAGACATGGCCTAGGGCAAAGGTAAAATTAGAATAAAAATGATACAGCATTGGCACTGTGATGCAGAAGGTCACTTGTGTGGCTGGAGTGCTGGTTTGAGTCCCAGCTGCTACGGCTCTGAGCTAGCTCCCTGCTAAGGCTCCTAGGAAAGCAGCAGAGGATGCCCCAAGTGCTTGGGCCCCTGCACCTTCATGGGAGACCTAGATGAAGGTCCTTTTTCCTAGTCTAGGATTATGCTGGGGTCAGTGCAGTAGGTGTGGATGACGCGAAGGTGTGAAGAGAACAGCTCCCCTGCTTGGCAGAGCCCAGGGGAGCTTCCAGCTGTTAGGCAAGGCCTGGCGGATGTCTCTCTGACCACCTTGATGCTGTTTCACCCCCTGGTTGCATGGACACTCAAGCACCCCACTAAGACTTCTGTGATCTATTGAGGCATTGTTGTTTGCCCCTGTGAGATGGTTTTTGCAACCGATGTGAGCTTGAGAGTTAATGTCACTGATAATGTCTTGGTGAGTGGGCCTTTGACAATGTACACACAGGAGCATAATTAAGCCCATGCCATTTTTGGACACCTTATTGGGTACTTAACCATTGCCTCAGAATCTGGCCCCGACATGTAACACTCCTGGGAAAAGGCTTGAAAATATCATAAATATTAATGCAAGTGATGGGAGTGAGAGCTGAAACTGCTATGGCAATAAGTATAGTCATTGTTATCTCAAAGGCTAGCCTGTCTTTGCAATTTTTTTGGAGCATAGAAAATGTAACTGTTTTAGCTGCCTTTATAATTTTTAGCTAGAGGAATTAAGGATGTTTTTATTAAAGAAAAATGCTTTAATTATTGTTTCATTGTTTATGGGGTTGTAGAGTCTATAGTTGTAGGGGGATTTAAGATTTGAAACTTCTGTCTTGGATTTTATGTCTTTTTCCCTTGTAAACTATTTTCCCATTAAATAATGGGTAAATTGTAGAAATAGAAATGTGGTAGGAATGTACTACTGATTAGCAGGTAATCACATGTGCCTTGACCTTGGAGTCCTGGCTGTCGCTCCATGGATACTGTTGAAGAATGAACAATGGCTTACTTTGAAGAATATGAATACAGTATTTTGCAGAATTATCTTTAGGGGCACCTGCTTAGCCCTGAAGTGCAGACAGAATGACCAAATGTTTATACATGCCCCTTACTCTTGAAGTAAAAACAGAACAATTAGTTGTTTGTGTAGTGTCTGAGTAAATAAAAAGGACAGCTTTTTCTTGAGCTGTTGTGAGAGCACACCAAGCGACAGTGTCTGTGTCTTTCTTTATCGCCGACTCCATTCACCCTTCCCAAGCTCCAAACTCGACTGGAGCTGGACTCTGGCAGGATTGGCCACTGCACCTCTGGGGAGTGAACCAGAAGATGGAAAATCCCAGTCTCTCCCTTTCTCTGTTTCATAATAAATAAATTCTCTTTTTAAAAAGCCCATGGGAAAAGGCATTAATGTATGGCTTAGTGGCTTAGATGCCTACATCCCATTTGAGTGTCTGGGCTGGCGACTCAGCTCTTTCTCCTTACTCCAGATGTTGGGACAGCAAGAACAGCTCAAGGAGTTGGGTCCTGGCCACTCACATGGACGCTATCAGTCCCTTGGTATCTGCCATCATCTCCCAGGAGGGAGGAGACAGGCTTGGGCGGGGCAGGGGCCATGGAGAGCTGGCCTGAGATCCACCCACAGGCCGTGACTCCTAACCATCCCCCATGTTATTTCTAGGGGATCAGGATGTACCACAATATGCCACAAGGACCCAGAGCATGGCTCTGCCTTAGCACCCGAGTTCAGCTCTCCCTGAAATAGCACAAGCTCCATCCTGCTAGTGACCCCAGGGGAAGTGTTTTCTCTAGAAGAATCGCTGTGCTGAACATTGGGACTAAGTCCTCGCATTCCACAGAGGACTGTGGGAGCCCTGAGACACATTCCTGAGCTGCAGTCCCACAAGGCGTGGATGGAGGGCGGAGACCAGCATCTGGAGGCGGATCCAGGCCTTCTAGAAATTCAGCCGTGCTGCCCACCCATCATCCACGGTGAGAGGCAATGTTAGCATGGACCCAGAACACACATGAGATAGACCGACCCAAGTGGCAGCGTGGCACTCGCTCTCAGCCCAGCAGGGGTCTCTGGATGTGAACTTCAGGGTTTTCCCCAGGTGTACCTGAGGCTTGCTTCACATGGTCCAGCCTGCACTGTGCAGGTGTGTGTTGAGTGAGCTCCAGTGTTGGGCCCCTAGGCAATCTCTTGGGCCAAATGCACCTGGCCCAGCCTCTCCAGGGGCCAAAATACTTGCAGACTGAACTTGGCCTAGTTCTAGCTTTAAACAAATCTTTGGCTAAACAGAAAGCTGAGCTCAACCTGGTGTTCTCTCTCCCTGAGCATTAGGCAGAGGCAGAAGCCCGGGGCCCACAGGGCAAAGGTGAAAACTCCAGCTCCTGATGTGCTAGCCGCAGCAGAGCCCAGGTCCCGTGGGGTAAGGAGTGGCTGCAGGATTCCACTCAGGCTCCATGGTGGTGGCACACCTGTGAGTGTAGTTGGGCTCTCCTCCCACGAACAAGGCTGAGTCTTTGATTCCCTATCATGTGGACTAATCCTGGGAGCTTCAGGGGGCTTCAATACCCTCCCTCCCTTCCTTTATGCGGGTATATGTGTCTGTCTGGCACTTGGATAAAAAGATAACTTGGAAAAGTGCAGATTTCAGAGCTAGTGTTGTGGCATAAGACTCTAGGATCCCATATGGGCACCATTTCGGGTCCCAGCTGCTACACTTCTGATCCAGCTCCCTGCTAATGTGCCTAGGAAAGCAGCAGAGGATGGCCCAAGTTCCTAGGCCCCTGTACCCACAAGGGAGACCTCAAGCAAGCTCCTGGCTTCAATACCTCTGAGCCCTAGGCCACTGCAGCCATTTAGGGTGTGACCCAGCGGGTCTGTCTCTTTAACTCTGCCTCTCAAATAAATAAAGCTTTAAAAAAATAGTACAGGTTCCCTCCTCAACAGAATCAGAGTCACACGCAGGAATTCAACCCCCTCCCATATCCTCCTATGAGGCTGTCATCTGTTTTAGGAACCACCTGCTGAGCCTCAGCCCCACCGCAGGGCCCTGCCCCACTGCTGGAGCGGCCTGCCGCAGGGACAGCTGGATGGGCACCAAGGACATTTATGATCATCAAGAGAGGCCTCTGACATCCTGGGCTGCCAAGTGCCCTACTACACACATGACAGCCCCCATGGATGAGGAGGCCTGCTCAGGGTGGGCGTTGGGGGGGAGGGTGGGCCGGTGCCAGCGAGCAAAGGGAGGCATGAGCGACTGGTAACACAGTGACTTTGCTGTGACATTGCTGGCCCACAGACTGTATTTGATGATATAGGACATGCCTTCTAGCCACTGGACAAGAGCCATCATTCTGCAAATATTTGTTGAGGGCCTACTGTGTGCAGCCCTTGGTGTTAAGGATCAAGTGGCAGGCTTAAGTCTTGCTGTCTGAATATCTGTGAGCACCCTATCATGGAGCCCCCGGCTGCAGCAGCCCCTGGCAGCTCTTCCTCAGCACCATCATGCTGAATTCTCTTAAGGCATGCACTAGCTTTATACCCATTTTACAGATGGAGAAGCTGATGCTTCAAGAGACTTCAGCATGACAAGTGGCCTGTGGTAAGAGACCTGAATGCAGATCTGAATGACTCAAGACATCCGAACTCTTCTACTTCAGAATGAAATCCCACTCAGCAAACTGCAAGATCGTTCTTAGTCTAAAACTGGGGTCAGACCATGGAAAGGACCCCAGGCACCTTGGTGAGCCTAACTTTGGAAGCAGGATATGGTAGGGAAGAAGATGAGGGGCTCCCCAGAGACAGGAGCCTGGGTACTGCCAGGTGCCCTCAGCCCTGTGGGTGCTTCAGCCCCAATCCCCGGGCCCACTTCTGCCTTTGTCATCTTCTCCACTCTTTTGCACCAAAGGGAAAGCCATTAGTCGAGAAGACAAGAAACAGGCTTTGTGAGTCAGTGGCTTGCCAGAGCACCAGAAAGAAGCAGGGAGGGGGAACAGCTTCTCTACCAGGGTCAGTCCCAAGTGTGACTGCAAAGAGGGTCTCTGAAAGCAAAGTCTGACCCACGGGGCCAAGTCCATGTCCAGTTTCTGCCGGATCCTTTGCCCCTCAGGGAAACCAGAACCAGACTCCAGATATGAATGCTGCACGGACACTGCTGGTTCCTAGCAGACAGCCTTGCTCATCTCGGTGCAAAAGCAAATTCAAGTCCCACTGAGGGCACTTTACAGACCAGCACTTGTGGCCCAGCTGGGCACCAGGAGACTCAAAGTGGCCGCAGTGTTCTCTGAGGACACAGTCAGCTGTGGGAGGGCTTTTTCCTGCTGGACTCTGATCCCAGACAGCCACCCCACTAGGCTTCCGAGGTTTTCTCACACTCTTACTGCAAACACCGTTACCCCCAAGGCAAGGAGACCAGTGGCCACACAGCACAGAGAAGGAAGCCATACTTGGTCTGCAAAGGATCTGGAGCAGGTGTGCTCAGATAGGACCCAAGGCCAAAGTCCAACAAAGCACCACCACTTGCAGAGAGCAATCAAGGACTGCAGGGGTGCTGGCCAAAGCCAGGAGCTTCATTCGGGTTTCTTGCAAGGGCAGCAGGGGTCAGATTACTTGGATCTTCATCCATTGCTTTACCCAGGATATTAGCAGCAAGCTAGATTGGAAGTGGAATAGCCTAAAGACAGATCAGCACCCATATGGGATGCCAGCAACAGCTTTACTCACTATACCACAGTGCTGGCACCAAGAGCTCCAGCCTTAAGAGTCTGTATGAGTTGGGCCAGTGGCCTTGGCAGGCTCTGTGGCCTTGAGGAAGTTTCACACCTTCTCTGCATTCCAAGTTTCAGATCTATAATAAAAACAGCCCACTGTGGATGCCAGAGCCAGACTCTGCCTGAGGGACCAGAGGAGCAGCTGCCCAGGTGTCCATCAGGGGTGGCCCAGAAGGACAGTCAAGCCCAAGCTTGGCCCGCCCACATACCTGGGGTCTCACTGTGTGCCAGAGCTCTGGCCATGCAGGTGGCAACACCAGCTGCCTCCTCTCTGTCCAGAAAGGTTCTCTACCCTAGCAGGTTTGCGCTGCATCTGCAGGCAAGTAGGGTCTCGCTGCCCTGTCTCCAGGAGGCAGGGATGAGCCGGCATCTCCAAGCCTCCTGCCAGAGAATGGAGGCCGGCTCTCCTGAAGCCATGCTTAGCACTTATTTCCCACCGGGGCAGCCATTCACCCACACAGGCGCTCACTCCCTACCACTAATGTTAGCTTTCAGCCACTCGGCAGCTGCTCTCCGCCAGAGGCTAACTCCAAAGCAAGAGAATGTTTGTGCCCTGAGTCCCAGCTGGTTTGACTTTGTATCCACCACAGTATTGCTAGAGTGAGGTACATGGCCAGCCGTGCGGAGGCTGCGGCTGCAGAATGGGTGGCAGCTGGAGAGGGCAGGGGCACATTCCAGAGACGCCAGGGCAGACACACAGGAACTTCAGCAAGAGTCACTCAACCCTCATGTGAAAACAGTATTCACCCGATCTGTTGACAAAGGACGAGGGTAACACAAACTACAGTACTAATACAAACTCTAGCCTCTGGTTCGTCTGGGTAGTAAGTGGCCACTGTGTGCCCTCTGCTAAGCCTTTTTTCCAAGATGCTTTTGTTTATTCGAAAGCCAGAGTGACAAAGAGAGGAGAGAGAGGGAGAGAGAACGAGCTTCCACGTGCTGACTTAGTTCCCCAAATGTCACAACAGCCAAGGCTAGGTCGGGCTGAAACAGGAGCTAGGCACTTCATCCTGGTCCCTCCCGTGGAGGGACAGGAGCCTGAAGATTCAGCCCATCTACTGCAGCCCTCCCAGGTGCACTGTCAGGAAGCTGTGTCGGAAACAAAATAGCTTGGACTCAAGCTGACACTTTGATATAGACCGTCCACATTGCCGCCCTTTGGCCCAGCTGTTTTTATGTGGTATCCGAGTAACTAACTCTGTGTGCTGGGTTCTGGCATTCACCACATTGTTTTCGGGAGAGGAAACAGAGGGTGAGAATGGCTAAGGAACTTGCTGGGGGTTGCAGGTCTCACAGCAGAGCCAGAAATCAAATAAACCAACTGCCTGTGAAGCCCTCCCCAGGATGGAGCCCTCCGGCTCCTGTGACCCCGGATGAGCCGAACTCCCCGGGATGGAGCCCTCTGGCTCCTGTGACCCCCAGATGATCTGAATTGTGCAGTGACCACAGAGTGCCTGCTGTGCATCACAGGGACTATCAGGTGCTCACTCACCGAGGGCACTGTCCTGTAAGTCCCACTTTGCCAGAGGCAGAATCTTAGCCTAACTTGCCAGAGGCCGAGACTCATGGGCCTCCAGGTGAACACAAGCATGGAGAGCTTGGATCATGACAGCCGACGAACATGTGCCCCAGGCTCCAAAGGCACTGGGAAGTGCAGGTTGGGCAGCCACTTGCAGAGGGCACATAGCAAGCAGCAGGTGCTCAGTAACCCACTTCTCAGAGGCATACAGAATGTTGGGCGGGCGCTCAGCTAGCCAAATTCATCACTCACTGGCAGCACGGCAAGCTACCTGACTGCCTACCCAACCACCCACTGCTTCCACCCAAACCTCCCCCTCCCTATGCCCTGAATGCCCATCTCAGGGTTTTCCTAATGGCAGAAAATCTGACTTCCCTTACAAGCACCCAACCTGGCTGCACATTTGCTGAGCCAGCTATAGGTGGGTCTGCCCAGCGCCTTGTCCATGGAATTTGCACAAGCTAATGGCTCCCATTTATTAAGAGTCCAGGTGCCGCTAGCACAGGCTAACGACAGCACGTCCCATGTCTTGGCTCATCTGACATCCATGACAATCCCCTACCCCTCCCAGAAGCCCAGGCAGGTGCAGCTGTCTGGTCACCCAAGACCCTCCGAGTGAAAGCCGGGGTTTGAGCTCAGGCTGCCTAGCACTCCCATAGTGCCAGCGGCCTCTCTGAATCTCCTCCAGTTCTTGAAGCTCCCTCCCCTGGCACAGCTTCACAACCTTGCTCACCGTCCTTGCACTCCTGAGAACTCAATGCTGATCCATACCTGCTGGACACCAGGAGCTTTTCATCTCACCCCGCCCTCCACCATGGCACAGGGGCTCCCCTCCCCCAATTCCTTCTACCAGCTTTGCAAAAGCAAAAGAAAGCTGCTTCATGGCTCAAGCCTCCCCGGTGCCTCCTTGGAAATGGAGATGCCTGCAGAGAACCTGCACCTGCAGCACAGGCTGCTGAAATATTTAACACTGCTGGCCAGACTGGTCTGAAGAAAGAAGAGATGAAAGGGGCCCAGTGCCGTGTGCCAGAGCTCTCAGCCCTCTTTCTCACGCTGAAGATTTCTCAGGGAGAGAACAGTTGAATAGCTGTCACTCTGCCCAGGGTGGATCCTCCCGGGAAGGAGTGGTCCTTGCAGGTGTGGCCCCTGTGGGTATCTGCAGGCAGGGAGGGCAGCTCAGGACTGCCACAGTTCAGGGCCAGGTGGTTGGCTCACCCTGGGAGTCCTTGCACCACTACACAGAGCCAGGTGTGAGGCCCAGAGAAGCTCCTGGTTGCAGGTGCAGGAAAGCCCTGCTGCTCTGTGCCGCTGAGCAGGACACCATGGCCACATGTCATTCCCACCTTGGAGAAGGGACCTCCTGGTTTCCCACATGTAAGGCAGGTGGCTACTCACCACCAAATGCTGGAGAAGCTTCCAGGGCTTCCTATGGAACCCTGGGAGTCCACTTGGGGCACGTCCCCTCTCCCTGTTGGGCTGTCCCACATGGAAGCTCTAGCTTCCACATGACTTCTGTTTACATTTTAATTAGTTAAAATCCAACAGAATTGGGGCTGGTGTTGTGGCACATTGGGTTAAGCATCATTTTGTGATGCCAGCATCTCTTATCTGAGCACTGGTTCAAGTCCTGGCTGCTTCATTCCCAATCCAGCTCCCTACTAATGTACCTGGGAAGGCAGTGAAAGACAGCTCGAGTGCTTAGGGGACCTGCCACCCATGTGGGAGACCCAGATGGAGTTCCTGACTCTCGACTTCAGCCTGGGCTCAGTCCTGGCTTTGTGGCCATCTGGGGAGTCAAAGTGTGGGTGGATAATATTTCTGTCATTCTGCTTTTCAAATCTTCAAAAACCAAAATCCAGCAGCATGAATAATCCACTTCCCAGGAGCACACACTTCATTTCAAAGGCTTGGAAGGCACAAGGACCAGGAGCTTCTGCACTGGAGAGTGGAGACAACACACACTCTTCAACACAGTAAGAGGTTTCAGCGGAGGTGTATTCTTAAGACCCCACCTGGCTGGTGAGTTCACAGTCAAGGTTCTCAGCATTAGTTTGCTGACACATGATGCTGTGAGTAGAAGCACATTAGCCCAGAGAGAGAATGCAGTTGAGAGGGAGCAGGGCAAACACTGTAGGGAGCTCTGCCTCCTACCTGGGCCGTAAGGAGTGCTGTGGGCGACTAGCAGGTGCAGCAAGGTGAGACCCTCAAGGTCACAGAGCTGTGGCTTGAATTCTGCAGCCTTTCAGGGGTCTATGTGAGTCCCATGCTAGACCTCAGAATCACACAGACTTCTCTCACAGGCCTAGACGTGGAGGTGGGCAGCTGCTGTTACTGGGGAGTACAGCCGCTCACCGGCAGGCTCAGCACCAATGAGTTATCAAGGGGACACGGAACATCGGGCCAGAATCCAGCTGGAGCTCTGCAGCTTTAACTAGGTCCCCGGTCCCTCCCCTACACTGAGCCACACTGAACCTTCTGCAAGATTGGAGGCACAAGGAGGATACCTCTAAGTTTCGTTCCATCTCTAAGCAGATGATGTAAATTCTCCACTTGTCAGACGTGGCTGCGGAAGCAAACCCAAATTCAGGTCTGACATCGGAACTTCTGCCAATGACCATAATGAGAGGTTCCAGGAGGGAAGCCTGCTCACCTTGAATACATTCAGTTTGGAAAATCACCACCTTGCCCTGAAACCAGCCCTGGATTTCCACAGCTCTTGCCGGGCCAGGGAGCCAGTGCCTGAGACACTACAGGAGAGAGGGGCTGGTAAACCCAAGGCTGGGCATTCCTGTCCCAGCCCCCTGGTGTGCAGGTGCCTCCAGAGGTTTGGCACTTTTCCAAACGATAGACTCAGCTCTGGAGAAACTTATGAATCATGAAAGCATCAGGACATAAAGGCACCTTTTAAAAAAGTCCTGTGGCTTTCATCTAGAATGGTTCACGATGGCTACGGCTGCCAACGATGCAAATCCACATCAATTGTGGAGCTGTTGGTGTCCTAGGCACCTTTCAATCTGGATGTTCATTCCACTTAACAAGCGCTCTGCCGCCCCACCACTCCCCCGCCCCACACCAGCTGGACTGCACAGTCTGGGAATACAGCAGTGTGTTGGTGCTGCCTGCTTTGGCCCAGGGGCGACGCTGGCTCAGCTGGCTCAGCTGTCAGCACCAGCAGGGGGGGCACTTTCTAGATGCCCATTCTGATCCATGCTATCCGTTCTCAGCAGCTCCACAGATTCCACCCAGGCTGGTCTCCTGACAACCAGCGAGAGAGCAGACTAATCAGTTTTGATTCGCTTTGCTTGTTACATGGCAACTAAAAGCATGACTTTGATGGTGAAACAAGATACAACGAAGTGCATAAGATAGGCAGAAAATTTCACAACAAAACATAACCACAAACATTTTAACTTGTAGTATACTGTGGGCTACTCAGTAGCAGACATGGAAGAATCCCTCTCCTCTGCCATTCAGGGATCAACTTGCTAGCTAGCTTCCTGGCTTGAGCCTGGCTCAGCCTTGGCCATTGTAACCATATTAGGAGTGAACCAGTGGGTAGAGGTCACTCTCTCTTTGCCACTCTGCCTTTCAAATAACTAAATCTTTTTTTTTTTTAAATGACACTTCAGCAGATGAAGGATCCCATGCTGGAAAAGAAAGGTAGCCAAGTTGGAAGCTTAGCCTTTGGAGCAGAGTGAGTTCCCTACACCCCTCCCACATGCACCCAGTGTCCACATGGAGGAGACACAGGACGTGGGCACCCAAGTCATGGCTCCAGGAAGCCTGTCATGAAAGCACCACCAGAAGCCTACCTCCACAGGGCACAGAACACCCTGGGTGTTCTCTAACTCTCATGGCAATCCCAGGCAAGACAGACACCACCTCCATTCCACAGGGGAGCAAATGGGAGCACAGCCCTGGCCTAAATGTCACCAGCACCCCCCACTGCTGGTTGCATTCCCAAAGTCCACCCCACTTCCCCAGGCTCCTGCTGGATTCCACCCCTATGGGCAAAACTGCAGCTCACACCCGCAGGGCTACCTCTAAGACTCAGCCAGCTCCCCGTGCAGTTTCCTCGGGGCAAGTGGGTTCATCAGGGAACAGTCACATGGCAAGCAGGAGCCAGTTCCCACCTATCCGTGTTAGCCCCTGAGCCGTCTGGGGAAGGCATGGCCTTCTGAGTCCCTGTGAGTGACCGGGGCATCCTGTAGGGCAGCCACGGGCCGAGTCCAGCCACACTGGCATGATTGCTGGGCCCCGTTGACACGCACCAGGAATCTGAAGCCCCAGGAGACTTCAGAGGCTAAGTGTAAAAACAAGAGCGAAAGTTACGGTCTTAGCAATGTTCATATTAACTACCTGTTGACATGGTAATATTTCTGAGATGCAAGATTCAAAAAAACGTCTTTTTAAAGTTACTTCTACTTGTTTCTGTTTAGCTTTTGAACAAGGCTGCTGGAAGACTGGAGAGCGTTTCAGGGCTCTTACCGACCAGAGCTGGTCTGCAGCCTCCTGTCACTTCTCACTGTCCAAGATACACCATGGGGGAGGAAGAGGGTGCTCACTGCCCCAAAGTTGGCACCCTAAGATTCTCACAGAGGGGGAGGCAGCAACAGATGTTTTCTCAAAAGCCCAAGCAGAGGAAGGTTGACTTTGCTACTGCCCTCAGGGACTGGGGAGGAGCAGGGGCTAGGCCAGGTGCTTCACCCAGCATGCCAGTCACGGACACAAAAACCCTAAAACTCACAGGGCACGGCATCCCACACAGCAACATGAAAAGAAACGTACAAAAGTAATTTTAGTTAGACATCTTAACTCAGTAGGTTCAAAACGCCATCATCCCACAGATCCCTTGTAAAAGCAATCACAGATGGGCGTTCTCCTCTTGTTCACACTGAGTTGTCTATTTACCCCATTTCACTGTTCATGCACGGTCAGTGGCTGTAAGCCTGGGCCAGGCAGCTCCAGAGACCGTGAAGATCTCAGTGGGGCCAAAGGATCCGAGTGCCCACCGCTTGGCACGCTGCGAAGTCACACAAGTTCAGTGACAAAGGGCTCCGCTCAGGAAGAAAGGGAAAACGATTCCAGATAGTCAAACCAAGAAAACAAGTCATGACAAAACTCTGTGATGTTAAACAGTCATCTCTAAGTGGGGTGGCTATGTTTTTTTTTTTTCTACTTTGCTCTTCCTTGCAAATGCTCCAGAATAGTCTAACCTCTAATACTAATTTGGACATATTTTTAAACTTTAGAGAGACTACAACAATGAGCCATGACGTATTTGCTGGCTCTTGACTGTGTGTCCCCTGAGGTCTCCAAGAAGCTGACACAATAGCCGGGCACGCAGCCCGGAGGGTGGGGCACTTGTCCCTGGCTGGACATCTGCTGTTCTTACACCTGAAGTGGGAATGTGAAAACCAAGTGCCCAGGCAGTGGGAGAAGAGTGTCAAAAGCGGATGAGGCTGGGGTCCAATTTGGCAGCACAGCCCACACCCATGCGAGGCCGAGAGGCGCTATGGGGCAGCGGCAAAGACTGCTGGGTATTAGAGGAGCACTCAGACTTGAAAAACAGGTGACCGTGCATTCTTTCAGCATGTGCAAAGTCTGAATCAGATCCTTGACCCGCCGCCTGCAGCTGCTGGGGAGAGGCACAGGTACTAATTGAAAAGACGGTCCCACCCCTCGTATGCACAAGCAAGCACATGTGCGTGCACGTGCGCGCACACCCGCCGAGCCCAGAACAACCATCAATGTCCAGGGAAGCCGCCAAGCTTGTCCACCACGTGCCTAAGTCCCTGAGAGTGTGCACCTTGGTGCAGCAGCTTTTGTACAATCCTGGGGGAGCCCTCCACTCAGCAGACAGCAGTGGGAGGGTCTGGGGTTCCCCATCTGGCCTCCTGTAATCACAGTTCTCTCGCAGCATGCCTGCACGTGGGGCGGAGCCATTCCTGCCTCTGAGCTCAAATCAACACTGCTGACCCACTGACCTCAAAAGGTGACAGTCAGAGGAGTGGGTGCCGAGGGCCATGGGGGCAGAAGGCAGGGGCCAGGGGCTCTCTTAGGGCGATGAAGATATTCCAAAATTGGTGTAGACACACTTGCACAATTCTGAATATGCTACAAGCCACCGACTTGAATGTTTTCAGGGAGCTCGTTATGTGGGGTGTAAAATCTACCTCAGACAAGCTGGGGGTTGTGTAAGTCACAAGCTCAGATAGGAGAGCAATCCACCGAGTCCCCAGGAAAGCTCTGCTTTCCCTGTGGACAGAACATGGTGGGTTTCTGTTCCTTTTTGTATGAAACTCATGGAGAAGGGCTGCTTTGCCTAACACCCAGCATGTCTCCCACACTGCTGGCCTTGTTGATAATGACCTTGCCCAAGACTCCTGGAGCATCCTTCTCAGACAGTAAAGCAGATGTGCAAAAGGCAGGCCCAGGGGACAGTGGGAATGACAATCGGATGACGTATCTGGGCAGAGGGCCATCACCCTCCACATGCTTTTGCTTTCCGTGATGACTGACCACGCTGTAAGTGATCCCTCCGCCAAAACCCCAAGGGAAATGTGGGCAGTCTCTGGCTTGGAGCTGCTATTGAACCTGGATCTGCTTAGGTAAAGGCAGCTGAAATGATGCTAACGTAGAATCTGGACTCTAGAAAACCCCACAGCTGACTATCACCTATCCTTCAGCCGGGCACAGCCAGCCAGAAACATTTCCAAGTTTCCCAACAAACCTTTCCGAACTGAAGAACACAGGTAAGGGACCATGACACATCTGAAATGAGCAGCTACCACACCTCCACCATCCCTCTCACTGTCGCCCAAATCTCAACACATTCAGAGCAAGTGTGAGTAGGCAATTCAAGATGGAAACGTTGGCTTTGGGGAAACCTTTGCAGTTGACCCCACAGTCCCATGGGAATTTATTCTTGTACGTACCTGGTGGCAGTCTGGAGCTCCTCTGGAACCAAGCATGGCAGCTTCCAGTCCTGAGAGCCGCCAGGTGCTGGAGGTGAGGAGGCACACATCTTCCCAACCCCAGCAGGAGTGGGGTGCTCACACCTCAGCTGTTCCACAGCCTGCTGGTACCCAGCTGGGCTGTCCTCACACGAGATGGCTGTGTCTTCCATGGACTGAGCCGAATCAGGGCGGCCTGGGCCCCAACAGCCTCCTGGCAGAGCTGTGTCACAAGCTGACCTGGAGCGCGCCCCTGTCGAACCTGTTTCAGGCAGGTCACTTGAGTCATATGCCTGTGTCTCAGCTGGGCTCCATGTGATGTCAGCGGCTGCTTCCCCAGCAGCTTCGGCCATTTTGCTACAGTCCAGGGGTATGGCCGGCACCTCTCCAGCTGCTGGCTCCAGGGCACTCTGGTCCCTCGGGACACCAGCAGCACCTCCAAGCAGGTCCAGGGTCCAGGCCTCCCCACTGGCCTCAGGCCCACTCAGAGCACTGCCATGGGGAGTAGAGGTGCCCAGGATAGGGGTGGAGCTGGGCACTTTGCCTGGCCACTCTGGGCGAACAGAATCCTGAGGGCCATCTTCCCCAGGTTGCCCGTCACAAGCAGGCGTGCCCTGGTGCTGTTGTCTAGAAGGAGGTCTGTCAGCTTGATCCAAGGCTTCTCCAGAACTCATGGGAGCCACCTGCAAGGGCCCCTGCAAGGCAGGACTGGAGGCTGTGCCCTGCCCGGCCTTCCACAACTGCAAGTGAGCCTGAGACTCCCTGGCCCCCTCCGGCCCCTCGCTTCTCCTCACTGTGGGTGGGACACCTACCATCACCTCCCCCACCCCAGCACCTGGTGGGTTCTGCCCTGACGCCAGCAACCCCAGGCCCATAGCTGGCACCTGGAGAACAGGATGGTAAATCTCAGCCAACTCTGGCTTCCTCTCCATGCAGAGTCCAGCAGGAAGTGCAGGGAGAGAGGGGCTGGCTACTCCTTGTATCCCATCTAGAAGCTTCTCTGGGCCTAGTGTCACGGCAAGGTCCTTGCCCACTACACTCCCTGCCTTGTCGGCAGGTGCACTCCTGGGCCTCTCGGCGGTCAGAACTCCCAGCACAGACTGCTCAAAGATCTTGGTGATGTGCTCCCTGAAGTCAGGGAACCCAGTGACCAAGCTGGCTGGCTTGGAGCTTACATGCTCAGCGTGAGCCACGCCCCTCTTTGGGTCCTGGGAAAGTTCTTCTGTCCTCTGCCTGTCATTCTCTGTCTCTCTCACTGTACCACCTGCCAGGCCCTTCTCATCAACAGGACACGCTGAGGTCTCACTGGACTCAGCACCTATATCCGCAGTGGGTGCTGCTCCCTCCCCTCCTTCCATCTGCTTAGCCTCGGCTGGAAACGGCATCCTGTCCAGGTAGGGCACGGTGCCCGTGGGATCTTCAGCGGCTCCAGCTTTGGGGCTTTTGTTGCTGGTTTGCACGACCAAGACTTCCTCTTCTGCAGCTCCTGGAGAGGAGAGGGAGCCAGCAGGGCGCCTCCCAGAGATGGTGTCTTCCACAGCCCGCAGTTCTCCTTGGGAACTGGTGTCTCGGGCAGGTTCTTTGGAGCCCTCCCAGCAAGCAGCTTCTGTCCTGTTGTCCTCTGTCCCCTTCTGGGTAGCACCATCAACATGCAGGTAAGGCGTGTCAGCAACAGCCTCTGCAGGTGGTGCAGGCGGCAGGAGCCCCTTCAGGGCAGGGACAGCCTGCTGGGCAGATGTAGCCACTGTGTATCCAGGTACCCCACATGGCTCTCCAGCTGACAGCCAGCACGTGGGCTGCTCGGCTTGGCAGGGCTCCCTGGGCATGCAGGTAGGTGCCCCCTCCTGGGCAGTGGTGAGGCACTGGTCAATATGAAAGGAGGCACCGCTTCCAGCAGCTTCTCCTGGCTCCTGGGGAGCCCGCTGCACCCCCACATTCCCATCAGCAGCCCCACTGCTCATGGCAGTTCCACCTTCAGTGTCCGATGATGCACTTCCAAGGCACTCTGGGGACTCTGTGACTGAACTGGCGGGAGGCTCTGTCTCCTGCTGTGGGGCTGCCACTGGTAGCTGCCTGCCTTGTTGGGCCTCGTTGCATGCAGGCTGATGGGTTGTGACAGTGGGAGGATGGGCAGCCACTGGTGCTGGCGAGCAGGGAGCCATCCCTGGGAGGGTCCCTGGGTCAGACGCATGTGTGTTGGTGTTTGCCTTCTCCGGCTCTCCTGAGCCCCGGGGCTGGGACCAAGCAGCAGCTGCCAAGACTCCTACATCCCTTGGACATGCTCCTTCATGCCAGCCGCCTGCTGTCAAGGCATTCCCCAGATCCTGCTGGGGCTTGTCGGGCTCCTGCCCAGCACAGGCATCTTCCTTTCTGCTCTGGCAATCTGTAGGACCGGAGTCTAAGGCGTCCACGGTGGGAGGTAAGACCCCCAAGGGCTGACCCCCAAGTGTTCCCTCTTGCCTATCTGCCCCCTGAATCAGCAGCTTCTGTTGGAGGGGGGCTGCCGATTCTGACACCTCCGTGGGAGACACCTCTGGACCCATGTCCCCTGGAGATGAACTTGCAGCCTCAGACACATTGCTCCTGGAGAGCTTCCTTGGGAACGCTGACCTGGAAGCCTGCTCCTGTGCTCCATCAGTGGCCGGGCTCACACCCTCCCCGGCTTCTGTGGATGGGGGGATTGGGGAAACAGCAGCATTGGGCTTCCCAAGACCTGGACGGCTTGGATGAGTCTCCTCCTTGCTGTCAGGTGGCTGGGGCTTTGCTTCCAGCACATCCAAGACCGGTGCTTCTGGGCCCAGGGGGGAGGGCTGTGGACAGCTCTCAGCAGGCTGCAGGGGCCTCTCTGACATGGTCCCTGTTGATTGGGTGTCACCCGGGCAGCGTGGATCTCCCTGCTGATCCTCCTCCAGGTCAAGTGTTGCAGCGGGATGCGGTCCCTCAGCATGAACTTCCGGTCCAGCTGCATCATGCCCACATGGCTGGCCCAGGGGTGTCAGTGGCAGGCCCTCCCCACCCCAGCTGCTCAGCCTCTGCTGGGATGGACCGCCACCACTGCTGCCGCCTGTGACGTTTATTTCTGATGCTTCCTGCCCTTCCTGGGCTTCGGGCCTGGATGGGCCATCCAGCTTCTCAGGCTGTAAGGTAGAGCCCGAGCCTCCCTGGGCTTGGAGGGCATCAGGAGAGTTGCTCTGCAGCACCAGCCCCTGCCAGCTGGCTCCATCTGGAACTGAGCGCTCCTCGGCTGCATCCAGGGCAGAGGGCAGGACAGGGTCTTCCTCACGGAGTCCATACAGGGGGTTGGCAGCACTGGCCACAGGGGATTCAGCCATCACCTGCCTCCCTGCCTCTGCTGGTGGACAGCCAGGTCCATCTACCCTTGTGGGTGGTGGGACCCCGTGGGAACTAGGAAGAACAATGCTGCCTGTACTGTCTGTTGGGTTGGAGGCCTCAGCTGTGCCTGCCTCAGGGCTGAGCTTGCCGGTGAAGGCCTGGGACTCCTCTCCTGCTGGCTGTCTGCAATCTGCCCCACCAGGTGCCTCTGGGGTTCCTTCCTGTCCCCTTGAGTCGTCTTCAGGAGACCTGCCTCCTTCTGCAGCCACCACTTGGCCTTCAGCATCTTCAGGGGTCTTGACTCCATCTTTGGGCCCCAGTGGCCTCCTGGTGCTGGGAGAATGTGGGGGAGTGGGAAGGCACAGCCCCTCTGGCGGAGCTGTGTGCCTCTGTTCCCTGTGGGAGAGCTCTCCCCTCCCCTGGAGGGCTTGGGCAGGGATGTCCCCACTGCTCCCTCCTGGCTGCCCTTGTTCATTTCCAAGGTCGGATGCTGAATTCTCTGGTCCTGCCAGCCCTGCATTCACTATCTCTGGGGCAAAAGCTGCAGATGTTAGCATCTCTGTCCCACCCAGCCTGCTGGACCCTCCTGTGGCTGCAGAGAGCTGAGCAGCTGGCTGGGAAGCAAGGCCTGAGGCACCACATGCTTTCACCGTTGGGGAGCCCTTGTTGCTCCCAGGCACAACTCCTTCGTGTTGGCTGCCTGATGCCATGGGGACAATTCGCTCCGCCTCAGGTCTTGGCATCCCTGTCTGCCAGTGACCTTGAGCCATACCCATGTCCAGAGTCTCCAAACCAGAGCCACAGGCCCCTGCTCCTGAGGGAGGGCTTGGCACATCCAAGGGCAGCTCCGTGCATGGCAGGTGTTCCCCGAGCTGTTGCTGCTGGCAGTCTTCCTGGGACACAGCCCTTGAATTGCTCTGAAAGGGATGGCAAGTTCCAAGTACCTCTGCATTCTCAGCTGAACACGGAGGCCTCTCCTGCACCTGGTGATTGTATAAATCTGAGGGGGCCTCTTGTGGGACTGGGGCCTCCGTTTGGAGCGGGGGAGATTCCTCCTGGCCAGCTGAGCTCTCTTTGCCTGCCACGCCCTGCTTGAACTCTGCATCCCCTTGCCCTGGGGATGCTAAGCCTCCTGCTTGGTCACTCTTTCCATCCAGCTGTTCCTCGACCAGCTCTCCGGGAGGTACTGATGGGTTTCCAGGTAACTGCTCCTCATGGCTGCAGTGAGAGGTCTTGAGTCCCTCTGCCTCCGACTCTGGATCTTTTTTTCCAGCTTCAGGGACTATGGCAGCCACATGGGGCTGGCCGGGGACATCGCCATCAGAGGCCAGCATTGTCATGGCATCCGCTGGGGCTTTAGGAGAAGGCCCCTTCCTGGGCAGCTGAGCAAGGGACCCATCTGCAAGTTGCACTGCTGGCCTTGCTGAGCAGTCTTCTGGGGCGCACTCAACAAAGGGCATGGGGACCGAGGGCCACTTCTGCTCTTGGAGCAGTGAGGAAACTTCTGGCTCTTTGGCTTCCTGTGGACGTGGCCTTGGCTCAGCTGCCTCCAGGGGGATGACGCAGGGATCCGAGCTGGCAGTGTCCTCAGCAGTGGAGAGGGAGCCTCCAGGCCCAAGGCTGCCAACAATGAAAACACACAATGCTTCATTGGTTCTCAGGACACCAAGGACACAGCCACACTGTGGGCAGAGAATACTCCTGACCCTCCCTCCACCGTTGGCCTCTGGGTGCCTCAACCCCAACCCAGGGCCCCCATGCAACTCCCCACTCTCCAGGAAGAGCCTCACCTGCGGCCTCTGCCCTCCATAGCCACCCTACCCCAGCCACAACACACGCTCTCAGTCTCTTGGAAAAATCAACGCAGGGAGTCACACCGGTGTGGAGCCAGCCACACCAACAAGTAAGTAACATGTACTGAAACAAACTAGGCTAAATGCAAGGAGCCTAGGAAGTTTTTAACAAGAAAAAAATCATAATAGGGGTTTTGTTTTTTTCTTTTTCTTCAAGATTATTTATTTGAAAGAGTTACGGAGATTGAGAGAGAGAATCTTCTACCTGCTGATTTATCCCTAATGTGGCTGCAGCAGCCAGAGCTGGGTCAAGAACCAAGAACTTTTTCTAGGTCTCCCACATGACTGGCATGGGTCATCGTCTACCACCTTTCCCAGGCATTAGCAGGGGGCTGGGTCGGAAGTGGAGCAGCTAGGACATGAATCAGCATCCATGTGGGGTGCTGGTGTTGCTGCTCTGTAGCGCCAGCCCTGTAACAGGGCCTTTGAGCTAGTCACGTGTGCATTACAGGCAGGATTGGTTCATTCGGAGGCGGCCTTAGGCGCCCAGGAAAGCTGACGGTGCCGTGGCTCGAAAGAAGAGCCATTTCTGAAGACAGCTCATGTGCATCCTCATGTTTAACATGAGGGCATAATGCACAAATCACTTCTCTCTAGCCACATAATTTCTTTTTTTAAATTTATTTTTATTGGGAAGGCAGGTTTACAGAAAGGAGAGATAGAAAAAGATCTTCTGTCTGCTGGTTCACCCCCCTAGTGACCACACTGACTGGAGCTGAGCTGATCTGAAGCCAGGAACTTCTTCTGCAACCACAGAATTTCTGCATGTGACTAACCCATGAAGTCTATTCAAGGGGTTAGCACTGTGGCATAGGGTGTTGGGCCTCCATTCGCAACACCAGCATCCCATATGGGTACCGGTTTGAGTCCCACCTGCTCCACTTTCAATCCAGCTCCTTGCTAATGTGCCTGGAAAAGTAACAAAAGGTTGCCCGAATGTTTGGGCTCCTGCATCCTTGTGGGAGACCTGGAGGAAACTCATCATTCTTGGCCTTGAACTGGCCTTTGCGGTCATTTAGAAGTGAACATGCAGATGCAAGATTCTCTCTCTCTCTCTCTCTCTCTCTCTCTCTCTGTTTGCCTTTCAAATAAATAAATCTTTTTTTAAGGTATTCAGCATATTCAAAGGGAATACATGCCTTTCTATTGCATTTTCTCATGAAGCTTCTGAAGGCCCTGATAAAACTTCTGGGTGCTGACTCGTCTCTTATCTGCACTGACCATGATGTGGTCATGCTTGGTTGGGCACTTGACTCCAGAACACGGACTTGCTATAGAGCGCCAATTACACTGTTAGTGTTAAACAGATGCTCCATGCTGTACTTGAAATGGACTGCACACTCTGAATTTATTTTTTAAAAATAATACTATACAGCCCCCCAAAATTTGGAAGGTGCAGGAAAGAGCCCCTTTTCCCCTTTGGTGCTCTAACACATTCCTCCCCCTTCCTGTATCATTTTTCAGGGGTATAAATTTCTTCTGATTTTGCATAGATGTGATTGTGCATACTATTCCAAACATGTTTTCTTGTGTCAAGAGAAATTATCAAGGTAAAGTTATCAGAAGCAAGTTTTTAAGCCTTTTACTATTTTCTATTTTTTTTTTTAAAAAAAAGGTTTATTATGCATATTTGAAAGGCAGAGTTACAAATAGAGAGACATTTCCCAACCAAGGGGTCACTCCCGTAATGGTCACAATAGCCATGGTTGGGCCAGCTGAATCCAGGAATTTCCACATGGGTGCAAGGGACCCAAGCACTGTGGCCATCTTTCACTGCTTTCTCAGGCACATTAGCAGGGAGCTGGATCTGGAGTGGAGCAAGTAGGACTCAAACCAGCACTCATATAGACTTCTGGCGCAACTCCAGCCTCTACTTTCATTGAAGTTATTTTGGAGGGAAGAAAACAGCAAAGGAAGAAGTATGGACTCCCTTTGGAACTGCCTGCTGCACACACTGTGTATACAGATCAGACACTGTTCTGGATGCTGCCAGAGGTCACTTCCAGCTGAGCCTGGTGCGACAGCTCAGCGGCTAAATCCTCACCAGCAAGGTGCCAGTTCCTATCCAGGCTGCTCCACTTCCCATCCAGCTCCTCAACTTGTGGCATGGGAAAGCAGTCGAGGACAGCCCAAAGCCATGGGATTCCGCACTTACAGAGGAGACCTGGAAAAAGTTCCTGGCTCCTGGCTTCTGACTGGTTCAGCTCCAGCAGTTGCAGCCATTTGTGGAATGAACCAGTGGATAAATGCTCTTTCTCTCTGTCTCTCCTTCTCTCCATAAATCTGAGCTGTCTTTCCAATAAAAATAAATAAATTTAAAAGCAAATGCTAGAGATTGCATCGAGTCCTCTTAGATCCATGTGCCGAATCCACAGTGATCTCTGGAGACAGGATCCTGACAGAAATCGTCAGGGTGAAATGACGTCACAGAGGTGAGGCCCTGACAAGAACACCACGCAGGCATGTGGCGCGGCAGCGAAGTCACCGCTTGGCATACCAGCATCCCACACTGGAGTGCTGGGTTAAGGCTCACTTCTTCTACTTCCAATGCAGCTCTGTGATAACAAGTACCTGAGGAGTGAGTGCTTGAATGCTAAGATGTGACCTGCTACCTCTCTGAGACTGTCACACGTATTGGATGAGAGAGAGAGAGCGAGAATGTGGCTAAACTAAAATCCCAGGTACCAGCCCATTTCACTGAGATTCATCTCACAACTCCATTGTCCTTAGCAGGAGGTGGGGATGTGGAGTGGAGGGGAACGGGGAACTGGTGCAGGAAAACTGAGTCAGTGCTATTGAGAAGCAACATGGTTCTTTAGTGTCAAAGACAACAGGACCACACCAGCCTCCTTCCTCGCACAAGAGCAGCCGCAGGGACAATCTGGGGAAGATTGCCTGCTCTCAGAGTTGCTGTGTGAGGCTACAAGCCACAGAATGCCACAGAAGGCCACAGGAGACCACAGAAGGCCACAGACGGCCACAGGAGACCACAGAATGCCACAGAAGGCCACAGGAGACCACAAAAGGCTACAAGTCTCTGAGAGACAAGAACAGAGATTGGCTTCCACACGTGGCATCCTCTCTCTGACTCTTTCCCTAGGAGGGCCTTCCCACTGCTCCTGAATGAAATGGTAGGTGTTTTGCTGCATTTCCGTTTAAAGACCGAAGGAAGGACCCAGTGCGGTAGCCTAGTGGTCAAGTCCTCACCTTGAAAGCACTGGGATCCCATATGGATGCTGGCTTGTACCCTGGCTGTTCCACTTTCCATCTAGCTCCCTGCTTGTGGACAGGGATAGCAGTAGAGCATGGCCCAAGGCCTTGGGACCCTGCACCCACATGGGAGATCCAGAAGAAGCTCCTGGCTTCTGGCTTTGGATAGGCTCAGTTTCAGCCATTGCAGCCACTTGAGGAGTAAACCAGCAGATAGAATATCTTCCTCTCTGTCTCTCCTGCTCTCTGTAAATCTGCCTTTCCAATACGAATAAATAAATCTTAAAAGATAAAATAAAGACCAAAGGAAAAAACATAATAAGGTGGCTTTTTAAGGTTTCCAGAGAGCCTGGGCTGGACAATGTCAGATAAAGAATGATTCACTCCACGTCAGAGGCTGGCCCCCGCAGGAGACGTAGGAAAGGCAGGGTGGTAATCCCGGGGACGGAAAGCAGCAAGGGCAGCCTGGTCACCGCCCCAGCGTGAGGACTGGATAAAGTGGCCTGGGAGCGAGAGCCCCATGGTCTTCCTGACTCAGGAACACAGAGGTGGGCACAGCAGTGGGTGTCTGGAAGAACCAAGGCAGCCACAGTCACCAGGGCACAGAACCAGTGAGGAGGTGGCAGATGGAGGGCGCGTTCCGGGAAAGGCAGGGTAGTGGTCATTGTGCCCGAGCCCAGGTGCAGACCAGCTGTCCGGCTCAGTGGGAGCTGTTCTCACACTGAGCTGGGAGCAGTTCCTGGTGGCTGCAGCCAGGGTGACAAAGCTCACAGCTCAGCGGACCTACGCTGGACTATTAAGGGCTGTTAATATCGCATATGTTTCATTTGATTTGAAAGGCAGAGAGACAGAGGTCTCTCATTTCTCAAATGTCCTCAACAGCCAGGGCTGAGCCAGGAACCGGAATTCACACCAGGCCTCCCTGGTGCCTGGCAACACCGGCTTACGTGAGCCATCTGCCACCTCCTGGAGTACGATTAGCAGCAAGTTGAACTCAGAAGTGGAAGGAGGACTCAAACCCAGATGTTCCAAGGAGAGATGCAGGCATCCCATACCACATCTTCACTGCTGTGCCAAGCACCCATCCCCTACAGCAGGTCATGCCTCAGGAGCAGGAAAAAACAGCCTTTGCCCAAACCCTGCTCCATGCTCCATGTCACAGAGCAAAATCCAGACGAATCAAGCTGTTCCAAGCAACTGTGCTCCAAAGCAAAGTTAAGAATGCTGGGGGCCAGTGCTGTGGCATAGTGGGTGAAGCTTCCACCTGTGGCACCACATGCCAGTTCTACCTTCAGCTGCTCACTTCAAATTCAGCTCTCCTGATGTGCTTGGCAGAGCAGCAGAAAAGGCCTGAGCACTTGGGTTCCTGCACCCATGTGGGAGATCTGGATGTAGCTCCTGGCACAAAGCTTAATATTAAATCCAAAATGTAGTAGCTATTTATCAAAGCAAAATATGTGATAGAACAAGATTTAAGAAAATTGTAGGCCATCGCTTCTTAGTCTCTTGGCTAAGAGCAAGTGTAGAGAACTGTAAGCCAGCATAGTGGGTTAAGCTGCCACCTGCAACACCAGTATTGGCACCAGTTTGCGTGCCAGCTCCTCTGCTTCTCATCCAGTTCCCTGCTAACGTACCTGGGAAAGCAGCAAAAAAATGGCCTAAATCCTTGGGTCCCTTCCCGTTTGGAGACACAGATGAAGTTCCTGACTCCTGGCTCTGGTCTGGGCCATTGCAGCCATTTAGGGAGTGAACTTGGTCACTCTCTCTCTATCTTCCTCTCTGAATTTCAAATAAATAAACAAATCTTAATAAAAAATGTTTATAGCAACATGGAAATATTCAGATCCCAAACACTCCACGTCCACAGTATCTGAGCCTAAACAGAGGCAGGAAAGTGTAATCGGAAAAGGAAAGAAAAATCTGATTGTCATGATCAACCTAGAAATCACACAGAGATGATGGAGTTAGTAAACTGGGCGTTGAGACTGTGTTCTGCAGGCTCCGGAGGGTGGAAGAGGGGGCAAGGCTCCCCCAGACACAGAAGATTCCAAAGGACACATTGCAGGGGCCTGAAAAGCTCAGTGGGTGAGAACGACAGATGAGCCCACAAAGAGGGCACCGTCAGTGGCCCGGGGGCACGGCCACAGAAACACCCCAGAACAGAGTCCGGGGGAGATGGGGAAGTGGGGAACCCAGGAACCGCTGGACACCGCACTGGGGGTCGGGCTCCGCAGCCACACCCCGGAGTCATCAGAGTCCCCCAGACCAGGGGAGGAATCAAAACAACATCAACAACAAAAATACCAAAGAAATAACGGCCAAAAGATTTCCAAATACCATTTGAAGTGGAGATCCACACGCCCAGGAATCCCGACCAACCATAAGTGCAAGGAATAGAGACATCCGTACTCAGTATATTACAACCAAATTGCTTAAAACCAAGTGAAACCACGAAAATCATGAGAGGTCATTCCTCTTTGGTTAGAAATAATGCAAGCTGGAGTTCATAGTCTGTAAAGTACTGCAAGAAAAGAGCTGAGCCCAGAACTATCACCCAGAGAAAATACATCTCTAAATCATAGTTGAAATAAAAAACCTTTCAAGCCTATAAAATGGAGAGAATTAACTGCCAACAGACCTACACTGCAAGAAACACACGTTCCTTAAGCAAAAGAATGCCAAATATTAAAGAATCTTGACAGAATAAAAACATGCAAAATATCATTAACCAGTCACGGATAGCCACTTTTCCTTATTATTTACATCTCTTTTAAAGGATTAAAACAGTGATGGCCATTGCTGCGGCAGCCGCTGTAACACTGCCATCTCACATGGGTGTTGGTTTGAGTCCTGGCTCCGCCGTTTCTGATCCAGTCTCCTGCTAATTTGCTGGGAAAGCAGCGAGAATGGCCCAAGTACGGGCGTTCCTGCCATCCACATGGAGACCCAGGAGAAGCTCCTGACCTCTAGATTCAGATGGGCCCAGCCCAAGCCACTGTGGCTTTTTGGGGAGTAAATCAGTGGATGAAAGAGATATCCATCTCCAACTCTGCCTTTCTTTAGAACAAAGCAAGAAGGCTGCTGGGCTGGCATTGTGGTAGCTTAGGAAAAGCTATCCTGTATGGGTGCCAGTTCCTGTCCCAGCTGCTCCACTTCCCATCCAGCTTCCTGCTAATACACTTGGAAAGCAGAAGATAGTCAAGTGCTTGGGCCCCTGCAGCCACATGGGAGACACTGATGAGGCTCCTGGCTCCTGGCCTCATCCTGGGATCACATTCACTTGGGAGAGTGAACCAAAAGAAGACAGACTGCTGTCTTTCCCTCTCTGTTATTCTATCTTTTTTTTTTTTTTTTTTTTTTAAAGATTTATTTTTATTATTTTTTCGTTGGAAAGGCGGATATACAGAGAGAGGAGAGAGAGAGAGGAAGATCTTCCGTCCGATGATTCACTCCCCAAGTGAGCGCAACGGGCCGATACTATGCCGATCCGAAGCCAGGAGCCTCTTCCGGGTCTCCCGCACGGGTGCAGGTTCCCAAAGCCTTGGGCCGTCCTCCACTGCTTTCCCAGGCCACAAGCAGGGAGCTGGAAGGGAAGCGGGGCTGCCGGGATTAGAACCGGCGCCCATATGGGATCCCGGGGTTGCAAGGCGAGGACTTAACCACTTGCGCCACCGCGCCGGGCCCTATTCTATCTTAAAAAAAAAAAAACAACAGTAAGCTAATCTTTTTAAAAAGAAGGCTATCATGTTTAAATGATATCAAATGTGGTAGCTTCAGAAGCAAAGGATATAAGCAAACAAAAAGATCATTATAATGATCAAGGAAATCCATGTATCTGACAACAGAGCCTCAAAATACAACAATACAAAATGTAATAAAAGTGTAAGAAAAAAACCAGACAAGTACACAATTTCAGTCTGGTATTCCCATTTTCTTCTCTCAGTTGAACCTGTGGATGCAAAGTATGAATACAGAAGAGTCTAACAGTACTATGAACCAACCTGACTTAACACTCAGTCACTGTCCAGCAGCGTGGAAGAGGGGCGGGGTCGGTGCTGGTCAGGGTGTTGGGAGGATGCGGGAGGATGAGCAGGTGGAGCACAGGGTACGCTGAAGGCAGAGAAATGCCCTGGATGATGCAGTGGAGCCCCAACCCTGTCCATTTGCCCAATACACCTAACACACAACACAGCAAACCCTCACATCAACGTAGACTTTCATTACTGATCCTGTGTCCACCTTGGCTCATTCACTGCAATAAATGTGCCGTATAATGCAAGGTGCCAGCAGTCAGAAACCCTGCAGGAAGCAGGGAAGCGTATGCCAGAATTTTCCACAAGGCTTAATCTTTCTAAAAGCCTCAAACTGAAAGCAGTTCGTTATTTTAAGATTGATTTATTCCTTAGAAAGGCTTAGTTACAGGGGAGGGAGATGAGAGAGAGAAAGAGAGAGAGAATCTACCATCCACTAGCTCACTCCTCATAAGACTATCGACAATCCAGGACAGGGTCAGGATAGAGCCAGGGGCTTCAGCCACGTAGCCCACGCAGGTGCAGGTGCATAAGCACTTAGGCTGTCTGCTGCTGCTTGCCCAAGTACATTGGCAGGGAGCTGGACTGCAAGTGGAGCAGCCAGGACTTGAACCAGTACTTATGTGGATGCCAGCATCACAGGCGGCAGCTTAACCTACTACAGCACCATACTGGCCAGATCCGATCAAAGTGTACATTCCACACATAAAGCATATGTGTGTGTGTGTGTGTGTGTGTGTGTGTGTGTGTGTGTGTGTGTGTGTGTGTGTGTGTGTGTATAGGCACACACACTTGGCCCTCTGAATTCCTAGGTTCCATATTTGTGGATTCAACCAACTGTTCCCCAAACAACGCGGCCTCTGAACCATATTCTAAGCATTAGGTATTACCAAGAGTCTGGAGGTGATTTAAAACACACGAGGTTATGTAGATAATATGTAAAGATGACACTATTTTACGTACAGGAGTTGAGTCTGAATTTTGCCACTGCCAGGGTCCTGGAAGTAATCCCTAAGGGACACTCAAGGACGTGTGTATGCACAAACACCTGACGTGTGCTTTGCCACCTGAAAGAGTGCAAGCATCGCACAAGCAGGAGAGACCTGGGGGCCCGTCCTGTGACACGGCACGTCAAGCACGGCTTCTGGTGCTCGCACCGCTTAGAGGAGACCTGATCCGAGTCCTGGAGGCTCCCCGGCTGCCTGAGCTTCCTGCTGGTGCACTGGGAAAGCAGCAGGTGGTGAGCCAAAGTAGCTGGGCTCTGCCACCCATGTGGGGGTCCAGGGTGGGGTTCCAGACCCCCAGCATGAACCCAGCTTAGCCATTTGGGGGAATGACTCATGAGCCAGCAAATGGAAGAAATCAGCCTGTCTCCTTCCCACCGTCCCTCATTCTGCCTTTTAAATAAATTTTAAAGTAGAGAGCTAGAGGGCCAGGCCCTGTGGGAGCTAAAGCTGCCGCCCCCATATGGCACTGGTTTGTATTAGGATGCTGCATTTTATTTTTCAACATAAAGATCTGCTTTTTTAAAATTCAGAGTTACAGAGAAAGAGATGACCCCCCCTCCCACAGGTTCACTCCCCAGATGATGCTGTGACCAGGACTCAGCCAGGTTGAAGCCAGGACCCTCTTCCAATCTCCCATGCGGGTGCAGAGACCCAAGCACTTGGGTCATTAGCAGGGAGCTGGTTCCGAAGAGCAGCAGCTAGTGTGTGCATATGGGATGCGGGTGTCGCAGGCAACCCTGTTTTGACTTCTGATGCAGCTTCCTGCTAACGGCCTGGGCAAAGCAGTAAAGAAAGTGCCTGGGGGCCCTGCTGCCAGTGTGAGAGACCCGGATGAAGCTCCTGGCTTCTGGCTCAGCCCTGGCTATGGGAGCCCCTTGGGGAGTGAACCAGGGGGTGAAAGCTCCCCCTCTCTCTGGAACTCTGCCTTTCAAATAAATAAACAAAAAATTTAAAGTAAAAACTAGAGAAGACTCCAGATGGCTGCGAGGCCAAGATGATGGTGCTCTGCATCTTGTCCCAGCAACCGGTCCTTCCTCGCCATTGCATGTGCTTCTCTTTCCCCGTGAAGCATTCCGCCGAAGCAACATGCCGAGTCAGGACGCCCATCTGCCCTCCTGCCAGTGTGCACTTCAGGCCAGAGAGCAGCCAGCAGTCACCGCAGATGGAAGGCAGCCCGGCTCAGCACACGCAGGGGCAGGAGCAGGGCCCCGTAGGTGAGAAGGAGCAGAGTGCTGACCCAGCTGGGCTCCTGGAACCACAAATGCAGCATCTTCTCTGCTTGCTTGCCTCCTGCCCACACCCAGCCGGTCACCGTGTTCTCTCTTGAGACTGTCTGCTGGCCACCACCCTCCCAATGCAAGGGCAGTCCTGCTCCATCGTGTCGATCAGTCCCTAACTTTTTCTCAGCTCCTTCCTCACACCGTCCGTGTTCAAAGACAAGCCACAAGGCACCTGCCTGGTTCCTAGCACCTCTGGGGTAAGCGCTCAGCCCTTCGCCTCACCACAGCTTTCTCCTCCATCCAGGCTCAGTCCTCCAGCTTGCTTCTCAGCCAACGCCCACCCTTATAGTTCACTACCTGCTCAGCTCCAGGGAGCTCTGTTTTGCGAACTGTCTCCTGCTTGCAACAATGTGGCCTTACAGCCCCTCTCCCCGCCAGGGGACCCCCTTGTCCACTGCAGCCCCAGAAGGCTTCCTCTTTTGTACTCAGCAGACTGGAAGCTGCCAGGTTCGCATGCTGTGGGGTTGGGTTGGCTGCACCCAGGCAGGGGTCCCTGGGGACTGCATCAAAGCACCTGGGAGCTTGCTGGACATGCGCATTCCCAGGCTTGCCCCAGACCTCCCAGTAGCCCAGCATGTGACCCTGGTGCCCACTCAAGTTTGTGAGCAGCTGCAGCGACGGGGCCTCCAGCTGTGGAGCCTGTTGGCTTCCAGGAATTCACCAGGGTCTCTCCCGGAGAACAGCCAATCCTGCCTAAAACATCTTCCCAGAAAAGTGAGCAAGTGTGATGCTGACACAAGCAAACAGCCACCACCCAATTCCTTACCTGCAGAGACAGGCATTTCTCCCGGTGCAACCCAGCAGCTCTGGCACCCGGAAAAGGTTGCTGATGGGTGGGGTGTGAGAGTTTTAAGGCAAAGGCTGCCTAATCCATGGTTATGGGCATGCGAAAGGGAAGGATTCTATAAGACGATGGGCATGAGACCTGCTCAGATGCAGGCTTCCAGGGTGGCTGTGCCAAGGTGGGCATTGCTGAGTAGCAGGAGGCGCTTCTTGGGGTTAAGACCCACCTAGCAGGGGGCACAGTCCTCTGTCAAAAACTCCAGGTGGGCATCAGAAAGGCACCACCCAGCAACTGTGGGTCTGGGCTATCTGGGGCTGAGTCACAACAGCGGCACCAAGTGGCAACACTAGGAAGTTCACCTGATGGGACCTACCCTCCCCAGGTGAGGAACTTGACCCCTTGGGGACTTGTAAACAAACCCCAGGTTCTCCACAATTCAGAGGAAAGAGAGCCTTGAGACAAGAAAGCCAGAGCCTCTGCCATTCAGGCTATTGCAAGTCCAGCCTTCCTCACTTCCTGGGCTGAAGGGCAGACCTTGGAAACACTGCCCTGCACCATTCTCCCCAGCTTCTTCTCCAGCCTCCATGGCCAGCCACTGACCCTGCAGACCCAGCTGGGTTTTCTGCCTCTCCAGTTCCCACAAACAGAAAACAGACCCAGTTTGGGTTAGAGGCCCCTCCAACCCTCCTTGGAAACCTCTGCTTGTCTTGCGAAGCTGAGGGAGGAGGCAGGTGCTCCTGAGGCCGAGCAGGGAACACAGAATGGATCCCGGGCAGGGGAGGACAGAGGACAGCTCCTCCCTGGCATCCTGAGAGTGACCCCAAGGCTCAGAGCCAGAAGGGAGCACTCAGGAGCCCCCAGGTTCACCAAGGGTTCCCAAGTCTACTGGGGATGCAGCGCTGTCCCAACAGAGTGTCCTGGACTGTGCCTCAGGGTGATGCTGGGGTTGAGGGGGTCAATGAGTGGCCGTCTTTCACTTGGCCTCAGGGGTCAGCTGCCATGTGTATTCCACTCACCTGGTAGAGGAAGACTGAATCAGAAGGGAATTGCTTTAAGAAGAATGGACCAGCAAGACTCCTGGTCCCATCGTGTGTGGGGTTCGGAGAATGCTAGCATTGACTTCTGGTGGAGGACAAGCAGGTGTACAGCCAGCCTCGTCCCCAAACCCTCGAGGTGGGAGATGGGCTGGGGTGGGGGCGGGGGACACTAGCTCCAGGCCCTGTGCTGCAGACCCACAGACTTTACTGGACAGTAAACAGGAAGTTGCTTCTTTGGGTTTGTTCTGGGAGGGAATTTTGCCAATGCAAAGCAACCCAGCTTCAAGGGGAAAGTAATGATTAATTAAAGCTGAGGAACCAGCCACAAAACACCATCAGATGGCCAGACCTCCCTGGTCCAGCTGCGACACAGGCCCCAACACAATCCTTCAGGCCCTTCTGAGCCCATAGGGCAGTGTGAAGAGGCGGGAGAGCCGGGCCCTGGACCCCAGCCAGCATGATTTCCTTCGGGTGGGCGTCTGGCGTCTGCTAGCTCCACGGCCATCCGCGGACCATACAGAAGTCTAATTAGAACTTGTTTGTCCTACTACTCGGGTAGAATTCACAGGAGCCAAGTGGCTGGAGGGGTCTGGAGAGGCACAGGCGGCACCGGCTTTAGCAGGGAGCAGGAGCCAAGGTGCTTTTCCTTGATTAAAAAAAGAACACTACACCATTAGCTGAGCAATGCTCGTGCCAGCATGCTACCCCAGCCAATCAAGCCCCTGCTTGCAACACCAGCAGCCCGTATCAGTGCCAGTTCTGCTCCACTTCTGAGCCAGCTCCTTGCCAACTAGGAAGGCAGATGGCCCAAGTTCTTGGGTCCCTGCCAGCCACATGGCAGGCCCAGCCATTGTGGCCATCTAATACTCATGTCAAAAGAGCCCAAGAACTTCCTCTCAAGAAACCACGAAGCTGGAGCCACCCAGGGAAGGATGTAAAGAACCCACTTCCGACCCCCTCCCCCTCCTTGGGCAAAATTCCTGCCACCAGGGGTTGTTCTCACTAAGCCAAAAACAAAACCCAAAAAGCAAAAGTTGGAGTGGTAAGCATTTGAAAAACTTTGGCCAAGCGTTCTGGACTTTGTTCCACCGAGGATCTGTCGGTTCATTCCTCCAAGGCTCCCAGACATCTGGTGACAGCTGTTCAGGTTTCTCTAACCAGAGCCAGCTTTGTGAGTTGGCCCCATAAGTGGATACCTGGCCCGTGTCCATCCCAGGGACTGTGTGCTGAGGGGCTACCGGTCCCTGTTCCTAAAACCATGGGGAAGAGGGTGCAATAGATACAGCCCATGTCCGCTAGGCCACACCTGCCCCGGCCACATTCCGCTGCCACAGTGTGGCCTTACTCCATTCTGCCATTTATCCTCTGGCCTCCTAGGACCAAGCCACTGTGGTTTCAGGATTCTAACAGGTGGGACCTCCCAGGGCTGACTGGGGTTCTGTCCTCGGAATGGGGTTCAACTCACTTCCTGGGGCATGGGTTACTTATCTGGAGAGTGGGTTTGTTAAGAATTTAGCTCTCTCCCTTCTGGGATTGGAACACAGTCTTTTCGGATTCCAGAACTCTGGGTCACTAGCTTGGGACTCCAGAACTCCCCAGGGACCCCTTGAGTTCTCTGTCCTCCACTGAGAATAAAATCATCGGCTTCTCTGGTCCTGAGACCTTTGGACCCACATGGGGCCCCACTACACGCATACCCTCCTGTCCTCACCCAGTGGCTCCAGTATGTCCGTGGAGGACAGGGGACTCCTCCCTCCCAGAACAGAGTCAGTTCCCCCAGCAGACACTCTGCACCTCTCCACCTCTCGCCTGTTGGTTCTGCCACCCCAGAGAGCCCAGACTAGCACAGCTGCCTTGGGGACTGCTCCCGCTGCCGTGTCCTGGACTATCTCACAGCCCATGGTGGCTGTCGGGCTGGGACATAGACCCCAGACTGGACCTCCTGGCAAGACCCTGGCAACCTTGACCTTTTCTATTCTGGGTCCTAACAGTGACGATAGCAGCGTGGAGCCAGGTCCCTCCATGACTGTGTCTTTGAGCTGGAAAACAATGCAAATGGCTTCCAGGCCCACAGGTTGTGTCTGTGACAAGGAAATCTGCAAATTGCCTCTTTGCTTCTCTCACCCATGAGGTCCACACGCTGGATTTCAGAGTAAAGTCCACAGAATGGAGCCCAACAAAGGCTGTATGGCAATGAGCTGGCCATGCGTGCCCCAGCCCCAGGGCTAGCTTCCTACCTGATTGCATCCCTGTTGCCGGGGCTCTGGGCTGTGTCCACCTGCTTTCTTTGTGTATCCTGCGTGTTCCCGGGTGGTTGAAAAGATCTTGGACTCTCTGTAGATGATGTCTTCAGAGCCAAAAAGGAAAATTCGAGAATAAATCAGATCAGTGTCTCTGAAAACACAGCATTATTTAGCAACAGAACAGTGATGGCGGTGTTCATCTTGAGGCCAATGGGATCCCAAGGCATTGAGCTGGGCTTCAAGAATACTTGGGAAGCAACACATCCTGCTGTCAGCCAATGAGAAGAAACATGGTTAGAGCATCAGGTGCGGTGCGTCAGATGACAGCTTGGTAAGAACTCAGGGCTGAGGATGCAAACCCTTCCACCCTGGAGAAACAAACACAGAATGGAAGCCATCCTGGTTGTCCAGTTTGCTGCAGTGCTACCTACAAGAAAGAGTATCTTCCTCCCTGTCCAGAGTCACCGCCTACCATATGCCAGAAGTGGAAGCCACAAAAGTGAATAGAGCGCCAACCCTTCCCTCACAGATCCCACCCCCACAGCCACAGGGTGCGGGTACAGATGGCACCTGAGGAGGAGACGGGGTGAGGCTGCACCTGCAGGACCAGCAGGTGACCTTCCAGACCCCCTGGCAAGGGAGGGGTCCCCCCCCCCCCGACAGCCTCGGCCAGCCTCCACACTGGGACTTTATAAATTCACTTTAGCATTTCTGTGAGAGATTTGGGTGAAAAATTCCCTCCCGCAGTGTTCTTGGGACCTCGGGTTGCCTGTTGGCTGGGCTATGGTCCTGGACCCTCAACACCCCCCGAAGGGCAAGCCAGCTTTGCCTCTGTCTCCCCAAGTGGTGCATTGCTGAAGGCTCGGCTATCCATGATCACTCAATGATGTCCAAAGGGTACATTGTGAAAGATACCTCGACTTCCAGGGACCTCTGTCCCAGAGCTCCCATGAGGCACCAGGCCAGGGTCTTCTCATGATCTGCGTGAGGAGGAAGATGCTGTACGTGTCCATGATGAACATCTGAGGCTTTGAGAGTTTAAAAAACTCTGCCAGGTTCATGCAGTGGGGCACCCACCCATCCCAAGGCGGGGACAGGGCAGCTGGGCTGCATTCTCCAGCAGGGAAGCATTGCTGAGGACAGAAGGGACCTCTGGCTCCCCGACACCTCCCCGCCCTGCTTTGGGGGCCTTGGCCTCCTGCTCTGCAGAGCCAGGAACACTGTTCCCTATTGGCTAGTCAAAACTGAAGTCACTTTGAATCCTGCTCTGCAAGGGCCCCGACTTCAGAGGAAGGTGTTGCTCTAACATTGCTACCCCTGGACACTTGACATTGCTATCATGCTGTGGCAACTGGGGCATCATGCATGGAGTGGCATTTTTGTGCAAGGATTCTGAACCTGGATAGTCAGAACTCCATTCCTTCTTGTCCATCACGAAGGCCTTGCCCCAAACACCTGCAGCCCAGCTTCCCTTCTCATCAGCCTGTCCTCTGCAGCGGATACTGGCCAGAGAGCTCTCCTGGCCCAGGTGCCATCAGCAAGGTTCCTTCCAGGTAATTCTAGAAAGATGTTGCTATGCCCAGCTGCTCAGACACCTGCAGGGGACAACAGGACAACAGGGAACAAGTAAGCATATCCTAGCTCTGGCAACAGGCTCAGAGGGCACAGGCTGGTTCCTTGGGCAGAGGGTATCAGACGGGTCTCATCCTTCTGCCTGTGGCAGCCCCATCCCTGCTCCGAGGAGAACCAGGCTACATCTCTCCTTCAGAAAGCCATATAACCACCACACCCACAGCATGGGGCACTTTCCTGTGCGCTTCACCTGCCTCGGATTCTGGAAAACTCCCCAGGATCCGGGCCCGCAGGTGAAACAAAGCTTCTCATTGTCCATAGGAGACACAGAGATACCTGGAAAACCAAGGTTTTTTCCACAGTAACCACCAGCACAGACACAGCACTCCGTTTCCTAGAACAATAAGCTGGCTTAATGCTGTAGACTCTCCCTGTGTGTCCAGGACCGGTTTGTTAAGCACTTTACACGTTTAAACTCAGGCAGTCCTTACAAGCCTGCTTTACAGCTAAGGACACCAGGCGCAGAGAGGTGAAGCCGTGTGCTCAGGGTCCCACAGCCTGGAAGTCCCGCAACCAGGATTTGGACCCAAGCAGTCTGTGCACTGCATCCCTGCCCCATTCCATGCCCTGGGCATAGTGTGCAATGCAGTCTCTGCCATCTCACTGTGATGCCTATGGGCTAAAGGCATCATGTTTGTGAGTTCAGTGGAGGCTTCCAGTTGATGCCCAGAATAGCACTGGGCATGAGAAGCAGTCTGTAGGTATTTGCTGAATGTGTGAAAACCTGGGAGTCCAATGGCCACTTCTGCAAACAGAGGGATTACACACAGCCCCGGGGAGGCCCTGCTCCGGTCACGTTGCCCCCAGTGCCTGCACCTACTTCCCCTCATCCCAGCAGCAGTCCTGAGCCCTGCTGTTACTGGATTCCAGGGGATCTGATGTGTCCACAGACGTCACGGCAATAGAGAACACGCAGCTAATGTTTTCCTTCACATTTGCAAATCACTGCCTGGAAAAGCAATCGGCCGCCCTCATATGAGGAGCTGGCTTGCCCAGTTGCTTCTCCAAATCTTTCCTTAGCTCGCGTATCAGCCAACAGCTTTCGGTCGGCCCTGCATCACGCCAGGGCCCTGACCATATTTTAAAGCAATCTCCAAACAGTGACAGCAACTTTCCACTCCTAGAGGGGGCGGGGGAGACACTTTGTGGAGTGCTCATGCATTTCACCATTAAAATAGAAAATTTCCACTGGTCGGACCTCTCAAATGTGCCCTCAACCCCTGCCTATCAATCCTGCCAATCAAGCTAACAAGCCACACTTAATGAACACGGCTGGCTCATGCCCAGTGTCCATCGAAGCTGTGCCCTCTCCAAACTAGCTCCTTGCCAGCTGGGGACTGCAGGTGCAGGCTGGGAAGTGGAGCAAAGGTCATCTCCATGGCATTAGGAGTCATGTTTCAGAAACAACTGCTCGGCCAGCCAAATATGGAGTATGAACACTCAGATCACAGGTCGGTGCTGGAGCCAGCAGGCTGCCCATCTGCCCTGTCCTGGGGGAAAACAAATGTTCGCATTCAGCTTGCTAGACCGTCCCAAGTGCTCTTCCACCTCCACAGCAAGCAGGAAAGACTGAAGGGACCACCCAGCCCAGCCCAGCCCAGCCCGCCCATCGTCAAGCTGGCCAGGAGAGGCTGCCAGGGCAGGCTGTTTGCTGGTGTGATATCGCGTGAAGCAGCAGAAATAAAGCTGGGCTTTGCTGCTCACTTTCTACTTAGGTAACTGTGTATTTTGCTGTGTATGAGGTAAGACAGTGACTTTTAGGGAAGCTGCCAGAAGCTTCCATGTGGGAATCCTCTGCTCTGTCTTTGCAACTATATTATTTTTTTAAACATTTATTTATTTGACAAGGTGGAGTTACAGAGTCAGAAATCTGGCATCTGTTGCTTCTCTCCCCAGATGGCCAGCAACAGTCCAGGCTACCACAAGTCTCCTCCAGGTCTCCTGCCTGGGTGCAGGGGTCTGAGGACTTGGGCCGTCGTCCTCTGCTGCTTTCTCAGACACGTTAGCAGGGGGCTGGATCAGAAATGGAACCGCTGGGACTTGACCCAGAGCCCATATAGGATACTAGTACTGCAGGCAGCAGCTCAGCCCGCTCTATCACCACGTCAGCCCCAACTGTGACTTCCTATAGATCCAAAAATACACTCAAATAAAAATCTTAGTGTAAAAAAGGCATGGTTTCTACTTCTGTGGATCTCATGGAGTTTAGTGAATACACGGGCGTACACAGTCAATGTTGCCTGCCTTCCTGTCCACAAGCATTGGAATCAGGACTGGTGGGCAGTACCCTAAAGGACGCAGGACCTCAAAGATGTAAGAGCTGACAGGTTTTGAACTTGTCAGCCTGAAAGGGAGACCTTGAAGACTTCTAAGACGCACCCAACATGGATGGAGCCTATGCGTTTTATTTATTTGTTTAAGATTTATTCATTTGACAGGCACAGTGACAGAGAGCAGTAGATCTTCCACCTGCTGGTTCACTCCCCAAATGACCACTTGGCTGCAGCTGGGTCAGGCCGAAGTCAGGAGCCTGAGACTCTACCGAGGGCTCCCCAGCGTGGGTGAGGGAGCCAAGTGCTTGGGCCACCTTTGGCTGCCCTCCAACATGCAAATAAAAACAAACGAATCTTAAAACAAAACAAAAGGCATGTCTTAAAGAGAGCTGGGCAGAGTTAGCCAACCCAAATCCACGCACCTTTTGGGACTCAGTGCCTCTCTTTGAGCCTGTGTCTCCATTTATGAAATAAACAAGGACCACAGATGCCTGCCCCTGCTCCCTGGGCAGGTGACAGGAACCCTTACTAACACAGAGAGCTGTATGAGAGGAAGACAATCCCTACAACACAGCTGCTTCTCAAGGATGGGCAGGTGACGGCTGCAATGCCTACTGGATCACCTAAACTGCAGGCAGAAACAGTATTATTGCGGTTCCTCTAACATTCCTGAGTCCACTCATTCGCAAGCTCTGGTTCCAGAAGCCTTGACTTAAGAATGGGGAGGGGAGGGTGGGTGCAAGGAGGACACTGTGGCATATTAGCCTAAGCCTCTACCTGCAGGGCCGGCAGCCCATATGGGCACTGGTTCATATCACAGATGTTCCACTTCTGATCCTGCTCCCTGCTGATGGCCTGGGAATGCAGCAGCACATGGTCTGAGTCCTTAGGCCCTGCACCCACATGGGAGACCTGGAAAAAGCTCCTGGCTCCTGCTTTAAGAGGCCCAGTTCCAGCCTCTGAAGCCATTTGCCATTTGGAAAATGAATCATGAATGGAAGATCTGTCTCTGTTTCTTCCTCTCTGTCCCTCTGCTTTTCAAATAGTGAAAAAAGCAGAAACAAACACCTTCATTAACCAAGCTTTCCAACGGCTCCCCCAGCCTGGGGCTCGCTGGGCGATGTGTATGGCCCAAGCCTGGGCGTGCCATGCTGACTGTGCCCACGGGAACCCGCAGCAGCTCTGCGGGTTGCGGCATGACCACCTGCAGGAGCAGCCAGGGCCCCTGAGGAAGCTCTCATTGCACTCATACTGCTCTTTGTCGTCTTTGCTCAATTTCTTCCCCAGTAAACACGGTTAAACCATTCCAGATGTCCACCTACTGCCAGAAGGACACGAGCAAATGCTGCTTATCCCAGAGCTAGTTGAATGTGGCTGTGATACTGAGAACCTGGGTTTCATGAGAACCCGAAGAAGCTGTCTTCCAGGGCTGCTGCTGTGGCCCAGCGAGTTAAGCTGCCACCTGCCATGCCAGCCAATAACGGCACTGGTTCAAGTCCCAGCTGTCCCTCTTTCAATCCAACTCCCTGAAAACAGGCCTGGAAAAGCAGTGAGTGGAAGAGGATCCAAGTGCTTGGCACTGTCTTCCCCCCTGGAGAGTCACAAGGAGCTCCAGGCTCCTGGCTTCGGCCTGGCTGAGCCCCAGCATTGCAGTCATTTGGGGGTATAGTCGGTGACCAATGGATGGGCATTCTCTTTTTCTCTCTGTAACCTCCATTCAAATAAATAATTATATTTTTAAAAAAGAAAGAAAGAGAGAGAAGAGAAAGAAGGTGGCTTCCAGCTAAGTTTAGTACATGAGCCTTTGTAGCTGGAACCAGCGTGCTCTCACACTCTCTCTCTCTGCCTTCCACCTGCCAAGGGGCATAATGACCACGCAGCACCTGAAAAACAGCCAGCCTTGGCCTGCAGACGAAACCTCCATGGTCATGCTTGGTGACCAGACCCCAGGGGTGGCCCTTGTGGCACAGGTTCTCCTGCCCTGTGTTCCTGGGGAGGCAGAGAATTTACGCTGCAGGGCTAGCCTCAGGACTGGGCTGCACCTTGTTCTCGAGCAGGCCCAAGGAGACCTGCCTGGGTGAGGTCTGGGCCGGAGGAGGTGGGCAAGCCCAGCTGGCTCTAGATCTTTCTGAACTCACAAACTTGCTGCTCACCTTCAGCTCTGAGCCGCACTCTCTGCCCGCCCCCGGGGCCGGGTTAGGGGTCCTGGTGTCTGTCTTCCTGGTCAACAGTATCCATCACAGCTACCGCAGCGGAAACTTGGATTTAAAGAATCAAAGTGACACAGAAACATCTAGACAACAGGAGTGCTTGGAAGGAGTTAAGAGTGGCTATTTCTAAATCAGGTTGTTAAAGAATGGGACTGAATGTCTTTCCCTCTGCTGCCAGGCCTATCCACAGAGCAACCAGCAACCCTTGGCCCAAGGGAGGTAATGGAAGGTGAAGACATGGGTGGGGTTGGGTGTTGCCCCTCCCATCTGCAATCTACCTGCTTGGATCTCAGCTTCTCTCGTGTGCTTGCCAGACCAGAGCACGCCAGTTCCATGACTTGGGACACTGGGCTGGCTGGCCCTCCCTTCTCCACTGGTCCTTCTATGCGAGTTAGGCCCCATAAAAACCCAGGAAGGGCTATGTGGTGAGCCTGCACTTGTCACAGCTCCACCACTACCGCTAGCCCAGACAGCCAGGGTCGTGGAGGCGCAGGAGGGTTCAGAGCTGGACATTCCCCCCACCCCTGCACAGTCCCTTCCACAGCCCTGGTCCTAGCCATGACTGTCTTCATCTCAGCCCACCGGGCCTGGTGTGAGTCACAGAGGAGAGTGGCCCACTGTGAGGCTGGGGTGAGTCAGCTGTCCACACCCCACCCCAGGGGACACACGGGGTGGGACTTGAGGCCTCAGGCCATCAGACGAGCCCCCAGGGGCCAGGCAGAGCCAAGGCCAGGCTGGCCAACTGTGGGGATGTTCTCCCTCAATGGCTTCTCTCCCCTTGGGAACTCAGAACAGAAACCAAGGCGACACTACTCAGTTTCAACTTTTAAATAGCATTTCTGCTGATGAGACAGAAACAAACAAAAAAAAAAGGTGACTGGGGACTGCTCCGTGGGCCCCAAAGCAGCACCACTGTGATGTTATTAAACTTGACTTTTTGAGTGAGATAAAAAGGCTGCTCGTTAAATCAACAGATGAGTCGAAGCCAAAGCCGTTAGAATAACTCCGCAGCTGCTGCCAGGAGGCCCGCAGGAGCGGCCCCGCGGAGCCCGACGCTTGGTCACCCCCAGGTGACCGTGGGAAAGCCCAGGCTTAGCTCTCAGGCCCCCACGGATCTGGGGGTTGCTTCACTCAGCCTCACCGACCTTGCCAGGACACCTGCAAGTGCTCACACCTTTCTCTGCACCCACACCTGTGATTCCAGTACTTTCCTCAGAGCTCGGGGCCTTCCCACAGTGGGGAGACCCTGACCTGCCCACCTCGCCCAGTGTCTCGCTGACCCCGGGGAGCCCACTTCAGTGGAGGCTGACCTTTCTTCTCGCTTCTAGAACATGAAGGCTTAGAATCGGAATCCGAACCCCTTGCTGTCTTCTCTGAATCGGTTTTGCTTTTGGTTTCTTCCTTTTCATTTTCTTTTCTTTTTTTTTTAAGCTGTATTTACTTATTCATTTGAAAGCTGGAGTTATAGAAAGCAAGCCCACCTTCTGTGTCCTCTGGAGCCCCTTGCACCAGGCTCTTTGAAACTGCTGCAAGATGTAGTTTGTTCATACAATGGCATATTAGTCCGTCTTGTGAAGAAAGCCTTTCTGATGCATGCTACAACACGGAAACTTGAGGTCATGCCTAATGAATGGAGTCAAACAGAAGTGGTCCTCCATACACAAGGACCTACAGTACTCAAGTCCTTTGAGACAGAAGGGCCAGTGCTGGCTGCCAGTGGGCGGGGAAGAGGTGAAAGGCAACTTCATGATAAAGGAGAGCAGTTTCCATTCCAGATAAAGAGACGTCTCAGAGGGGCTGGTTCTGTGGCAGGGTGGGTAAAGCTGCTTCCCGCCGTACTGGCATCCCATGTGGGCACCAGTTCTATGCTGGCTGCTTCACTTCCCCATCCAGCTCCCTGCTGAGAAAAGCAGTGGACGTGGACAATGGCCCAAGAGTTTGGGCCCCTGCCACACACCTAAGAGACCTAAACGAAGCTCCTGGCTGCAGGCTTTGGCCTGGCCAGTGCTGACCATTGTGGCCACTTGGGGATGGACCAGGAGATGGATTCTCTAACTGTCTCATTTTCTCTCTGTTTAACTCTGCATTTTTAAAATAGATAAATATTTCTTTAAAAGTGTTAAAATGGTAACTCTAAGAGCTAATGTGATGGCTGAACTGGCTAATCCTTCACCTCCAAGTGCCAGCATCCCATATGGGCACTGGATTATGTCCTGGCTGTTCTACTTCCCATCCAGCTCCCTGCTTGTACCCAGGAAAGCAGTGGAGGACAGCCCAAACCCTTAGGACCCTGTACCCACATGGGGCACCTGAAAGAAGCTCCTGGCTCCTAGCTTCAGATTGGCTCAGCTCCGGCCCATAGCTACCATTTAGGGAGTGAACCAGCAGATTGAAAATCTTCCTCTCTCTCTCTCTCTCCTCTCTGTAAAATGTTTTTCCAATAAAAATAAGTAAATCTTTTTAAAAAGCAGATGTAACCTCATTCTATTTTAACACAATAGAGAAGAAACAGCCCCTGAGGCAGCTCCCATGGAAAAATCCTCCATCCCCAGGAGGGCCCCTCAAGCAGGCACTGAGTGGGAGCTTTGGGGCTCACTGCAAGGTGCTGTAAAAGGCTGAGTGCCTTCCACGGCAGGGACACCCATGGGAGCCCTGGCTTCGAACCTCTGAACCTGTCACTGACTTCCAGCTCCCTGCTTGTGGCCTAGGAAGGCAGAGGAGGATGGCCCGAGTCCTTGGGACCCTGCGCCCACGTAGGAGACCAGGAGGAGGCTCCAGGTGCTCAGCTTTGGGTAGGCCAGTTCTGGTGTTCCCGCCATGGGGGAGGGACAAACTAGCTGATGGAAGCTCTCTGACCCCTCCTTCTCCACTGCCTCCCAGGTACTGTAACTGACATATAACTAAAATAAGCAAATCTTCAGAAAACATGGAGATGGATCAAATCAATGTCCATTTCCAGTTCAGATTCAGCAGCTTCTCCTGCCGGAGGCCACTGTTACATTCCATAAAGGAGGAGTGAGCAGTCAGGACTGCAGCCACTCAGCTTCCCTCTTGCTCCTGGACCTAGTCTGTTGGCCCAGGGGGTCCCTAGAACCCAGTTTGAAAACCACCTGGGTTCTGACTGTTGCGCCTCCCCTCACCCAGGCCACCTTCGCCGTGTGTGACATGGGGACTTCAGAGCAGGCTTCTCTGCCTTCTGTGATCATACCTGGAAGCAGGCAAGAACCTCAATGTCTGCTCCAAGCCAAGCCGAACTCCTGACTGATCCCCTTCCCCAGCCCGAGAAAAATGTGTTGGGGTAGAATTAAAGCCACAGAATTCAGTTCACTGCAGTACTGCAGTGTGCCGACTGCGCACTGAGGATTTCACCATTTGCTTCAACAGATCAGCTTTGCCCACTGCAGCGAAGGCAGGCTGCCACACCCTTCCCAGCCACGCTCCAGGACAGAGGAACTCAAAGCAGAAGACTTGGAAAAGGTAAGGCATGACTCCCAGCATCTGTGCTCCGCCCCGTTGCAGCGCAAGCTTTGCTCAGTCACGCACAGCACCATCAACCAGCCAGCCCGCAGCAGGAATGCCTGAGGACTGTTTGCAAAAGTCTAAATATCCACCTCTACCTTGTTTTCCAACTGTTTTTGAGGATGCAGGAAGAGGTGATGGGAGAATAGAAAAGCCAGATAGCAAAGTGCCCTGGGCCCGGTCACATGTTGCAGGCGCCAGGCTGGGAGGGAGGGAGAGGCCTAGCAACAAAGCATGAAAGCACCACGTGTCAGTAGCTGCAGAGGTGCAGGAGTGGGAGGCTACAGGATGACGTTATGTGAGCCATGTCCTCCTGCTGAAAGCAGAGGGTCCCACCGTTAGGACAGGCCCAGGGATCAGGACCCCAGCAGAGAATGGTCTTGGCTGGTTTCTTGTTTGAGGTAGAACCTAAGAGGTATGCTAATAGGTGTGCTCCCCTATGTCCCAGTGAAGGAGGCAACAGGTGCAAATGATGCCTGCTGGTGCTTTGAGAAACTGTTCTTGGTGATACTGAAGAGTCCATATGTGCTCTGAAGGGCAGGTGGGCGACATGTGCTGGCTGGCAGTGTCCCCTCTTCTGGGCCCAGTGACTGATCCTGGAGAGGGCACACTCAGGGGGCTGCTGAGCAGGCTAGGCTGTGCAACCAGGAGAATCCTTGCTACCCCAAGGGATGGCACAGGAAGCAGAGCCAGGCCTGTGGAGGAAGGCTGAGTAAAATCTTCAGCCTTTACTCTGACTTCTTAACACACCAGGCAGCTCAGCTTCAAGCCCTTCCATGAGATCGTAGCGATCTGTGTATATTCCGAGCCCCCTGCAGGCCCCCCGCCAGCCACCAGCAGGGAGGGGCAGTGATTCACCTCAGGGCACACTGGGTAACGCCAGGAGACATTTTTGGTAGTCACAAGCATCTGGCAGGTTGAGGCAGGTTGGCTATAAAATATACCGCAGGACCAAGAACTGCCCCTCCCCCCCCCTAAGAATCTTCCAGCCTGAAACATCAGCAGAGCCAAGGCAGAGAGCTCCTGGAACAAAGCCATATTTGCCTCCCCTGTTCTAGCAGATCTCCTAGGGGCCGTGGATAAACATCTTCAAGGCAAGATGAATTTCTGCCCGAGGACAGGCACAGGGTAACTGCCTCACAGTTCCTAGTACCCTCATTAAACCACCCTGTCCACAATGGAATGTTTAGCATTCCATCAAATGAAGGCTAAGTGTGTTGGGATGGAATTTTTGTTGCTATTATAAAGATTTATTTATTTATTTATTTATTTATTTATTTATTTATTTATATTGGAAAGGAAGATATACAGAGAGAAGGGGAGACAGAGAGAAAGATCTCCTATTCACTGCTTCACTCCCCAAGTAGCTGTAAAGGCATGAGTTAAGCCGATCTGAAGCTAGCAGCCAGGAGATCCTTCCAGGTCTCCCATGCAGGTGCAGGGTCCCAAGACTTTGGGGTATCCTTTACTGCTTTCCCAGGCCACAAGCAGGGAGCTGTATGGAAAATGGAGCAGCTGGGACATGAACCGGCACCCATGTGGGATACTGGACATGCAAGGTGAGGATTTAGCTACTAGGCTACTGTGCTAGGCCTGGGACGGTTCTTGTTGTGTATGATCACAGAAGAGTTAGACGTTGAACTGCTTGGCTTGTTCATGAGTTGGAGAGCAGCAAAGGCCAGAATGCACGTGTCTGCTTGCTTCACTGTCTGCACGTGGAGGACAGTCAGCCAACGGCCCCTCGACTCAAAATGGGAGAGAGAAAGAGCATTCCTTCAAGCAGTGATTATGAGAATGGTGCCCTGAGTCAACCCAGCCAGCAGGCACGTTGGCTTGGCCAACAGAGCATTAACTCACTGAATTATTTGCCAACATTGTTTTTTTTAAATAGGATTTCTTCACAAAGTATCTCCTAGAACATGGAAGAAGCACCTTCTTAGACTGGTATTACCCCAATACAAAACCAGATCCAAAAAGAAAAACTCCAGGGCAACATTTCTTACACATTTAGACCCAGAAAACCTCAATAAAATGTTAGCAAAACAAATATAGCAAAGTGTAGAAAAAGGACACAGCACGACCCAGTGCAGGCAAGGCTGGCTCGATATCTAGAAATCCGTCAGGACCATCCAGCTCAGCAGTGGCCAGAGAACACATGTAAAGAAGGTAGGACCCTGCCTCTTCTCTGTCTCCCCTACCCTAGACCCCCTTGCCTAGCCTTTATCAAAAGGAATTCACTGGACTGAGGGAGCAATACAACTGGTCCAACAGGGTTCTAAAAGTCATCACAGAAGTCAACTGCTTCTCTGAAAGATGAGACGCTGTTGGCCAATAATGTCCAGAGGGATTTGCTTAGGAGAATCTCAGGTGCAGGCATGGAAATTGCAGGTCTGAGGTGGACGGTAAGTACTACCTACATGTAACCTCCCAAGCCACCTAAAACCCAGCAGGCCATCATAAAAGTCACCCCCTAAGAGCATGACATCACCAACCAATCAAAGGAAGACCATGAGCATCACTGACCAACCAGAAACTTGCAGATGAACTGAGCACGCCTCCCACAGCCCTAATTCCAGGCTCTGATACCCATTATCCCTACCTCCTCAGGAGCCTGGGCACTCAACAACAGCTGCCCAGCTGCCTGCTCTGCATGTTGCAATGCATACCTACAGTCTTCCACTACTCAGATGTTAGCAATTGGTTTTCTGTACATCAGGCAAGCTGACCTAGATACAAGGGTTCTGCAGCAACACCTCCAGCTAGTTGGGAGACCTATTTGTCAATAATTACAGCAGCTGGTATAAGGAAAGCTTTTGGCAAAATCCTACTCCCATTTATGGTTAAAAATAAACAAATTTCAATGAGCATCTGAATTTGACAAAGAATGTTTACAAAATGAAACAAAAACTTTGCCCACAGTTGGTATCTTTCTCAACAGTGAAAGACCAAGTGTTCTTTTCCTGGCGGTGGGGAACAATGGAAGGACATTCTTTCTCCCTGCTCTTGATTAATCCAGACGAAGAGTGCTGGCAGCAGAAAAAGGAAAAGAAAAAAGAGTCGAGAAACAGAAGGCAGGCAGGCAGGCACGCCAGGGGAGACACATGATGGTCCCCACTCGCAAATAATGTGGTAACATACACAGAAAATCTGAAGGAACTAGCAAAAATAACCTTGGAGCAGGTAAATGAGTTCTTCAAGCCACAGCATGCAAGATCACAATGCAAAAATCAATACACTGACAATAAATGTATGGAAAGCAAAATTCAAAACATTATATCATTTAGGATCACACACACACACAAAAAAGATAATACTTGGGCATAAGCTTAGCACGGTCTGTGTAGGTTCTGCACACCAAAGATTGGAAATGCTGCTGCAAGAAGGAAAGATGATTTAAAGAAATAACTCATAGATACTCTGTGTGTTAAGGTCAGTAGCTACCTCTCCTTAAATGAATCTGTAGATTCAATGTAATTCCTACAGGAATTTCAGAAAGGTTTGTGTAGACTTAGGCTTATTTGAACATTTCTATTAAAAAAATAGGTTCAGAATGGCGGGAACAATTTTGAAGAGGTTAATTTTAAGACACATTGTTGAGGATGCTTCAGAAAGTCTCTGGTGAAATTCAGATACACCGAGGCATTAAAATTCATGAAGATACTTATTATCTAAAAACTGTATAGATTTTATATCTTTTATACCAAAATGAACTTACAATTCAATTTCCTGAGAACTTTTAGAAGTCTCTGCTTTAGTTGTAGTCAGACACAATCAGCAGAGCAGAGATCCCAGCTAGAACCACACAGATGTGCCTCATTTCCCACCAAAGTACAAAAGCAAAGCAACAGGGGAAAGATGGACTTTTTAACAACCGCACTGGAAAAATGGACAGTAGCAGACAAACTACCAAGAAACACAGAGAAATGGACCCCAATCTCAAGAGAATGAGAAGGAAAGACACAGACCAGGTGAGAATTATTTGCAAAACCGCTCTGAAAAATGACTTAAACACCATGTAAAAGCGGCGATGCTGTGGTGTAGTGAGCTAAAGCTGCCACTTGCAGTGTCAGCGTGCCATCTCTGAGTGCCAGCTTGAGCCCCAGCTGCTCCACTCCAGATCCAGCTCCCTGCTAATGTGTCTGAGAAAGCAGTGGAAGATGACCCAAGTGTTTGGGTTCCTGCTGCTGATGGGGAAGACCCAGATGGAGTCCCTAACTTCCAGCCACTGTGGTCATCTGGAGAGTTAACAAGAGTATAGAAGATCCATCAACTTCTCTCTCCTTCAGCCTTCCAAATAAAACAAGCAAACAAACAAATTATGTACAAAAGCCTCTTAAGTCCGGCGCAGCAGACTAGTGGCTAAAGTCCTCGCCCTGCATGCACCAGGATCCCATTTGGGTACCGGTTCATGTCCTGGCTGTTCCACTTCCCTTCCAGCTCACTGCTTGTGGCCTGGGAAAGCAGCAGGGGATGGCCCAAAGCCTTGGGACCCTGCACCTGCATGGGAGACCTGGATGAATCTCCTAGCTCCTGACTTCAAATCAGCTCAGTTTTGGCTGTTGCAGCCACTTGGCGAGTGAACCAGTAGATAGAGATCTTTCTCTCTGTCTCTCCTTCTCTCTGTAAATCTGACTTTCCAATAAAAATAAATAAATCTTTTTTTTAAATACCTCTTTAAAAACTCTACAGTAAGAAAGCAAACAAGCAGATCTTAAAATGGGCCAAAGACGATCACAGCTACCGCAACACAAGCGCTCTGCCAGATGTCGTATGAGGAGTGTAAACTAAAACGGCGAAACACAACCACCCACTGACCGGGCTGGTCACAACCCAGAGTCCTGAGGCCCCTAGAAGCCCAGGGAGGATGAGGATTCCTGGGAGCCCTCGTTCACTGCTGGGGAAGCTGTTGTGGAAAGTAGTTGGGCAGGTTCTTACAAAACTCATATATCCTTTCCGCATGATCCAGTGATCATGCTTCTCCGTGCCTACCCAAAGCAACTGGAAACATCTGCCCACAGGGAAGTTTGCACTTGGATGTTCATCGCAGAAACTTGGAAGCAACCAAGATGCTTTTCAATTGCTAAATAAACTGATAATGTTCAGACAATGAAATATTATTCAGTCCCCAAATCACCAACTATCAAGCCACGAGAAGCCATGAAGGAACCTTCCACACATATGACTAAGTGAAAGCCGTTAATCCAAAAAGGATGCACACTACACCATTTCACCTACATGACAGCCTGGAAATGTCAGGTTTCCAATGTGAACCAAGGATGGAATCAGAGGAGCGTGGAAGGTTTTCAGTTCTCTGCACAGTGGTGGAAGGTGGTTATGTATGTCCACGCCGTGGGTGACCTCCCCGTGCATCTTGGACTTATGGTGGCAGGACGTGCCCCCCTGGTGATGATGCTCCTAGTGGGGGTGGCTACACATGTGTTGGCAAGGAATACTGAAATCTCCGTGCTTCCCTCTCAGTTTTGCTCTACACATAAAACTGCTCTAAAACAATAGTCTTTAAGGAACAAAAAGTGAGTCTCAATAATGACATCTTCAAAATCTACCTGGTGGACTTGGCATGATGACTCACTGGCTAAATCCTTGCCTTGCATCCGCCAGGATCCCATATGGGTGTCAGTTCATGTCCCTGTTCCATTTCCCATCCAGCTTCCTACTTGAGCCCAGGGAGAGCCGTCAAGGATGGCCCAAAGCCTTGGGACCCTGCACCGATGTGGGAGACCCAGAAGAAGCTCCTAGTTTCACATCGGCTTAGCTCTTGCCATTGTGGCCACTTGTTGGGGGGCAGGTGTGGGGAAGTGGTGAACCAGCAGACAGAAGATCTTTCTGTCTTTCCTTCTCTTTGTAAATCTGCCTTTTCAATAAAAATAAATCTTCAAAAAAAAAAAAAAAAAAAAGAGTCGACCTAATGGTTTAATTGCCATTGTGGCAGTACTAAGAGTCAATTAAATCACTGTGTAACACCAGTGTTCCACATTGGAATGCAGGTTCCAGGCCTGGCTGCTCTGGTTCTGATGCAGCTCCCTTCTAATGTGCCTGGGAAAGAGCTGATGAAGGTCCAGTGCCCAGGCCCCTGCCATCATCTACACCGGAAGCCCTGCTGACAGTTGAGGCTCCTACCTTCATGTTGGTCCAGCTGAAGCTGTTGTGGTCATTTGAGGAGTGAACCAATTAATAGATCTCAGTTTCAACCTCTCTCTCTGCTCTGTGCTCCTGGATGAAAGCCATTACAAAGGCTGGGTCAGCGATCAGCTAGCAGGGCCTGCACCTTGCTCTGTCTTGCAGCATCCGCCTGCCCTCCTGACTGCTGGGCTGCAGACAGAGGCCCTCGCCTGAAGCCACTGTTGTACTCAGACCTCCAGCTCCAGGGCCGTGGGCTAACTCAACTACTACCTCACATGGCATTTTGCTACAGCAGCAGACATTGGACTATTTCTACGCAACAGTGGACTCAAAGTAGATCAGACTTCAATGGAAAAGTTTTAGGAAAAAATGGAAAAATAATCTTCAGGGCGTGGCGAAGCAGTCTTCAACTATCCAAGGAAGTAGAATGTGATGCTAAAGTAGTGGTAAGATGGAAAAACAAGTCATAGAATAGCAGACAATATTTTTCAAACCATGAGCTGACAAAGGGTCTGTATCAAGAGCATGTGAGCATAAAGAATCCCCCAACTTAACACTTGAATTAGAATCCAAGTAGAAAGTGGGCAAAAGGCATGAACAAGTACTGGTATGCAGATGGTAAAAAATACATAAAAATTGCTCAATGTCATTATGCATCACCAAAAGGTAAGTTAAAATCAGCGAGACTCACAGCATGCTATAAGAATGGCAGTCCTACTAGCGCCAACACCGAATCAGTGTTGGCCAGGATGCAGAGAACTGAGCTGTTAGAAATGGCTCCCCAAGAGCTAAACCTACAAGAGTCTCAGAATCAGCAGTTGCACTCTCGGACAAGCGTTTATCTCAGAGAAATAAAGATGCTTGTTCATAACACAGAGTGCACACGTGTTCACAGCAGCTTTATTTTCAACACCCTGAAATTGGAAACAACCCAGAGGTGCTTCCATGGATAAATGATTCAACACACTGTCGCACATCCACACCATGGAACACTGGTTAGCAGGAAACATACACCCTACAGCTTGAATAAATTGCGCCATTCTGTATGATTCCATTTATATAACATGATTGCAATGACAAAATTATAGAAATAATAAACAACAGTGGTTTCCAGGGCCGAGGGATGGGGAATTGGAGCGAGGTGAGGTGTGGCTATAAAAAGAAAAGGATAAGACACTAGAAGTGAAAACATCTCGTCACCTAGTCAGTGTCTAAGTTGTGGTACTGTGCTATTGTCGTTACCCTTTTAGGACCAGCACTGTGGCTTAGTGGGTTAAGCTGATACTTACAGTGCTGGTGTCCTACATGTATACCAGTTCAAACCCTGGCTGTTCCAATTCTGATCCAGCTCCCTACTGATGTTCCTGGGAAAACAGTGGCAGATGGCCCAAGACTTTGGGCCCCTGTACTCACATGGCAGACCTGGAATGGAAGTTCTTTGCTCGGAGCTTTAGCCTGGCTGTTGCAGATATTTGAGGAATAAGCCAACAGATGGAAGTTCTCTCTCTTTGTCTATCCTCTTTCTTAAATCTGTCATTCAAGTAAAAATAAATTTTTTTTTGTAAGTTGGCTACCCTTGAGAAAAACTGAGTGAATGGTACCTGGGGTTTCTCTGTTACAGACTTCAACACAAAAAGTTAAATAAAAAAGTTTAAGACTTCATAGAAAAGGATAGAAGAAATGAGAGCGACATGCAACATGGTACCCACATTCACACATGACGACAGTCTGCTGGAATGAGGACGGTTGCCTCCCCAGGACAGGGGACAAGAACCGTCACCATAGACTCCACCTGCTCTATTGCCTCACCCCAGGCATTTAGCATGCTTACTGTTGCTTACCTGTCTCCTAAAACCTCCAGCATTTTCTACTTTTCTACTTTTTCTTTGCATACTTCCTGCCTTCCTGAGATAGCAAGGCAATAGAGGATAAAAACACGAAAGGAACCCCGACTGCGGTAGGCTGGCTTTTGGATCCAGTGCTCCAATTAATACCATTTAACCACCATTTTCAAACATTCGTTATGTTTCATATGTTTCTTCTGTGACATAAACATGACAGTGTCCCTGGTCTTGCTGACCAGGGTACTGCATCACAACTCTCAAGCTTGAAAGGAACTGTAATAAAATCTGAATGCATTTTAGTAACCCAGGCTTGTGTCCAGTTAGGAAAAGCCATGCATGTTCCATATTGCCAATCCTGGTCTACTCTAAGAACCACAGCTTGCATTTCGTCTGCTCTACCAGGGCTGGTAGCTTTCCCATTGCGTCCTAACGACCACAGCTTTATTTGGAGGAGGAATACAGAAACGACTCTATTTTGACTTTCTCTGCCAAAGCCAAGGAAGAAAGTTTACAGAAGAATACAATCTAGAAACAGTATGCCAAGTTCTCATTATGTCCATTTTAAACACAGAGGCTCACGAGTAAAACCAACACTCACGGCTGGAGAAGTGGTCTTCACGTCCTGCGGATGGCCACGTGAAGCCATCGGGGTGGCACAGAGCTGGGCATGCACAGTGTTTCTGTGCTGCTGCCTCTGTGCAGAGAGGAGATGCTGGCAAGACAGGCTGGAGCGGGCCAGGCCAGCCCCGAGACCCGCTGCATTCAAAGGGGAAGAAGTTTCCTGCCACCCACCTGGTTGTCGGCGGTGCTGTTCTCATTGCCCATGGTGCCTCAGGGTGCCCAGCGGCCCTCGGGGGTCTGTCACAGGTGACTGGAAGAGATAAAAGAGCATGAACATAGGGATATGTGGATGAAGTGCCAGGGCTTCTCCCATCTATCTGCTTGTCTCCCAAATGACGGGAAGTGCTTCTCTCTGCAGCCAAGGCCTGGGAAACGGCTTGGGAAATGTTTTCTCTTGCGATGTGCTGCCCAGAATTCAATCCCAGGATGGGCTGCTGGGTTTTGCTTTTCACTCCCCACCCTGGCTTGGCAGACATTTCTGAAAAACAAGTTTGCTCCCGAGCGCGTGAGATAGCCCCAGTATTGTCATCCGGGTGCAGCCACAGAAGTCATGGCAAAGGTGTCCGTGTCCCTGGCCACAGGTTTCCTGAGCCTCATTGGGAACTCTCAAGGGAACAGTACAGCATGGCTGCTTTCCCGCTGTTGACAGTGGAGCTGGCTGTCCAACATCAGAAGCGTGAAATTCACTTCTCCACCACATATGGTTTTTGTATGTTTCCCTCTAAACACTGGTTTCATCAAATCAGTCTCACTTCTGCACATGGTGTTATGAACACAGTGGGGTTTTCTTGCTTGGGAAAACATAGGGGGGCGGTGGCCAGACGTGGAACTAGCGAGCACATGAAGCTTCCAGGACAACCGTGGGGCTCATGTAGGGACCCTGTTCAGCTCTGCCTGGTATTACCGTGATGCAATCCATGCTGCTGCTCCCAGAGCAGCCTGGCACAATGGAGTCATGTCATACAGCTGAGGTCTGGGAGACCGTCACCTGTGCCTACCTGGCACTGTTGCTCTCACTTTCTCTAGACAACAAGTGACATTACAGAAACTTGGGCGTTAATCACAGCCTTGCGCCCGGAGCTTTAGTCATCAGCTGCTCCAGGGAGGAAGCTGAGAACGTAAGAAGTTTGCCAAAGGCCGAGGTCGGAGAAGGCAACAGCTGGAACTAGACCTCTGTCACCTGTCTCCAAAAGCAAGATTTCTTCCATAGAAATCCAGCCTTCATCATAGTGCTTTCCCAGGAAACTAAGAAATCACCCACTAACCTTATTCATTCAACCAAGGTCTGGTGCTCTGGGCCCCAAACAGTGACCAGAAAAGCCTGGATGTTTCTAGCAGGTCTGATTAAAATGCTTCCAAACTGACAAAATTGTGATGTCACCACAAGGCTCAATTCTCTCACTCCTAAGCCTTTAATGAATAGAGTACAATTCCTTAACCCTTTCTCGTCGTTGGCTGTGGACACACACGCACTCACATGCACTGTAGATTGTTCACATCTTTCCTTATTAAAAATTGATCACATTGGTCTCTTTTTCACCTTCACTTGGAAGCTAATTCTTCAGTAGAAAACAACGTAGAGGGCCCAGCGCGGTGGCGCAAGTGGTTAAGGTCCTCGCCTTGCACGCCCGGGATCCCATATGGGCCCGGTTCTAATCCTGGCAGCCCTGCTTCCCTTCTAGCTCCCCGCCTGTGGCCCGGGAAAGCAGTTGAGGGTACCCACGTGGGAGACCCGGAAGAGGCTCCTGGCTTCGGATCGGCATAGTATAGGCCGTTGCAGCCACCTGGGGAGTGAATCATTGGACAGATCTTCCTCTCTGTCTCTCCTCTCTGTATATCCGCCTTTCCAATAAAAAAATAATAAAAATAAATCTTTAAAAAAAAAAGAAAATAATGTAGTGTCAGGATTGCCAGCCTGCATCAGCTGCTCTAACTTCCTAACACCTGGAACCTGGTCAGACCTTAAAAAACTGGAATTTCATCAGGTTCACTGCCAGGTTCCTTGGTGATACTCACCCCCCAGTTTAAATGCAATAATCTTCCCCAAACCCAGGACATCTGAACTAGCTGTTTAAACAAACGAGCAGATGAAAGAGAATGGCTAAACTCCTTCTGGTACAGTATAAACAGCTGAACTGCAGAAGGGAGGCCTTCCTGAATCTGGAATCTTCTGCTAGGAAATTCTGCCGCTGTCCCTGTCTTGGGCTTTCCCCAGGCCAGAGAAGCAGTGAATATAGCTTGGCCTTCTTACTCACGTTAAGGGCTCGTCTGGACTTCAGAGGCTGGGGGCTGCTCAGTACTGGCTGCACCGTCTCTTCTTCCTCCTCTTCCAACTTTCAGAAGCCTGCGAGATCTGAGCCAAGTCCTGACCGACCTCAACCAGCCCAGCAAACAGCTCGGCTTGTCCCCGCCCTCACACTGGCCCAAACCAGCTGCGCTTCATACCTGGCCTGCGGCCGTGCAGAGCCGCCGTGCTTAGACAAGGCTCCTGCCCACGTGCAATCTGCCTTGCCTGGGCCGTCGCTTCCAGGCCCTTTCACACAGGATTGCCCCATTATTACACCCAAACAGGTCCTTTCAATAAAGGCTTATCCCAATGAACATGGTCCCTGCCATCTGATTGGCCACATCTGATGGCTCTGTCTGGCCTGGGGAGCGCAGTGCCAGAAATCACTTGCTTGTTATGTGTGACAGCAGAGAACGAACTGTTCTGTCTAGAAAGTAGTGCACTGTTCGCCAGGCTCTCCGCTTACACCTGGGACAATCCCAGAGTCAATGGCACAGAAGGACAAAGAAAACCCATGGAAAGGTGATGACGCGGCGGTCTGGCAACTGCTCATGGTGTGTGCTTACCCAGGCGTGGCTGAGTTTCAACAAGTGAAGTCATAAAAAGTGCAGGCTTGCTGGGCTTGCTGACAGGCAGGCCTGGGATCAAGGAGGGCCTGCAGACCTCCTGCCCACTGACCAACCGGACACTCTCCTGCCCGGTGGGACAAGCCAGTCATTGTCACTCAGCTCCCCTGTGATTTTTCTTACAGGGGCAGAGCTGTTTATCCATAGGAGAGCTTCTACAGAAGTCCCTTACTCCTGCCCCCAGGCACAACCAAATCAGCACTTCATCAAGGCTCCCTGGAGAGCGGGTGGCTTAGCTGGGGTGTTTGAGACCCTTGTGAACCCCGGACAAGGAAGAGCTTAATATCCAACTTCTGGTCCTAACAGAGCAGCAGTGTGGATGTTTCTATGGCTGACTGGATAAACACCATGTGGTGTAGGCATACAAAGGGACACGGCTCAGACACAAAAAGGAGGAAAGTACTGCTGCGTCCTCCAACCCCGAGGAACCCCGACTGCACCACACTAAACAGTCACACGCAAAATGCCAGTGTGTGACTCTGTCTCTATGAAATAGCCAAGGTTAGTCCCTGGAGACAAACTGGATTGGTGTGTGCAAGGGCTAGGGAGGAGCGGCCTTTTCAGGGATACGGGTGGGTGCTGTCGCGAAGCCAGTGCTGGGACCAGGTGCTCGGCTCAGGGGTTCAGATCCTTCTCAGAAAATTGTGCTCCCTATCAGAGTGTTTGGGGCTGAAAGACCAACTCTGGTCCCTAAATTGGCCTTCCTACTAAAGCAGTTGCTAGAGGCAGTGATAGTTCAACTAGTTGAGCTCCTGCCATGGTTGTGAGAGGCCCTGATGGAGTGCCTGTGTCCTAGCTTCAGGTTGTTCCAGTCCCAGTCAGTACAGGTTTGGGGGAGTAAACTGGCAGCTGATGGCTCAAGTTCCTGGGCCCCTGACACCCCCATGAGAGAGCTGGATTGAAGTCCTGGCTCCCTGCTTTGGCCTGCTCCAGCCTTGACTGGTGTGGAAATTTGGGGAGCACACAAGTATAAGGGAGTTCTCTCTCCCCATTTTTCTTTCAAAATGGATTGTTAAAAGGAAAAAAAAAATAAAACCCAGCAGCAAATGCCAGTCAGACATGTCAATATTGCACATGCCAGACCCCAGGGCCTTGACATGGGAAGGATTGCTCATGGAGACCACGGGCTTAAGAAGGTCTGTCCTAAACAAGCTTGCCAAGCAGGCCCCCGGCCCTTGCCTGCCTCCTCCCACACCAGCTTCTAGAACTAACTCCTCAGTCCCACCGAGCACTGCTTGCTCCTTACCAGCTGCCTGTAATGATGATTGCTGTTAATCAGTCCCCGATGATTAGTTAGCATATCCCGACAGTTCGCCAGGTTCCTGCACCATGCTTAATCTACAGGGATCCCTACAGAAATCCAAGCCTACTGGCCCCCTTTAGCTGACGACAGGACAGAGGCTCAGCTAAGCTGCAGTGTGTCCTCATCGGTGGCAAGACCAGAATTCTAGCCAGGACTCTTCAGTACTAGCCCTCTACTTCTTCCCACTGCATGGGGACAAGGGGTGTTTCCCAGGTGAGTCTTGTGGTGCACACACAAGTGAGTTCCCCAGAGGAGCACACACCTGCAAGGATTCAACTCAGAACCTAACTTACTAATAGGTGGAGGAAGATCCACGTTAGTCAAATACATAGACTAACACATACAGGCTCTGGGTGGAAAGCGAGGGTGCCAACCGACTGGCATGGGACAACAAAATCTGGCTCTTAAGGAGATCAGGACACTCAAGCTACCCTTTGTTCCCCAAACATAACATATAGTCATTCTTGAACACAAATGGCAAGTGGGGAGCTTGCGCTGCTCAGGGAAGCCTGGAGAGCCAGGCCCAGGGGAGGTGGACCCAGGCAGGAGTCAAGCAACTGAAGCCAGCCACGTTCATGCCGCAAAGGGGCCTCTTCAGGCTCCTGCCACAGCTGCCTCAGGGGTGACTGCTGGCATCCCTACTGGTGCCAGCAACAGTCCCTACACACGGTCCCTATCACTAGCTCTGCCAGGCTCTGGGCATCCCTTCTAGCAGCCATCCCAGCACTCCTGTCTTGGCCACCATGGGGCATCTGAGGCTGCCACTACCAACAGGGAAGGCAACAAATAATTCTAAGGCCTTTCTAGCACCCCTGGGGGAGGTGCTGGAAACTAGGTGTTAAGACTCTCACAATGATGGACTGACCAGGTGCAGGGGGCAACTCCGGATGCTATGAGCTAGAGAATCTTGAGTGCTCACACTCTCCAGCAGTGACCCCCATTTTTCCCAGGGCAGGACATGGCTGGAACCCCAACATCTGCCACTGACTTACCTGTGGGGACAGACAACTGGGATGAATCAGCTTCCCCATTGCAGGCTGAGCGAGACACTGGACGGCTTCATCCTCTGATGGCTAAGTTCACAGGAGTATGATTGGATTCCTTTACTTCTGGGAACAGGGTCGCTTCAGCAGCAAGCAGACCTGGGCTCAGAGTACCCACAGCACTACCTGCGTGGTGCACAAACTCTGGCAAGTTATTTAACTTCTCCGTGTTGTGTTTTCTGTGAAACAGGGATCCTATCATTTCCACCTCCCCTGGCTGCAACAGTTCTCTCTCCATAGCAACTTCCGGTGCCACAAGTGCTCAGCTGTTGACCGTTAACGTTTTAATCTCAACAGCTCTCTTTGGAGCCTCCAATAAGCATCATCCTGGGTAAAATAAAGCTTATTTGGCCTTAAATCCTACTGTAAAACCATGATGCCAGATGCTACTAATTACAAACAGGTTGCATCTGCAATAAAACAGCGCTAACTGTCTCGTGCATTGGCAGAAATAATTTACCAAGACCATTTATAACACAGGACAATTAGAAGAAAGTCAAAGGTTGCAGAATCTTCACCAAACATGTCCGTTGGAATTTTTTCTGGGCTAGTGACACACTGTTCCTGTCTCATCCCTCTTTGTGACTGTTTCTGGGTGAATTTAGCTACTCCATGTCCTTGAGGGGACAACACTGAATTGCTTTACAAATGACCACTGGTTTAGGCTTTTAACTGACTCTGAGGGTTGGTCATAAATAAGGTTGAATTCACAAAGATTTCTGCTGCTCATGTCTTCTGTGACAGGTGCCCAAATTGGCATCTAAAGTGCTATTTTCTCCACCTAATAATTTCTCTTAGATAAAGATATCAAATTCATGTGTTTCGTTTTTTTAAAAGACGATTATTTGAGAGCACTTTTATTTTAGTGTCACATGGCCAAAACCATAACAGACCTTGAATATAAACCAGGACAATCTTGAGTTCATTAAGTTATTAGTGTATTAATGCCACTTATGGATGCTTTAATCCATGCGCACTGAGCTCTTGTGCCAAACGTAGTGACACGCTCAAGCTCTCTTCCGTGCTTGGAGCAGGGGCTAGCAAACACAGTTCCCTGCTTCTGGGAAGGTGGGGAAGACAGCATAAGTACTTGGGCCCCTGCTGTCCCATGAGAGACTCAGCTGGAGTTTCAGCCCTTGGCTTCAGCCTAGGCAGGCACAGCTGTTTATAGTTATTTAGGAAGGGAACCAGGCGATGGAAGATTCCCTCTCTTTCTGCAATGCACCTTTCAAAAACATCAAACAAGTCTTTAAGAAATACTAAATACTTACAGTAAAGCTATGTGGTAGTTATTTCTATTTCTTTTTTAAATGGACATTCAAAGGTCTGAGCTGTTAAATGGCCTGGCCAAAGTCTGGTGGACAGCAAGTTAGGATGGGGATCCTGTAGTCAATAAACAAAGCACTGCTACAAGCATTCAAGGACAATTTCCTGTCTTTATGTCTCGTTTTTTCTATTCTACCATAGAGCTTGAATCTTCCAGTTGTTGGCAACCAGAGTTGATTGGGAAGAATCCAGCTTAGAAGATTCCCTCTCTTTGATCAGGAAAGCAGGTTTCTATCTGGCCTGGGTGCCTACTCCTTGGGGATGCTTTGCCAGGCTGGAGAGGCAGAGCCATGGCTGAGAAGAACCAAGGACAAAACTGAGGAGATGGAGTTGGGGGAAACTGGGAAGAGAGGAGGAAATAGGAACAGCAGAACCAACAACACAGTGAGACTGTGTGGAGGCGGCATATGGAGGACACGGCTCAGTACCCAAGGATACCCAGACCATGCTGATGCCCCATTTTTATAGGCTGGGATCAGAGGGACCTACACTCACACAAGTCCCTTTCATTGAGAATAAAACAGAGGCTCAGAGTTTGGGCAACTTTCCCACACTGTCCTAGAAGAATAGCTTATTGGGGAGCAGCTCTGTGCTGCAGCAGATTCCGTTGCCACCTGGGACACCAGCATCCTGTGAGAGTGACTGTTCAAGTCCTGGCTGCTTCACTTCTAGTTGAGCTCCATGCTAATGCACCTGGGAAAATAACAGAAGATTTCTCAAGTACTTTGGTCCCTAGTACTCTTATGGGAAGTGTGAATGCAGGTCCCAGTTTTGGCCTCACCCATCCCAGTGTTGTGGCCATTTGTGAGTGAATCAGTAGATGAAAAATTTATCTGTCTCTTCCCTTCCATCTGTAACTCTGCCTTTTAAATTAAATAAAAATAAATAAATAAATAAAATCTTAAAAGGGGGTAGTTTGTTTGGATTTGTTAATTCATCAATCATATCAAGCCTTCTATTAGATTGCAGTGTCCCTTGGCATGAGTGTGGACTGTGTCTGGGGTGAGCCAGACTGGGCTGGACTCCTGCAACTATTGGTGCTCATGAGAGCCAGGGTGGGTATAGGATGGGCTGAGCTAGGTCTTGGCTCTCATTGAACCATGTGAGAAGTGTGTCACAGCATGGCCCAGGTGTAGCTGAGCTGTAGTACCCACTGTAAGAACCAGAATGGGTGTGAGCCAGTAGGGCAAGGTCACTGTTCCTTCCAGGACAGGAGATGGACTAAGTCAGCTTGGGCCAAGGACCCACTAGTATGTGCAAGATCTGCCACTGGGAGACCTGATAGAGGAGCTTGGGGAACTCCTTTGTCATGATGCAGTTCCTGTAGGTGAGTTCAAGAACCAAGGCAAGAAGCAGCCCAGTCCAGCCCAGGTTACAGTACCCATGGGCATACATGTGGATTGGTCTGGGCCAGGACTGGAGCTGGCTGGGCTGGGTTGAGTGGCAGCATCCATCAGTGCTAGCTATAGCTGGGGGCAGATTGGGCTGGGCCAGGCTATAGCATCCACAGGCAAATGCTGAGGTGAGATGGGCCATACCAGATAGGGTCACAGCACCCATCAGCACGTGCAAGACCTGGAGGCAGCAGTGAGCCTGATGGGGGAGCTGTAGGGACTCTCCTGCTAGATCACTGTTGCTGCTGGTGAGCATGAGAGCTGGGACTGGGGCCAGAGCAGGCCAGATAGAGCTACAATACCTGTTGGCCTGCATGTGACTGGGCTGGGGGAGAGCCAGGCTGGGGTAACTAACTGCATCCACTGGTACAGGCATGGGCCAGAGTAAGGGCAGGCTGATCGGGCTTTGCTGCAGCAGTAGCTGCCAAGTCCTGGGACTGGGGCAAGTCCTGTTGATCTAGACTGCAGAACCACCTGGAGAGTGCAAGATCCAGAGCAGAGAATGGATTTAATAGGGAAATTTTGGGAACTCCACTGATGGGCTGCATCTCCCACTGTTGAGCATGAGAACCAGGACTGGAGGAGGGCCCGGCTACACAGGCAGAGGTACCCGCTGGAATGAGTGTGGGCTGGAGGATGGGGTCAGTTGGGTTGAGTTAGACTTCAATGCCCAATGATGTGTGCGAGAGCTGAATGGGATGTGGGACAGACCGGACCAGTCCCATTGCTACTTGTGCAGCAGGCACAGGAACCAGGACTGGGGGCTAGCCCAGTGGGGGTTATTGGGGGTCGCTCTGACTGGGCTGTAACTCCTGATGGTGTATGTGAGAGCCAAGTGTGTGGTGGGCTGGGCCGCAGCACCCATTGGTTTGCATAAGAGTTGGGGTTGGAGATAGATCTGACCTAGCAATTGCAACTATCAGTGTGTGGGTAGGCTGATGAAAGTGACAGAATAGGGTGGACCCCATCCTGGGGGGTGCACACAAGAGTCAGGTCTGGGATCACCTCAGAGATTTCTTTGAAGATGCCCCCAACTGGACTACCAGACTCAGAACTCCAAACATGGGGAGAGTGGTAGGACCTGTGATCTGACAAAGGAGTGCATGTGTGAACTGGGCCTCTTCAGTGGCTAAGATGGAGCAGTGGATGGCATGCCCAAATGCACATGGAGGATAATGCAGTCCATTGGAGCCTGCAGAGGACATCTGGCACCATAACAGAGGAAGGAGGGCAGAAGTTGCTCAACTACCCCAGCAAAGTTTGACAGCAAATTTCTGGGCAAATGGAGACTCTAGGGTGGACTATGTCAGCCAATGGACTGTGGAAGGATTTCTTCATCCTTGGACATGCGAGACTGACATCATGTCAGAACTATTGAAAGCATTTGAACAGAACCCTCGAAACATGCTCCACACTGGAGACCCTAGGACGACATCGGGTGGCCGTCCCCATCCCTGGGTGCTGGGGTGATTGGGAGGATGGACGCGGCTTCTCTCCTTATCTCCCCTCTTCTCCAAGATATAGGAAGAAAAAAAAGAAGGTGTGGAAAAAATGGTCTTACCCACTTTTCCCTGATCCTTGGTTCTTCCCACCCCGATCAACAATGTAAACATCATAAAAAATAAAATTTAAAAAAAAAAGGTTTGTATTTTAAAAATTTTTACTTGAAAGTCAGAGTTACAGAGAAAGAGAGAGAAGAAGAGACACTTCCCAAATGGCCACCATGGCCAGAGCTGAGCTGATCCAAAACTAGGAGCCAGGAGTTTCTTCTGGGTCTCCCACATGGTGCAGAGGCTCAAGGCCTTGGGCCATCCTCCACTGCTTTTCCAGGCCACAAGCAGGGAGTGGGATCAGAAGAGAAGCAGCTGGGACTTGAACCAGTGTCCTTATGGGCTACAGGTGCTGCAGACCATCAGCTTGCTACACCATCACACAAGCCCCCTAGATCTTCATTCTCTATTGAAAAACATTTTCTTTCTTTTTGGTATGTGATAAAAATGTAGCTGTTTTAAAAATTTAATCAATTCTGATTTTACTTCTGTGTAAAATAATTTAGGTGCTTACTGCTGGAAAAAAAGGGAAAGCCGAGGACCAGAAGGTAGAAAATGACTTAGCCAAGGTCTCAGCAGGAAAGGGCCTTCAGGAACCAGAACTAGCTTGGCACCGGTGGACTTCCAACAGGTGACCTCCTCCTCGCCAGGCCCCAGCAGGCTTGGGAGCACCTCTGCAGGCCAACCCTGCAGGCAAGATCCCATCAGAACTCATTCACTGCAGGGGGCCCTCCAGCAGGCCAGGCTTGCCTCTGTGGACCACGTGAGTGCTGGAGTCCAGATGAGGTTTGCTTATCGCAGGTGAGCTCAGGCACCTGCCGCTTCAGGTTGTTCAGCTGCTCCAGCCACGCGACTAAGGAGGGACGAGCACACATGACCCTAGATGGTGGGGACACCCGGCTTCTCCCTCGGGTGACCCAGACCAATTACCCCTGCTGTCTACCTTGCACAGCTGCGCGGGAGCTACTTATAGCGGTTATCATGTTCCTGTTTGAATACAAACAAACAGCCGTAGCTGGGGAGGAAGGTTATTCAGAGACACTGCTGGCTTTGTGCCCTGGCATGTGGCCTGCACACACACCAAGGGACCTGCTCACTCTGGAGCTGGGCTGAAACGACAGCTCAGCTCCCAGCCTGCTGCTGCTGTCTTTCCTTCTACCTCTGAAGCCACCACGAAATGCTGATGAGAGAAATGTCACCTTGGAGGCCATCAGGGCAGCGGGGAACCCGGAGATATTCTGCTCCCAAGGCTCAGCCATCAGAGACAAGGCACACATGTCTACTTTCTGCTGGGCGAGCTTCATCCATCATCTCACAGCAGGAAAGGGCTGGAACCAGCCAGCCTCCTCCCTACCCACCCCTGCAGTTTAGGGAACACATGTCCTGCCGTGTATCTAACACTTTGTAGCCTCTAGAGTAGAAGCAAGGAGAACTTGGGATTCTCAGGGTCTACTTGAATCCTTCCAGTGATGGGAAACTCACTACCTCTGGATAATCCCATCTAGAGAGGGATATGCTAGGCCCTTGGAAGGTCACTTCATTCCTCCACAATCCAGATCCTTTCTGCAATTCCAGTGATGGTTCCACTGAACATAGGCTGGGCGATGATGAGTGGTGAGTTTCATGCTGACACTTCCCTGAGCTGGCATGCTGCCTTGTCCACACAGTCGGTGAGTGGGAGCTGACCAGTGGCCAATCCACAGCTGACCACAGGCTCACCAGGGGACAGCTGGGACTCAGAGACCCACCCCAGACGAACAGCTGAGCCTGGCCCAAATTGTCATCCCAGGGAACCAAAAGCTAAATAAGTGGTTTTTGTTTGAAACCACCAAGTTCTGGCACCATATGGGATGGAGCAGAGGCTGTCTGATAAGGTTCCCCCAAGGGAGGCCCATTTAGTTTTCCTCCCCACACCACGCTGTGCCAAATGTGGTAGGCTCCAGGGTCGTGGAGGGGGTGCTGTAAGAGAGGATGGAGGCATGGTCAACTCCCACTCCACAATTCAGACAATGGTAGATCAGAACAGATTCCTGATGGGTGGCCACCAGGGTGCTGCTCTTGGCTAGACTGGCCTCTGAGGATGAAGCTACAAGCTGCCCAGTCTGGGAGAGTAAAACATGCCATAAACCTGGGAGAGCCCTTTAGCCCCACGTGGGAACACGCCACGGCGAAGTGGTTTCCATCAAGGGTCTCTGCTTTCTCGTTCAGACTGATCCGTGATGACACATCCAAATCGACGGTTCCCCTTACGGTTTCCATTCCACCCCCACTGCAGGCAAGCATGGTCAAATACCATGTTTCTTATGAAAACAAGCTGTTGTAACCCACAAAAATTCAGCCATCCATCTGAATCCCACAGCTGAACTGTGCTGTCATTCTTGGAGAATAATTACAGCGTTGAGGTCTCTGGGAGCTAGGGGCAAAGGAGAGAGTGAATGGAGGGTGGGGAGCTAGACACCCTGCTGATAACACATGCTAAAGCCCAATGCAGAAACCGATGCTGCTGCCATGCCAAATGACATCATTGGCCTTGCAAGTGTAGTTAGGCCTAAGAATTTCAGCTAACACCACACAACTCTGTGACTTAAGTAAAAAGTAACGTTTAAAACCCCTGCTCCTTGCACAGGTTTATTGTAAGTTTATGCTTTAAAAATTAAGGATCATGGGGTCCTGCACTCATGCTGCCAGCATTCCAATATGGGTGCCACGTCAATTCCATATGGTGCTCCACTTCCGATCCAGCTCCTTGCTTATAATCTGGGAAAGTAGAGGAGGATGGCCCAAGTGTTTGGGACCCTGCACCTACGTAGGAGAGCTGGAAGATGCTCCAGTCTCCTTGTTCCGGGACAACTCAGCTGTGGCCATTGTGGCCACTTGGGGAATGAACCAGCAGATGAAAGATCTCTCTGTCTCCTTTTCTCTGTGTACTATCTTCCTTTCAAATAAAAATAATAAGTCATGTTTAAAGAAAGTTCCGAGTAAACAAGATTTTGTTAAGTATCATTTGTACAGTCTATATTTCTCCTTAGCAAGAGCAAGGAAAACAATAGCTTCACCAGATCTGCTTGTCTTAAATTAAAACAGCTTCTGCAAGAGCTGACCGCAATGGAGGCCCCCTAGCGTTTTGTCTCCTAGCTTTTCCTCCCGGAGTGAAGGAATCAATGAGAAGAAAAAAGTGTGTACACACAACAACATCAGATTTTCCAACAGCTTGAGGTCAAGAAATAGAAATGAGGCCCAGCGGCGTGGCCTAGCGGCTAAAGTCCTCACCTTGAATGCGCCGGGATCCCATATGGGCGCTGGTTCTAGTCCTGGCAGCTCCACTTCCCATCCAGCTCCCTGCTGGTGGCCTGGGAAAGCAGTGGAGGACAGCCCAAAGCCTTGGGACCCTGCACCCATGTGGGATACCTGGAAGAAGTTCCTGGATCCTGGCTTCGGATCGGCATAGCATCAGCCATTGCATTTACTTACTTGGGGAGTGAATCATCGGATGGAGGATCTGCCTCTCTGTCTCTCCTCCTCTCTGTATATCTGACTTTCCAATAAATAAATAAATCTTTAAAAAAAGAGAAGGAAATAGAAATGGAGGTGTGTAAATACTTTTCAAAATTGATGGGACAAAAAGAAAAAAGCTGAGGCTCAGGCCGGCCCAGAGCCAGGAGCTTTGTCAGGTCTCCCATGTGGGTGGCACGGGACCAACATGGGCACCATCTTACTCTGCCTTTCCCAGGGGCATTAGCAGGGCGCTAGATGGGAACTGAAACAGCTGGGATACAAAATGGCTCTCATATAGGATACTGCTGCCTCAGGCAGCCCCTTCATCCACTAAGCCACAAAGCTGGCCCCTGAAAAAAGCAAATGCATAAAGATACTAAGAGTTAAATACTAAGAACATTTTTTCAAAAGACATAATAAATGACAGGAGAAGCACATGATGGTGCTGAATGGGGGAAAGAATGGAAAACAGAAAATTTAGAACCTTATAAGAAAAAACCAGAAATCCTGTAAAACGTTCCAATGCTATAAAAATGGACAAGAGGCCGGTGCACAGGTCTATAGTTATTGTTTTAAGTCCTGAGGCTGTCTTCCGTTCATACTATGCAGAAACATCTGAAAGTCAACCAGAAGCTGGATGAAACTAAGTTAGCGCTACAAATAGAATTTAATGTTCTCAAGTAGCAGGTGAGCTTATATGAAGTGCCTTGAAATAGAAATGTAAAAAATGTAAATAGAAATGAATGAAAACCAGGGAAGCATGAAATGATTAGCTGTTGAACAAAGAAAATAAATACAAGTAGAACACAAATCATCTCAGATGTAAATGAGTCACAAGGTATTCAATGGAGACTAGATTCAAATAAGACTTTATTAAAGGACACAAAAGAAAGCCAGGAAAACAGTGAAAAGAATGAGAAATGACCAGGAAAGAAATAAGAAGGGCCAGAGAGAACATAGCAAACTGGAGGGTGATAAAGAGGAAATACTATTTCTGTTATTGTCTGAAATAAAATAAAACAATGGGCTCTGGTGTGCAAGTACCAGCATCCCATATGGGCGCTGGTGCTTGTTCCGGCTGTGCCACTTCCCATCCAGCTCCCTGCATATGGCCTGGGAAAGCAACAGAGGATGACCCAAAACCTTGGGACCCTGCACCCATGTGGGTGGCTGGGAAGAAACTTCTGGCTCCTGGTTTTGGATTGGCTCAGCTCTGGCCATTGCAGTCACTTGGGGAGTGAACCAGCAGATGGAAGATCTTCCTATCTCTCTCTCTATTAAATCTGCCTTTCTAATACAAATACATAAATAAATCTTAAACAAATTAAACAATGGGACAAACTTAACATTAACATTTCTAATTCAAGGAAACTTTCAGAAATAGAAACACATCCAGATATGCATATTTACAGGATTCACTGGACCCAGGGCAATGAATTCCAAGATGTAACCTTGAGAAATGACTATATTCCAAAGAGGAAAACTAGAATACCTCCCAATAAATATGCCAAGAAACTTACAAAGTCGTAAGAATTGTTATGGCATCATAGTTTTTATGTGAATCAGTGGTGAATCATGCCGATCGTCCAGCTGCAGCACCGGCACAGCACCTGTGTGTGTCCTGACCGCTCTGCTTCCTATTCTCCTGTTAATAGTGGGAAGATAGGGGAAGATGGCCCAAGTCCTTGGGCTACTGTAGCCACTTGGAAAGCCTGGAAAAAGCTCCTATCTTCCAGCTTGGGACCAGCTCAGCTCTAGCTTCAATAGCCATTTGGAAAGAGAAATAGGGACTTGAGTTCCCAACTCAGAAAACTGAAAACAAAAACAAACAACAAACAAATAAAAAGCAAAGAAGGAAATAGTGGAGATAAAAAGCAGAAATTAGTGAAAGAGAGAACAAAGAAATCAGTTAAAACAAAAATCCTAATTCTTAAAAATAATAACTAAATGATGAGGAAGGATGTGGAAAAACACATGAATGCATAAGATGACAAGGAAACGACCATGTAACGGCAGGAACTTGAGACGACTTTGCAGACTTCTACGAGGATAAGAAACCCAGGAATGAATATTATCCTGGGAAAATTTAGATTACCCAGCTGACTTCATTAGGGTTGCCACGCCTATGGGAGGGCATTTGGAGATGGAGGTAATGGGTCGTGAGGGCTCCACTCTCACCATGCGATTGGGAAGAGGGGATTCTGCTCTCTGCCATGTGACAACACGGCAGGAAGGCACTCTGTGGCACGGAGGGCTTCAACATAACCTTCATCACTGTGACCCAAAGCAATCCACCTAACAAGATGGCTGCAACACCAGATGACAGAGGAACGCTTCCAGAGCAGGAAATACAGAAACAGGAGATAGCAATGAGAAAGTGCCTGGAAAGAGGTACCAAACAACAACAACCTGTGCATCTTGGACAAGAATTTTTTTCTTTGAAGATTTTATTTATTTTTATTGCAAAAGCAGACTTACAGAGAGGAGAGACAGAGAAAGATCTATCTGCTGGTTCACACTCCAAATGGCCGCAATGGCTGGAGCTGAGCTAATCTGAAACCAGGAGCCAGGAGCCTCCTCCAGGTCCTCCATACAGATGCAGGGTCCCAAGGACTTGGCTCAGCCTCTGTTGCTTTCCCAAGCACAAGTGGGGAGTTAGATGGGAAATAGAGCAACTGAACACGAACCAGTGTCCATGTGGGATATCAGGCTGCAAGGCGCAGAATTAGCCAGTTGAGGCATTGCACCAGCCCCTAGGTGTAGATTTAAATAAGTCAACTGTCTATAAAAAACAGAAATCAGTGTATTTGAGTGTTGATAGGATTTTTAATGTTAAGGAATCATGGCAGTGACTATGCACATACAAGAACTTTCTATCTTCACGGTTACTGACTGAATGAGGAAATTATTTGCTTGAAAACATTCGAGACATGGGAGGAAAGGGGCCAATGTTAGTGGGAAGTACAGGACATTTCATAAGGGAAGATTTGGCACGTGTGAATAATTGTGGCAACCGGTGCCAGGCATGCTTGTACAATTCTGTCATTGAGCGTGCTTGCAAACTCCATAGTGAGATATGAAGAGAAGGAAAGACATGCTTCCCCCTCATAGCTAACCAGGGTCCCCTGCAACCTGGGGGAAACCCTGGCCAAACCAGTCCCCATCCCAACCGTGGTGGGTTGTGGACTCAGGTCAATCATCCCTAAGCAGGCAACAAAACAAGTAACCAGAGATTCAGATTAGCAAACCAGCCCACTTATGATTCACATTTTCTCAATTGATTTTCACTGTTTGCACTTTCACTTGGGATCCTGTACTTCCTAACAGCCTTGAGCCTAAGTGTGGCTTCCCAGGTCCCAGCTCACCCTCCTAACCCTGGCTCCCAGAACTCGGGCCTGAGAGCAGCCTCAATGAGAATCTCCTGAAGGACAATGTATGACATTCCCCATGCCTGCGATCTGCCATCGGTGAGCGAGAGACACACCCAAAATCACCAGGCAGGCAAAGCCAACCAAAATACCATCACCAGTGCTCTTCCAAGAACCGGAAGACATGAGCCAAGGATCTTGTGACCAGATTCGGGTTGTTTGTGTCATCCGTTTGCTATGAAACACAAGACAGACACAAAGCCAATTTGTCACTGCCTACCTTCAATCTCGTTGCCATTTTCAACAACAGCAATTATAGCAGTGATTTCCCTGAACGACCAAAGGTGAATATAAACCATGTGTTTCATCTGCAAAATTGCATCCCTTGGAAATAAAAGTTTTGACTGCATTTCAAAATGACCAGTCTAGTTTCACGTGATCTAACCTCCTTAGACCCTTCCACGTGTAAATGACCCTAACAAGAAAGAAATACACCTTTTACAGTCTGAGTTTCACAGCTCAGGATTCCACAAGGCTCAAAGGCAGCTATTCTGAGCAGGGTCAGGGCTTGGAGGAGCCGGAACATTTCTCTGGAACCCCAAAATACTGGTTCACAACCAATATTAGTCATCCGAGAACTTGACCCAGACGCAAACAGCTTGGCTGCATCGAGTCGGTTCTCATTGCTTGCACAACCTCAGCCAGAGTCGCTGGGGCTTAATCTCTTCACAATTCTTTGGCATGGGTTCTGGCACTGAGCTCTGCCGAAGCTGCTCCCCGACTGGTGAGTGCAGCAGAATTTCCCCTTTTTAGGTCACAAGCTCAGAGCACTCACTCATTTCTGTGTCTCCACCACCCCTGTCTATGTTAAGCATCAACATTTAGGAAACATTGGCAGGTGGCAACGACCCTGACTTCCTCCTGCTGCCCACCGGCATTTCAAGATTGCAGCAGAAGACATTTGGCTCTGCCAGCCTGGATTCCAAAAATACGTGATAGTCACCTCTGCCGACACAGTTGAAAGAACCCCAGAGCCAAGGTCATGGTGGGTTGTCCGGTCACCCACCAACAACAGACAAACCCACAAAGCACAGTGTTGCAGTGCCCCTCCTGGCAGTCTCTCTCACCAGCTGAGATCTTGATTCCTGAGCCTTTTGCCTTGGAGTTTGCAATGGATCCTGCAGTGCAAAAATGGACATCCCTCGGCCGGGCTTATGGCTTCCTTGGGAGTGTGAGCAGCGGGTCAGGGGCACCTGCTGAGGGGGCTGGCTCCCTCCAGCCAGGACCCAACATTTGGGGTGACTCTCTCTGCCCTGGTTCTCTTTCCCTTCCCGAGAGGCACCTGATGCTGTCAAGTGTCTCCAGCATGTCCCTAGCCATGAAACACACACCCTGGTGTGCTGCTGCGATTAGCTGCCCCTGCAACCCGGAAGCAGCAATGTGGGAGGTCTCCCTTTTTTCTTGGCTCCAAGTTCCCCAGCCTTGAGTGACGCTGGTCCACTGTACCAACCCACCTCCTGGACCCTGCTAACAGAACTCCAGGTAGAGTTGAGAAGAGCCAATCAGATTTTCTGACTTGATGTTTGATGGGGAGCTAGCCTCCCTGTGTGTCCACTGGTTACCACCGGTGACCACTGGTGACCACTGGTGACCAGGTGAGAAGGTAGGGGGTTAGGGTCGGGAGCAGAGAAACCTGTCCCTGGGCACACAGAGGGGAGGGGATCAGTATTGGGACCCAGCAGAGCAGATGGGTCCATCGTGAACCAGGCTGAAGCTGGAGGCCCCTTAACAGGTGGGGTAAAAAAAGCCACTGAAGCCCAGAGTAGCTGCCTGCTCAGTAAATGTGCCCCCCCACCCTGAGAGCAAGTCCCAGGCTCCTCCCACCAAGCAGAACGTGATGGACAGCACACTCTTAAGTTGCCCAGGACCCTCAGACTCTGGCCTTGTCTCCGATGTCACCCGTCCTTAACATCTCTGCAGCACCTGCCACTTCCTTCCTCCTCACACTGCGTCCCACCTGTGATTGTCTCATGACGTGCTGCCAGCCACCGTCCTTCCCCGCCACCTCGCAGTGAAGCTGTGGGGGAGACTCGGTTCCCTTCAGAGAGTCCATTGGCTCCCTGGCCCTGGGGCAGGGAGCGGGAGCGGTCAAAGGCAGGAACTGCATGTCTCACAGGGGTTGTTTCTTTCATAGCTGTCTTTTCCAAGGATCCCAGCGCTGCCTGAGGCAGGGCTGAGCTCAGCATGGTGGGCCCCAGCACCCACAGTCCCATGCCTGGTCTGCTAAGGACTTGCGGTCTCTCAGCACTTGCTGAGTTGAGTGAAGGAAGACTGATTCTCTGAAATGTTCACCTCTGCTCAGCCCTCTTGCTGCTCCGTCAGCCCACCTTCCCCATACCCCTTTCACCGCTCCCTTCCTCACCGCTTTCTCTGTCTGGACCAAAGGCTGATCTACCCACCACAGGGACTGCAGAAGCAGGTGGCTGATCCCCTGCTGGTGACAAGTGTGATTCTGTAAAGGAACCTGTGGCTTATCCCAGGTACCCTGAGATAAGCAGCTGGAACAGCCACTGAGCCAACCCATACAGACTAGGTACCACACCGACAAAGCCTCCCCCAGCCCTCCTGGCACGGCCAGTGTGCAGCAGCAAGCCAAGGAAGCAGCCGGGAATTCAAACCTGAGACCAGGAGAACTGTCCGCACCCACCCCAAGGATCCACGCTAAGGACGCGGGCCGACTTGGGAGGAGTTTTGGCTCCTATGCACACGTGCAGTGTACACAGTATCTTTATAGATGGTGTCGGTGGTATAAATGAGGTCAGCCTGAGCATTTCTGTTTTATGGAATACAGTATAAAACAGTGTGTGCACGCACCCGTACACACGCTCTTGCTACAGTGGTCCCTGAACTGCCCGATTCTCTCATGAGGCTTAGAAATCGACCTCATTTCAGCCGCTACCTGACAATTCATTTACGGCAGCCACCAAGTCGAAACTTAAAACAGTGTTTGCTGCGATCCTGGGGCTGTTCAAGCTAGGGACTGCAGTATCAGAGACAGGTCTGCAAAGGGACTTATGAGAGCCTGGATCAACATGGCCTGGGCAAGCCTGTCAAAGCCAGCACAGTTCTGAGCTCTCTCAATAAAGCCTTCGGCTCTCTCTCCAACCACCCTTCCACTCTAGATCACAAAACACTGGAAAACGCCACGGGCCACAGGCAGAATCGTGCCAGAGGACAGAAGACATTATGTAGGACACAGCTGGCCAACTGTTTGTTTTGCAGACTGTGCCAGGGTTCGGGGGGTGGTGGGTAATGGTTTGGGATACGCTACTAGCACTCGCTAGTAACATGTTGGAAAGAAAAAGAACGGCGTTTGGCTTAGGAGTGTGTGGGGTGGGGTGGGGTGGACGTGGAGAGGCAAGGGAAGAGCAGACGTGCCTTTAATTTCACTTGCTAAGGAAAAGGCATGCAAGAAAGAAAACGTACTTACCCCTCTCATCTCAGCAGCCAACTCAGTTTGAAACCGCACCTTGCTCAGAGGAACGAAGTCCGTGATTCAAGACTGACTCACCTCTTAGCGGGCAGGCAAGGCCCTCTCCTCCCGAGCTGCCCCCTTCCAGCGCAGCCTGGGTACTGTGATCCCAGGATCACATGCAGGGGTGCTATAAATGTGTGCTGGCTCCAGGCTGGGAGCGCGGCCTGCAAGTGGCAGTGTGTGAGCAGCACGACCCAGAGCTCTCCAGAAAGCTCTGCCCGAGGGGGAGGAGGACAGGAGGTACCACCGGTCTCCAGCTCGCGCCTTCTCACTCTAAGTCGATCTGGGATCCACAGCCTGTGCCCCCTGCAGCTTCATTTTCTTGGAGAAGTTCTGTATTTTGTCTGAGACCAACCACCTTGCAAAGCCAAATAGTTTTAAGAAAATAAAAAAGTAATAACATCAGAAGTGCTTCCAGTAAAGGGAACAGGTCCGCGTCAGCTTCGGCTGAGCTCACACTATCAGGCTGTCCTCTTGGAAAATGCCAGTATGCTCCCTTGCTGCAGGTTTGAGTCCTGGCTGGTTCTCTTTCGGTCCGGCTCCCTGGCTCATGCGCCTGGGACAGCAGTGAAAGGTGGCCCCAGTGTGGGGTCCCTGTCACCCATGGGGGACACCTGCCATTTGGGAAGTGAACAAGTGGACGGGAGATCTCTTTCTCACTCTCCCTCTCCCTTTCTCTGTTACTTTGCCTTTTAAGTAAATAAAAATGAAATAAAAATGAAAGCCTTTTGTTGTTGTTGTTGTTGTTTTGCCTCTGCTGTTGCCCTGGTTCCTATTAAAAAGCTTGTGGTTAATGGAGGCAAAAGAAGAAGGATGAGGAGGAGCAGGCTCACCCTGGACTGCACCCACCCCACAGAAGATGGCACCATGGACACTGCCAATTTTGAGCAGTTTCTCCAGGGTAGAGTTAAGGTAAATGGGAAAGCCAGGAATCTCGGTGGAGGGATCAAGAGCATCAAATGAAGCAAGTATAAGACCATGTGACTTCTGAGGTGTCTTTTTCCAGAACATATTTGAAGTATCCCACCAAAAATTATTTGAAGAATAATGATCTACGTGATTGGTTTTGTATAGCTGCAAACGGCAAAGAGAGTTGTGAATTACGATACTTTCAGATCAATCAAGATGATGAAGAGGAAGATGAGGATTAAACTCGTTTACCTGGAATATTTTGCATGAGTTTTGGAGTCAAACTTGAAAGTATGTTCCCTTGAGAAGGAGAGAATGGACAGGTAGACCACAGCTCAATGGCAGACTACCTAAAGTAGAGACGCAATCACGGGACAGAAAGGCAGCAACTGAGAAAGAGGTGAAAGCTCCTCAGGAACCAACATGGGAAACTCCCCAAAGACACACACGGAGCAGGGAAGATTACAGGGTACAACAGTGTGTGTCCCCCTTCCTTTCGTGTGGGAAAGAAAGGAGGACATAATTGCATATTCATATACTGCTGTCACATAGCACCAGGATATCAAGGCCAGGATCTAAGCACAACAAATAGTCTTTATGCTCTATTATGCTATAGGGTATCTAGAATGTTCTCTTACAATATAGAAAAGGCGCTGGTGAGTCACGCAGGAAGCTCCTAACGGCAGCTGGCCTGGGGAACAGGGAACCGGGAGTTGTCTCTTGTCACGACTTTTTTTTCTAGTCTACGGATTTTGTTTTGAAATATTCCATGTTAAAAATCGTTTTACTCTTCAAGGTGGGTGTTTGGCTGAGAAGTTAAGCTGGTGGTTGGAACTCCCACCTCCATTTCAGAGTGCCCAGTTTCAAACATTGGCTCTGCACCCAGCTTCAGCTCCTTGCTAAGGTGTACTGTGGGAGGCAGTAGATGGTGGCTCACATGGGTGGGTCCCAGCCTCCCTTGTGGGAAATGTGGGTTTAGTTCCAAGGCCTGGTTTAGAGAGTGAACCAAGGGACAGGAGCTCTAGGTCTTCATCCCTTTGCCTGTCAAAATAAAAATAAAATTCACATACTACTCAGCAAACCAAAAAAAAAAAAAAAATTCCACCACGGCTGGCATTGTGGCACAGTGAAATAAGCCATGGTCTTCAAGGCTGGCATCCCATGTGGGCACTGCTTCATATCCTGCATGTCAACTTCTAGTCCATGAGTGTGCCTGGGAAGGCAGCTGAAGATGGTTCAACAGCTTGGACCCCTGCATCCACCTGGGGGACCCAGATGGAGCTCCTGGCTCCAGGTTTTGGCCTGGCCCGGTCTCAACTGTTGCAGCCATTTGGGAATGAACCAGTAAATGAAAGATTTCTCTCTCAGTGTGTGTGTGTGTCTTTCGCTCTTGCGCTCTGTAATTCTGCATTTTAAATAAATAAATTTATTTTAAAAATGAATCTACTATTCAGAATGCTGGATTTGGTTGACCCAAACAAATGAGTTTCCCCACACGCCTTAAGTTTTGATGGAATTGTCTACGTTAAGAAGAGAAAGTTTTTAAATAACCAAAGCATCATAATGGCAAAGACAGAGCTTTCCTGGATTTTTATTCTGGATCCATCTCCTTTCTGGCAATGGTTTAGATCTATTGTCAAATGCTATGTCCCTCTGTGTCTCCAGATATGCAGTGCCATGACCCTGGCCAACTTCCTCCTGGACCCAGGAGGCAGACAAGGTGACTTGCATAAAACCTTCTGCAAATGGAAAATCTCCATTCCAGAGGAGAGCGGCCCGGGCAACCACGCCTGCCGAGGAGCAGAGAGTGTAAGTGAGCGTTCGAGCGTTCCGCCCAGGGCAGCACGCGGTGGAGGGCCCGCAGCGGCAGGCAGCGTGTGCATGTTTTGCCGTGGTGTTGTTGTGCGCCTGTCTTCTCAGCATTCCTCCAGTCTGTGCACACTGCTCTCATCCAGGGCTGCCTACAAGACTTGCACATCTAATTTCCGTTCCCAATTTGCTAACCCAGGACATTTTTTCAGTCCGCTCACTTGCAATACTTGGGCAAAAATTGTCTTGAGTTTTTCAATTACACTCAGAAACCAACAACCGAACTCCCAGCACCTGCAGATGCTGCGTGGTTCTTTTTTCCTTCCGGTGGTGACAATCTTTTTCCCTGGCGGAGCAGCGCCCCCACAGGGCAACTGTGTAAGTGCAGATCTTTCCATTGATGGGCCTTAAGGCCTTAAGGTGCTCTCCCTGGGTCTGCCATGCGGATGGCAGGGTTTCAAGCACCTGGGCCATCTGCTGCCCAGGTGTATTCGCAGGGAGCTGGATCGGAACTAGATGAACCCTAACTTGAAGCAGTGTCCATACGGGACGCTGGGGTCACAGGCTGTGGCTCTGTCTGCTGTGCTGCAGAACCAGTTCCAGTCTCACTGACTGCAAAAAGTGCTCATATTACCTCACATTCACCGAATTAAGAGGCACAAAAGCACAGCCTGCTGAAAATCACTGCCATATGTTGGATAACACATATGTTACTTCCCAGGAAAAGCTTAGAACTGCTGATTATTCAAAAGTTCTTGGAAGAGAACGCATGCAAAGTGATATCTGGTGCCACACTGAAGAGGTGGATTTATAAAACAAAATATAATGTTTAGAGATCTTTGTCTTCACACACAGTGAAAAAAATTATTACTACTGAGTGTGCAAGCTTACGCTCTTTCCTTCAAGTGACTTTAATAAAATGATGGCAACAGAAACTGTAAAAATTTCTTTTTTAATAAAAAAAAAAAAAGATTTATTTATTTTTACTGGAAAGTCATATTTACAAAGAGCAAGATCTTTGATCCACTGGTTCACTCCCCAAGTGGCTGCAATGGTTGGAGCTGAGCTGATCATAAGCCAGGAGCCAGGAGTTTTCTCTGGGCCTCCCCACGCATTGCAGTCCCAAAGCTTTGGTCCATCCTGCACTGCCTTCATAGTCCACAAGCAGGGAGCTGGATGGAAAGTGGAGCAGCCTGGACATGAACTGGTGCTCATATGGGATCCTGGACACGCAAGACAAGGACTTTAGCCACCAGGCTATCGCACCAGGTCCCTAAACACTTCTTTTAAAATGTCTGTTTGATGGAGAGAGTTGTTGTTTGTTGGTTGACTCCTCAAATGCCTCTAACAGCCAGGGCTGGACCAGGTCAAGGCCAGAAGCTGAACCTCCATCTGGGTCTCCCCCACGGATGGCAGGAACTCAAGTACCTGAGCTGCCACTGGGCACTGCCCAGGGTACACATGGGCAAGACTCACACATGTGGCAGTCAGGACTAGAACCCAGGCACTCTGACATGAAAGTCTTAACCAACTACACCAAACGTTTGTCAGGTAAAGGGACTTTTTTGGGGAAAACGTTTTGTCTTAAAAATCATGTAACAGGTCCGGCGGCATGGCCTAGCGGCTAAAGTCCTCGCCTTGAATGTGCCGGGATCGCATATGGGCGCCGGTTCTAATCCCAGCAGCTCCACTTCCCATCCAGCTCCCTGCTTGTGGCCTAGGAAAGCAGTTGAGGATGGCCCAAAGCCTCGGGACCCTGCACCCATGCGAGATACCCGGAAGAAGTTCCTGGTTCCCGGCTTCGGATCGGCGCAGCACCGGCCGTTGCGGTCACTTGGAGAGTGAATCATCTGACAGAAGATCTTCCTCTCTGTCTCTCTGACTTTGTAATAAAAATAAATAAATAAATCTTTTTTAAAAAATCATGTAACAAACTGAAGAGGGCGTGTCAGCTGACTGGCAATTTCCCCATGTTGGTGGATAACGGATGGCGGGGCAGGTCTGGGCAACTGAGGAGTCAGGGAGGCAGAGCTTGAACGCTGAGCTGCAGCGCGAGGGGCCCCGGGGGGCCTGGGTATTGGAACGCTGGACCTGAAGCCCCAGGCCTGAGGGAACTGGATACAGACGGGTCATCTAAAGGTTTGTGGAGCCCATGGCTCTGAAAATCCTGAAGCTTGTAGACCTTTCAGACTGCCAGGACCGGGCCCTGTGACCTTCACCAAAGAGCCTCCTTGCACATTCCCACCCACCTTAGGAGATGGTTTGAAACAGGTGCAATGGAGGGAGGAGAACTCGGGGCTGAGCGTGTGAAATGGTGTCGTGGAGCCTAAGCCTTTCCCTGCCATGTCTCACCCCCACCCATGGCTACTGCCACGCAAAACCAAGAAAACGTTCTGCAAACCCTAAAACTGAAGGCAAGTGTAATAAATGACCACAGAAAACAGAACTAAAGAAAGATTGCAAGTACCAAAATACTCTTCGAGGCTTTGAAGGTCTATTCTTTGAAGTGTCCCATCTGATGAACAGAGGCTACAGACATGAAATAGACAACTGGAAGGAAGAAAGTTTTAGAGAAGTAATAGAAGAAAAATTTCTCAAAGTTGGAACAGGTGAGCCTCCAGATGGAAAGGGGCTGGTAGGAGCTAATGGAATAAGGACAATCTCTTGCAGTATTGTAGGTTGGCCGAGCTCAAGAAGGCATCTTCCACTGGGTGGGGAGACAGAGCTCCTGGGTGGCTACAATTGGACAATTGGACAATTGGACAATAATGAGAAGTAAGTCATCCCAGACCCAGTGGCCTGGGAGCCCACGGCAGCTCGCTCATGGGGCTGGCAGGAAACTTAGGCTTGGCTGACAGCTCATCTGCTGTCACAAAACTCCTGCATGCCCATCAGTTTCCCAGTCTGCTTCCTGGAGAGGACAACCAATCTGTGATGGTTAGTCCTGGCAATGAGGGAGATGGGATGCTGCAGCGGGATCACTTGCCGGCTGGACATCATCCCTGCTGGCAGGTGGCACGCAGACAACGTCACCACGTCACTGCTATGACTTCTACTGGTGAACAGCATTGGAGATGCAGCCTCGACAGGTCAGGTGTCAGAGACGGGAAAGAAACAGAAATGATAAGGCTATTGCCAAGCTTGGTTAACACTCCGTGCAGGAGGTTGGGGGAAGCCCATTCGTTAACAGCATGCAAGCCAGAGGGTCAAATACATGGGTAGCGAGGCCAGAGACAAATGAGAAGGCAGGCTCAGGAGATGTCACTGCTGAGAAGGAACTGAGAAGGCATCCCTCAGCACCCAGAGACACAGAAGCGATAACACACACACACATTTGTGAGAGATTTAGAATGGACTTGGCTTACAACCATGGAGGATGAGAAGCTCACAGTAAGTGACCTGCAAGCTGGAGATGTGGCCCAGTTCAAGTCCAACGTCTGATCAGCAGTGGAGCCAGCAGTGTGACTCCCAGGTCAAGACCAAAGGCCTGGGAACTGGTGAGCTGGTAGAGGGGCAGGACCACTGCTGGGGTGAAGCCAGGTCCGAGTCCTGGTGTCGACGATGCTCAAGACCGAATATAACATACAACCAAGAGAACAGAAGAAAAAGCGAAATTTTTTTTAAGCAAAAAAAAGAATCTCTGAACAATTCGATAGGAGGGACTGACAGAAAAAGACCAAAGCCATGGGGCGGGGGCTCGAGATCTAGTTGTATCTACCCGTCTTTACCTCATCATCTCTAAGGAACTAAGATAGCATGATACATTAGCTGGGAAGGCCGGGGTGCATCTCTATGGAACCTTCACGGCTTGTTTTGATCAAAGCCCAGGTCCTGTCACGGTTGGTAAGCATTTCTTACCAGGGGCGTCAGTTCTGCTGGATGTGTGCACGCCGGCAAGGAGCTGCAGGACGGCTCTGGTCTGGCAGTGCCGGTGTGAGGTCTGTAATCAGAGCTCTGAGGGCCAAGGGCAGGGCCTGCACGAGAAGGGCAGAAGGATTCTCCTTTGGGAGCAGCGGGCCTCATGAGAACGTTAAAAAAATTAATTATTTATTTTAAAGCTGTATTTATTTACGTATTAAATTTTTATTGGAAAGTCAGATATACAGAGAGGAAGAGAGCCAGAGGAAGACCTTCCATCTGTTGATTCACTCCCCAAGCGGCCGCAACGGCCAGAGCTGTGCTGATCCAAAGCCAAGAGCCAGGAGCCTCATCTGGGTCTCCCACGTGGGCGCAGGGTCCCGAGGCTCTGGGCTGTCCCTGTTTTTCCAGGCTAGAAGCAGGGAGCTCGATGGGAAATGGGGCCACCGGAACACAAACCGGTGCCCACATGGGATCCTGGTGCGTGCAAGGCGAGTACTTTAGCCGCTAGGCTCTGGCGCCGGGCTGGAAACTTTTCTGTTTTTAAGAAAAACATTTTTACTTTTGTATTTTTGGGTGAAATATTTCTGTATTCATGAGGGCAGTTCTTTAGTCTACTGAATCAAATGCAAATCTCTTCTAGAAACATCCTCACAGACACACCCAGAAGTAATGTGCCGTTGAACTCTGATTACCCCTAAGTCCACTCCAGTTGGCATTAAAATATCAAGCACTGACAATACAAATTAACCATCACGGGGTACGTGTATGTGTGCGAGAGGGTGAATCCAGAGATGCTGGACTGAAATGAGAAGTATTGGCACAAAATACCTGACTGACTCCAGAGCTGAGGCGAGCAAAGCCGGAGCCGGGAGGAGCCTCTTGGCAATGTGAGAGGAAACACTTCGAGAAGGAAAGGCAACCCGTTGGCACAGCGCAGGCGCTCGGAGTGCGCCCCCAGTGGCCAGACCCGGTAGTTTGAACACACCCAGCTCCCCGGTCTCCAGTTGACTTTTTCCTTTGTTTGCTTTTGGTGCCGTATCTAAGAGATCAACATCTGACAAGATGTCAACAAAGAGTAACATCTGTGTTTTCCGTAAGAATTCTATAGCACAGCTACACTGAACTCCTCACCCATGGTTTTGCCTTCCAGCTTATTTTTTAAGCTTCACTATTTTTTATTGGATAAGTAAATTTACAGAGAGAAGGAGAGATAGGGAGAAAGAGCTTCCATCTGCTGGTTCACTTCCCAAATGGCTGCAACAGCTGAAGCCAGGAGCCTCTTCCAGGTCTCCCACGCAGGTGCAGGGCCTCAAGGCTCTGGGCCGTCGACTGCTTTCCCAGGCCACAAGCAGGGAGCTGGATGGCAAGGGGAGCTGCTGCAACACGAACGGGCGCCCACATGGGATCCTGGTGCTTTCAAGGTAAGGACCCAGCCATTAAACTGTCACGCTAAGCCCCACAGTTTAGATTTCTTGAGGTCAATTGTAGTTCAAAGAATTATAATGGACAACTGCCGAAATAAACAACGCCTGTGTCTGAAGCTGTGCCGTACTCTGAGTAAGCCGCCCTGTCCCACCCGAGGTGTAAAGTACCCCTTTGCCTGGTGTACCAGAGTGCACACTGTACCTGTCCATTACTCAACAACACCTTGCTTACAGGATGGGCTGTCAGTTATCGCAGAATCTGTATTCCTGGAATACAACCCCAAACACGTGGGACAGAACTCACCTTTATGTTCGAACGTACTGTGGATAGAAGCCTGTGATGTCTTGAGGATTTTTTTTTTTAGAAAGACTTGTTTTATTTAAAAGGCAGAAGAGAAAGAGAGAGAGAGAGAGAGAATGAAGGAATCCGGATTCCACCCCCTGTTGGCTACAGAAGCCAGGAACCTGAAACTCCGCTGAGTGTCCCACCTGGGCAGCTTATTTCTGCTTTCCCAGGTGCAGCAGCTGAGGGCTGGATGGGAAGTGAACTGGGATTTAACCGTCATCCATAAAGGAAGCAGGGCCTCCCAACCTGCACCGGGGACTTTCCTGAGACACGGGAGAGATGGTCTGTTTTGTGACTATTTAGCGCGGTCCCTTCTGCCCTGGAAGTGGTGTGGCCGGATGCCACCCGTCCCCGGGGAGCCCTCGCCCACCTCGCGACCCCTCGGGGAGACCGAGGCCGCAGGCGGGGCGCCGGTCCGGGAGGGAGCGGGTCGCAGGTGTCCGCGCGGCGGAGGGCAGCTCGGGGACGCCCCGTCGCCGGCCTCCAGCCACTGGCGTCGCTGTCGCTCGCGCGCAGGCGGGGAAGCCGAGCAGCGCTCGCGCCCAACCTGGCTTTCAGTTTCTGGCGCGAACTTCCGCCGTTCCGAAGTTGCACGGCGGCTTTGGCGCGATGTCCGGGGATAGCAGCGGCCGCCGGCCCGATGGCCGGGGCCGGGCCCGTGACCCACATCGGGACCGGGACCGCAACCGCTCCCGCTCGCGGTCCCCGCTGTCGCCCGGGTCCCGCCGGGGCGCCGCGTCCGAACGCAGGGAGGCCCCGGAGCGCCCGAGCTTGGAGGATACCGAGCCGTCGGATTCCGGGGACGAGATGATAGACCCGGCCACCTTGGAGGCCGAGGCGGACCAGGGCCTGTGCCGCCAGATCCGCCACCAGTACCGGGCGCTCATCAACTCGGTCCAACGTAAGGCCGTGCCCGCCACGCGCCGGCTGGGCCTGGGGGCGAGGCGCAGGAGTGGGCAGGCCGCGCCTCGCCGCTCAGCCCGCGCCCCCATTTCCGCGCTGTGGCGGGCGCCGCACGACCTTGGCGGGTTTTGGGGGGACGCGCGTGGCGGGGCAGCGGCGGGCAGGCAGCCAGACCCGGGCCGGGGCTCACCTGCCAGCCGGCGGGGCCCAGGCCGGGCGCGAAGGCCGCGCCTTTGCTTGGCGCGCCCCTGCACCCCCAGAACTGGGTCCGCTAGACCCGCTTCTGCAGGCGAGCTGGAGAACCGGTCCGGAGGGTGATGCTTACGGGGAGTGGGCTCCCCTCAGCCTCGGGGGCGCCTGCTGCTCTGCTGGCGTGTACGAAGGGGGCGCAGGGGCGGAGTCCTGATGTCCTCACTTCCTGGGGAGTGGAGGCGTGCGCGTGCCTATGTTTTCTTGTTTTTGTTTTTGCACAGAAAACCGGGAGGACATACTGAGCGCCGGCGACAAGTTAACAGAGGTCCTGGAGGAGGCCAACATGCTGTTTAACGAAGGTAATTGTGTGATCTGTGGTCCGTAAGGGCCAAGTGACTGACGTCAAACTGCGCTTCTGTTTACAGTAGAGCTCTGTTTCGGATGGGGAGGCTTTGGGAGTGCTTTATTCATGATGGCAGTAACATTGTGTTTGTTGGGTATCTGGTACCAGTTAAGCATAAAACCAAGCTTCTATGTGAAATACACCCCCCGGTGGGTGCTTACTGACGTTGGGACAGACTCGGGGGTGTGTCTGGTTTGTGCCAAGTCTGAATGGCTGGATGAAGTCTGGGATCTAAGTTACGTGTGTTCTCCTGCCCGCTTGCCCTCCCTGAGCTCAGCTGCTGGCCCCGCGCGCCTCAGTGGGGAGCCCCTGAGAACAGGGGCACCTGCTGGTCTGCATCTGCGGTCAGTGGCAGGACAGGTGGGATTTCCTGCTGTGGGCTCTGGCCGGGACCCCCGGACACTGCCTGCCGTGGGCCTGCCAGCTGCATACTAGTCAGAAGGGAGGAGTGGACAGAGAGCGGGCAGCACTTGAAATGTGCGGCACCCACAATTCTCTGTGTTCTGGGAGCTTCCTGGAGGGGCCACATGCCCTAACGGGGGTCTGCTTTGTAGCCTTTCCTGCATTTCCTGGGTTGTGCCTTGCTCTCTGCCCAGGACCCCCGGCCCTCCTGTCCTGGTCTCCCACATGGCATCGTCTCGTCACCCTCTGAGCTTTTTTCTCTGCAGCCTGGACCTGTAGTGAGCCGCCTCCTGTTACTCCCGACTCGCCGGCTGCCTTGGCCCTGGCAGTGTGTCTGCTTAGCTCTTTGTCCACACATCCTCCCACCGTCAGCCATTTCTAGAGTTCCCAAGTAAAACATTGAAGGCGGAATTATTCTGGTAGGGTTGCTCAGCCAACACAATTCTGACCACTTGTGTTTGTGGATTTGGGGGCCATCATGGTCTGGTGACTGCCGGTCTTCACCGACTGGCTGTCATGAGCACCGTGTGGCTGTTGGCCCGGGAAGGCCTGCTGGAGCCCCCGGACGCTGCAGCTGCGTCCACTTTTCCTTCCTGCCCATTGTGACTTTGCCTGTGACCCTCCTGGAGGGGCCAATGGCTTTCCCTTTAGGACAACATGACCTGTGGTGGGCACAGACGGTAAGTGGTGGCAGGTTCTCTGGCCATGCCCAGGCTGCTGCTGTTGGCGCAGTCAGACCACGTGGTTTGGGGGCAGCTGGGCGCTGGGGGTTTGTGCTCTCTGTGGCACCCTGAAGCCCCTTCCTGCCGAGGCTTTCCCAGGTGTTTTCCACTCTTACCCCCTTTGGCCACATCCTCTTTCATGGGCGGAGACAGGGGTGTGAAAACCAGGTGACAGGTTGGAGTTTGTGGACCAGCAGTGTGGAATGGGAATTTTTTGCATTGGTCAAAGGAGCCAGCTTAGATCACGCTTCAGTCTGTTGAAAGGTCCTTTTTTCTCTTTTTGAGAGGGGGTGGGAGGTTCAGTGGGGAATCCTAAAAAGTAGTGAGAAATTTAGAGACAAGCATGTGTGTTGTGTAACATGTCTGTTTTCCTTCTATCTTTGGGCAGTGTCCCGAGCGAGGGAAGCAGTTCTGGACGCGCATTTTCTTGTTCTGGCTTCGGATCTGGGCAAAGAGAAAGCCAAGCAGCTGCGCTCGGAGCTCAGCTCCTTCGATATGTTACGCTACGTGGAGACTCTGGTAAGCACACGTCCGCTCAGCCTTCCTCAGGGTGGCTCCTGTGAGACAATCATCTCCTGGTTTCCCTTTGTTTCCCCTGCCTCTGCCACTCCTGTTTCTCTGGTCTCAGATCCTTCTAAGAGAGGTCAGGTTCAAGATGGAAGGAGAGTCTGCAGTGGGATTCAGGGTGGGAGCTTGGAGCAGTGGGAGACCCTCTGGCTGCTGTGGTTCTCCACAAATGGCCTCTTTCTTGGTTCATACGTGTTCTAGGTCATTCTCAGTGACCTGGAACATTTGTCCTGAGCTGGGCCAAAGCTGCCGATGAGTTAGGCCCGGAGAAAGGGGATGTTCTGTCTTTGAGAATATTTTGGAACCACACAAGTATGGCTGATTTCACTTTTTTTTTTAATTAAAAAAATTTTTTTTTATTTTGTTCATCTTTTTCTCTTTAACTTTTACCTGATGGATTTAATGAAAAGTCCATACCGAGACTGACTTTCTATCTTACTATTTTGTTTTGCTTGGAAAATAACAATTTATTTGAAAGACAGATGGAGATATATGAAGAAACACAGACTGAGATGTGTCTTCCATCTGCGGGTGTGCTCAGATACCAGAAGACTAAAACTCAGTACCAGGCCCCCCATGGTGGCAGGGACCTAGGAACTTGAGCTGTCACTTGATAGCTGTTTCTCAGGCTGCACATGAGCAGGAAGCCAGAATTGAGGGCAGAGCTGAGACTCGAACTCGGGCACTCTGCTTAGGATGTGGGCTTCCCAGACATTAATGCCATACACCTGCTCCTGCAGCCCTCCAACCCAGCTCCTTGGATCAAACGCTGAGTTAATTAATTAATTTCTTCCTTCCTTCCTTTGTTTTTTTTTTTTTTCCTGCTTGCATGATTTATTTAAGTTAGAGCATACCAAACACCGAATTTGTGTATTTGTGTTATGTGGTTACTGAACTGATTTAGTTCCAAGAGATCTAACCAGATCTTTTGTAAAGACATGTAGCAGAGAATTATTTCCAATCGGTTTTAAAACCTTAAAAATTTACTGTGAAATATATTTGGGAAAATGCACACTGATGTTCACCTGTAGCAAAACAGAGGGGCCGTGTATTGGGAATTTAGAGGAAATGACTGTTTATGAGGTCAAGCTTTTTACTCGTGTGTTAAGACTAAATTCCGGGAGACCTAACATGTTAATTACAAAACCCTAAGTGAATGGTTGAGTCAATGTCTTGCTACCAGGGTGTCCTGGTAGGACTGGGTGGCCCGAGGGTAGAGCAGGCTGAGTGTACTCTGTGCCTCTTCCTTTGTTCATAGGAGTAAGCTCCTGTGGCCCGTGTTTATGGTTTCTATAGGATATGACCGTTGTGGCTTGGTGACTTCTAGACACTTTACGGTATAATGTAATAAATGTGACCTTTCATATAAGTAAATTCAATACAATGCGCTTCTGTGAGATAGTTTGCTATAAGACAGTTGTTGGCTCCCACCTGTTCTACCCTGGAAGGCAGGTTTCAAACGGGCAGTCGCTCTTGGAAGCATACTGACCTACAGGCTGCCTAGGCGTCTCCGGAAGGGTGGCCAAGCGTCAAAATCCGAAAGGCAGCTCTGCTTTGTGGTTCTGTCTTGGAGCGTTGGATTTGGGATGTGCTTTCGTATTTTTGTGCTGGGAGAACCGAGCTGACTACCTGGAATGTGATCTCCTGAGGGACTCGGTTGTGGCATCCCTGCACCCTCGTCTGCCCTGGCTGGTGCAGGGTTGCCTGGCCTGTGCCCTGTAGACATGCTGGGCTAGGTGTATCTTTGGTGGGCGTGGGGGCAGTCTGTTACTGTGCGTGGTAGGATGTTGAGTGGCCTCCCCCCAGTGGATGCTGTAGTGTGTCAGCTGGGACAGTGAAATGCCTTCAGGGCCGCTGGGGCAGAATTACCCTGGCTGAGAAGCACTGGTCCCACCTAAAGAGAAGTACAAAGAAAAGCCTTGGAAAATAGGAATTGTTGTGTGAAATGACCTTTACAAGACATGTGGCCAACATAATTAGACCCTGAAAATAAATAGCCTTTGCCTCGGGCCTGTGAAAGGTTTAGTGATGCAGATGACTGAATGGAATGGTGAAAGATTTCTTGTGGCTTAACTGGGTTTTTTTGTTTGTTTGTTTGTTTGTTTCCCTTCATTTTTGTAGCTGACCCACATGGGTGTTAATCCGCTAGAAGCTGAAGAACTCATCCGTGATGAAGATAGTTCTGATTTTGAATTCATAGTCTATGACTCCTGGAAAATATCAGGCAAAACAGCAGAAAACACCTTTAATAAAACCCATACATTCCACTTTCTGTAAGATTATTTTGAAAATCTGACAGACCAGCCCTTTGTAAAGCTCCCGTTGTTTCTTGTAGGGACAGAGATGAGTTGGCGGTGTCATGGGGACTGTCCTAGGCCTTTGCCTGCAAACTTCCTGCAAGGAAAAGCCCACAAACCCCTGCTGTGGGTGGAAAGCTAACGGATCCTGCATCCCACTGCATTGTCTTTATTTTGTCCTTTGAGGCTCAGGATGCTCCTGCCAAGGCCATCCAGCGATGTCAGGGCCATCTAGTCATGTTAGGGGCCATCCAGCGATGTCAGGGCCATCTAGTCATGTTAGGGGCCATCCAGCGATGTCAGGGCCATCTAGTCATGTTAGGGGCCATCCAGCGATGTCAGGGCCATCTAGTCATGTTAGGGGCCATCCAGCGATGTCAAGGCCATCTAGTCATGTTAGGGGCCATCCAGCGATGTCAGGGCCATCTAGTCATGTTAGGGGCCATCCAGCGATGTCAAGGCCATCTAGTCATGTTAGGGGCCATCCAGCGATGTCAGGGCCATCTAGTCATGTTAGGGGCCATCCAGCGATGTCAGGGCCATCTAACCACGTCAGGGTCATCCAGTGATGTCAGTGTTTTGTTTTTTTTGTTTTAGGTACACCTCATAGAGAAGTTTTTCTAGTCAAAGGAAATCTTCTGCCTTAGCTTCTAACTTGGTCCCTTGGAGGAACCAAAAACAGCTCCCCTAGTCGTTCCTCTGTGAAGCAGCCTTCACACATAACAGTGTTCCCAAACCTTCCTTCGGTCCTTTGTCCTTCAGCGATCTAGCTCCTGGGCATTTATCCCTGTAAAACCCCTGAGATGGGCGGCATCTCGCTTGGGGAACTCTGGGTGGTAGGGCTGTGGGGTGTGGCTGGCGCCTGCTGGATCAGCCTTAGGTGACTCAGGTGCCAAGAACCGCTGTCAGGACCGTGGGAAGATGTCCAAACCTCTTGGTGACGAAGCCCAAATCTGTGTTATATTGCTGCTGAGTATTAAGGTCTATTCTGTATCCTGGGATCTTAAGCCTTATCTTATCCGCCAGCCCTACTTGTAGCCACCTTGGAGTACTCCCAGGGTGCCAGATACTCGCTTTTCACCCCATGTTCAATGTCCTTTTCCATTTGGTGAAGTTTATTTATACTGACGGCCCCTACTCAGAAGCTTCTGGGACCTTCTTCTGGGATCAGGTTTGCCAGCAAAGTCACTGCTGTGCCTATCCACTCCTCTCATGGCGCTTGAGTGCACTTGAGTGCACTCTGTTGTGGCACTCCACGACCTACCGTATCATGGGGAGATGGTTTGTGTGTGTGTGCACGTCTATTAGCTCAGCCACACATATACTTTCATCTGTTCAAGTGTAAGGAGGAAATATAAATAATACAATGTTTATGTAATATACTATACATTTATATTTTATCAGTATGGATAAGAAATATAGCATGGTCTGTCTGCGTGCTGCAGCTAGGACTGGAGCCCATAGTGTGCTTTTTGCTGGGAAGAAGGTACAGAGATCTAGAAGCCTTGGCCTCTGCCTGGCCTGCTAGCCTGGCAGGTGTGTTCCGAGTCTTGGGCTGTGCGCCTCTGCCCCGGCAACTCTAGATGCAAGGCTTCTGACCCCACGGCAGCTGCCCTGTTCTCTCCTTCATCTCGAAGCTGGCTTGCAGATAAACACTGGGCCAGCCAGGGAGACGTCACGGGCACTGACACAGACTTGTTGCAGGAGCAGTAGGAAGACACTGGAGGATGCATTTGTGTTTGAGCAGAGTTCCTGGGAGTTTCTTTGGAAGTCTTAAGGGACTAGGAAGGGCATCCTAAGCCTTCCCAAGAAGGAAGGTCCGCTGTTGGCCCACGCAGTACCCAGGCTGGTCTGAACCTAACTACCCCATGCCAACTGTGTTTAGTTAGTGAAATTAGTTTCTTTAAAAGACAAAGCAAAAAAGGACATGAAAGCATGTTTTCCATTAGGTTGGGTTCAATATATGGAGAGTGCCCTGTGCCAAAGCCACGTGCCGATCGGGTGAGGAAAGTGCGGATGATAGAAGAAAAGAGAGCAATGCCTGCTGAGGTTTGTTTCCTTCAAATTACTTTCAAAAACTCTTGAAGTAGTCATTGACACCAGGCCTTGGCCGTCTTTCGAGCCTCCTGGACGCCTGTGGTCAGGATTGTGTCAGTTGCTTGGAGTATTTTATTGGACGGATTGCTTGCTTTTAACCCACTTCTATACTTTCTACCAATTCTTCTAAACCGGAGTGTCTCAACCCCGGCACCATACATTTGCAGCTGGGTAATTCTGCTGCGGGGAGCTGTGCTAGGCGCTGAAGGATGTGGTTGCTAATAGCAACCCTCCCCCTGCAGGTGTACCAACCACCAACCAAAAATGTCTCCAGGTACTGAGGCGGATGCTTCCAGGGCAGGGGCAATCAGAATCCCTCCCAGTTGAGAACTACTGCTCTAAACTTCCCTGGTTGTGTTTTGTTGTTTCATGTCCAGCCTGGAGGTGGTTGATTTTGTAACGTTACTTTTCTGCTAAGAAGTGGTGCAAGTGATCGTCAGTTACTGTGGAAGGTGTTTTATGAAAAAAGAATCCTGTGCATGGATTTCAAAATTTACTCTTCTTGCACCAAAATTAGCTTGCCTTTTAATTCTATTTTCCTTGACTTTTCTGAAGCCCCTTCTCCACAGAAAAATGATGCTAAAGTTAGGAAATGTAGTGTTGAACTGTGAAGTTTATGATGGGGCTAACAACTGCTAGCAGGCTCCAACACAAGACATTCAGAGGAATTTGGGCCAATGAGAGAAGAAATGGGTGTTTGTTGTATGCCAGTCAGCTTGATAAAAAACATTTTCTTCCCCCCCCCTTTTTTTTTTCTCTTTTCAGTTAAAAAGAATGGAAGAATCTCATCAAGAAGCAACAGAAAAAGAAGTGGAAAGAATCCTGGGACTGTTACAAACATATTTTCGAGAAGATCGTGAGTATAACATCATATTGAAAATAGTGCAGTTGTATTGATCAGATGGGTCACTTTCAATGGGATTGTTATTCAAAAGGCATTTTTTTAATACTATATAATGCACAGATCATTTTGATTTGTTGCATATGTGTGTATTAAAGATTTATTTACTTGAAAGCCAGAGCAGAGAGAAAGGAAGAAACAGATTCCATCCATTGGTTTACTCTCCAAATGGCTGTGGCAGCCCTGACTGGGACAAGCTGATGGCTGGAAGCTGGAACTCCATCCAGGTCTTCCACGTGGGTGACAGGGCTCCCAAATCTTTGGACATCTGCTTTCCCAGGCACGTTAGCAGGTGGCTAGATCAGAAGGGAAGTAGCTTAATGAACTGTGCAACAGGGTTAGCCTCACTCTGCATACTTGTCAGTGAGGCGTCTCTTCTTTAGAATTCTCATGTGAGAATGTTGGTGAACTAACTGTTCACTTATTTTTAAAAGTTTTTTTTTTCTTCTGCAAAGTAAAGCCAGACAAGAAAGTCAAGCACCTGTGCCACTGCCTCCTCTCAGTCCGCGGAGGAGGCCACTTGTAAAACGTGTATGTTTCACATTGTTTTCATCTGTTGGGCAGCCTTGTAAGTGTGCACATAAATAGCGGGCCTTGGAGGTTTTGGCTTTTCTCCAAGCTAATCCTAACGTGTGAACATTCTTGTGCCACGCGGCTCTTCCACACGGACAGTTGTCCCAGCAGCACATAGGTAGCTTGCATCTGGCCAGTGATCTCCTGGTACGCCCGTTCTCACTGCCCTCGCATCTCCAGCAGGGGAAGAGCGAGTTCTCTGTACCATTTTGTGCTGGCTCAGCCGCTGCAGCGAGAAGTCATGGGTTGGCACTTTATGCCCCTGTTCTCTGTTAGAGGCTGCCGGGCCTATGGGCACCCCTCCTTCTAACAGGGACCCCGCAGTGACCCCTGGGAGCTGCACTGAGGGCACTGCCCGGCAGGAAGAGTACTGGTCCCTTGGCTTTGGGCGGAGCAGAGGCTGCCTGTGCCCGTGCTGAAGGGTGTTTTCTCGTTTGTCCACAGCCGACACTCCAATGTCCTTCTTTGATTTTGTGATTGATCCACATTCCTTCCCCCGGACAGTAGAAAACATCTTTCACGTTTCCTTCATTGTACGGGTAAGACTGAGGATTCCATCTCAGGTTGCTCTGTTTATGCTTTTCAAAGGATCTGCGGTGAGGTGGAAGGACGGGACCTGGCAGAGCAATTGGTACTAACCACACTGAGCGTGGACCCATGGCCACGGGACGCTGGTGTATCAGGAGAATGTGGCTTGCCCTGAGCCTTCAGAAGTTATAGGCTAAGGATCTGTAATGTAGAATTGGAGAGCTCTCAAATCTGAAACTTGAGTGCAGACTTAATGCCTACACCATGAAGCTTTGTCTCATGTAAAGCAGTTTAGAAATGGTGTATAAGGTTGTGTGTGAAGCAGAAATGAAGTGGGTATTTAGATGTATGTCCTGTAACTAAGATATGTCGTTAGGTATATGCAGAAAAAAACAGTTCAAGCCAGAAACACTTTCCAGTCTCAAGCCTTTCAGATAAGAGAGATTCAACCTGAGTTTAAGAAAAGTTGGTGAAATTTAAGAATGAAACTATAAAAATTTGACATCTGTGTGATGAGTGTTAAATGAGAATATTCTTATTTTTGAGAAATTGCCTGATAAGATTACGGAGAGAGGACGGGCTGTGTGCCATTTTCGGCTAACGGCCCAGCTAGGAGATAGTGACACGGTTCATGTGACAGAATTGCACGGACACGAGTGAAAGGTAGCAGATCTTCACAGTAATTAGCTCATTTACTTGAAAGGCACAGTAAGAGTTAAATACACAGAACTTGGGGGCCGGGGGTTTCCATCCGCTGGTTTACTCCCCAAAAGGGCCGGGAGCTGGGAACTCTGTATCTGCCATGGGGCTGCAGGGGCCCAAGTGCTTGGACCCGATTCTGTTGTTTGCAGGCTTATTAGCAGCGAGCTGGATCCAAAGTGGAGCAGTCAGAGTCCCAAGCAGCAACTTAAGCTGCTGCATCAATTGCCAGCCCCCCTTTATGGTAGTCTTGTAGCTCAAAGTTTAAAAATTTCAAAATAGTTTTTTTTTTTTTTTAAATAACTTCCTCAGAACTGTTCTGTGGAAATGTGCTTTACACAGTCTTTAGTTACACAGCAGCCTGCACCCTACAGATAGTAGATAGATTTTTGGCTTTATGTAAGAACTTTTCTTTTTTTTTTTTAAGATTTATTTATTTATTGGAAAGTCAGATATATAGAAAGGAGTAGAGGCAGAGAGGAAGATCTTCTGTCCAATGAGTCACTCCCCAAGTGAGTACAACGGCCGATACTATGTCGATCCGAAGCCAGGAGCCAGGAACTTCTTCCGGGTCTCCCACGTGGGTGCAGGGTCCCAAAGCTTTGGGCTGTCCTCGACTGCTTTCCCAGGCCACAGGCAGGGAGCTGGATGGGAAGTGGAGCTGCCGGGACTAGAACCGGCACCCATATGGGATCCTGGTGCGTTCAAGGCGAGGACTTTAGCCACTAGGCCATGCCGCCAGGCCCAAGAACTTTTCTTATGTAAGCACATTTTCTGAGAAATGAGAACAAATGTGCTTTTCTATGATGGTCTCAGTCATAGGATTATGCATAATGAAACGTGGAGTGTTGTAAAATATGTGTATGTCAGCCAAAGACAAGATGGAGTTTTTTTAAGGGAGTCTCAGCATGGGGCTTTTTAGTGTCTTTTTAAAAAATATTTGTTGCAGAGGTGAGGGGATTGCAGCTCATGTGGGCCTTCGGTTAGGATAGAGAGGGTTGGAGTTCAGGGGAAGGTGTGTGAGATGGTTCCTTTTCCCTCCTTTGTTGGAGACTGTGGGAGAAAAATGCTCCTTGCTGTCAGACTAAGTCAGTGCCAGGGGCCAGAGGTGCTTGCTTGTTGCCTTAGAGACCACAGTGGAGAGAATGTGGTGATGGTGTTGAGTGGTTTTTGATTGTTCTGGCACTGTGGTATACTAGCATGAGCTTTTGCTTGTGATGGTGGCATCCTACGTGGGTGCCGGTTCTAGTCCCAGCTGCTCCACTCCCAATCAAGCTCCCTGCTTATGGCCTGAGAAAGCAGTGGGAGGATGGCTCAAGTCCTGAGACCCCTGCACCCACATGGGAGACCTGGAAGAGGCTTCTTGTTCCTGGCTTGGGATCAACTCAGCTTTGGCACTTGGGGAGTGAACCAGCAGCTCTCCCTTTCAAATAAAATAAATTGACTAAAAAGAATTAGCCTGGAGGCTGTGTTGGAGTCCAGGCGATTAAACCCCAAGAAGCACTGTGAGGACATGCTGGTCTATAGCTCCTTGTCATTGTTAAGGCCTGAGATGGAGGACGGGCTCAAGGAGTAATTTACTGTCTCCAGTTAATGCTTTTCAGTCTGAATGTTGCTCTTCTAAAAACATGTTTTTGTTTTAGGATGGCTTTGCAAGAGTAAGACTTGACCAAGACCGACTGCCAATAATAGGTAAATGATACTGTGTCTGGGAAAACTTGTTTTGGAGAAAAAATTTGTCATTCGACTAGTGTAAATGAGTTTTCTTTGGAGGTTGTTCGGCTACCTGAGAATACTGGACACAGGGTCCTAGTTTAGAACTCCCAGGGGTTTATCTGTGTCACTGGTATCTGCAGGTGCTGTGAAGATTAGCCCTAAGTTTTAATTCACAGAGTTTGTAATTGCAGCCAGTGTTGGTGGCTTCTTTCTGCCCACCTTCCCTGGATGCCAGCTCTGCCCCCAAGGTCCTGGGTCTCTGATCCACCTTGACGACTGTCACACCTGCCACCCTTGGGGCCTCCTCAGGTCTCCTGGAGAACGCAGTGCCTCCACTGCACACTTGTGACGTTAGACTCCCAGTGTCATGGGACATTGACCAGAGCGTAGCTCTAGTTGGTACATACATGGAGTCTTCCAAATTGTGGAATAAGAAAAAAGCTATAGATGGACTTCAAAAACCTGTATCAAAATAAACCGAATTCCATTTCCAACTTTTTGAAGTGCCTCCCTGGATACGGAGAGGTTTCCAGGTGCTTGTAGTGCTTCTCTACGATGTGCTTTTTAAAAACGGAGACACATTCTGCTGCTGTCCGAGGACAGTGCTCAGATGCATGAGGTCCTAATGACTACATGATGGCCGAAGCGTTTTCTTGGAACAGGCTTCATCCCCATCATTCATCAACTTCTGTTCCAGTTCCTTTTTCTGATTTGGTGACCTTTGAAAATGTTTTCTTTCACACAGAACCTGTTAATGCTAATGAAGACAATGAAGGGATTGAGCAGAATACCCAAATGAGGAATCAAGGGATTATAGCGTTGAGTTACCGAGACTGGGAGGTATGGCCCCACATGACTGCTGCTGCATGGTTCTGACGCTTGCTGACCCCTGCTCTGACCCAGTGCACACACATGCATCCTTTGTTCTCTGCCAGGAGCTCGTGAGGACCTTTGAGATTTCTGAGCCCGTAATTACGTCCAGTCAGAGCCAGCAGAGGCTGAGCACTTGACCGGAGCTGAAGGTAACACCTCGTGTGGGACAGCAGCATCAAAGTCTGCTGGTGGTTCCCCCTCTGGTTGCCTGGGACCTAACCTCAGTGCCTCGTTGCTAGAGCTTGGTGTTAGCCGGTGAGAATGGCAGAGGCAGGACAGTGGTTGGACGCTCCCGTCCCAGGACTGGCTGCAATGGCAGAGAGGTGGCGTGGGAGTTTGCTCTGGGCGTGGCTTTCCCTAGAGCAGGCCGATAAACTAGAGAAGGGAGGTTCACGGGTTCCCCCCAGCGCTGCCCGCCCCGCTAGATGGGCAAAGCAGAGAAGGGGAGGACGATGGGGCGAGCTTTAGGCAAGTCACTTAATCTGAGCTGACTCCCGGTCCTTCCCTCTGCCTGCCTATAAAATGAGGGGTTAGGGTGTTGAGAGGGAACCAGCTAAGTGCTGGTTGAATGTTCTAGATGGAATGTCCTATGAGTTTTGAGGATTAGAATATTTTAGACTTTTGAACTTTTGTTCCAGATAATTTATTTCTGTAAGAATACTTTGAGGACTTTAGAGGGGAACAGACCTCAGATGGTGCAGAGTGGCTCTGTCTGGCACTGCTCCTGGGAAGGTCGTGACCTGTTAGATTTCATTTATGTATGTTGTGTGAACTTGGCCTGGTTGTTGGTAAACTACTAACTAGCTTTTCCCCCTGCCTCCTCCCCTTTTTTTAGGACTCCAGTAGATGATGAAATCCTAAGAGGAAAGTAGCATGTGTTGTATATATTGTATTATTAAACGTTTTTAAAGACTTTTTTTTGTAGAATACAGATTTTGAGTTAATGAATTTGTCATAGTTCACTGTCATATTCACAGCTGAGCATGGCTCTTCTTTGCCCCGTCCTGTGCCCCGTGGGTCCTCTCATGTCTAGCCATACAGTCAGCTAGTCAAGTCAACAGATGGTTGTACCACATGGCGTGGTTGTCTGTGTAGGTAATGCGTGACCAGGTCAGTACCCATGCCTCAAAACCAGTTGCTGGCAGGCGGGGCACCAGCTGTGGCTGGACCCCTCCTGATGGCTTGGGCTTCCCACGCTGACCCTGCTGTGCTGTCCTGTGTGTTCTGCCTGCAGAGCCCAGAGGGTGCTGCCCTCCCATTGCCCCTTCTCAGTAGACCGGCCTCCTGCACAGCTGGGCGTTGGCAGCTGCTCCCCCTTTCCCACTGTTCCCCACCAAGGTGCAGAGGGGCCACATCTGGGGCCAGGACAGAGATGCCTTTACATCTTAGATGACATGGGGAGTGTAAGACCATGAGTTTGCATCCCGCCTGTCTCAAGCATGTTCACCCTCTGTCTAGACTTACTGCTTCAGAGGGAGCCAGGACTCTGCAGGCCAGATCCCCTCTGGACCGGCAGAATGTAGGCTGCTCTGCAGGAAGATAATCGTGTAGTTTTATGAGCTCTGTTTGAGGAATGATCGATCAGTGATAGAGTGAAACGCCCCCTCCCCCCAACCCTCACTTTTTTCTCTTGATGAGTCTTTCCCTTCAGTTTGGGCTGGTCACAGTAACCTCCGTGACCAGCAGGACATGGCAGATGTTCTGGAACTGCTGAGGCTAAGTCACAAGAAGCCCGCCTTCCCAACAGGACGCTTGGAATGCACATTCTTGGAGCCCTGGGTCACTGTGTGTTAGGCTCAGCTCCCTCGAGGCCTTGGACTAGAATGGAGAGCAGAGCTGGGGAGACACCGGCTCAGTCCAGCCTTCTGGGCTTCCCTGCAGACGCGCCCCATCGTCACCCAGATGGACCCACGTGGCTCTGGTGTTACCCATGGAGCTTTCGTTCCCTGATGTGGAATTACGAGATGATAAAGCACTGAGTGAGTTTAGGAAGGTGACACAGCAATTGGACTGTTCAAGCTTTAACTTAATTGTTTAACCAGTTGATACTTTGTTATTTACAAATAACAGGTATTTGAGATCACTGCACTGATAATGAAAAGTATGCTAGCCTTGAAGAAAAATCAGTTTTCTAGTTAACTTGTCAGATGGTGGCATACTCAAGACTGCCTTCAGGGTGGCTCTTTCGTCAGAATGGGGACTTCTTTTTTTCTTTTTTAAGATTTGTTTTTATCAGAAAGGTAAATTTACAGAGAGAAGGAGCGACAGAGTATCATCTTCCATCTGTTAGTCCATTCCCCAAATGACTGCAACAGACAGAGCTGAGCTGATTCATAGCCAGGAACCTGGAGCTTCCTCTGGGTCTCCTTCAGGGTTGCAGGGTAGGTCCCAAGACTGTGCCGACCTCGACTGCTTTCCCAGGCCGCAAGCAGGGAGCTGGATGGGAAGTGGGGCAGCCTGGATATGAACCAGTGCCCATATGGGATGTTAGTGCTTGGAGGTGGAAGATTAGCCAGCTGAGGCCATGCACCGGCCCAGAGCAGGCCCTTCTATGTTTTCTGGTAAGGCTGAAAAAATGATTAAGCTGTAATCCACCTTTTTTTAAAGTTTTCTTTCTTTTTTAAAATTTTTTTTCAAAAGATCGATTTTTAATTGAAAAGTCAGATATACAGAGAGGAGGAGAGACAGGGAGGAAGATCTTCCGTCCAATGATTCACTCCCCAAGTGACTGCAACACCTGGAGCTGTGCTGATCTGAAGCCAGGAGCCAGGAACCTCCTCAAGGATTGCACACGGGTGCAGGGTCCCAAGGCTTTGGGCCGTCCTCGACTGCTTTCCCAGGCCACAAGCAGGGAGCTGGAAGGGAAGTGGAGCTGCCAGGATTAGAACCGGCGCCCATGTGGGATCCTGGTGCGCTCAAGGTGAGGGCTTTAGCTGCTAGGCCACAGTGCCAGGCCCAGACTTATTTTCATTGGAAAGTCAGATATACAGAGAGAAGGAGACAGAAAGGAAGATCTTCCGTCTGATAATTCACTCCCATAGTGGCCACAATGGCCAAAGCTGTGCCATTCCGAAGCCAGTAGCCTCTTCCAGGTCTCCCATGCGGGTGCAGGGTCCCAAGGCTTTGGGCCATCCTTGACTGCTTTCCTAGGCCACAGGCAGGGAGCTGGATGGGAAGTGGGGCTTCTGGGAGTAGAACCGGCACCCATATGGGATCCCGGTGCATGCAAGACAAGGGCTTTAGCTGCTAGGCCACCATGCTGGGCTCTGTAGTCCACTCTTAAGCTTCTTTATCTTTGCCCTGTCCCTATAGTCACAGCTTGTAGCCTGCTGCTCTGGAGAAAACTTTGGGTCCCAGCATGGCCTCAGTAACTGGCCTGATGGTTTCTGCAAACACCTTCCTCTGCTGGAGCCATGCTGGCTTCTCAGAATCTGTCTCTTCCCACCTGCATGTTCTTACCTGCTTTCCCGTCTGTTACCCATGTGTGCATACATGTACACACACTCAGGTTTACAGTTTTTTAAGGTTTCAGCTGTGACTTCCTCAGACCACATAGTCTCTGGTGAGGTCCCACCTTTGGACAACTTTGATTACAGTGGCCCTTGCTAGCTCACACCCTAGGAGGGACAGGCCATGCCCAGTGTGTTCAGTGCCATCCTGTCATCACTGCTCATGCCCATCTACACAAAAGGTTCAGCGCCCTTTGTACTTGGGTGAGGAGCTCTTTATGATCCCATTGTTGGGAGCTCCAGAACTTGCAGACTGTCATTCCTCACTTTCATCTTGCCTTGTGGGGACTGGGAGTCCACTGCAGTTTGAGAGTCTCGAATGTGTTTGGCCCAGGCTGATGTAGAAGATGAGGGAGCAGCCCTGGCCCGTTGGGGCTCTTTCTCCATGTGGCTTTGTCTACCTGCTCCAAGTGTGAACAGCAGGACCCTTCAGGATTGAAGTGGATGCTGGGAGAAGCACTTTTATTTTAACTGTGGAGGAAGAAGACTCACTATCTCAAGAACCCCAGACCACTCCTGGTAGAACAAAGCACCTAGTTTTGATGAGAAAAAGTTTCAAAGTTGGTAAGCCTAAAGTGCAGTTAAGTATAACTGCTCAGACTATGGTCATGAGTGACTTAATTTATGTGCTGTCAGTAACTTCCAGCAAGTGCTGTTTATCTTCATGATTCATGCCAAAGTTTTACATATTTAAACGGATAATAAAACAGTAGGATATATATTTTTTTAAAAAAATTAATGCAAGGGCCCGGCGCGGTGGTGCAGTGGTTAAGGTCCTTGCCTTGCACACCCAGGATCCCATGGGGGCCGGTTCTAATCCCGGCGGCCCCGCTTCCCATCCAGCTCCCTGCCTGTGGCCTGGGAAAGCAGTCAAGGATGGCCCAAGGCTTTGGGACCCTGCACCCGCGTGGGAGACCCGGAGGAGGCTCCTGGCTTCGGATCGGCATAGCATCGGCCGTTGCGCTCACTTGGGGAGTGAATCATCAGATGGAAGATCTTCCTCTCTGTCTCTCCTCTCTGTATATCCACCTTTCCAATAAAAATAAAATAAATCTTTAAAAAAAAAAAAAGAGAACTTCTCATACCATTTAAAAAAAAATTAATGCAAAACACACACATACACCCAGAAATCTGCCACTTACGACAGGGCACAGGCACTTTGAGGTATCCTGGAGACCTTATTTGTTGATCTGATTAGTTAGCAAACAGTTTCTATGTTTAGCAACCTGGGTTATAAGTATTCTGTTTTCTCTGGCTTCCCTTAGCAACCAAAGAAAGATTATATAACACAGAAATGGAAAAAAAGTTTTTTATATTAATGCTAGTTTCTTAAAAAGCCGGACCCACAGATCTCATCTTGAAATTTTTAGTTTCCACGGCAACATTTGTTGAGTTTATTATACACTTGGCACTTACTATGATTGTAAATGGTTTATTTAATCTCCCAAATAACCTTAGCAGTTTTATTCCTCATTTCATGGCAAACAGAACTGAGGCCAAGGTCCAGTGTGTTAGTCCTAGAGGCAGGATGGGTGCCCCTGTCCCTCTGGGCAAGTCATTTTCATCCCCTTTCTCCTGATGGGAACATGGACCCCTTTCAATTGGAGAGAAAGTGGCTCTTTGCGACACAGTGGCTTGAGCTGCTGCCGGCAATGCTAGCATACCGTATCTGACACTCCTCAGCTGCCCATCCAAGCACCTGCTGAGGGTGGCTCAGGACTGGGGTCTCTTCTCCTGCTGTGGGTGTTCTGGAGAGTTCTGGGCTCCTGGCTGCAGCCTGCAGAAACCTCAGCTCTTCCCGTTTCTCTTTTGCCCATGTCACTCTGCCTTTCAAATAAATCTTTGAGAAAGGATTTCTCTTCCATCTTTGAAGAAGACTATCTTTGGAGAAAGATTTTTTTTTAAACATTTTCTTCTTTTACATTTTATGTATTTTCTGTTTATCTTATGTCCAGTTTCTGAAGTATTTGATTTCCTGAAGTTTGAATATGTTACACCTATATTGAGACTTTTGTGGGGGGGGTATTTAGCCCACCTGATGCAAATTCTAATTCAGTAAAAACTACCCCGTGTCCAAGCTGCACTAGCCACATTAGCTCAGCAGGTGCATGAGGCTGGTGTCTGGAAAGCTGGGTGTGGGCAGAGGAGTGCTCTTGCCTCCTGGCAGTAGAGTGACCTCACATGAAAGCGTTTGCCCAGTCTCCTCTGGCACCTGAGACGCCCCCGCCCACAGGTGCTCCTCTGTGCACCCCACTCCTGGCTCCAGCAGCCCTCTCTGCACCTGGACCTGCTTCTGGTTTCTCTTGGCTCCCGGCTACACGAGGCTTTCTTTGCAGGGCAAGGGGGAGGTATTTGCGCTTACTCCCTTCAGGAATAGGTCCTGGGCCTGCCGTTCCCCTACAGAGCCCTCCTATCTGCCAGGTCCAGCGCTGCAGGAGCCTCCCATTGTGGATGATGGGCGTGATTGTCTATAGTGATACAGAACCGCTCATGGGACTGTCAGCCTTCTATCCTACCAACAGAGGACACAGACAAGTCTGCTGCCTGTATCGCAAACACAGAGGGATGGGTGGCAAGGTTCTCCCTCCACCCACGTGGGTGTTGGACAGCGCAATGCAGACACCAGGAGGCTGCCCCTCGCAGGTCCAAAGGCAGTGTCTGCTTGCTCAATTTCCTTTTTATTTATTTATTTATTTTACCTATATGACACTTATTGCGTGACTTTGGGCAATTTAGTCTCAGGTCTACATTTTCTATCTTGAGAAGCTGTTCTAAGAATTCAGTGAATTAACATGCTTAGGACTTTGGACATTCTCATTATTGGCCAAGTTAGCATATCCTGGACTATCCTGGCTGAGGTTCTTCCTAGGGCTTGGAATGAGTTTAAACCTTTCAACACCAACCAGAAGCAGCGTGGGACAGGAATACAGTAGTTACCCCTTACCAACAGGGAATATGGACTCCAGTAGATGCCTGAAACCATACAGCATGAAGCCACATAAATAAAATGCTTTTCATCAATAGTCAGATACCACTAACAGGACAATTATAACACTAGTTATTTGGATGAGATCTCCATGCTATGGGGCAGGCCCTGTGTGCAGTGAGTTAAGCTCCTCCAGCATTGGTGTGCCATACAGGCACCATTTATGTCCTGGCTGTGCCACTTCTGATTCAGCTCCCTGCTAATGCCTCTGACATGAGTTGGCAAACTGGAGGCCTGGGGAAGCAGCAGAGGCTGGTCCAAGTGCTTGAGCCCCTGCGCCCACGTGGGAGAGTGAGTAAAGCCCTGGTTGCTGTGGTCATTTTGAGAATAACCAACAAATGGTAGACCGACCGACCTCCCCTCTTTTCAAATGAATAAACCTGTTTTTTTTTTTTTTTTATTATTTTTTTTAGAGAATACGAGAGGAAGAGAATCTCTCTTCTCCAACAGGGTCAGCGCTGTCCGTGTGGTCATTGGGCCTCGGCTCCTAGGGCAGGAGTCGCTAACGTTTTTTAAGAAAATATTTTACTATAGGTCTTAGCAATCTCAGCATGACCTATTTTCTTCCCCTTATTAGGTGAGAAAATGTTCACCTCACTTAAGGGAAATATTTTGTCTTTGGTATACTGAACTGTCAGAACTACTGCTATTCCTGTGCACTGGGGGCGTTAGCCAGTCAGGGCTAAGAAGGCCAGCACTGGCAGCTGCACCGCAGAGCTGCGAGTCCCGCTGGGCAGGCAGCATGCAGTGAGGACAGGTGGGCGAGTGGAGGCTTCGTGTGCAAGCTGGGATGACACGGAGTTTCATCAGAATGGCAGGCTATGCAGAAATTGTTTCTGAAACCATCCACGTATTGTCTACATACTCCAGTTGACTGTGCATAGCTGAGATGGAGGACAAACGGAGCCAAAAGCCTCCTGGCCCCTTATCTTCTGCAAGCTAGGGCATTCTGCTCGTTTCATTGCATAAGCCCTTGCTCTCACTCAAAATGACAAGCTGCTTGGGGAGGGCTGAGAACTGGGCGAAGAATGCACTGAACATGGAGCCCGAGACGGAGCAAGCTGCAAATGCCGCAGAAATCTAGACACCCTGATACCTTTCCACACTGGTTCCTTTGCACTGAGTGTGACACAAACAATACTTAATGCTACGGCCCTGGCAAAGAAACATAGCCAGATACATCGACACAGCAGAGGATATGGCCAGCAGTTACTTCAGCTTCCGTTTAAGGCAGGTTGCCACCTCCCAGGTGAAATCTGGAATAAGCTTCAGTGGCCAACTTCCCATCCAGGGAGTCCCAGTGGCTGCTGTGCGTGTGTGTCCACCTGTCACACATACACACCCCAAAGTTTGTTTCTATTACTGCGGTCACTTACTGGGAAAATGACAGCCCGGCTCATATACCGCAGCCTGTTAGGAAGGGTAAGTGAGGGGCTGGCCCTGTGATGCAGCAGGGAAATCTGCCTTCGGGGCCTGCACTGCATACAGGCAGAGTCCTGGCTGCTTCTCTTCACACCCAGTTCTCTGCTCATGACCTAAAAAACGCAGAAGATGGTCCAAGTGTTTGAATCCCCCCACCCATGTGGGAGACCCAGAAGAGGATCCTGGCTTGTGGCTTCCGCCTGGCCCAGCCCTGGCTGTTTGGCAGTCATCTGGGAAGTGAAGCAACAAACGCCCAAGATCTTTGTTTCTCTCCACCCACACCTCTGTAACTCTCAAATAAATTTAAAAAAATCTTTAAAAAGAAAAAATGTTAATGAATGACGCTGCTGGCAGTGCTCCTCGATTTTATACTTTTTATCTGATTCTCCTAAGGAATACCTTCTGGGGCTGGTGCACTGGCTCAACTGGCTAATCTCCCATCTCCAAGCGTTGGCATTCCCTATAAGCACTGCTTTGTGTACTGGCTGCCCCACTTCCCATCCAGCTCCCTGCTTGGGGAACTGCACCCATGTGGGAAACCACGAAGAAGCTCCTGGCTTCAGAATCAGCTCAGTTTTGGTCATTGCAGCGATCTGAGGAGCGAACGGTGGATGGAAGATCTTTGTCTCTCCTACTCTGTAAATCTGCCTTTATTAAAAAGAAAGAAAAAAAGACAAGCCTCTAAAACAGTGGCTGCAAACATACGTTCATACATACTGTTTGTTTGGTACAGGGAGAAAAAAAAAAAAACATTTTGGTATAATATTAAATATTCTCACATTCAGGATTTGCAGCTTCTCTTTAAAAGCCGTGAGGAAGGCTGCTAGGGTCCTGATGGTATTTCTTTTAAAGCAAGGCGCTAACTCAGCAGTCATGGGAGGCCTGCCTCCGCACTGGTTACCCCGGGGAGTTAAGTGAGGTCTAGTTACCCACAAGATGGCCCGGAGGGGCCATCTCAAGGCGAGACCTGCACGAACTCACCAGGGGAATTCACAACCCGCGAGTCTCAGTCGTCTCGTCCGTGAAATGGGGCTAAGCCCGCGCGGCCGTGGCGGCGGCCGGCCCCCACGCGGGCTCGGGGCGCGACAGCGGGGACCCCCCGGGGCATCTCGTCGTCCGCCCGCCCCTCGCTCTCGGCCGAGGTCGCCCCGCACGCCGAGAGGCGTGGCCGGCCCGCGTGGACCCTGGCGGCCATGGCCTCGGTGGTGGAATACAAGGGCCTCAAGGCCGGCTACCACTGCGGCTACTGTGGCTCGGAGGAGGGCAAGGCGTCCTGCGGTAAGTGTCCCGAGCGGCGGGGCCTGTCGTCCGTCGCCCCTCGCCCGCGGACGTCCTCCGCGGCCCAGGCCGGCTCGGACGGAAGAGCGAGTGAGCCCGGCCTCCTCGCTCTCCGCTCCTTGCAACTCGACCCCGTTCAGCCCGTGTCCCTTCCCGTCCCTTTTCTCCGCCTTACCCTTACTGACGATGGCGGCCCCCCACAACGAGGGAACGGAAATAGCGGGAGGCTGCCCTGGGTCAAGATGGCGCCGGCGGCGTCAGTTGCGAAAGGCGCTGGGCCGAGCCGGGCCCGCGGGCGTCCTAGCGGCTTCGCGCGAGCCCCGGAGGCTTCCGGACGGCGCGCTGCCTTGTGGGGTGGCGGCGGCGCTGCTGATCCCGGCTGCGGGGCGTCCTCCGCACCGGCACCATGGCTTCCTGTGCGGCGGTGTCTCCCAGTATCGTGGAGTATTTCGAGGGCGAGGACTTCTACCGCTGCGGTTATTGCAAGAACGAGTCGGGTAGTCGCTCCCATGGTGAGCGAGCCGGGTCTGCGGGCGTGGGCGGCCCGGGTGGACCGGCCGGAGGGAGCCGCTGGCTGGCCCCGGGTTCCCGGCGGGCCGGCGCGGACTCAGGGTCTCGTTCCTCAGGAGACCCCCCAACCCTTCCTCGCGGGTGTCCGGATGCGCCCAGTGAAGTGCGGGCCAGGGTCGCTGGGGGCGCGCCCCTGTGCCAGACGCCAGCTTAGGATCGTTTCCCCCCGGACTGCTAGGGCGGCGGGGCTAGCCCGCGGTTTTATTTCTGTCATGAACAAGGTTTCTTTTGGGGAGTGGGTGGAGTGGGGTAGATCGTGTGTTTTGTGTATAAAACACTGTGTTCGTTTCCTGCTGTGTCATGCACTAATATAAACACCTATTTGTAAACTTTCTTTCCGAGAGTTTGTTGATTTGAAAGGCAGAGTGACAGGTGTTCCTGAATGGCGACAGCAGGCAGGGCCAGGCCAGGAGAAGGCACGGAGAACAGATCCCCAGCTGGGTCTCGCACTCGGGTGCCAGGTCCCCAAGACCTTGGCCCTGATCTGTCCCCCAGGTTGCACGACAGCTGGCAAGGGGAGCAGCGCGGGGACTGGCCCTTCATTTGGACACGTGTCCCTCAGGCAGCAGCCTAACCTGGCTATGCCACAGCGTTAAGCCAGCGTTGTGGAAAGCACGCTGACCATGAGGGTATGAATGGAGGTGTTTTTCCACTTTAAAAGAAGGTTTACATGGGGAATGGCTTGGTCATTGATGATGTGTCTGCCTAGCCACAGTATGTTGCGGGCTTCCTGTAAGCAGGTGTCTTGATTGGACAGCAGGCTTTCGGTAGAAGGGACAGTTATTGGGGTCAGCCAAGTAGAAAGCCACTGCCGGTAGGGTTGGGTGGAGAAGGTGAACAGGATGCAGGTGGCGTAATGGACACCACTGCCGGTCCCCCAGGAAGAGGGCAGGACAGGGCTTGTCCAACTACTGCCCCTTCCTGCTCCTTTTCTGAATCCTGCTGCTGGGCAGTCCTGTCCATTGCTGTTTTACTTGGATTTACTGCACAGCATGCATTTGTGAGTGGGTGGGCTTGACTATTTATGTAATAACTTCTTGATGTGTTAAACCACAGGAGATATTAAAGTTTGGAGGTGTGGTGCCATCCAGTTGTGGGGAGGACCTCCATTTGTAATATCACGGAGACTCCTGGTTAATCTTCAGTTGAACGTAACTGATGTTGGGACAGGACATTGAGCGTTAGCATCCTTGTTGGAACACCTTGCATCACTTATCTTTGGCTCCTGAACCCCACTTCTGCCAGGGCACAGCCAGAGTCAGTGCTGGGGACCAGGTGGTTGGTTCCTGCTGCTGCACTGGGACAAGTGGGTGGCCTTCCTGGCTTGGCCTTGGCCCACGTTCTGCCGTGGCAGGCATTTGAGAACCCTCTCCCTCTCTCGCAGGTGACGTTTTGATGTGTGTTGTGTGAAGTGTATGCTGTGTCTTTGTGTTTCTGCTGTGAATGTCATGGGAGCATGCTTGAAAGATGATGCTGTGATGTTGAAGGAGGAGGGTGCCAGTGGCCGTGCCTCACAGGTGCCTTGTTTTGCAGGCATGTGGGCGCACTCCCTGACTGTGCAGGACTACCAGGACCTCATAGACCGAGGATGGCGCAGGTAGGCCAAGCTCCTGTGCAGGACACTGCCGGCTCTGTCTGCCGGAGGAGAGGGTTGCAAAGAGGATGCAGGACAGCTCTGCGACAATCATTCGTGTGTAGTGATTTCATTCTCTTTTCAAAATTATTTCGGAGGAAAGTTTGAAATATGTGCAGAGATGGGGAGTTTCATGAGGGCTGTGCTGCAGTGGTTACTCAGCCGGCCGGTCTCTTTGGCCGCTTGTCCTGCCCACTCCAGATCCCATCTGTAGGTTGTTACAGGTGGCGTGTCAGTATGCCTGCGGGTGGGGACCTGCCCCTGTGTTGGGAGCAGTGGAGCCACAGAGAGCATGCAGATCTGAAGGATTCATCCTATAAGGGGTTTGGGAACAAAGCACTGGTCCTGGTGTGCCCACTTACAAGATTATCTAATTGAGAAGAGCAATTAAACCGAAATGCAGTACATGATAGTATTTATTTATTTTAATCTTAACATTCCTGTACATATCTATGTTGGTACATGTAAAAAATGTGAAAGAAATTAACCACCTGTTTTATACTTTCAGAAGTGGGAAATATGTGTACAAACCTGTCATGAATCAAACCTGTTGTCCTCAGTACACAATAAGGTAAGAATTTTAGATCCTAGATCCTAGCAATAAGATCTATAATGCCAAGAGACTATGCAAGTATGTTAGTAGTAGGCTGTTAAGCATTTTTAGAAAATGCTAATTTATACTTTAGGTAGCCTTTCTTTAAGGAAAATCAAGGATTGTCGTTTCTGTGTATCAGTATCGTGTTCCATACTGATGAATAGTTTTAATAATATTGTTGGTTCTGGGGCCAGCGTTATAACATTGTACGCATTCCATATGGGCACCAGTTCGAGTCCTGGCTGCTCCACTTCCCATTCAGCTCTCTCCGAATGGCCTGGAAAAACAGTGGTAAATGGCTCAAGACCTTGGGCTGCTGTTCCCACGTGGAAGACCCAGAAGAAGCTCCAGGCTCTGGGCTTCAGATGGGCCCAGCTCCTGCCGTTGAGGTCACTTAGAGAATGACCCAGTGGGGGAAGATCTCTGTCCCTCTCAGTGTAATTCTGCCTTTCATTGAATAAATCGTTAAAAAATACATTGTTGGTTGTAATTTGAATATATAAAAACACTGACTTAGCAGTTTGGTCAGGGAGATGCTGTGAACATTGGTGATCTTTCAAGTTGCTTTTGGCAATCAGCATTAGCACTTGGCACAGTTTAGTATTCAAGGAATGCTCAGGGCCGCTTAGAGCACTCCATGGGAGGGAGGCAAAGACTGCATCTGCCACAAACCTGCTTTTCTGAGCTGGAAAATTTAACCCAAAAAGTCTGTATTTCGACAAAGTTTTGCTTGGTTTTTTGTAATCTATAGGACTTTGTACCTCTTGGCAGACCATAGCATAGAATTTTCCCCTCTTTTTCAGATTATAAAGATCATCTTTCCTTGTTTGTGTGTGTGTGGCGGTTGGCAGAAAATGTGGGGAGTGCTTTAACGTGCGTGTCTGTCTTCAGTGCAGGTGTATGCAGATAGCTGAGTCTAAGTTCTGCACACAGTTGAGTTCACTGGTTGGTTGGCTCTGAATGGTTTAGATGTGTCAGGACTGTTAGAAAACTCCCCGACACCTTCCGACCTGCACCCCACCTGATGCAGCCCGTCGTCCTGGGGTCTCTGTGGCCCGCATCCTTGGCGTTCTCTTTGGCTCATCTCTTGAATCCTGTCCACTGGTACCTTCCTTCTTACTCTTCTCTGTTCCAGTGAAGCACATCTTCTAGTAGCTTTCTGAGAAAAAATACATGAACAAATGGTTTTGAAATTTTGCACATCTGGATTTTTTTTAGGAAGATCTATTTATGTATTTGAAAGGCCAAATGATGAAAAGGAAGAGACATAGAGACCTTCCATTTGCTAGTTCACTTCCCACATGCCTGCAGTCATCGGGGCTGGGACAGTCTGAATCCAGGAGCCAGGCACGTGTTCTGGTCTCCCATGTGGGTGACAGGCGTAGGCCATGAGGAAGTGGAAGCAGTGTAGCTGGGCCTTGAGCTGGCACACGGATACAGGATGCTAAGCGTTGACCAGCCCTCTGTGCCGCAACGCCAACCTCTGAGAATGTTCTAATTCAGCGAAAATAGACTGGTCCTCTGCTTTTTTCGATTTTTTTTTTAAAATGTCATTTGTTTTTATTGGAAAGGCAGACTCTCAGAGAGAAGGAGAGACAGAGAAAGATCTTCCATCTGCTGGTTCACTCCCCAAATGGCCACAGCGGTTGGAGCTCTACTGGTCAGAGCTGAAGGCCAGGAGCTTCTTCCAGGTTCAGGTCTCCTACACGGGTGCAGGATCCCCAAGACCATGGGCAGCCCTCCACTGCTTTCCCAGGCCATAAGGAGGGAGCTGGGAACATCCAAGCCATAAGGATGGGAAGTGGAACATCTGGGACATGAACCAGCGCCCGAATGGGATCTCAGTGTTTAGACGTGGAAGATCAGCCGGTTGAAACAATGCACCAGTCCCTACTTTTTTTCTTTTCAGTTTTCTCTTTTCACTGAGTATTCTTGGAGATTTTGTTAATTTCATTGTCCAAATCTTTATTTCTTCTTCTAGTTTTTAATTGTGAGGCATTTTGTTCTTGGACTTTTTTTTGGATAACTTCTATTTTATGAGTGTATTAATTTAAAAATTGCTGTGAGAATTTTTTATAAGATTTATTTATTTATTGGAAAGTCAGATATACAGAGAGGAGGAAAGACAGAGAGAAAGATCTTCTGTCCGATGAGTCACTCCCCAAGTGACCGCAACGGCCGATGCTATGCTGGTCCGAAGCCAGGAGCCAGGAACTTCTTCCGGGTCTCCCACACAGCTGCAGGGTCCCAAAGCTTTGGGCCGTCCTCGACTGCTTTCCCAGGCCACAGGCAGGGAGCTGGAAGGGAAGTGGGGCTGCCGGGATTAGAACCGGCGCCCATATAGGATCCCGGCGCGTTCAAGGGGAGGACTTTAGCTGCTAGGCCACGGTGCCGGTTCCCATGTGAGAATGTTTTTTAAGGTCATGTTCTTTCTGCACAGCCTGTGTGTTCGCAGGTTATTTCTCTGGTCTGTTTAGTGCTCATGTTAGCTTGAAGGGCCTTCTTCAAATGTCTGCAAGTCCTGTGTGCTCACTTCTCTTGCTTTTTAAAAGATTTGTTTTTATTTGAAAGGCAGATTTACAATAATAACGTCTTACATCTGTTGATTCACTCCCTAAATGTCTGCAATGGCCAGAGCTGGTCCAGTCTGAAGCTAGGAGCCTGGAGCATCTTCTGGTCTCCCCTGTGGGTACAGGGTCCTGGGGACTTGGGCTGTCTTCTGCCTTCCCAGGCACATTGGTAGGGAGCTGGATCAGAAGTAGAGCAGCTGGGACTTGACCTGGCACGCATATGAGAATACTGGCACTGCAGGTGGAGGCTTACTGCTCTGCGACACCAGCCCTTACTGGGTTCTTTGCTGAGGCTTTAGGTGGAGTTATCTAGTGAGGTGGTTTTGTTGGGGAGTCCCTACTGTGTTTTGGGGTCTGATGAAGCTCTGGAGAAAAGCAGAATCGTGTGCTGTGGTGTGTTTGGGCTGGATTGGGGAAGCAGGTTGGAGGTCTTCACGTTCAGTGTGCAGACTTCCGCTGTGTGTGTCCTGTGTTCATCAGCTCTACTGCGGCCGTGGAAGAGACCCTGTTGCTTGCTTTTCCCACAAAGCTAAGCTCATAGGGAGGCATTTCTGCAGAGCAGAGAGGGGAATCTGAACTAACTCCTTTGAACACAGACTTTGGAGGAGTCCTGGTAGTCCCAGTCCCTGGACTTGGGGCTGATGGAGAGAGCCCTGGACATGCTTTCAGCCTAGGATTCAGCTTTGTTGGAGCCGCCAAGTCCGTTACCAGTTGTACATACATTTCCAGCTACTGACGTTTCTCTCCTTTTCCTATGATTTGTGTGTTTTTCTTTTAAAAAAAAATTCCCCGTCATTTTAATGGGATTTGGAGTGGAAGCAGAAGTTGCTTTAAGTCGTGTCTTTGCCAGAGATGCCGGCGCGAGGGTCGCTGCTGGGCAGCAGACACTGTCCAGAGCGGGCTCTGTTTCCTCACACTTGGAGTTCACTCTTGAAATATTTATTTTGCTTCCGTAGGTGCCGGCCTTTGCAGTTTCAGCCATCAAAATCTCACAAGAAGGTTTTGAAAAAAATGTTGAAATTCCTGGCGAAAGGGGAGATTTCCAGAGGAAACTGCGAGGGTGAGTGGAATCCTGGCCCAAACAGTGTTTCAAGTTGATGTCTCTTGTGAGCGTTCCCACCTTCAAATATCCAAAGCGCCAAGCCGGAGGGGTTCGTCCACCAGGCATTGCTGTGACAAAGGCGACAGTGGCTGGCATTGCCATTGCTGCTGCTGCCAGCCATGGCGTCCCTGCTGTGGAGAATGTGTGCTGAGACAGTCCAGCTTGAACAGAAGTGGAGGGTGATTGTAAAGTCACATTCACTTCCTGTTTGGTGCTCAGGACTCGCCAACAGCTCGGTGCACCAGCTCCTGTTGTGCTTGTACGTTAAAGAGCAAGTGGGATTGCCTCTAGAGCTTGTAAGTCATTCAGAAAAGTCAGTAGAGTCAGCTTTTCACTGTTTGAGTCAGGCTTTGCTTCAGTAAATTATATACTCTGAATTTATTTGTTTGAATTGTGGGTAACTTTGCTGAACGATAATGAGTAGCCTTTACTTGCCCTGGTTACAGATGCATTACTTTTTCAGTTTTGGTAGTTTTTTCACTTTTGTGTTTTCTGAAAGTTTTGCTCAAGGCAGGTGCCTGCCACACGAGCATGAGTGTTCTTGGAACTCTGTCACCGCTGCAGCAGGAAATGCTTCCTCTGGGAAACCTGCCAGCCAGTCTCAGCTCCTCATGTGATTCCAAAGGTGGAGTTGAATCCTGCAAGTTCCAGTTTGAAACGCTGGACAGAGTCTGCAGGACAGCCAAGCTCTTGACCCTGGCCTAGAGCCTGAGTGAACCAGGGTGCAGGAAGAGTAGGGGCAGATTTGGCAGCATTCAGGGTTGGAACGAAGGGCCACTGCATGCCCTGGAAGCGCTAGCATTTTGGTGCAGCTCTGGGGTAGCATTATGCGTCTGTAATCTTAGAGAATAAGTAGCTTAGCTCACCAGGATGAAGTTTTTTCCTGGTATCCTGCGGTCATGTTCTGAGTTTTGAAAATTAATATGCAGATAAATCTGTGAGGTTGCCGCTTATTTGTAAATTGACTGTTACCTGTCTTTTTATATAGCTCTTAGAGTTGGCTCTTTGTCCCATGTGTGGCAAGTGTCTGGAATCCGTAGGAGTGTTGTGCTCACTAAATGGCTGTGACAGACACCAGACTATGACACCTGACACTGGATGGGAGTCAGTTTCCATCATTGCAGGACAGTCCAGGGAGTCGGTTCTACACTGGTGCACAGCTGTGCTCGCCATGCTCCCCACAGCAACTGGGAAACTCTTCTTTTGAAAGGCAAAGTTAGAGAGAGAGAGATCGTGCAGGTGAGAGAAACTTCCATCCACTGGTTCACTCCCAAAATGATTGCAGTGGCTGGAGCGGAGCCTAGAGCTTCATCCAGGTCTCCACGTGGGTGCAGGGGTCCAAGGACTTGGATCATTGCCTGCTACTTTCCCGGGCCATTAGATTGGAGCTGGATGGGAAGTGCAACAACCGGGACTTGAACTTGTACTCTCATGCGATGCTGGCACTGCGCCATATCTCTCGCCCTGGGACTTTATTTTATCATGTATTGTCCAGGTTCGCTCTTGATGCTTCCAGAGCCAGCCAGTGGGATCAGAGTGGTAGTTTAGGGTCGTGGATTTCCAGTAAGTGAAGCACATTGGACTTACTGACTGTCATATTCCATTAGCAGAGTTTAGTCAGTTCACTGGTGTTTGGTGATCTGATTCCTCTGAGAGAACCACCGGCATGCCTTTTTGTTTGTTTGTTACTGTTGCTTATTTAAACTCATGATGATGACAGGAACTGACAAGGAGTGTACCTGCCAGAGCATACTGGTGTCTTGGAGCACGGAGAGTCCAGTGCGTTCAGAGAGGCATTGCTGTGGGTGTTGGGTGTGGAGCTTCTCTCCTTCCCCTTTGCCCTTTCCGGAACATTGCTGGATGGAGAACTTTCTGTGTGGAATCTTGCTTGGTTGAGGGCAGCTGCGACACCCCAGTGCTGCCCGCAGGAGAGGGCTGTGACCTCTCCCTTACCTAGGCTTTTTGACAGTGGCAAGTCTTTGCGATGTAAATGCTGCTTTGCTCCTGAGGCTCGCTTCCTTCTTCCGGCGCACAGAACTGGCCATTATTTTTCTGCCCCTCACACACACATAGGCTCATGTCTACCTAGCAACTTTAACATTCTCCACTCAAGAGAAGAAGTCACCCATGAACTAGTGGGGCTAGCATGAGTGCAGATGAAAGATATCCCTGTGTTTCCTCAGAGCTGACCCATGGGCAGAGCTGCTAATGGGTGCTCTCGTCTTAGTCTCTGTCCTGTGGTGTGCGGAGAGATTGTTCAGTGTGGTCCAGAGGACCGGTCATCCTGGCTCTATGCTGGCAGCCCTGCCCAAGACCCTCTGGTGTGGACGGCGTGTACTCTGTTAGAGAGAGAGACAGGAGACTCTGTTAGAGTGGACAGGAGGCACACAGCCAAGGGGAGTGCAGAGTAGGCGATGTCTCAGCGCTCTTTAAGTGCAGCTCTGGCTGGGAGATGAGATGGCAGACTTGGTGAACACACAGTAGTTCCTGCCACAGTGGATAAGGGGGCCAGTGTGTTCTTCTGCTTGTCTTTTTAAACTTTTACTTTATTTTTGATGTTATTTCCATAGTTGACAAGAATACATACGCGTGAAGACCACTGATTAGGATGGAAGGGTAGAGATGGGGGGAAGGAGGTTGGGACCAGTGCTACCAGTTTTTCTTTTCTTTCTTTTCTCTATATTGGAGGTTGGAGGGGGACAAGAGAAGAGGGAGGGGATTGTTCTAAGGGGATTGTGCCAAACTACACCAGTTCCAGGGGATGGGATGTCCACTTGATGTCTTCTTAGAAACCCTCATGTGGATGGGAATGTTCTGAGGGTGTTGCTGAGTGGTTTTGGCAGTTCTGAAATGCAGTTGGTTTCATTACTTCAAGGTTGAAAAATCCTTGCAGGGTCCATTGGCTGACTGAGTCCATCCCAGTGCATCCACTTACCTAGGCACTTGCTGGCAGAGCTTTGCCAGGAAAAGTCGCCCAACCTTTCTGCTCTCTTTCTTACATGGCACTCGGCAGTCTCTGAGGGCCTAAATGGGCTGGCCATCGTGTCCTCCTGTGCACCTGGGCGTGCCTCCACTGCATAGACATCAGCAATCGAGGAGACTCAGTCTCCAAGGTCAGACCACAAATCCTATGATTTTTTTCCTGTGGCCTGAGTTTTGAATCCAGTGGTCCAGTTGAAGTCCCCTAAAAAAATCTTACCTGGAATGACCCTAGACCTGACTCATATGTGCCAGGACTGCAGGGTCCGGTTCGGTCTGTCACCTGCATCAACCTCTGCACAAACTGGTGATCATAGTGGCTTGGGCAGTTCCTTCCCCAGCCCAGCCCAGCAAGCTGGGGGCCAAGCCCAGCTCAACTTGCCATAGACCTGGCCCTTGTGCACACCAGCGGGAACTGCAGCCTAGTGGAGGTGGCCCCCAATAATCCCCACCAGGCCTCCCCCCAGCCCCATTTCTTGTGCATGACAATATTTGTAGCAAATTAGACTGTTCAGTCTGTGCCACATCCCAGTTGGGCTCATATATACCTGTGGGTGTTGCAGCTTAGTTCAGGGGAGCTAAGGCCACTCCGTGACCCAATCCACACATGTGTTGGCCAATGCTGCTGCCTCGTCCAGTCTGCCCATCCCCAGACCTGGCTCTCATGCACACCAGAAGGAACTGCAGCCCAGCAAGGGAGTGCCCACTGTTTCTCCAGTAGGCCCATTTCCAGTCCCAGATCTTACATTTTCCAGGGGGTACTACAGTCAGTCTGACATGACTTGGCACCCTGTCTTGGCACCCCGTTGGCATTTATCCTGGCCCTTGCATGTACCAGTGATAGCAGTAGCCTAGCCTAGCCTGGTCTTCCCCCAGACTTAGGTCACATGTAGGCTGATGGTTGTTGCTGCTCTGTCCAACACAGTCTGCCCCAATCCCAGCTCTCAGTGTGAGCAGTGTGAGCAGTGGCTAAGTAGGAGAGCCTCCACAGCCCCAACCAGATTTTCTCCTGGCCTTGGGTCTTGTATATGCCAATGGATGCTGTTGCCCAGTCTGGCATGGCCTGTCCCGCCTCTGCATTCGCTGGTAGGTGCTGCATTCTGGGCTGCTCCTGTGTTTGTCTTAACTGTGTCAAACCACTTTGCTGATGGACTTTGTTCTGACTTGCAGACGAGCCCATGGATTCTACAATGGAGGATGCTGTTGCTGGTGACTTTGCATTAATCAACAAATTGGATATAAAGTGTGACAGAACAATTACTGATGACTTCAGACAGAGCCTAGAGAGTGAAGAGAAGGGAAAAAGTGCCAAGAAAGAAGACTCCAATGAATTAATTCAGCCACAGGACATCGAGGAGAAGTTGGGCTCAGGTGAACCGTCCCATCTAGGGAAAGTTCACATGGCTCCTAAGCCAGGTGAGGAGGGTGTGCGGTCAGCTCAGTGACACGATTACCTCCCTGCTCAGCATGCCCTGCCTGGGCCCTGCCTTTGGCAAGCCTGTGTGACACAGCTTACTGCCTGCATGGATGGCTCGGCTCTTTGCAACCTGCTCTGCTTGGGGAGACTGGAGCTGTAGCCTTGTCATCGCCCCAAACACAGATATCACAGTAATTCCATTGCTTTACTGCCATAGACCTCTGTCAGCTTTTGGTCAGTGAAAAAATAGGTTGATAAACACTTTAATTTTCAGTATTGAGACAAAATAAATTATATATATTATGTCTAAATATAGCAATTATAAAATTTTTCAGATTATCATTTCTTTATAGAGTTGTAAGGATTTCTTTATAGAGTTGTAAGGATGGAAAGGGATGCAGATTTTGTTCTCATTTTTCCTCGACAAGGGAACTTTTTCTGTATTCTCACAAAAGAATGAGACAAAAACGTAGCTGTCACTCGGCAGGCTTGTTACGCCCTGGGGATCATCTGACCCCTGGGGACAGTCAGCATTCCTCAGATCTTGACTAGCTTTCAGTTTTACTTGCTTGGAATGACCCAAAGGATTTAGTACAAGTGTGGTGTCCATGTCCAAATGAAGCCATGCAAGCTAAAGCACAGACAATTTGCCATTTCTCTTTGAATTTTTAAATAAGATTTTCAATGATTTTTAAATTGATGATAGGAGATTTTTATCCTCGTTAGTAAGAATTGTCCAATAAAATGTTTTGAATTAATCTTTAAGCCTTCTTTGGTAATGGGATTCAATCTTTAAAATTTTTATTAGAAAATTTTTTATTTGTAAAGAAATTTTTATTATGGAACATTTTAAACATATTTAAGTTAGATTCAGAGTGTAGTTATCTTCCATGTGCGCTTTCTTCATTTGAAGCAGTTACTGACCAATGATGACAGCTCTTGTATCACCTGTGCCTGTGCTAATTCCCCTGTGTGACGGGAGCAAAGTGCAAGTGCAAGTGCTATGCCATCCTGTGCTTCAGAATACGTATACATTTTTTGAAGATTTATCTATTTGAAAATCTGAGTTACAGAGAGAGGGGAGAGAGATTATTGCTGGTTTACTCCCCACATAGCCACAGTAGTAGGGGCTGGCGAGGCCAAAGGCAGGAGCTGGGGGCTTCTCTGGGTCTCCCTTGGGGGTGGCAGGGTTCCAAGCACTTCGACCATCTTCCATTGCTTCCCCATGTGCAGTAGCAGTAGCTAGATTGGAAGGGGAGCAGCCGGGACTTGAACCGGCGTCCATGTGGAATGCTGGCGGCCCAGGTAGCAGCTCCGCTGCTACTGTACAATGCCATCCCCCGAGATGTTGTCTCTTAAAAGTATGTTAAAACACACACACACACACACACACACACACACTACTATTATTACCTAAATAAAATTGCTTAATATCATTGAATATTCAGTGTTCACCTACTGACTTTTCAGCATTTGTTTATGTGAGAAACTAGATTTTGTCCATCTCTTGCATTGGCTCCATGTCTCTCACTCCTCTTACTCCTTTTTTATTTTATTTGCCATTTGCTTGTTAGAGAAGTGAGTTGTCCTTTTGCTTCCTGTGGCTGCCTGATTGTGTCTGCAGTTGTAGGTTAGCCTGTTCCCCCTCCAGGCTGTAAATTGATGTTGTAGTTTACAGTCTCCATCAGATTGAAGCCTAAACTTTCTTTTGTGTTTGAGGGAGGCGAATCTTAATCAGATTCAGGTTTGAATGATTCCTTGAAGAGTGGAGGTCGCTTGTGTGAGCGCCTGCTTTTCTGGGGACACACTGCCTGGCTGTTGTTTCTGTGTGGGTTGCTCACTGATTCTCAGTGTGTGAGCGGTCTTCCTTGCCTGTTCTTATGCTGTCACTCATTATTCAGTCATTCCCTGGGATACTTCCAAAAAGGGAAAGTTCCCTTCATTTGTTTGTCTTCATTAAAACAGAAAAGGCACAATAAACTCCTGTATTTTCTGTTCTATTTGCTGTTTCTCAAAATAACAGTTGAAAGCGCCAGTTGGGTTGGTTTGCTGTCTCTGTTTGCTGGGTTGCAGCCCATTGCACCTGTAGAAGCTGCTTCAAGGTGGCGTCTGGGTCTGTTGGTGTGTTCCCAATAGTCTGCCAGCTTCCTTGCCATCGGGTATGCTGGTGGGGTTCGTCTCGTTGTGACGTTTCTTCAGGGCTCTGTGGTTCCTCCCGGTGGGACATGGATTTAGAGAAGACAGGCTGATGTGTGAACAAGTGCTTTTGCTGCTTGTTCTCTCGGTTATTTTGGTGAACAGACTTAAGTACTAAGTTGATACTGCTACCTCCATTCCAATTTCAGATCTAGTCCATTTATTTTCTTGTTTTTGTTTTTGCCTTTTGCATTGAGAAACGTTGTTGAAGACATTGGGGGATGTTGACTGAAATTATTATATTACATAAGTACCTATTTGTATTATCTCACACAGCATATTTAGAGGAAAATCTTACTGCTAGCAGTATAATTACTGAAACTTTAAAAATTTTTTTTTTCTGGGCAGTTTTTTTCCCTTATTGTATCTCTCATTGGGAATGTAGGATTGTTTTAAATCCCAAGAATTTTTCCTTTTTTGAGACCTGCATTTCCATTTTGCTTTCAATCATCTTAGAAAATATAATAGAAAATAGCAGGTCTGTCTGTGTCTATTCCAATTAGGGGCTAATCTAGAACTGCTGATTTCTTTGGAACTTCCAGGCAGGGGCTTGGTGTGGCAGGCTGATTCTGTAGCCATGGTCTCGTTTTGTCCAGCCAAAGGAATGTATGGCTCTGCAGAATCTGCAGGCCCTAAGCAAGCTGAGATCTTACCAACGGATGGGAGTCCGTCGTGGTCGGTAGTCCGGCAGTGATGCGGGGATAACTGTGACAGTGAGTGCTCCCTCGAGTGAGTTCTCTAGTGTGGAGACAACTGAAGTGGCCTTTCAGAATGTCCTGTGACTCGTGTGTCTCAGGTCACTCCATTTCATTTTCAAGTTTTCCATGTTTGGAAATTTTAGGGGTTGTGTTTTCCATTATTCCTTACGGGATGCCTGTGTAGGTAAAGGTTTGTTCTGGATGTTGGTGATGCATATAATAGGTAGTAACAATAGATAACTTGAATTGTGTGGTCGCAGCTACGTTACAGCTGCGCAAGCGTTAACACACCAAACCCCACAGCAAGTCCATGGATAGGCCTGATGCTTGTCCCTCTCCTGCACACCTGGAAGCTCCGTGGGTGATCCACCTGCGGGCTGGAGCTGCTCCAGGATCTCTGGCAGCATGCTTTGGGACGGACTGCAGAAGAGAGAGGGTCCCTAGCCTGGTGAGGCAATAGAATAAGGGTCAGTTGCAGAACTGGTTTCTCCTGGCTGGTTCAGACTTAGCCCAAAACTCTTTTTGACAGGTGAGCTTTGTTTCCGTTAGAAAGTTTGCTTAGTGAAGTTACAGTGTGGTCTCGTTGTTGGTGAAGTCACTGCTTTTTCATACGCTTCACCTCCCTTGATTTCTGGCAAGTCACTCTAGACCCTCATTTTCTTCTCTATAAAACCAACTTGACTTTCCTACTGCTGAGTTTTATATGACTTGTGAATAGTGTGTTTTGGGAGCTTAAAAACTAACTTTAAAAAATAATTAAAAAAAAAAAAACTAACTTTATAAAGAATTTAGAGTAGTGTTTGCTGAGCTGTAGGAGAGTGCCACACCATCAGTACCTCCCTGGAGTGTGCCTACGTATCTTGCTGTTTGCAAAGTACTTCACAAAGTTTGGAGAAAAGTGGAATTAAGAGATTTTTTTATGTGAAAAATTTTGAAATGTGTGCATATAAGGGGGCTCTCATAAAATATTGTGGGCGGTGCCTATTGTAAGGAAACTATGCTTGGAATTCAGATTTTTTTGTAATAAATTTTTTTAAAAAGATGATTTTTATTGGAAAGATATATTTTTATGGAGAGAAGGAGAGACAGAAAGATCTTCCATCTGCTGGTTCATCACCAAGTGGCCGGAGCTGAGCCGGTCTGAAACCAGGAGCCTTTTCCAGTCCTGAGGCTTTGGACCGTCCTTTACTGCTTTCTCAGGCCACAGATAGGGAGCTGGATGGGAAGTGGAGCAGCTGGGATATGAACCGGCGCCGAATGGGCTGCTGAGGCTCACAGGTGAAGAATTAGTGTGCTGCACCACCGTGCAGGCACATCTCTGACGGTGAAATTCTAATGCTTTATTGTGTTGAAACAGCCCCCGTCCCTCCCCCCAAGCTCGATGCACTGTTGGGACTCGGCATTCATTGTGTAGAAGCTCGGGGCTTTTGAGAAAATAAGTCTAAAATGAAACGTGGTTGGATTAATGTGGTAAAATCCTTTTCAGGCAGAGGGGCTGATTTGAGTAAGCCTCCATGTCGAAAAGCGAAGGAAATCCGGAAAGAAAGGAAAAGGTTAAAACTGCTGCAGCGAGGCCCGTGCGCAGAGGGCTTCCAGGCCCACGGTCAGCCGCCCAAGGCCAAGTCCAACCAGCCCAAGTCCCTTGAAGAGCTCATCTTTGAATCTTTGCCGGAGAATGCATCACACAAGTTAGAGGTACTTTGCTTTTTGTTTGTCACTGTTTGTTTTCTTTTTGTTGTTGTTGTTACATGGTTTCAGTTGAAGTTACCGTGATCAGTTAATGATTCTTTATCTGAATAATAAGAAACCGAAGAGATCTGAGTTAGAGAAGGATTTGTATTTCCCAAACCCACTGCTATTTTGGAAGAAATCATTTTTTATTTAGAACATTTCTAAGACTATATAGGCTACTGAATAGTTGGCTGCTGAAGTTGTGAAAGCAGTGGCAGGCTTGACGTGTTGCTTAACTGGATGCTCTGGCTTTTTGTGTCCCTTGGTTGATCTTTAATGCTTGAAATGAAAAATACTGCTTAAAATTTTATTTTTGAAATTTGGATAGTAAAAAGATCATTTTAACAGTAAAACAGAACAGTCCCAGTTGGCAGATGTTTATTCATTGTCATCCAGGACAGGCACACGTCACACAGGGAAGCCAGGAGTTCGAAAGTAAATGCACATTGCTCCTGCAGTCCTCTCTCAGGAGTGGCCCCGAACCGTCCAAGCACCGTGGATGCTTTGGAACTAAACTCCACTCACCTTGATTTATATTCCTGGATCAAATTCAGATTTTCAGTATTAGGTTGTAGAAAATATAGACTTCCAGCCTAAAACATTAGCCGTATGATTTTATTGAATTTTTATACCTGATTAGCAATGTCAGCACTTGATTTTATAATTTAATGTCGTCTAAAACACTTATAACTAAAGAGCTGGTAATAAAAATGAACTTGAATGTGTCCTCAATGTTAGGACAATATGCATAGTTTGTTAGACCTAGCTTTTTACCTAGAGGCTGAGAATCTCTGCTGGTTCTCTTGGCACATGCCTGCAGTGGTCAACACTGGGCCAGGCCGAGCCAAGAGCTCCGTCAGGGTGTCCCGTCGGGGATCTTGAACCCTGTTCCGACTCCCACGACTGTGCCGAGTCAAGGCCAGGTGCCCCGCTGGGGGACGCGGCGTCCTGGCTGCTCAGCCGAAATGCTGCCTCAGCTCTGCTTTACCAGTGTGGGCTGCTCGGATTGTATTACTGAGCTTCCTCCTGCCGTACTTATAAAGAGATGAACATACTGCATAAAATATTTTTAATTAGAATATTTCATGAAGGCTCTTCTTTTTATCCTGGATGGTAATCTGTCCTGGAACCCAGTGCACATAAGAACTCTCCAGAAGCCAGCTGGGGCTGAGCTTGGCGTGGTTAAGCCACCTCTCATGCTGGCTTTCCATATGGGCGCTGGTCTGAGTTCTGGCTGCTCCACTTCCTGTCCTGCCTGCGTGGGAGACCTGAGTGAAGCTCCAATTCCTGTAGTTGGGCCAGGCTGGGGAGTGAGCCACTGGATGGAAGAGCTCTTCCTGTGACTATCAGAGAAATAAATCAATCTTACACAACACACAGCACAGTACAACACAACCACCCTTTGTTTCAGTATGTTGACGCTCAGGGAGGGTGTGTAGAGACTCCCTGTCCACTGGGTGTCACTCTTCCTCCATGGAGGAGAGTGTTAACGGTACACAAAATTTCCAGTTAGGTTTCTGTGCTGTTGCATTTGATTTTTTTGTCCCACTATTCTGCTTTGCTAGCTCATCAACGGGTTAGCAGATAATGCCAAAATAAATTCTAGCCATTGCAACATATAATTATTGGTTTTAATTTGTCTTCATCTTACATGCAACCAAAGTAAGTCAAAGAGAATTAATGGGCGTGGTCAGTAGGATGACATTGTAAGGAAATTTGACTTCCCAGCCTTCCTTTACCATGCTGTGGTATGGGCATGCTGGTGCGGGGAATGAAAGAGTTCCAGAAAATGTTCAGTTTTCAGTTTCTGAGAGTGGATTTGATGTAACGAAAGCTTAGAGGTAGGGTTGTGTGTGAGTGCCGGGGTGTGGCACCTGCCAGCCTGCAGGCATGGCAGCTGCCAGAATCCAGAGGCTCCAGTGAGTCTCAGGGTGGCAGTGTATCTATTCTGCTCATTGTTGATTTTTTTAAAGGTTAAAATGTTGTGTTTAATTTTGTATTGAAACTTGCTTTGATGGTGGGAGTTGCCATTAATGCATACACTGTGGAATGAATGAATGAGTAACTTACCAAACGTTGTTTTTTAACTCCTTCTGAAGGTGAGGGTGGTGAGATCATCTCCCCCAAGTTCTCAGTTCAAAGCCACATTTCAGGAGTCTTACCAACTCTATAAACGTTACCAGATGGTTGTGCACAAGGACCCACCTGACAAACCAACTGTGAGCCAGGTCAGCATGCCAAGTGTAATTTTTCTGGGTAAACAAAGCCTTCCCTCCATTTGGTGTCTTTGTATGAAATCCTGGTTTCCTTGTGATACGTATTACTTATGTTCAGTTTGAGGCATATCTGCGAAAAGATAGGGCTGAATACATGAGCTTTCTGAAAGTGCCACTTTGAGTAGTCATACATCATTCCAGCGTGGACAAAGTGTCACGTGAAATTGCCTTTATTAAGAGTAACTGTTGGCGTACGTTTATCTGAAGATAATGAAAAGAGCCTCAGGCTGTGCCGTCTTTACTTTGTCCACACGGTTAGCGTGTTTTACTGGTGTCAGAGAGTCACGTGTTGAAGAAGGTGGTGAGAGCTAAACTCAGTCTGGGCACAGCTGAGGGGGCAGGAAAGCTAGATGGTGGAATGCTTCAACGCAAGTCTTCCTTGTATGCTTGTAATTTTATAAATCATATGACCCAGAGAAAACCCAAAAGGGAAGAAAAGTTCAGATTCAGGCAGCCAGTACAGAGGTGAAAGCAGTGGCTGTGATCCCAGCAGCGATGTCGACTCTAGGGAGCGCACACAGCCACAGTCGGTGGCTAACCCAGATGGCCTTGGCTCTCGGTGAGCGTCCATGTGACTGTGCCAGCCTGCCCCTGGTTTCCACGTTAGTGACGGATTCCGCTGCTGAGCTTCGGATTTGTGGAGGTTCTGCTCTAGCCTCACCTTCAGAAGCATGCCGTCGGTGAAGGGCTTTCAACAGCGTCTGCTTCTGTTTCCTTGCTCTGAAGGTGAGGTTAGTACCTGTCTCCTTTGAGGACCCAGAATTCAAGTCGTCCTTCAGCCAGTCCTTTTCTTTATATGCCAAGTATCAAATGAGCATACACCAGGATCCGCCCGAGGAGTGTGGGAAGACGGAGGTACCGTTGGTTAACTCTTTCTCCTGTGTTGATGGGGCTGTCTGAAGGAGTGTGGTGGGTATGTCGCCTCCCTTTGCTGTTCCAGAAATGGAAGCGCTGATCGTTGCAGAGTGGATTACTCAACTGTGAAAATGAGTCTGACTGGCCAGGCCCGGCATGTTAATAAGCCTGCCAGGGACAGGGTTGTGGATGCAGGCCTCGTGTGAGCCGCTCAGCGACCTAGATGGAGCCAGTTCCTGCACCAGGCCTCCGCTGAGTCCGTCACTGAGCTCAGCCTGCCGAGCAAGTGAAGCCCTTGGCTTGAGGAAACTTCTAGCCAGCCGGTACTCTGGGCCTTCAGAAAGGTCATGGAAAATGAGTACAGTGAAGAAATTGCATGGGTTCCAAAAATGTTTGCACCAAAAACTTTTTACTTGAGGGGCAGATTCACAGAGAATGCACAGGGAGAAGGGCAGGATCATCCGCTGGTGAAGTTCCCCCGCAGGCAGCAGCAGCCAGAGCCGAGCCTTCTGGAGCCAGGAGCCTTCCGTGTCTTCCATGTGGGTACGGAATCCCGTGGCTTCTGCCCATCTGCTGTTTCTTTCCCAGGTGATAAGCAGAGAGCTGGCTGGGAAATAGAGCAGCTGGGACCTGAACTGGTGGCAGCAGGTGGAGATGCTGGTGCCTGCAGGTGGAGAATGAGCCAGTTGGTACATCGTGCTGTCCCCAAGACTGCAGACAGAGAGGAAGCTCTTGCATCCAATGATTCACTCCCCAAGTGGCCACAACAGCCGGAGCTGAGCCAGTCTAAAGCCAGGACTTTCTTCTGGGTCTCCCATGTGGGCACAGGGTCCCAAGGCTTTGGCCATCCTCGACTGCTTTCCCAGGCCACAAGCAGGGAGCTGGATGGGAAGCAGGACCACCAGGATTAGAACTGGCACCCATACGGGGTCCCGGCACGTGCGGGGCAAGGACTTTAGCTACTAGGCCACCGTGCCTGGCCCGAGACCGCACTTTTGATCCAGTTGTCTGCTCATGTAGCTGGTAGAGCATGGAGAGATGGCCTGAGCGCTTGTGCCCCTGCTGCCCAGCATGGGAGACTTGGAGGGAGTCCTGGCTGCCGGCTTCAGACTGGACCACACCTGACCATTCTGTCCATTTAGGGAGTGAACCAGTGGATGGAAGATGCTTTCTCTCTCCCTCTCTGTGTAACTCTGCCTTTCAAATAAATCTGAAAATAAATAAATAAATTACGTAACCTCACTATCATACTCATCAAAATGCATAATAAGTATGTCATCTCATGCCCCGTATATGTATGTTTTTATCTGGTTGTCTCAAAAACATCCTTTTTTATCTTTGGTATGTTTGAACTAGAATCCATAAAGGGTGTACTACCTTCACATTTTATTACATTCTTTCATGCACCTTAATTTGTAACAAATTTATGGCCTCTGAGATTTTGTTGAAGAAGCTAGGTCGTTTATGTTTTGCTTCCTGGGGTGAGTTTTGGTCTCCCAGTGATGCCCTGGTTAAAGTCCCTGCATCCCATGGCGGAGTGTCTGGATTCTGGTTGTGGTTCCTCATTGGAATTGCCTGCTGCAGGAAGCCTGGGTGAGTGGTAATCAAGTGCTTGGGCCACTTAATGTGTGAAGCCTGAATTACATTCCAGGTCCTGGCTTGGCCCCTGCCCACTCCCAGCCGTCTGTTGCAGCATTTGGGAAATGAACCAGCAGATAGAAGAACTGTCCCCCGCCCCGGCTTTCTGTCTCTTAACTTCTCTTTGTTGATTCTTTTTGAAAGTGTAAACGGACATGCTGTGCGTTTTGTTTGTGGATGTGCCTGTGTGTGAACTGTTAGGGGATGTGTGTATGCATTTCCAGAAACGCATGTTGATACCACACGTGGCAATACACGCATGCCCGCTTGCTTTCTGATGTAGGGGATCTGCCGCAGTTTCCCATGTTTACTGTTTATAAGCTGGAGGCCACTCCTTAGCAACGTTTGGAGAGGGGCTCAGCATTCCTCTTGCTCAGATCGTTGCTGGCGGACACTGGGCAGCCTGGGCTTCGCGGTTACAGTCAGTGAGTATGCTTAGACGTTGCAGTTTTGATTTTGGTCAGTGTGTTTTGTTGCAGGTTGGCAGAGTGCTGGGTTAAAAGTAAATTCCTCTCCATAAGGCTTGTGCCACGTTTCTTATAGCCAGCAGTTTTGAGGATAATTCTCTGGCCACAGAATGTTTTATAAGAATTTATGGTTTTGTTGTATGTGAATAGAAATATGTTTTCTGTGGTTTTAATTTTCATTCCTTTTATAAGTGAGTTTGTGCATATTAGGTTTAAAGGCTGTTTACATTTTTTTTCTTCTGCAAGCTATTTTATCATAGCTATTGTTTTTGGAAGGATGTTCTGTTTTTTGTTTCACTTCTTAGAAACTCTTAACATGCATGCGTTTTGGCTCTGATGAACGCTGTGATCATTTTCTGGTTTGATTTGTCTTTTTATTTTGCTGATTGTGTTTTGACTCAGCAGTGTTTTTATGCCGTCAAGGAACCAAGGAGCAGATTCCATAGGGTTCTGTGCTCAGACCCTTGAACTGTCACCTTAATGAAGTGGGGAATTGTGTAAGAACTTGCAGAAGTAGAGTTTGGAGAATTCACTTCAGTTGAGAAATGGTGGATCAGGACTTAATAGACAACAAACCCAAGCTGGATTGATTTCAGAGGGGGTTGTGTTTGTGTCTGAGGCAGGAATCATCCTTGGTCTGCCCCTCCCTGTTTCCCGGTGGTCGTCTCATCTCAGGCCTGTGGTGTAGAGATGGATGCTATCAGTGCAGTGTACCTCATCCTCCCAGCAGTGACGTCAGCACCCGGCACCACTGGCTTCCCGCCCGGTGACGTCAGCAGCAGTCCTGACGAAGGTTCTGCTTGTTCCAGCTGGAGATGTGGCCTTATCACTGGGACAGTCTGACTGACTCGGCCCACCGGGGAGAAGGAAGTGGAGGAACCGCTTACTGTAAAGAGGCTGTTGGGGCGGGTCCCATGATAAGGCTGGGTAGCCCGGGTCGGGAAAAGCCTGAGGCCGACTCCTGGTCGGACGTGACTGGACTTGAAGTGAGCAGCAGGAAGAGGCTGGTGGGAAACCCTGGATGACCAGGCGCTGGGATTCCTGTGGCTTTGGCAGTGGACTTGAAGAATGTGGAGTTGGGAGTGGCCAGGAGCAGAGAGTCCGGATTGGCCTCCAGCACCCACCTCCCCCACAGCACAGCCAGTTTCTGATTGCTGTGGTGACATTATCTGAGGTAAGAAATGTGGGCACTGAGCTGGCGGTCACTTAGCAGCCAGAGCCCAGACCTGCAGACGGAACCCCTCAACAGAAGGCAAAGTGTACACGGCTTGATGGATACAGAAGTCACAACTGTGGTAGATGAGACGACTGGGCATAAACGTGGAGGAGAGATGTGTAGTCTTCAGCCCAAGAAGGTGATTTGTACTTGGCTGTTAGAGAAACAAAGTAGCAGAAGGGAAAATTAAAGAAAAAGAACAGAGAAATAACCCTGCCTGGAGCGGAGCCTGCAGGCAGCTGAGGGCATCTGGGGTGCCCGTGGCTTGAGTGGCACGCGACAAGCTTTTAACAGCAGCGGTCCCTCCTGTCCTGTCCCGGCCCTGCCTGGGGCCCAGGGGCCTGCGCAGGGCAGTGGTCCCTCCTGTCCTGTCCTGGTCCTGCCTGGGGCCCAGGGGTGGCCTGCACAGGGCAGTGGTCCCTCCCTGCCCTAAGGAATGTTCTCCATGGCCTTGCAACTGCACCTTTCTGTGTCACCTAGAACCCAGTTCAGAGTTCTGCCCTCAGGTCTTCATCCTGGATCTGTGTCCCCTGCCAGATTCCTCCTCTCTCCTGAGGTGACTCCTGAATTCCTCCGGGGGCCCAGCTCTGAAAGGCACCTGCTCCCTCCCTCAGGGCAGAGAGGAGTGACCATCTGCAGCTCAGCTGCCTCCCCACGTGTGCTGAGCCCTCCCCCCGGAGGTGGGCAGTGTTGGCTTCTCTCCCTTTCTGCACCTTTGAGGAACCCCCCCCCCCCACGTCCCCAAGTGAGCGTAACGGCCTCTTCCGGGTCTCCCACGCGGGTGCAGGGTCCCAAAGCCATGGGCTGTCCCAGACTGCTTTCCCGGGCCACAGGCAGGGAGCCGGATGGGAAGCGGGGCCGCTGGGATTAGAACCGGCGCCCATATGGGATCCCGGGTGGGCAAGGCGAGGACCTTAACCACTGCGCCACTGCGCCGGGCCCGATCATTCATTCTTGAAGAAAATGAATACTGCCCTGCCCAGATCAGAAACCGTCCCAGCTCCCTAAACTCTGTTGCTGGAAGCTGGAGGAAGAGAGTGGTCTGTGAGTCTGGTTACCAGCCCTCGGGACGGAAGGCTAGCTCAGTGTGTAAGCACGGGGTGGCCCGCAGAGGGAGGACTTCCAGGAGAGGGACATGGCGTGCACGGCCCTCCTATGGGACGATCCCCGGGCAGCTTCCAAGTCCTAAAATTCCCTGCTAATGGGCTCCCATGCCTGATGGAGACTGGAAGTACTGGCCCTGAACAGTGGGAGGGTCCCTCAAGGGAAAAAGCTTGCATTCCATGGGATGAGAAGAGTCTTCAGCTCTCCCCACTCCCAAAGGAGCTATCTGGAACAGAATGTAGGAGAGGTGAGAACAGCAGAGATGTTCTGTGGCAAGCAGCTGAGCAGCCCTCCGTAACTCCACCCGAGCAGGGGGCTGTGCAGTGCGCCAGCTGACCAGGCAGAGAGAACCTGCAGGGGCCACCCACGGGCCCTTCCTGGGGGTCCCACTGAATTCAACCCAGCTGTTCCTAAATTAGTAGTGGATGCCCCCAAGCGCTGGGGTAGCCAGAGGGCGATCAGCAGAGGCAGAGGTCTCAGCCCGGGGGTGCCAAGCACCGCACCAAGCCGCTCTCCTCCGGGGTGACAGCCAGCCCCTCTCCTCCTGGGTGACAGCCAGCCCCTCTCCTCCTGGGTGACAGCCAGCCCCTCTCCTCCTGGGTGACAGCCACCCCGAGGCTCCGAGAGACATCGGCACCTCCTCGTTCACTGGTGCAGCCCTCCCTGCTTCCCTCCCCTGGTTTCCAAAGCAGTTTAAGAGCAAGAATGTGTCTTTGGGGCAATGAAACATAAAAATGAACATATTTGGATTCAACACTATGAAGAAGCTGTCCTACAGAAAGGAAGTTAGAAGGTAACTTGAATTTACCAAAAAGGAAGACTGCCAAAAAAATGCAAACAAGAAGATGAACACATAAATGATTATGACTGCTGTTTTCTCTTGCAACAATGCAAGATTGCATTTTAACATTTTATATACGTGTGTGTATCTATATGTTTATGTATGTATGCAACCTGTGCATCAGTAATTGTGCCAGTGGGCTAGTACTGTGGTGTAGCAGGTTAAGCTGCTCCCTGTGACATCGGTGTCCCACACGGGCACCGCTTCAAGCCCTGGCTGCTCGGCTTCTGATGCAGCCCACTGCTTGTGTGCTTGGGACGGCAGCAAAGGGTGGCTCAGGTGCTCCGTGCCCCTGCATCATCCGTGTGCAAGACCTGGAAGAAGCCCGATCTGCTTGGGCCAGCCCTGGCCTTCGCAGCCACTGGAGGAGTGAAGGAGGGGATGGAAGACTTCTGATTCTCTGCCTTTGACTGTCCCTCGCTTAACCAAATCTTTAATAAGAAAGGCCTGGTGCGGTAGCCTAGTGGCTAAAGTCTTCACCTTGCACACACCAGGATCCCAAATGAGCACCGGTTCTAATCCTGGCAGCCCCACTTCCCATCCAGCTCCCTGCTTGTGGCCTGGGAAAGCAGTCGAGGACAGCCCAAAGCCTTGGTAGACCGGAGGAGGCTCCTGACTCTTGGCTTCAGATTGTCTCGGCTCCAGCTGTTGTGGTCACGTGGGAGTGAATCATCGGACAGAAGATCTTCCTCTCTGTCTTTCCTCTGCTCTGTATCTGCCTTTCCAATTAACAACAACAAAAAGAGTACTAGAAAGGGAAGAGGGACTAGAACTATAGCAATGTGACACTGTCCCGTCTCCTTGTGGAAATGAGGTAGGTTTAAACCAAAACAGAAATGGTAAGCCCTGGAGCAGCCACCATTAAAAACATAGTGCAAAAAAATCACCAAGGGAATTAAAATGTTACAGTAAAAAATATTTAATGGAAAAAAAGACATGGACATGTTTGGGGGCCGGAAGTAAAATGGAAGGTATAAATCCTGTTATTGAATAACAACACTCAGTGTGGATTAATTGGAAACGTGTTACGCCACGCGGCCGAGCTGCTCGCTGTCCACATAGAGTGCCCGGAGCCGTTCCAGCCTCGTGCGCACCGACCGTGCAGACCCCGGGAGCCAGTGGTGCCACCCCGAAACTTCCTGTTGCCTACAAGGGACACCTGGCCCGCACTGTCCCTCCTGGCCATTGGGAGCGGTAGGGAGTGGACGGAAGAGGGGCGTGCACTCTAGCAGACAAATAAAAAATAAAATATGAGAAGTGAAAGGAACGTAGGCCGCTCATGTGCTCCGGCCATTCTAAACGGTGCAGTGCTTCGAGAACATCTGGCAGTTCCTCAGAAGGAAAAACAGCGTTACCATGCACCACGGCGATTCCACACGTAGGAAAACATTCAGGGGAAAGACAGAAAGCCACCTGCAGATTTGTACGGTAAGGTCTGTGATGCAGTGAGCTCCTGTTCAGCTGTAGAAAGAAATGATAGTGATACTGCTACAACATTAGTAATACATGCTACAACATGCATGACTTGGAAACAACATGCTCAGGGGCTCCACTGGTCAATCTTCCACCTGCAAGTGCCAGCATCCCATGTGGGCACCAGTGTGTGTCCTGGCTGCCCCGCTTCCCATCCTGCCCCCTGCTTGTGGTCTGGGAAAGCAGTAGATGACAGCCCAAAGTCTGGAAGCTCCTGGTTCCTGGCTTTGGATCAGCTCAGCTCTTCCCTTTACAGCCATTTGGGGAGTGAACCAACGGATAGAAGATCCTTCTGTCTGTCCTTGGCTGCGTAATTCTGCCTTTGCAACAAAAATTTTAGAAGATTTTCGATCTTTAGAAGAAAGGACGTGCTCAAGTCCGTGCCCAGCACGGAAGGCCGCAGGACTGCAGGACTCCGTTCCCCTGCAATGTCCGCGGCAGGCAGCTCCGGAGGCAGCTGTCCGGGCTGATGGAAACATTCTGTTAGCTGGTGACGTTGGTTGCGTAACTCTGACTGTACAAAGCTCTTGAACTGCACACCTGGAAGGTTTGACTCGGTGTCCACTTCATTATGTGCCGTGTGATTAGCGTACCTCAGTGACCCTTGTGTGGAGAAGGGCGCGGCTCAGCACTGGCCGCAGGGGGCGCTCTGCTGGCTTCCTAGAGAACACACTCCGGGCCTCGGCCTCCCGAGGCGAGCCCGGCCTCTTCCTTTTCTTTTCCAGAAGTTTCACAACATGGAGCTCATCTTCTGCCCCTAGGTGCCCGCCTTCTTCTGTTTCATTATTATCCTTGTGATGTAATTATAGAAATCTGCACTAATTAAAATGGCTCTGTATAACATCTGAGTTGCAACAAAATTCCTGAAAACTGAATCACCAGCTTTCCTGAGGTGTGACAGGCCAGCCCCAGCACAGCCCCAGCCCTGCCCTGCCCTGCCCTGCCCTGCCCCGCCCCAGCCCTGCCCTGCCCCAGCCCAGCACAGCCCTGCCCCAGCCCTGCCTTGCCCCAGCCCAGCACAGCCCTGCCCTGCCCTGCCCCAGCCCTGCCCTGCCCTGCCCTGCCCAGCCCTGCCCCAGCCCAGCCCTGCCCTGCCCTGCCCCAGCCCAGCACAGCCCAGCCCAGCCCCAGCACAGCCCTGCCCTGCCCCAGCCCAGCCCCAGCCCAGCCCAGCCCTGCCCTGCCCCTGCCCTAGCCCAGCCCCAGCCCAGCCCTGCCCTGCCCTGCCCTGCCCTGCCCCAGCCTGCCAGTCACTGCAGGACCTGTGTCTAGCAGGGCCTCCACGGAGCTGCTGCTGCTGCTGGGCCTTTGGGTGGGGTTTTTTTTTTTTTTTAAGATTTGTTTATTGGAAAAGCAGATCAGATTTACAAAGAGAAGGAGTGAGAGAAAGATCTTGAATCTATTGGAAGTGCAGCTGGTGAGCACGCGGTTCCCCATGTGGACGCTTGTGGAGTGAGTGTTCATTGAAGGAAGGTCTTGATGGTGGCAATGACCCCCTCTGTATGTGTTTTAAGGAATGTTTTAAAGAAAAGACTGATAAACTTTGTCAGAACAGTTATATGTTTAAAAAGTGCTTTTTTGTTTCTGTTTTAAAGTTATGTCCCTGGGGTTAGTAAGTAAATCTGGATTGCATAGTTTAACCTACACAGGAGCTTTCAGGTCAGGCTGTCGGGTCTCCGGGGTGGAGGTCACAGAGTGGCGAAGCCCTCCTTGGCCATGGTTGGGCTTCCAGAGCGGCCCTATCTAGGCCAGGTGGAGTGCCTACCTCACTCCTTGTTGAGTCCGTGCATCCTCGCCATCACCACCTCCTTGCTGTGGGCTCCATCCTTGTTAATGATGAGGTTGTTTCAGGCTACCTACTATGCTTTCCTGGGAAACACTTCAGCTTAGTTTGGAAAACTTCTGAGAGACTGAAATGTTAGGAGACACCCACTTCTGCAAGTTCTTGTTTTGGGAAAGTTGACTTTTATTTGGGCATCTATGATTTGACAGTGTAGGAGAGCCAAGGGGACAAAGTCCTGATAGTTGGTACACAGTGACCTCACGGAGACCTTGAAGGGATGGAGTCCACACCTGCCGTCTCGGTGCACCCACTAGAGGGCGCCTGTGCCTTTGTTCCTGGTCCAGTCACTGTGTGGGCAGTGGGGGGCAGCTGTGGGCAGCTGGGGGCAGCTGGGGGCAGCTGGGGCACAGGGATGAATGCTTCCCTTCTGCCAGGCCTGAGAAGTAATTGCAATGAGGCATTGAAGTGATAATTACAAGTGATTCTTTGTTGGTTAAAGGATTTAAATACCTTCTAGTCTTAACTTCAGAGGCTTTTGGCTTCATTTTTTTCTCCTCTCCATACTCTGTATATGAAAATAGCAAAGCTTTATGTTGGAATAATTGTTCAGTGTATCAGAGAATTGACACCCTCCCTTAATTATGCAGAGACCAGAGGCATGTACTATTTTATAAATATTTAACCCTGGCATATAATTAACAGAATTTGAAATTTGGGCATTTTGAAGTCTTTAGAAATATTTTTAGGGCAAGAGCTAATTTACTGGAACAAAGTAGAGAACTTAGGCAATTATTTATATGAATGAAAAAGGTTCTTTTCTTTCTGTTTTTTCTATTTTAAGTTTGGAAAGGCAGACAGAGAGAATAGAGCAGATATATAGAGAAAGACCTTCCATCCATTGTTGATTGACTCCCCAGGTGGCTGCAGTGGCTGGAGCAGAGCTGATCCGAAGCGAGGAGCTTCTGGGATCCCGTGTGGGTACAGGGCCCCAAGGATCAGGGCCAACTTTCACTGCTTTCCCAGGCCACAAGCAGGGAGCTGGATGGGAAGTAGAACGGCCAGGATATGATCTGGTACCCATATGGGATGCTGGTACCTGCAAGGGGAGGCATTTTGCCATCACGTCAGGCTCTTGGTTTCTTATTTGTAAATATGGGAGGAAGATACTATAGAAAGGTCTCTTGTGAGGATTAAGTAAGATTGTTAAGATCATAGTCGTGACCCTGCTTGACAGACGGTTCCAGACTCTGGACGCTATGCGCTGCTGGGAATCGGCAGACACATTGAGGCCGCGGGCTTTGGGACACGCAGGCAGCATCTGCACATGCAAGGGTACTTCTCCTTGTTTTGTTTTTCCATTTTAATTCACAAATTCATTGGAATCAAAAGACTGCATATGTTTTAAATCTCAATATTAAATTAGAATCAGTCTTACAGAGGGATAAAAGTTATATTCAGAACCACTCAGTTTGACTCATCAGCATATGATTTTAGCCTTCAAAGGAAGAATTTTTAATAGGCCTTGGTTAATCTTACTGCACCACATAAAACATGCGCAGGCGTTACTTGGTGAGGATTGATGTGCGCGTTGCTGTGTTTAGAAGTGCAGAGCGAGCAGTTGTTTGCTTTCTGACTGTGGAAGTGGAACTTCTTGCTTATACTTGGAGTGTATTTCTTCTTTTGATAAATTAGCTATTTGGGGAACTGAACGGATAGCATATTTTGTACTTGTTACACAAATCTATGCAAATGCTATGCCAGGATCTGGAGCCATGCCCGCTGCCCCACAGAGAGGGCTGGGAATGGGGTCAGAACTCCATGCCCGCTGGGAGCGTGGGGAGTGCCGGGGAGCATTCAGAAGGAAGGGGCTAAGGGAGAATGCAGAGGAGCCACGTGAAAAGCACGTGCAGACGCGAAGCAAAAAGGGCGGTTTAGGTGCTGTCCAAAGCTCCTGACCACCTGCCTAACAGCAAGTGGAGGCTGCTTTTAATTTCCTTGTGCCTACACCGAGCTGAGCGCATTGGAGTGAGTGCAGAGCTTGTGTGATCGGGGGGTACTGCTGTGCGTCCCGTTCGTCTTCAGCATTTGCATGCTAGGTCTGTTTTCTCCGTTAAGTCTGAATGGTGTCAAGTTTTATGACCTCCTGGTAACATTTGACAAGTGAGCAGTACTACCTGTGGAGGACTAGAAGTTTGTGGTTTTGTGTGGTAATTCATTTTAATCACCAAACGATTTTAGATAATGCATGAGCAAAAAACAGTCAATTTTTTCTTCTCAGTGAAAGTATTAAAAAATGGAAATTATTTATCCAGTGCATGATTCTCTTAACTTGTATAAAAATAGAAAGTATATTTGTGTAGATTTGTAAATATTGATTAAATATTTGCTGATTTTTATGGAAGAGTCATTCTTGAAACTGTCATTTTGTATTTGTGTTTTGGATGAATGTCACATTTCTTCTGGCTGTGAAGGATTGTGGCTTTAATTTAATCAATCATAAACGTTTAATTCCTGGCATGTCACAGTCAGGATATGATAGAGGCATGAACAGATACCTAAGGCGAAGTCTTTCACTTCGACTAGTTAATTTTTGAAAGGCAGAAATCAAGAATCTGCTGTCTGCTGGTTCACTGTCCGAATGGCTGCAGTGGCCAGGTGAAAACGAGGTTGTTGCCGCATAGCGTGGGAGAGGTGTGTGCCATGAGGCCGGCTGGCTTGTGGGCAGTGGGCAGCGCTGAGCCAGAAGGGGTGCCAGGCTGCAAGAGGAGCTGGCCTCTGTGTCCTAGGGCTTACTCCACTGTGTAGCACCATGGCCATGAGATCCATCCACAGTGCCTGTACAACTGGTGGGTTTTCTTTCAGTGTGGGTAGAGGGCCATGTGCCCACCCTGTAGTGGCGGGCGTATAGCCAGTTCCGGTTTTGTCCTGTTAGGAATCAAGCTCCTGTGAGTATTCTTGCAGGTGTCTTTTGATGAACATACCACTTTTTTCCCTTGTGTATTGGCCTAGGAGCTACATTGTTCAATCATGGAGTAAATGTATGTTTTCTAAGTAGGGCCAGCTTGCCTTAGCGCTGCTGCATGAACATATATGTTCAGTGTCCCAGTGGCTCAGCACTTGGTATTGTTGAAACTTTAGTTTTAGACCTTTGCTATGTATGTAGCAATATTACATCGCAATTTTGATTTGCTATTTATTGATAACTAAATAATACAATAGATAAATAATCGACCAATGGAATAGCCTTGCTGTTGTTAAGTACGTATCTGGGTTTTGTCCGTTGCCTTTAAGAACTGGCGTCCTCAGGGCTGTTACAGAGCCCTCTGGTCTCGGGGTATGAGTCCTGTTGTCTGCGCTGTATGTGTGCCCTTAATCTGGGAGTAACTCCTCCATACCCAGAAAAACACAACTTGGGAAAGAATGTTATTTTGAAAAACGTTAAACTCTCAGGCGCTTTTGAACTCTCAAATTGCAGTTCAGGCAGCGAGTGATTGTAACACTTTTTTTTTCAAAAGAAATTTTGATGCTAGTGTTGACTTAGGAGTTCAGGGTGTTTTTCTCTGAAACACTAACGATTTCCACCCTTCTCAGGTGTTGGGCCTTAGTGGTAGTACTTCCTGATGCTAACCAGGTCTTCGTGTGGTCAGGAGCCTGTGGAGCTTGCGTCTCTGCTCAGAGTAGTCTGCCGCGCTGCTGCTGAGGGGCTGGGCCTGTGATGACTTTGTAACTAACCTCCTCCTCTTTGTATTTTGGTATGTACTCTGTTTATGGTGTTTGGTTGCTGTTGGAAATGGTGAACACTAGCAGTTTTTAACAACTTGTTAATTTTTATTTCAAAGGCAGATTTAGAGAGCGTGTGAGAGAGAGGTCTTGCATTTGCTGGTTCACTCCCCAAATGGTTGCATTGTGTAGAGCTGAGCTGATCTGAAGCCAGGGACCAGGAAACTCTTTGGGTCGGCCATGAGGATCCAGGGTCCCAAGGCTTCGGGCCATATTGCACTGCTCCCAGGCCACAAGCAGGGAGCTGGATGGGAAGTGGGGCAGCCAGGACATGAGCCAGTGCTGATGTGGGATGTTGGTACTTGTAGGTTGGAGATTAACCAGTTGAGCCATGTGCTGCCCCAGCAATTCTCCTAGTCCTTTTCTCTTTTTTTCCTTCCCTTGTTTTCTTTTTTTCTTTCAAAGGCAAGTTAGAGAAAGAGAGAGAGAGAAAACAGAGCACTTCTGTCCAATAGTTTCCTTCCCAAGTGGCTTACAGCAGCCGGGCTGGGCCCGATCGAAGCCAGGAGGCAGCTTCTTCTGGGAATCCCATGGGGGGTGCAGTGACTTACGGATCTGGGTAAGCTGCTTTCCCAGGCTCATATCCGAGAGCCGAATGGGATGTGGAGTGGCTAGGCTTGAACCGACACGCAAAAGACATGCTGGTGCACAGGTCATGGCTTAACTGGCTGTGCTACAGCGCCGGGCCCGAGTCCCTTTTGTGCGCGCGTAGTTCGTTAAGCTAATTTTGAATGGGGGAAAAAGTGGAAGCAGCAGGGCCAGTCAGAAGGTGAGCAGCACAAGCACACACCCACGTGTATTTCTGTGAGACTCAGGATTTTTTTTTAAAGATTTATTTTATTTTTATTGGAAAGGCAGATACACAGGAGAGACAGAGAGGAAGATCTTCTGTCCGATGATTCACTCCCCAAGTGAGCACAACGGCCGATGCTATGCTGATCCGAAGCCACGAGCCTCTTCCACATCTCCCACGTGGGTGCAGGGTTTTCCCGGGCCACAGGCAGGGAGCTGGATGGGAAGCGGGGCTGCTGGGATTAGAAGCAGCACCCATATGGGATCCCGGGCATGCAAGGCAAGGACCTTAACCACTGCGCTATCTCGCCAGGCCCGAGATTCAGGATTTTAACAAGAGACCCTGATGCCTTTTATGCCTTGGTTCTAAATATAGAGCAGACTTCTTGTGCTCAGAGAAAGAAAAACAAACAAAAAAAAAACAAAAAAAACTTCAAGACTTGGGACACCACCATCTTGTGTTGAAGTCCACGGGACTGAGTGGTCCTGCCTGTGATTCCGGTTGGTCTCCGTTGACTTCTCATCCTGGGCAGGTAGGGTGTTGGCCTGAGCACAGGGGTCCTTGCACCCTGGTGAGAGGCTGGAGTTCCTGACCTGCCCGAGCTGGCCCGCGCCCAGGAGCTGTGGGCAGTTAGCCGGCTACTTGAAGCTCACTCATGCTCTTTCTTGTTACTCTCTCCTTTTCAGATAACTACATAAACCTTAGATGTATTACAAACATAATAGTTGACAGTTTTTATGAATATTTTGTCAAGAGTATCAAATGATAATGTTAAATATGTAAGTTTCATGTTAGTAATGCCAGGCAGGTTGCTCCTGTTTTCAATGATGGTGAATCAAACGCGGGCCTAGCGGCTGGGGTTCTCACCTTGGACACGCCGGGATCCCATGTGGGCGCCGGTTCAGGTCCCGGCGGCTCCACTTCCCATCCAGCTCCCTGCTTGTGGCCTGGGAAAGCAGTCGAGGATGGCCCAAAAGCTTTGGGGCCCTGCACCTGTGTGGGAGACCTGGGAGAGGTTCCTGGATCCTGGCTTCGGATTGGCATAGCATCGGCCATTGCGCTAATTTGGGGGGTGGGTGTTCGGATGGAGGATCTTCATCTCTGTCTCTCCTTCTCTCTGTATATCTGATTTTCCAATAAATAAATAAGTCTAAAAAAAACAAACTTCCTAAAACTAATCTTATGCATGACTTTCTTGTCTGTTAAGTTGTAAAGTTTTTGGTGCAGTATTAGTCTGTTTTCTCAACAACATTTTATCTGGATATCTAGACTAGACTCTTAATCATTAACTGTGATAATTATTTCTTTGAATTCGTTTGAGAGACAAAGAGTGAGCCTCCATCAGCTCGATCACTCCCCAGATGCCCCTGTGACCCCTAGTAGAGGTCAGCTGTGAGGTCATGGTGAGGTCATGGTGAGGTCAGCAGTGACGCTGACAGTGAGATCACAGGTCAGTAGTGATGTCACAGTGAGGTCAGCAGAGGGGTAGCTGAGGTCACAGTGAGGCCATCCGGGGTCTTGCCCCACGCCTCCCCTGTGGTCGCTGAGTCATCACTCATGCTTGCTGCCATCTGCATTGACAGGGAAGTGCCTCCTGGACCCAGAGATGCACACTGACCCAGGCTCCCAGACAGGAGATGTGGCCTTTAAACCACCAGCACAAATGCCCCACACACGCATTTATTCTATAGTGTTGTTGGAAAAATGATATTAAGATATTAATAGTGGCTCTGGCTGTTGCTGTAGTGTTTCTTTTTATAAAAAAAATGACTTTATTTTAGTAGTAGTATACGTCACAACTAAACTGAACCATAAGTTTTCCTTACACTACTCAGATACCATGATGGTATTTGTTAATTTCATTAGGGAAGATTTATTAAGTGATTAGTGAATTGGAACATGAACAGTTTTGGTGGTGATAGCAATGTGATTGTGTCTTCTAACTTTATTATTTTATTGCTTTGGAAAACAAAAAAAGACCGTTTTCCCCTTTGGCAGTCAAAGGGAACGGCAGTGGTTTAGGTCTGTCTTGAAATGCTGTGACATGTTACATGTGCACACACCAGGGAGTGTGTGTGTTACACACCAACACACCAATGAGTGCACAGGCGTGTTACACGCCCACACACCAATGAGCGCACAGGCGTGTTACACGCCCACACACCAGGGAGCGCACAGGCGTGTTACACACCCACACACCAATGAGCGCACAGGCGTGTTACACGCCCACACACCAGGGAGCGCACAGGCGTGTTACACGCCCACACACCAGGGAGCGCACAGGCGTGTTACACGCCCACACACCAGGGAGCGCACAGGCGTGTTACACACCCACACACCAATGAGCGCACAGGCGTGTTACACGCCCACACACCAGGGAGCGCACAGGCGTGTTACACGCCCACACACCAGGGAGCGCACAGGCGTGTTACACGCCCACACACCAGGGAGCGCACAGGCGTGTTACACGCCCACACACCAGGGAGCGCACAGGCGTGTTACACACCCACACACCAATGAGCGCACAGGCGTGTTACACGCCCACACACCAGGGAGCGCACAGGCGTGTTACACGCCCACACACCAGGGAGCGCACAGGCGTGTTACACGCCCACACACCAAGGTGTGAAGCATGGCAGCTTCAGGACAAGGGTAGTCTTCTGACCAGTGAGTGATTTATCACATGGATTTCAAGATGTTTTTTTGTTCCAAAATAAGCTTTTCTTTTAATAGTTTTTTTTTTATGCGTTTTCCTGAAGTGCTGCCATTTTTTGTTTACTTATTTACAGTATCCTATATCCTAAGTAATGCATTTATTACTACAGATTCTGAGTCACTTACAGATTTGTGTAATAGTCGGCATGCACTTGCGGTGAAATTGCAGAAGCCTGCAGAAGGTCAGAATCTGACCTAGCGCCTGGTTTTCGTGCTCTGGACTCGGCCGGTCTGCCAGCGGCTGGTCCCGACTCCAGGGGATGCCACCGCATGCCAGGTCGGAGACCCGGGACGCGGATGGCGGTTTCAGTAAACTTGTTTGGTTCATGTCAACATCATAAAAATATTTTATCGTATCTTGCACTTTCAGAAAGTTCTGTTAACAATGAATATAATTAAATTTCATATTGATATTTGAATTTTAAAGTCTGTGTGGTCTGTAGTGTGTCCTGTGGTCTGGGCACAGCTGTTGCACGCGCTGATACGCATGGCTCACTCTGGTTCACTTCGTGTCTTTAACTTTTTTTTTTAGAAAACTTAGATTTCTCTCAAATTTGTGAATGTAAAGAGTTTTTAAAAACCCTTACAAAGCAGTCATGTGGTGAATTCTTGTGTTCTCATCAAATATCATGACTAAACTTTGTTTCTAGACGCTCCTCTCACAGTCCCCTCGCCCCGTCACTGTGTTAATCTGCAAGGAAATTTCAGATATCACAATTTCATTTGTGTAAGTGTATGCCTGAGAGAGACAATGTGTATGCCTGAGAGAGACAATGTGTATGTCTGAGAGAGACAATGTAGATTATTTGTGCCCTTCCGGCAAGCTTTGTAGAGAGGTTAGTGCTTGGAGATAGCGATGTTTGCATTTTATTGTAAATAGTTTGCATTAAGAAAGATCAGGAATTTATATTCTTGGATATTTAATTATTAGATTATTAGAAAGTTGCTCCTGTAAATGCCACGTGTGGAACCGTCTGGAGCTGCCATCTTGGTGTGTGAACGAAGTGTCTGCTTGCTCGTTGCAGAGCTCACCCACACCCTGAGTTGTCATTTACTTACACCCTCCTGGTGGCTTCGCTGGGTAGCTGCTGCGAGGCAGGCTTGGCACCGTTAACTTCAGGGTCATGCCAAACCTCCGTGTCAGACAGCCCAGGACAGTAAAGGAGAGGGAGGGGAGAGAGTGACGGCACCAGGCTGCCACTGCTGGCGGGGGCGGGCGTGGGGGCTGTTGCATCCCTTCTCGCTCTCCCCGCCCCCTCCCTTCCCCCTGTGACTGCTGGGGGGTTGGGGGCCGCACTGGGGGGCTGTTGCGTCCCTTCTCGCTCTCCCCGCCCCCTCCCTTCCCCCTGTGACTCTGTCCTTGGTTCTGCCCTGTTTTGTGCTGTTGTCTTTCAGTATTTGGTAAACTGTGTTCCTGGCGCATGGGGCCAAGAAGGCTGAGCATTCCTTCCTTAGATGGTATTTTTCTTATTTAGGAGTTATGAAATAATACTGAAATCTAGATGAGCTGTTTCTTTGTTTTTAGGAAAGAGTGTGAAAGAATGTTTATTTAAACAAATTGAAATACAGTATCTACTGTGGATTAACTTGAACCTTTCTGTAATCTGGATAAATTTTACAATATGTGAAATCCTTAACTTTGGATAGATCTTTGGATTTGTTTTCGATGTTCTTATTGGAAGATTATGTAATGATTATTCTTTTTCTGTGTGTTCTCTCTTGCTACCTGTTTGTCGGATGACTGACTTCCCATTTGACTCGCAGTTCACGAGGTTCCTTTGCAGTTCACCGTTGGAGGTAAGAGTTTGTTCATTGACCTTGACCCTGGGATTTTACTAACTGAACCTCACTGTTGGTGTCTTTCAGCATTTATTTGCTAACTTAGTGGTGGTCAGTTTGGCTTAACAATCTTCTTTAATAACTAATGGATGAATACATCTGGGGGGCACTTTCCTACAAGGTCAGGGTATAAACACACGTACCTGATGTTGTCCCCCCTTTTTCTCCACTAACTAGAATAAAATCAAACTTGTCACATCTCTGTTACTCCCTCAGGTATTCATTTGAGATCCCCTGATTTTCTGTCAATTGTCCAGAATTAAAGGGGAACTGAGAGATTATAGGCGAGGAAACTTGTGCTGGTTCCAGAGAGAGACTGTGGCCCACTCAGAGCAGAGCCGTGAGTGTGGCCTGGCTGAGCTTGTATTTTAGATGCTCTGTTTGCTGACTGGACAAGTTGAAATCTAGTAATAAAGTTGTGAGAAAAATAAGAACTTCAAGACATTGGAGAATCAGGTATCAGTGTAAGGTGTAACAGAAACTCCCAAGGTTACTTGGAGAGAAGGCGAGGTGGTGTGTGTGAAGGCAGAGGCTGCGTGAGTGTGAAGCTGGAGGCCACATGTGTGAAGGTGGTGTGTGTGAAGGCAGAGGTCATGTGTGTGAAGGTGGAGGTCACGTGTGTGAAGGCAGAGGCTGCGTGTGAAGGTGGTGTGTGTGAAGGTGGAGGCTGTGTGTGTGAAGGCAGAGGTCATATGTGTGAAGGCGGAGGCTGTGTGAAGGCGGAGGCTGCGTGTGTGAAGGCGGAGGCTGCGTGTGTGAAGGTGGAGGCTGCGTGTGTGAAGGTGGAGGCTGCGTGTGAAGGTGGCGTGTGTGAAGGTGGAGGTCACGTGTGTGCAGGCGGAGGCTGTGCTGGGAATGGGCGTGAATGCCGGCATCCATCTTCCCCGAGCCACCGCCCCCTCCCCAGGAAGCTGGGCAAGTCACTTTCCTTGTGCAGTAATACTTTTTACTTTACAGATGGGACAAGCGTGAATGGAAATAGTTAGAAGCTGTGATGTTTAATGCTGGTGGTCCTGGGTGTTCTCTTGGGTTGCACTTTGTTTTTTTGAAGATGTATTTTTATTGAAAAGGCAGATTTGTGGAGAGAAGGAGAGAGATCTTCCGTCCGCTGGTTTGGGCTGCACGTCTAGACTTGCTCCTCGCATCTTGCCTGTCTTTCCCTTTGTCCAGCTCTCCATGTCCGTGCTGGCCGTGTCCTGCTCCGGGCCAGCCTCGGTTGCAGCACCCTCTGTGAGATGGTCTTTGATCTCTCCAGAACGCTGCCAGTCCCTGTCCTGCATCTCCCACACCGCTTGTTCTGTGGCTTGGCCTGTCCTGGCACATTGCACGCTCGTAGGTGGAGCTGCCCAGAGCAGAGCGCCTGGTGCCGGCCTGATCCGGTCCGTCGTGGAGCCACTGCTGGAGACATGCTCGTCGTGCGCATGTCATGTCATCCTTCTGTGCTGCTGGTTTCTAATCTAAAAATGGAGATAATAATACCTAAAGACTTATTGAGGTGGAATGATTTGTGGCAGACATGAATCCCAATGCCTGACACATAGAATTTTGAATAAGAGTTAGATATAAGGGAAAAACTAAACTGTAAGAAACTTGCAGATGACATGAGTCTAAGAATCTTTTGCTTTCCCCCAAGATTTATTTATTTATTTATTTATTTATTTATTTATTTATTTGAAAGGCAGGTGGACATTCAGAAAGAGTGATTGATTGATTTCTGTCCTGCGGTCCGTTCCCCAGCGTCCGCGTTGGCTGGCTCGGGCTGGGTGCGGATCGGCCTGCAGGGAGAGGCTGCGGGGAGAGACTGAGGGTCTCCTCCAGGGCTTCCAGGGCTCAGGGGCCTGGGCTGAACTGTGCTAGTTTTCCAGACATATTAGCAAGAGGCTGGGTGAGAAGTGAAGCAGCTGGGGCTTGAACCAGTGCCTGCCTGGGATGCGGGCCTGCACAGCAGTTTAATCCACTGTGCCACAGTGCCAGTCCCTGTAACTTGCTCTTTAGTTAAGGAAGTGTGTTCTGTCCACAGCAGAACTGGGAAATATCACAGAGAGAGGGTGAGAATACTAAATTGGTAGGTAAAGTTCTGTGTGTGTAAGCACTCTTTGAACTGAAGTCGGCGTCCTTTTATCTTGTGACATAGCAGATACTCATGAGCTCCAAGTTCGTGACCGCAGGCCGGGCCTGCCAGGCTTGTCGTGATCGTCTGACCTTTTCTTGCTGCTGAGCAACAAAATATAGTTTGGGAAAATATATAGTTTGACAAAAAGATTATTATACTTAATAAAATGGTCTTTTATAATTAAAACATCCTGGTGCTGTTTGACTCCCGCGGGGAGCTGTGTCCTGATGCAGTCAGATTGAAATGCCGGAAATGAGGAGTGGGCTTAACTGCAGTCAGGCTCAGCAGCGGCGTAGCCTGCCGCACCTGCTGTCTCCTAGGGTGCTGGCGATTGGCACTCAGTGCCACCGAACCCTCGCTGTGGGGTTCTCGGCTCCTTGACTTGCTATTCTGGGTATATACTGGTCGCCTGTAGTGGATGCTGCGACATAGCAAAGACTTGTTTAATGAATGAATGAAGAAGTTAATGAGCAAGTTGGTGGGACCGAGGCTTGGGACCTGTCCCAGCTCCACCCACCTTGAACCAAATATATTGATTTTTAAATACCATTCTGGTCCATATATTATACAGTATGTAATGCAGTGTATTACACCGAGAATATGGTGTAAAAGCTTTGTCTTTGGTAAAAAGTTGAAGAGTAAGAGTGGTGATCAAAGTTAAGTGATAATTTCTGTTACTTTTTGTCTGACTTAATCTCATGTAATAATTTGGAGTGAAGTGGCCTCTGATGGCTACTTGGCTAAGTTGATGCTTTTTGTTCTCCTAATAGACACGGGGGAGGAAGATGACTGAAATCCAAGGTGAATATTGTCATTTTCCTTGATGCTTTTCGGTTGCTGTCGTTCTTGCTGGGAGTGTCTTGGGGCGCACTGCCCTGGCAGACCCCGTCTCCGGAGGCTCTGCGCCGCATCCCCGCCAGCCAGAGTGCAGAGCAGGCAGAGGGCCCCTGGCTCTGTGTTCCATTGCCACAGGAAGCTTATGGCTTGGTGGGCGAAGGAAAATTACAAATATGGTCAGCAGCCAACACCTTTTCTAATTTGAATAAAAGAAAAGTAATTCTGGCGGAGACAGTGAAATACACGAGACTCGCAGCTGAAATTAAGCTGCTATGAATGAATCACGTTCCTTTGTTCTAAGTCCTAAACAGTTAACTGCCACATGAATCTAATGAAATTGTCAGGTTATAGTAATTACATCAGTAATTTGATACGTTGTATTTGAATGGACCATGTGTGGGGAATCGTGGCTCCCCTCTGTGGGGCTGACCCTTTTACATTCCTGTAAGCTGAAGACTAATAGAGCTCATTAAGCTTTATGGGAAAAGAGCTTTTATCACCTCGTCAGGCTGGGCCACGCAGTTCCATTCTACTCCCGGCGTCCTGGGCTCTAGCTGCTGCCGTGCCCTCCCCTGCTAGGTTTACATCGGACCTCTGCCTTAAAGACGTTTTTATTGACATTTCCAAGTCTGAATTACATTCTGTGTGGCACCACTTACAGATGTCTTCAATTAAGTGGAGGTAAATAAAAGGGATTATATATCAGAGGCCACAGGATTCTTGAAATTCTCTGCCGAGTCCTGTTTTACCAACTAGTCCAGCAGGGGGCAGTCTCGCCCTCCCGCTTGGGGGAGGAGAGCTGGAGCAGAGTTGAACCAAGTGTGGGCACTGGTGTCCTCTTCAGGTCCGTCTTTCCGCTGCTTTTCCAGATGAGTTGAAATCTTTGGTGTTCGTGGTTAGGGTAGTGACCTGCTGAGAAGTTAGCGCCTGTAGTGTTCAGGTTCCGAGCTTGGCATCTGTTACATTAATCCTGACACTGTGTTGTCTTGGTTAGGTTGCTGCAGACTCAGCCTCGCAGCACTGAGGACGCTGGGAGGAGGGAAGGGAGCGCTACTACAATGCTTATCTTGTGTGATGTGATCCTGTTGGTGTTGGGGTAGGTCACAGACCCACGCGGTGAGCTCCAGAGCGGAGAGCCCAGCCTGGCTGTCGGGAGGAGGAGTCCTGGACGTTGTAGGCTGCTGGGCAGCATCTCTGGCCTCTGGCCTCACCCCCGTGCCCCACAGGTTGGCACAAAGTGTGCCCGATCTTTGCCAAGCATCTACAGTTGGCTAAATATCTCCCAGTAGAAAACCACAGGCTACCCTAGAGCAGCCTTTGTTGATCAAAATGACAGGTTAGAAGCCACTAGTGAAGATCAAATGTAAATGCATCAAAATGTTTTAAGTCTAATAAGAGGCATACCAAAAAAGGAAAAGTGGGTAAAATCCAGGTAGAATAAATATAAAACCATAGCAAGATGATCTACTTAAACCATTTAGATGTTTACGTTAATGGTAGACGGGCCCAGAGCTGTGTGCAGTAGGCTAAGCTTCCACCTGTGGTGCTGGCATACGGTGGGCACTGCTTCAAGTGCCAGTTGCTCCACTTCTGATCCATCTCCCTGCTTACTGCCTGGAAACACAGAGGAGGGTGGCTGCAGTTCTTGGGTCTCTGCACCCACGTGGGGTCCAAGGAGGCTTCAGGGTCGTGGTAGGAACGGAAGCTCTGCTGTGTGGAACCGTTCTGTGTTTTGCTATTCAAAACAATAGCCAGTGCTCATACTTGGCTATGGAGAGCTGTCTAGGCCCGAACTTAAAATTTCAAATTAAACTTTTGAAATCTTAGTTGAATTTTGATAGCCATGTGTAGGCAGTGACTGACTATACAGTCAGTTCAACAGAGTAGATCTGAATACTCAAAAATCAGAGGTGGTCAGGCCAAGAGAAGGTCCACCTTGCTGTTTCTAAGATCTGCCTGAAATATGAAGAAATGGATAGTTTAGAATAAGATATTGCCGTGTAAATACTAATCATAACAAAGTTTCTAATTTTCACACCAGGGCAGATGTCAGTACGGAGACTTACAGTCCTGTAAACAACACACCGTGTGAAATATGACCCCCGAGTAACAGGCCTTTAAACGCATGGGATAAGACTGATACAACTGAAGGCAGAATATTCAAAGTTACAGTTGAGGTTAAGCCTTTTAGATCACTTACTTAGTAACTTTTAGAACATCGAGACCAGTCCAAGTAATGTCATTAGAATATTTGACCACCAGCTGACGTCTGTGAAATGCTGGAACAGGATATTTTTTTTTTTTAAAGATTTATTTTTATTATTGTTTTATTGGAAAGGCGGATATACAGAGAGGAGAGACAGAGAGGAAGATCTTCCGTCCGATGATTCACTCCCCAAGTGAGCGCAACGGGTCGATACTATGCCGATCCGAAGCCAGGAGCCTCTTCTGGGTCTCCCACGCGGGTGCAGGTTCCCAAAGCTTTGGGCCGTCCTCTGCTGCTTTCCCGGGCCACAGGCAGGGAGCTGGAAGGGAAGCAGGGCTGCCGGGATTAGAACTGGCGCCCATATGGGATCCCGGGCGTGCAAGGCGAGGACCTTTAACCACTTGCGCCACCGCGCCGGGCCCTGGAACAGGATATTTACCAGGACAGATTATTCTGGACTGTCGGCAGATCTCAGCCCTTTGCAGAGGATGGAAGTCATCTCTTCAAAATGGAATTTAGCATCAGTAACAAACCAAGCTCTTCCAAAGGGGGTCTTGAAAAAAGCTCATGGAGTGCATGTTGGGAAGGAAAATGTGCGTGGACGTAAAAGGTTTTGCACCGCAGTTCTTTAAATCCCCCACGCAGTGTTTGAAGTAACTTTGAGACATAGTACTAACAGCAGCATCTCCCCGAGCGTGCTGGTCACAGAGGGGGCGGCACGTTTGCCGTGGGCCCGGTGCTGGGACGGGGAGTCTGCGGCCGGTCCTGCCTCTTCCAGCTTCCTCGGGGAGCCCCAGGAGGTGGCAGTGTGGCCCCTGCGCTGAGAGCTGGGACACGGGACGCCACCAAGCTTCTGGCTTTGGCCTGACCCGGATGTGGGAGTGAACCAATGGAAGAACTCTGGCTCTTGGCGAATCTAGTGAATAAAAATAAGTAGTCACAGGACTTATGCATTTATCCAAAGAGGACACACACGTGACAGATGAGCACATGAAAATGCTTGGCATTCGTCAGGACAGTACTAATGGGGTCCAACCGTAAGCCCCCTGAAGGGGCAGGATGGAGCCGTACACACGTGCTGGCAACACGGGGAGAGCGGGTGAGCCTCCTGCCTCGATGGTGGCAAAGCAGACAGCCGCAGCCTGACAGCTTCCCAAAAATATTAAATATAAACTTGCTATTTGATCCAGACATTTGTACTACTAGGAGTGTAGCACTACACCTGAAATGAACATTTACACTGATACACAGGTTTCTGTGTGAATGTCATAGCAGCATTAATTAAAATGGTCAAAAGCTGGTAAGAACTTATATTGCCCTCAGGTGGTAAATGGTTAAACAAAATGCATAGTCTGTCTCTACAATGGGATACTACGAAATAAAAAGGAATAAACTGCCAACACTTGTTGCAGACAAATGAAGCTTAGGCATTATACTGGTGAACAAAGCCAGATACAGGAGAGTTCTGTGCGAGACAATAGAGTAGCAGCTGCCTGGGCTCGGGGTCCCGCACACAGGCGGCCGGGGCTCGGGGTCCCGCACACAGGCTGCCGGGGCTCGGGGTCCCGCACACAGGCTGCCGGGGCTCGGGGTCCCGCACACAGGCTGCCTGGGCTCGGGGTCCCGCACACAGGTGGCCCGGGCTCGTGGTCCCGCACACAGGCGCCCCGGGCTCGGGGTCCCGCACACAGGCGGCCGGGGCTCGGAGTCCCGCACACAGGCGGCCCGGGCTCAGCAAGCATCCAGCGGCCTCAGGAACTAAGGCAGCACCAGGTGGTGCTATGACCAGATAGTGTCATAGTCCTGCCGAGTTTCTCGAGGTCCTAGAACCCTGTCTTTAAAATGAAGACATTTTTTGATACATAAAGTGTATCTCAAGCTACATGAAGAAGTATGTCATTGAAATTTTTTTTTCGTAATGTTGTAGTAAAGGTCTGACTCAGTGGATGTCCTGCCCGTATTCCATATCCTTGTTCCTAGTGTGAACGTTACACAGCCTTAGTGTTTAGCAAGATAGTTCTGTGTGTTGAGATATGACTAATCATGTTAGCTATTTGACACATACTCAGCATTAAATAGTGTCTGTGTTAATAATTTGATAGCTCATGAAGCTGTTTTCCCAAGCTTGTTCTTTTTTTTTTTTAAGATTTATTTATTTATTGGAAAGTCAGATATACAGAGAGAAGGAGAGACAGAGAGGAAGATCTTCCATCCGATGATTCACTCCCAAAGTGACCACAACAGCTGGAGCTGTGCTGATCTGAAGCCAGGAGCCAGGAACCTCTTCCAGGTCTCCCACGCAGGTGCAGGGTCCCAAAGCCTTGGGCCGTCCTTGACTGCTTTCCCAGGCCACAAGCAGGGAGCTGGATGGGAAGTGGAGCTGCCGGGACTAGAACCGGTACCCATATGGGATCCCGGCACGAGTAAGGCGAGGACTTTAGCTGCCAGGCCATGCCGCTGGGCCCCCAAGCTTGTTCTTGAGATGAGAAGTGCTCGTCTTCTGACCTGGAGCTCTCGATCTCCTGGGAGAGGGTGTGTGGAATTGGTTGTGTTCGCCTGAGCTGCAGGTGCCAGGGGTGGGCAGCTCGTCTTCGTAGCTGGATGGTATTTGTTATATCGTGAGGCTGAAGCTGAGTGACCCTGGCAGCCTAGCTCACAGCTGGAGTCTGCCAGAATGTGAAACACCGTTGCTTGCTGTGGTTGTGTGGTACAGGAGACTCCCTGCTGGCCGGAATTTGGAAGAAGGGTTGGCTCCTGCCACCCCCTGGGTCCTGCAGAGATGAGATGAGCTTACAGAGGCAGCCGTGGGAGAGGGGATGAGCTGGAAGTAGGGTTATCAGCTGGCTCAGGGAGTTCAGGCAGTTTCCATCGCAAGGCTGCTGAGCGTCAGGTGTGGTGAGACACGTGGAAATGAGCCTGGACAGAAGGTTGCCCTTTGAGTCAGCAGAGGCTTCTGTCTGCTTCCTGGCTTCAAACATAGGAGACCCAGCTTTGCTTAAAGAGGCAGGACCACTGAGAGCAAACTGAGGGAGGCTGCATAGCCTCAGGATGGCTGACAGTCTGTCACTGGCAGGAAGGTAAGAAATAGAAAACTAGGGGCCCAGTGCAGTAGCCTAGCAGCTAAAGTCCTCACATTGCACTCACTGGGATTCCATATAGGCACAGGTTCTAATCCCAGCAGCCCCACTTCCCATCCACCTCGCTGCTTGTGACCTGGGAAAGCAGTGGAGGACAGCCCAAAGCCTTGGGACCCTGCACCTGTGTGGGAGACCCGGAAGAGGCTCCAGGCTCCCAGCTTCAGATTGGCTCAGCTCTGGCCACTTGGGGAGTGAATCAGTGGATGGAAGATCTTCCTCTCCCTCTCCTTCTCTCTGTATATCTGTCCTTCCAATCAAAATAAATAAATCTTTAAAAAGAAAGAAAGAAAGAAATGGAAAGCTAGAATGTCCCTTGACACGTGGCTGTCAGGTTCAGACTGAGGCCGGTGCTCTGGGGTCGGAGCAGAGCTGTCACTTGGAGTTCTGGGGGAGAATCCCTTGGCATCGCCATGGCTGTGCGCCCTCGGCTCAGTCGGGGCTCCTGGGCGAGGCTGTGGGGAGCAGGGCTGCCAGCAAGGCCTGTGGCAGGTTCCTGGGCGTGCTCTGCCTGTTTCCTCCGGGATTGTAGGGACTCAGTGGGTGTTGGGTACGTGGAGGAGTCACTTCCAAGTCACTGGGGAGTTGAACCAACTGTAGCTTGAATCCCGAGACCAAGTGGAGACTGCCCTCAGTTGGTAACCGTGCCCAGGTACCTCTGCAGAGGGCAGGACAGCACACGTGCAATAGGAAACCAGACTGAAGAGGGTCCGTGAATTTCCTGTTGAAGCTTGTCTCGCAAGGAATGTGGCTTAGTTCGGCATCCTAAAAGCCAAGTCCTTTCTGGATGTCTGCTCTTCTTGTCTCCTTTTAGCGAGTGGAGATCCTCAGCACTGAGGGGCCTCTCGGCTGGGCTGGAAACGAAGGTCATCTGCCTAGACGGTTTCCATCGCCCCATTAGCTGTGCATGAACGGTTCAGAAAGAGTCCGAATAGTAAACCTTGGGTGGATTAGTTTCCATGGGGACGTGCTTGTTGGCTGGTGTCCGCGCTCACTGAGTTCTCAGCCTGTGTTTCTCCCACCAGAAGGCTGGAGGAGCGTGTGTCTGGAGTTGAAGTGACATTAAAGCAAGGCTCGCAGAGGGTAGGAAGTGGCTTCTGAGGTGTGTGTCACGGCGCTCAGTGAATGCTGACCGCTCTGTACAGTGGAGAAGTTAGGGATTCTGTTTTCTGTGTGAGTCAACTCTTGTTCCAGTCACATTCATTGAAAATATTTAGTGTTAATCTTGGATCCTTTGCTCCTTTGCAGTGCTTCCTGTTTACTGTGTTAGGATAAACCTTGCTTCCCTGGAAAGGTTTAAATTCCTGAGAGTTATGTCATTGATGTATAACATTTCTTTGTTTGTCCTCTGAGTTCAGTAGTTTGCTGAAATATCTTCATCCATTGTGGAGTAGCTAACACACCGTGATGGGGTGGCGGCCTGACATGTCCCATGAGAGACAAGCTTTACTCGGGGTTGGCAGTTGCATTCCCGTGCGTTGGCTTGGTGACCTAGGGCAAGCTCCTTTAATCACTCTGCCCCTTCCGTTTGCACATCTGGGCGAGCGTGCCCTGGAGGAAGAGCTCCCGCGGAAGGGAGTGAATTTAGCCAGGATGATGAACTCACTCTGTCATTCTCAAACGAGGGAAGTCACAGCCACTTTTCCCATTTGTAATTTACTGTCTTCCCTCAAGTTTTACCTTTGATAATGAATGTTCTTTCATATTGTGAACAAGCTGCCGTTTCAGAATAGTCACATATTTTCCTTAAGAGTAAATCTTTTTTTAAGAAAACATATATTTTTACTATTTGAGAAGCAGGACTGCAGCTAGAGATGGGGCGAGGTCTTGTGTCCGCTGGGCAGGCCTGAAGCCAGGCGCCCCCTCAGGGTCTCCCCCACGCGGGAGCAGAGACCAGGACTGGCTCCCTCTCCACCAGCAGGGGCCGGGCCAGAGGGCAGCAGCCAGGACTCGGCCGGCCGCTGTTGGTTTCTTCCTTAAGCCGTTATGATTTATCCAAAGTTCCACCTTGGTTCAGTGGATTTGGATTCTTAGAAATGATTTTGAATTTACAGTTTCTGAATTTGGAGAATCTTAAAATTTATTGCTACTTATTCATAAGTTGGTTTTGCAGAGCCTTATGTACGAATGATGCTGGTGTAATTTATTAATATCCTCCCGAAGTAGAAACATGTTCTGCCCAAACGCAGAGAGAACTCTTCAGTTCCACAACTTCAGCCAGGGGTCAGAAGAAAACAGCAGGTGCCGTCCGCATCTGCAGGTGTCACCTGGCAGAGGGCTCCCTCGTGTCCAGCGCAGTGGGCATGGTGCACTGGTCAGGAGCTAAGCAGAGGCCGCCACGCCTAGAGAAAGGGAGAAAGGGCGGAGTGGCCGGAGGAGCCCTGCTGCTGCGTGGGAAGCTCTTTGAGAACAAGGACTTGACAAGCCACGGAAGGCAGGCCGAGTGAAGTGTTCCCTTGTTTTTTTCCACTAAGCGAGTCCGCTTTAGCTCCCCTGGAGATGCTGCCAGAATTTTTAAATGTAGTTTTCCAAAGGATAAAATCATGACTTCATGCAAATAGAGTATGGACACATGCCAAGTTTTCTTTGACTCATTACTTAATGCCAAAACCTTCCACACATTGACAGGCACAAAAACCATTTGAGAATATAGAGACATTGACACAGCTAAACAGTTCTATAAAATGAGATACACGAGGGCCAAACACAGTAGCGTAGTGGCTAAAGTCTTCACCTTCCATGTGTTGGGATCGCATATGGGCATTGTTTTGTGTCCCAGCTGCTCCACTTCCCATCCAGCTCCCTGCTTGTGGCCTGGGAAAGCAGTCCAGGATGGCCGAAGCCTTGGGACCCTGCACCTGCATGGGAGACCCAGAAGAGGCTCCTGGCTTTGGGTTGGCTTAGCTCCAGCTGTTGCTGCCACTTGGAGAGTGAATCAACGGATGGAAGATTTTTGTTTCTCTTTGTAAATCTGATTTGCTAATAAAAACAAATCTAAAACAGAGAGATGAGATTGCTAGGTAGATAAAACAACAGATTATGTTAGAGTGGTGTAAATGGTAACCTTTGGGTTGGTTCTTCCCCCTGGGTACAAGTCTTCAGGCTGGCCTCTGCCCCTGCAGAGCTGCAAAGTCACGCAGTCAGTAGAATAGCAAGCCGAGGACTGCGCTGAGCAAGCACCCGGTGCCAGAGGCCGAGGCTTGGCAGCTTCCAGGCTTTGTTTGTTGGAGCCTAATACCCACTTTTAAAGATGGGACCTTTAGGGAACTGATGGGGTCCTGAGGGCCTGCCCTTCTGAATGGGGTTTGTGCCCCTAGAGGAGGATTTGAAGGGAACCTTCAGCCTCCCCTGCCTGCCCCTGATCTGTGAGCAGGAGAGAGCACGGTCCATGAGGCCCTGGCTGACCACACCTGCTGTGCCTTGCTCTGGGACCTCCCAGGCTGCCGCCTGGGGGCCTTGCCTAGCCACTGCATGCGCAGATGCCGACACTAGTAATTGCTTTCAGTAATCACTAGTAATTATTCAACCAAAAGATTTGTTTATTTTTATTCAAAGAAAGATTCTATGGGGAGAGAAGGAGAGACAGAGAGAGCGGTCTTCCAACTGCTGGTTTATTCCCCAAGTGGTCACAACTGCCAGAAATGAGCTGATCCAAGCGAGAGCCAGGAGCTTCCTCCCAGTCTCCCACGTGGTTACCGGTTACCGGGGCCAAAGGCCTTGGGCCGTCCTCTGCTGCTGCCCCAGGCTACTAGCAGAGAGCTGGATCGGAGGGTGAACAGCTGGGCGTGAAGGACGCCCACATGGGATGCTAGCTCGAACAGGCAGAGGGTTAGGTGCCACTGTGCTAGCCCCTCAGCCTTGCTTATTAAAACTGATCATAACATTAACACATGTTGATTTAAAAATTGATTGGAGAAAGGATTAAGAATCTCTTGTGATAATATTGGGTGTGTTTCCTCATCTTTAATATATTATCTGGATTTTTGGAATCAGCTGCATTTATATTTTTATTTTTTAAATTGAATATATTTTATTTTATTATTTTATGGTACAATTTCATAGACTCTGGAATTTCACTTCCCCCCTCCCCAAACCCCTCCCTCTCTGACATCCCCTGTATCATTACAGTACTATAGTCCTTCATAAGCAATCATTAGTCCATCATTCTGCTACTTAAGTGTATCCTGACATTGTAGGTATGGACAGTGGCAGAGAGACCAGTATTCTAGTTTCAAGATACATTTTACAGTTTTATTGGGAGTCCATCTTCGATTGAGAAGTAGAGATGCATGCTGCACTGTATCTTCACATCTGGAAATGGTAGTCTCTATTACACGGTTGCTATACATCCCCTTAAATGAAAAACCATTAAACAAATTAACAGCTGGAGGAAAAGAAAGGAAAGTTTGTGGGACTCAGGGGCAAAGAGGTCACTAAGTCAATAAGATAGCAACTAACTGTCAGGGTCTCTGGGTTACATGTCCTGAGCAAGATGGCCGCCAAGGACAGAGCGCTGGGTGGGAACCAGGGCAGGGGTCAAGTCGTTTCAAAGAAAGGCTGATTGGCCAGGGCCGTTCGCTCACCTGCCCCTGGCCTATGGGAGCTGGCCTCCACAGTGGCGCTCCTAGTGATTGGCTCCTAGTTTCTCCTCTCCAGGAATTCTGGGATTCCTGGCCTGAGGCTATTCGCTACCCTGTATAAGAAACTGAATTTCCCAAATAAACCAAAACTGCATAGACAGAACCCCTGTTCCTCTGTTTGTTTCTCGCGCACCGGGAGGCTGGCTGGCGGGCAGCAGGCTCACCCCATCCGACAACGGGGTACTGGAGGAATCTTTCGGGGAGACTCCGCAGAAATTAACAACAACATGCTGCTGAATGACCAATGTGTTGCTGAAGAAATGAAAAAGAAAATCGAAAACTTTCCTGAAGTGAACAGTGCTACTGTGTGACCCATGAGTCAGGGAAGAAATTAAGAAAAAAAAATTCTTTTGAATGAATAAAACCAAATTATCAACCCCCTGAGATATAGCACAAACAGTATTGAAAGGGCTGCTAGATGTTATATTTTACATGAAGATTGCCTTATATCAGCATTTTTTTTTTTAAAGATTTATTTTTACTGGATATAGTCAGATTTATAGAGACAAAGAGAGAGGAAGATCTTCCATCCACTGGTTCACTCCCCAAGTGGCCACAGCAGCTGGAGCTGAGCCTGATCTGAATCCAGGAGCCAGGAGCTGCTTCTGGGTCTCCCACATGAGTGCAGGGTCCCAAGGCTTTAGGCCATCCTGGACTGCTTTCCCAGGCCACAGGCAGGGAGCTGGATGGGAAGTGGAACCGCTGGGACACAAACCAGCTCCCATATGGGATCCCAGTGCTTGCAAGGCGAGTACTTAGCCACTGAGCCATGGCTCCAGAGCCTGCATTTAGTTTATAAATCACCAGTTACAAAATGGTGTGATACACTAACCATGAATATTACCATTTACAACTTCTAAATTAAATCTATTTTTTTATTTTTTGTAGACTTATTTGGGGTTTTCAGGTTTGGGTTTTCAGGTTTTTGAGAAATCCTGTAGATTTTGGCACTACAAAAACTCGACACTCCTTTGTTTGTGAAATGCATCCATGCCTTGGTGCAGTTGCATAAAACTTAATCAAATGAAAAACGGTTTTTAAAACAATGCAGACTTTTTGTCAAGTGTTGGAATAATTGCATTTGAGAGTCTGTATTAATTGTTTCCCAAAAATGTAGGATCTTGTGTGAAGACAGATTTTAGCATACGATTTGGGAGAAGAGTTTGAGCTGCCTGAGGAGGAGGACTGGGGCTCTGCTGCTCTGAAGCCTCACAGACTCGCTCTTCTCTCTCTGAATCCCCTGTGCGATCGCCCCGGACACTGGCCCTGACACCTGGGAGGGGATTCCACCTCCTTGGTGTTCTCTTGAGCCTCTAAGATGTCCGTTACGGGTGTAACAGGTACGCGGAGGCAGGAGGTGAGACGACAGGTAGAGGCGCCTTGGCAGGGTGGGTTGTGCCCCCCCTTGGCAGCAGTGTGGTGGGAGGGGAGGATGCTCGCGCGCAGAGGCAGCCCGTGGCGCAGTGCCTCTGCTGCCGCTGCGCGGGCCTTGTTAGTCACAGGGCAGGCCGTCCTTCCCACCGTCCTCAGCAGCTTAGACGTGAACTTACTTGTGTTCTTTTTATCCTGCTATCCACTGAATCCCTGAAATTGCAGAACTTCTGAAAAATAACTTGGCTAATTAGCTCTGACATTTCTAAAACTTTGCAAACTTTCAGACGCTGGAGATAAGCTGTCAAACTTTACTAATCGTGACACTGCTTGCTTATATGGAAATTAACGATAGTTTAAATGACTGCTGTTAAAAGACCCACAAGTGTAATTTTCAGACCGAGTCTTTTAGGCTGTGCTTGTGCAATCCCTTAAAATGAAAAGTGGAAACTTCGCTGCACAATGTGAACAGCTAGTCTCAGAGGGTGAGCAGCCTGTGAACAGCACAGAGCGTGGAACTTCTGCAAGTGTAGTCATTGTGTTGCTCAATCAACACGCACTGGAGGTGGGGCTCAAATTCACATTTTTCAGTTATCCATCTCAAATCCAGTCCAAAGCCAGGAGCCTCCTCTGGGTTTCCTACTTGGGTGCTGCAGGGTCCCAAGGACTTGGGGCATCCTCCATTGCCTTCCTGGGCTGGAACAGGAAGCTGGATGGGAAGTGATGCATCCAGCATATGAACCGGTGCCCACATTGGATGTCAGCACTCGAAGGTGAGGAATTACCTGAGCCACTGTGCTGGCCCCACAAGCAACATCATAAATGCCTGTGCCAAGGGCCTGTCCCCATGGGATGTCCTAAGAAGTTCTTACATCAGTGCTGGAGGGTGAATCAACAGGTGGAAGATCTGTCTCTCCCTCTTTGTAACTCTTTCCAAATAAATCAGTCCTCAAATAAGTTGAGAAGGTCTTAAGTTGATTTCTCTGTTTCTTTTGTGTGGTTATGAGTAAAGTGTTTTACATAGGAAAAGCTTAGCATATGAAGACAATAGCAGTGAAGACAATGGTTCAGGACTTGCAGCCTGAGCAGAATGAGAGCACAGTAGATTAATCCATATGAGCTTCATAAAGAAGTGTTCAGTCTGGTCATGTTTGTGTGTCTCCTCCTTCCTAGGCAGAGACCGCCCCGGGTGGACCTGAGTGCGGGTATGGCTCCTTCCACCAGCAGTACTGGCTGGATGGCAAGATCATTGCCGTGGGCGTGATCGACATCCTCCCCTCCTGCGTCTCGTCCGTGTATTTGTACTACGACCCCGAGTACTCCTTCCTGTCCCTGGGTGTCTACTCGGCACTGCGGTAAGATGGCTGCTTGTGGTCCTGGGGCTTGGCTGCATTTCAGCGGGTGACATGCTCATCTGATCTGGTAGTATGATGCAGTGATTTGTTGCTCTCAGTCTCTTAGTTACATACTGTCCTGTAGAAGTACAAGTGCACGATGGTAAATCTCCAGCTTTTAAGATTTCTAAGTACCCTGGGATGTAGCAAATAATTATATTCGTAAAATGCTTTTGTTGTTTAGCTTGTACATTTATTTAAGCTCCCATTAGAACTGTTTATGTTCCTAAGTGTTGTATTATTTATATTCTTGTCATTTCTTTCATACATATTTTTCACTGTTGATTAAGTTAATGTGGTAGGAATGAATGGAAGTATGTGTCTGCTAGAAGAAATACAACAAATCATACATCACTTAGTGATGGGGTATGTTCTGAGGACTGTTAGGTGATTTCACAGTGTGATCGTCAGAAAGTATACTTGGGCGTGATTTGATTAACGTGAAGGATGGCTCAGCTCGCAGGGGCTAAGTGGCTAAGCTACTGGTAGGGACACCCACATCCCGTAAGAGGTGTCTGGGTTCGAATCCTGACTCTACCCCAGTCTCAGCTTCTGTCTGACACATACTCTGGGGGGAGGACCTCTGCTGACGGCCCCGGCAGAGTTTTGAGTTCTGTCAGACCCTAGTTCTGGCCAGCCCCTAGTTGTTGAAAACATTTGGTAAGGGCGCCAGCAGATGGAAGATCTCTCTCTGCTTTTCAAACAAAATTAATTTAGAAGTTTAGAAATATTGCTTTTAACAGTCTGTGGGGACTGTGGAGAAGCAAAGATAGAAAAATCAGTTGGGAGGCTATTCTGTGTCTAGGGAACCGTACTGTGTTCTGAACCGGACTGTCTGGCAAGGGCTTTGGACCTGAAGGACTTGCTGGGGGATTGGGCGTGAGAGTTGAGAAGAAAGGAAGCAAGGCTGACTCGCAGGTTTGGGCCTGGGCAGACCAGGTGAGAGTCCGCTGTGGCTGGGGGACCACGTTGGAATGGGATGGTCTCAGGGTTGACTTACTCTGCCTGAATTTAAATATATGTGAAGTGTAAAGAATAATTTTTAGGGTAACAAACTTTAAGAAGTTTAAATCTGAGTGGAAAAAAATGCATGGATTAATCAGTTTTGGAATAAATTTTTTTTTTCTGCATTTCAAACATTCATTGCTAATGCAAGGGGCAAAAGGGGAAAGCCAGCCTTCAGGAAGCAACCAGAATGCAGGACAGCCTCTTCCTGCTCTCAGACCGAGGTCAAGGTTGGCCTCAGTGTCCAGTGCTCCCGTTCAGCTGGGCAAGTAGGATGAAGTGTGCCAGGATTTACCCACGGACAAGTTAAAACCACTTTGCACATAGATGTGGGCCGTCAGTATGCTGGCAGAGAAGTGGTAGCAGATGGCGGGGTTGCCCTCCAGCTGTTAGGACAATGCGTGTTGGGGGCACATCTAGGGACGCAAAGGAGCTGCAGGTCAGGGATCACAGCAGCATCTTTGTTCCTTGGCTTGCTTGACTTGAGTTTGTGAGATCTGTTGTAAAACGCAGACACTCTGAGAACTCATGGGCCTAGTGAGTAGTAAGAAGGCCCTTTTGGATCTGGTTAACTCTAAGCGCTTTGAATTTCAGAGCAGTTACTTTGCCCAGTAAAGTGTGAAACCTGGAGTCAGGTGCATTTTCTCACCTAACTGGGTTTTCTTTTATTGGTGTTTGGGTGGTTTGATATGGGACTGTATAAACATTTGCCGTCCCGTGGCCTGTGTGGCCGTCGGGGCCGGCCTCAGCTGTGCCTCCGTGTGCTCTTTCGGCAGAGAGGTGGCTCTCACCAGGAAACTGCATGAGAAGACAGCCCAGCTCAGCTATTACTACATGGGCTTCTACATCCATTCCTGTCCCAAGATGAAGTACAAGGTAACATTGGTTTCCACAGTGTCTGTTTCACTATATGAAAATATTTGCAGCTGTTTTTACTGTGTGGCAGTTTGGAAGGAAGGTTGCGTGGGCTAACGGGGAAGTCCCTGCCGCCTGCAGCCTCTCCTTGGCAGTCTGTTGTATTGTGAGTCTTAAGCAGATTTCAGAATTTCCCTTTTCAAGAAAGGTTGTGTGACTCTCCAGAATGAACGTCTCTGTTGTCAAAGCATTGGCTGTACAAAGGGCAGGCAGTGTTCCCGTGCCCAGTCCCTCCGCAGGTACGTTGAGTTGCTTACTGCGTGTGCTGTATTCAGCTATTGTTGCACCCGATGCCACCTCCACCCCTTTGAGTAGTTTGGGACAAATTGAGGATATAATTTTATGTAAAGATGAGGACACTTGCAAAACAACTGTAGTTTCGCCTCCATACCTAAAAAGTACTAAAATCCCAATATCCTAGAGCTAGTTTATGCTTATATTTCTCTAATTATTTTGTGTTTTTTACAGTTACTTTGTTTAATTTAAGACCTAAACTAGGTTGATACGTTATTTTGAGTTGACATGTCTCAGAAATCTTGAGTTCGCAAATCTCCCCTCCTCACCCCCTTGTTTGCAGAGGAATAACACAGAGAACTTGGCTATTGGACTGACTGTGAAACTCATCATGGTTGCAGATTCTCAAGGTTCAGGCTGCGTGGCTGGGGAGGTGATGGCTCCGTGGTCAGAGATGAGGCTTCTGAAGGCAGGGTTGGTTCTGCAGGAGGGTGAGAATACAGGCCCTTGGTGCTTTTGTGTTGATAGTTCGGAAAGTGTGATGTCCTGCTGACATTAAAGAGGGCTTTTTAGTTTTTTTTTTTTTTTTTAATTACCATCACCAAGTAGCTTCATGAGAGTTGGTAAATCTTAGTAAAAATCTAGAAGTCATTACAGATCATTGAAACTTCAGTAGTGTATCATCCCTAACATTGGTGAAAGTTGTTTTTATCTTATATTTAAATCTTTTTACACAGATAACTACTAAACTTAGTTGTCTTCAGAAATTTCCTTTATGCCATTGTTATTAATTGACTTGATAGACATGCATTCTATGCACAAGTAAGGGCATGCTCAAATTTCATTTTGCCCTAAAATACGTACTTGGTACTATTGACTAACATTTTCTTTTCCTAGCTCATTTTTTGTAATTTAGTACAAATGTAAATTGAATTCTAAACTTCAAGATACAAAGCTCAGATATGCAGGCGTTTTAGTGTTCGATGCTCAGGGAGCACTCTGGGACAGTCGTACAGCCCAGCTGGCAGGCGCTGCCTGGCACTGTAGCTGGCTTAAGTCCTGTTTCTGCACACTGGGGTGCGGCTAGTGGGGGCTCAAGTGTCGGGGTTCCTGCCACCCATGTGGGAAGCGAGGTTGAGCTCCTGGCTCCTGGGTTATGCTGACCAGGACCTTCTGTTGTGTGCGCATTTAGGAAATGAACCATCAGATGGGAGAGCTGTCTCAACCTCTGGCTCCCTTTAACGAACCTGAAAAGCAAAGGAAGCTGCCTACCCTACCTGCTAATCCTTGTGGATGTGGTACCTGGACTGCTGTAACCAGTTGCCTCACTTGGCGAGTCCACTGTCACGGCATTGTTCCCGGCTGTTTTTTGCCTAAGCTAAGCTCTGAATTGCTCTCTGGATTGGCCGTTTCATGTTTGTTTGCTTTTCCTTAGTGGCAGTGTTGACTGTAGTTTCATCGTCACTTCAGCCGCACGGAGACTGTTACGTCACACCTTTGCTAACTCTGGTCCAGGCGAAGTGTTTTATATAGTGACTTCCTTGATAGAGTTCTGCTTGGAAATTGTCATCAGCCCATGTGTAGTTGAGGGCTTTACAAAGGCTCCCTGTGCCTTATAGCCTGGCTTAGTCATACCCAACCTAAATGCAGCTGAACTGTGGCTCCTGGGGGTTGTTCTGTTAATTCTGTCTGCATGAGAAGTAGCCCCATTCTCGCTTGGCACTCCTTCATCCATAAGATAACAGCTGCATTGCTATTGGAGATAACATTAGTAAACGTCCTGGAATTGCCTTTCTAGTGGAGAACCTAACGAGAAAGAAAGGAGACCGGTGATGCAGGGGTAAGGCTCCGTGACGTGGACTCTCAGGATGAATGTGTAGGTGAAGGTTGGAGCAACAAATCCACTAGTGGCAGGTTTTAGAATGAGACATAGGAAAACAGAATGCTTTCCTTTTTTTTTTTTCCCAGGATTTATTTGCTTTATTTCAATGAGTTAACAGAGAATCTCTCTCTCTCTCTCTGACACACACACACACACACACACACACACACAAAATATCTCCATCTTCTGGTTCGCTCCGCAGAGAGCTGCAGCAGCAAGGGCTGAACCAGGCCAAAGCCAGGCACTTCTTCCACATCTCCCATGTAGGTGGCACATGGATGTGCCAGAATATGATGTAAATGCCGTGATTCTGTGATGGGTATTCCATGGTATTTACACATGCTCCAGTAGAAGGGACGTGGTAACCTAGGTGTGTGTAACAAGTTGAGCCTGGCACCATGGCTCAGTGGCCAAAATCCTCACCTCCCACGCACTGGGATCCCATATTGGTGCTAGTTAGTGTCCCAGTTGCTCCACTTCCTGTCCAGCTTCCTGCTTGTAGCCAGGGAAAGCAGTGGAGGATGGCCCAAAGCCTTGGGACCCTGAACCCCTGTGGGAGAAGTACAGCTAGTATTTTTTTTTAAGATTTGTTTATTTTTATTGGAAAGTCAAATCCACAGAGAAGTGGAGAGAGATCCTCTGTCCCCTGGTTCACTCCCCTACCTCAATGGCCAAAGCTGAGTCAATCTGAATCAGGAGCAAGGAGCTTCTTCTGAGTCTCCCATGTGGGTGCAGGGTCCCAAGGCTTTGGGCCATCCTCGACTGCTTTCCCAGGCCACAAGCTGGATGGGAAGTGGAGCAGCTGGGGCACAAACCTGTGCCCATGTGGAATCCCAGTGCATGTGAGGTGAGGGTTTTAGGTTGGGGACCGCGCCCAACAGCCAATATTAAACTGGGAGATTGATTTTTCTAATATGTATAACATGCATATAATTATGTGTTTTTTATTTTTAAAACTAGATGTTGGTTTACATATATTTGACTTTATATATTTTGTTTATAATCTGCATCACAGTTTTTTTAGGAAATATTTTTTCAGCTTTAATCAAGGTTTAGTTCCGTGCATAGTGATATTCATGCTATCTATATCATTTTAATTTATTTTCTGTTCTATTGTTGGTATGCTTTTCCTTCTAAAATCATTCCTGTATTTAGTTAATTTTGTATCTCAGAATTTTATTTACAAATTGTGTATTCTATATCTGAAATGTTTGTACTCGCGTGGGATACCTCAGCTCCAGCCTGGAGCAGTGGACAGAGATCTTTCTCTGGCCCTCTGTAGATGTGTTCTGCTTTTCCAACAACAAAAAAATAAGTCTTGTTGGAAAGTTCACATTTGAAGCATTTATTATTTTAGTTTTTTTGAATTAGTGGCACCTAAGTTGTGTAAGCTTTTTAGAAAATTTAATTTGATCTTTTTAAAAACCTTCAAACTTTTAATTTAGTAGATTTTTTTTGGAAAATGTGTTTTCCTGTGCTGAGTTTATTATTTGCATTTTAGACCCCTTCCCATATATTCTAAGACTGATTACATGTGGAAATGAAATATGCACACATGGCATTTAGATGTAGTGTTAAAATTCTCCCCACTGGCTTGTCTCTCCCATTATCGCTGTAAGGCTATTTTGTGATCTGAACGAGGCACTTTGACTCAGTTCCGCCTCCAGACTTGCATTCAGGCCAAAGCAAACAGCAATTTCAGGCTGTCTGCCTGATGGCGTGGCACGGCCAGACATCAGATAGTTTCTGAGATGTCAGGAAAGTAACAAAGGGCTGATTCATCTTGATGAGTCGAAACTCCTCTGTGTGATTATGCTCAGGGCACCCTGGGAATTCTGCAGGCATTCGCCATGGGAAGGTACTTGGCATCACTGTTAGAGAAGCACCCACAGGAAAAAATTAAAAACAGAACCGGGCCCGGCACGGTGGCGCAGTGGTTAAGGTCCTCGCCTTGCACGCGCCGAGACCCCATATGGGCACCGGTTCTAATCCCAGCAGTCCCGCTTCCCATCCAGCTCCCTGCTTGTGGCCCGGGAAAGCAGTTGAGGACGGCCCAAAGCTTTGGGACCCTGCATCCGTGTGGGAGACCCGGAAGAGGCTCCTGGCTTCGGATCGGCATAGCATCGGCCGTTGCACTCACTTGGGGAGTGACTCATCGGACGGAAGATCTTCCTCTCTGTCTCTCCTCTCTGTCTATCCATCTTTCCAATAAAAAATAATAAAAAATAAATCTTAAAAAAAAAAAAAAAACAGAACCAAAACCTGTAGTTGACGGAGCTGCTTCTGCGAAGCTGGGTGCTGCTGGAAGCTCCCAGCATCCAAGCTTTCAGTTCCTGGCCAAACTAAATTAGCCAGTGTGATTTTACTACCTTCTCCAAGCCCAGGGTAGTGCTGTGGGTGCCTGCGGTGGGGGCTTTGCTACTGCCGGACCAGAGGGGATACAGATGGTCTCATGAGCTCCCCACAGCACGGAACAGAGCGCTGGGTGTTTTGATTCAGCATCTGTTTTCTTGATGTCAGAGTTCCAGTTACCACAGAGTAATTTTAATGAGAGGTAAGGGTTTTGTTCATGGGTGATTCTTAGTGCCTCCTGGGAAGTAAAAGGATTCTCATGCTCAACAGTTGTGTCTAGAGTAATCACATGTTATTCCACATACGTTGGAGTCCAGTCCAGGTCCGTGAGAGCCGTCTCTTGCAGCTCCTCAGCCCAAAGGACCAGTTTGAGCTGCTTCACCTGCCTAGACTGTGTGTTAACTCCCACTTTAACTTCAACAACACTGAAGGCATTTAAGAGCCGACATCCCCGCTAATGGCATTGTTTATCCACTCTCTGATAATGTTAGACTGTCCTGAAAGGCTTGGCACATGAATTAATGGTAAATGTTAACCAGAGACTAAAGGTACACTTCTCAAATATATGCCACGTTTTCCCCATTCGTTTTCCTCATGTGTCTCTCCAGTTGAAATAGAAAGCCTGGTAATGGAGCATGATTCCTAACCTTTGGAAAATACTAATGTCTGAGCTCTCTGCAGACCCACTGAGAGAAAGGAAGCTTGCTTCATTGTTATGTAAGCCCACGCTGTGGCATCCAGGCACTGGATGTGTGTGAACAAGTTGGGGTTTCTTTTCCAGACCAAGCTTATGCACCAGTCCCCTGTGGAGTCCTGCGTCGTATCTGTCCTTTATAGCTGGTTCCTGTCCACCATCTCTGACCTCCCACCCGAGCCTGGAGTTAGTTTTACTGTGTTTGGGAGCTCCTCACTGTTAGGCCGTGCCTTTGCAGCCCTGCGTGGTCCACTGGATGTAGCTGTGTGTTGTTAGTGTTTGTGGCGGGCCTACTATGTATATTGTGCTGGACCCGAAACACAAGAGTGATGAGACTGGTTCCTGCCTGTCTCCCTGAGCCAACCGTGCATGATCTGTCGCTGCCCTTGGTGCCCAGCAGGCTAAGGGACAGAGGGCAGCTGCTCCGTGACTTCATGGACGTGCACTGCCCGTGGAGGCAGAGTGGTGAGTGCACAGAGCTGACAGCACTGTTTGAAAGTGTGCTTGGAAAACCTTTGAAGTTCCGTCATGGCAGAATAGCTTGTAGTCCCCATGAATTCGCTGTGCCATATATCTGCATTTTTTAAAAATTAAACCTACTAAATCAATTTATAAGAACAAGATAGTATACTCAATTTTATATAACTTAATATATCAAAAGTAATGTGGCAAAGTGCCCCACAAGATCCTCCCACCTCCTTTGATTCCTAGCAGATTCCAAATTGTGACTTGTAACACTTGTAGCTTGCCTGCTGCTTGTATTTCACTTAGCACTGCACTTCTGTATTGTGGCACTTACCCTGTGGTACGTGTAGCAGTGGTTGTGTTTCATTCTCACTGCCCAGTGTGATACCGTATATAATGAATATGCCACATTTCACGTGGCCATTCTACCACAGATGGTGTTCCAGGATTTTGCTGATGTAAGTAAGTATTTTCTGTCTTTGATGAGCAGACCAACATCCATCTCTTCAATGAGTATAAGCTTTGGTGTGCACTGCCAGTTCATAGGAAACAAGCAGGTTTAATTCCCATATATTTTTTTTAAAGATTGAGGGGCAAGTGTTTGACTCAGTGCTGAGGGTGCCGCAGAGAGTGCCCACATGGCTGCTTGGAAATTCCAGAATATGCAGTTTGAGACGCTGTTTCACTTGCAGTGTGTCTTCCTGCTAACGTATGTTCTGGGAAGGGGTGGATAGCTGCAGCACTTGGCATCCTGCCACACATCTGGGAGACGGGGATGGCGCTGCTGCCTCCGAAGGCCGGCCTTGCCAACCCCCTGCTATTTGGGGCATTTGTAGAATGACCAGAGGATGTAAAATTTCTATCTCTGCCTTTCAAGTAAAGTGAAAATAGATAAAGCAATAAAAATTTCAAAGTGGTTGAACGGATTTACACTTTTAATTCTCTTAAGGGTGTCTTTTGATGAACAAATTCCAAATTTTAGTGTAGTCTCATTTAGTGGTATTTTATGAGACCTTTTGTTTCTTTGCCAAGAAATTTTTGCCTGCCCTACAGCCATGGAAATTTCCTCTTCTATTTTCTTTTAGGCATTTTATGGTTTTACCCTTTACCATTCAATAGTCCATCTGAAATTGAGTTTTGTGGTGTGAACTTAGAGCTGTCGGGATTAGAACTGGCACCTATATGGGATCCTGGTGCGTGCAAGGCAAGGACTTTAGCTGCTAGGTCACCGTGCCAGGCCCGGTTCTCTTTCTTTTCCACCACTTCTTTTCAGTTTGCAAGACTGATCTTACTTTGTTTTCCCTTAAATCTTGCCTGACTCTCCTTGACAGATTGTCTCCATTGCAACTTATGTGCGGACATCAGCGTTTATCTGTCTTATTAGACTGTTTTTTGTTTTGTTTTGTTTTGTTTTGTTTTTTAAAAAATTGTTTGAAAGGCATAGTGAAGAGAAAGAGACTCGCTCTCGCATTGGCTTCCCTTTCCAAATGGCTGCAGCAGCCAGGTCTGGGCCAGGTCAACGCCGGGGCCATGGGACTTCATCCACTTCTACATGCGGGTCAGGGGCCCAGATGCTTGGACCATCCTCTGCTGCCTTCTCTGGCACATCAGCAGGAAACTGGGTTGGAAGTGGAGTAGCCTGGACTTGTCCTGGACCTCTAATATGGGATGCTGCAGTGTAGTTTCCACAGGGCTGCCACCTGTTTTGTTAGATTCTAAAACAATAGAATTTGAGCTCACAGCAGCAATCCTTGGCTTTATAGTGAATGTTCAATATCTCTCGGGATGGGCAGATATGAGTAGCAGGGTTATGAATCATTTGGCCACCAATTAGGGGGAAGTGTGTATCTTTGTCAAATAAAGTGACATTATTTGGCATTTCTACAGAATAAATCTTTCATAGTTTTGGCAGTAATGGTAAAATACAGGATTATTAAAGGACTGTTTCTTTTTAAAGTAATGAGAAAGCCATAGTATTTGAATTGTCAGAAAGATGAACAGTGGAAATACTCTTGCTGTTGCATTTTTCTTCAGTTCCTTTTTAAGCATTGTGAATAGTTGACGTAGAACATTTGTCATTCAGAAGTAACACTCTATAACATATCTGTGACTTGCATCTAAATTAAAAGTTTACATGTAAGTAGGTAAATTTTGAATTATTCCTGTCAGTGCATTTTGTGCTCCTATGACAAAATATGACTGAGTAATTTATAAACGAGAGACACTACCTGGTCCCAGTCCTGGAGACTGACAGGTCCAAGTTCCCCGTACCTGCAGATTTGGCTTTCTGCTTCCGAGATGGTGCCTTGTACACTGTGTCCTCATAGAGTGTAAGGGCCGCGGGAACAAGTGTCTCATGTGCTGCAAGAGTCCTTGGAGGGCCCTGATAGGCTCCTGGGAGGGTACCACAGTGAGGGGTAGCTTTGAGGCTGTCCTGGGGCTCAGAGCATCAAATTAAGTAAGGGCCATTTTATGTCAGACCTTTTCTACGGAGTCGTGATAAAACTTGAATAACCAGCTAATGTCAACTTGCATACCTAATCGCCATGCTAACAAAATGCCAATGATTTGTTTTCTGAGCCAACAGGTTAGCCTGCTGGATGGCAGGGAGATGAGAGAGCAGGCCACTCCTCCTTGGTTCTCAGTTGGGCACAGTGCTGCTCTCCTCCCCCTGGATCCAGAGGTAGTTTGATTTGCTGTGACTGGGGCACTGGCCCTGGAGTGTGTGTGTTACTGGCGTCTTGGACAGAGGGCAGGGATTCTGCCCAGCAGCTTGCAGTGCCCAGGATGTGTCTGGCTCAAATGGCAGCTGGGTTGATGTTTGGAGATGCTGCTTCAGGACTTCCAGACCTGCTGTGGGCATCTGTGGGGCTTTCCTGTCACAGAGCTGCTCTGGTTAATTTGAGTCTTCCTGTCAAAAAGGAATTCACAGGAAGATGAATTTTGAGCTCACAGTAACAACCTTTAAATAAATTGTCCTGTACGGCCCACTAGAGACCAGTTTCTTGTCAGTAACGCATGACCCCAGGCAGCCATCAACTCATTGATGCCTGTAAGGCTGCCTTAGATTTTCTTTGGTGTGAAATCCCAGCTTGTTAGCTTAAAGGCACTTCATGTTTCGGTAGAGTGAGATATATCCACACTTCTGGATGTTTTTCCAAAGCAGCAGCCGTAACAGCAAAGGTTAGAATTCCCAAGATATGTTCTAAATCATAATTTTCCGTGTGATATTAAAAAAAAAAAATTTGGCAGCATCTCAGTATCTAAATGCTTTGGACTAATTTCACTCGCACCCAGATTCAGTCCATTGTTTCCAGCACAGAGCTCCGTGCTGGCACATGCGTTTTAGGACGGGAAGCTGTGTCACTCGAGCTTCACCCACATGCTCTCATGTCCCTGCCAAGTGTGGGGAGGTCTGAGTTGTGCTAGAGAAGTGCAGTGTTCCACTTCCGTTTGCTCTCACTCAGTATTGGCTGTGATGTTGTCTGTAGTTCTCCCTGGCCCCCGGCTCAGGACACACCACCACAGCTGAGTTCTTTTCTCCATCTTGCATCTACATTTCTCTGTTATAACATCTTCATCCTTTTCTGTGAAAAGTAAACAGCTGTGTGATCATTGCAAGCTGACTGCTTTGAAGCACCTGTCTAAATTTGTAGCGTTAGGGAGCCTCGTGGGCCTGGCCAACGGAGCTGAGAGGTGGGCGGGCAGCCCAGCCTCCGCTGCCAGGTGACCTGCAGCCCCCAGCGCTGCTCTCATCCTGCAGCAGCATCCGGGGCCGTTTCCGCAGTGAGGGTTGTCCTGGTGCCTTCGCTGCCCTTCGATGCTCCTCTTTCCTGGTGGGCACCTCCTGCCATCTGTGCCTCTGTTCCTCACCGCTGGACCGCACTGTTCCATCTGACTCACTTTTGTCAGTGTTTTCGACATCCTTTCAGCCAGTGTGTGTGTTTGAGTGTGTGCCTAGTGGGTTTGTAACTTGAAATTAATCTGCAGCCTACAGCGTGGTTTACAGCAGTCCTTCCATTTCTTTGTGTCATGTTTGCCCTCTATGGGCAGTCCCTGTCTGCCATGCCCACATCCCTGTTTGAGGGAAATCACTGTTCCCCTGGTGAAGAAAATGAGTTTAGGTCGGCATGCTTGTACTTCTCCAGGGACCTGTGTCTGACCCAGAGACCAGTGAGTCTGGGATAGATCAACAGCCTTCCATGCTCCTAATTGAAGCTTTGCCCAGTGAAAAAGGGTGACCAAACCAACTGGACTGCCTCTCTTAAGGGAGTTTGGGTATCGTTTTAAGGGGATTGAGTATGTGGGGAGGCGCAGTGGTCTATGTGTTCATTCAGAGAGCTGCCCACAGGAGCAGTAAGAAGGGGCCTGGGCAGGCCTGGCCTGGTGGTGTAGTGGTTACAGTCCTCACCTTGCATGCGCCAAGACCCCATATGGGCGCCGGTTCATAGCCCAGCTATGCCACCTCCCATCCAGCTCCCTGCTTGTGGCCTGGGAAAGCAGTTGAAGATGGCCCAAAGCATTGGGACCCTGCATCTGTGTGGGAGACCCAGAAGATGATCCAGGCTCCCAGCTTCAGATTGGCACAGCACTGGCCATTGTGGCCACTTGGGAAGTGAATGGTCAGATGGAAGATCTTCCTCTCTGTCTTTCTTCCTCTCTGTATATGTGACTTTCCAATAAAAAATGAAAATAAATCTTGAAATAAATAAAGAAAGGGCCTGGGCTTCATAAACATGGATGCATCAAGTTTGCAGTTGCTCACACACTTTTGAGTATAAGCAGGTTTATCTTGGGGACAGAATCCACAAGCTTCTTTCATCTGATTTCAGAGGTTCTGTGAATCAAAAGGTAATAGGATGAGAGAGCAGTAAGCTGGTAGCAGGAGCGGAAGCAGAGTGAGGAGCAGATGAAACAGACTGGCTTCCTGCTGGAGTGCACACACAGTCTCCATCACACCTGCTGGCTGGGTCTTCATGCTGGTGGCTTATCCACAAGGCTCTGTCTGGGCCGGTTGCCCCTCGTTTCCTTACGACCCCTACCATGTCCTGTTCACCTCTGCTGTTAGCATGAGGGATCGCCTATGTACACTTCTGTGTCTCAGAGAATCACTCTAATAACATGGCCTAGCAGTATCCTTGTCTGTTAAGGAGAGGAACAGTTGTGCTCGGGATTCTGTGGCAACATGCTGGTGAATGAGATAAAGACTGGTAAAATAGTCCGGAGCGAAAGGAACTGCTACTTGTTCATTTTTCCCAAACACTAAAACATTTTATCTTCTGTTTTTATAGAGATGTTGTGTGGTAATGTAGGATTGCAGAGAGAGGTTGGTGGGCCAGTTTGTGTCCAGGCTTGATTACATATTGAGGGAGGTAAATGCTACATTAATACAACAAAGTGAAACTGATGTGAACAGATGTTAGAGAATATTGTTTGAAATTTTGAAACAGATGATTCAAGTTGAAGATTATGTTCTCCCAAGGATTTTGAAAAGCAAAATCAGTGACAGGCAGGATGTTGCTTGTCGAGAACGAGGCTGGCCGTCCGAGCCTCAGAGCCTCAGTCTGGGAGGACTGAGGCCAGTGTGGTTGGAGCTGTTAGGTTTGTTGCTTCCCCTTGTTGATTAGCCTTTGCTTTGCTCCTGCCCTTCCCTTGTGTTTTGGGTAAACTGAGGAGAAATTGCAGAGCCGTTTCTCTGGCGCCTGTCGCCTCTGCTGTCGGCCTGGAGCCCCGTCCCCTGTGGTCCCACGGTGGGCTCGGAGCGAGGGCTGTGGAGAGGAGCTCTCTGCTCTCCCTGTGCCCTGCTCGCCCAGTCCCCTGCAGCACTGCAGGACTGAGCTGCTCTGGTTTCACAAGGAAAACAGGGCAATGGACCTAAAACCTCGGAAGAGTCTACGTGATATTTTTATTGCCTTAATTCAGATTAACTGTAATAGATTATGAGCAGGGGCTTGGTTGAACTCTTTTTGGGGGTCAGCTTAGATCGCTGGGTCTTGCACAGGAGTCTGATAAGCAGTTACGGCTGTTTGTTGAGTGTGGGATTAATTCATGCTGTATTAACCTAGCTCCTCGTGGGAAAGCTGGCTCGTTCCACACACCGCCCAAAGCCTTCAACTAGGGCTCCATTGCAAATACTCATGTGGTAGCCCTTCTTTTATTTACTTGGAAATACTTTCAAGCTTTTGGAAGAGTTGCAAGAATAAAAATGGTACCAAAAAATGCCTGAATACCCTTTTCTCAGAGCCACCTTTTGGTGACATTTTACCGCATTTGCTGTGTTTCTTGTTGATTCTCCCTCCACCTTGGCTGTTTATATAAATAGGTATGCATATGTTTATACATATTACATGGATGTGTACGTGTAAATGCACAGTAGTTTTTGAATCATTTGGAAGTGAGCTGAGTGTACAGCGGTCTTTATTCCAGAACACTTTGTACTTGTCACACATGCAGGTATTCTATTAGGAAGCGCGTTGCAGTTACCGTTCCTGTAGATTTAGTTTCGGTGCTTTCATCTCCTGGCTGTGCTCTAGTTTTCTCATTTGAACCACAGTGTCTGTAACAGCTAGTGGTGGGTTTTCTTTTTTTTTTTTTTTTTTTAAAGATTTATTTTTATTATTTTTTCATTGGAAAGGCGGATATACAGAGAGGAGAGACAGAGAGGAAGATCTTCCGTCCGATGATTCACTCCCCAAGTGAGCGCAACGGGCCGATACTATGCCGATCCAAAGCCAGGAGCCTCTTCCGGGTCTCCCACGCGGGTGCAGGTTCCCAAAGCCTTAGGCCGTCCTCGACTGCTTTCCCGGACCACAGGCAGGGAGCTGGAAGGGAAGCGGGGCTGCCGGGATAGAACTGGCGCCCATATGGGATCCCGGGCGTGCTAGGCGAGGACCTTTAACCACTTGCGCCACCGCGCCGGGCCCAGGTGGGTTTTCTTTTAAAATACATTTCAAAACTTGGAGTTAACCACCGAATGTGAAGAGATTTTGATTCAGGGAGGAAGATGATATTGGTGCTTCAGTTCTCCTCATCTTCTTTAATATTCCAGAAGAGCTTGCTCTTGGGGGATCATGTAAGTTACCCCCAACAGTTGAGAACTTGGATTTCAACTTCACGATTGCTTGTCAAGGAAAGAGAAAGGAGCTTCAGAGTAACTCGGACTCCTCTGTAGGTGAGTGTTCTGCCCGAGCACACACCTGGGACAGAGCTGTCCTGTCGGGAATGTGCAGAGCTCGTTCTGTGGGCTTTGCTGCTTCCCTGGGCTTGGACTGTCCTCCCAGTGCGTGCAGGGGAGACTGGCCAGTGTGGAGCTTTGCTGGCCTCCCAGCTGGTCACTGGCCTGTGGTGCGTTCTCTCCCTGCAGCCACCCTCTCTCATCTCCACAGCCCTCTGCTGGCTGTGGACGGCCTGTCCTAGACCCTTTCCGCCTCTTTCAGTCTCCCTTTCTCAGTAAAAACCCTGGAGGTCAAAATTATCTTCCTGACAATAATGCTAAGATGTTATTTGCTCTTTTCACAACTGCTGTTTGTGAATGATTATATGAAAGGATTAGGGTGGAAAACTGCTGACACAATGGCTGCAGGTACTACGAGGGATAAAAGACCACTTTTACTTCAGAATGTCCTTGATGAAGCAGCAAAATCGTTTTATTTAAAGCATGTGTGGATTTTATCCATTTTCTATGATGAATTTCATAGTTTGAATGGAGTGCTTCTTCTGTGGACTGACCTGGAGAAGCATGTGTGCGGGCGGGGCTGTGCCAGCCGCTCTTCCTGCTGCACGTGTGTGCGGGCGGGGCTGCTGGCCACTCTGCCCATTGCACGTGTGTGCAGGCGGGGCTGCTGGCCACTCTGCCCATTGCACGTGTGTGCAGGCGGGGCTGTGCCAGCCGCTCTTCCTGCTGCACGTGTGTGCGGGCGGGGCTGTGCCAGCAGCTCTGCCCATTGCACGTGTGTGTGTGCGGGCGGGGCTGCTGGCCACTCTGCCCATTGCATGTGTGTGCAGGCGGGGCTGCGCCAGCCGCTCTTCCTGCTGCATGTGTGTGCGGGCAGGGCTGCTGGCCACTCTGCCCATTGCACGCGTGTGCGGGTGGGGCTGCGCCAGCTGCCCTTTGCATTTGATGCTTTTTTTTTTTACTTGGAAAAACTGACATACGTGATGATAATAATATCTTTTTATAATACGGTTCTCTGAGATTTTTTTACCCCTCTCCGATCCCCTCCCTGTCACTGATTCCCCTATATTATTACTATAGTTTAGTTCTTCGTTGAACATTTGTGTGTCCATCATTGTGGTCATGGACAATGGCGGAGTCCAGCATCCTATTTGCAAGATACAGTAAACAGCTTCATTGAGAATCCATCTTTGATGTGGAAGTAGAGATGCATACCGTATTGTATCCTCACATCTCGATATGATAGTCTCCATTACACAGTTACTATACATCCCCTTAAAAGCCACAACACAAAATCAGCAACAGGAAGAAAAGTAGAAATGTACAATGGCATGAAGTTAACATACAATGCTACAGCTCATAAGGGATTGACAAATTAACTCAAAATGCAAGATATAGCAAAATATTTTGCTGAATGTACTATATAGTAGAAAATCATATAACTTCAAATTCCACGTTGTGAACAATCTTTAAGAAACTACTTGTGGGAATTCAGATTTGTATAGAAGTAGAATCTTTGAAGTTATATGAAAGGCTATTAAAGTCCTCCGTTTTCTAACCATCTGTATGAAACCTAATTTTCTTCCTACGGTCAGCTGAAACCTTGCGTGGTAACAGATTACACACAAAAGCAAATGAAAGAGCCCCCCATCCTCTACTGGGCCAGACAGTAAAAGAGAAAGTTTCTTAATTCCTTGACTCAGAAGTTTTTAGTTTGGTACCAAGGTTGAGTTTATTAAAACAAACTTTTGTTTGTTATAATTTTGGATCTCCAGGAAAGTTAGAGAGACAGTGCGGATGCTTCTTAGTGACGCCCCTCAGCCCAGCTGTGGATGCCCCGAGGGTTGGCATGTTGTCCTTCACTGGCACATTGGTGTGTGACTGCTTGCTCAGCGCCAGACTGCTCGGGTTTCACAGACTTTTCCATTCATGTCCTGTGTGTTTCTTGGCCCTATCCAGGACCCTTCGTTGTGTGTAGTTGTCCTGTCTCCCTCATCTCTGGCATTTTCTCAGGCTTTCTTTGTTCTGTTGTTTTACATGACAGACTGTAGCCCTTTCTGGGGTCTTCAGATTTTTTTTTTTCTCATGGCTAGACTATTGTATGGGTTTTTTTTTTAATAATACAGTCGTGGTGTGACATGCCCCCCTTCCAGCATCCTTTCAAAACCCACACGGGTGCCACATGATGTCACGACCAGTGGTAAGCATGCGTGGGTTAAGTTTTGCTTACCAGTTTCTCCACTACAAAGTTACTGGTAGCTTCTTTGCATGCTCTGCTCTTTGAGTGCATGTCACTTGGCTCAGTCCATCCTCCATCCAGTGGTGGGATGTGCAGCTCTGCCTCTTAGGAAGTGAGTATCCACCTTTAAATGGACAATACGCCTCTCATCTCCCTTATTCGTTCGTATCATGCCTATGGGTTTGTAGATTCTTCTCTTACACTCCGTGTGGCATTCCAGTGGTGTGTGACATATTTTGTTTCCCCATTGCATCCCTGTATGCAGACGTTGTTTCTAGGGGTGTTCTTGGATGACCAAAACAACCTGATCCCTCGGTGGCGACCCCGGAGTCTGTGTGAGCATCTGTGTTTTCCGTTTTCCGCCAGGAGTGGCTGCTGTCCTGGGCTCGCTGCTCCGAGGCCCCCGTGGAGCGGCTGTGGAGTGTGTTACTTGCTCGAAGACCAGACAGTGCTGTTTTCCCAAGTAGAATATGTCAGTGAAACTTCTTCTAAAATTCCTTCTACTAGTAGAAATTGTGCTGTTTCTGAGGATTATTGAAGTTCATGAGAGGAGTAACTTGTACAAATAGAGAATTACCTTCTTTGAAACAATTATTTCTTTTGTTTGCCTTTTTTTTTTTTTTTTAAGCTTGAAAGTCAGATTTACAGAGAGGAAGAGTCAAAGAGAAAGATCTTCTGTCCACTGGTTACTCCTCCAGTGGCCGCAATGGCTGGAGCTGAGCCAATTGGAAGCCAAGGAGCCAGGAGCTTCCTCCAGGTCTCCCATGCAGGTTCAGGGTCCCAAGGCTTTGGGCTCTCCTCCACTACTTTCCCAGGTCACATGCAGGGAGCTGGATGGGAAGTGGGGCCGCCAGGACTCGAAACAGCGCTTACATGGGATCCTGACATGTGCACCGCAAGGATCTCAGCTACTACTGCTGCACTGGGCCCTCTATTTGCCATTTTAAAAAGATTCAAGTGTAATTTCTTTTCTAGAATTAGGTGGTAAATTAAATGATATTAGGAATTAAAACTGCCTGTGGTGCTCCCACCCAAGGCTCATCCTGTTGATTTTCGTTGTAACTCCACAGGTTTTGTCAATGTGGTGACCATCGTGTCATGTTCACTATAGTCATAAGATTCTTTCCTACCTCTGCCGTGTGTTTTCTGAAATCTGTTGTATACATGTGATTTCAAAAGATTGTAAATGTTCTAACCTAAGGAAGTATCACAATTAAGGGCATTGTACTATTTTATTTCAATAATGTGACAAGAATCTTTTTGTATTTATTTCTGAGACATTACGTAAAATTGGTTCTTTTGTAATTTATACATTCACATGAAATGTAAAGAATGTTCTTTTTTACGTGGGAAATTTTCTTCCCAGGAGATTGGAGAGAAATCCCAAACTAAAGCAACATAAAATTAAACTGGCAAAATACAAACTGGCAAATACACCAGCACAAAACAAGAGTACTTCCCGTTTGGAAAAGATAAGCAGTTGATTTCCAGTTTTCATTTTAATGTTTCTCTTAAATGTTTTTATATTGAAAAATCTCTTACCTTAACTGCCTTCTGTCCTTTTTGTATACTGATAGAAGTGTATTTTTTGTGTCCTAACTAAGGTTCTGGGAGGCTCAGCACCAGCACTGCCCGTGGCTGGTGGCCACTTTAATTTCGGTTGAGAGCTAAAAGGTCACTTTTGTTCTCTCAGTATTTCCCAAGCTCAGTTGGCATGTTCTCAGGAGGATTGTAAGGGAAGTTGCAAACCTCAGCCCCTTTGTAACAAGGGCAAGGGAGGGGAGTGAAAAGGGCTAGTCTTCTTAAGACAGCTTGGCAAGAAGGAGGAGAAATACCCACAATCGTATCAAAATGAATGTTTTTGCTTGCCTCAGCTTTATTTTCTCTCAGACGTCTACACTAAAGCTCATGGCTCTGACCTGACTTTATCCCGTGTGTGCCTCGTGGGGTCACCTAATGCTTCTACAGCGTGCCCTTGCTGCTCTGGCTCTCTGCCTGAGACGTGAGGCCTTGAGCACCGTGTGGTGGTTGTGCCTCTGGTCCTGGTGCCTGGAGCCTCCAGGTTCACCTCTGGAGTCTTCCGGTCCATAAACCGCACCCTGGGTCAGGCATGGCAGTCTGAATACTGAGCCTTGTGGCTGGTCGCCTGCCTTTTAGTGCATCTGTATACCTGTTTTCATCTGTGTGTGTGTGTGTTTTTAAGAGTTACTTGTTTTTATTGGAAAGATTTAGAAAGAGAAGGAGATATGGAGAAAGATTTTCCATCCACTGGTTCACTCCCCAAGTGGCTTCAATGGCTGGAGCTGAGCTGATGCAAAGCCAGGAGCTTCTTCAGGTCTCCCATACAGGTGTGCAGGGTTCCAAGGTGCCAGTGCAGCCTCCGCTGCTTCCTCAGCCTTAACCAGGGAGCTGGATGAGTTATAAAGTAATTATTACTGAATTAGTTGTAGACAAGATAGCTAAAAGAGTTTTGGGTTTAAAAATCAGTAAAAATGTCCAGTGCTTATGAATATTCCCAAGTGTCCAAGGTCTCAGTGCACTAAAAGTCCCAGTGATGTGAGCCTCCAGAGCAAGCCTGGTCCTCAAGCCGAGCCCAGACAGTTCAGGTGTGGCTCTGTTGTGACTGGACGCATGTAGGATGTGTGTCTTCCCACACATTGTGTTAACGCAGCACCTCTGGTACTGTTTGCAGAGAAGCACAGGCTAGCTGTGATGAAAGAGGTTAGATGACTGGAAGGCTTCCGTGTCTGCATGCCAGTGGGATCTAAGAGTTTCCTGGGGAAAGCCGCGTGCGGTGACACCTGCGCAGTCGCCCCTTCAGTGCCAGCCAGCAAGCCTGGGTAATGTCCTCTCTCCAGCACTGCTGGATCTGGCAGTGTGGCCGTTGCCCAGTCCCACGCCGTGTCCGATGGGCTGAGTTCTGACCTTGCCTGGACCGCATGCATGTGTTTTCCACAAGTTCCTCTAAATGACTTGCCCTGATTGATAGATGAAGTTGCCATTTCTGGCAGCAGCTGTAAAAAAATGATCATTTTACACATTTAGTTTGGTAAACATGATAAATATTGTAATATCCTTAAATTAGGAATGGTAAGAATTTTTGTGTGATTTTATTATTTTTTTTAATTTTCCTTTTTCTTTTTCTTTTTTTTTTTTTTGAAAGATTTATTTATTCTTATTACAAAGTCAGATATCCAGAGAGGAGGAGATAGAAAGATCTTCCGTCCGATGGTTCACTCCCCAAGTGACCGCAACGGCCGGCACTGTGCCGATCTGAAGCCTGGAGCCAGGAACGTCCTCCAGGTCTCCCACACGGTGCAGGGTCCCAAGGCTTTGTGCCGTCCTCGGCTGCTTTCCCAGGCCACAAGCAGGGAGCTGGAAGGGAAGTGGAGCTGCTGGGATTAGAACCGGCGCCCATATGGGATCCTGGCGCATTCAAGGCAAGGACTCTAGCTGCTAGGCCACACTGCCGGACCCTAATTTTTATTTTTCAAAATAACAGTTCTATAGGCACAGAGATTTCCCTTTCCGCCCTCCCCACTGCCCCTTCCCGATAGTTAGAGTCCCCCGGCCCCAGGTTGGTTTGCTTGTTTGAAAGTCAACGTTAGAGGGAAAGACCAATCTTCATCCATGATTGATTCCCAAAGTAACTGCAACAGTCAAGGCTGGGCCAAGCAGGAGCCCAGAGCTTCATCCAGCTGTTCTACCTGAGTGACAGGTGTGCGAACGTTTGGGCCATCTGCTGCTTTTCCAAGGTCGCTAACAAAGATGCAGACCAGAAGTGGAACAGCTGGGAGGTGAATCCGCGCGCGCCCGTGGTGTCATCCCCAGAGGCCCTTTGAGGTGTGCTGTGGGCGTGTGCATGGTCCTTAATGTCACTAGGTAAATGCACTGCAGCTCCGTTGTCTTTGAACGTGGCAGTTTCTATCCTGGCAGTCTGAACAGGATCAGGCATGGCACACTTCAGACCCCGCATGCCATGTGGTTGCCAGTGTAGCAGAGCTGCCAGTGTCCCCAGGGGGCATGGCTAGATTCCAGCGGGATTGCATTGACTAGGAGTTTGCACGGTTTATAATCTGTCATAAAATATTTTCTTTTCCACCATTGTTGGTTTTAGACCTTCTGTAGATGATGATATTGGACCCAAAGGCCATTACTATCGTGCCGTGATTGCAGGTCTCCTAGTGCCGTTTTGTTGCAGTATTGGAGCGGTATTCAACTTGCTCATTTGGTAAAGTGGCCTCTACCAGATTCTCCCTTATAAAACTGCTTTGTTTTCCTTTGCAAAGGCAAGTTGTCCGTGAATGGATTTTTTTAAAGCTGTAGTTATTTTGATTTGAAAGGCAGATTTACAGAGAGATGGTGTGAGAGCAATCGATCTTCAGTTTGTTAGTTCGCTCCTCAGTTGGGTGCAGTCTCCAGAGCTGAGCTGGTCCGAAGCCAGAAGCTTCTTCCTGCCAACCCAAGCTGGACTCCCCTCCCATGAGGGTGCAGGGACCCCAGAACTTGAGCCACCTTCCATTGCTTTCCCACGCAACAAGCGGGGTACATTGGAAGTGAGCAGTACAAACACAAACCAGTGTCCAAGTGGGACCCTGCAGGCTGAGGATGAGCTTGCTGTGCTACTGTGCCTCATGAGTGGATATTTAAGTCAGTGATGGACAAATCTCCCATGTACTGGTTCACTCTCTGAATTCCTGTCACAGCCTGGGCTGGACCAGAATAAAACCAGGAACCACAGACTCAGTCCTGGCCTCTTGAGTGCCAAGGATATACCCCCATCACCCAACAGCTGCTTAGGAGGACATTGTAACCCTACAAGGTCAGGGAGCACAGGATTACAGTTGATTGGACAATATTTGTAGGATAAACAACTGAATGGGTGCCTTTTGTGTGACTGATTGGATATCCTTTGCATGAGAACAACCGAATGGCTACCTTTTGTATACGTGATGGGATATCATTTGTATGAGAACAGTTGAGTGGAAAGTATTTGTATGAGAACACTTGGTGGAATATACAAGACAAAAGGACTTCCAAACAAAAGCATAGAAACAGTTGATGGGTTTGTTGATGAGCTAAATACCTCCACCCTTATCCCATAAAACCCTCAGTGTATTAAGTCTGTTGCCACTAATAAACTTGGGCTATTGATCATCAGTGTAGTCCTTGTGCGTTATTATCCTCCGTGCACCAAGTCCATCGCTGCAGGACAGTGACACTGCTGCCTCGAAGAGTGTGCACTGGCAGTGAGCTGGAACTGGGGAGTCCAGCTTGGGTTGGCAAAGTACTGCACCAAAAGCCTGCCCCGGCACCAACAAACAAGAAATGTGGAAAGCTTGACTCTGCGATTCCTTTCAAACAGCTCAAATGCAAATAAGCAAGCATCTTCTTCATGAAAAGCTGTGAATTTTAAATACATTTCCTTATAGTGTTTGAACAGTTTAAGTTGTCATTTACCAGAAGAAAGACCTAGTTCCCAAAGATGAAAGAGCTGAAATCACAATTGATTTCTGACGTCATTATATGTACATTCTTGATATTCTTCAGTAATCTTTAAATATAAAATGAAGGTGAAACTCCTTATGCTTTATAATTGTGGAGGTTAATGAGGTAAGGTAGTTAGTGGGGTACTTGGCTCCCAGCAACTCAGATCTATATGAAATTTGTAAGTTCAAGTTATAGAAAGGAAAACTATTTTTCATTTTTATTCTAATTTAATGCTCACCGTGCATTTACTTAATGTTTAAGCTACTTTTTTTTTTTTTTTTAAAGATTTATTTTTATTATTTTCTCATTGGAAAGGCGGATATACAGAGAGGAGAGACAGAGAGGAAGATCTTCCATCCGATGATTCACTCCCCAAGTGAGCGCAACGGGCCGATACTATGCCGATCCGAAGCCAGGAGCCTCTTCCGGGTCTCCCACGCAGGTGCAGGGTCCCAAAGCCTTGGGCCGTCCTCGACTGCTTTCCCGGGCCACAGGCAGGGAGCTGGAAGGGAAGCGGGGCTGCCGGGATTAGAACCAGCGCCCATATGGGATCCCGGGCGTGCTAGGCGAGGACCTTAACCACTTGCGCCACCGCGCCGGGCCCTTAAGCTACTTTTATATGCCCTCAGTTCAGGCTAGGAATAGTGCCAAGTGGTTTGGGAAGCACCTGTGGAATTCTGTCTCGTGGGAGTCTTTGCCTCTCTGGGGTGAGTGCTGCTTGCTGTTAGCACAGGGAAGGAAAAAACCACCAGACTCTCCCTCATCACATTGCGTGTCCCTGTGACCCACCCAAGTTCAATGCCATGGTGCAAGTTTGGTTTACTTAGTAATTTTCAACTCCATTGCTCACAAATACACAGCAGCATCTGAGGGTAGTTACAACTCCTCTGGCACGTGGTCTCTGTCTTGGGCCGCTGGGCTGTGCGGAAGCGTGCAAGAGACAGTTGCAACAGACTCCCAGTGGCCAGCTGTGTGCAGTGGGCTGCAGGAAGGATCACTGCAATGGGTTGAAATCTGTTAGATACCTTGCAGCCTGTGTGTTCGTAGAGCTGCACAGGAAGTGTGTGTGTGCTGGGAGTGTGTGCTGTGTGCCCCGCCGTGGGGACACATGGCCCGGGCGGCCACAGCGTCAGCACGCCCAGCACCCCGACTTGCACACGTCTCTCTCTGACCAACACTGTGATTTCAGGTTCTTTATCAGCGTAACTTGTCAAAATTTTACTTTCCCTCATTGGAAGTCGTAGAGCTCAGCTTCAGTTTTATTTATGGTATTTCCAAAGAGTTCTCATGTGATCAACTGACAGTCATGCTCTTTGATTTATCCGGATTGTTACTGGATGGAAAGGTGATGATTACTCTTTAAAATTTTAAGAAAATGCACTTTTTTAGTATGAAGTCCAAAATCTGTGCTGTAACAGAATAAGTTCTTTTCATGATGTAACTGCTGGAAGTATTCTCTTCACATGCATGTTTTAGAGTGAAGTCCTTTATTTTATCTACATAAAGGGGAACAAATTTCATGTATTTCATATGTATGTTTTATAAGCATAGTGCTACTTTCCACCCTATACTACTTCCTCTTCCTTTTTAAATTGTCCTTAATTTTTGTAGAGACACATTTTGCTTTTCCTTATAATTAAAAGCTTAATCCTCTGCTAAATGCAGAATTCAACAAGTAGTAGGTAGAAAAATTGCTGTTCGAGAGTAGTATAGATGAGGGCTAGAAAGAATCAAACAGCTCAGTTTTGTTTGCGCACACTGCATTCTTTCTGTACTCTGGTTATTACCACAAATCAGGGGATGCATGTTTGTCTTTTGGGGACCAGCTTATTTCACTAATGCTCTGCAATTGCATCCAATTTTTTTTTTTTTTTGCAAGTGTCATGATTTTGTTCATTTTATGGCTGAGTGATATTCCATCGTGTGTATATACCACAGTTTCTTTGTTCAGCCATCAGTGGCTGGCCTTTGGGGTGACTCCGTCTCTCTCAGCCATGGTGGCCTCTGACTTGGGAATGCAGAGACCTCTTTCCTGTGTGTGAAACACACACGGAATGGCTGGGTCCCGTGGTAGGACGTTTGCAGCTTCTCAGGCAGCCCCGCTGTCTTCCATGGTACTTGTACTAGTTTACATTTCCACCCACAGTGGATCGACGTACTTCCCCTACTGCCTTGCCCACATTTGTGATGACATGATTTCTGCCTGATGGCCGTTCTAACTGGGAAGAGCTGAAGCCTGCTGTGGTTTTACTCGCATTTTCCTGATGGCCAATGAGCCTGAGCATCGTCTCGTGCGTCCGTTGGCCATGGGCACTTCCTCCTCTGAATTTGCCTGCCTGCATGTCCTTTGCTTATTTCTTACCTAGATTGGTTGTTGTTGAATTTCTTGAATTCCTTATACATCCTGAATATTAATCCTTCATCAGCTGTATAATTTTCAAATATTTTCCCCCATTCTGTCTATTGCCTGTTCGTTGTTGAGCGTTTCCTCTGTTGTGCAGAAGCTTTGTAGCTTGATGTAATCCCATTTGTTTTAATTTTGTCCTTCCTGTCTATGCATCTGGGATCTGACTTTTGAAATATATGTCAGGTTATTAGAAATTCTTACATCTTAACAATTTTTTTCACGTATTTTTTTATTTTGAAAGGCAAAGCAATAGGGAAAGATTGGTCTTCTATCTGCTGGTTCAGTACCCAAACAGCCAAAGCAGCCAGGGCCAGGCCAGGCATAGGATCCAAGCCAAGAACTGCACTGTGTGCTTCACAGGGAGGCTGGGATGCAGGCACGTGGGCGGTCATCTGCCACCTCCACATGGCCATTATCTGCAAAGCCCATTGCAAGTGGAGCAGCTGAGATGGGAACAAGTGCTCCGCCTTGGGATGCTGGCATCTCAAGCAGCTGTTTACTAACACACTGAGCCACAGCACTGCCTCAGAGACCTCTCTGAAGCCTGATGACGCACTGAAGCTTTTACACGGAGCCAGCAGACTCTGGTTTACGGAGACATTAATGACTGCTGCGATCTGGAGGATCTTATAACTACATTCTGTCTGTACTACTCATGTGTAACTGAGTTTGGGTGAATATGTTTTAACCTGGATGTCTTAGAAGTAATTAAGTACTGAATTTTCTCAGGGAGTTAGCTAAAATATTTGGTTTTTATGACAATTTAGTTCTTAGAATAATTTAGCTGAAATTTTATTAAGTGGACTTTATTTATTTATTTTTAATGTTTACATGGTTCATCAGGGTGGGAAGGATTGAGGTTTAGGGAAAATTGGGTAAATTCATTGCTTCCAAATTTGCTGTTTCTTCTTGTTCTTCCTGGGAAAAGGGGAGAGACAAAGAGGGAAACCACTCATGCCTTTCTACTCGTCCCAGTACCCCTGGGTGAGGACCTGCCACCTCATATCAACCCAGAGTCTGCAGGAGTCCATGCTCCGAGGGTTCTGTCCGAGTGGTGTGGATAGTTCTGAAACGCTGCCGATTTCGCTATCCGAGGATGATGTCACCCTCCCACGTCCATTGGCTCTATTCACAGGGATTTTTTGCTGTCATCGTTTGTTTGGGGTAGTTGTCCAGTTAAATCTGTTCTGCTACAGCATCAAATGTGCTGTTACATTCTTCTTTTACAGCAGGGCCAAGTGTCCACTGCTCCACTTTTTTCATTAAGTAGGACATGTTCTTGCAAGCAATAGTGGACTTGGTTTATTCGCTCCATGAGTAACTGTTTAAAGTCATTATGTTATTAGCTAAAATAATTTTAAAAGGGGGGGAATAATTTCTTAGGAGTCTTGTGAATTTGCTGAAATTTAGACACCCCTGAAAAGCTGTTGCAGTAGCTCTAGCAAAGTCCTTCTTGCAGAAACACACAGTACTGGCCATGTCTGAGGGGATCTGGTGTAAATTCTAGAATCCCTGCTGCTGCACAGAGGAGGGAGGAAAGGCAGGCTCTCCTTAACCTTGAAGTGGTGAAGTCACTGATGATGAGTTTTCCATCAGGTACGACCAAGAGAATGGCTGCTGTAGATCACACTCCTGGGATGAATCAGAGGTTATAGTAACTTCTCATTTCCCTCCGGGGTGTGATTAAACAGACCTTTATGATTAAAGTTTTCAGGCATTGAAAAATATTTACCACATTCATGTCCTGAAAAAAAAGTAGTAATTCCAGTTGAAGATATGGTAAGTCAGAGACAGCTACTGACTGTTCGAGCTGTCTGTTGGCAATTGTTTTTCAGCATTTGTTTGACTCGAGGCATATCAGTTTTTAAAACATATTGAAAAGTAAAGCCAATAATATATGTTTCTAAGAGAAAAGGTACAGAATTATTCAATGTAGGTGAACTGGAGGACATTGCTGACATAATTTAAGTATTCCCTTTTATATCTGACTTTTTTTACTGTATTTATTTTTGTTTATTTAAAACCAAGAGTTCCAGAGAGAGGGGAGGCCAAGGACTTGTGCATCCTTTGGGTCATTCCCCAAGCAGCCGTAATGGCTGGACTGCGCCAAGCCTGAAACTTCTTCTAGGTCTCCCACGTGAATGCACCAGGCACCTGGGGCATCTTTCACTGCTTTCCTGGGCCGTTATCGGGAGCTGCATTCTAAGTGGAGCAGCTGGAACTTGAACTGGCTCCTTATAGAAAGCTGGCACTGCAGGCGGCAGCTTAACTTGCTTTGTAACAGGGCCAGCCCCACTTCACATCTGATTTTAGCTTGGGAAATTTCTCAGAAAAAGAATAGTAGGATTGGTGTACTCATCTTTTCTTTGTAATTAGTGTTGGTCAGGTCACTTAACTTTTCTGCTTCTCCCTTCTTCCTTTTAAACAATGTTAAAATGAGCATGGGTACTAGCCAGGAAGATCTCTTACTTTTAAGATTCTCTACTAAAGCACTTTGATACAATCCAGAATATTCATTAAGTTGTTCTTAAGAACTGCATGTAATTCAGTCTGGGGACAGAGAACTCATGTGTGTCCCTCCTCCCAACCTCAGCCCTCAGGAAACTCCCAAATTGGCGTGGGGAGTGTTACCGAAGAGCAATGGGGCATATTGCAAGCAGCCCCGGTGGGTGTATTTCCAGGGTAGACTCCATGAGGAAGTCCCGTCTCTGAAGGTGCCAGTTTTGGTACCTCTGCATGCTTTTCTGTTCAGTCTCTGTTATACTGATGAGCTTTTCTTTTTTTTTTTTTTTTTAAATTTCTTTATTTTTATTTCAAAGTCAGATATGCAGAGAGGAAGAGAGACAGACAGAAAGACTTTCCTTCTGATGATTCACTCCCCAAGCAGCCCCAGTGGGCTGGATCTGAGCCAATCCAGAGCCAGGAGCCCGGAGCCTCTTCTGGGTCTCCCACGTGGGTGCAGGGTCCCAAGGCTTTGGGCCGTCCTTGATTGCTTTCCCAGGCCACCAGCAGGGAGCTGGATGGGAAGTGGAGCTGCCGGGATTAGAACCAGTGAGCCCATATGGGATCCCAGTGCGTTCAAGGTGAGGACTTCAGCTGCTAGGCCACCGCACCGAGCCCAATCCTTTTCTTTTCAGCAGTTTTCACTTGCTTCTATACAGTTACTTCCTTAAACTCTCCTGTAGCATTAATGGTCCCTGAGAACTGACTGGCAGTGCTGTGTACCAGGCCTTGGCACAAAGCAGGCGTTTAGTGAGGATCCAGCCAGCAGTAAGAGTTGACTGCACAGGGAATGACGCAGCCTGCAGCAGCAGTAGTTAGTGTGGGTGAACCAGAGTCCAAAAAACGTGTGATGAGAGGGCAGGCAGTGTCTGCTCTAACCGTGCAGTCAGTGTTTAGTCCACACGGCACCTGGCTGTGGGTGCCCCAGGGTGGTCGTGTTCAGAGCAAGACACTGAGGAAAGCAGACCCTGGGCCAGGAGCTGGGTGCATCCTGGCACCTCGAGGACGCGCAGCCTTGGCAAGAGATCTGTGTGAACCCACACGTGCACCTCACTAGCGCCTGACGAAGTACGAGTGGGTACGGCAGTCCGGACCCACATAAAAGCGTGAATGCATTTCTGACGGTGTTTGGCTCATCTAACTTAAGTCGCAACACTGTCAGAAAAAGGCCTGTGAAACTTGACTTAGCATGCATGTTGGAGAGCTGGTTAAACAGATGCTCACAGCCAGTCCTCAGCGGTGCCCAGCGGTGCCACTGGCAGCACCAGGGGCTCTCAGGTGCCTGGACTGCCAGATGGTGACTGCCAGATGCCTGTGCATATGCATACCTGCATATTCTTATGGTCACTTAATCTTTACCCTTTAGCAGGAATCAAAGACGTTTTCAACTTTGCATTTCCTTTTTCTGTTTTCAGTATTTTCTTTATCTTCATCTTTCATTCTGTTTCTTCTTCTTCTGTTTTATTCTTTTCAACTTGTGACCCTTCAGTTTGAAATTAAATTTGGGCCGTAAGTGGACTCCCTGAATCTCTTCTTCACAAGCCTTCTTTGTATTTTCTAGAAGAAAGAAAGATTAACCCCGGGTTTCCAAAATAAACGCACAGATTCTGATTAAAACTGAATTAGAATCCTTATTCTCTATTATTTGCTAATAGTAAAATAAATAGCCCAGTCTTAAAGGAGCTTTAAAATAAGTCCCAGAGCCTTTGAGAACCCTTGGATTTTAATTAAAGAAACACAGAATACCATCACATTCTGTTGGTGGAAAAAAAATATGTATTTTTAAATTTTCAAAGCTTAGCCAGCAGCACATGGAGTGCATATGTTGGCATTCAGAATTTGGGGAACACAAATGGATTCAGATGTTTGGGCCCTTTGTCTCCCCTGCTCTTGGCTCACCTCGCCAGCTGAGCGTGGCACAGTCCAAATACAGTTTTTGAAAACAGAGCAGCTAAGGTTACTTCTAAAGCACTCTCTTGGGGGCTGATAAGTCAATCTCTGTTTGTGTAATGAAATCGGGCAGCGAGGGGCTGCCGGAGTGCTTTGCCACGGGATTCCATTGGTGTTGTCTTTCAGGGGGAAGACTGGATTTAATAAGCCCTTGTTCTTACCCGCTGTCTCCAGGGCTGCAACCACTCCAGCGGATTATTTTGAACTGTTTTTGTTGATGTAGTGTTAGAGCTTCCCTTTAAGCAATCAGTTTTAGTAAAATCAATAGGCTTATTGTGGAAAATGGGATGCTGAAGCTGACTTTACCTGCTCAAAGACTTAAATGTCTAGTTAATCTTTCTGTTCAGTGCTACTGGCGTTCATTGAGTGTGTGTTTAATGTGTGTGTTTAATTTTGTCTGCTTGGTGTACTTAAATTTTAATTTAACTTGAATTTCCAAAACAAACTCTGCTGGTTTAGCCTCTCAAACTGCTTGTGAAATCCTCCCTTTTATACAAAGTATTTATAGAGTATTCTTTAGAGTGAAATCTCTTAAAGGCCTTTGATTTGGGACCAGAGTTCAAAGGAAAGTCCGTTTGGTTTTGATTTGAGAACTGTAAAAACAAAATAGCCTCAAAATGGCAGGGTGTGAATTAGTAACTTCAGTTTTATTGCAATCGGCCAAGCCCATCCCCACATGTTTTCAATTAAAAGTCAGGAATGCTAACTTGGATGAAAATCATATGAAAGCATTTCTTTTCTCTGATTTTTTTTTTCTTAGACAAAAAGTCTCAAATCTTTTAACTTTAATTAAACAACTTCGCATTCACATGTTTAAACTTATACACAGAAAAATGCAGTATTCAAAGGGATTGTAATATTCAAAGTGCATCCATCTGTGTCAGCTTTGCAAACATGTACAGACCCAAATGCATCGGTGTCCACAAGTAGCTTCCTTCTTCTGGGAGCCCAAAGAAGAAGAAAGCTCTTTAAAGGACATTATGGTATTTCTGAAAATTAAAATCCTGTATTTCTGAATTTACTGTAATCAGGGTGGGTCTTGTAACACGGTTGTTTGTTTGAAAAGAGGTAGTTAGTAAGTGCTCTGCAGGGTTGTTGTTTTAGGGAATTTTCCAGGATAATGTAAACAGTGTGTTGGGTTTTTAAAATATTTCTTATCAAGTGTACATTTGTGTGAAAAGCATTTTTTTGGATATCTAGGACAATGTAGTAAGACTAGAAATCATAATGAAAAATAATTGAAAAGCCATAAGTTTCATGATTTCTGCAGATTAAAACCAGGTTATACATTCATGAACTGAACTTGAAAATTGCTTGGAATACGTCAGTCTGAATTAAGAGAAAAGATATTGGTAATAAATTTGAATTTATGAAATTGGCGTTTGTTCAGAAAGGCACTGAAGTCTCTTTACAGCTAACCTTACACCAGCATTTTGCATGTAAAGCTGCAGATGGATGTATTTTTGAAACTTGCCCACACTGTAGAGGCAGGACCACATACTAACTGTAAAGAGAATCCGTTGTTTCTCGTCTCCTACTTGGCAGCATCCTGGTGGACAGTGCATGAGGGGGCTCAGGAAGGGGTCTCCTGGGCAGGCCTTGGGCTCAGTCTTTGCCAAAGAGGAGGCCCTCACTTCTCAGACACACAGTTAGAAAGGCCTTTCCTGAGGAAGCTCCTTCCCTTTGTGCCCGATCGCTGTGGCTCCCCAGTCATCCTTTGGGGCTGACCCCTGGCTGGGAAAGCCGTACAGCGCGGGGCCTCCTCTGCTCCACGTCCCTGCAGGAGATGAGTGAACACCTTACAGGGCTCATCTTGCATCTCAAGCAGAGTCCTCTGGACATGAGTGGTGATTTTTTTTTTTTGGTTAAAAAAAATATTGATTTATGTTTTTGAGAGAGCTCAATCTTCTATCTGTTGGTTCACTTCCCCAAATGGACACAAGAACCAGGCCAAAGCCAGGAGCTATAGCCATTTCTCCCTTGTGGGTGACAGAGTCCCAACTCTTGGGCCATCTTTGCTGCTTTCCCGGGTGCATTAGCAGGGAGCTGGATGGGAAGTGGAGCAGCTGGGACTCACTGAGGCTAGCATGGGAAGTCAGCATTTCCGCCTAACTTGCTGTAGCACATGGCCACTCTTGAAATTAAAGAGTTCTAACTAGTTGTACCTTAAATGAGGCATAGTGTGTTAGTGTTTGCTATCCTGTCACTATTGTTTATTTTTAAGTAATTTGCTACATCTCGGAGAAGTCAGTTGTTCTCACATTGCCCTTTTATGCTCTGGGATATAAACCTGTGTTCATTGGTGTTTAGTATAAGATGACGATGAGCTGGTTTTAATATCCAGCTCTCAAAACGAGTGTCTCCTGTGATGTCAGATACTTGTTGAATTCAGATACTTCCCATGTGATTTGTCTTGTGATTCTTCTGTGGGATAGAACATTAGATCAGTTTGATAGTGTTTGTTCAAGTTGTGGTCTGAAGCGTGCCGTTGAGACTGCCTTCGTTCATTCCATTGACCAGAAGTGGAGTTGTATGATCTCTCTTCCAGAAGACAGTCTTTTGTAACAGAGATAGGGCAGGAAGTGTGTTTCACTAAGGGATCTTTTTTTTTTTCAGTGCTTTAGATTTAGCTTTGGAATTTCCTAGACTTTGATTATATGACAACCTAGTAACATTGATTGAGATATTTATGTTGCTATTTAATCTCTCTCTTTGTCCCTTTCTCTCCCTCTCTCTCTGATGGGAGGAGGGCTGATGGATGCAGTTTGGATTTTGCAGATAGTCTAAGTATCTTCATTAGCAACAAATCCATGAACTCTTACGCCCTTGCTGGTGAGCAAACATTATTAACTCTCGGAGACTCAAAATAGGGATGCCCTGACTTTACTTTCCTTTGTCTTGCTTTTCGTTTCTAAACAGTGAACAGTTGAAGAGTTGCAAAGGGGACATTTTGGTGAAATTTTAAATCCTAGGATTTGGAGCTCACTTCACTTTGAGCACTTTGAATGGAGTAGTTAGCCTGCGCCAAAAATGTTTAATTAATAATGAGAACTAAGCATTCTTTCCTCTGCCTGTAGGATTTTTTTCCAGTTTGTTTTTGTCCTCTTTGGACATCCTGGCCTGCATTGCCCTCCAAGTCGCCTTCCGCCTGGGGAGAGGTGGCCCTGGGTGGGATGCATGGGGGGTGTGTGTGGTTCTTGCCCTCTGCGTTTTTAAAAGTTGCTGCAGAGGAAGTCTAGAACTCCTGTCCTAAAATTGTGATCCCAGTGAGAGAACGCAGCAGCGAAGGCCAGCACCCCATCACAGCATGGCGTTTTCAAAATGGGGAGTACTTTAGAAATCTGGGATAACCTGGATTCCTTTTTACTTAAAAAACTCAGCCTAAGCAAAGAATTCATCTGTTTTTACCTCATTGTTCTCATCTGAATGAGTGTACTTAGAGGTTGATTAAATATTTTCTTACCAGAGAAAAGTATGCCCAAATCCTTAAGTAATTACATTCTTAATACAATTATTTATTATTTTCTTACAGGAGCTGAAAGACAGGGCAGCTTTGAAACCCCTGCATTTTCATTTGTATTGATGGAACTTTAAGTCAGGCTTAAGCACTGAGTTCTCTTAACCCTCAAGACATTTATTTGAGAAAGTACAACATTTCAGAGTAGTTTATTTCATAAAACTCTGCAGTCTTTGATGACTTGGGAAAATAGTTGAAGCACTAAATTAACTTATACTTGGGCCTGGCACAATATCCTAGTGACTGAGTCCTTGCCTTGCATGCGCCGGGATCCCTTATGGGCACCAGATCCTGTCCCAGCTGCCCCACTTCCCTTCCAGCTCCCTGCTTATGGCCTGGGAAAGCAGCAGAAGAAAGCCAAAAGCCTTGGGACTCTGCACCTGCATGGGAGATCTGGAAGAGGTTCCTGGCTCCTGGCTTCAGATCAGTTCAGCTGTGACCATTGCAGTCATTTGGGAAGTGAACCAGCGGAGGGAAGATCTTTCTGTTTCTCCTTCTCTCTATAAATCTGCCTTTCCAATGAAAATAAAATAAATCTTTAAAAAGGAAAGAAAAACTTAGACTTAAGAGAAGAATGGTGATCTAAGCTAAAAATCTAATTTCAGAGGAACCAAAATTGGAACCTGTACATGGATGGTCAGTGAGCTAAGCTGAGCATTTCAGGAGTTAAAGTACTCAGTGACTTCTACCTCAGTAGGTTTTTATGTCTACTTTCTGTACAACTGCCAGACCCAGTGCATTGTGACTTTTCTTTTCTTTGAGGCATGTTTCTTCATCTTTTTGTTCCCATGTGCTAGTGTCTGTGACACAGTAGGCATTCATTGGGTGTTCACTCTCATCGTTGTTGAGGTGGCTGTTGGTGAAAGCCTGTCTGTGTGGAAAGTGTTCGTAAAGAAAGCTGGGTGTGTCTTAGCCTGGAGTTTTCTTAGGTTGTGGCCTGATCCTTCTTCCCGCAGTCTTTGACCTTTGAATGTTAGCCAGACAACGTGAAGTTATATAATGGGGCTATTGAAAATAGGTGCCCAACTAGCTCAGTCGGTAGAGCATGAGACTCTTAAAAATAAAAAGATTTATTGATTCATTTGGGAAACGTAGAAAGAGGAGCAGCACAGAAATCTATAATCCACTGCAGTGGTCAGGGCTGGACCAGCACAAAGTGAGGAGCCAAGAGCTTCATCCTGGTCTCACTTGTGTGCAGGAGCCCAACACTTGGGCCATTTTCCACTCTTTTCCCAGGTCATTAACGGGGAGCTGGATTGGAAGTGGAGCAGCTGGGGCACGAACCAGCACCCAAACTTTGCCTGCAACATTCCATTCTTATTTACTAGACAGTTTTAGGATTCTCCTGTGTAGTCTGCCATCATGGTAATCAAGATGTGCCATTCTGGCTTTGTTACTGTTTTCTTATGGTGGGAGTATTTTGCACTGATACCAAGTCTTAGAATAACGAGGCAAAAAGGGTCAGAAAATTCTGGAAATGAACGTTGAAGAGAGACTAGATATACCAGATTACAAAAATATTGTGTAAAGCTTTAGTAGTTCAAACTGTGTGGCACTGACAGATGAGTCTACAGACAGGTCAGTATTCGCAGAAAAGCAGAGAGTCCAGGTGGCAGTGTACGCTGTGAGTTAGAAAGCTGTAAAGGGGCGCTTTAAATCAGTAAGTGAAATGAGGATTGCTCACCAAGTGATGCTAAGGCGCCTGGATAAACATCTGAAAGAAATTAGGTTGGGTCATTATTCCCTATTCCAAAATAAATTCCAGATGGAGCATAAATGTAAATGTGAGATTATGAAGCCATAAAAGTATTAGAAAAGACATGAAAGTGTTTTTATAATCTTAGTGTGAGGGCGGCCTTTTTAATTATCTCACAAAATTCATATGCCATTCTAAAACTTTATGAATTTGTCCATAATTTCCACATTGCAAATGCATTTGGTATTCAAAGTCAGAAGACAACCAGGAAAGCGCAGTATATTTTATAAACTAAGGGTTAATCTCCTTGATATATAAAGAGTTCCTTCAGTAAATAAAGAAATATTAGCAGGCTAACAAAAGTGGACCAAAGTCTATGAAAAATATGGAAAAGAAAATATTCATTCCTTTCCACATATGTGAGAAAAGATATTCCTTTCCACATGTGTGGAAAATATACGTGATGCAAATTAAAACCACAACATGCCTTTTTTTCATATTGGCATACACTTAACTGTCTTGTAAAAATGAAGGAAAATTAATACTTGGGCAGGTAATGCTTTGCTAATGAAATGTAAAATGGTGCAACTTGTATGTTTGACATTAGAGAAGTTAAAATCCTCTTAGCCACCATTGCCAATTCAAAAAATTTATGTTGGATATGTTCTCAGATGACAGATGTATAAGAGTATTTATATTTTATCAAGTTATTATACCATTTTAAACCAACAGTATTGGGGCTGGTGCTATGACTCAGTTGGCTCATCTTCCACCTTCCAGCACCAGCATCCCATTTGGGTTCTGGGTCCTGTCCGTCTGCTCCACTTCCCTTCAACTCCCTGCTTATGGCTTGGGAAAGCAGCGAAGGGTGACCCAAAGCCTAGGACCCTGCACCCACATGGGAGATCTGAAAGAAGCTCCTGGCTCTTGTGGCTATTCGGATAGTGCACCAGCAGATGTAAGATCCTTCTGTCTCCTCTGTATATCTGCTTTTGCAATAAAAATTAATATAAAAAAAACAACAGTATTTAAATTAGTACAAATCCTTGCCAGACTTGCTTTTCTTCACCATTTTAAAATTCTGGCCATTGTAGTGGATATACAGTGGTTGCTAGTTATGGTTTTCATTTGCATTTCTGGTAACTGATGGTGTTAGACATCTTTTGATATGCTTACTAGGCATTTGTATTACTAAGACAATGTGTCTAAGACATTTATCTGGTTTTTAAAATGGGTTGTTTGTGTTGTTAAGATTCTTTATATATGGCCCGGCGCGGTGGCGCAAGTGGTTAAAGGTCCTCGCCTTGCACGCCCGGGATCCCATATGGGTGCCAGTTCTAATCCCGGCAGCCCCGCTTCCCTTCCAGCTCCCTGCTTGTGGCCTGGGAAAGCAGTCGAGGACGGCCCAAAGCTTTGGGAACCTGCACCCGCGTGGGAGACCCGGAAGAGGCTCCTGGCTTCGGATTGGCGTAGTATCGACCCGTTGCGCTCACTTGGGGAGTGAATCATCGGATGGAAGATCTTCCTCTCTGTCTCTCCTCTCTGTATATCTGCCTTTCCAATAACAAAATAATAAAAATAAATCTTTAAAAAAAAAAAAAAGATTCTTTATATATTTGGATACAAGTCTCTGTAGTAATTATAAATATTCTCTCCCTACCTTTGACTTGCCTATTTAACTTTATTAATTTGTTTTGAATGCTGTAATTTGAATGAACTTAATGTCATCTTTTTTTTTTTTATGGTTGGTGCTTTTTATGTACCAAAAAAAAAAAATCTTTGAATATTTCTAAGTCAAGAAGAATTAGTGCTTCTTGGAAATTCTATTTGTTTAGCCTTCGAAATTATATCTTTAAATGCAGATTTTCACAATGGTCTATGTAGGCTGCTGTATGGTTTTTCATATTTGTTAATAATATATATAGTGTTATTTGTGGTCCCTTTCCCCCGAAAAACAAATTCTCTATTAATGAAGATAAGGACATTGCTTTTTTTTTTTTTAAGATTTATTTATTTTTATTGCAAAGGCAGCGATACAGCGAGAGAAAGGGAGACAGAAATTCATCTATTCGTCCCCAAATGGCTCCAGTGGCCAGAGCTAAGCTGAACCGGACCAGAGGCCGGGAGCTTCTTCCAGGTCTCCCACATGGGTTCAGGGATCCAAGGGCTTGAGCCAGTCTCCTCTGCTTTCCCAGGACATAGCAGGGAGCAGGGTAGGAAGGGGAGCAGCTGAGACTCATCGGGATGCTCTTGCTGTGGGTGGAGGCTTACTATGATTCGACACTGTTTTGGCCCCGTGGTCTTGCTGGTGAGAAGGCAGATAGCCCTGGAGTATCTGCCTTTATTTACTTCCTAAGTAAATCATAGACTTTTTATTAAATAATCCTGTCATGGCCACCCACTGATTCTTTCCCCAAATGGCCCCAACCACCAACACTAAGCCAAGCCGCCTCCTTCAGGTCTCCATGCAGGTGCAGGGTCCCAAGGCTTTGAGCCATCATCCGGTGCGTTCTCAGGCCACAAGCAGGAGCTGGGTCAGAAGTGGAACAGCCAGGACACGAACCAGCATACCTCTGGGATGGTGGTACTTGGAGGTGGGGAATTATCCATTGAGCCACCATTCCTACTGTTGCATACCATTGTTTCAAATTTAGGTGTACAATGGCTTCAGAAATACAAAATAGAGGCCATTTTTCTAAAGCAGTTTTAAAAGAAAGTTTAAACAATTAGTTTCTGAAGTTTTTTTCTGTTTCTAAAATTTCTCTTTATTGTATATTTGTCAAAATTTCATATTTTAAGTATATTAATAAGAATGCTTTTAGTATATTAGACTGAAATAAATATTGGAGTACATTTTAAAAGTTATGATTAACATTAGTAAAATTCAATTTTATGAAAAACAATTTCAGTCTGTTATTCACTAGCATTTACAAAAGCAACTTGAATTTGAAACTGGCTAATTTTTGCAATCTGCTCAGCAAGAGCCACCTTAAGTATTTCTTCAGAGAGAGTGACTGCTTGGAGCTGCGGCCTGCACACAGGCGGCCTCATCCTCCACCCGTTTCTGCCAGGACCGGGCCTGCACTCAGCCTTGGGGGATGATGGCGAATGATCCCTGGCCAGGCTGCCTCATGCCCTTGGGGACGCTGTGCCCGGACCGCTTGGCTTGCACATGCCATTCAAGACTTCCCTGAAGCCTGTCTCTCTGGGAGTTTCCATGTTACATTCGTCATGCCTCTGTCTGTTGTTTTCCCTTCTCTGCAGGGTCAGTACAGACCTTCTGACTTGCTGTGTCCGGAGACGTACGTCTGGGTGCCCATAGAGCAGTGCCTGCCTTCCCTGGACCGCGCCAAGTACTGCCGATTCAACCAGGACCCTGAAGCAGGTGTGTGGGGGCAGGGCTCTGCTGGAAAGCATCATCTGTGTTTACAGTGCGTGGGCTGTGGATCCTAGTGTCATCCTGATAGCTTTTCCCAATTCGTAGTGTACATGTGAGTACGTGTTTGTGTGAGTGCGTGTGTGTGTGCGCGCGCGCGTGTGCTCATGTATGTGAAATTAAGTAAGGCACGCGCACACACTCACACAGTTTGGCAAGAACTGTGTTTGTGCTGCTTCCTGAGCTGCTTCCTCTGTTAGGTTGGTTTTTACATACTTCAAGGACTAGTACCATTACTATTTCTTTTATAAGTGGCCAGTGCATAAAATATATTTGCCAGATTGGTAATTTGGCTGAAGAAGATAGACATTTTGAGCAGATGGAATAAAAACTGTAGAGTGGTTCTTGGAGGCACCTAGATGCTGTTGGTTCCATGACAGTTTCTTTGCTTTGTAGGTTTGTTTGTTTAGTTAAATGGCAGAGTTGAGGGATGTGGGGAGGCCTCCTATCCACCAAGGTCATTCCTCAAAGGACAGAGTGGGCTTGGCTGAGCCCAGGACCTAGAACTCAACCCTGTAACCCATGTTGGTGGCAGGCCTCAGGCACCTTAGCGGGAGCTGGATTGGAAGTGGAGCGCTCCTGGGAGAGTGGCACCCCAGGCTTCCTCTTGGCCTCTGCGTCACCGTGCCGGCTCCTGTAACAGTCCTTTCATGACTTCCGCCTTCTCTAGTATGTCGTCTTTTCTGTTTTCTCTCTTTTCTCCTGCCCAGAGCAGCACCACCCTGCTGCATTCCCCATATTCACCTGTGGATATCCTGTGTACCGTAGTATGTACAGGCTCCCTGGTCAGCTAACAGTGTCCCCTTCGGCCATGGAGAAATCCTGAGTTTCTGTTTCAGCCTAGTGGTTGAGATGCCTGCGTCCCACGTCGAAATGCATGAGTTCAAGTCCAGACTGCAGCTTGCCGTCAGCGCAGCCCCTAGAAGTGGTGGTGATGTGCAGGTGATGGGTACTGCCACCCAGGTCAGAACCATGTGTTGAGTTCTGACTCCTAGCTGTGGCCCAGGTGCCTCCCCAGCTGTTGTGGGCACTTGAAGAGTGAACCAGTGAGTGGAAGTAGGCATGCTTTCATTTTATCCGAGATCCCTGCCTTCTACTGAAGTTCTTGCTGTTTCCACATTGTGCTTAGTTGAATTTGAATCATCCCAGAAGCCAGCACAGAATATGCGTTACAATGATTTTAGGAATATAGTCATTTTTATACCAGCTGCTGTGGGTCCAAGTATAAGAAGAAAGAAGGAAGGAGAAATGGGAGACGGGGCGGGGAGTGAGAGAAGTGGAGATCAATAGGAATCGAGGAGAGGAGTGCAGTGAGGTGTTCCGTTCCAGGATGTGGATGTTCTTTTCTCAAATTCATACCATGTTATATTTTGCTACCTTCTTGAAAAGCTGCCACAGAGTCAAGAGCAACACCTTCTCACACGGGATGATACTTGAAAATCAGATGCCAAGAGGCCACGTGGCCCTGCCGGCCCAGGTGCTCAGCGCACTGAGCTTGGCCTCATGTTTCGGAGTTACAAGCAGGGCTTTATAGTTCCTACACTTGAACTTGTTCATCAGATTGATTCATTTTATTCTAAGTAAAGTTACACCTCATTAATCAAACAGATATATTGCTTGAAAACAAACATTTCGTTGATCAATCAGCTTTGGAGTCAGGCTCAAAGCCAAGGTCAACAGTGTGAAAGTGGAGCACACACACTCGCCCCCACTCCTCGTTCCTTCCAAACCCCTCTCTGTTCAGCGTCCCAAGGTTAGACCAGAAACCAGTCCCTTAATGAAAACTGCTGAGCAGCTTAATTGAAATACTTCATATTTACACACAAAAGTTTATAAGTTCTTTACAGTTGAATCATGCTATGGTCTTAACTTTTTCTCTAACTCCCAACTTAGTACAATTTCACTTTCTCCTTTGCTTTTTTGATCTGTTTTCAAAGTTCTCTTCTATAATACTTGGTGATTAAAAAGTTACAAGTTCTCCTTGTTTCATGAAATTGAGGTGGTTAACAGTAGTTTTCATATATTGAATGGACATTAAATAGTCTTGTTATTGCATTTCTTTATTCTAAATTAAGCACTGAGAGCATTTCAGACCAAAGAGCTAAGCTCTCACATTGCCCTGTTTGCTGAGAACATGCGGTGTCCCAGAGCATGTGTTCTATTCCTGTGGACTAGTAACTCGCATTTCTTGTGGCAGTAGCTTTAGCTTTTAATACTCGTTGGTTACAAATTGCAAAATAATAATAATAATAATAATTGAGAATAGTGGAAGCAAATGAAGGACCTTGTCCATCATTTGACTCTTTGGAGCTTTGAGGAGCATACCTTGCCATTTTATCAGTGTTGGATGTCACAGTCCAGACATTGTTTGACATCAGGCCTACCCCTGTAGTTTGGGAAAATTGAAGCACAGTTTCTGCCAAGCGTTGCCTGGGGCTGCTGGGCAACCTGGCCAACCGTGACACTTCTCTCCCACCACAGAGCAGATCGCTCTGTGAGCGGTCGTTTTAGTAGCCATAGTGCTTTCTTCACTAAATCTTATTTTCCTGTTAAATTACCTGCAGAAGGCACAGCCAAATTCCATTGGCCTCTGTAAAACCAAGCACAGGGGCAATACCAGTATTCCATGTGGACTCTGGTGTGAGTTCTGGCTGCTCAGCTTCCCACCCAGATCCCTGCTAATGGCCTAGGAAAGCACCACGATGTGTATAAAACAAGTGCTTGGGCCCCTGCATTCACTTGAAATGGCCCACCTCTGGCCATCTGGGAAGTGAACCAGTTTGGAAGACTTTCCCCTCTTCCCCCGTCTCCTTCTCATCTTCCCTCCTCTCTCTCCCCACAGATAGCCACGATGACCAGGGATAGGCCAGGCTGAAGCTAGGGACAAGGGGTTTTGTCTGGGTCTCCTACATGGGCATAGGGGCTCAAGGACTTGGACCATCTTCCGCTGCTTTTTCCAGACCAGGAGCAGGAAGCTGTATAGGAAGTGGAGCAGCTGGAACATGAACTGGTACCCATGTGAGAGGCTCACATCTCAGGGGTCATCACCGCAACACACCCAGGCCTTTGTTTAAATTTAAAAAAAAAAAAAAAAAGTAATGGTACTTGCATAGAAAACGTGCCCAACTGCAGGAAACCATGACTCAACACAAGGTTACCAACCCATAGCTTGGTGTGAAGGCACTAATCATGGCTCAAACGGAAGCCCACGCAGTGTGGGTTTAGTTTTAGTGTCATGATAAGCTTTTGATTTGTGATTTTATTTGACTTTAAATGTTGGAGAAACGTTATATGCTACTAAAATCCTTGGTTCCAGATGTACAAGAAATAGAACTATGGTGCATGCGCAGTTTCCAGAGAATTGGCCCCTGCTCATTTTATCCTCAACAACGATAAAGGGCAATTTTAATTCATGTACTGCTGCAGATTTTTATAACTGCTGTACTTAATTGGAACAATTTTTATTTTGGCTTATAGGAATATACTGTTATAGATTAGATTTTGTTCTCCTTTGCACAAACTTTGCAGTATTTGCAAGAAATTTGTCTCTAACATAACAGAGTTAAACATTGTTGGTAGCAGTACCAAACTTAAATTTGATTTACCAACAGCAGTGTGTGATTTTGGCCTAGTGTTTTATGCATTCGTCTGGGATAGGTCATTTTTAGGATACTTTAACTCTTTCTAGAGGTTGCTGAAAGTCTAAATAAAGATGGTTTTTCCGTGTTTGATCCCCTGAAACTCTGAAGCTCTAATCTGTTGGTTTGTAGAGACTCTGCTCTCTGCTCTTGCCAGCCTGGCTCCTTGGCGTTTCTTCTGCATTTCTGTGTGAGTCTGGCACATGCCCACATCAGGAGCAAGCCCAACCCTGTCCTTATTACAGATTCAGAAAACCTTCTGTTCTATGTTCACCTGCCTGATTATCCCAGCCAGCCCTTCCTAAATCCCGAATGTGTGGTCACGTGGAAGGACTTCCCCCAGCCATCATGTTGTCTTAATCACTGGGAAGCAGTGCCTAATGAGAAAGCCAATTCCAGAACTCAGTGAATTCCTTGTTGCAGTGATGACTTAGGACCAAGTGGGCATTATTGCTTCTAATTATTTCAGATTCAGAATTTAGCTGTTATCCATCAATAATTCTGAGGGTAGAATTGTTTTCAAATGTACATTTCAGATTGGCTACCCTCTTGAAGCTGAAAAATGAATGGTATTACTTGATGTACACTTGCTAACCACGCGTTCTTTGTGGAGAGTGAGGATGGTGCTGTGTGGCCGTGTCCAGCTGGATCTGCAATCTTTTGTGTTCTACTGCACATCATAAAGGAAGTGGACATCAAAACAGAATTTTAAAGGCCAGTGTTATGGCATAGCAGGCAATGCCACCAGCTGTGACACCAGCATCCCTCATGGATGTCAGTTTGTGTCCCAGCTGCTACAGCTCCCTACACCTGACCTGAAAAAAGCACCAGCAGATTAACCAAGTGCCTGGGCCCCGAAGCACCTGATTTCATCCTGGCCCTGGACTGGCTATTGCAGCTGCCTGGGAAGTGAACTAGCAGACAGAATAAATACATACATGAGCCTACCAAAAATTTAAAGTTAAAAAAAATGTAAGGGTTTATTTATTTTTATTTGAAAGGAAGAGGAGCAACAGAAAGGAAGATCTTCATCTGCTTCATTCCCCAGAGGCCTGTAACAGCCGCAGCTGAACCTGTCTGAAGCCGGGAGCCAGGAGCGTGCTGTGTGTCTCCTACACAGGTGCAGGGTCCAAAGGCTTTGTGCTGTCCCCCACTGCTTTCCCAGTCCGTAACTAGGGAGCTAGATCCGAAAAGGAGCAGCTGGGACATGAACCAACTCCCTTAGGGTATACCGACACCAAAGGCTGAAGCTTGGCTTGCTACAACACAGCGTTGGTCTCTAAATTTAAAAAGAAATTTGAGAAGCTCATGTCAGCTTCATAGTGATATTGGATTGTAGTGAAAGTAAAAACTGATTGCCCCACTAATGTAAACATTTATGTTCTCCATGTGAGGTGTTTTTAAAATCTGAGGTTTTAAAAGGGTTTGTTTGCTTATATATTTGAAAGGCAGGATGACAGAGATTTTCCATCTGCTGGTTTAGTACCAAAATGCATACAGAACTTGGGGCCGGGCTAGGCTGGAGTCAGGAGCTCAGAACGCAGCCTGAGTATCCTACATGGGCATCAGCTGCGCTCTGCTGCCTTGCTGCATGTTGGTGAGCAGCGGAATAGCTGGGGCGCTTTGGTCATCCTGAGCCGTGGCTTCACGCCACTCCGACATAGCACCTACCACAGCTTTTGTAAGGCAACAGTAAATGTAGAGAATTTGAAAGTGCTAAGCTGTGATATCTGGCAGTCAGTGGAGTCATGAAATAACAAAGGAAACAAACAGATGGTGTGCTGGAATGTCATCTACTGCAAGAGAATATGAACGATGCTCTTAACTAAGACACATTCGTGGAGCTTACCTGATACAGTGTGTTTTGGAGCCTGCAGTACTCGGTGCATGATCCGCCAGTAGTGGGAGGGGCTGACAGATACAGCTATCCAGTTTCAGTGTAAGAGAGCCTCAAACTTTGTTCCACAAGGCATTCTGAAATTGTTTAGATTCTCTTTTGTGGCTGTTAAACTCAACTTCTTTGCAAAAAAATAAGCGAACTCTAACATGAAAGTTGGAAAAACACCTGTGTTAACAATTGTGTTCCTTTGTGTGATGCTAGCAAATGTTTGGTTTATTTTTTTTTTAAAGATTTATTTATTTATTGGAAAGTCAAATATACAGAGAGGAGGAGAGACAAAGATCTTCCATCCGATGATTCACTCCCCAAGTGAGCAGAACGGCTGATGCTATGCCGATCTGAAGCCAGGATCCAGGAACTTCTTCTGAGTCTCCCACACGGGTGCAGGGACCCAAAGCTTTGGGCCGTCCTTGACTGCTTTCCTAGGCCACAAGCAGGGAGCTGGATGGGAAGTGGAGCTGCCGGGACTAGAACCGGTGCCCATATGGGATCCCGGGCATGTATATCTGCCTTTCCAATAAAAATAAAATAAAATAAATCTTTAAAAAAAGAAAAAAAAAACCTGTTGGCATGCTTTATTTGGGAGATGTTGTTGAGGGGCGGGAGCAGAGCCTGGGTCACGTGACTAAGGGGAAGGCAGCGTGTGCTGTTGCAGGCCTGCTGCTCGAAGACGAATGCAGTTGTATCCAGGCACCCCTGGTGTGTCTGAGGCACAAAGAAAAGGAGTCACTCGGCAGCTCGCTTTCATTTGTCGTTGGCTGATGGTTGTCCTGTGTGGTCGGGACTTGCAGAAATTCAGAACAGGTTCCAGCCTGCAAGTCAGACTGTGGATCAGGCAGTGAGTGGGAGCGGTTGGCCCTGCCTGCTCAGCCTACTCAGCACCGTTCACCCAGCGGGTCCCCTGCAGTCTAGTATGGGGAGAGCGCAAGACCCAAAACATGACAGTGCTAGACTCAAAACACAAACCAGAAACTAAGAGGAGCCCAGCAGGAATTGGAAGCAGAGATTTACAGAACTCCTCAGCACAGCTCCTCAGCTGTGTTTACTGAGCAGAGATGGTGCTTCCAGTGGCCGTGTCAGCACTCGGCAAACCTGGTGCAGGAGGCAGATTGCTGTTCGCAGGGTTTGTGTGATCAGTCTCCTGTTGTGGCACTTAGCGGAGCCCTCCACCCGGGTTTGGATGAGGTGGAGAGGTCAGGGGAAACTCCTTGGCCGACGTGATCATAGTTTAGATAGAAGCAGGAGGGCCCAGGCAGGTGCTGCAGGCCGAGAGAGGAGCACATTGACAAGACCTGGTGGCAAAGAGCACAGCCCAAATGTCCAGTGGTGGGAGGCCAGCCACGAGGAGGAGTTAGAAGGAGTTTGTCACTTCGGCCGCACTTCCTAATGAAGGGGTGGAGCACGAGAAAGATCAGAAGCAGGGATCAGGTTAGCTGAGCTCAGGAGGAAATGCTCACCGAAGATAAATGCATCGAAAGGGCCAGCGTGATGAGTGGAGAACTTTCTCACCTATGGCTTTGCTCTTCCCATTGAAGTGGGTGCCGGCAAAGAGGGAGGTTGCAGGGTCAGGTGAGTTATAGCCACTGTTGAGCAAAATGAGAGGTGGAGCTGATTGCCAGGCCTGGCTAAGGCTGCTGGAGAGTTCTTCAGGTGGGTATGCTGCTGCTGCTGCTGCTGCTGCAGCCTAGCTGCTCTGGCCGTATTCTGGGATTGGGACTTTGTCAGGCAATAGTGTCAAGGTTTTGGTAAAGAAATGGTTCAAGTGTGAGAATGGCGTCTGCTACAGTTTGACTGGGACTCCCCAAATTCATGCCACTGCTTAGACACCAAAGTCTTACACTGATGAATTAACGGCTGACTAGATCAGTGGCGGAGGGTTGATCTAATGATGATATCTGGGAGGCTTGCCCCGGAAGTTGATTGTATGATCCGGGCGTGGCCGCCTCCCTGCCGCCGCATCATGGCTTACTACAGGATCATCCCTCCGCCATCCCTGAGATTTTCATTTCTTGCTGCCATTTAAAAATGTTAACATTTATGTTATGGGTCAGTGCGGTGCGCTTGACTAAACCCTTGCCTTGCACGTAGGTATTTTCTTTGGTACTCCAGCCTTGCTGGCGAGAGCTTCATCTCGGCTCCCCTTTCAGATGGGGGTCAAGGACAGACTTCCTGTCTGTCCCAGAGAGTGTGGCAGTTGGCTGAGGAGGCAGCCCCTGGGGGTGCTCCTGCACCCCATAGTAACACATGTGCCCGTTGGGGTGCCATGTGTGCCAGCATCCCAGTGCCGGAGCCAGGCATCACTCCTGTGGGAACTTTTTATTGTAAATTAATGCAGTGCAGTTCTTCAAATCTCCAAATTAAACAACACTTCCAGGTTAATGAGCATTGCCTGATATTCTAACCTTAACCTTTGCAAATAAATAAAATACATTAGGGGAAGTAGGCTGAATACTCTGATAACACTAAGCATAATTAAGTTTATTGGAACTGATTTGCTAAAAGTTGCCTGCACTGCAGTGAGTATAAATGGAGCTGTTTTTCTTGTCTCTTTGTCAAAACATCCTGTGGTTCATTCCATGATTGTGAATTCTTTGATGAAACAAAGTCTCTTTTGTAGTAGGACTAATCAGCCCCTGTGTTACATTGTCATTTCCTAAATTAGGGTTGTTGAACATAGTTAAAGCACTTGGGCTTTTCAAGAAAGCTAAAAAGAGTGAAAACAACCATGTCGTTCATTGCTGCTTTTTTTTTTTTTTACACTTATTTATTTGTAAGAGTTAGAGAAAGGGAAGGAGGGAGTGGGGAGAGAAAGGGCGAGATACCTTCCATCCACTGGAACATTCTCCAAATGGCCACAGTGACCATCCGGACCAAAGCCAGGAGCCAGAGCTTTTTGTGGGTCTGTCCTAAGGGTGCAGAGGCCAAGCACTTGGGCCATTGTGAGCCGTTTTCCCCAGGCAGTAACGGGGCTGGATGAGTGGAGCAGCCGGGAATCCAACCAGCACCCATGTGGGATGCCAGCATCACACCCACTAGGCCCGCACACCAGCGCCTCTGTGCTCCTTCCTGTTTGCCAGTGGTACTAGAGGTTGCTTTTGAGCACAGCCTTGATGTTTAAACTAAAAACAATAGCAGTATTTTGGTAACTGTACACTTTTGGAATCGTCTTTGGAACTGAGTAGAGCGTTAGAATTTTAGAGATGGAGTGTGCATTGATGGAAAACAGTGCTTTGTAGCACGGCTTTCTCTTCAGTCGCAGACTTGTGTGGATTGCAAAGACTGAGTGGCACTGCCATTAGGGTCTAGGACCTGCAGTTCTGTGTTGCTGCTGTTTGTGAAACAGCCCGTAGCTTAGGAACAAGTGTTGGGATGGAGGAAGATTCTGGGTCACTGTTGGAACTGATAGTGGGACACGGGGCAGAGCCCCGGGACTGGCCTGCAGTGATTCCCCAGTTCTTTTATGCTGTTCCTGTCCAGCAGTTCTCCGTATTGGTTACAAAATTTTGCCTCACTTGACTCGGGTGCTGGTTGGCTTGCTTTTTAAATGACATCGAAGTTTTATGTTCTTATGGTAGTGCCCCTACAGTGTTGGCTTGTCAAAGATCTGCTTTGGAACAACGTGGCAGGTGCAGTGGAGTGAAATGAAAACACAAAGCGGAGGGCACTAGATGATGAGGCGGGATCTGAATTGGCCTGGAACGGAGCAGTCCTTCATAAGCACATAGGAAGTAATGAAAGCGCAGGTGCAGCTCGGCAGTACCGGGTGCTGCAAAACGGGGAGTGGGCGGGCTTGATGCATACGGAAGCACAGGAGCTCCACCTGAGCCGGCCGTGTGGGGCGTCTTTCTCCTGTGTCCAGGGCAAGGCGTGCTCTCTAGTATGTTGGGGGAAGTCAGTTGGAGGTTTCATAAAGCATCCAAAAGTGGCATAATCAAAAAGTTGACTGTCAGCACTGAACTTGTTGAAGATTTAATTATTATCATTGGAAATACAGATTTATAGAGAGAAGGAGAGATAGAAAGAAAGATTTTCCATCCACTGATTCACTCCCCAAAGGCCTGCAATGACTGGAGCTGAGGCTATCAGAAGCCATGAGCCTCCTCCAGGTCTCCCACATGGGTGCAGAGTCTGAAGGACTTGTGCCATTCTCCACTGCTTTCCCAGGCCACAAGCAAGGGAGCTAAGTTGAAAGTGGAGTGGCTGCGACACAAACCAATGCCCCTATGGGATTAACCCAATTGAGCCACTGTGCTGGCCCTTAAGCAGCATCGCATCAGTTAGTGGTTAGTTAATGGTTGTATCCTATGTATCTATAAGTTGTACTAAAGCAAGGCCCAGCATGGTGGCCTAGTGGCTAAAGTCCTCGCCTTGAATGCACCGGGAAACCATATGGGCACCGGTTCTAATACAGCCCCATTTCCCATCCAGCTCCCTGCTTGTGGCCTGGGAAAGCAGTGGAGGATGGCCCAAAGCCTTGGACCAGCATAGGAAACCTGAAAGAAGCTCCTGGCTCCTGGCTTTGAATTGGCTCAGCTCTGGCCAGTGCGGCCGCTTGGGGAGTGAATCAATGGATGAAAGATCTTCCCCTCTCTCTTCTCTCTGTATATCTCACTTTCCAATAAAAATAAGTAAGTCTTTTTTAAAAAACTGTACTCAAGCAATTGTCTTGGCATCAAGCTTGGGCCCACACCTCTCTCTTTATACAAATCATCGCCTGACCTGTACCAGTTAGTGAAAGGTCTGGAACACAGAGGTGGAGCTGGGAGCATCTGTCTGCCTCTGGACTAGGCCAGTGCAGGGTGTGCCGCGTGAGACAGGCCTTTGCTTTTATAGAGATTTGAGATAATACAATTTTATGTCTAAAATGAATCAACTCAGCAGACTTTAAAGCTATTTCATTTGACATGTCAGCTTTACAATGCATTCAAAAAGGAAAGAAAGTAAACCAAGAATGATTTGAGAATTCAGTGAGTAACGAACCTGGGGCTCTCCTTAACACGAAGGGTGATGCAAGCTGGTGGCTGGCCCGGCGATGTCAGCTTGTCTGGAGATCGGGAGAATCAGACGGTCCCCATGAGCCACAATGCCAATGGCACAGTGGCTTGGTCCTATTCCCAAGCACCTGCATGTGCTGGACGTGTAGGACAATGACTGAGCACCAGGAGCGCCAGGATGAAGTGCTACTCCCATCCTCCAGGTTGGGAAGGCCGCCCGTGTGTGGCAGGATTAAGAGCAGGCAGAGTATTAGACAGAGCAGGGGTTCCTCTATTCACAGCGTCACTCTGATTTGTGTAAATTATTTATTTGACAAGGAGAGAGATCTTCCATCCACTTGAAAGATGGGTTATGCCTTCAACAGCTGGAACTGGGTTAGGTCAAAACAGCAAGGCAACTCCATCCTGAAACCTCTCTTGATGACAGGAACTTGGATAGATTAACAGGGAGCTGGGTTGGAGCTGAGCTAGGACTTGGCCCCAGGCATGCCGGCTTGGGGTGCAGGAATCCCAGACGGCATCCTGATGGCTGTGCCACAGTGCCTGCTCTAATCGAGACTCAGTTACCAGTGATGGAGCTTACAGAAATGAAGTTGCTGAGATACTGAACTGTTTCTGTGATATTGACCAAAAATGTGTAAAATGAGTGTGGAGTGTATTTTCTTTGGTGCTAATTTTTCTCAAATGGTGAGCTATTTTTTTTTTTTTATTTTAGCTGATTCAGTTTTAGTCTTTAAATTGTGAAAGACGGTAACATTGATAGATATGTACAATATTTGCATTTCTACAGAAGACCTAAGAGTGGCATTTTCTCTAATTTGTTTGCTTAAAAGATATAGAAACATTAACTGTTCATTGGTCGTCGTACCCTTGTTGTTTGGGATTAAAACAAAGCCCGCAATATGTTTCAGTTTCAAGTGTGGAGAGCTCTGGTTGTGGCTGGTGGATCTCTAGTTGGAAGCGTGGGGCCCCAGCTTGCTAAGCGGAGCATACCTCTTACTGTAGGCACGATTCTATCATTTATACCAGCCAGTGGCTGTCATTTGGGCATCAGAAATTAACAACTTATAGTAATGATGGAAATTTGCTTGTAGCAGTGGCTTAACATCTGTTTTTTGTGATACCTTTTCAGGGATCCTAATTTGATGTCTTGAATTTTTTTTTTCCTGAAAACCTTGGTTTCAGTTGTTCCTATTTAATATTTTTGAAAGATTGACTTACTTATTTGAAAGGCAACATTGCAGAGAAAGGGAGAGGCAGAGATAAGGAGTTTTCATCCACTGGTTCACTCCCCAAATAGCTAAATTGACCTGAACTAGGCTAGTCTGAAACCAGAAGCGTGGATCTCCTCAGAGTCTCCCACATGGAAGCAGGGGCCCAAACACTAGGGCTGTCTTCCCCCGTTTTTTCCATTTGTATTAGCAGGGAGTTGGATTAGAAGTGGAGCAGCCAGGACTCAAACCAGTACCCCATATGGGATGCTGGTGCTGCAGCCATGGCTTAACCTAACCGACTGTGGTATAGCACTGTAGCCATGGACCCAAAATTTGTGCTTTTGAAGGCTATTGTATAAATTTTTTTTTAGTTGTATGTCCCTTTGGCCCTTTTCCTGGGGTACTCTCCTGGTCCAGGGGATTGCTTTTTGTGGTCCCGGCCTCTCTGTTAGATTTGCCGACCACCTGTGAAAATGGGACACCAGCAGATTGTACAAAATGATGCCCAGAGGCCTTACTTGAGATCCACCCTTGGTCTTTGCCTCTCGCAGCAGAAAGAGAAGGGAGAGAGAAGGATCTGGGAAGCTGTAAGGGAACGAAGGCGGGCAGAGGGGCATGAGGGAAGCTGGCACAGGCTCTGATTAAGTCCTAATTAGGTAAGGAATATCAACCTAGGCTCTTCATTAGCTGGTCCCATGATGTGTCTGGTTTGGGGCTGAGGCTGGAGTGATGTGTCAGGTCTGAAAGAAGCGTAGCCCAGCTCCTGCACCTGCGGCAGCCATCATTCTCTGTCTCGAGTGGAACTTTGAAGCAGAAAGAAAAGCCAGAGTTGACTGTTGTGTTGCCTCGTGGGTCAGACGCACTGGCACGGCTGCCCTTTCTGTCAGTGCATGGAGCCTTGTTCATTTGTTCAATGTATAGCATCCAGGGTTGGCAGTTTTTCTTGTAGAGGCGACAGAAAGCAGATCTCCTTCATTTTCCTTCCCATAAGCAGAGACCCACCTGTCTTAGGGTTTCGTAAAAATAAACAAACAGGGCCTGGTATGATAGCCTAGTGTCTAAATCCTTGCCTTGCACCTGCCAGTTCTTGTCCCGGCTGCTCCACTTCCCATCCAGCTCTGTCCCTGTGGCCTGGGAAAGCAGCTGAGGATTGCCCAAAGCCTTGGGACCCTGCGCCCACGTTGTAGACCCAAAAGAAGCTCCTGGCTTCAGATCAGCAATGCTCTGGCCTTGCAGCCACTTGGAAAGTGGATCAGAGGATCTTTCTCTGTCACCTTCTCTCTATATATCTGCCTTTCCAATTAAAAAAATAAATATTTAAAAACCCACGAAATTCCAAAATACTCATTTTTCGTGGCTGAGAGTGTGTGAACCAGCAGTGCTTCAGCTGTGTGCCACTGTGTGCCTTGAATGTCCACCATCCTACCTGTTGCCTGTGTGATCAGAAAGTCCTTGAGAACACCCAAGGTTCATTTACTGCCCGGCAGAAATCAGACCTCATAGAATCACTTGTGTAGAAGATCGGTGTCGCCGTAATGTTACTTTACTGTAGTAACTTCCAGAGAGATTGCAGCAGCCAGCTTGGAGTTTGCACATTCATAAGACCAGCTTTTGAGAGACGCAGCCCTTCTGCAGTTCCCCCAGGAGCCCGCGCCCCTGAGGCTTTGAGCTTTGAGGGAGCAGTGGTGTCTGCCTGCTTTCTCTTTTCTACTCAGTTAATTTCCACTGAATGACTTTGTCAAACTGCAGATTAAATGGAAGCTTGCTAACTTCTAATATAAAAATAGTCAAAACACTGTTGTTTAAAGATTATTTATTTTATTAATTTGAAAGGCAGAGTTACAGAGAGATCTTCTATCTGCTGGTTCACTCCCCTAATAGCTGCAGTAGCCAGAGCTGAGCTGAGCTGAAGCCAGGAACCAAGGGCATCCCCAGGTCTCCCACATGGATGCAGGGGTCCAAGCACCTGGGCTGTCCTTCACTGCCTCCCAGGCACATGAACAGAAAGCTGCATTGGAAGTGGAGTAGCCAGGACTCAAGCCAGTAGCCATGTGGGATGCTGACGCTGCAGGGGGAGGCTTACTGTGCTCTACCACAGCACCACTCTCCTCCCCTCTCTTCCTGTTATGTCTTGATATTCAATAATTCTTGATCCTGTAGCATTATTGATTCGTCCATTTTGTAAAGTTAATTAACTTATTTATTTGAAAAGCAGAGTGGCAGAGATAGATCTTTCTCTGTTGATTCACTCCTCCAATACCTACAACAGCCAAGGCTGTGCCACGTGAAGCCGCTAACCTGGAACTGCAGCCTTGTCTCCCGCGTGCGTGGAGGGGCCCATGCACTGGGGCCACCTGCTGCTGTAGCATGGATCAGGAGCAGAGCAGAGCAGCCAGATTTGAAGCAACAGTACAACCCCCAACGCACACCGTCTTAAACGGTAAAGGTCGGAGACTTCTCTGGTCCTCAGGGCCCTCTGAAGGCCATTGCCAGCCTGTGTTGAGTAGAACATTATTTTGAAAAATAAATGGTAACATTAACATACAACACACCCTCGGAGTCCTGAGCGGATGTTTGTTTATGGTTGCAATGGATTTTGTGAATTTTCCCACGTCATTATCTAAGGGCTCTGCTCTTAATGGGCTGATAGCTCTGCCGGGTTTCCCGGGCATGCGCATTGTTTTAAAGCTTCCTAGTGATTGTGTGCCCGGGCTAGGTCAGCATCCACTGCGACTAGAGTGAGCTTGCTTTGTTTGGTACTCATCCTCTTGAGAGTCTGGCAGAAGGTTCTCTCACCCGTGTGTGCTGAAGGGAAGATGAGGCCACAGAGGTGACTTCTCATTGAGGCAGGTCCAGGCTCGGCCGCACTGCCATCCCCGGGGGCTTGGCTCCTGCTGAAGGTCCCTGTGCTGGAGCAGGACGTGAGCCAGAGCACGCAGCAGGCAGCGCACAGCAGCCCCTCTGTCCTGGGGCACAGCAGTGCGTTGTTTACGTCAACACGTAACTTAGGGAATAGGCTAAACTACACAAAGAATATTCAGTGGCTTGTTTTTTTACTATAAAATGATGATATCTTGAAAATCACTTCCTGTTATTATATAAAGAATCAATTGCTTTAAAATGTATTTTCAAGCAATATTGACTTAGAGCAAAGCTGCTGAGAAGGTGGGAGAGTTCGTGCACGCCACAGCCGGCGTCCCCCTTGGCGGGGAGGTGTGCCGTCGTCATTCTTTTCCAGTGGTCTTAGTTTTGTTTTGTTTTTGAGCGGTTTTAGGTTCACAGAAAAATGAAGCAGAGTACAGGGGGCTGCTGTGTTCCTCCTGTTGGTAAGGTGTGGCACTGCTGTGTTCCCTGTTGGTAAGGTGTGGCACTGCTGTGTTCCCTGTTGGTAAGGTGTGGCACTGCTGTGACAGTTGACAGTGTAACATTCGCCTCCGTCGATACTCCCTGGAGTCCATGGTTTCTCTTAGAGAGCATTCTGTGGGTGTGGGCTCGCAGGTGGTGACAGAAGTCATGCGGGGTAGAGTCCCTGTAAATGTCCCTGTTCCACGACAGCCTCCTTCCAGGCTCCACCCCCTGGCAACTGCTGATTGGTTCACGGTCTACTTAGCTTTGCCTGTTTTCTGAATGACAGATTTGGAAACAAATGGTTTATGGCCTTTTCACTTAGCACTATGTGTTAAAATTCTTCCGTGTGATCCGTCGTTTTACTTTTCATTCCTGCATAGGAGCCATCATAGGCTGTGTCCTTAATCTGTTCTATAGGAGGACATCTCGGTGGCTTCCACATGCTGTCATCTGTGGAACAAAGCTGCTGTAAGAATTTGCAGATTTTTGTCAACATAAATTTTCATTGGTTTTACTTATTAATGCAGTCACATACCACATAAGAATATTCAGACAATGAATAGAAAATTGTGTGATTCCCCTTGGTGTATGGTGTATCTGAGACGTTCCTGTGGCCTCAAGGGCCCTGATTTCCAGCACACACATTACTCACATGAATGTGGCGATGCTCCCAGTGGCAGACTGGCTGTGCTCCCCACGGAGCAGCAGTGCAGCACATACAGTTAGGTGCAGAGCGTCGATCTCAGTCATGATGGTAGAAGTTACCCACTTATGTATTTACCATGGTATTTTATCGTTATCTAAGTGTGTACTTCTTCTGTTTAGTAAAAATGAAGTTGTGCCCAGCTCCCATATGGGCACTGGCTTGTGTTGCAGCTGCTCCACCTGCCATCCAGCTCCCTGCCTGTGGCCTGGGAAAGCAGTCGAGGACGGCCCAGAGCCTTGGGACCCTGTACCCATGTGGGAGACCCGGAAGAAGCTCCTGGCTTTGGATCAAGCTCTGCTCTGGCAATTGTGACCACTTGAGAGTGAACCAGCTGATAGAAAATCTTGCTCTTTGCCTCTCCTTTTCTCTGTATATCTGCCTTTCCAATAAAAATAAATATATCTCCCCCCACCCACACACACACCAAAAAAAGTTGGTTGTACAACTGCTGTGTGATGCTGCTGGCTTTCTGTGTACCATGTGATCAGCGCTGTTTCCTGTTTCTTGCATCTGATTTAATCTTGCTGATTTGCTCGTTGTGGCACTAGAAGCATGTGCTTATACAACATCTGTATAATTCCACAGAGCCTGGGTGTGTGATAGACTGTCAAGTCTAGGTGAACGTAACTGCACGTTGTGGTGCTTGTGCAATGAGTGAGTCACCTGGTGGACACCAGTGCTCAGTGATGCGGTACCAAGAAGTCCAGCGGGCACGACACTGGCATGACATTTTTAATGGTTGCATACCACGATAAATTCAGTGATAATGAGTCTACTGTTCATATTGGTAGATAAAGGCTTTTCGGGGTTTTCTGTTGGTTTGTTTTTGCTATTACCAAAATTCTGTAACATACTTTGCCTGCTAATGTACGGTATAGCATTCTGCCCTTAGACTCATGCAGGGACACCTGGGCCAGACCGGAGGCTTGGTGGCTAGACTGAGAGCTGCTGTGTGACCCCATGACTGTAGGTGACATTTCCTAGGAGAAAGCAAAGTAGGAAAGAGGAGACACACAGAACCAGCCCCGAGAGGCTCCCAGCACAAAACGGCCAGGTGAAACAGAGAAGTCAGCTCATGGAACACGCGTGGCCCTGGAGGGGAGAGGAAAACCAGGATTTGGCGTCAGGAAAGCCAGGAGCAATGTGGATTTCAAGGAGCAGGAAGTGGTCCTCTGAGTGTACATTTTCCTAAGGCTGGTGAATGCTGAAACATTTCCATTGTATTCAAGAACAAGGGGACCCTTTGACCTCAGTGAGTACAGAGAAAGTGACTGGGCCAAAATACACATAGAAATAGATTGTGGAGTGAGTGGGAGGTAAGGAAATGGCCCTTAAATAAATAATACTATTAATACAGCAAAGAAAAGTAGAGCAGGGTAACTGGGCTGAAAAGGGGAGTGGTCACAGAAATTGGTTAGTTTGTGCCAGGTTGTAGAGTTTTAAGCTTGTGTAAACGCGAAGAGAAATTAGTAGAGGAAAATTGATTACAGGGGCCCGTAGGGTGGGAGCCAAGGATGGAGAAGAGCGTCGCTTTCCGGGTTGGAGGCTCTGGAAGGATCTGGGAGGTTAGAGAAGGCCTCGTGAGAGATGCGAATGTGCAAAATTCCCTGCCCGGTGCAGCCGGTGCCCTGATGCCACCTGCTCCCAGCTCCATCGGACAGTGTCGCTGTCAACAGGAAGGTTGTCCTTGCCACTGAGGTTTATATTTACATTTCTGATTTGATGTTTTGCCCCAGGAAATACTTGATAATATGCTGCTTGAAGATACTTTTGGCTGCTATGCAAACAGTTCTGCATTTTCTGGGGTGACCAGAAATGCAGATGCTTGCTGTTTGTAATTCAGCGCTATAACTCTCAGTGTAAGTGGGAATTTGACTTTGTTACCCAAAGATTATCTTATCATCTTATATCAGCTTTTGTGACTTGGCAGATAATGTAGAATTTAAAGTTATTGATTTAAAACAAGGAAAAAAATCATCTGTCGGACCAGCTGAATGTCAAACAACGTACAAGGAGCTGACTCAATGTGTCTGACAACTAATTATTACATTACCTCTTTATTCACTTATGTCGAATAGGGGGTAGTATTATCATGGCCTTGTTTTTGAGTTCCCTGGTTGTTCCCTTGATAGCTGCGTTTCCAGAAGCCGTGGAGCTGTAGGATCTCTAACAGGTCCCAGTGAGAGCCCGGGGTGTCCAGGTGCCCCGCAGGCTGGATGGTGGTGTGGGCAGACCACACTCCGCGATGGAGAAAGTGCAGAATACACACAAGGGTGAGAGGCTGAAGGACACAGTTTAGTGTAACTTTTAAAATTTTTAATTTTGAGATAATTTCAGATTTATAAAATAAATTACAAAACTAGCATGATTTATGCATGCCCATTACCCAGATTTCCCAATTGTTAACATACTTGCCTTGCTTCCTCTTTTCACTTTTTTTTTTTTTCTGAGCTATTTGGGGATATTCTGTAACTTTAGGAAAGCAGTTAACACATACTTAACAATTCTGAAAAACATACACATGAATTTTTTTCAGAGTACTCTTTCATTAACTTTTTAAATTAAAGGTTTATTTTTATTGGAAAAACAGATTTACAGAGAAAGATCTTCCCTCTGCTGGTTCACTCCCCAAATGGCTTCGATGACCTGAGCTAACCATTTCAAAGACAGGAACCAGGAGCTTGGAGCCTCTTCCATTCTCTCAGCAGTGATGGGAGTGTCCCACCAGTGAGAGGAGGGTGCAGGGTCCCAGGGCTTTGGTCCAGTCTCCTGTGCTTTCCCAGGCCACAGGCAGGGAACTGGAGCAGCTGGGATACAAACCAGCACCCGTACAGGATGCTGGACTTAAAAGCAGAGTGTTAGCCAGGTAAGCCATCGTGCCTGGGATTCGTATTTGCTTTTGCTTTTTAAGAGATCGTTTCTACTAGTTCACAAAATATACCGACAATAGTGAGGGCTTGTCCGGGCCAAAACCAGGAGCCAGGAACCCAGTCTGGGTCTCGTGTGTGTGTGTGTGTGTGTGTGTGTGTGTGTGTGTGTGTGTGTGTGTGTGTGTGTGTGTGTAGCAGGGACCCACGTGCTTGATGTCAGTGTCCAAGGGGTAACATAACCACTGTACCATGGGCCTGCCTTGTGGTGTTTGTTGTTACTGTTTTGTTTAAAGAGACAGCACACATGGTCTGGGACTGGACCAGACTGAAGCTAGAGCTGGGAGCTCAGTCACTGTCTCCCGGAAGGGTGGCAGGCACCCAGCGTCTTGGGCCGCCATCTGTGGCTTCCTAAAGCCTGCCGAGGCAGGAAATTGGACGCAGAAGCAGGACTGCGGCTCAGACCGAAGCGCTCTGGTGGTGAGAGGGCAGCGGCACACAGGGCAGGACCAGGCCCTGCCCCAAGGCTGTGTGTGTTACAGCAGGAGGCACACAGCGTCAGTTCATCTCACCAGTGACCTGTCGTCTGTGAAGTCATTAAGTCTTTCTTACATGTCAGTAATTCATATAGGAATATATCTTGGATTAATGTGAACACCCTGTTTGTCGGTCGTGGGGCTGTTGCATCTCATGTCTGTGCACGGTTCTTTCCTGAGTTCTTTCTTGCTCAGATGACTGCCAGATGACATTGTTTCTTCTTCCTCCTCTTCTTATTGATTCATTTGTTTATCTAAAAAATAGAGTTGGAGAGAGGTCAAAAGATCTTCCATTTGCTGGTTTGCTCCCCAAAAAGCCTCAGTGACCAGACTGAAGCCTGAAACCTGGAACTCCCTCCAGGTCACCGCCCAGGGAGCCCAGGGCCCACGCATTCGGGGCACGTGCTGTTGCCTTGCCTGGCAGCTGGGTCAGACACGGAGTAACAAGGACATGAATCGGGGCTCCTGGGATGCTGGCCATGCAAGTACTGACGGCCTGCTGCACCGCCTTGCCAGTCCTTCCGTTCTTACTAGTTGGCTGTCGTGGAACGGTGTCTTCTCCATGATGTGTTCTCAAGGAAGCCTGTGTTAGTCTGTGCCGTGAAACCGCTCCTCTGTGTTCTGAATGTCCATGATGTCCAGACTCTTAGAGATGACTCCTGCGTGAGTTGCATACGTCCCTGTCGTTCTCAGTGCTTCCGAGCTCAGCCTGCATTCTCCATAACTCAGCGCTTTCATTAGGCACTTGTGCAAAGAATCCTGGTTCCTTCGAGCGGGGAAAGATACTTGGAAGTCAGATGTGAGCAGTATGCATCGTCATTGCTGTAAGAGCTTCATTGCTTGCGAGGCTCCTCAGCAGGCAATAGTAAGGAATAACGGGTCCGTACGCAGGCAGGCACTGCGTGCATCTAAGCTGGCATCAGCGCTCCGGTGCCAACCCAGTGGTAGAGTTGGTTTTGCTTTTCCTGTCCATGCCTCTCTTCCCTGATGGAGGACTGTGGCTCCCGTTACTCAGTTCATCTAGTTACATGGTCACTTGTTTTGTAGGAACTGAACTCCGGGCACATGAGCTGAAAGTGGCCTGGTCCTGCTGACCTCAGGCCCACACCAGCACAGGTGCAAACCGGACTCCCCTTTGTCAGACTGTTTGACATGCCTGATTTCTAACATTCATTAGCAAGTGCATTCTTAAAGATTTATTTATTTTATTGGAAAAACGGATTTACAGAGAGACAAAGAGAAAGATCTTCCGTTTCTGCTGGTTCACTCCTCTAGTGAGTGCAACGGCCTGAGCTGAACCGATCCGAAACCAGGAACCAGGAGCTTCTTCCTGGTCTCCCACACAAGTGCAGAGTCCCAAGGCTTTGGGCTGTCCTTCACCGTTTCTCAGGGCACAAGCAGGGAGCTGGGTGCTAAGTGGAGCAGCTGGGACACAAACCAGCGCCAATAAGGAATCCTGAGACATGCAAGGCGAGGATTTAGCCACTGAGCCATCGCACCAGGCCTGGAAAGTGCAATCCATTTTTAAATGCAGCATTTAGGGTAAGGTGAGAGATTGATGCCAGAATAAATATTTAAGATAGAGTATTAGAGCTCAAAAATATACAGAATAGACATGTGAAAGTCTTTTTATTACAATCAGAAGAAACATTTCACTTCTGCAGCCATTATTAAAAAAGAAAAAAAGTTCAGGCCAAAATGGAAGTGGTCAACCTGATTCTGAGCATAAATGACGTGCTCTTGTACTAGGAAATCCTGGAGAATTTAAAAAGCTATTCAAATAGAATAAAAGTTGAACAGCATTGCTGGGTGAAAGAATATATAAAATTCAGTTTTATTCATGTATATTTGCAGTGAGCAAATAAAACCAAGCAAACCGTTTCACTTATAGTAACATCAGAAAGAATAGAATTGGTGGGCCCAGTGCCGTGGCCTAGCGGTTAAAGTCCTTGCCTTGAACACACCGGGATCCCACATGGGTGCTGGTTCTAATCCCGGCAGCTCTGCTTTCCATCCAGCTCCTTGCTTGTGGCTTGGGAAAGCAGTCGAGGATGGCCCAAAGCCTTGGGACCCTGCACTCATGTGGGAGACCTGGAGGATGTTCCTGGCTCCTAGCTCTGGATTGGCGCAGACCGACCATCGCGCTCACTTGGAGAGTGAATCATCGGACAGAGATCTTCCTCTCTCTCTCTCTTCTTCTCTGAATATCTGACTTTGTAATAAAAATAAGTAAATCTTTAAAAATAAATAAATAAATAATTTGAAAATAGAATTAGTAGGGTTAAATTTATTAGTGCAGAACAAAACCTTAGATTCTTTTTTTTTTTTTAAAAACTATTTGGAAGGGAAAGCTCACTCAGAGAGACCAGCCATCATTTGGTTCAGTCCCCACATTCACTAGCTTTTTACAAATAAGCAAAGTCTAGTTTTTTCTTAGTTTCTGTTATTGCCAAAAAAATATTCTGGATGAAAATACTAGATACTAAAAGCAGAATTCTTTCAGCATGATGAGAATGTGTGATTTGCAGGGCTGGCATGTGGCACCTGTGACACTGACATCCCACGTGGTAGCAGTCTGTGTCCCAGCTGCTCCGCTTCTGACTTGCCTCCCTGTGAATGGCCTGGGAAAAGCAGCAGCAGCTGGCTCAAGGGCTTGGCCTCCTGCCACCCGCGGGGGCCACCTGCCTAGCTCCGCCTGGCCTGCAGCCCAGCTCAGCCTGGGCCGCTGCAGCCATTCGGGGGTGAGCCAGTCTTCCTCTCGCCAAGTCTCTCCCTCTGTGAACCCTCCCCCTCCCCCTCTCTTCCTATGACTATTTTTTTTTTTTAATTGGAAAGCCAGATTTACAGAGCAGATACAGAGAGAAATATCTTCTATCTGCTGGTTCATGCTGCAATGGCCAAAGCTGAGCTGATCCGAAGTCAGGAGCCAGGAACTTCTTCCAGGTTTATCTCGTGGGTACAGGATTCCAAAGCTTTAGGCTGTCCTCTGCTGCTTTCCCAGGCCACAAGCAGGGAGCTGGATGGGAAGTGGAGCAGCCGGGACACAAACCTGCACTCATATGGGATCCTGGCAATTGCAAGGTGAAGACTTAGCCACTAGGCCATTGTGCGGGGCCCCTTCTCTATGACTTTTAAATAAATAAATCATTTTTTAAAACATAAAAGTCTGATTCTCCGTGGTGGATCCCTGGGGTAATTTCTGAACCTCCACCACTGCGGGCTGGCAAGCAGCCTGAGCGGTGTGTGTCCTAACCGCGTTCCCTGCCTCCCATGCCACATCACGGCATCCTTCCCTGTCCGCACCTTCCCCATCTCCGTCAATGCAATGCAGGCTCTGTTGTATTCTTGAAGCTGCCAGAGTTGATTTTTGGGGGCATTTCTCGACCTCTATTATGCATTGTTCAGCATTTCAGGTTTTTTGTGTAGGAAAATTTTGAATCTCAGCATACAGATTGGCCTGACTGTGTGGCTGTGTCTGCCGTTTATGAGAAACTGAAGTTCATAACTTGTCTTCATGTTCATGTAATAAAGCTGTAGCAATAAATAATGTAGTTAGGAAAATAGATTGTTTCATCATTTTTTGAAGAGCCGAGAAGTTAGGAAGTCTCTTTAAGAATAACAGATGAGTTAAATCCCCCAAAGTAGAAGCCAGGCTTTGATGTCCAGACCCTTCCTTTGAAAGCACCTGTGCTGAGCGGCTCGTGGTGCAACAGCAGTGGGGGGAGGACGCCCCTCCCAGCAAGCGTCCCTGGAAGAGTGGACAGCAAGCTCGCGTCACCAGGGACCCAGCGTGGTCTCGGTGCCCTGGGATGCCTGTGGCTTCCAGTGCTTGAAGTTAAACGGTGATGCAGAGGTGTGGGACACGGAGCTCGCTCTCGGGACGCGTTCCCGGGCCTCTGCTGGGGGCTTCTCTGCACGAGCAGATGGTCTCTCAGCAAGCGCGCTGTGGGTGCCATGATGTGGATTCTTGCCGCCTGCCTCCATGATGGCCACTAGCAGGGAGGCTGCGCAACACGGTTCTAAAGCAATTGCGTTTTGTTGTGTTTTTTGTTTGTTTGGTTTTTTTTTTAACTTAAGTTGTTTGGGGTTTTTTGTTTTTTTTTTTTTTTTTTTTTTGCTTTAGTGAATAATGATTTGTTTTCAGTGTTTTAAATCTGCTAGGGTCTTTTTGAGTTTGTTTAGGCTTTACACTGGGTTTAGTATTGATGCTGTGGAATACGGTAAGTATCAGAGTACCTGTTGCCCAGACCCAGGTCCTCGCCACACCTGAGTCGGCCAGAGCTTATGTTAGTGCTTCAGGGAGTGTATGGACCCCCAGAGGGGCCAAGGAGACGTGGGCCAGGCTGAGGAGCACAGGGAGTGTGGCCCAAACCAGAGACGCATCCAGGTGTGGGAGACGCTTGGAGCACGCAGTTCCCTGCGCTCCCAAGTGTGGGGCGCTGTGACTTAATGCCTCACCAAGGTTGCTGTCTGGGTCCAGGTCGCTCAGTGCCGCACAGCTCCAGCTGACTTGAATGCAGTGTTCAGCCAGGACATCTCCATTCACAAATTTCTATTTCCAATGAAGTGTTGTTTTACTTTAAGCATGAAGCGTCGTGGTTGCGTAGCGTATTGTAACTCAGCCGGCTTTTTGTCCTTGCAGAGGATGAAGGTCGCAGCAAGGACGCTGACCGCCTGCAGGTGTTTTACAAGAAGACCGTCATGCCTTACGGGGTTTACCGGAAGCACCAGAAAGACCCGAGCGAGGAGGCGGCCGTGCTGCAGTACGCGAGCCTGGTGGGCCAGGCATGCTCCGAGCGGATGCTGTTGTTCAGAAATTAGCACCGTCTCTTGGCTTTTCTAGAAGATTCCGTGGCATTGAATTTGTGAGAATCTCATGGCTAACATAAGGATTTTTAAAATGTGTTATGATGTAGCCTTATAATCAGGGTTTATCATTTTATAAGTTTGTTTCTAGAGCAAGAAATGCTAAACTTCTCTCATTGACATTTTGGAAAGTAAAATCAAGATGTGAATCTGAGTAATGTAATCATACTTATCATTATTGATTCTTTTCCGTGAAGTTAAGCCAGGCTGTCCTCCATGCCTTTCAAGCAGCAGTTCATGCTGGGAAACCTCCAGTGTGGGGAAGGAGGTGCCCCCCGGGCAGTGTGGGGAAGGAGGTGCCCCCCGGGCAGTGTGGGGAAGGAGGTGCCCCCCGGGCAGTGTGGGGAAGGAGGTGCCCCCCGGGCAGTGTGGAGTGGCTGCTGGGTCCGACCACAGTTCAGCAGGCGTTCAGGAAGGTCGGAGTTAGTCCCGGGAGCCCGGCTGTCTGGAGTGGTCCCTGCCACAACTGCTTCCCAGTTTGGACACTAGATTCTGGAATTCCCCAGTGTTCTATTATTTCCTGTTTCTTAAACTCTAAGAAATGGGATTTGTACAGAAAAATGTTGGTTCCCACCTTGTCCTAAGCCCCAGCGGGGCTCAGGGCACCCAGCTTGGTCACTGGCTCCCAGGTCAGGAAGTGGGGGGTCACGCAGCCTCCATGTTCCAGGAGACGAGGCAAAACCAATGCTTCCCTTGGTGATGGCGAGTGGCCAGCCGCTTCCTTGCCCCCGGCTCTGTGTTGTGGCGCCCTTGCCTGTTCAGCCTGGCTCACCGTCACGTGCTGCTGGCAGCAGGAGGTGCCCAGCCAAGGGCTCCTCCTCAGCTGGTCACTCTTCTGCTGCCCCCGTTCGGCCGCCACGCCCTCTGCAGTCTCTCTTGTGTCCATTTTTCTGTTTCTCATTGACTGATCTTTTTCAAACTTAACGATTTGAACTGCACTACTCATTTTAAGCTTTTCTCCAAAATGTACCAAATTTTGGTGAAACAGTGGAAAATGACATGCAGCTGTGATAAGGGAAGGGTGATTTTGAACATCATAATGATTTTGAAAACTATATGTCTGGGCCCGCTGCAGTAGCCTAGCAGCTAAAGTCCTCACCTTGAACACGCCAGCATCGCATGTGGGCACTGGTTCATGTCCTGGCACTCCACTTTCCCAACCAGCTCCGTGCCTGTGGCTTGTGAAAACAATCCAGGACGGCCCAGAGCCTCACGGTAGACCAAGAAGAGCTTCTGACTCCTTGCCTCAGATTGGCTCAGCTCAGTCTCTCCTCTTTGTATATCTGACTTTCCAATAAGAATAAATAAATTAAAAACAAAGAAAATCATATGTCTACGAATGCAGCATCCGAGTACACCCCTTGCTTTTTTCTGTGTGTTGCGTGGGGTTGGGAATCGCGAGGTGGCTCCTTCCGGGGCCGTGGCTGACCGGGCGTGTTACCGGAGCCGTGCTCCCCGGCCGTGCGGGCTCACAGCTGCCTTCAGCTTCTGATCTTCAGACAGTCTTCCAGACCGTTTGGGAGACTGATTGGAACTGCCCTCAGAATTAATAGAACATATTTTCTTTTTCCATCAAAAATGGAAATAGCTTTATTTCATAATTTATCATTGTAAAAATGTTACTATCAAATAGTTAAAGGTTATAAATAAGTCAAAGCTGACCTGTCTCCATCACCCAGGGAAGGGAACACGCCTGTGTACGCACGCACAGTTGTATCCGAAGTGGAGTTGTGTTTTGCTCCTCAGCAGTAAATTAGGACTACACCGGCAGCTGGGAAACGTTCTGGAATCGGCTTTCTCGGTGTTAGAGTGGGGTAGCCTCGTCCGGGGACCCCCAGTGCTGGCAGCCAATGCGTGATGTCACGGTCTACGTGCTCCCCTGGGCAGCGTGTCAAGCAGGACCGGAAAGATGACACCTGCCCGCACCCCGGGTCTGCCTGCAGAGTGTAGTTTGGAGCTTCTTCAGAGGCCAGTAGCCCCGCAGCCCTGTGGTCTGTGGGTCTGAGGGTGGCGACCTCGGATGGTCCCCCGAAATCCCTGGGGCCCGTGCTCTGCCACGGGGCACCACTCGTCCACTGTGGAGTGTGCAGCGTGTCGATCCCCAGCGTCACGGAGCCCCACTCCCACGGTGGGTTGATCGAGGGACCCGATGTGGTTGGTTGACCAGAAGTCCAGCTGAGAACGGGTTTTGGGTCAATGGCTTTCATCTTAAGGCGCAGGGGACCCTTGCAGCATGGCTCAGGTGGCAGGTCTGCGCTGGCAGTCCTGCTGGAAGAGGCTTCTGAGCTCCGGGACTCGCACCTAGCCCTGTGTCTCGGGTAGCGGCGTGCGTTGGCTTCCTCCTGCTGCTCTGTACCTAAACTGTTGTTGCTTGGTGAGATTTTCATTATTTTTGATTAAATGTAACCTGTGCACTTTTTTATATTGTAAGAGATAGAAGCTACGATCAGATGAGTATATTATTCATTTGATTAAACTTATCTAAAATAAGGAGTTGCCGTTTATGTTTGCCTTCAGACAGCCTTCCTGGTTTGGGTTTTGCCTTTTGTCGGGTGTCGGTTGTGTTGTGTTATACATAGCAGAATCTGCCATGAAAACAAACTTTTTGAGATTTCTGATTGGTGTATGATTTATTCTGTAGGCATTACTTCTGTGAATAAAACGAGGAGTAAGATGCTGTGCAATTAAGCAGCGGGTACCTGTTGTTGCTCCTCAAAGGAGGAAATAAGTACAGACCATCGGGAGTGTTTGAGTTGACAGTTGTTCAAGTGTGTGCTGTTTTCTGGGGGAAAATGTTTGCCAATTCAGGCTTGGCTGTGGGGGTTATTTTTGCTCCTGTGTATGCTTCTGAGCGACCTGTTTGACAAAGCTTGAGCGTAAATAAAGTGTTTCTGTCTGCCATGGCTGTTGCCAGTTACTGCTTCAGAAACAGTTCATCATGGAGATTCCTGCAGACGGTTCACTTACTAGTACATCTCAAAAACACAGCAGTAAAACTCCGGCTGCGTGAGGTGTGCCGTTGAAGGGCAGGCCCCTCGCCTCCCTGAGTGGAGAGCCTTTTTTGCGCCCTCAGAATTGAGTAAGATAAACCTCACTTTAGGCAAAAAAAAAAAAAAAAATCTAGGTGTTTCACAAGACAAACTAAGGAATAGATTTTTTTTTTTACATTAAGGATTCAAGCGTAGAACTTAAGTAGCTAAATGAAATATAATTTTTCTTAATGATTCAGTTTACAGGGAAATTTCAAAATAAGTAGACCTGACATTGTGGTGTGACCGGCAACCAGCGTGTGCACTGGTTGGGGTCCTGGCTGCTCCGCTCTTCCAGCCCATCTCCTTGCTGATGGCACCTGAGGAGGCACCAGCGTGGGAGACCCGCCTGGGAATCCTTGCTCCTGGTTTTTCCTGCCCCAGCCGCAAGCTGCTGTACCATTTGGGGAGTGAGCCGCTGGTTGGAAAATCCCCGCCCTTCTCCCCACTAACTCTTCTCTCATTGCCTTTTCTTTTCCCCTTTCAGACACGTCAGGTAGATATTTCTTTTAATTGGAAAGTCAGATATACAGAGAGGAGGAGAGAGAGATCTTCTGTATGAAGCCAGGAGCTCTTCCAGGTCTCCCACGTGGGTGCAGGGTCCCAAGGCTTTGGGTCGTCCTCAGCTGCTTTCCCAGGTCATAGGCAGGGAGTTGGATGGAAAGTGGAGTTGCCAGGATTAGAACCGGTGCCCATAAGGGATCCCGGCACATTCAAGGGGAGGACTTTAGCTGCTAGTCTACCATACTGGGCCCACATAAACTAGATCTTTAAATACATATATGCACATACAGCAAAACTGGACCTTAATTGTTCATAATACTCCACAGTGTGTGTAGAATGCCAACTAGTGTTTTGTCTTTTTACAAGAAAGAGGTTCCCAGTAGGTGATAAAAGGAATCCGATTTTTCAGTGATTTAAATATTGTAATTTCCACAGCATTTCTGAATTTTCTTATTTGAAATAGTGCTCATCAGAAAACATTTAGACCACAGAGAAAAGAGAACTTGATACTCTGAGACCCAGCGCCTGCTAACCTCCTGGTGATGCCACACATCGTGGTATTGGTGCTTTCAAACTGTTCTTACCAATATGTATGTGTCTTGCTTTAAAGAAAAATGGAAATATACCATGCCTGTTCTGTCCTCAATTTAGTATATTGTGAATATCTTAATATACTGTGAACCTGAAAATGGAGGAGAAAACCTAAAACCATTCTGCTGCCTGCATGGCACTCCACTCTGAGTGTAACTTAAGGAAAGAGGACAGCAAGCTTCGGCCGCCCCTCTTGCTTCCCTGCTTGGCTGCACCTGGTGCTGCAGGTGGATGTCTGAGTTCCCCCGTCCAGCCTCATATGCTGAAATCACCCCCACAGTGATGGTGTTAAAGATGGGGCCCCTGGGGATTATGGAGGAGGTTTGGGGGCGCTGCCTTGTTCTACCTGTGAACTGCAGCTCGGAGGCCCCACCGGTGAACCAGAGAGTGGGCCCTGGCTGGACCACCGCCCTGCCCAACGTGTGATGTCACAGCACGCTAACACATGGATGCTTGTACCATTTCTGGCCCTCATTTCTCCATTCCCTGTGTCTTTCACTGGCCAGTAGGAATTTGCTTACCTGAATTCAGTTTCAGAAAACGTGTGGCTTCTAAAAGTGCCTCTCCGTCTCCAATGCATGCATATTTGACAGGAGACCTGTTTCTACAGCTTGCATACCTCTAAACTTTCCAGTGAAATGTATTATTTAAAAGCATAAGGTGGTTGAAAACAAACTAAGGTGCTGATGCAATGATTCTTTAGGGAGCCAGTGTTTAAAATGGATTTGTTGGGCCAGGCGCAGTAGTCTGGTGGCTAAAGTCCTCGCTTTGCACGTGCCGGGATCCCATACAGGCCCTGCTGTTCTGATCCTGGCAACTCCGCTTCCCATCCAGCTCCCTGCTTGTGTCCTGGAAAAGCAGTCGAGGACGGCCCAAAGCCTTGGGACCCTATATGCCTGTGGGAAACCCAGAAGAAGCTCCTGGCTCCTAGCTTCAGATCAGCTCAGCTGCAGCGATTGCAGCCACCTGGAGAATAAAAGAGCAGACGGAAGGTCTTCCTCTCCGTCTCTCCTCCTTTCTCTATATATCTGACTATCCAATAAAAATAACTAAATCTTTAAAAATCAAATAAAATGGGTTTATCAGGAAGTATATGGTAACCAAACCCTGTGATTTGCTACATATTTTACTTTTTCAATTTTATTTTTTAGGATGTTTACATAAGAGATTAGGGTTGGAAGGGTGAAGGGGAAAGTGGGTAAGACCATTGTTTTCACGTTTTCTTTTTCTTCTTCCTGTATCTGGGGGAGGGGGGAGATAGGGAGAAGCCACAGCTGGCCCCCCGAGCCGCCTCAGTGCCTGGGGACGGGAGGCCGCCTCCTGATGTCATTCCAGGGTCCCTGGTGTGGAGCACGCTCTGAGGGTTCTGCTAAGTGGTTTCAATAGTTCTGAGATACTGTCCGTCTCACCATTCCAGGATGAGGAAATCCTTCAAAGGTCCATTGGCTGACAGTCCGATTTACCATTCGCCCAGATATCTGCTGCCAGTGTTTGGCTGGGCTGTCTGATCAGTTTGTTCTGCCCTGCTTCCTCTGCTATAATACCAGGCGTTGTCTACAGGCTCCAATGGACTACCGTGTCCTCCATGGGCATCTGCATGTACCATCACTGCTCTGTCTAAGCCGATGAGGAGGCCCAGCTAAACATGTGCTCCTCAGGCCACAGATCCTGCGAGTCTCCCCGTGGTTGGAGTTCTGAGAACAGTAGTTCGTTTGGTGAAATCCTCAAAGAAACCATATTTGAAGTGATCCCAGACCTGACTTGTGTGTGCCTGCCTGTAAGGAGTCTGGCTCAGTCCATCACCCACATCAACCTATGCACACATTGATAGTTGCAATTACTGGGTCAGTTCTGTCTCCAGCCCCATCTGTTGCGTAAGCCAATTGGGTGCTACAGCCCAGCCTGACTCTGCGCGCCACACACTTGGCCCTCAGATACACCACCTGGAGCTGCAGCCTAGTTGGAGTGGCCCGCAATAACCCCCACTAGGCCTGCCCCCAGCCCTGGCTCCTTTGCTTGCCCTACATCCCATTTAGCTCTTGTATACCTCAATAGGCCTTGAAGCTTCCTCCTGACCCCACTATCCAGCCAGCACTCATGTCAGCGGGTGCCACCGCCTGCCTAGCCAGGCCTGTCCCCAGCCCTGGCTCTCATGCTCACCAGTGGGAGTTGCAACCCATCAGAGAGGTGCCCACAGTCTACCTACTGGGCCCAGTCCCAGATGTTATACTCTCTAGGTGGTTCTGCAGCCTGGCTTGACAGGATTTGCCCCCGTCCCGTCACTTGCGAGCTGATGCTGCGGCAAAGCCTGGCCAACCTACACCAACTCTGGCTTATGCATGCACCAGTGGGTATTCTGTTAGCACAGCCTGGCTCTCCCCCTAACCCAGCTCACATGCAGACCAACAGGTGTTCTAGCCTTGCCCAGCTCTCATGCTCAAAATGGCTAGAATTTTCATGTCAGTAGTTCATAACACAAAATTGTCCCATGAGCTGTGTCAAATGAAATTAAGAATTAAAGTTCCTGAATATAGTTGCTTCTAAGTTTATATTCTTTTCAGGGCTTCAGGGCTTCAGCCTTTCAGGGCTGTGGTGTGTGTGGCTTGGTTAGGCCATGACATCTACTAGTCTGCCACTTGAAGAAGTGACTGTGATGCAAAGAGGGAGGTACCACCTCGGGTTCTGGGCGGCACCTGTGCGGACACGGTGAGTGGGCTTCCTGGGGCTGGGGCATACTCCGCACTTGGCTCGTGTGCCAACAGCACATTAATAGAGTCTGAGACAAATACTGTGTGTCTTCAGTCATTAAATATGCAAGGTAAAGATGGCTGTTGAGACCGTCTTGGTGTTTCGGGTTTGAACTGTTACAGGAAACAAGATAGAAGTGTTGTACTCCTCCCTCACTTGTGTGATTTGGGGGGAATCTCGGTCCGAGCCTGAGCTCTTACTGCTCGCCAGCCTGTGCCGGGGTGTTCCCTTTCATTTCTTTATTTGATTAGCGTCAAATGAGAGCTCATGCATACTGCATGAGGCTCCATTCATCACACTTTGTTAATTCAGTACTCAGCCGGTCTGAAACATCTCTCAACTAGTGGAGCTTTTTGATCACAAAACAAGAAAAACAATAGGTTTTTTTCTTGTAGGTTTGTGAGCCCCGAGCTGAAGGCTCCTGGTTCAGTTGGATGCCGGCAGTCAGCATGACTTACACAGTGAGAGGACCAGACTGCCATTCAGAAGCTAACAGCCTCTTGCTGTTCTTTAAAGTGGGCAGTGGGAACATGGGAGAACCCAGAAAGAGGCTGTGCGCTTGGATCTTTTATTAATATGTTGCAGCCTCAGTTCTGATGCAAAGAATCCACTCCACCAGTCTCACAGACTGACAAAGCTACAGGAGCCCTAGGTGTCAAAGGAAACATCAGGATTCGGTCCCCACATTTCCGGGAGCTGCTGCGACAGCTCAGAACAGCGGGAGTGGATCCTCTCCCTGTCCTGGAGTCCACAGGCCTGCAAGCCCAGGGTCAGAACCATCTGGAAGGACCCCCGGAGGAGTCATGGCTGCCTCTCCCAGCTCTTGTGCTTGTGGCCATCCATCTCTGATGCACATCCCTTGCAGGGCTGGCTCTGTGTGTGTGTGTGTGTGTGTGTGTGTGTGTGTGTGTGTGTGATCCTCACATCCTGTAACTATGGACACCAGCCACACTAAATTCACAGCCCCCTTTAGCCCCATGCATAGACTCCAAGTGCAACCAAGGTTATGTTAGCAGGTGAGGGACCAGGAAGGGGACAGACAGTTCAGCGTGCCACCAGCTCCCACACCGGACCCTTTCCACCCCCACAGGCAGTGCCCTCTGCTGATTCCCGTAGGCTCCTGAGTCGTGAGCACCCATGGAACTGTTGACACCTTATGTTTCCTCCTGGTGTGTAATGCTCATTATGTACTCTGCTCACATTTTACAGCTGTCAGTACAGTTGTGCGTGCGTGTGACTCAGGCATTTCCATGGGAGTGTGGTTGTTTCTTTACTGATCTGCCGTGCGGTCAGCATTTGGGCTTAAGCTGCGTGCAGACACAGCGCTTCCCTGAAGAACCACTGGAATTCCTGGAAGAGTAAAGCAGAAATATTTACACCCACTCATAGTTTATTGCCATAGTTTTTAAATATGTATTTATTTATTTATATTGGACAGTTAGATAGAGGAGAGACAGAGGAACATCTTCTGTCTGCTGTTTCGCTCCCCAAGTGACTGCAATGGCCAGAGCTGAGCCAATCCAAAGCTAGGAGCTTCTTCCGAGTCTCCCACGCGGGTGCAGGGTCCGGAGGCTGTGGGCCGTCCTCAACTGCTTTCCCAGGCCACAAGCAGGGAGCTGGATGGGAAACAGGGCTGCCGGGATTAGAACCAGTGAACCTATATGGGATCCCAGCGTGTGCAAAGCGAGGACGTTAGCCACTAGGCCATGCCGCCGGACCCTGTTCTGCTGTTTTACAGTTTATGTGTAGCTCAGCAGTGAGGCAGCCCAGCAAACAGATTGATTGACTCTGCCTAAGGATTATTAAAATCCCTTTGATGTATATTTCAGGCTGATTTGGCCTGCTAGTTTTCTCCCTGGCACAACTTCTAACCCAAACGGTGCATCTGTATCCTTGGTGCAGAACTCCGTGGAGTCGCAGTGGGGCTGCCACTCCGGTCCCGGGAGGACCCACGGACGCCCTCTGCCCCCCAGCCTCCCTGGGCAGGGGTGCTACGTGCGCATGCGTGTGCACCACCCTTAGTCACTTCCCTAGGAAGGCCAGGAACTGAACACGCATGTGGCCGATGGCACGGTTCAGTCTTTCGCTCATGCGGCAGCGAGCGGCTGTGACCGATGTCTCTAAGATTTCTGATCGTGTCACCCGTGAGCACCGGGAACGTCTTGAGATGAAGGACCCAAGTCAAGAGGGAAGGTCCGGAGGACAGTCCAACTTCCTGGTACTTGTGTGGCTGCTGACTGCCCGTGTGAAGTCACTGAAGCTGTTGTGTGCGCGCATGTCATTGGGGTGTTATGAATTCAGGGCCCCCTTATTGCACGTGGCTCACCCAACCCCTTGGGTGGAGCAGCTTGGATGGGGCAGCTGAGAGGAAGCAGGCTCACGCCTCAGTCCTGGGATCCCTGGGGCTGTGTGCCAAGCAAAGGGAGCCTGGGCCTGGGGGCTTGCATCCCTGAAGGCAGAGGGGAATGGCAGAATGATAGAATGTACTGGAAGTACTGCAATAATCAGAAGGTGCACAGCCCAGCCAGTATCTCTCAGCACCACCCACTGGCCTTGGGGCTCCTGACGATACAGAATCCAGGCGTCAGAACTGCAGTTACCTGGCCGCAGCCCACAGACACCACAGTCTCCGACCTTGGGTAGTTGAGAATAGGGAATTTTGAGGGGGGGGAGACTGGGACTCAAAAAGTGAAGCAGACAGGATTCGAGTCCCCAGAGGAATGTAGACTCAGTGTGTGACTGAGGGGGTACCTCAGCTTCCGGGGAAGTAGAGGCGATGGGGGCAGGTGGGCTGCTGGCACATGTCATGTACACGCCGTTTGCTCTATTGGTGTGGCAGGGATGCCCTCAGCCCTGCTGCTCTGCCGTCTCCATCCGTGTTACCTTACTCAAAGTAGGTGTCCATCAGAAGGAAAGGTCACAGGAGAGAGTCAAGCCTGTCCCCCAAGGCCCCAGCTCCTGCCCCTGTGCACACAGCCGGCTCAGGCATGTGGTCGCCAAGCTAGTGCTGGCAGTGGCTGTGCTGCAGACTGTCCAGAAACGGGCTAAAGCCCATGTCGTGTTACGCATTAGATGAAATTATAGTGCAATTCTAAACCAATGGAGCGGTTCAGGATGCATAGTGGGGACCTGCAGAATCCACAATGCTAAACGTGTCTTCCAGGCAGCAGGCGAGTCCCTGGTGGTTCCAGTCGCCCCCGAGCTGCAGGGGCAGACCCCTCTCCTGGCAGCTTCACCAGCAGAGTGTGGATAAACAGTATCCACAGGCACTCCCACAGCGCTTCACTCCAGTGGCGCCCCCATTCAGGAGCCCCTTCTGTAACGGGCCAAGAAGCAGGTTGGAGGCCTCGGCGCAGTCGTGCGGTTTTTGTTTGTTTTGGTGGAGACAAAACCAGACGACGAGCTATCTGGAGGGCCAGCAAGGGCCAGCAGCCTCCGCCGATTGCTGCGCTCAGCAGGTAGCCCAGCCCAGTGGCGGATGGCGGAGAATGCTCAGGCTGTTTGCATCCTGCCCCCAACTGGCTGCCTTTTCTTCCTCCTCTTCCTCAGCGTGGCCAGGGCTGGAGGAGCCTCTCAGGACAGGGTTTTCACACAGCCTCCCAGGTCAGCTGAAAGCTTTAGCGCTAGCACCAGGAAGTCCGACACACATGCTTGTGGAACGGGAGACGTTTCAGAGGCCTGAGAGTGGAGCAGCGGGAGGATGGAGGTGAATGCTCAGATCCAGATCTGCAGCTCCCCTCAAAAAGGAGCAAGGGGAGCGGTTCTATAAGAGAAACAAGTGCACGCGAAATAGAGTTAACGGGGGTTGATTTTGGTGTTTTGAAATCCACGCATACCAGGGGTCTCCAAAAGGTCAAGGAAATTGGCTGTTAGGAGTTCCCAACAATATTCACACCCTGAGCAACGTACTCTTCAGTTCTTACCAAAGACTCTGCAAGGCCCCCCAGGAGCACACCTCCCCTCCCCCAGGCCCCAGAGCCGCCTGCTCACTGTGGCTGAGGGTCGCGTGTGGTACGGTGGGACCCAGAGCTCCCAGAACCTCACCGTGGGCACCCCATGACATCCCAGCCGGGAGTCCCAAGCCGTGGCTCCAACTCAACCTGCCAGACACAGGGAGGCCTGACCCGGACGGGCCAGGAGCCACAGCAGGGAGGGCGCCCTCTGGAATGTTCTCCCCTTGCTCAGGGACCTCTGGGGACAATGGGAAGACTTTGGTCTTCAGCTTTCTGCCCTCACAGTGAAATTTTCCCTGGAGCCAGCAGGGGGCAGACGAAGCTTCTAGCCGGTTGCGTTTTGCTTTGTTTATGGTTTGGTTTTCTGTTCTACTTAGAAGTTCTGACTGAATGCTTAGCTGCACATCACTGGGCCACCGTTTGTGATAGGAGGCCTGTTAGCTGAACCCCATCGCTTGATGCTTTTTCAGGTCTGGGTTTCTAAGTGAGTGCTCTTGGCAGCAGTCAGGGCTGTTGGTGTGGATTTGCTGTTGCCTTGTGCTGTGCCCACTCCCTGCCCACCTTCACCCCTCAACCCCAGGCTCCTGGGGTGTCCTGGCAGCTTGTGCAACTGTCCGCGGCCGTGGGGAACAGCCAGAGCCGGAAGTCTTGGTGAGCCCTGAGGGGTCCGGGACTTCCCTGCCAGGAAGGACAGGAGGCCAGCAGGACCCTCCCAGGCAGAAACGGGGCACAGCTGGCCTGGTGAGGGCTTCGAGCTGGCTCTCTCACCTCAGCCGTGCTGGTCAGTCACTGTCATCCAGAGGCCTCGGCAGGAGGTGGGCAATCCCGGCCCCTGCTCAGAGGGGGCATCCAGAATGGGGAGATGACTGACAGACAGGAAAGCAGACTTCTCCCCCCTCAGCGGGAGGTACAGGTGCAATGACAATGTCTCCCCAGGTTCGGAGGGGCCCGTGGAGAGGCCGACGCCAGTGGCCCAGGAACCCACGGAGCTGGCTCATCACGGAGTGATGGTGGCAGCAACAGCCGTGAGAAAAGCCCTGGAAACCTCCCTGCGCCTCTGGCAGCGCTCATCCTGGCAGATTCTCCCACGTTCTTGCCACAGTCAGGTGGCTGCCACAAGTGTGCCCTCCAAGCCCTGGGAACAAGCCCCCTCTTTGTGCCACGTGAGAGCCGCCGAGGGCCACAATGCGCCCTTCAGAAGCCGGCGCTCGCTCCTGGAATGCTGCCTCCTGGGTATGGGTGCCAGGAGGCAGATGCAGGCACGGAAGGGCCTTCACACACAGGCGTGCTCGAGGCGTGGTGGGGGAGCAGGAAGAGGTCCTGCAGCCGACCACCAGGGGCCTGTGCGACCCCAAGCCTCGGCCTTGCGACAGGCCGTGCAGCTCTATGTATGGAGGCACGTGTTGCGACGCAGCAGTGTCAAGCTGCTGTTAGAGTTTAGATATCAAAGTGCCACAGTTTGAGTCCTGCCTCTGATTCCGGTCCAGCATCCTACCAATTGATACACATCCTGGGATAATGACCCCCAGGTGGGAGACCCGGATGGTTGTCTGGTTTTGCTGTGGCCCTCCCCTGGCTCTTGCAGGCAGGTGATAAGGTCAGCAGCAGTGGGAAGATTTTCTCCTCCACCCCATCTCAGATGTCTCCTCCTTGTGCCCTATCAGATCAGTACATGAACATTAAGAAAAAAAAAAAAAAAAGAAGGCAGGCCATGCTGTTAACCTCCTGCGAACAGGGCAGGGTTGGGCCATTCACTTGCTTTGTGCCCTTAAGGGAGTCCCCCACCCTCTCCGCCCTCCTCCAGCTCCTCCCTCAGTTCTGAGCTGTGCGCGTGGCAGTGGAGTGGAATGGGGATAAAGCAGGTGCACTAGCAGCACAGCAGCACAGCAGCACAGCAGCACAGCAGCACAGCAGCACAGCAGCACAGCAGCACAGCAGCCAGCTTGTGAGGGAGGGGAGGAGCTGGATGGCCACTCCACTCCAGACACTTGCTTCTGCTCTCATTTCCAGAAAGGCCGCTGGAACATTTGCAGAGGAACAGGACACAGGTGGACAGGCCCGCTGAGGGTCTGACTGTGTGGCTGCCACGGGGCGTGCCCCAGGCCAAGATGAGTCTCCTCTTCGCGGGGCCGCAGCCCCTGCCTGCCCCTGTGCCCATGCCCTGGATGGTTCATCTGTCCCTGGGTGCGCACTCCTGTGAGCTGCGTTTTGCCTGTAACAGGAAATGCTGACTGTGATAGAACAGTTCATCTGGAAAGATTGAAAGGAAAGGAACCTTATAGGAGCTAAAATGAAAGACAAAGCAAAGGAAATTGACAATTGAAAGGAACTGCACGCACACACAGCCACCCACAGCCAGTGGGAAGGCAGAGAGGGGAAGGCCTGCTTCTCGTCTAGGTTGTCACCAAAAAGCTGTGGGACTGGACAAGCACGGGGCTCTCCTAGACCAAGAGGAAAAAACATGTTGCTGTCCACCCTACCCAGAATGCCCTGTTCTTGGCTCCGACTTCCCGGTCCATCCCGCCTGCAGCGCCCTCCTGCTGGCTCCAGCTTTGCTGTCCACCCTACCCAGAATGCCTTGCTCCTGGCTCCGACTTCCCGGTCCATCCCGCCCGCAGCGCCCTCCTCCTGGCCCTGCCTTCGCTGGCTTTTCCTCAGAGAAGCCTCTGTCCACCCTATTGAAATGGGCCACCGACCACTCTCTTTCAACCCAACAATTAGGACGTTGTTTGAATTCTCGGCGCGGCCCTGTTCTCTGTAGACCATTTGTCTTGTTTGTGGCCAGTGAGCTCTGTGAGAGAAAAGACCTCTCCGGCCTGGCCTGGCCCTCTCACTGGGCTTGACAGCACCTAGCCAGGGGGCTCTCGAACACTCTCTGAAGGATTCTGGAGCAGTTTTCCAAAGGAAGAAAAGAAATAGAAAAGAGGAAATGAGAGGAGAGAAGAACGAAAGACTAAGAACGCTCTTAAATGTGACATGTGTCCGGCCTTTATAACGTAGGCATTCTCAACCGGGGCCGTTCCAGCTTTGTCTTAGGGAATATCGACGGGGCAGTGGGCGTTTGGCACAGCAGCTCCGTCGCTGCTTGGAACAGCACATCCTGGATCAAGGTGCCTGGTTTAAGTTCCAGGTGCTTTGCTTCGAATCAAGCTCCCTGTAGCAGGTGAGAGCTCGTGGGGGTGGATGGCCCAGTAAGTGACCAACTTAGGGCTCCCACCTGGTGCAGAACGAGACCACTTGTGAAATGTTGCCATTATTTGCAAATCTGGGGCCAGCACCCCGTTTCCTCAGTAGTTATGGGACCACACGTACCGAGGCTTTCCGTGGCACTAACTTCTGTGAAAGACATGTGAGGGAAACCACGTGCTGGGTTTGCAGCCACGTGGGCCGCGTGCAGTATGCATCACGGGCAGGGAATGTATGAGAGTGTGGGCCTAGAGGATCAGCGCCTAACACATCAGCATGCGCTGCGCACACACAAATACCATCCTCACTGCTTTGGAGGTGTTGGTCACGTGGGCTAGATCGGGGTGGTTGTGTAACTGACAACCTGGTGGTGAGTCTTGAGTCATCTTTGAGCATCATGGTCTTTTCCTGCATGCAGTGATGGAAACGCTTTGGTTTTATCACCGGGCAGGGTCCTGCAGGGGGTCAGCTGATTCATGCTCAGTAGACGGAATGTGTATGCCTTTGAAAGTATACTTCAGAATGTCTTAGATTTGGGGAAGGTGCTGCTTGTTACGCCAGCATTCCACAGGATGGCCCAAGTGTTTGGGTCCCTGCTGCCAAGGTGGGAGACGTGGATAGAATTTCTGCCTCTTGATTTGGTCCTGGCCCAGACCTGGCTGTGGCAGTCATTTAGGACGGTGAACCAATGCATGGAAAATCTGTCTCTCCTTCCTTCCTTCTCTACCCACGCCCTGTCTACCACTCTGCATTTCAAATAAATAAATGTAAAATAAAATAAACTATCAAAATAGCTTAGACTTCACCTCCATTGCTGCACAGCCAGGGCACATACAGGGCGGTAAGAAGGTGCAGTTGGCCGGTCAGCAGGCAGCAGGAGCCGCGTGCAAAAAGGGGATTCATCCTGCAGAAGATGAGCCGAGAGCCCCCCAGCAGCTGTGGACAGGGCCCTGTGTGCTGCTCATGGCCAGGGCCCTGCGTGCTGCTCGAGGCCAGGGCCCTGCGTGCTGCTCGTGGCCAGGGCCCTGCATGCTGCTCGTGGCCAGAGCCCTGCGTGCTGCTCATGGCCAGAGCCCTGCGTGCTGCTCATGGCCAGAGCCCTGCGTGCTGCTCATGGCCAGGGCCCTGCGTGCTGCTTGTGGCCAGGGCCCTGCGTGCTGCTCGTGGCCAGGGCCCTGCATGCTGCTCATGGCCAGCCTGTGCTCCACTTGAGCCAAGTCACAGGTGAGGTTGGGGAGTGTTTTGGCTCTGCTCAAGGGGCAATATCAGCCAGAGCCTGCGTGGGCAGCTGAATGCATATCCCTTTTCTCTAGCCATGGCTCCTGCTTACTGAGCCTCTTGAACCATGCTATCCATGCTCGCCAAGCCAACCACTAGCCTTCCCTCCCCCTCACCTCTGCTCCTGCCACACCTTCACTCTACCGTGTTCCCCTGCACCAGCACCTGCTCCTTCCCTCCTATCCCAGGCATGGCATAGCAGTTCTCTCATTGTCCACATTTGCCACCTCGGAGAAGCCCTTGGATGTTCTCTTTTGTGTCTAAACAATTACCCAACATGCCCTGTGGTTTGCACCTGCAGTGTGCAGTGTAACCCTAGCAACGTGCACCTCACATCACCACCTGAGTCTGACTGCCCATTTGCTCTCCGCCTGCCAGGTGCAGGGGGCTACTTGCTCGTCCCTCTGGCATCCGTGCTTTCTCTCCAGGCTCGCTGGTGTCTTGTCACTTCTTCCTAGGATCATGTCACATCATGCTTTCCCTACCTTCTCATTGATTCCAGGACTGTGTCAGCCTTTTTTCTACAGCTAAACTCTAAGCTTAGGTCTTTAATCTCAGACCCATGAGGTTGGTTAGTATCAAAACCCTGGAAAATACCAAGTGTTGGTAAGAAGAATTCAGCTTCCTTGTGCCTTATTAGTGGGGATATGTAATGATGCAGCCACTATGGCAACTGCTGGAACTATGAGGAACACAGCTGCAGTGTGATGTGGGGGCTTCCTCTGTCGGTGCACTGCGGAGCCCAACGAACTGAGAGCAGGGACTTGAATGTACCCTGTGTACCCACAGCTGTGGCGGTATCATTCTCAACAGCATGTAGTGGCAGTCCAGCTCTCCGGGGACATGAGAATGGGTGACCAGGTTGTGGATCTGTGCCCAGCAGAATATTATTCAGCTCTGAAAGGGAAAGAAATTCAGCCATCTGCTACGATATGGATGAGCCTTGATGCGACCATAATGTGAGAAATAAGCCAGTCAGAAAAAGGCAGTCACTAGCTTATGGGATATGGAGCTGGGGGGAGTGGGGGACAGCAGAGGGCTGGAGGGAGAGGATGAGAAGAGCTGATGTTTAGAAGATAGAAAGTTTCTAGTCTTCAGGCAGCTCTACCAACAGTGGTGGTAGTCATTGAACAATGTGACTATGCCTCACTCTGCAAAACGATTGGGTGACAGGCACTGTGGCAGAGTGGGCTAAGCTGCCGTTGGGGGTAAACACATCCCAGATCAGAGAGCCCGGTTCGAGTCCTGGCTGCTGTGTTGTTGATCCAGCTTTCTGCTAACGCACCTCGGCAGGAGGGAAGAGACGATGTCCCAGGCGCTGGGCTCTCACCAGCTGTGTGGGAGACCTGGATGGAGCTCCTGGCTCTGGCCTGGCCCAGCTCTGACTATTGTGAACACTGGGGGACTGAACAGTGACCAAAGTATGGAAGATTCATTCATTCTTTGTCTCTCTAACTCTGTCTTTCAAATACATAAAGACTTTAAAAAAAACAGATTAGGAGATTCATTTTATGTTATGTGGATTTTATGACAATGACAAATTTTATTTTTTAAAACTTTAAGTAAGTTAACATCAGGCTATCGCAGCCTGGTTGTCTTTGGACTGCTTCCTGGGGATGAAGTTCAGTGTTCTGCAGGAGAAGAGAATGTTGAAACTGGAACTTATGAAGGAACGAGGAATGCCCTCCGAGGACGAGCCGCACCTGCCATCTAAGGCGGATGACTCCTGTCGCAGGCAGTAAACGCGTCGTTCTGCTGAGATCCCTGTACATGGAATTTCCCCAGCTGAAAGCATCCCACGAACAGCTCAGCCCAGCTTGCTCAGCAAGTTCAGGAGGCTGAGACCCAAGATTCCACAAGCCACATTTCATGGGTGCGTTTTGTTGCTGGAGCTCAAAGGGATGTGACAGTTGCCAGAATCTAGACCCTACCTCTGCCCTTTCGGGTCACCTGTTGCTCCTACTGCAAAGGGAGAGAAAGAATAAGGAGAGCCAGTGTCCAGGAAAACGTCCCCTCAGAGTCCTATTGTCCTAGGCCAGACGGCTCCTGCTAAGCCTTGTGCAAATAAAATGGAACTGTGCAGAGTGTTCGCTTTATTCTGATGGCTGTTACTCTGATGGGCCAATGCAGGTCTTGAGGCCTGTGACCTACGAGTGCTGGTAACTCCAGCCTGGGACGCCGCCCGCCCTGACACGGATCACTTCTTTGGCTGCCCAGTGTGCTCCTCTGCATGGCTGGGGACAGCGACATGCACTGTCCTGGGCCGACCCACCGCGGGGTGCCGGCAGCATGTGGAAGGACTGGTTTCCTGGGCAAGCAGGGCCTGGTGCTCAGGTTCACTTGTTAAGATTTAAATAATTCCAAACGTCTGGACAACTTGCAAGAACAGTATAAAGAAACATTGTGTAGCTGAATTTCTTTTGCGATGTATTTACCTGAGAAGCACAGACACAAAGCACTCCCACTGGCTGCTTTACTTCCTGGTGCCTGCTGTGTCCAGGGGCTGGCACGGGCCTAAGCCGAGAGCACAGGCCAGCACTCCCACAGGAGGGACAGGGACCCATCAGCAGCATCTTGACCCTCTAGTCCTGTTCTCAGGCTCATCGATTGTCACTGTGTGTCCTCTGCCATTCCCTCTCATTAAAACCACTGAACAATCAAAAGCAGCAAGTAGAGCTTGGCATGGCAGAACTGTCTAGGAGCTATAATTTACCGATTGCCCAATAGTGTCTTCTGCAGGCATTTTGTCCAGTGTGGGACCCCCACTGAAGACAGGTGGTGTGAACCCCTCCATCTTTGACCACTGTTCCCACCCTTCCCACCTCTTGTAGACCAGTTGTGTTGGTGATGAGAAGGAACTGGGGATGTAAGTAACCTTTTGCCAGTCTGAGTCCATTGCTGCTTAGCCTTTAAAACAAGATGGTGGGGCAGGCCTCTCGGGACACCTGCTGCGGAGTCAGAGTGCCAAGGCTGGAGCTGGCTCTACCTTGGATTCTGGCTTCCCACTCTGCACCTTAGCAAACAGCAGGCGGCATATCAAGCCCCTGAGTTCCTGCCATCCAGGTGGGCGATCTCTACTGAGTCCCAGGCTCCTGGCTGCGGCCTGGCCCAGTCCTGGCTGCTGTGAGCAACTGGAAAGTGAACTAAGGACTGGAAGAGCTCTCCCTTCCTCCTGCCCCCACCTTCCCCTTCCCCTCCCTTTCTCTCTCCTTTTTCCTTTTTCTTTCTGCTTTTCAAAAAAACTGAAAATAAATATACATTTTAAATAAAATAAAGTGAATCTGTATACGACTTCATATTATCTGTCCAGACCTTGCAATAATTGAATGTACACAAAGGGAGAAGGAAATGTCCATTCGATTCCATGTTGCCCTTCCTTTACTGTGCAGCTTCACGGGGACAGTCACTCGGAAGGCGTGTGTCTGCAGCAGGCCGGAGGGAGGTCAGGAAGCCAACACTGTGACAGGTGGACAGTGTCTGTTTGTAGGCTAAAATTACTGTTGCATCACTACCGTCAGTAAGCTTGACCCAACAATCCACAAGAAACCTGATCATAGAAACAGAAAATAGAAAAAAATGGTCATTTCACAGGCTAAGGGTGGAAGAAAGACCTTAATCCTGCAGGTTTCCCCTGTGTTTTATCGGCCACATCCAAGTTCAAGGTTGGATTCAACTTTGTGAAAATATTATCTGTGCTGTTCTTCTCTGGAACATACCTTTGATCCTCCTGAAGCGAAGACTCCTAAAACAAGGCTTTTTTGTCAGAAAGGATTAGTTAATTTGAAAGGCAGAGAGAGAGGGGGAGAGCTAGGGGCAAGAAAACAATCTTCAGTTCACTGGCTCACTCCCCATAAAATCCCAGTCTAGGCACAGCCCAAAGACAGGAGCTTGGAACTCCATCTTGGACTCCCACACAGGTACAGAGACCCAAGGCCTTGGGCCATCTTCTGTTGCTTTCCTAAGCACATTGGCAGGGAGTTAGATCAGAAGTGGAGCAGCCAGGAGTCAAACTTGCTCTCATATGAGATGTTGGCATTGTGTTCAGTAGCTTAACTCACTGTACCACAACACCAGTCCTTATGTGAGCTTTCAGAGATTGAAGGTAAAAAGGAGGGTGCTGGGTTTTCCTAGTTGTCATCACGGCAATGCCCTTCTCCTGGCACCCTCGTATCTTCAGCTATGTCCGTTAGGTCAAAGAGCCTTTTGTGTGTTAGGAAGTGGTGGTAGTTCTTTGCGGTGTTGGGGTATCAGCATCTTGAGAGCTGAGACTGGAACTGCCCACCATGACTAATGTCTGGGCATTGTAGAGTGGTGACAACGGGGTCATCTGAGGCCCAGCACCACTTCAGGAAGCAGAGACTAGAACCGTTGGCACTGCTGGCTAGTCTTCTAAAAGGAAAGCCACTCTTTATTCTAAAAAATGGTAAATCTGCAGCTTAAAGCCCAGGTCCCATCACACAGCCTCAAGCACCATCACACCAGCTCCCTGTGCCCTTCCTGAGGGGTTGGGATTAGGTTATTTCGCTGCTAGCAGGTCATATTATCACTACATACCACGGTATGTAGCTCGGAAGAGTCCTTGATGCTCATAGAATCAGCCGCGGGACACCAGCACCCCTCATCACACCTCCATCCTTGTAACTACCAATGATGCTTTCGTGTTTGTGAATGTTCAGTGCTCACATTTCCTCAGTTGTCTGGTAAGTTTGTTTGCAAACGGTTCAAGTCTGGATCCCAGTTACAGCCGTGCGTTTTCATCAATTATTGTGCCTCAGATTTGTGTTACTCTTTATGTCCCCGCCTGCCCCCCTCTTCCATTACTTATGGAAATGTGTTGGCATGGTTCTGAAAGTCTGATTGTCCCCTTGTTATTGTCTAATGTGTTCCTCTTTCCCCAACACTATCTGTAAATTTTTTGCTTAAATCTCAAGGCTTTGGGCCAGTATTGTGGCGTAGCAGGTGTAAAACTACCACCTGTTTCCCTGGCATCCCATAGGTGCCGATTTGAGTCCTAACTATTCTATTTCTGTCCCAGCTCTCCACTAACGTGCCTGGGAAAGCAGAAGAAGGCCCAAGTGTCTGGACCCTGTGCATCATTGTACAGGGTTATGTAGAGTTGGATGGAGGAGTCCCCACCCCAGGCTTTGGTCTGACTCAGCCCCGGCCATTGTGGGCACCTGGGAAGCAAAGCAGACGGTGGACAACTCTCTGTGTCTCTGCCCCTCTTACCTCCCATAATTCTGCTTTTCAGATAAATAAATCATTAAAAAAAGATCTCAAGGCATAATTAAATCCAGGATCAAGTTTTTTTTTTTTTTAATAAGACTCCTTTATAAGTGATGGTGTGTTCTTCCAACATGGATTTAAAATTTTCTAGTTCTTTCTTTTTCTATGTTAGTGGTTGTTAGTGGTTACTACCTGGATCCATTATTTAATCGACAGTTGAAGTTGGTGACATTTTAATTTTTTTTTGACATTTTAATCTTATTGGTCTGTCTTCACTTGTTATCAATAAAGATAACCTAACCTTCATCAACTCTGTCACTAAAGACAGTTCACCCAGAAAAACTATTTCTGTTAAGTAATTTTCAAAATAAGGAGTTGGCTTCCAAGCATATCCCAAAGGTAACTGATGGATTTCTTCTTAATCGAGGTTAATCCTGGTTGGTGGGCTTTAACCCCTTGCAGATTTCAGGATTCTAGGGTTCTTAGGAGTCCATTGGCACCTGCACTTTTTGCTCCATGCTGAAAAATTCCAGTCCCCAGAGACCCCAACATAATTACTCTGTGGCTTGATCTCACAGCGCACAAACAACAGCCTCAAAATAACAGCGCTATCACCAGCAACATCTTTGCAGAAAACAGTCATTCTGTTTTTTCAGAACTCCACCCCACAGGGAGACTTGTTGAAGTCCCTGGGGCTCCTGGCTGGTATCTGAGGCAGCCGCTCAGGCACAGCAATGCAGATATCACTTGGGGTTTGGCAAACCAGAAAATGAGGTAGGCTTGGCCATGGTCACAGAGCAGAAGCTGTGGGGTCCAGAGGGGGCAGGCCTGCAAGTGTCCTTCCATGTCTGTCCCAATCTTTTAGAATCTCTGGTTCCTGTTGGCAGATGTTCAAGTTCAGACTGTTGCCTTTTCAGGCAGCCTGGCTGTTTCTTAGGTCTAAAAGTTCAGAAACCAACTCTCCATGGACTCCCAGTCTGTAGACACAGCTTCATGAGCTATGGGATCTAAAAGGAAATGTAAAATCAGGAAGCATCCATTTTATAGGAAGGGGAGCTGGGCCTCAGAGGGGTGTGTGTTAATTGCATGTGTAAAGTGATAGGAAATTGTTCACTTGTCAACTCTTGCTGGACTTGGAAATTTTAAATCCTGATAATCAGCAGAATGACAATGAGGTGTTTTTTCCTCATGGCTAACAGTTGTCAGAAATTACTGCGGAAATGGGTGGGAGTTCAGTGACTGGTTGTCTTGCAGGTTATCTGCCACATGGTGCACACGGTGAGACTGATCAAGTCACACGCTCTAGAAACGGATACCTGGGGGCTTCCTCCTTGGGAAGGGGTCTGAGTCAGAGCAGGAAGTCTGATTCGTTCAGGAAGGAATGAAAATGCAAGGGGAAGAAAATCAACACGAAGCGTTTTGGACGTCAAAAGCCAATTAAAATGACCAATAAGCACATGAAAAGCTAAGCCACTTCGCTCACCATGGAAGTATTGCAAGTGCTACAGAATTTCCCACACATTCTGGGAAGCATGGACAGCTTTCTTGCAGGAGCCTAACACAGCATGAAAAGGTAGAGAGTCTCTTGGCGATATTTTTCAGAATTTGAGACGCACAAACACTTTGACCTAATGATTCCATTGCTAAGAAACCTACCGTGTGAATATGCTGCCAAAGTTTTACAAAGACATCTAAGTTAGGTTGCTTGCTTCTGTGTGTTTATGAAGCACAAAATCCCAAGGACCCAAATGGAAATCAATGAAGCTCTAACTAAATAAGTTATGGTGTAGATATTTAGTTGGATATTATTCAACCATTAAAAGAAAGCTACCTATACTGAAATAAGAAATTTACCCAAAATATATGAAGAAGTAAAAAAAAAAAAAAAATGAAGTAAATGTCAGACTGCAGACCATGCACAATTTGCATAAAAGTAATTTTAAGGATTATGCAAATGTGTGCTGAAAGAACGGCCCTGGAGCTGCTTTTGGAGTGAAGACTTCGGCTTTCATCTTGCATGTATCTACTTCCTGTTTGTGTTTTTCATCATGTGAAAGAATTAACCTTGTTTGAATTCTTTTTCAAAGAACGTCATAGCCTTCCTTTCCCAGAGCAAGTAATCAGTAAACATCATCTTACCAAAATCTTGAACCAAGTCATCTGATCATGAGCCAGTGTCCTGGTGTCGTCAGCCCGACTTGGGGCCCAAGGGGCTGAAGGCAGCAGGAGGAGCCACTGATTTGGACATTCATTTCTCACAGTGACTCAATGTGACCATCGAGGGTGAACTCTGGGAGCAAACGTACATGTGTGGAACAGGAAGTGAGGGACAGGAATGAAGTTTGGTTCAGTAGAGAATGTTCTGGACTCATGAGTGCTACTACCTGTAGAATGATGGGGTTGCTCTAGATCCATCCAGACCCTAAGAGTTCTTCCTGATTCTGGGTCTCAACTGGCCAATGGGACATGGCCAACTCAATGTTCTTCCCAAAGCAGCCAAGTCACAGGACTACAGCCCTGACACCCCAATATGAAGGCGATGCTGAGTCAACTCTGAGAAGGCAAGGTCAGGAAGCAGAGCTGGGTGAGCTGCCTGTCCCTGCCATAGGCCTCTTCCTCTCTCAGAGGTCAGCACTGTTCTGCCTCAGATGGGAATCTTGCCCAGTCCCACCACAACCCCTGCCCCGAAAAACCTCCTACAGCCAGCAACTACCCCACACGTTCCTTGTCTTGGAGCCATCTCAGGGGCTGGGCAGGTGTCAGAGGCTCCCCTGGTCAGTCTTTGCCCATGACACGAGTGTGATGCCATTCAGCATGCATCTGTGCCTTCAGGGGCTGAGCCAGGCTTGAACTCCAGCCCTGTTGCCAGACTCCAGGTGACAGGTAATGTCTTGTCTCTTTTTTGGTCATGTGAGTAGACTCGAAGCTCAGTGCCAGGACCCCATGCACTGACTGGGGAAAGGGCTGCAAAATGGTGACATGCTGGTATTTGGTAGTTGAAATGATATCCAAGAGTGCTCCTCCTGATCCACTTATCTGATAGGTCGTGTAGCAAACGAAGAAAAAGGTTCAGTGCCCTCCTCTCCCGAGGTGCTGTGGCACTGGACTTCCTCCTTGTCCTCTGAATGTGATGGTCGAGGTGCCCACACAAGCACGCATGCCTACACACATATGCAAATACAGAAGACTCCAACAGTTGTTTGCTCCAAAATAAATCTTTAATTCAATTTTCATCAACTTCTCCAAGTATGTATGTGCATGTGTGTGTGTGCAGATGAGCCCATGGACTTAAACATACTCAATGTGCCAGGCTCTGATCCAGCCAGCAAAAAAGAGGAGGAGGAAGAGAGGGTGAAAAGCAACCTCCTTCCCTTTAAGAGCAACAGCTGGAACTTGCACAGGTCTCTCCTACTCCCTATCTGTGGCCACAACTTAGACACCCTGATCACACCTAGCTGCAAGGGAGCCTGGCAAGGGCAGCCTGCCACTGGGTTGTGTGCAGATGTAGATACATCACTTGGGGTCTGGCAAAGCAAAGATTTTGATTGCATAGGCCTGGGTGGGTGGGTGTGGGTATCAAAATCTTGCAGACCTAGAAAGTCCTGCTTAAAGAGGATGCTGTTGGGTCTTGGGCTGCACTTGTCTACCGAGTGGTTGCTTGGGAGGGACCGTCTGCTTAGGCAGCCCAGCCAGGGATGCTACCACATGCCTCCCTACTCTGTCCTGGTTGCTCAGCAGCTCCCTGCAGAGCAAATCTGGGAGAGGATGATGCGTCTTCCCATGAATCCCCAGTCAGTGGGTCAGCGTGCAAGGTGCAATTAAAGGCTCTTTGCCCAAAGTAATGTTTATATTTGCCTTTGTTTAGAATTTGGAATTCTACTGAGCTTAGAAAATTTTGTCATAGAATTACCAGCCTGATCAATGAAAATACTGGGCAAACGCAGACGCTATGATGGACTATGTCGATCAGTAGAATCTCCAACAACTGCATCGTGCTTGGAGGGGTGAGAGTGGCAGCAATTCAGAACTGTTGAATTATCAGAACCACTTGAGCAAGACCCTCGGAGCATGCCCCACATCTGGGACCTGGGGTGGGTGGGAGACCGAGTGGGGCTTCTCCCTTAAAATCTCCTTTTACATCAGATATATTAATGAAACAATATGGAACTGATAGTCTTACCCATCTTCCTGTAGTGCTTGAACCTTTTTACTCTAATTATGTCAAGATTGTCAAAAATAATAAATTAATAATAAAAAAAAGGAATTACCAGCCTAATGAAACTAAAAATGAATGATCTGCTAACGTAGAAGCAGATCCTAGCATCTCACAAAGTGCTGGCACTACGAATCCTGGGCTTTGTGCTGGCACTACGAATCCTGGGCTTTGTGGCCCGCCTCCAAGTTTCCTCCCACACTTTCCAAAGTGTGAAAAATTATACTTTGTGCCAGTGTAAATCGCATTTTTATTTCCTAACAAAATCTAAAAACTCTGGGCCTCTTTAAGCCTGCTATGTTTTCCATTTTGTTCATCAAAACAGCAGTAAGCATTTCTGGGACACTTACCAGTCTCCTGGGGCCCGAGGTAGCACCGCCACCCTCCGCCCAGGAGTCCCCCGGGGCCTTGACCTCTTGAACGGGCAGCCACAGGATGCAGGAGTGTCTCAGCTGGGTCACTCCCGTGACCACCACCTTGAATATACCCAGTCCACAGGGCTGGAATTTGGAGTTTGATTATCTAGGTTTCTGGTGTGTAATTTTTAAATTTAGTATTATTATTATTTTGCCTTGCATGACAGTTCCTGGAGAAATGGCTCAGATCTCCCTGGAGGAGTTTCCACCTAAAGCTTGTCTGACCAGCTAAGGGCTGTTGGGAAGAAGAGAAGAGGGGGAGTAAGGCAAGGTGTGTGCCAGACACAGAGCACAACTCTGAATGACCACAAATAAGAACTGATAATTACGATTCCTGAGCCCTTTATGCCTGGATCGAAGGCACTACCTAACTCCTTGCTTTAATTCTCTGAATCATCTTCTTGCTGCCAGCTTACAAGCAGAGAAGCTAAGGTTGGGAATTTCGTCACTTCCTTGAGGTCACATGACATCTAGCCAGGTCGGGAACCAGGTCTGCAGATGCCAGCCCAGCTGCACCTCTGCGGGTAAACCAGACCGCAAGAGATGATGGGATACGTGGGCATAACGGGAGAAGCCAGCTGAGCCCCTGTGCTCCCGCCACTGCACGCATGTCCTGGTCCAGGGCATGTTGGCGTCCCCTCCCTTGGACTTTGGAAATTGCCAGGCCCACAGTGCGTGGGAGAGGACACTGTAAGATGCTCAAGAACAAAGAGGGGGCTACAGCATCCCAGGGAAGGTTTTCAAGGGAACCCAATGAAGTCCAGGCTCCCGGAATTAACTTACTTCAAGCCACAGGTTTTGGGAGTGTTCCCTCTGCCCCTATTAACTCGTCCCCCTCTTGCTTTTCCCTCCCCCACCTCTCCCTCTCCTTCTTCCCTTCCCCCTCCCTACCTCAGCCTGAAAAACAGTTCTCAGAGGGAGAGAAAGAGGCTCGGGGCCGGGCCGTGCGACCTGAGCAGTCAGCTTAGGCAGGGTGTACACAATGAACTTCTCTCTGGACTGAATTGTTCTGCAAAGTGGCAATCACGGCCCAGACAGAGGGGCCCCCGGAGGACCTGCCATTCTACATCTTCTAATCACCGTTGCTATGGAGAAGGCCACTATTTCATTACAGAAAGCGCCTTAACGCAATTAACACATAGTTCAGTGGTTCCCTGTCTCTCTGGGGTCCACAGACGGAAGGAGGTGGTGCAGTGTGGCTTTTTCCCTGACTCCCCCCAACTTCCCAGGGGACAGCAGGCCAGCTGGGACAAGAGGGGATCCCAGGAAGTCATCAGTCAGTGCACGCTGGGGGCCCAGAGCGGCTGGACTCGGAATGGGCAGAGGGCACAGGGCGGCTGTGGTAGGTTGCAAAGCAGAAGGAAGCATACTTGGGGAACCACCCAGGTTAGTAGACCAACGTGCTGTGCCAGTCCTCTGGCAAAGTTGGCTTTTCCACTGCTCCTATTCTTTACTGTGGACTGCTGTTTTGGTGTCCAGGGATAGACTCAGCAGTGGGTGCAGCCTGGGCTGAGCCTGGTTCCAGAGCCTGCCCCCTTCCCGCTGCTATTCCTAACTCCCTGTCACCAGCTCATTGGCAAAACCGAGCTAGAGACAGGAAATGCTAACCAACTGCTGGATTCCTATGGTTATGAAATGAGGACTTGGGGACAAGTTTTCTGAAGTTGTTCAAGTCCAGACCTCTCCTTAGCGTGGGACTGGATAACTTCGTGTCTTCCTCTTTCCTTACCTTCTTCTTTCTGTGTGTGTCGGGGGCACATCTAGGCAGCAAACGAGAGAGAGAGAGAGAGAGAGACAGACAGAGAGAGAAAGAGAGCGAGCGCAAGGTGTACTCTTAACACAGCACTTGGCACAGAGAGAGCGCGCGTTCCTAACACACACTCGGCCCCAGGCGGATGTATCTGGTGTATGGCTGTTTTGCCGCACCCCTAATTAGCTAATGCATTTTTCTCAGCTGTGCTCCTGGAGGAATTCTCCTGCGTGTCCCCTGCTGCTCCTGGAGACCGCAGAAAAGCAAATGACACCGAATTTTCCCCTTCTTAATTAAAATGTTAAACAGGGTTAAGATGCCAAGCTTCATCAGAGATATTTGTTCCCCATGAACTCGGAGCCCTACCGGGGGTTCGGCTCAATGGGAGTTATTTGAGTCAACACATGTTATTAAGTTTCCAAATGTAATCAGCCCAGATATTTTAATGGAAACATTCTCCTTTGCTTTTAATAAGCATGTGGTTTGGTTCAAAAGCACTCGGGTGAGGTGGCTGACTCTGGCCTTCCGTAACCAAATTGCCATAGCAACAGGCAGCTGGGCTTGGTGCATCAGGCACAGTGAGGGGGGCGGCCCCTGCCAGCTTCTGCTGGGCAGCCGTCAGCATCCCCCTGGGATTAGGCTGTGGTGGGGGCTAAACGCTGTGGGAAAACTCCAGGCTGCTGTATTCATCTCTTAGGCGGCGTGGCCCAAGGCTTCCACTGGGGCTGCAGCAGGGTCAGGAGTCGGAGCCGAGGTCTGGGATGGCTTCATTCTGAATTCTGAACCCATGGTCGTGCATCATCGCCTGTCGGCATCGCCCTGCCTCTTCCCTGGGCCCTCCAAGCACCAGAGGAGGGGTGGGAACTGACACCAGGGTGTGCTGTCAGCGTAGAGAATGAATTACACGGGCTGGGAGCAGGCAGACACTGGGTATCCTAGAGACAGGCCCCAGGGCTCACAGCCCCGTGGTGGGGTGCAGACACCAGGGCAGCGTTTTTCTGAGCACCAAGTTCTGGTGGAGAAAGAGGGATACTGGGACAGATGTCTTGTCTCCTGGTCTGCATGCCCCTTACGGCCAGCTCGGGCTAGGGACCATGTCCAAGGCTCAACCGTGCGTCCCTACCCAAGTTCAGAAGTTCAAGCCTTTGTCCTCAGGTTGAGGCTGTATTTGTGCACAGAGCCTTAAGGAGGTACTGATGTTGGAAGGAAGAAGCTGGCAGAGTAGATGAATCTTAGCCTGGGCTCCGTGCTGTCCTAGGGGAGAGGAGGCCTGGACCCTTCCAGAGACAACGAGAGGAGCTGTAAGGAGCAGTCGCGTGCAAGCCCAGGACGGAGACGTGAGGAGAAGCCTGCCCTGCCTGTGGAGCCAGCTGGGACGCATGCATGTAAAGTTTCCGGCAGCCCCGGCAAGCTGCTCTGAAGGTGCAGACAGCTTAGGAAGGCCTTGGAAAGACACTGTAGGACACATGCCACTATCTCTCCCTCCCAAGAAAAATCTGCAACACGGCCCTGAGCCGAGGGCATCCACACCCGTCTCCATCCACGCCACATTCCCCCACGCTGTGCATTGCCAGCATGTTGCATGGGGCGTACACTCACTCACAGAAACTATGCTAAATAGGACCAGGTAAGCACGAGGATTCTTAGGATCCTGGTGGCTCAGGGCCCAGGAACACAACCAGGTGGGATGAGGCTGCTTCAGAAAGTCTCTGGGAAAGAATGCAAGGGTCAGTTTATTTTGGTGCCAAACAATTGAGAGCCGTGCAGTATTTTCACAATACACGTTTTTTTCTATGAATTTTCCAAAGAGCTCTTATATGCACGGTTTCACAATCTGGGGGATGGAGACAGAAAAACAGACTTATCTTTTCATTCTCATTTTCTACCTGCCTAGGTGACACTCAGCCAGCCTCACCCCACCTCAGACCCCCCAAGTGAGCAAAGGAGACCCTCCCTCTGTTGTGGAGGATGAGTGACATTTGGAGGGGCAGGTGGGCACTTCCTAGTGTGAAGCAGGCCTGGGGTATTTCAGACCTAGCTGATGGGAACATCTCTCATTCATTCATACAACAAATACCTATTGATTCCGTATCGGGAGCCCCAGGGTCATTTCAGACAACACACTGGGGCAGCTGCAGATTCTCTGTCCTTGGAAAAGCAGAGGCCTGCTCAGTTTCCCCTAAGGTATCTCCTGGCTGTCTTTGGACTCTGCAAATTCGAGCTTGTTCGCTGTCATTCCTCACTTGCAGAGCAAGGAGGACCCAGGAGGTTTCCTGGATGTTTTAAGCCCCAACAACGGAGGAGTGCTTGATACAGTCCCTTGGGGCTGCACTGCGCGGCTCATTGTCAAGTGCGCTGGCTTGCAAAGGCAGATGCTTAAGCAGATCCGTCACTCAAGGATGTCAGAAGGTGCAGTTCTAGTCTGGACAGGATGAACGCATGAGCCAAATTCCAGGCAGCCAGCCTCACCCGTTGCTTTGTGGGGACCCCAGGACGGAAGTTCTTCCTGGAATTTAATTAGATTGAGATGCTTAATAAAGTCCTTTCAGGAGGAGTCGAACACTTAAAATTATATTAAAGATATTTTCCCCAGGTATCTGCCAGGGAATCCCTGAACCCATCAACACATGTGATAAGACAGCCGCTTGTATCATTTTAAACCGGTTCCAACCAGCGTTGCAGCTCCCTGCCCCGGAGCGGCTGGCTCTACGCTGTCCTTCCCAGGTGGAGGAGGCAGGCATCACTGCACAGGGACCTGCCAGAACAAGCCCATGCAGGGAGCACCTCGCAGGAGCTCACGTTGCCCACACAGGCCCAGCCACCTGCGCCAAGCACCCCATCCCCCAACATGGGCTTTTTGTTGAAGTTTTTTGGAAAAGTTTAGAATGCCACTGATACTCCTGCTTAGGCAAGTTTTCAACTTGCTACCGAGGTTTCTAATTTTATGAAAACCTTCAAGAATGTGATCGTGTAGCCGCGGGATGCCCACGTGTCCTTACTTGTTTACTATCTAAATGAATTCCTGCCCCTCGCCACCACGGAGAATCTGCCCGCGCTCGGGCGGCGGGCTTCCTGAACCCCTTTGAAGCCAGGAATGTAAGATCAGGATGATGTTTTTGAAAGATAGTGGGTTTCAAAGAGTGGTACTGAGGAGTCTTAAAGAGCCACAGTGTTTGCATTCTAGTCCTGGGGGCTACTTCATCAGAGCTGAGTGTGTGATAATTGGCTTCATTTTCCTTGCCTGTCACTGCCTCCACCCTCTTTACTGCTCTTATTCCTATCTGTCTTCTGAAATGTCACGTGTAACAAGAGATTTTAAATCAGGGTCAGTCTGGCATACAGGTCAAGCTGCTTCCTGCCATGTCCAAATGGGTGGCCAGTTCCTTTCCCAGCTGCTCTGCTTCCGATCAAGCTTCCTGCTAAGGTGCCTGAGAAAGCAGCCTTAGATGCCGCAAGCCCTTGGCACCCATATGGCAGACCCAGAGGCCCTTCATGGCTCCTGGCTTGAGTCTGGCACAGCCTTGACTATTACAGGTCTATGGGAAATGAGCCAACAGGTGCAAGATCTCTCTCTCTCTCTCTGTAACTCTTTAGAAAGAAATGGAAAAAATAAACCAATTAGGGCCTGGCATCTTCCGAGGGGTACAGACACAGAAACAAACTTGAGGAATGCACTGAGCCTGTGGATGCTGCTGGTGAGTGTACCGGCTTGCTCGGCCTCTGTCTGCAGTTTGGTTACTAGCTGACTATTTCCTATAGACACGACAGCAGTAGAACTGCTGTGGTCATCGGGACAGCAGGAGATGGTCCAAATGCTCAGAAGGGTCCTCAGCCTTCTGCTCGTGGCAGGTGGACCAGGACTTTCTGCCCTGGAGGAGAGGGAAGGTGGTAGATGGGGGAGAGCCTTGGGAACAAAGAAGTTTTCTCACAGGTTCCTAAGCTTGGCCCCGATGCTCAAGGAAGGGTGACACCTGCGTTGTGATCCCTCCATGCTCAATTGCCTATGCCGAGAGGGCGAGACTCAAAAATGGCAACTGGCTTGTCAGGGCTCATTAACAAAGAGCACAGATCAGTAGGCAAATCATGATACCCCCAGCCCTGAGCTCTGCCAGTGGAGGCTTTCTGCTCGTCTTGGGTGACACCGGGAGGGAGCAAGGTGGCCGAGGTGGGTCAGTGTGCTGGTCACCTGGTGGTGGCCTCTTGCAGCCTAGCTGGGTCCATTCTTTTGTGGATTTGCTGGTGGAGCAGGCAGGGCCCTGTTAGCCAAAGGTGCCTCACCAAGTTCTTAGGACACTGGGGGTGGGGTGGATGCTGACAGTAAGCAGGAGGAGAGGTCAGCCTTTTGTAGAAAAAAAATTTTTGATCAAGCAGAAATGTATCACAGACAACTACAATCTGCTGCTCAGGAGCTTCATGAAAAGTTGAGCGGGATGCTGCCGGGACATACAACTGAGGCCCGGCTGCCTGGCAAGTGTGCAGTGCCCTATGCGGCGCACACAGGCTAGGGCACCCCCATCAGGCACACACAGGCTGGGGCAACCCTACTGGGCTCGTGCAGGCCAAGGCACCACCACTGGGACACACGCAGGCCAGGGTACCGCCATTGGGCTCACGCAGGCCAGGGCATCTCTGTTGGGAAAGCACAGGCCGGGGCACCCCCATTGGATACAAGCAGGATGGGGTACCCCCATGAGGCTCACACAGGCTGGGGCACCCTCATCAGACACAAATCGGCTGATGGGGCAGTGGCACACAACAGCCCCTCTGACAACACACAAACACACACCCATACACACTCAGATATACACATGGATGTATACTCAGCACACTGCTCCATAAATGGAAGCTGAAGTCTCAGCCACTCTCCCTGCCCTAGCGGGCCTCTGTGCTCAGCCTACGTGCTCACAGTCAGGCTGGCGAGAGCTGAACTGAAATTTCTGCACTGATGTAAAGCCAGCTTTGCCCTCAGGGCTGTTTGCTTATAAATCTCAAACAGTAAAGGGTCCACAAGACCTGTGCTGCAGGCAGTGTCCTTTGTTCTGAGCCCTGGTGGGCTGGGGGACTGGCCAGTCTCTGTTTTCTTTTCCAAGAGTGAAAGCATGGGCAGTGTGTGTGTGTGTGTGTGTGTGTGTGTGTGTGTGGCTTGCTCACCTGCTAGGGCAACCTCCGCAGGTCTCTAACCAGTGCTGTGCTTGTAGGCTGCCAGAGGGGAGGTCCCAGCACAGTTGGTCCTGCGTGGTGGGGGAGGGGGTTACTTTGACTTAGGGTCCAAGGTAGGACTAACGCAATCTTGTAAAAAAAGCGAGAGGGCACGGATATTGCTGTGCAGCGAGTTAAGCTTCTGCTTGGGATGATCACATCCCAGATTAGAATGCATGGTTTGGGCCCTGCTCCTTCTGCAGGAGACCCAGATGGAGCTCCAGCCCTGGCTGTTGTGGCCATTTGGGGAGTGAGCAAGTGCATAGATCTTTCTCTCTGCCACTCTACTGTTCAAATAGATCCTGTTTTTAAGCGCAATGGTTTGTGTCCCCTGAAAAGCTCGCACTGAGGCCTTAACCCCTAGGGCACTGCTAGGGGATCTAGTGAGGATGCCGCTAGGCTCTGGGGGGGCACAGGGATGGGTTAATGCCATTGTCATGGGAGTGGGTTTCTGTTCTTGTACTTATTTATCTGAGTGGCAGAGGGAGCTTCCATCCACTGAGTCCCTGCCGCCATGCCCACACCTGCCAGACTGGGCCCCGGGGTAAAGCTGAGAAACCAACCCAGGAAGGGGCCACAGACCCCACTATTCAACCCATCACTGCTGCCCCTCCCCCCAGTGAGAAGCCTGCACATCTCACAACCAGCCTTGCTGCCTTCCTCCAGCTGTTTATTCCTCCTAGTTAAGCGTCTAGCAGACAAGGACTTGAGCATGCAGCACTAGGAGAAGAAAACGATGTGGCTGAAGAAGTGTCAAGCAACTCCTGGAGGAGAAGCATGTCTTGTTCTTCACCGTAACAAGCTCCACCTGTCCGTTCTACGCCTCGATTGCCTCAGCGTGCAGATCCACCTGTGGTCGCCCATGGGGTCTCGCTCAAGCCTGCTAGTGAGGCACCGTGGGGAAGAGCAGCATCTGCATAGGCCGACAGCAGAGCTGTCAGCAGCCCAGGATTAAGGTTCGCCAGGGAATGGAGGGAGGGGACGCTGGCCACTGCAGAATCCCAGCTGTGTTTTACATTTCCCTTGGGTCCCCATTCCTGTGCCTTTCTCCGGGAATGCGCGATTGATTGGTGCCATTGTAACTGAGAGCAGATTCCATTTCTTCGGGCAAACTGGGCCAGGTGGGGACTGGAGAAGCAGAATTGGAAATCGGGCTCCCTCCTGATGGCAAAAAGTCTTGAAAACCCAGCTGCTCATTGGCTCTGTCTTGGGTGCCAAGCCCTGCCCGCTGGCTCATTGGAGGCCAAGCCTGAGACAGAAGACAGAGCTGTGAAGACAGCCCCCTGGGAGTGTCCAAGCCACTCAAAGTAGCACAGCTGTCCGCAAAGGCCTCCTGCCCTTCTCCTGAGCAAAGCTCTGCTGGCCGAATACTTTAAACAGCGGCTGGGCCTGCCCTGAGACCAGCTATTGGAGTCTATTTTGTGCATATTCTATGAAGAGGGACTTGTCTTTGACCCTTTAGCTCCTGTTGGGCTACCCCATGTCATCATGGCCTGGCCTGATTGAAGTCCTGTGTCCTCTCCAAGCCCAGCTTCCTGGTGACATACACCCTAGGAGCAGCAGGTGATGGTCCAAGTCCTTGGGTCCCCATCACCCACATGGGAGACCTGGATGGAGATCCTGACTGCCGCCTTCAGCTCTGGCTCAGACTTGGCTGTAGGGAACACCTGGGAGAATGAGCCAGTGGATGGGAGCTGCTTCTATCTCGCAAATGTTGGAAGCCTTGAATAAGAAGGTTTTCAAGGAGGCACTCTGGATTCCCCACAGCAGCACACAGGGCCGGCTGCTAGTGGCTGTCTCTCCCTGCTGCTCTCACTGGCTCACTTGCCGTGGCTTCCAGCTGTGCTTGTTGTGACCCTGTTCCAGCAGCCCATGAGGGAGAGACCCACGGTTTTTCCCAGCAGAGGAAAGTATGTGAGGTTCCTGCGGGTGAAAGGAAGCCTTTGAACCTCTGAAACAAGAGCGAGGGGAAGCCTGCTGGGAAAGCTGGCATGCTTGTGTGTGTGAGTGTACACGTGTATGCATACTCACATGTATGTGTGCACAGAGACATGTGGGTGTCATTTCGGTTGATCATCTCATTGTTAACCCACCAGCCATGTGACTTGGCCCTCACTGACCCTTCTGCTTACAGCGAGCTCTTGTGCCCAAGTAGTGTCTGAGCATACCACACAGCATGCTTTGCTCCCCATGGTAAGATGGGGGTACAGGCTGCGCGGTAACCCAGGATCCTCCATAGAACTCATTTAGTTATTCTTGCGGGAAGACAAGTGCTTACCCAGAGCAATGCTGGTGTCACAGCAAGAAGCAAATGTGTTTGGTTGGTTTCCTATGTCAAGTGCCTGGCACTCATCATATCTCCCTTTTGACTCACAGTGCCTAAGCTCACTCAGATTTGCCAGCTACTGCTCCTCCCAGTCCCACGTGGCAGGCTGTGTGCGAAGGGTGTGTTCTGCATCCGGGCTTTCCAGCTGGCCACAGCACTGAAGGCCTGGGTGGCCGCCGCCGCCCCACTGCAGGCTTTCTCTGTGCAGCCCCTGTGTGGATCCCAAGGGAAAAGCCGGGTAGCTGCCTTTCTACGTTCAATCCCCGTGGAGAAGCATTGCAAAGTGCTCCCTGGAGAACAGGCTGGGTGATCAAACAGGGCGGTTCTTGAGCGGAGGTGGTATGGGAGACTTCCCTCGGGGCCCCTGAACACTGAAGTCCACACGTGGTGTTTAGTCATAAACTGTCCAGCAGGATTCTATATACACACATGGGGTTATGTTGGCGGGAAAAGGATCCATATTTCTCAGTGGGTTCTCTCTCTTTTCAAGATTGATTATTTTTATTGGAAAGGCAGATTTACAGAGGGAAGAAGAGACAGAAAAATTCTGCATCTACTGGTTCACTCCCCAAGTGGCCATAATGGCTGGCACTGAGCAGATCTAAAGCCAGGTGCCAGGAGCCTCTCCTGGGTCTCCCACATGGATGCAAGGCTTTGGGTCTTCCTCTGATGCCTTCCTAGGCCACGAACAAGGAGCTGGATGGGCAATAGAGCAGCTGGGACATGAACTGGCACCCATATAGGATACCGTCACTTGCAAGGTGAGGATTACCCAGTTGAGCCACTGTGCCAGAGCCCAATGGGTTCTCAAAGCAGCCTGACACCTGAGAAAAGTTCAATCCATCATGCACACTGGGCTCTACCTCCAATTTCCTTTCTCTTGTTACTCCATCTTATGTTACTATACACATATTACATATGTACTAGATCTAGCCAAAACCCACTTTTCATGTCTTGTCCTGACTTGAAGTCCCTTCTTGCTCCCCTCACCTCCAGGATAGTGACCGCTTTTGTGCTTGCTGATATTCTCCTCTGAGTCGGCCCTTCTCCACACCTCTTCGGCTGACGTCTCTCCAACATGTCAGTCCTGGCCATGCATACACGCGTTAACTCCCAGCGTGAACTGTTTGTCACCATGCTGTTGATTTCATAGCTCTGGAGGCGCCTGTGTGGACATTACTGTCCACACCAGAACTCGACATTTTGTTCATTCTTTTGTTTGTTCAACAGCTAAATGATGCTGGACCTGGCCCTGACTCCACTCAGACCCTTTATCCATGTAGGGTATCAGCTCAGCCAAGGTGGAATGAGTGAAGGAACTAATGGGGGCAAACCAAGCCTGCTCGGTTGTGTTAGAGAAAAAAGGTGCAGCCGGGCTCCCTCTGGGTTTGGGAACCTCCTAGAGAGGCCCCTGGCTCCCCAACCACCACCTGCTTTGCCTGTGCTGTGCTGTCTCCAAGTTGGGCTCTGGCTGCACCTCCTGGCTCCTCTGTCCCTGGACAGCAGAGTGAAGTCCGCCTCAGAGTCCTCCCCCTCCGAGTCCTCCCCCTCCTCGCCCCTCCTCATTGCTCATGGCCATGGGGAGGCAAAGAAAACACAGCAACCCTTTCCTGCTCCCCTCCCCTCTGCCAGGCTTCCCGGCAGCTGCCACTTCCTGGAGGAGCCCACCACGGGGAGCAGCCTGGGGGGTAGCTCTCTGTGCAGGTGGTGGGCCAGGGCATCGGCCCCAGGGGCTGGGGGGGAGGGATGCAGTGTGGAAGGCCCTGAGGTGTTTGTATTGGCTCATCATGCAGGGGCTGGAGTACCAGAGCTAGGTTCCCTGGCTTTGCATCTGCGTTTGTGCTGGGTATTGCGATCCTTGGCCCTTCAGTGTAGACCTTGCACAGCTCCCCTGCTCAGGCTGGTGGGCTACAGGCAACCCAGAGCCTAGGAGCCGTGTCCTGGGGCAAGGCGTGTGTGTGTGTGTGTGTGTGTGTGTGTGTGTGTGTGGAGGGAGTTCTGGCATGGCCAAGGCCATCCACAACCCCCTTTACTCTACCCCGCCCGGAGAGGGAGGCGTCATTGCTGCAGGCAGAGAGTGTGTGGTTTCCACTCTGCATGCTGTTCCCTTAGGGTTTTTTTTTTTTTTATTGTCCATCAAAGCTCCTGAGCTAATACCTAAAATAATAATAATAACAAATTAAAAGCACACTTCAGCCCCCTTCGGCCGGGACCCATTTCCCAGGGTGGATCCGGATCCGCTTTCACACACTGGAAGTGGGGTGAGGGCAGAAGAAAACCCCTGAAGCCATGCTGGCCGGTGGGGTGCCCCCTTCACCGGCAGGAAACCCGCTTGGCCGTGACCCAGCCACACGTCAGAGCCATCCTGGCCCTGTCCCGCCCCTGGCGAGCACTGGTCAACTTCCTGGCGGAGAGTTCCTTGTTCTGAATCTTTCCTGCAAATAGAATTGGCCTTTTTCACTTAGCATAATGTTTTCAAAGCTCAGTCATTTGTAGCGTGGATCAATACTTTGTGCTAAATGCTTTTCTTTTTAAAATTCATCTATTTATCAATTTTAATTTGAGTAAAAGGCAGAGAGGGAGAGGAAGAGGAGAGAGAGAGATTGAAGTTTTCCATTTGCTAGTTCACTGCTCAGACACCTGCAACACCCAGGGCTAGGCCAAGTCACAGGCGGGAGGCAGGAACTCCACCTAGGTCTCCCTGTGGGTACCCTGCTTTGGTCCAGCCCAGCCCTGGCCACCCAGGGGGTGGGCCGGTATAGGGGAGTTCCATCTCTCTGTCTCTTGATTTCTGTACCTGTCAAATAAGTGCAGGTTGTTTTAGAAATGGTGGTGCTGGAGGCAAGACACATTGTGCGTGATGCCCACTCAAAAATAAGGCTTAGAACGGGAGTTCTCATTTCCTACGTAGAGTCCCTATACTGTGTCACCTGGGCCCCTGAAGACTTCCAGTTGGTGAGCTGACAGTGCACTTGGGGCAGACTGTGGTCAGTGGCAGCCTTGCACAGGGGTCCGAGGTGTCTTCACGGAACTGGCTTGGTAAACTGGTCTAGACTCACAGAGAGACAGGAAGAAACCTGACTCACCCAGAAGCCCTGGTGGAGCCAAGTGTTGTGGACCAACAGACTACACTGTTGGAAGTCACTCTCAGCTCCAGTGGATTTGCACACTCAATCAATTATGCATGCAAGATTACCCGCTCCTGAATTAAACACTCCATCAAAGACCTCCATGCTCCTCCAGGCTATCTGCAAAAGCTTTGGTCGCAGCTCCACTCTCCGGTAAGATCATTTGCAGATATCTTGTTTGTATTACTGATTTATCAAACAGAGCCCCGCTGTGCCCCTCCTGGTGGCAGCATGGCCTGCAATGGGGAACTTGCGACCCTCACCCCAGTTGGGACCCTGGAAGCTGAAGCAGTTCTCTCCCCGATGCCCTGTTACTTGGAGCCAAGTATGTTCAGGGGGCAGCCGCCATGCCAGGCTACTGCAGGTGGTTCAGTCCCCAGACCCATTTGCGTGTGCTTGTGGCTACGCGACACAGCAGGCATTCCTTGTGGATTAGGCATTACGCCTAGGAGTTGGGAGCCAATTTGCTTCCCTGGATTAGGCCCCCGGAGAGGCCGGAACAAGCCCAGAAATTCCAGAGCCCCTGGTGAGGGATTAGGAGCACAGATTCCAGCTCCCCACCAGGCACAGGGCTCCGGTGTTGAGGGCTGGCTATGATCTTCCCAGTTCTCCCAACCACGGCCACACGGCCTTGGGGGTGCGGATGGAGGGGACACTGGGGCAGCTCTGCCCTTCCCAGAAGAACCTTCACCTGGATTCCCCCCACCAACACACAGCCTTGCCGCCCCCCCCCCCGCCCCTGCTTTGAGCACTTGGCTGAACTCTTGTCTTCCCTTAGCACTTGGATCATGAATAATGAGGTCCCTCCTCTCCCTGACACCCATGCCATTCTGATCTTGCGGTCCCCTCCCCACAGATGGCCTGTGGCTGCTCAGAGCGCATCCTGGCCATGGGCTGGGGCTGATGCACTCTCACGCGGTGTGGCTGGTTTGGGGGTCACAGGTAGGAGGTTTTGTCCGCCCCCCACCCCCTGAGGAACTTTTGCTCTACTCTTCAGAGCAAAGTGTTTTATGATCACTCAACGTGGGTTTTTTTTTTTTTTGCGTGGAGAGGTCAGGCTGTGACTCTGTGGGAACTGGGACCAGACTTCTCCGTTCCCTCCGCGCGGAAAAGTGGAGAGGGTGAGATGAAAAGCCGGAACGGAGGCGCACCGATGGTTCCCTCAGGGTCCTAGTGCACTGGGCCACACAGGTACCCCAATCCTGGGGGCGGGGCTTAGTCCACACGGTCAAGGTGTACCATTTTTCTGGTTCTCGATGAGTATTTGCCCCTGGTCATCCTGACATGCCAAGTCCCTCAGCTGGGTGCATCCAACCTTGACTGCCACCTCCACTCCCCACCCCTTCTACCTTCCACCCAGGAAAGCTGCCCCTCTGGCCTTGCTCCCTGCTGTCAATCAGGGCTTGGAACCCTGGGGACCTCTTTGTTTTTCAACGTACCCTCAGTCTTTGGAGGAAAGTGGCCTCACCTGAGGCCAAGCATGACTGAGGTCAGCTTGATGGGGGGTGGTGTTTCTCTGAAATCCTCAGGGTTATCCGGTACACACGTGCGCGCGCACACACACACACACACACACACACCTGGCTGCCAGAGGTGTCCTGGGGACATGCTGGTTTAGAATCCCGCCCCCGCCCCCCGTCTTTTTCTCTCTCTCCCCACCCCCAGCTTTTAGGAGCCTCAGGTGGTTCATTTTTGGGGACTTCTTTCTGGGAGCCCACTGGACAGGTGGTTCCAGTGTCTCGCACACTGATGTAAGCAGATTGAGGCCAGTAGAAGCAGAAAGTGAACTGAATCTTCCGCCAGTCCCTGAGTGCGACTGTCCATGGGGCCAGAGCCAGATAAAGCAGACACCTCACCATGGCTGTGGGTGTGGCATTCTGGGAACCTTGGCTGGCTTGGATTGCTGCCTGATGGATGCATGCATCCTTTAATGCTCACATAAACACTGATGAATTTCTTTTTAAAAATACAGTTTATTTATCTATTTGAAAAGCAGAGTGACAGCACGAGAGACCTGTGTAGGTTCACTCCTACACAGCCAAGGCTGGGCCAGACCAAAGCCAGCAGGCAGGAGCTCAGATCTGGTTCTCTACGTGGTACGGGGACCCAAGTGCTCGAGCCACAATCTGCTGCCTCCCAGGTGTGTCAGCAGGATGCTGGATCCAACGCGAAGCCGAAGATTCCGACTACGCACTGTGATGCAGGACGCCAGCATCCCGAGTGGCCTACCACGCCACCATGCCCACCCCGAGGACCTGGCTGGAGGGAAGTGGCTCCAGCAGTGGAAGGGCAGCAGCAGGGGGCTCTCGACTGGAGCTCACCCTGGGTGTTCCTGAAAACAGGCTGTGTGTACCTCTGGCTCTGGTACTCTTGCGGTTGGCATGACTTGGACCAGGAGAGAAGGCAGTGGAGAGGAACCATGTAAGGGGTCAGCTGGATCAATGCCAGAGACACATCAAATTGTCCCAAAGCAGTTTACACCAATGAAAGGGACTCAGTCATCCCAGTAGGTGTGGCAGGGCCAGCTAGTCCCCAAGGCTGCCTGGAAAGTTTGCAGGGCCTTCTGTCCAGGGACGGCAGCTTGAACCCTGCTTGGATTTGGAAAACATTTGAGACTCTGTCTTACCCTCTTAGGCTCCATTAGTGCCTGGGAGAGTTTAAACTGGAAAGTCCTGTCTGGTCCCAAGCCCAGGGGCTCCTGTATGCCACCCTCCCCACCCTTGGCTTTATGTTGCGTGAGTAGAACTCTGACACAAACTTGATCCTAATGCACATTGGTGAGCTTGCATCCTTTTATCTGCTGGCCTAAGAACAGCGGGATTTCCTCCTTTCAATTTCTCTGCTTGGGCCTGATCAGTCTACTGTTGCAGACTGATCTTACCTCACTGGCCAATGCAATAGCAAGAAAGCTATCAAGACAGAAACCCAAGAGGCACCAGGGAACACATGGCCCTGGCCACAGCCCCCCTCTCTCAGACAATGCCTGCTCCTGGTTGATTTGGAGAGAATATTCTAGAGAAAATGTGTACATGTCTGCTCACGTGGGAAAGCCTGGCAGGTTCATTTGAAGAGAGGGCGTTGGAGCGGCTTCGGAGCCATCTGTCACCATCCTGGCTGCTCCACTTCCCATCCAGCTCCCTGCTGCTCTGCCTCAGAAAGCCGTTCAAGATTGCCAAGTGTTTGGGCCCTTGCACCCATGTGGGAGACCTGCAGGAAGTTCATGGTTCCTGACTTTGGACCAGCCCAGCTCTGGCCATCATGGCCAATCAGGGAATGAACCCGTGGATGGGAGAAATCTCTCTCTCCTTTCTGTGTCTATACCTTACCTTTCAAGAAAGTAAATTGTTAAAAAGCAGAAATTAGCTTGTGTGTGAAAGAGAGGGGAGAGAGAAGAGAGAGCACTCCCACCCAAATGCTCACAATAGCTAGGGATACATACTCCAGGGCTGAAGCCAGGAGCCAAGAATTTAACCTGGATCTCCCGTGTGAATGGCAAGAACCCGGCTAGTCGAGCCATCATCACTGCCTCCCAGGCTCTGCTATAGCAGGAAACTAGAGGGGGTCTCCAGCCCAGGCACTCTGCTGTGCACATCTTAACCTGGGTCTTAACCACAAGGCTACAACCTGCCCCTCCTTTACTCTTAATCAGTTAATTCCTTCCCTGCCCTGACTGCCTCCTCTGCCTGCTGCAGCAACCCAGGCATGATATGAAGAATGAGTCCAGGGCAGCCAGAGGCCCGGCCAGTCGAGCTGGAGAGAGCAAGGCAGGCTTAGTGCCCACTGTCAAGCCTGGAATCCTGGCCGTGTCCCATTGGCATCTCTAGGACCTGCACTGGTTTCCATTTTGGCACTATTGATTTCAACAAAGCAGATTTTTGTCAGTGTGGAGTAAAGACCTACTTCAGGGCCTTGTGGAAGAAAACCAAGCAGGTTTTGCTTGTCTCGGGTTGAGGGATGCCCCTCAGCTGAAGGCCTGTGGCCAAGCAGACACAGGTGTCAGCAGAGTCCCGATGAGCAGGTCCATCTTTGAGCCTAGAGCCCCTGGTCCTTGCTCAGGCTGACCTCCTGCAGGTAGACAGTCAGAGCCACGGAGGGGTTGTCCTAGAAGATGCTTAGCTGAAAGCTTCCGACTGTTGATGCACCGTTCTACACCTTGGCTGCCGTGAGGCGTGGCAGGTGGGAGTAAGCGACCCCACAGCACACTGAGATATTGCTGTATCCTGGTGAGTAAGGCTGCACCAAGACGTGAGAGGGAGTGCTGGGGAGCCTGGGTTTGCCACCTGGGAGGATAGCACAGCCCTTGCAAGGCCTGCCATTAAGGCTCGTGGGAGACCCTTGGCTGACCAGCATGGGCCAGCCAGAGAGTAGGAGAAGAGAACAGCACCTGTGGGTGACCCGGAAGTGATGCATTAGCTCTGCTCGTCCAGTAGCGTTTCTCTAAGCCTTTTGGGTCACTTAGTAACTGCCTGGACCAGGGTTCAGGGCACCCAAGGGCTATCAGCTCAGCCTCTCCTGTTGCTTTCCCCACCTAACCCCCATATCCAGTCAGTGCCAGTCAGGCCTTTGTGGTCTGGCACCTGGCTTTCCAGGACCAGCAGAGTGACAGAGAGAGAGACCTGCTCCGGTCTCCTTTCCATGTTGTTGACAACAGTCCCGCCTGAGGGCTGCGCCACTCGTGGACTCGGAATCCTCCCACCTGCCCACCTCCCACCCTCCTTCTTGCCTTGGGCTAGGTCCCAGGTGTCCTCCTTGCCTGGGAACCCAGCCACACCTGTGGGCTGTCCCCCAGGTCAAGGTCACTTCCGAAGTTGTTTTGCCTGCTTTCCAGTGGGGTCCCATGCCACACGGCCCTTTGCTTCCTTGCTCTGACAGTTCTGCCTAAAGCATCTCATGTGTCTCCGTCTCCCCCTCCCCCCGCCAAGTTGGGCCCCCTAGTGTCGGGGGGTACAGAGACCCTCCTTCTCTGTCCTGGGTCACCTTGACCATAGCAGGGAGCTGGGGAAGCACCCCGATGCCTCTGCCTTCTGCCTGGGGATTCTGACCTAATGAGACTTGGGTTACAGCCAGGTAGGTGATCCAACAGGCAGCCACATGCGTACTTTGGGGGCATGGTGTGACAATCCCATACGTTTATGAAATGTGTCATGCCTGGTCAGGGTATTGGTGTATCTGTCATCCTAAACCTTTATCATCTCTGTTGGGAACACTCACCATCCTCCACTAGATATCCTGAAATGTGAGCTCAATTGTTGTTAGCTACAGTTGTCCCGCACTAAGCTTTTATGGCAACTTCATTTGCTGTGTGGTGTTTATTTGGCAGAGAGAGAAACTTCCCCAAATGGCCACCATGGCTGAGCCAAAGCCAGGTTCAGGAGCTTCACTCAGGTCTCCCTTGTGGATGGCTGGGTCATCTTCCACTGCTCTTCCAGCTACATTGGACATTACAGCTGGGTTGGCAAGGGAGCAGCTAGTCCTTGAACCAGGGCCCTTTTGGGATGCTGCATCTCAGGCAGCAGCTCAGCCTGCTGTGCCGCTGTGCCGGCCCTGCCTCAGGCACTGGCTGAGTTGAATGGAGTCAGCAGAACCTGGAGGTGGAAGTGGTACAGAGGGTGACAGATCAGCACTGATGCATGAGAATGTTAGGTGAGCTACAAAAATGAGCCCCATTGAATGAATCTTTGCATCTCTTATCTATGTCTGGAAAACGATCATTTCAATAGGTCATCAATACAAAAAATTTATTATTTAAAACTTCTTAATGCAGTATTGCAGATTCTTCCTTTTTGTACTCATTCTGGGAAAACTTACTCGCATTTTGCTCTCACAAACCACATTCCAAGTGTGCAAAAGCTGCATATCAGGCCTGGCATTGTGGCACAGTGAGGAGCGTCTTGAGATGCTGGCATCCCATGTGGGTGCTGGTTCATGTCTTGGCTGCTCTACTTTCAATCTAGCTCCTTGCTAGTGGCTTGGAAAAGCAGCGGAGGATGGCTCAGGTGCCTGAGCCTCTGCTACCCGTACGGAAGACCTGCATGGGGCGCCTGTCTCCTGGCCATTGCAGCCATCTGGAGAGTGAACCAGTACACGCAAGATCTCTGTGTCTCTTTCTCTCTGTCTCTATCCCCCTCTATAGAACTGTTCCTTTTAAATAAACAAATAGATCTTCAGAAACAAAAGCAATGCTGCATGTAGCTTAAGGACAGGACAGCGAGAGACCACGGGTCTGGCAACAGTTGGTGTTTCTGGTCTGTGCGGGTCCAGGGAGCACTTCTTTGGGCCAGCCAGCAGGCTCCCAGAGGAGGAGGTGGTGGCAGGTGGCTTCATAGTGTTAACATTCTCAGTCCCCACCTTCATCTCCTGTCCAGTCAAGTCAGAGCATCTCGTCCCACCTCTCTCCCTGCCCCGCTTCCCCCACCCACCCATCAGAGTCCCACATCCCAAACCCTGGGGCAGTGAGAGTGAGGGGGGGCTAGGACTTGGCCCGGGGATCAGAGGAGACCAGAATGCCAGGGGATGTGTTCTCTCTTTCTCATCCTTGTTACTTCCTCTCTCTGGTCTTCATGTAGGTCCCGAACAATTCCCTCCCCACCCTAGTCCTCGGAAGCCCCTTAAGCTGGGCAGGGCTCCTGGTGGGGGCCATATGGCTGTCTGCCAGGCTCCCCACCCCTGGTGGTAACATTCTGATGCCAACAAGAGCAGGACTTTAGGAGCCCATCTCTCCCTGCCCCAGTGACTGGCCCCATGAGCCAGTCTTCCAGGTCCCTTAGTGCTCTCCGTGGCACTGTTATGGTGTTTTCCTCGGATGCACGGGTTCCTCACGCCTGCGGGATCATTGGTCATTTCCCACAGGAATTCATCTCCTCTGCCCTCCTCTTTTTTCGCTGCATGTAGTCAGCTCCCTGTCCTGTGACTTCTGCCAAACTGTGAGTGGATTTGGAGCATGTGGTAGATGTGTCTTTCTACCTTAAGTTTTTTTGCTTAAAGCCTAGGGCTGCAGGGATGGCTGATGAGATTTTTTTAAAGGTTTTTTTTTTTTTTTTCCTTTTTGGAAAGCCAGCTTTACAGAGAGAAAAATCTTCCATTCACTGCTTCACTCCCTGAGCAGCCATAATGGCCAGAGCTGAATCAATTCAAAGCCAAGGAGCCAGGAGCCTCTTCCGGGTCTCCCACACGGGTGCAGGGTCCCCAGGCTTTGGGCCGTCCTCAACTGCTTTCCCAGGCCATGAGCGGGGAGCTGGATGGGAAGTGGAGCTGCCGGGATTAGAACCGGTGCCCATATGGGATCCCAGTGCATGCAAGGCGATGACTTTAGCAACTAGGCTACCACGCTAGGCCGGCCTGTGATTTTTTCTTTTTAAATAAGATCTGAACCTCTTTGGTATATAGCAGGAGGCCTCACTTGGAAGGTTAGATGACCCAGTTGCCACAGCGGCAGCTGGTGGTGCCACCTCACGGGTCTGCAGCTCGATCAATCATGGGGATACTGAATGGCAACTGTGCAGACAGCATGTTCTGGGGGTGGGACTACAGGTAGTTCCACCCCTGTGGAGCTGAGCAAGCAGGACACAGTGTGCAGATGGTCAGCAAGAAGAAAGGGGATGTGGTGGTGTAAGCCAACAGCAGGTGCATAAAAGCCAGCGGTCACTGCTGAGAGCTTCTGCCCATGGCTGAAAGAGAAGGGGTGATAGGCAGACTCCAGAGGAGGCAAGGGTGTGGCTGCACTCTGAACTCAGTGGGAATGGTCATCACCGTATCACCTTGCCCTTGGTCTGAAGTTTTTGAAAAGCAGACCTCATGTTCTCAGTGCAATCCTTAGACTAAGGTTTGGGGTGCCCGTTCCTTGACCCCCTGTGTAAGGGTACTGCTCTGGCCCTCTCTAATCTACACTGTAGTCATGGGGCCAAGGGCCCCTAGGAAACCAAGGGCCACACCCTCCCGGGCTGACCTCTCCTCTCCCTGTTAGGTCCCACCACCCTAGGGACCCGGTAAACCTACTTCTGAGGCCTCTCTCACCCTCTCTCTGCAATTCTACATTTCAAATAAATAAATAAAATCTTTTAACATGCATTTACTTTATTTATTTGAAAGAGTTACACAGCGAGAGAGAAAGATCGTCCATCCCCTGATTTTTCCTCCAAATGGGTGCAGTGGCTGGGAATGGGCCAGGCTGAAGCCAGGAGATTTGCCAGGTCTCCCATATGGGTGCAGAGGCTCAAGCACTTGGGCCATCCTCAACTGCTTTCCTAGGCACATTAGCAGGGAGCTGGATTAGAAGCAGAGCAGCTGGGACTTGAGCCACTGCTCATGCTGGTCCTAGAAATTAGAAGAAAGGAGAAGGTAAACAGAGAAGGAGGAAGGGAAGAAGCCTAAGCTGTCAGCACGTGAGCTTGGGCCTGAGCCTTCAGGACTGCAGGAAGTAAGGATCTGCTGTCTAAACCCCTGGCTGCTGGGACTGTGTGTGAACACCCTGAGCTCACTGAACGCGTCCAGTTCCAAAGGGCCAGTGTTAGGAGAGCACATAAAATGTGATTGGCACTAGCAAGTCTAGTTGACAGCGAAGACTCCTGGGAGGTTCGTCACTATTCCAGAGGGCAAAGGGGGAGGGGGTTTCTTTACCACTCAGGAGCAAGGTGCTGGGTCTCCAGGGAGATGTGTGCTCCTGTCCTTGCAGTCGTTTGAATCCAGCCGGCTAGGCGCCTAGTCCAAGTGCAGAGGAGAAGTGTCAAGAACAAATCCATGGTGGGATCCCTTCTAGCTTGGACACCTGGGATTTGGCAATGACGAGAAGGTCCCCTGGACACAGGTGTGACCTCAGATGTCAGCGAGACTGTCCAGGCAGCCTGTGGCAGGGGCGGAGCTGATGAGAGCCCGGGTTGGGCTGCTCACCTGAGGGGGGCTGCCCACCTGGGGGGTGCTGCTTACCTGGGGAGGTGACAGCACACAATGCAAGGCTGAGGAGGAGGGTGGTGGCAGGGCCATGGTCTGGGGACATGCAAGGGACATGATGTGACAGTGAGCAGGCCCAGCGGTGCTAAGTGCAGTGGACTCTGCGAAGGCATAGACTAGTTGCGATGACTAATGAGCCCGTGAGTGGCTTCCAAGACGCTGGGCAGGAAACGGCACCTTGGCTGACCTCATGCACCAGCTCCCATCTCCAACCCCACCTGCTCCAGGAGGTCCAATACAACGTGGCGGTTGGATCCTCTGAGAATGGGAAGGTGATGGGATTAACCAAGGAAGAAGTTTCTTTCTTGTTTTTAATTTTTAAAGATTTATTTATCTTTATTGAAAAAGCAGATATACAGAGAGGAGGAGAGACAGAGAGGAAGATCTTCAGTCTGATGATTCACTCCCCAAGCAGCTGCAACAGCTAGAACTGAGCCAATCTGAAGCTAGGAACCCTGAGCCTCTTCCAGGTCTCCCACGCGGGTGCAGGCTCCCAAAGCTTTGGGCTGTCCTCTGTTGCTTTTCCAGGCCACAAACAGGGAGCTGAATGGGAAGTATGGGATCCCAGCACGTGCAGGGTGAGTACTTTAGCCACTAGCCTACCATGCTGGATCCAGGGAAGAGGTTTCTTAGCAGCAAGTCCAAGGGCAGAAGACAAAGCAGGAGCTGGCGGGAGTCAAGAGTCAACGGGTCTGAGTGTGGTGAGAGAGTGAAGGGAGCAGGCTGCCAGGGCAGGAGAACCTTCACCTGCAAGAGCTTCACCTTTCCAAAGCTCAACATGGTCATAGGGGCACCTTGAGGGAGAGCATCCTTGCAGAGCAGCTGCTGTCTCTCAGAAAGAGGCCCGCTTCTTTTCCTCTGTGGGACAGCCTGTCCTGGAGGCAGGTGTGTATCCAAGCCCAGCACGCAGGCCCTTGGCCAGTTGTGCTGGGCCAGTTTGTCCTGTGATGTGCTGCTTTGGAATCCACAGCCCACGTCGCCCTTGCCATCCTGGTGCCCTGTGCCTTTGCTCTGGTGGTGTTTGTCCCCCGTAGCAGCCCAGCATGTTCCAACACACATCAGTTCACTTGTCCGTTATGTGGAAGATGCTCTGTGCTTGCCTCCAGCTGGAAAGCAGGCAGGTGTGCTTGCTCTGTCCCAGGATAGACCCCCCCAGAGCCCATGCGCTGAGCAGGTGCTTGGTCAGTTATTGAAACGTTAACAGAGTTAGGGGTACAGGAAGAAGGGCTGGTTTGGGAGGAGACTTTGGGAGAGGAGTTCTGTGGCTTCCCAGCAGGTCTGATTCACAAGATACTTAGCCCTCCCTCATTGCTGGACTGAGTTTAGCTTCCCAGGACCCGGTACTGCCCACGTGGGTGGCCTGGGCTCCCAGCTGGCTTTGCGTTTACCTCACGCAGAAAGCTGCACGTCCTCCCTTCCGTGCACGGCCAGCAAAGGAGGAGAGTTTGATGTCACAGCTCGGGCGGCTGAGTCACTTCTCCGTGGAATCGTGTTGATGGGTATGACACTTTAGCCTGCAGGAGCCAAGGCAGGACAATGCCTTCACTGCTGACAAGCAGGGGACCCGACCTGGCATCCCCGCTTGTGCAGCCGCTTGGTGCGTGGCCTCGGTAAATATGGCTTCCCATGCTCCCTTCCTGCTGTCAGCAGCCCCCAGCGCCCCGCCTCTGTGTTGATGCTGACCCGTGGCCAGGCCCCCAGGGCTGCGTGTTGACTGTGGTGCTTCTCTGGGTCACCTTGTTGGTGTTGTACCTGGCACTGTGCTCCCTGGCTGCCCAGACGCTTGGAGGAGATTCCAGGAGGGCTGCTGCCGTACTTGGCTGGCCCCACGGAAATTCTGGGCGGCTTCTTACCACCAGGTGGGCTGGCTGCCTGCTGGGCCTCCTGGCGTCTTCCTGCTGGGGGAACCCTCCTTTCTGGAGTCCTGCTGAGCAAGAGGCCATGGCAGGCCACTGAACCAGACCAGAAGATGGACAGTCCACGAGACCAGCCCCTGTGGGTCCACCTGAAAGACTGGCCACTCTACTGCAGGAGTGTCAGACCCAGGTAGACCCAGCCCTTCTAGAACTTTGGGCAGAATGATGTTTGTAAAAATGGAGAATTTTCCCCAGCAGACACCTAGCTCTTCCAGAAGCTGGCCTCTGTTCCCACGCCTGGAGCACCATCCACTTTGTCACTCAGGTCCCTCCAGCCAGATCCGGTGTGCACATCCTGTATGCAGTAGGCTCCGTGTAAGCACATTGCTGCCAGCAGGGCTGGCTGCTACTCCTTCTTGGGAATCCCAGGGCTTCTGCAAAACCCAAGCCCTAGGTGAAGGTTTCCTCTGTTGCTCCCTGCTCCCAGACCCACAGGCCGAGGTCTGAACCGCAGTCTGGACGTGCTGCTCGTGCAGAATCTCCAAGCCACACATGGTGAGCTGGACATTACTGCAGAGTGAAGATCTTCCCAGTGAAGTCCTCCCAATACCATAGGTGTGGATGGTTAATTTTACTGATCAGCTTGGCCAGGTCACCCGGTGATGTGGCCAGACATTGTTCTGGAAGTTTCTTTGAGGGTCTTCTTGGATGTGATGGACATGGAAACCAGAGGACGTTAAGGGAGGCAGATTGCCCACCACCATGTGGGTGGGCCTTGTTCAATCAGTTAGCATCTTAAAGAGCACAGAGACCAGGCCCCTTCTGCATGAGAGGAGAACTCTGCAGCAGCTGACCTTGGCCATGAACAGCAGAATGTTCATGGCCAGAGTCAGCTGGGCTTCCTGCCTGCCAGGGATCTGAAACCCTGTGGTTTTTAAATTTGCCAGGTCTCATTTTTTTTGTATAAGCCAATCTCCTATGGTATCTCCCCCTTCCCCGATGCGTGTATATACTTGAGAAAAAGTTTGTGCAAAATGAAAGATAAGTTTTTAGGTGCAAAACTATGTTTTGTTTTTTTTTTTAAAAATACTACACATTTTTCATGTACACACGGATTTCAGTTTCTGTGCTTTTTATCTACGTCCTGTAGAAGCCCAGCTAATACCCAGGCCTGTCACCACGTGTGCGTGGAGAACCCGGTGCCTTCCACACGCAGGGGACAGGGAGGGTCCCTCAGACATCCTGCCATTGTGCCTGGGAATAAACTTGCCTCCAGGCTGGGGGCCTCGTGCAGCCCCTGTAATGCTAGCTGCACACAACCATAATTTGCTAACAGACCACTTCGGCAGCCAAGTCCTTTAGCTCTGTCATTTCCAACCCTCTGGAGACGGATGTGGGAGGCAGCAGGCTGCGTGTGGTTGTCACTGACTAAGCATGTGGAAACTGCTGAGCTGGGTCTCCTGATGTGGCCGGGGCCCTCAGAAGCAGCCTTACTAGCCCTCCTTGTCCCCCAGGGCTCGGCCCTCCGTGGGAGGCTGTGCATCCCCAGCCAGGTGCCTTCCCGCCCCCAGGCCGACTGGGGCCCTTTCCAGCTGCTGCTGCTCTCCTGAGTCAGGTCCGATCTGATGACTTGCCGTGACATCATGAAGCATGTGTCCCCTGACTCTTAGTGTTCAGATCCAAGAGCTGACCCGGTTCCGGTCTTTTCCAAGATATGACTCTTCAGCCCTTATCCTGGCAACCCTCCTGGGGTTCCTTAAGGTCATTGGAGGTGGCCTCAGTAGCTAACCGAGGTGGGGACAGTGCAGGAGAGGGGGCTCTCTCCTGTGCTGAATGCTACTCCATGCCAGGCAAGATGCCAAGACTTGTATTTCATAGATTCCCTCCTGCGCATTCCCCCAGCACACACACACACTCACACTCACACATTTGAACTGTTACAGCATAAGTATGGACCTCCGTGGGCTACTTCTGGGGAGTGGCTTTTATTCTACCAAGACAAAGCAAGACCAAGGAGACACCCACTCCATTCCCAGCTTGCTCACTAGCTGGCGAGTGGAAGACACTGTGTCAAACAAAAGCAGAACAAAATACCAACAAGGCTCTGCTTTTGCCCCAGCTACCAGTCACACAGCAGAGGCAGCTGTCACTGCTTGGGGGAACATGGATGCCAGCAGGCTCAGCAATGTGCCCAACTGCCTCAGGGAAGCTCTGGCCCTCCCAGGGTGGGCTTCTGAGATGCTTCACCTGCAGTGACCACAGAGGGCAATGTTGTGGGGTCCACACAGTCGCTGACCACTCCTCGCCGGGAACACGGCTGGGCGGCTCAGGGCTCTCTGTGAGAAAGCTTTGGCTAAGGTCAGAGTGCAAGATGGGGTGGGATGTGGGTGCAGTGGGCAAGCTGTTGGCTGGGATGCCCACATCCCATAGCAGAGGGCTTGGCTCAAGTCCTGGCTCACAGCTTCCTGCTAATGTGCTCCCGGGAGGCAGTGGAGGATGGCACAAGCAAGTGCCCCTGCCAGCCTGATCTGCGTTCCTTTCTTCTGCCTTCTGTCCTGACCCCGGCGGGCAGGGAGTGACCTAGAGATGGGAGTTGTCTTTGTCTTCTGTCCTTCCTCTCTGCCTTATAAATAGATACATTTCTTATCTATTTCACTCTTTTGAGTGGCAAGTAATTTTTTTTTCAATACCCTAAAAGAAATCTGTTTGCAAGTAGGAAATAGGTATCCTAAGCTGGGGATGGACCAGAACCTTCTGTAACAGGCCGGAGAGCACTTGTTTCTGGTCTCCGTGGTCACTAGTTAACTATGCTGCTGTAGCCCCGCCCCCAAGCAGCCCTGGGCCCCCAGCAAACACGTAAGCCTGACCATGACCCAGCACAGCACCATCTGCGGACAGAGAAATTCATGTGTCACAACATGTTCTTGCTTCCCAGGGGTAGAAGTTTCTCCAGCCACTTAGAATATGAAAGCCATTCTTGGGTCCTGCGCCGTCACCGAGCCCACAGCCAGCCGGTCCCTGTCATCAGTGATAAGAGAACTCCGTGTCGGGTCTAATCACTAGCCATTTTTCTTCCTTAGTTCAGTAATGACCTAATGGCGGTGAACCTTGGAGTCGATGAAATAAACATTCCCAGATGGTGACACTGAGACATAGGGAGTTTTATTACTTAAGATCAAATAGTTCAGTCAAGTTGGGATCCACCCCTAGGTCTGGTTAACTAACTGGAAGGTAAAACAACAGAGGATGTTTTGTGAGGATGTGGGACCAGTGACGTCACAGGTGAGGGATGGCCAGTGATGTGACCATGCAGAGGCGATACCCCCAAGGGGCCTGATGGGCCTCTGTGGTTGTTTTTTTTTTTTTTTTTAGTTTATTTATTTTTATTGGGAAGTCAGTGTTTTACAGAGAGAGGAGAGACAGAGAGAAAGATCTTGCATCGGCTGGTTCACTCCCCAAGTGGCCGCAAGGGCTGAAGTTGAGCCGGCTCAAAGCCAGGATCTAGGAGCTTCTTCCGGGTCTCCCACGCAGATGCAGGGGCCCAAGGCTTTGGAGCATCCTCTGCTGCTTTCTCAGGCTACAAGCAGGGCGCTGGATGGGCCCTCTCTCTGTGTCTTTCCTTGGAGGCTGTGTCACCCATTCAGAAGAATGTAGGAATTGACATCGAGATTTTGGGTGACGCAGCATGACTGAGCGAGAGGCGACAGCCTGGGTATGTGTAATGACCAATTTTAGAAGACTAAACAATCCCTCAGGTCTGTTAAACTGACTGTTCTCTTTACCTCCCAAATCTTTAGAAACATGCTTTCGGGTGAAAGGGCAGATCCCTGTCCTATGGAACCGTATCATGAAAAACAAAAACAAAGGGTCCGGCGTGGTAGCCTAGTGCCTAAAGTCCTTGCCTTGCTTGTGCTGGGGTCCCATATGGGTGCCGGTTCATATCCTGGCAGCCCTGCTTTCCATCGAGTTCCCTGCTTGTGGCCTGGGAAAGCAGCTGAGGACTACACAACTTGGGACCCTGTACCCATGTGGGAGGAAGTTCCTGGCTCCTGGCTTTGGATCAGCACAGCTCTGGCAATTGTCGTCACTTGGGGAGTGAATCATTGGATAGAAGATCTTTCTGTCTCTCCTCCTCTCTATATATCTAACTTTCCAATAAAAATAAATAAACCTTTAATACATGCCTATATGCCAAGAGGAGAATGCAGTTAGAAAGAAGGGGCTCCCCTGTGCTGCTCCTGACACGTGCAGCCGCCCCCCGCTCTGTGCCTTTCGTGGGCTGCTCCTGTGTTCACTATTTCTACAGCACAGGCAGGGACTCACTGCCCCACTTGGGTCCCCCAGAGGCCTACAGCAGCAGAGGTGTGGGCGGTGTGGCAGGGGCTGGCACAGCTGGGTGGTCCCAGAGCCGCAGAAAGAATTAATGAGTGTTCTGTTTCATTTTTCCAGGCGCCGTGTGCTGGACAGGTCTCCTGGACGGACCCTAAAATGAGCTGTGCAAATAGGCTTCCAAAATCAATAGGCTGCAAAATCCTGTCTGGCCTGCAAAAATCTTGCTTGGCCTCCTTGCCATCCGTCAATACCCCTCTCTCTCCCCAGCACCCCACGTCCTCTGCTGCCCTGAACCACACAGACCTGGGGGCATGGCCAGCCACTCAGCTCACAGCCACCAACACAGGGCCTGTGGAATGACACAAGGGGTGGCAGTGCATCTCTTTGGGGAAGGTTCTCAGCCTGCTTTCCTTGTGGCTGCCCTAAGCCACTGAGACCCTCTCTCTTGCCGTCCTGGCTGGCACATCTTCCAATTACTGTCTGGGTCTTGCTTCCGAATATTAGCAGCGCCATTTGGGGAATGCTGCGTGCCAGGCATGGCTTGCCAAACTTGAGAATCATCTATGCCTCTCTCCCTGAGAACCTTGCCCCCCGATTTATGAAAGAGGTGACTGAGACCCTGGCACCCCAATTGACTGTCCAGGTCAAGGAGTAGCCTGGTGGCTCAGCTAGGGCTCTAGTCCATTTCTGTCTGCCTCTGCGACCTGTGCTGCTTTCATGTTGAACAAAACAGACTCAGAAGCGTCCTCAAACCCGAGGTGTGGAGTCTACTCGTTATGCTCTGCCACAGCCAGGCTCTCCCAGAAGCTCTTACCTATCACCCACTCCCACCTGGCACCACATCTTGGTCCATTTTCCGCTGCCACAGCTGGAAATCTGTAAAGAACGGCAGCTTTTTGGGCTTGTGGTCCCGGGGCTGGGAGGTGCAGGGGTATAGTGCTGGTACCAGTGGGCGTCGTGTGTCGAGGCACAGTGTGCTCACTTGTTGTAAAGTCACGGATGACTTTCTAAGTCTCAACATTTTGCTCTAATCACCCCCCAGAGACACCACCTCCAAACCCCATCAACACAGAGACTAAGGAATTAGGTTTCCAACACAAGTTCCCTGGGGAGAGGCAGACAAACCACAGGGCACAGACAACAGGTGGTGGGGAATTTCAGCTCCTGGACCACAAAGGGAGACGCACAAATTCTCTGCTTTCAGTGAAGCCTGCTTTGCAAAGGACTCAGACCGCAAACTCACGGGGTGGACAAGTGACAAGTGCTAAGAAGACGAAACACGACAGAAGGTCGGGACAGTGCTGAGGACGGCAGCATGGACTCTGTACAGGACACTGAGCAGCTTAGGGCAACAGGAGCCACGGGGGGAGCAGCAGGGTGGCATGAAGGACTGAGTTGCATTCCCAACAATCCTCCTGTCTGCGTTAATAGATGGGGCTTTACAGAGTTGAGGTGAGATGAGGTCATGGAGCCCTGTCACAAAAGGACTAATGGCCCTGGAGAAAGAGCAAGATGCCAGAGCACGCCTGTACACAGGGAAGGATGCGTGGAGCCAGCAGGAAGGCAACCCTCTGCAAAACAAGGAGAGTGCAACCAGCCCTATTGCCACCCTGCCGACCCTTGGCATGCAGGACTTTTTGCCTGTAGGACTTTGGGATGGGAGTCCCTGCAGAGTGTCACCGAACTGCATCACTAGGACACTCGGTTGCCCCATGGAGGAGGGCGCCATGAGACACAGAAAGATGGAGAGTGCAAGGGAACTCACACACGTGTGTGGGGGCAATGGCGACAGGGGCCCCGGCAGATGCCCAACGAGAGCCTGCACAAGGCGTGGGCCCTGGCAGGCTCAGGACCCTGGGCAGAGGAGGGAAGTTGAGTCCTCAGCAGTTGTGTGTGTGAGAATGTGGGCCTGTGGGGTCAGCAGAGCCGCTGAGACTTTACAGCCCTAGGCTGTCCTCCACTGGCACCTGTCCAGTCCCGGGGCAGTGTAGGGAGTGAGGCCTTTGTCCTGGTGCTTCCTGTCATGGAGGACTGGGCTCCTGGGGGCCCCATTGTTCCCACACAAAGGGGCAGTGATAAGCTGGTTGTTTGCAGCTCCTGGTGCTAGCAAGAGGCTGGCCCCATGTCCCCTACTCCACAGGGTGAGGCCTCACAGAGCACCAGTGGCTGTAGAGGAGGGGCTGGGCTGGTACCTGAACCACAAAAGAGCAATTGATGGGCCTTGGGGCAGGCTGGGAGGCCAAGGACGAAGCTGGGCAGCACTGGACTGGTACAGGTGGTGCCGGCTGTCCCAGTCTGTGAGCAGCAAAGCCGTGACTCTGAACTTCAGTTCAATTTCTTCTTTCTGCTCTCATCACCCCTCTTTCCTCCTCCTCCTTCTTCTCTCTCTTTCTCTCCTTCCACTTTTTGTTCATCCTACCCACAGCCTTCAAACTGCACAGCAGAGGGCTGCTAGCCCGAGGTCTCTGCTCCGCATCAAGTCCTCCTTCCCCTGCACCTTCTCCCTTCAGACCAGCCCTTGCCAATCTGCCTATCTCCTGCCCACATGCTTATCAGAACTTACTGGTACCCTCAGAACCCCAACAGGGGGTGTCTGGGGCCTTGGCTACTCCCCTTCGGACCCAGTTGTCTACTGACATCCCTGGGAAAGTGGAGGAAGATGGCTCAAGTGCCAGGCCCCTACCATCCGTGGGGTCCCACATGGAGTTGAAGGCTTATGGGTTTGGCCTGCTCCAGCTCTGGCTTTTGTGGCCATCGCGGGTAAACCAGCAAATGCAAGGTCCCTTTCTCTCTTACTCTGCCTTTCAAATAAATACATTTTATATATCCTACAAGCTCTGCTAATGTTAGCACTAGTGTTTGCTGACACTCACAGCCAGGCAAACTACCCACCCATGCTTCCTCTGCAGTGTCTCTAATCAGAGAGGCTTGACGTGCATGGGCAGGTAGACAAGGACGTGGGTTCAACAGTGCTGGTCACCCAGTGCCCAGCAGGGCTGAGAGCAGATGGGAATGTGGTCAGCTGGGCTATGGGCTAAAGCGTCTTCTGGATCTTTCTGATGCACTTGGCCTTATGGGAAGTCTGTTTGTGTTCACTGGTCAGAGGGGCATGTAGCTTGGCAGGCAAATCTCACCTTTATGAGACAGAGGAGGAGCGAGAAGCTTCTGGGTTGGTTTCCTGTCCCGAGGCCCCAGTTGCCTGCCTCCCCACGGCCATCTCATTAATGTTGGTGTCTAAAGAGCGGTGATGATGACTTGAACAAGATCTCTGGGTCATCAAAACGAGTGTATTCGTCAGTGTGTTCTGCTTAACAAATGATAAAATCAGAAAGCCATATACCACCCCCAATTCCGAACGAACAAATCAGTAAGCAAGCAAGAAGCCAAATGCCATAAACCAGAGCTGTAACCAAGCCAGAAGCGACTTTCGTGTTGAGGAAGTATATGACCTTGGAAAGGAGCTGGAGACAGGTGCAGAGCTGCTCCTGAGTCTAAATCTTTCTCCAAGAAAAAGAAAAACCAGAGAGCGGGGAAACTAGAGAGCATGCTCAGTAATCCTCTTCCAGCTAGAGACAGGACGCCCTTGAGACCAGGTAGGAGTGGACGTCCCTGCCAGATGTCCAACAGAGCTTGAGGTCTGTCCCTTGAGCTTGGAAGGCCCAAAATGTCGTGTGGAAGCCTTCGTGGATGTGGAGAGCGGAGCCGCGCCTCAAAGATGGCGCTTGTTGGCCATTGCTTCATGGCACAAAGGTGGTAAACAGGTTTCGGGAAGTTACTAAGGATTGGGCCGAGCACGCAGGGAAGCTATGAGACCTAAGTCATGATTGGTGTGCTTGCCACATGATGTGAGGAGCTGTGTATGGATTGGTTTGTGTAATGTAAAAAGGTCTGGGTGAAAAATAGTTAAAGGAGAAGATTCCACCGGGTGTGCTGCTAGAGCTAGAGCTATCACTTCAAGGCTATTGCTAGCTAGCACTAGGCTGCTTTTGCTTTACTGTAATAAATCTTGCAAGTGCTGTAACTGCTTTCACTTTGCCACAACTCTTGAAGTCTTATCCAATAAACATTTCAAAGAATCTTTACAGTATCGGGGTCTTGCTCGCGGGACGAGGGACCCCAATACGTGGAGAAGGCGCACTGCTGTTCAGGAAGCTGGCATGCAGTGTGCTGCAGACTGGCTGGGGAGAGTGGGCCCGAGTCCTGTCTTTCATGGGGCTCACCACAATGCGAGTCAGAGGCTCTGGGCAGGCAAGCCTCTCTGGTTCTCGTCTCCTTGGCCCCAGGTCACAGCAGAATGGAAAGTTCACAAACCCACCACTACCACACTGCAGCCCCATGCACAGTAAGTGGTCGATGACATGAGAATGGGGATTCAGGAAAAATCACCCTCTGCCTTAGAGAGAATCACGCGTGTGGAGCCACAGCTGTTTAAATACGAACACGCCAGGAAGGCGCAGTGTGACACTCTTACAAACATGTCATGGAGGATGGCAGTGACAATGGCAAGCAAGGGAACAGGCCTAGGAAAAACAGATGCTGATAGCCCTGGCCGGGTGAGCCCACGGCTGCTCTGGCTGGGCCAAGCTGCACGAAGGCACAGGGCTCAGACCTCAGAGCTGAGGGCACACACACCTGTAGGTGAGATTTGCAAAGCTGTCAGAGTGAAGGACACACTGGGCTACTCCAAAAGAACAACCCGGTGTTTCTACTCGTCGGTTGGAAGTCTGAAATAATAGACTCCACCGAAAGCACAAAATTACTGACAGAGAAACAAGTGGTGAAATTATTCAAGGTAAACATAAGAATAGAAGCTGAGATGGCGGTAGGTTGGAGACAACAGTTATGGGGAACAAAGGGGACTCAGAATAATGATGGGCTGGTGTCTCTGAATTAGGGATCCGACAAATGAAATGGGGGAAAAAATGTGCTCAGAGAAAGAGACCGTGAAAAGTGAAGTACAAATCTTTAGGTCACGAGCGCATCAGAAAAAAAAAACAAAAACAACAATGATATGTAAGGGCTGACATTAAGCTGTATCCTGGTTAAGATATTGAACTTGGAAGATAAACAAAGGCTCCTTCAGAATGCAGGCAGAGAAAGCCTGCGAGGGAAAAGGGTCGGGTGTCCGGGGGTTGGGGAACAGGGGACAATGGAGCAATGTCTAGAATGTTCCAAAGGAGAGAAAGCAAAAAGCAAATCTATTGCACTGACATGAGCTGTCACAGAGGCAGAACACAGGATGCCAGCACCCCAAGGCTCTGGGCAAGGGCCCCCCCGCCAAGCCCAGAGAGGAACTGGAACCCAACTGGGGAAACCCTGCAGCGAGCAAGCGAAAAGGCTTAGGCGGGGTGGGGGAGTGAGTGCGAATTTTCTTTTTGTATTTAAGAGGAAGAAATAGAAAATTGGAAAAAGCATCTGACACAGTTTAATGGCTTCAATTACTGGCTTTTAGTCTGGGGATACTTGATAAACACTTAATTTTGGTGGGGGGGAGTAAATACATACTAGAAGTTTAGAAATATCTTTATCTTTTACACGTTCTGAAGAAAGTTGGCCAAAGTTCTGATTCTAGTAGAGCATTGTGGTAGGGTAGTGTTCAACTCAATCATTCTGCAAATATTTGCCGAATCTTTGGTGTGCCAGACTGTGTTCTGGGCCCAAAGACACGGGGAGGAAGTTATGTCAGAGTGAAAGTGTCAGAGTGAAATTATTCCCACCCCTCCGTCTCTGAGTGATGCTCAGTGGCTGATAATGGTGTGTCTTTGAACATACTGATGATAAAATGCATATGCAGCACTCTCCAATTAAAAACGGTTGTAGGCTTTAATGAATTGGAACCTGGAAAAGGATTTCTTTTCATGTATTCACCTTTCGACTCAAAATGACTGGGGGTGCTGAGTGTTTTTCCCGTATTGGAGAGTCTGTTATGTCATTTTCCACCTGCTTGTGTACTAGCATCTGCCGTCTCCCGTTGGTTTCTTCCTTGCTGCAAGTGTTCTGCCCCGTCGTGTTGATTACACTAATGCTGCCAAAACATCAGATAATATAAATAGAAGAAAAGATTTTATAGAACAGTCGCACAGCCCCTCTATTCAGAGACACGTCCATGAACGCCGAGAGCCCTCACGTCCAGTGCCCGCCTGTCTGAATGCCGCTGGACACCTCGCCGGCTGGGAACAACTCCGTGCTATTAAATGTCTGCCCAACGTTTGGTGTCTGTGTGCTGTCTCATTGTTCGTTCCTTGTAGTTAATTTGCCGTTGGGTGTGTAGATGGCTTCCTGCTAGAATCCTTAATTTGGTGAATGTGTTGTATATGTGACATTTTTTGCCAACCCCGACTGCTTCCCACAGGACAGACCCTAACGTTGCCGAAAGGAGGCTCACGGGTGTGGAAATCTGCCATCTCGGAGCTGATGGGATTTCAGTCCCACAGAAGCAAATGGGTGTTTGTGTCTGTAGTTTGTTGGGGAAACACCCCTTCAGTTTTGTAAGCCTTCTGCTAGGTGAAAAATTGTGTCTGAAAGTTGATTTTGTGTGAAATTCTTTGATTACTAGAGAGCTGGGCTAGCATATCAATCATTCCTTTTCCTTTTGCTTCTCTCATTTAGTTATTTACTACAAGAATAACTGGGCCTCTCTTTTCTCTTACTTGGGATTATTTAGCAAAGATGGTAATCCTTCATTATGTATTTTATAAATTATTTTTCCTGGTTTGATATCATTTAGATCATTAATTTTTAAAAAAATTGTATTTGGAAGGCAGAAGAAGAGAGAGAGAGAGAGAGAATCTATGTGTTGGTTACTCCCCAGATGGCCACAGCAGCCAGGGCTGGGCTGGGCTGGAGCCAGGAGCCCAGAACTCCATCCTAGCTGGCCATGGATGGAAGTGGAGAGGCCAAGGGTCCCATCACTCACTCTGAAATGGGACCACACACTCTAAGGTGTAATGCAGCCATCCCAAGCATGACTTCAGCACCATGCCATATGCTTGCCCCTGTGCTCTTTGTATAGGAGTTTTATTTTATTGTGTCTGCTCTCAAGTTTGTCAAAAGCTTCCAAAGAAGCACTGAGGAAGTACCTAGTGCAACAGGTAAAATTTTCTCCTTCATTGCAATGGCAGTAGAAAAGCCGGGGCCTCTGACTTCCTTCCCACCAAGACCAAATCTGGTCCCCACACACCACTCCACCTGCAGAGGCTTCTGGTCCTCTGATTCCCCTGTGGGTGCTGGCATCTCTTCCTGGTGCCATGCTGTGACCCGTCATAACTCAGTCTTCTTCAGGGGTAGCTGCCACTCACCGTGCTTTGTAGAGGGAGGCCCAGCTCTGAGGGTGAGGGGTGAGGTTCCTGGGTTGTAAACCAGGTTGGCAGAGCTGCCCCTAGGTACAAACAGAAATCCTCCTGCTGGCAGGTGTACACATAGGGATGGCTGTTTGGGCCTGCCCCCTCCCTACCGCTCCCCAACCCCCCAGGAAGCCCCAGGGGACCGAGGCCTCGATCAGTCAGTTCCTGTGGGAACTGGGGAGACCCCAGGTACTGCTGGACCAAGGGCACGAACCAAGTCCTCTATTAACGATGACTGTTAAGTCTGCTCATCACTAGGAACAAAGTGACTTCCCAGGTGCCCAAGCCAGGGGCTAGTGCCCATGAAGGACCCTGAGAGCTTTGCCCAAGAGCTGCTGGTCCTGCAGGCATTTCCCACCCTTGATTTCTCCCTCTGCAGACTCGAAGCTGTCTCCTCCCTTCTAGGAGCCTCCAGCACTTTGCCTTCTATTCTTGGGCCCCCAGAACCCCCGCACCACGCTGGCTTGCAGTTCTACAGAACAAATGCCCCTGCCTGCAGATGGAACAAATGACTCCCTGGCCACTGAAACGGCCAGAGTAGCAGCAGTTGCCACCCTGTTCCCAGTCATCCCTCAGAAGTGTGCTGCGTAGATTACATGACTCACCAGAGTTGGAAATCACGATTAACCAAGATCACTAAAATATACACAGCAGGTGCGTTTGAGCTGAGGCCTGGGTGAGCTATTGGGTTCTCGCTACAGGGTCACACTCAGAAGATTATTTCAAAGCCACAGAAGCCAAGTGGGACCACAGGGGTACATGTGTGCCCCATTCTGAATGTGTTACAGCTTTCCAGCTCCTGCCCTGGGGGGGCTGTGGTCAGGAAGCTGTGGGCCTACCCACAGGACCCCTAGGAAAGGCAGAAATTCCTCTGAGTCTGCCAGTCTCCGTGTCCAGCTTTTGAAAGATGCTGTTGCAAGCAAGTCCAAATTATTTCTTTTCCTGCCCAGAAGAGGCCCTGCTTGCCCTTGACGCTGGCCTTGTCTAAAGCTGCCAGCTGCCAGAAAGCCTTCCAAAGGCGGAGTGTCCACCACGCTGTGCTAACGTGGGGAGCCTGTGGGTCCCCTGTCCCATGGTCCCCCTGCAGCATGAACCTGAGCAAAAGCCCACGTGAGCAGGTGTCGACTGGGGAGAAGAAAGCCTGACCATACAGCCAAGCTGTGAGGAAGGCAGGAGTGGTGTTGTCTGCTCTTCTCCTGCATGTGTCGCACAAGCGTGGGGCAGGTCACCCCTATAAGATGACCACAGGTCCTGGTGAAGAGAGAGGGTAAAGCTGACTGTTCACAGTTGGCCCTGTTTGTTGGACTTGACCGATGGAGGACAGCTGAATACTTGACATTCTTCTAAAGCAGAGATGCTGATGTGCTGCCAACCCTGTCTCTGGGTTAGGGAGCTGGTAACGCTCTGCCTGGTCTGTCCTCCAGGCGCAGGGGAAGCAGCTGACCCACATCCCCAGCTTGGGGCCCCGGTCAGGAACAACACTGCCCTAGGCTGAGCCGGGGCGTGCACACCCGGCTCCTGGTGTGAGCATGGCTACTCTGCCGCAACGTGCCTGTGGCATTGCCAAGAAGCAGAGATGACCAGACTTACCTGGGGGAAAACCTTTCCTTTAGGGAAAGCTTTGCTTTATTTGAAAGGCAGAGTTACAGAGACGGAAAGAGAGGCATCTTCTATTTGTCGGCTCCCTTCCCAATGGCTATACCAGCCAGATGTGGGCACGGCTCAAGTCAGGAGCCTAGAACTCCATCCGGGTCTCCCACATGGACACAGGGGCACAAGCCCTGGGGCCGTCTGCTGCTCTCTCAGGTGTATTAGCAGGGAGCTGGATCCGAAGCGGAGCTGTCGGGACTGGACGTGGTGGTGCTCGGATGGGGTGCTGGCCTCACAGGTGCTGACTTAACCAGCTGGGCCACAACACGGAAGCCCTGGGGGAAAATCCTTAGTTCAGGGGCTGTGAACAGCAGCCCGCGAGCCAGACCCAGCCCACCGTGTGCCCCCGAGACAGGAGAGGTTCTCACATTTTCAAATCATTAAAAAAAAAATCAAAGAATATTTTATGACATGCAAAACTTACATATGACATCTTAAATTATGCTAAGGTGCCATAAGCTAGACACAGGAGGATCCTTGTGCATGATTCCACTTGCACGAGTTACCTAGGATGGTGAAGGTCAAGGGGATGGTTCCCAGGCACTGGGGGCAGGAGAGGGCTGTATACATTTCACAGGTTAGTTTCAGTTTGGGAAGCCCACAGAGTTCTGGAACTGACGACAGTGACAGCTGCAAAGTGGCGTGGGTGTGCTTACCCCCACAAGCTGTGCACTGGAGGCCGCTGGCGTGGTAACGGCGTGGGAGTGTGTATTTTTGCCCTAATAGAAACAGTGACATGAAATTCAAATTTCAGTGTCCATAAATCACGCTTGATAGGGCTGGCTTGCTAACATACTCAGTCTGTGGTTGTTGTTGTGGGAGCTGTTGTGACAGAGACCACGTGGCCCCACGGAGTCTGAACAGTTCCTGTTGCCTTTTGCAAAAGCAGCTAGCCAAACCCGAGCTTACAGTCCTAGCTTAGGGTCCTAGCATGCTTTATGCCAGGGGGCGAGGTGGGGTTGGCATTGTGGAGCACTGGGATAAGCCACCACCTGTAATCTTGGCATCCTATATGAGTGTCAGTAGGAGTTTGGGAAGCTCGGCTTCTGACCCAGCTCCCTGCTGATGTGCCTCGGAAGGCAGACAATGATGGCACCACGTGCCTGGATCCCTGCCACTCATGTGGGAGACTTGGAAGAGTTCTGGGATTCGGGCTTCAGCCTGGTCCAGCCCTGGCCTTTGTGGCTAATTGGGGGAATGAGCCAGTGAATGGGAAATCCCTCTGTGTCTCACCCTCTCTCTCTTTGTAACTCTGCCTTTCAATTAAATGAAATAAATCCATTATTTTTTAAATAAACATGTGAAATGTGCTTAGAACTACACCTGGTATGCAGTAAGCACTCCATAATTATAAGCCATCTTTGCCATAAAGACGGGAACTAGCTGGCGCTCATGACGGAGGGGTCTGCATTTCCTTGGCGCTCCTGAGGCCATCCCATGGCCGATCGCATTGCACACACACCAATTCCTGAAGGCGTTTACCTGCTCCTGCCTGCTGCCAGAGGACTGCTGGCAGCGACAAGCAGGGGAGACTCTGAGGGTGCTGGCTGCCTGGGCTTGCTTCTTCACCTAGGTGTCCAGGAGGTTGAAACACGCCTGCTAGCCCCAGTGGTTCCCTGGGGGATGCCGAGGTAGACCCGATAAGAAGCCATCGGCAGCACGAGGCAGAGCCTGCCCTACGGTAAACTGAGGGAAGCGGTAACTGCCCAGGCCCTGGCTTGACTTCCTTCAGGGCTGGGAGAAAACAGTTTCCATTAGAGAGGATGGTGCCCATTACTGCTGTGTAATTAATTGTCTTAAAATGCCAAGGGATGACGGCTGGCTGCTGGGCTCCAAGGGCTGAGGCACAGAGCAGTGGCTGGCTTGTCTCTGTGGCCCAGCTCAACAGCTTGTCAGCAGTGTGAACTCTAGCTGGATCTTTGTAGGATAGCTGGGTCTCCATCACACGTGTGTGATGCTGTGCCATCAATACACGCAGGCAGACAGCCGTGGCCCATGAGGCATTTACATATCATACATGACCAACCCAGGATCTTGACTTACCGCTGACAGGCTCCTGGTCGACCATCGCACACTCAGACTTGCAAGCAACCTTTTGGGATACATGGAACAGATGCCAGGATTTGCGGTTATAGTCAAGGGCACCTCCTAGCAGAGGCTTCTCACGCTCTTGTAGTGGCTCTTTCGACCCCTGAGTGGTTGGGAGCATCTTGCTGTGTTTACTGCTGTCCGTCCCTGAGCAGGGCACACCACATGCTTGATTGAGTGAGCATCTTGACCGGTCATGCACATATGTTCAGACAATCATTCCTTAGCAAATGCTTTGATGCCCTCCCAGACATGCTTCTCGGGAAGTGGGACCCTCTGTCACTTCATGGCTTTATTCTATTTGGGTTTAAATTTTCTTCGGGAGCATCTTGCAAGAGGAAGTGGAAAAGAAAGTGAAAACAGCTGACTGGCTGCCCCATTAATCAGCACGGTAACCAGAAATGCCTGAATGTGGTGTTGATCCGGCTCCGCGTGAGGGCAGTTTTCACGTAGCTCACTGGAGAGGCATCCGTGGAGATTGCCAACACCCACGCCCGTCCCCGTGCTTGCCCAGTGAATTGGTAGAATTCACCAGTCTAAGGTGTGTGGGGTCCAGCCTGGAAGTCTCTGCCTGGGTAGAGATGTTGCAGTTGGAGTTGCTACCCATGAAAGCAGGTAGGAATGAGTGAAGTGAGTTACAGGACAGACACAAGTGTGTCTCTTTCCTGCTGGTTCTGGGTGGGAGGAGCTGGGATGTGCTGCTGCTGAGCGGTAGAAAGCCCCAGATGAGGCCCTTCCTGTCATGTGCTAGATGAGATCTGGGCCAGCTCCTGCTCCCCTGGGTGGGAGCCCACTGAAGGCAGGTGCCGTGTTGCTCTTGATGTGCGTCTGGTGAGGACCAAGAGCTAGGCTGGGCCCCAAGTGAATGCATGTATGAATGAATGGTAGCTGCCTGTGGGAAAGCCCTGTGTGAACTGGCACCTTGGAAGGCATGCGGCCTCAGCCCTGGGATCGGTGGACTCTCCCAACCCACGTTCCGGAAGCACATCTTGCTCTTCCTTGAGGACAGGGGCCGAAAGAGACGGAAGATGCCTGAGAGCCACAGTGAAGAGACGATTCTGGCTGAAAAACCTGGGGCTGCCTCTTCTAGGCTCAGCTGCCCGCACCTGCCTTAGCCCGAGGCAGCAGATGCTGGCAGCATCTCCTGGGTCACCTGCAAAGTCACAGGGCTTTGTCACCAGGCTTGTCCCCCCACTGACATGACACGGAGCCCTTCCTGCGTGCAGGCTGGGAAGAGGGGCCTCCCAACCAGCAGGCTTATGCAGCAAGGAGGGGAGGGGGAGCTTGGGCCAAGGCTGAGCGCCTAGGAGGACGCTCTGGTCGCACACCACGCAGCTGTTTATTTCTTCTACATTTCTGGGTGAATGTATATTTCTGCATGTTTAGAGATTGGCAGCCCTGCAGAATGTGGTTTATTTATGCACTAGACCCACACCCTCTGAGCAGCCGCCTGCAGCCTGCCCTCCCTGTGGCTGCCGCCCTTGGTGCTGACCTGTGGGGCTGTGTGCTCTGCAACGGAGGGGTGGCTCCCTGGCCCAGGGCTTGGCTGGAGCCTGTGGGAGGTGGACAGCCTGCTTCTGGGAGCTGGGGGCGGGGTGGGGTGCAGAAGCAGCCTGGGTTTTAAGTGAGAGTGGCTTCTAGAACCTTCTCTGGTGAACTCAACTCATTTTGTTTTTCTGTCTATTTCACAAAGCATGGCCAAGCTTTCCCGGACCTGGTGATGTCATGGTGGTCAGACTGTCCCCTGGGAGAGAGCCTCAAAGGGTGGTATCCGAGGGGGGAACACTGACTGCCTTCTGGGGAGCCTTCCCACCCAAAACCATCCTTTGTCGTCCCAGTGGGGACAGCTGTCGCTCTTCCTCAAAGCACTGTTCCCATCTGCCCCCGCGAAGACAAGGTAAGGCTGTTTCTTTCTGGAAAGAGGGGGAGAGGTGATGAGAATGGTAAGGTGTTTGAAATGGCCCTCGGCCCTCCCCTGAACTCCACCTGTGGCTGCAGTCTGCTCTCTGCCTGTGATCCAGGGAGCTAACCATGGTGGTCCTAACCAGAGAGGGGGCTTTCTGCACTGCTGATGGAATGTCTCAGGCCTGTCAAGCAGGACACATGCCAGAAATAAAGTGTGCTCCTCAGCCGACACCCAGGTCAGTGGGAAACAGGACCCTTGGGGTCGCGGCCCCTGGACGGCCAATGTGGCAGGAGCGTTCAAATGCCATCGCTCCTGTTCATGCAGGGGATTGCCAACAGACAGGGATTGGCAAAGGCTCCGTTCCTCACTTGAAAACTTGCTGTTCTGAACCTATCAGCTGGTGAGTTAGCACTCGGCTTTATCTGTGTTTTTCCCTGTCTTTCCTCTGGAGCAGGTGCTCGGTGGTCAGCACCCGCTTGGCCAGCCCAAGCTCCCCGTGACCCACCGTGAACACCTCCTCTGTCATAGCGGCAGCACATGAGGGCCTCCTGGAGCAGGTCCACCCAAGCGGTGGTCAGACTGTGGCTCTGCAGGCCATGGAGGAAGGCAAGGACAGCGGAGGCAGGGTCCCAGGCTGAGGTCAGGCTGAGCCCAAGAAGCAACATGGACTTACCGTCCATTCTCTGCCACCCCAGTCCAGCCTACAAGGCCGCCATTGTAGCCTCTCCCAGGTCCTCTGCTGACCCAAGGCAGGGAGGAAGAAGCAGGGTGGCTCCTGGGTGACACAGCTAGGCTTCCTAATAGAAACAGTTGCCAGAGTCCAGTGGTCCAGTGGGTGGACTGCTCTGTCTGGCTCCTGGTGGGATTAGTTGGTGCTTTCATGGAGTCTCAGTAAGACTGTCCATGGCTCTGAGGCACCAGAGGCTGTGACGTCCCTCAACAGGAGGCCTGCGTTTGGAGCAAACAGTGACAATGATGGCTGAGTTTTCAACCAGCTGTCAATGTGGACCCAAGTGGCTTTGGGGACAAACCCCAAAGCAAACAAGGTAGGGCTTCAGGTCAGGCCTGGCCACCTCCGGTTGGGTGTTCTCTCTCTCTTTCGAATAAATAAACATTTAACATAGTTTTGAAAAATGCAGAAGACTTAGAATGAGTTTCAAATCAGTAATGAATAATTTTAAGTATATGTGCCATGCAATACTTTTTCCTATAATATTGAGTGCAAATTCATATTAAAGCTTACTTGTTTATCTGACAGTCAGGTTTAACCGGACATCCTGTATTCTTATTAGTCACATTTGTCACCTTGAATACTAAGTGTTTGGAATTGGTATCTCACCTTGTGCGGAGATGAGGCTAACGACGGTCTCTTTTTCCCTCTAAATATTTATGTGTGTAGTTATGTACATATGCATTATTGATTTGAAAAGCAGAATTACACAGAGACAGAGAGATTGTCCATCCACTGACTCACTCCCCAAATGGCTGCAACAGCTGGGGCTGGGCCAGGCTGAAGCCAGGAGCTTCACCCAGGTCTCCCATGCGGGTGCCTTAGCCATCTTCTGTTGCTTTCCCAGATAATGGTTTAATTCTCTATGCCACAACGCCAGCCCAGGACTATGATGCTAATTCCTGCCTTGCACACAGAGGATTTTTATAAAAATGAAGAGACTTTTTGCTGATCCACCTAGACATGAAGGCAAGCAGGCATGAAGGCTGCCAGCCCTGGAAGGAATCTGCCTTGAGCAGCAGCCCTACCCTGGGCAGCCTGCGTGGCTGCTGCGACCCACAGCATCCGAGGTGAGCCTGAGCAGGGTCATGGTTGAGTCGCTCACAGCTCAGGAGGGAGGAGGAACCTGCCCAACGTCACACAGCAAAGAACACAGCAGAAAGAAGACCAGGGCGGGACAGGACTGCCGAGACGGTGGTCTGGGGGTAGCATCAGTGCATCGGTCACAGGAAGTCTCCTTGGCCTTCTGCAAGCAGGTGTCCACTGTCCTGACATCCCAGGACCCGGAGAGTGTGCCCAAATCCTGGAAGGCCCAAGTCCCCTTCGGTAAGTGGAGGAGTAGTGTGCGCATGGGACCTACACACGTCTCCTACACTTTAAATCGTCTCTGGAGGACAAACGCCACAGAACTGCTACAAGAAGAGTCAATTTGTGTCGGTTATAAAGTGGTGAGGACCCAGTGTGATGGCATGCAAGCCTCTGCTTGCTCCATTTTCAATCCAGCCCCCTGCCAATGTGCCTGGAAAAGCAACAGAGGATGGCCCAAGTACTTGAGGCCCTGAACCCTCATGGGAGACCCAGACGAAGCCCCAGGCTTTAGTCTGACCCAACCCTGGCTGCTGTGGCCATGTGGGGAGTGAACCAGCTGATGGGAGGCCTCTGTCTCTCCCTCCCTTCCTCTCTATATCTCTAACTTTCAAACAAATACATCTTCTTAAAAAGAAAGCAACGAAAAGTCTGTGCTTGGTCAGTACATATAACTAGCCACATGTTTTCAGCTGTGGGGAGTAGGGTGGATGCTGGGAGGGTAGGGAAGACCCTGGGCAGTGGTTGGTGGAGCTGCTCAGTGACTAGATGTCACTGGTCAGATTCCCAGTTGTGGACTGGGGGCAGAGGGCCTGGGTGCGTGCAGGCCACAGCCTCGCTGTCCACTGTGCCCAGGGTCTTCCCTACCCTCCCAGAGTCCCTGTGCGCCTCCCCTGGGTGAGCTCAGCCAGACTGGTAAGCGGGGTTTCGTTGAAGCCCACTGCATGGGTGCTTGGGACTCACCCTGTGCTCGGGCAGAAGAGGCCTGTGTCCATACTGCGCTTCCAAGGACAGAGCTACAGGTGAGAAAACAGCCCGCCCCGCGGGGAGTGGTGCCCTGGGGTGCCCGAGCTGAGGAGGTATACCATGGCAGGAGGCTGGGAGGTAGTGGCCAACCTTCCGGTGCTGCTGCTACGGGCACAGGTGGACGCTGAACCTGACCTCTCACCGCCCCCCACCCGGTCTGTCGCGGAGGATGCCGCAGAGGTGGTCTCGGCTTGGTTGTTGATCCAGGTGGGGAAACGCCACCGTAAGCTGGAAGCGTGGGAGGCCTCCAGGAGAGAGGAAGCCTGAGATCGCGACAACCAGGCTCGAGCGGAGGCGCGCCTGGCTGCGGGACTAGTAGGGGGTCGGGGGCACCCTGGGGACGCCCCCTCCTCCTCGCAGCCCCACACCTGCCCGCCCGCCCTTTGCGCATCGGGGCGGCCGCGGCCACACGAGGGCGCTGTCGCCCGCCGCGCGCCTCCCGCACAGCCCGAGAACAAAGGGCCCCGCGCCTGGCTCACCTGGAGCCACCTGCTGCCCGGTGCGCCTAGGGCGCCGCGCTCCCATGCTCTGTGTGCGGCTTCCCCAGGCCCCCAGCTCTGCATCCTGTCCCCTTCCCACCCTCCCGGCTTTTGCGGAACGCCAGCCGCTTCGTGTCGCTTTCCTGTGGCTCATTATAGTGAGGTGTCCTCGTGAAGACCAAGTCGGTCGCCCCCGCACCTTGTGCAAGAAATCCTGCCAACAGCCAGGAAGAAGTGCGATGGCCACGCACGTGGAAGCTGGGAGACAGTGGGGCACGAGAGCCCTTGCAGGGTCTGCCCTAGCGAATCCAGCCCCGAAGGCTGCCTCCGGTCAGTCCAGGCCGGCTTTGTTGGGGACCTCCACGGAACCCCAATGCCAAGCACTGCTGCTTGACTTCTGCCCCGGGCATCTGGGCTTGTAGTGTGGAGGGCACTGCCAGGAGTGGCTGAGTGTGAGAGGGAGCAGGGGTACTCACGGCTTTGGAAGCCCCTCTGTAGAACCAGCAGGGGCAGTGGTACCCAAACCAAAAGTCCTGTCCAAGCCTCCTTGTAAGGATTGGAACCCCACAGGTAATGCAAGATACCCCCAGGACCACGGCCTGGGAGCAGTCAGGGGAAGGCCAGCATAGGGACCTGAGGCAGGCAGCGGCCACTCCTAGGGCCCTGCTGATGAAGGAAGACTTCTTGGAGGAGGAGGTGGGCTGCAAGGATGCTGTCCAGCACAGTCCTACATGGCATACACGGAGGCTGCCCTGTGTGGCCGTGGAGCCCTGGCAATGAGGCTTCAGTTACACCAAACCACAGTGTCACGTTACAGGTACACAGGGCTCCTCACAGCCCAACGGGACAGCACAGCCCTGGGCAGTGATGCAGGCGGCCAGGGTGCATGGGGACGGGGCGGGCAGCAGCTGTCAGCTCGTCCACACCTGGCTACAGTTCCCTGCCCGCCACTTGGAGGCGCTGTGGTAGTGAGCTGGTCCCGACGCGTGGACGGTGGCGGGTGACAGAGGGCAGGGCTTTGCTGCCCAGCAGTGACGCACCGTGAGTCACCCTCCTACAGCAGCAGGCCGGGATTAGAGGATTTTTCTAGCAGACACTTGTGGCTGACAGAGGGCTGGGGGGGGTCTACAGCAGGGAGCCTAGACGGAGGCTAAAGCAGTCTTCAGGGTGGCCGTGGGAGCCTTCCGCATGAGGGATACCTGGAGGTGGGCTGCAGGTGGCAGATAAATGATCTCATCTGGGCGAGAAGGGAGCAGCTCGGCTGTGCAATAGAGAGTGAGGCCAAGGGCAGGGCTGGCAGAACCCCTTTCCCAGAATTCCAGTCAGCCCTGCACCGGGCTGAGGTAAAACAAAACACCGGGTCTTGGATGCCGTCCAGATTCCTGGGGACTTTGGGCATTGTTGACATTACTGCTGGCTGGTCCGAGCATGCCGGGGCATCTTCCTTCCTCTGATGAGGTGGGCAGAGGCTGGAGCCGAGAGGGGGATCTGCCCGTGGCCACAGGGCTGTGGTGCTGAGGCCAGGGCAGCAGGTCTGCTTCTGCAGTTCCCCCCACTTTGTAGTTTGAAATCATTCAAACTTTCGGGATGGTGCTGTAGCCTCGCAGGCTGAGTGGCTGCCAGGGAGTGCCCTGGCCTCCAGTCTTGTCTCTGCTGCCGATCCAGGTTCTCACGAATGCACTGATGATGAACCAGGGCCTTGGGTTTCTGCCACCTCCCATGGGAGCCCCAGGTGGAGTTCCTGGCTGCTGGCTTCGGCTGGCCCAGCCCTGGCTGACACAGGCATTTGGGGAAATGAAGCAGTGGATGGAAGATGCTCTGTCACCTTGCTTTCCAAATATATGAACAAGTCTTTAAGAAAAGACTACATCTTGACACTGTTGCTGTGTCTATGCCTGCTTCTTCCCCAGAGCCATTTGAAAGGAAGTTCCAGAATCAAGACAATTAAGCCCTTCAGCCGGGCATCTATTTCCTAAGAACACAGCAACTTTCCTCCAAAACCAGGCTGTTCTAATCTTTCCTAAACAAATGAACAATCCATACTGTTGCCTTCCATCCAAAGCAAAATGAGAAGTCCCAGTTATTCCTCCACCTGATTGTTATCCATCCTTATTTTGAGACACAATGTTGCTAAGATTCACAAATTGCTCTCTGTTGCATTTTGGGCAACAGACCCAATTTCCTGTGTGTAAATGATAAACGGGTGGCAGATTTTTATAGCTGTGCTCCCATAAACACAAGCTTTAGTAATTCTTAAACCTTCTTAAAAATCATCCGTTTACATTTGTTCTCACACTAATGATCAGAACCATCCAAAGAAACGCAGACAGGGTCCGAGTTCCGTCCCTGTTTCGAAGACAGTGCAAATGTCACTCTCGCTGCTGACCACAGGTGACAGTGGCCTGAAAAAGGACGTGGACTTGAGGCTGCTTGCGATAGCAACTCTAGGCAAGTCCTCTCAGAGCGTTTGGGGAAAGCGAAGCGAGCGGTGGCTGGACAACTCTTCCCTGGGTAGCGTGCTCCTCCCAGTCTGTGCCACCAGACCGCCCTGTCCCACGGCTGCAGCAGGGATCAGCACGCCGTCCATCGCCGAGCCAATGGGAAGGTCAGAACATTCAAGCAGCTGACCCCCAGACCTGTGGCTGGCCAGTGGAGCCTCTGCTGCCCTGCTACCCCGCTTCCAGTGCCTCTGTGTGCAGCCACGTGCCCTCCAGGACAAGCTGCACGGGTTTGCAGGGAGCCTGGGTCCACGTGGGGAGGCCAGCGGTTTTCATTTATTTTGCTTTTTCTTTTCTCCTTAAGATTTATTTACTTTTAATTGAAAGGCAGATTTGCAGAGGTAAGAAGAGACAGTGAGAGACCTCCCATCTCTGGTTCACTCCCCAGATGGCCACGACCACCGGAGCTGAACCAATCTGAAGCCAAGAGCTTCTTCTGGAACTGCCATGTGGGTGCTGGGGCCCCGAAAAACCCAAGCCATCCTCTGCTGCCTTAGGCCATATGCAGGGGGCTGGACTGGAAGTGAAGCAGCCGGGACACGAACTGGTGTTCATCCGGGATGCCGGCGCCAAAGGCAAAGGATTGGCGAGTCACGCCACCATGCTGGCTCCTCATGCCGCTTTTCTGGAGCGAGAGGAGCAGCTGCCAGCCACACAACAAGTGAGGAGCAAGGAGACCCCTGGGCTTTAGAGGAGAGCGGCCGGGGGCCTCTGTCTGCCCACCAGGGTCAGGAACGGCCTTCCTCCTCCTCCTCCTCTTGGATGTATCATTTCTCCAATAAGAAAGAAAAAAAAAAAAAAATAGAAGGGCGTCTCGAGGGCTTTGGGAGAAAAGGGGGCCCGGCGGGGGGCGCGGGGCGGTGAAGGTGGCCTTGTGTGGCCGCGCTCCCGGGCAGCTCAAGCCGCCACCTTTAGTTCTTGCTGGCTTTTCTGCCCTGTCCCAGAACCTCCGCAGAAGGCGCCGTATTCACCTATTCACACCCGGGCCAGGGAGGTGCATTTAAGGGCTGATTAGCAACACCATTCACGTGGGGCCACTGACAAAAGCAGTTCCAGCCACTTGAAGAGGGAGAGGGGAGGGGGCTGGCCGGGACATTATTTTCTCATTCAGAAGCCTGGCTGCTCTCAGCCTTGCCGGACCCGTCTGAGGTCACTCGAATCCTCAATCTGATGACAGAATTGATTTTTTTTTCCCCCAAACATGCTTTCACTGGGGAGTGTGCGGGTGCGGGTGCGGGCTTCCCTGGCCGTCTGGGGAAGCAGCGGCTGCAGCCGCGTGGGCACAGCAGAGGGGGTGTGTTGCTATTTGCCACTTTCAGGCCTGTTTTGCTTCCCATTCAGGGCCCAGTGCTGAATGGCAGGTGGGGGCGGTAAAGACGGGGCCAGTAAAGACGGGCAGGGACTTGAGAGCCACCGCAGTTGTCCTCGGGTGGGAAGCATCCACCCAGCCGCTCCGCCACATCCTCCGTCCCGGCAGGGATGTCTGGAGTGCAGAATATGAAAACCCACGGTCCGACCCGAGTGGCTCTCGGGGTGCCTTGGCTGGGTGTCACCTGCCTGAGGTGTCTGCTAATTAAAAGGCTCAGGGACTTCATCAAATGCTTACCGCCTCCACCCCTGCCTCTCCACAGACCCTGTAGCTCTCGCTTCTGCCAGCAGACTCCCCAGATGCAAATGCGGAGCAGTTTGTCCCTGGCCTTAGAGAGGCACGCGGTGCCCCCGGGCTGGAAGCTGCGTGCACACAGATTTTCTAGGCTGCCGCATGAGTGAGTCTCCCAACGAAAAATTACGAAGGGTTTTTATCATCTTGAGATGGCCCTGGAATTGTCTGGACCTGCAGGGACAGAGGGTCAGGGTTAAGGTTAGAGATGTGAAAAACAAATTGCCCAGGTATAGCCAAGTGCAAACCCCCCAGCCGCAGCGTGGGGTTCAGCGTGGAAACGGATTGCAAGGGTGTGAGGTTCGAGGGAAGCTGTTCACCTATGCACGGCCTAGAGCTCTCTGGCAAGGTTAAGTCTTTGGGCTCTTGCCAACTGCTTGTTATGTATGACTCCTGGTATTGGTAGATGACCAAATAACGCACTTGTTGTTGCTGCGCAGTTTGGGGGCCTTTTCTAAAAGGACCTGCTGTGTGACCCTGAGCCAACGCTCAACCTCTCCGAGCCTCAGATACTTTCCGGAGCCTATTACGGGTTTCCCTTCTATTCCTTTCCTGGAAGGTCAGCAAAACCCAGGATGTTCTGCCAAACATTTGCAAGCTGCTTTTCCCGTCGTCCAAACGCGTTGCTCAACGTGCGTTTCCCTGCCTCACGCGGTGTAGACTCGGCTTTACAGCCCCTCTCTCTTTTCTTTGGAGGGGGGCACAGCCATTTGTTTTCCAACTCGACCGGAGGCAGCGTCAGGCCAGCCGGGGCCAAGCTCTCCCCGGACGGGCGGGCTGGGCGGGAGGCGGCGGCGCGGGCCGCGGGAGCAGGCCTTATTCGGAGCACCCGGCTCGCAGCCCCGCCGGGCCCGGGGCGTCGCGGGCGCCTCGCAGGCGTCGGGAGCCGCTCGGGGCGGCCCGGGCGCGCGGCGCTGATTGGCAGAGCGGGCGCCACCGTCCAGGAAGCGGCTCGGGTTTCAGCGGGGGCGTGACCCGCCGCGAGGAGGCGGCGGCGGCGCAGCGGAGAGCGCCGCGGAGAGCCGAGCGAGCGGGCGGCCGGCCGGAGGCTGCGGAGCTGGGCGAGCCAGCGCGCGCGGCCGCCACAAAGCTCGGGCGCCCGGGGAGCGGCGGCGTGCCTTGGCCCCGCGCGGTGACTGCTCTCCGGGGCTGGCGGGGGTGGGGAGCCGTCCGCGCGCCCCGGGGAGCCCCGAGGCCGCGGCTCTCTCTCTCTCTCTCTCTCTGGCGCGCGCGCGCTCCGGGCGCCTGCAACTTGCAAGCGAAGTTTTGGCGGAGCGAACGATCGCCGAGCTCCGGAGTCCTTTCTTCCCCCGCGCTCCTCGGATCCCAGGGCGGCGGGCGGGCGTGATGCCCGCGCGCCTCCGCAGCCGGCCGTGCGCGTGAAGCCGCGGAGCCTCGGCGCCCGCCAGCACCCCTGGACCGCCGGTCCTTGGTTTTGAAATCTGCCACCCGCATCCCGAGCCACGCCACGCCGTCCGCGGAGACTGCCCGGAGCGCGGAGCGGCGTTGCCATTCAAGGTAATCGGCGCGCCTGGCGTTTCGGGGAGGTGAGGGCGCGGGCATCGGACGCTCCCGGTTCTCCCACCTGGGCCGGGAAGGGAATGGGGGAACAGGGCGCGAGCTGGCGCCTCAGGAGTTTGGCTCCTACCACCCATTCTGGGTGCTGACGCTGCTTCTGGCGCTGCCACCTCTTCGCTGTCAAACGCTGGCGGGCACAACCCCCGCAGGCCGGGGTTCTGGAGGCGCATCCTCGGGGTTTCTTGTCCTTGGGCCCGTCCCATCCAGGTCTTCCCCGGGAGGGAGCCCCTGAAGCAGTGTGTGAGTGTGTGCATTAGGGGTGGTGGTGGTGGCAAGCAACCTCTCTTAGGGGTGTCGCCTTGAGGGGCGGTGTCTGGGGTCTCCTGATTTTGTTGCGGGGTACCCCTGGCCACGGCTGGCGCTGGGCAAACTCAGCGATCCTGGGGCTAGGGGGCGGACTGAACCCACATTTCTCCTCCGCCCGCCTGCTCGGCTGCGGATGTCGACTGCGAGGCGAGTTCCGACCTGCGCGTCCATTCCAGCAGCCTGGACCCGGGACGCCGCCGAGGGCGCTGCGCTGTGCCACCCCCGATCACCGCGGCCCCGGGCGCTCATGAGCTGGTGCCCGGCGAGCCTTCCACGTTAGCTCCCAACTCCGGGAGACCTGCCTTTGGAGAGACCTGCTACCCTGCTAGGGGCTCCCCGTGCGCGTTTGGTGTGAAATGGCATCAACATTTAAAACTCCATTGTCCCCCGAGTCCCAAATCCGGGTAAATCTTCCCCGGGGTCTTGAACTCATTTTTATCTGAAAAGCCTGTTTAGTTTGAATAGAAAATCAATCAGGCGCCTCTCTCCCTCTCCCTGGAATGTCAATTAAAATGCAGATTTCCCTGAGCTCTTTAGCGCCCCGAATTGGGGGGAGAGAAAAACAGGATATTCCAGGCAAACTAATGAAAGAAGCACTACAATGAAAGAGGGAGGCGGTGGGAGCGCGCCTGGCATTGCAGGCGCTGGCAGGGCAGGGAGCGGCCGGTGGGCTGGGGCTGCAACTGCTGGGATTTCCACGTCCTGAGGTCTCCTTCCCATACTGGACCTGGACCTCCGCTCTCCTGTGTTCCGGGGTGAAGCTGGAAGGCTGTGAGCAAGGGTGTGGGTCTGCCCTTGGCACTGCTGACTTTAGTGCGTGAAGTCTTCTCGGGCACGGAGTGTCAGATGCCCTGCGTGGGAGAGCCGGCGGGCCGCCAAGGCTGCTCTTTAGGCAGACGCCTCGTGGGGTGGCCCCTCCTGCGGCTTCTTGGAGCTTGTGGGCTTGGGGATGCTGTGGCCAGTGGCTTAGACTAGCGCGGGAGCGGTCCCTCCCCGGCTGGGCTGCTTCTGCTGGTCGGAGAGCCACCTCTTGGGGATGGGGGAGGGCAGGCTTGTGCCTCGGTGTGTGTGTGTGTGTGTGTGTGTGTGGAGGGGTGACCGAGAAACGCCATCTATCAGAAGGCGGGTTGACAGCTCCTCCGCGCGCAGGCTGAGCCGGAGTTCCCTTTCAAGGGGAAAAATAAACACGCCTGGGCTTTCACTGGGGCTCCAACTGCAGGAAGGATTACGGTCTTGAAGGCAGGAAGCCGGGATTGTGGCCGCCAGCGGCATGCTGGGTCTGTGTTCCCAACACGGAGCCTCGGGACCTAATTATCCCGCCCAGGAGGTCGCGTCGGACCTTTGTCCACTCCGGGGCAGGAGCTGTGCGGACCTGCCGCCCGCAGGCCTTTGCGCAGATCAGAGATCTGGGGCAGGGGCCCCGCCGTGGGGCTTGAACCTGGAAATGGCTGAAATTCAGGTTTCCCCTGGGAAGCAAGAATGGGGCTCCGTGTGCCTTTCCGCGGCCTGCGGCTAAGGAGGCCCCTCCGGGCAGGGACAGGTGGGTGAAGTGGCTAGGACAGAAGCCTGGGGTCACAGGCTGCTGCCCGGGACGTGAGGTTGCTCAGGCCTGTTGCAGACGGAGAATTCCCCTACATTCTGCGGATGCCTAGGGTTGTTCTTGCGCTGCCCTCCCACATGTATGTAGAAATAGATACAGAATTATCTTAGGAGCTCTGCACTATAAGAGGAAGGAAAGAGAGTCCCTGAGCGATGCAACTCGTGCGCGCGCACACGCGCGCACACACACACACACACACACACACACACCCTTTCCCCACTTCACCCTTTGGATGTAGGCGTTCTCTGCTTGCCCCCGATTTTAATCTTCAGGTGGGACTTAAAGGAGCTATTTTTTTTTAATGGTAGAACTTTGGGGAGGCCCCAGTGCTGTTGAAATCCTGTGTCATAAAGTTGGCACAAGTGCGGGTTGGAGTTTTTGTATGAGAGGTCTCCCCGCCCCCCCACCCTTTGCGAAGTGCCTGCCGGGGGTCGGAAGGGAAGGCTGGGCGTGCTTGCACCCTTTCCTGCGATTGCTTCCAGCAGGTTCCCTGGAGCATGGTCACCGGCTCTGTGAGTGCATCTCAAGTTTTTTGGAATATTTTAAACTTGTTGGGGAAGGTCTTTTTTCCACGGGTGACTAGTGCTTGCTGTGCCTGTGTCCCGGCTAGAGCCCCCTGGCTGTTGGGAGCCTCAGGCTCCCGACTTCCGCTTGCTGCTGCCGCAGCGCCTGGAAGGCAGTGCAGATGGCTCCTGTGATTAGGTCCCTGCACCCATGGGGACACCTGGATGCATTCCTGGCCGCTGGCTTCTGCGGGCTTTGTGGGTATCTGGGAGGAGTGAGGTGAGCAACGAATGGGAGTTCTCATTGCTCTGTCTCTTCTCTGCCTGTCTCTCTCTAAACTACTTTAAAAATAAATAGGTTATTGGCCTGGCCAGCATATTACTATCATTTATGCCATGGGTTGAAGACATTTAGCCATGCGGTCAGGGCCCAGGGGCGCTGGTCTTGGCCCCCTGTGTGCGTTGCTGCCCCGGATGCCTTCCAGCTCTCTTCGTGGCTGCCTGGGGAATGATGGAAATCTGCTTCCGTGTTTGCAGATGAATCCTGACAAGTGGAAAGTGGGGGGAATTTTCTGGTAGCTTTTCTGGGATCCTTTGGATTTCACTGGGTCCCTCCCACTGTGAGAGTGGGAAGCAGCCAGCTCCGCCGGACTGGTCGCGTAAGCAGATGCTGCCTTCCGGCCGCCCGGCCAGTTTTCCACAGGATGGGGAGAACCTAAGAGCATGAGCCCACCGGCCAAGCCGACCGGCTTGTTTTCCTGGTCGTCCGTGAAGCTGAGGTCAGGTTGCTCCTGCCTGAAGGGTGGTGGAGGCCATGGGTGATGGGTCACAGAGAGCTTACTTCGCTGCACTCAAGTGGCCACGCCTGAGTCCTGTAGCTGCTGCTTTCCCTCTCGCTTTGTGTTTCTTGAAAGGATGGCTTTTCGGAGGTTAGCCTCACACCTTTGTGGACGGGTCTGGAGGACACGCCTAGTGGTGGGCAGATAATGAAAAATGCTCGTTGTGCACGTTGGGCATCTGGAACTTTAAGTGAGAGGTACCGGGTGGAAGACAGCACTAACTCGCCTTGATCTCCTTTTTGTGGCAGTGGTAGCGACGGAGCAGCAGCGGTGGCTAGACCAGCTTCGGCCCAGCAGCACCCTGGTTCCCGAGAACCCCCCTCCAGGCTGAAGGCATTGCAGGCAGTCCATGCTCCCCGGGGACGTGTGCAGATGGGATTAACGTCCACATGGAGATACGGACAAGGACCGGGGATTGGCACCGGAGCCATGGTCAGCTGGGGCCGCTTCCTCTGCCTGGTCATGGTGACCATGGCAACTGTGTGCCTGGCCCGGCCCTCCTTCAATTTAGTTGAGGATACCACCTTGGAGCCGGAAGGTAAGGGGTGTCGTTTCCCTTTCGTTGGGGGTGCCGAGTTTGTTTTGGGGGATTTGGGTGTGGGCGAAGTGGCACTCACTGGAAGGCCTGTTGAGTTTGGAAAGGAGTCTTGGAGAGGAGGTGGAGACCTTGTGAGGGGGCCTTTCCGAGGAGCCCTGCGGGCAGCAGGGTGCCTTGCTTGGTGGTCCCTGGCTGAGTGTGTCCCTCTCTGTGCTGGGTGAGGGGAGGGTTGCGCCAGAGCCGAGGGGAGCCGGGGGGAGCCAGGGAGAGCCGTGGTGGCCCGTGCTGTGTCTTGGCACCCTCGCTCCCAGGATGGATTCCTACCCTGTAAAGGATTGCTGGTTTTAAGAAAAGGAGCTGGGAAGGGACGTTGGCTTCTGTGTGAAATGCTGAAGTTTTCATAGTTTAAGGACGAAAGATTCTGAAAGTGAACATGGAAACAATTGACTTCCTAGGGGTTCTTATTTTTATTTTCATTAAAGTTTTTTTGTTTCATGCTGCTGTAGTCATCTGACCTTGTAAGCCACGTGCCGTGGAGTGGCATTCTAGTTCAGGTCACCTTGCATGTGACTCCACTAGGGGTCTGCCCGCTCCGTGAGAACTTCCAGATCCTGTGGGGCCGTGCTGCTCTGGAGACTTCCTTGTAAAGGCATCGGGCCACTTGCGAGGCCTTGACGAGGCTCAAGTTTTCCACTGATTTGGACCCTGTCTCCCCAGGTTCTTCCGAGACAGTGTGAGCCAAGCGCCTGCTTGGTACAGCCCCGAGACCTGTCATCAGCAGGGAATATTGGTAGCCGAGTTAGTTTGCGAGTGGTAATCTGAGACTAGCATGCCAGATCCCAACACTCATCACTACTTAATGAACCTGCTTGCTGAGAGCCCACCTGGTGCCTGCCTGGCTCTGGGGGAGCCTGCGCCATCCTTGGTGGCATCTGGGATTAGCTGAGCTGCTGTGCAAGTGCGTGGGGAGCCCAGGCCCTGGGTTCACTCTGTTGGGCTGGGTGGCTGGGTGGGGACAGGGAGCCGACCCAAGAGGGGTCCCGGGTAGTGCCTTCACGCTAAGGGTCTCTGTGTACTTGATGAGAGAGGGTAAGCCCCTGGGTACAGAGCACCAGAAGTGTGCTGGGGAGCTTGGGGAACTTTCTGTTACACAGAAATGTGACCGCTTTGTCATGAGCAGGTGTGGTGACATCCCCGTGACGATGGCATCCCGAGGAAGGGAGTCTGGGTGTCTGTGTGAGTGAGTGTGTGTGTGTTGCGGGCAGGGGTGTGGGTGTGTGTGTCTGTAGCTTGTACAGTCTGCACCTACAGATGGCTTCTGGCATTGCCTCGTGGTGCCTCATGTTGTGACATCAAGATGGAAGTGATTGGCAGTGGGAAGGCGGTGGGGGGTTGGGTGGGAGGGAGGAGGTTCCAGGTTTCTGAAAGTTGGGACTGCGCTTCTTTAATTTTGCTAATAATTAAAATGGATGTTCCCGTAATTGTCGGTTTTCCCTTGAGTGCACGGCTCAGCGCGGAGCGGGCAAGCCGAGCCGGGAGTTCCTACCGAGAGGTTAGGAGCAATCTGCCGTTTTGCATTTGGATTTTCCGGGCGGCCTGGTTGTGACTTGATTTCAGTGTGGAGTGGTCCTGGAGGGCTCCTTGAACCTTTTTTAATTACTGAAGGAAGGGTAGGATGCTGTGGGTACCTGCGCAGTGGGACCGGGCAGCGGCGTAGGAAGGCATTGAGTGCCCCACACTGTTCCCTGGGTGGGAATTGCCATTGGAGGACGTGGGTGTGGTTGACAGCTGGTCTTCCCACGCGGGGATGTGGGGATGTCCTGGGAGGAAATCTGAGAAGTCTGGCTTTACCGGTGTGTGTGTGTGTGTGTGTGTGTGTGTCTGGGATCATTAATTTGCCTCTAGAATCCCAGGACATTGGAGTAAGGCAGCTTGGAGCCCTGGGCCTCCTGGGGTTCCGTGCCTGTCTGTCTTCAGGGTCTCTTTATGGATACCCAATGGATGTTCATGCCCCCTGCCTAGCTGCTTCTAAAGGTTGAGGTGGGCGTAAAGGCCAGGCAGTACGCCTGTGGGCACCGGCCCACAGAATGGCCGCCGGTGGGCACCACTGTGCCAGCTGTTACCAGTGTCCCTGGGCAGGCTGTACCCGTTCCCACAGTGTCTGGCTTTTGGGAGAGGGGCAGTGTAAAATGCTGCCTGTGGAAGGAGGAGGCCCCTCCCCCACTCCAGGTCTTGAGGGGTTGCCCACCTCCCTCTCTGCTACCCCACCCCCCAATACCAGCCACCTGAGAGCAGATCTTTCCTAGGGGGGAGTTTGGTGATAAGGAAGGGATCGGGCTGGGGCTGTTTGTCTATCTGAGGTTAGGATAAGCGCAGCTGTCTTCCTGTATAACTCTAGCTCGCTTCCCCTAGCAGTTAAGGTCTGCTTTGACTTTCTAAAGCCTTATCTTGGAAGACTTTTGGTTTGCTAATAGGGAAGTTCAGTTTAGATCCTGTGTGGTTGGATCCTCCTGACAAAAGGGTCACGGAGGAGAAGCCCCCCGCCCCACCCCAAAGCCCTTTCGTTTTGGCCCTTCCGGAGCTTGGGGCTAGCCCCTGGATGGCCTTGGCTTTGTGGCTGGCAGAGTGGATGTGGCTTGCTAGCCCAGGTCTGTCTTTCAGGGACCCTGTGCCTGCAGGCGGGGGCTGGATTCGGCTCACATGCTGCTGCTCTTTGGTCCTCATGGCAGGGATGCAGAAGGCCTGGGGTTGATTGAGACTGGAGTAGGCCGCAGTGCCATCCTCTGTGGATGAGTATTGTGAGCAGTCAAACACGCCCTCCTCCCCATCTTAGCCTGGTCGCCTCTGAGTGGGGGACTCTTGCTTTCAAACTCCTTGTGCTGTTTGCACCTCAGGTGGCTAACAGCCACGGGTGCCCTTACCATCATCTTGGTTTACCCCAGCCCAGTAGGAGCTGGGATAAAAGGGCATTCCCAGCCCCAAAGCCATAGTGACTTGCCCACCCTCCACAACCTGTGATTCCCGGCCTGTAACAAGGCAGGCAGCGGGGAGAGGTTTGCCTGTCTTCCTTAAACTGATTTGGGGAGCAGTCTGGCTGGCCAAAAATTCGATGACAGAGAAGAGGAGTGGGGTTCTTCGTGGGTACCCCCTCAGTCGGATTTTTCCACTAGCCCTTTGTTGGAAGTGTTGTGAATGTCATATCGGCCATATGCATTTAATTGCAAGTGAAAAGAAAAACAGAACATCTCCACATACCGAGAGTGGATGCTTTAAACTAATCTTCTGTTTTATATTATCTGCATCTTTCCCGCTCAATATGGGTGTTAATATTTAAGAGTTGACTGTAATTTGATCGTAAGCTTAGGAACGAGGACTTATTCTTGGCCAATTAAACCAAATGCAGGCTTATGCAGTTAAATACACAATGAAGTACACATTCTTTATTAGTATATAAAGTATTTCACAATTCATGCACAAAGAGCTGTGTTTAATATTACTTCTGGAGCTCAAATCTGGCAAGCCCAGAGAACTGGTATTTGTATACTTTCTATACTGGCTGCCTCTAATCCGACTTTGGATTGTGTGTTTGTGTGTGTGTGTGTGTGTGTGTACACGCGTGTGTGCACTTATTTGAGCCAGTTGAGCACTGAGCGTCCACGCAGCCCAAAGCTCCCCGTCCATCGTCTTCCCCCGCAGGCCAGAACTAGAGATGTGCTCCCTTTGAGTCTTTTGACTCAGTCGAGGGTGAGAATTCCAATAAGTAGGGCGATCGTACTTGAGAAGTTTCTGAAGGGAGACTCAATGAGTAATTACAGGGTTAGGAAATAGCTGGGGTGGTGTTCAAACAGGAAGAGTTTTGTTTAATATTCACATTCTTAATAAAATCTGCCCCACAGCCCTCCAGTACAGACTACTGGTTGGTCGTGGGGGGGCGGGCGGTGAGAGCCCTCCTCCCCCTCTATCAGCGTCAGGCCCTCCCACCTTTCCCTTCCAGCTATTTTTGTCCCTGCTGGAGGCGGCAGGGAATCGATTTTTTGGGTGCTGGCGTGTGGGTAGGTGGGAAATCTCGAGGCTGCTGCTGGATTCCCCCCTCCGACACCCGGACTTCATTCTTGGCGGGGTGACCTGCTGCGTGCGAAGTGGTTCTGGAGTCGTTTCTGGGGCGTTCTCATCAGGCGATCCCCAGAGAATTCTGAGCAGGTGCTTTCGAGGGCCGCCCTCTGGTTCCCTAGGTCTTGGTGGTGGTGGTGCCATCCCTGCCCCGTGTCCCGAAGTCTCCTTCCTGGCATCGGAAGGCTGGGCATTGTTCCAGGCCCAGCCCTTTGTTCCTCGATTTGTCTTCTCAGTGTTGCTGCCTTTTTTTTTTTCTTTTGAAGATTCCTTGGAATATGAGGGGGTATAAGAGGGGCTCAAGTTCTGTCCCTCCCTGCTCTGATTCGTCACTGCCTCCTTTTAGGGGACACAATAGAAAAATGCAAAATGGTGTTTCCTCATCGCTGGAGGCTGGAGATGATCCTGTGATGGTGGATACACTTGAAGCTTTCACCATCTAGCTGTCCCTACGGGGTGTTATTAACCCCTGGGGAAGCCAGTGGCGCACCTGGAAGAGTCGATGTCAAGGTCAGGGCACCCTGCAGCTTTCACTCATTTGGTTTTGGGAGACTTGTCTCCCCAGGGATTGTGAGGGTGCGGAATGTGGCCTTGGCGCTGCTGTGGAATATGCCCATTGTGGCCTGGGAATATCAAACATCCCTGATTTTTTCTTTTTCTTTTGACTGGACTGAGTTAGGGACCTGAACTGTGGCGTATATTCTCCTTGCCTTTTAATGCCTGTCTGACCCAGGGTGGTGAATTTCAAGTCCCTCGTGAATGGAATGTTCTCATATAGAATTTCAGGCTATGGTGAGCGTGTTTTATGAGGTTAAAAATAGCTTATAAGGCAAATGCTGATAGGTCCAGCAAGGAGAACAAGAGAGCCCTTTATTTGTGTGATTTATGCTTCACTTTTCCTTAAACAACTTCATTTTGAACTCTAACAGTAGTAAAGTTAACATCTGTGTAAATTGTTGTGATACATACATATATATATATATTTTTTTTCCACTCAGAACTCTCATGTGACTTTACCTGATCTATTTTTATACTTGATAGTTTGCCATGAAGTTTTTAAATATGTGACCAATTGTAGTGATTTGAAAGTTTTCAGACATGGAGCAAGGCCAGCTTTGGGTTGGCGGTGTCTGTGTGTGTGTGTGTACGTGTTTTGCTGGGGTGTTACGAAGTTGAATATAAAGATTTTGGGTCATGGGTGGAGCTGAGTCTAAGCTCCCCTGCGTCTTGGGCACCGAGGGGTTGCCCTGTAGGATTGCTCCCAGCGGCCTCCTCCTCCTGACCCTGCTAAGCCTGGATTTCCACTAGGATTGCTAAAATGTTCTGGGTGTTGTCAATCCAATCAAGAATCACCAACTACACAGTGAATCCAAATTCTGCCTAAGACATTTATTTTTAGAATGGAAGTGAGTCAAAGAAAAGAGAAGTAGATCAAGTTGTCTTGGATGGCCTGTGCTGCAGGAAGTCTGAGGGACCTTGGCCTGGGAAGCTGGGTTCCCTTTGCAGGATCTGCTGGGCTGTGTGATCTTAGACCAGTTAGATAACCTATCTGAGCCTGAGTTTCTCTATCTGGAGATTTAATGCAAATGGCCAGCCAAGCCTCTGTCTGCTTTCTGACCCAAGAAGGGTACTTAGAAAATGCTAATTTCTTCCCCCGCCCCACCCTGCTTGTCAAACTAAATTTAAAACCAATATTTTGCAGACTGATAAGATGTTTGTCCTTCAGTGTACACAGGAAGTCTTCTGATGAGAGAGGTGAGATTTTTTTCTTGTGTGTGTGTGTTTTTTTTTTTTTTACTATCCTGGGCTTTTGCAAGCATCCTGGGTTGTAGAAATGTGATCGTCTTTCTGCTTGCGGTTCAGATGGCTCAGGATTGATATTTTTTCCCCTCTTTTGTTAAAAAAAAAAAAAAACAAACTCAGTTGTAGATGTGCTATAGCTGTGGGATGCATATGTCATGAAACACAGCAGGTTTTGGCAAGGATGTTTTCTGTTTGAGGTTTCCAGGGCTGGGGTGGGGTGCCATTAGGCCCTGATTAGAATGGTAATGGGGCTCCCAGGTGATTGCTCTTGCCTCCGTGGCTTGTAATGACCCAGCCTGCTGCATGTTCCAGGTACAAAGGGAGGGGGCTGCCTGGCAGGGAGCGCGAGCTGTGGGGCCTGTGGGAGTGAAGAGGGGAGGAGCCGACCTGTGTGGTCCTGTGGCGGTTATGGGATGGGACAGATGGGGCTGGGATGAGCTCACCTTCCTGGCCAGTGGGGAGCCTCGGGAGGAATGAGGTCAGGTGCCCTTCACCCATTCCTTGAGGTTGTGATGGTGACGACGGCTACCGTGTATGAAGTTCCTGCGTTGTGTTGGGTACTTAGATGGATTGTCTTGAATCCTGTAATCCAGAGGGTTCATGTGTTCCTGTTGTTGTGATATGACAAGGCAACCGTGCCTCTTGGGGACAAAGTCACTCTTTGGCTGTGTCACATGGACCCAGCTCCTCTGGAGAAGTTTTTGGAGCTAAAATGATTTGTCACTTGATTGCTTCTGCTTGCTGAGCAGGCCATCCTGGGGCAATGCCCCGCCCCTGGCATGGCGTCCTTATTCCTCCTAAATCTGTCATTGACCCTGGCGGATTCTGTGATCACTGCTTCTTCCTCTGTCTCTTCCCGTCACACCCATACTTGTCCACAAACCTGTGTCTTGTTGGTTAAGATTCTTGGGGTGGTGTGGCAGCCGCGGTCTGCTCTGGTGCTGGCATCCATATGGGTGCCGGTGTGTGTCGTTGATGTTCCGCTCCTGACCCAGCTCCCCACCTTTGGCCTTGGAGGAGCAGCAGAGGATGGCCCAAGTACCTGGGGCCTGGAGCCCACACGGGAGACCCGGCCTGAGCCCCCTGGCCGTGGCCTGGCCCCGTGCTGGCCATCATGGCCATCTGGGGAGTGAGCCAGCAGGTGGGTCACTCACTCTGTCTTTTCTGCCTCTCTCTTTTTTTTCCTTCCTCCCCTTTCCTTCTCTGTAACTCTGACTTTGAAAACCAATGGATAAAGCTTTGAAAAAAATAACAAGAAGCCAATTCTGCCTTAGGAGACCCGTGGGGCGTGCTGCCCTGGGTCCCAGCGGTGACTTAAACCACAGGTGGGTTCTGAGGAGGCAGAGGGCTGGCCCAGCATGCAACCACCTGAGCTGGGCTGGCTGCCCCCACACCTTGTCTGTTCCAGACGCCAGCTCTGGAGGTTTGCCCCGGCTGGTACCGAGCAGTGGCCGCTTTGAGAGTCGCTTCAACCCTTTGCAGCATTTCTGACTTGCGAGGGGGTGAGAAATCAAGCTCCTCGCCACTGCCCCGACACCCCTGCGGCAAGGCCTCCCGTGTCCTTCTAGGGTCACTTCTCAGCAGAGTGCAGGAGCAGACTTGGAAAGCTGGGAAAGAGAACAGGTCCAAGACGGAAGGGCAGAAGCAGACACACCCAGTCTCCCGTCCGCCGTCTGGGGGAATGGAGCCCACTGCTAAACAAAAGTATAGTTCAGTTTGGTGGTGTTTTTTATTTAAGGTGATCTCTGATCCCAGCAGCTGCAGGGATGCTTGGGGTCAGGCTTGGTCACTAACCTTTGCTCTGGTGCCCCATATGGGGTCACCCAGGGGTTGGACATGACAGCTCAGTGTGGGAGGAAGTTGTAGAAATCTCAGCTGGAAGGAGACACCGTCACTCCCCTCCGAAGCTTGCAGTCCTGGGTGAGACGCGCACCCTCGGAGCTCGGCAGAGGGGCCGTGGGCCTTGGCAGATGCTCTTAGCATTCCCAGGGACACGGCTTTGACTCCTTAGGCTGGCTCTGCTCATTTGTCCCTCGCCCCCTTGGTTATTTCTAAGACCCCGGCTCTGGGCAGGTTGTGTGAGGGATAGAAGATGGGGTGTGGGACACGTAGAGCAGGGTGTGTCTCAGAGGGGAGCCCGAGCTGGAGGCACCTGCACCCTCAGGGTGTTCCAAGGACATGGGCTAGGTTGTCCCTGGTCCAGTGATGGAGGTGGCCCCAGTCACAGGGCGAGAGTGTGCAGCCCACTTCTGCTGCTGGGCGCTGCCCCTTGAGGGACCCCTCCCCGGCCCGCCAACAGCTACTAGCCTGTGCTTGAGCTGGGTCCATTTCAGCTGGCTCCTTACTGTCACTTCCAGCACTACCTCCAGGGAGCAGACTTCTTGCCAGGCTGATCTGGAGGCGGGGAGAGGGGCTAAGTGTGCAGGCATCCTGCAGGGCAGTGACAACGGGTCTGTGGGTGGGTAGCCAAGATGCTTGGGAACTTTGCCCAGCCTCTCTAAGATCAGATGGTTGTTTGAAAAAGGGCTCTGCCGGGAAGAGAAGACCCTCGTGGGTGGGTGGGTGGTCGGTCCGAGGTTTTACCTCTGTGCATGTGGGCAGGGTTGGGCAGGGTGAAGGTTTCAGCGTGGTGGCGCCTACGTTTAATTTGGAATTTCCTGAATTGATGTGGGTTTCACTCCCCTGGCACGGGATCCCAAAAGGGGGGAGGTTTGGTGTTCTCTGCACAAAATTGGAGAAAAGTGATCCCTGGGGTCCTGGCTGACTGATTCTGGGTCCTGTGGGGGCCGAAGGAGCTGGGTCAGCAGCATGCCTGCCCCAGGCTCCCGCCCCTCCTCCACAGGACTCTGGGCTGGCCTTCCAGCCCCTTGTTGCATCCTCCTCTGGCCAGGAAGCAGTGCCAGAGCAGGATGTACGATCCAGCCTTGCCCGTTTGCCGCGGCTGACCGGGCTGACCGGGCTGGCCGACGGGGCTCACGGAGCCGACCACATTGGGAGGAGGAGGAGGGCTGGAGGAAAGCCATCTCTGAACCAGCTTGGAGCTGGGGTCCTGCTGAGAGGAGCAAGGCCCCAGGCCTTTGTATAGACTTGCTGGAACAATGCTCCTCCCAGATCCTCACCCCTGCCCTCTTGGGAAAATTCTGCCAACCCCCCCCCACCCCGCCCCACTTCCACTTAAAAAGTTTTTCTCTATTCAGAAAGTACTATGGCCTGGGGAAAATGTCAACCAATGTTTAGACATTGATCCGACCTTTAATGGGACTTAAAGGGCAAAAGCGCCCACTTGAGGCTGCATCATTCATGAAGCGTTTGTGTCAGGCTCCTGTGCAGCTTCTGGGGCCACAGGTGATGGGATGTTCGGCAGGGTGGCTGTCCTTGAAATCTTGCTCCTGGAATGCATGTCTGTCTCTGCAGCCCACGGGAAGGCACGTCTCCGGCTTGGGGACCCTGGGAGGCACGACGCCAGCCCCCAGTTCCACCTTGCTCTGTTTTGGTGTCTGTGAGGCCATTCCCAGCATGCTTTGGGGGCTGTCATTCTTTGTCCATGCCCCTCTGTCCGAGTCTTAGGAATTCTGTGGGGTCTCTGCACAGTGAAGCTGTGAGGTCCTGAGAGTTTGTGGGAAATGGAATGGAAAAATAGGTTTGTTCTGGGGCCGAAAGAATTTTGAAATCCATGAATATGAGGGATTACCAAAATGTTATGAAAAATATGGCTTGGAATTGATAGTTTTTTTGCACCATCTTTGAATTCTGTTTTTGTAGAACTGGTTTTTCCTAAGTCCCAGGCCACACCCCTCACTAATTACCCAGGTGGGTGGGGTCTGTGGGCGCTGATAATGCCACTTCCCCATCTTTAGGTCTTCAGTTCCCTTTGGGAGTGTTTCTAAAAGTCCCCCACCTCCTTGGGTAACCGACAGAAATGTGCTGTGGCAGGTTGGTTCCTTTGAAAGAAAATCCGGTTTTGAAGTCAGGAATGCGAATCGAGGTTCTCCTGGGGTTGGGAAAGCAGTGTGGTGACTTCAAGCATCTGTGTTGGCACCACCACCTGCCAGCAGGGACCTAGGGGAGCCCTGGGGCCAGGGCTGAGCCGCAGGGCCACCTCCTTCCCTGGGTGAGAGGGTTTTTGCTCAGAGGTGACCCTTCATTTAAGGTACACGCAGAGGCCTTCTGGGGTAGCTTCTGCTGTTGTCCTTGCTGTGACCTTGAGGGCTGTGTGTTCCATGGACCGCAACTTGGGCCAGGCACGTGCAGTGTGTTCCTGGCTGAAGCGGCTTTGAAACACTGCCTCCTGGCCACCAGAGGTGAAGGTCTGCCAGCAGGACCTCGGGCTAGCACTAGATAGACACTTGCTAACTCCGGAGTGTGCTGGTCATTGTGCCCAGGGACGCCCATGGGAAGCAGGATGTACAGACTTCAGCTCTGCAGAGACTGGAGGGGCACACAGAGCTGCGCTGGGCAGAGGCAGCGGTGCCCAGGGATGCCCATGGGAAGCAGGATGTACAGACTTCAGCTCTGCAGAGACTGGAGGGGCACACAGAGCCAGCGGTGCAGGCGGAGAGCGGTGAGCCTGGCTGTGGAACCTGGGCAGGAGCTTGCCAGGCAGGGGAATAGGGCAGGTGTGCTGGTGGGTGGGGGGAGGCAGGAGGGAGCAGCCAAGTGTCTGTGTCCGCTGCTCTTTGGGTTTTATTTGGAGCATTGTGAAGTCCAGGGGTGGACAGCTGGCTAGCAGAGGTCCAGGAGCAGCTGTGTTCTCAGGGGCATCGGAGTGGGCTTCGTAGGAAGGGATGCAGAGGTACCCAGAGGGGCATCGGGTGAATGGGGAGCTTGGGCTCCTGGATGCTGCCAACAGCAGCGGGAGGCGGCGGCCGGTCCCTGGCTGGTTCTGCACAGGGCCTTGTGAGCTGTCCGGGGACACTTCCCTTGGTTAGGAGTGGGAGTGGCTGGGGCTTGGAGAGTAGGGTGCACCCATGGGTACAGGAGGGGCGTGGAAGGAGACATTTCTAGAAAGGCAGGAGGTTCTCTGTTTAAAAAAAATATGGATTTAAAAAAAAAAGCTTTATTTTTATTACAAAGTCAGATGTACAGAGAGGAGGAGAGACAAAAGAGGAAGATCTTCTATCTGATGATTCACTTCCCAAGTGACCACAACGGCTGGTGCTGCGCTGATCTGAAGCCAGGAGCCTGGAACTTCCTCTAGGTTTCCCACGCGGGTGCAGGAACCCAAGGCTTTAGGCCATCCTCGACTTCCTTCCTAGGCTACAAGCAGAGAGCTGGATGGGAAGTACAGCTGCCGGGATTAGAACCGGCGTCCATATGGGTTCCTGGTGTGTTCAAGGCAAAGACTTTAGCCACTAGGCCACTGCGCTGGGCTCAAGGATTTATTTTTATTTTTTACTTGAAAGAGTTATGGAGAGAAATGGGGAGAGGTAGAAAGATATTCCATCTACTGCTTCATTCTCCAAATGGCCACAATGGCCAGAGCTTCGTCCATCTGAAGCCAGGAGCCATGGATCATAAGCAGGGAGCTGGGTCGTAAGAGGAGCAGCTAGAACTAGAACTTGCACCCCATGGGATGGCGGTACTGCAGATGGAGGATTAGCTGGCTAAGCCACTGTGCCAGCCCCGAGAAGACCTCCTTGACAGGTGGAAGGCAAGCCAGTAGCTGAAGGTGCCTCGTCTCTCTGCTGGCAGCTCCTGGGCTCTTCTCACTGGCCCACTGCTTCTGCGTGATGATGATGATGGTGGTGTTGATGATCTGGCCTGTCATGTGGCCATGCAGGTGTGCTGTGAGCCATGGGTCCCTGTGCAGGTTGGTGATGGGGTCTGAGTGTTCACCAGGTGCCCAGTGTTGTGTGGGTACGGTCCGTGTGCTCCTGTTTGGTGCGGGGAAGAGGCATGGCAAATGTGGGCGCTGGGCCCAGTGTCATGTGACTTGTAGGTGGCAGGCAGGACTCGGCTCCCTGCTGTGATTTTATCCAGAGGAGAGTGACCCGGGGAGGGACACACCTCGGCAAGGCCACTCGCATCCTTCAGGACTGGGCATGGCCTGTTGAATGTCCACCTGGTGCTTGGTTGTGCTGTCATGTGGGGCAGGAGTGGCCCAGAGCGTGAGCCCTGACAGGCCCTGGAGGGCTTGAGATGTCCTCTGCTGCGTGTGGCAGGCGTGTTTCCAGGGGCGGCAGGAGGCTGCGTTCCGGGGCCACCTGACGGCCGCGCACACAATCCCTCTTTGTGTGTGGGAGCTGTGGAGTGCGGGCCCGTTGACATACTTGCTGCGCAAGTTTCTGCATCCCGGGCACGCTATAATCTACTTGTCTGTCTCTTGGGGGAAATGCCTTTGGAACAAAGGGCTCGATTCTGGAGTTGTTGTGTGAGCAGAGTGGCCAGTATTGAGGGATTTTGTGCAAAGGGTGCTTAGTCCCTTCATCTTACTGGTGAGGTGGGAGGTTTTTGCTTTAAGTTATTTATTTTCATTTTATTTGAAAGACAGCATGAGTTCTTCCCATGCACCAACTTACTCCCCAAATGCCCATAGCACTCTGGGCTGGGCCAGGCCAAAGGCAGGAGCCAGCAACTGCATTCTTGTCTTACCTGGGCACAGGGGCCCAAGGACCTGAATCGCCACTAGGGCCTTCGAGGACATGCCCCGAGGCAGGGGCGTCCCAGCTGGCACTTTAACTGTTCTGCTCCCCGAAAGGTCACCTTCCCCCCCTCTCCCCAGTGGGAGTTTTGTCCTTGTGAATCTGAGAGTTGAATGTGGCCATGTGACCAGGGAGAGAGGTGTGCTCCACTCCTGCTCCATGATGTCCCTGTCATTAACAGCCTGGGACTAAAACTTTGGGCTGGAGGCAGAAAACACTGGGAAGGCAGGTTTGCATTTTGAATCCCCGCACTGGGTGATCTGGGCAACTCAGTCACAAACGTTCGTGTTCTTAGATGCTTTTCCAACATTTATATTCTCTTGGGCGCCACAGTATGATTTCTCTACCCTGTGGAGAGGTGCACCCCGCCGTCCTCCAGGACAGCCCTGAGTTCTGTGGAGGGTGTCGTTGGTCATGGCTCCCATCTTAGAAGTATTGACCCTGAGCCTCTGGGTGAGGAGAAAGGGGAGGCAGGAGGGCAGGCAGGCTCTAAGAGGTGGCTCTTAGGGCTGTGAGCCGTAGAACAGCTGGGCACTCAACTGGAGACGCAGCTGCAGCTCCTGCGCCTGCCCACTTAGCTTGATTTCTGTCTGTCCCCTGCTTTCCCATGGGCAGTTTTCCTTGAGGTCTGGAGCGTACGTACGTCCTTGCGTCGTGCTGTAACCCATGCCCCCAAGGACAGATAGACCCCGTGCCTTCATAGGCCTGTGTGTGGCTGTAGTAGGTGATGGTGGCGTGGCCACTGTGGGATGGCTGGGGCAGGCCAGTGGGCACCGGGAGAGGCCCTGCCACCTTTCTGCCATGTTTTCCGTGTGGCTCAGCAGGAACATCTACCTCTGGCTTCTCTTCCGCCAGGAAACTTGATCCACCCTTGCTGCATGTGGAAGCCTGGGATGTGGCCCTGAGACCCACCTGCTGTCCTTGTCCGTCACCTCCTGCCTGCTCTTCCCTGTTTCTGCACCCCCCCCACCCCCGCCCTGTCTTTTCTCTCCTGTTTTTTCAGACGAATCCATCTGGGTTCTGTCTCCCTGGAGGAGTGTGTCCAGGGCTGCCCTCGGTGGGGAGTGTCCAGGGACCACCTCTCTGCATGCCCGGACCCAGGTGTGGTCTGCGCCATTACAAAGGCCCTGGCTTTCCTTGCGAGAGGAGCTCAGTTAGATTCCACCCCCACCCACCCCAGCGCGGCCTGCCTCCTGGCTCTGCAGCTTGAATCTGTCGTCCGTTCTCCCCCGAAACGATCAGATGGGGCAAGACGTGGGTTCCCCATCTGTTCTCTGTTTGCGTTTGGGCTCCATTTCAAAAACCACACGGGAAAGGTTTATAGGCAAACATTATAAAAAATGACAGGCTGAAGTGCTGCTATCGCTGGTTTGGCAGCGTCCAGCGTTACCTGAAATAGCTGACCGTTCCCAGCCCTTCCGACGACACTGGCGTGGCGGGGAGCTGGGCGTGCCCAGCAGGTTGAGGTGTCCCCATGGTGTTTATTTACAGAGGGATCACCTGTAGTTCTGGGGTGACATCATCATCTGTGTGATGTCACGGTGAGGTCATGGGCTCCAGCCTGACCTGCCGAGGGGAAGGGAGGTCCGGATAGCCCCTGCCTTTGTTTCCATCTCTCTCTGGCTCGAGAACCCTTAGCGGTTTGTGTAAGATCGATCTGTTTCTGCAGTAGCCAGAGAAGGATTGGGTGGAAGCTGGGAGAGCAGAAACTGAATCCGGGTCTCCCACGTGGCTGGCAGACACCCAGGTGCTTGAGCCATCATGGCTGCTTCTCAGGGTGCGTGTCAGCAGACCCAGGCCCTGCCTGGGAGCCAAGACCTCCCCCCCATCTTTTTTTTTTTTTTAAAGATTTATTTGTTTTTATTGGAAAGTCAGATATATATAGCAGAAGGAAAGAGAGGAAGATCTTCTATCTGACCATTTACTCCCCAAGTGACTGCAACTGCGCTGATCCAAAGCCAGGAGCCAGGAGCCTCTTCCAGGTCTCCCACACAGGCACAGTGTCCCAAGGCTTTGGGCCATCCTTGACTTCCTTCCCAGGCTACAAGCAGGGAGCTGGATGGGAAGTGGAGCTGGATAGGAAGTGGAGCTGCGGGATTAGAACCGGCGTCCATTTGGGATCCCAGCATGTTGAAGGCGGGCACTTTAGCTGCTAGGCCACTGTGCCGGGCCCCTAAATTTGTTTTTAAATTATTATTATTTTGCAGTAAAATGATCTTTTAATTCTGTTCTCATTGAACTTAAGGAAGTACCCTGGTGCCTGCTGGGAAGTCACAGCCTGGTGAGGTTGGACAAAGGCCTAGGTTTCCAGCAGGGAACTGCTGTTGTTCATGCCACAGTCCTCTTTCTCAGCTTTCAGATATCAGAGCTGTCAGTTTATTCTGATAGAATATCGGGCCCAGCACTGCTGAAGGCTCTGAAACCTCTGGGAGTCCTTCCTGCCCTGGGCTTGTGGGTGTGGCTACGGCAGGCAGCACCCAGCCTGCTGGACCCTCCCAGAAAGTCAACGGGTCCCCTTGTTTGTCTGGCACTTTGCAGGAACGGTGACTAGGGCTGTGCAGTGCCCGTGTGTCAGTCTGCCTCGCTGCTGGCCGACTTCTGTTTGGATTTGAGTCTGCGTCGTGATCAGCATGGACAAACTTACCTTGTGTCTGTGCAGGCCTCTGCAGGAATGTCTGGGCCTTAGCGAAGAGCATCTGGAAGCTTCTCCTGTTCTTTTGGCGGGATCAGAGGAGGAGCTGCGGAAGGAGGCTGCTGTGGCTGTGGAGGACTAAACTCCTATAAAAGGGATTGTTTGGATTTCCCAGGCAGTTCTGTGCCCTGTGTCAACTGCCCTGTCAGAGCAGCCCGCACGGCCTGCTGGAGGCAGAGGGAGGGAGTGGTGGGGCCAGGACAAGGGGCCCAGGCAGGGCGGCAGGTGTCACAGTGGGGCCAGTGCAGTACCCCTGGAGATAGTCCTGCGAAGTGGCCAGGGTCCCAGCACGGGTGGTCCCCAGAGCAGGCAGCACGGCTTCCCTGAGGCACCTGTGCAGAAGTGCAGGGCAGGGGAAGAGAGGTCACCATGGAGCTGGCATCCTGGCCTGGGTATCCCTCTAAGCTGGGGACACGGGGTAGCCCTGGGGGCTGAGAGGGGCTGCCTTGTGATCATGTCTCTCCCAATCTCTCTTACATCTGTCCCTAGCTATTATTCCTCTGAATTTCTCTTTATTTTAGAGAAACTTGCCCTGTGCTTAAGGTCTTCCTAGGAGGATCTGGGATGTGGCTGCACTGCCTGGAAGGGACCACTTTCCCGAGGGAGGAGGCCCCCACGCTCTGGGTTCCCGGGGCAGTGGTTACAGGGTGGAGACTTGGTGTTACACACACACTGTTGCCTCGTTGTTGTGTGTCCAGGTGATGTTTTGCCATCCTTGAAGCTTATCATCACTGGGAAATGCACAGACAGTTCTGACTGTGCTCACTGGAAATAAAAACCACCGTTACTACATCTGGTCATGTCATTGTCCGTTAGATGGGAGCCCATCAGGGAAATGTTTATGTGTGTGTTGCACTCCACAGATGGCCACAATGCTGGGACCGAGCCAGGCTGAGGCCAAGAGCAATGAACTGCACCCACGTGGGTGCAGGGGCCTAGACACTTGGGCCATCGGCCATTGCTTTTTCAGATGCCTTAGCAGAGAGCTGGATCAGATGTGGAGCAAGTGGGACTTGAACTGGTACCCATTTGGGCTTTCATTTTTGCAGGTGGTAGCTTAACCCATTATGCTATGCCACCAGCTCCTGGTTTTGTGTCTTGAAGAGACAAGTCCGCTGACTGGCTTGTTAGCCACTGGACGTGGGGTCCCCCTAGGCTGGTGATGCTTGCTGTGTTGTGAAGTCACAGCGACAGTGCCTATCACGAGCTCAGGACACTGTTCTGGAATGATCAGGATCACGTTGCAGCCTCGTGGAGCACCCTGGGGTGTCTGGGTGGCTGGTGTGCAGGAGTGGGCAGGGCTTGGGTGCTGCCCATTCACCAAGCTGTTCTCCTGCTGCACCTGGCAGGCAGGTGCAGCCCAGCAGCCAGATGGCCCTGATTTCAACCAGGCCTTGTGGTGTGCCCATTTCAGGGAGGGGCAGGATTTTCAGTGCAAACACTTGGTTCTGCAAATGGAGAGAGCAGAGCTTTTCCCAGTGCAGACTGGGGGCGTCGCCTGCCTGGAGGAAGGACCCGCCTCTCCTCCTCGCACGGTGGGGCAGAGCGGGCCTGTTGCTGCCTTCTGTGCCCCGCCTTGTCTCTGCTCTGGCTTGGAGGAAGGCAGATTCCATCACATTCTCTGTGACTTGCGGACCATGCGGCATGCATAGTCATAGTATGAACTGATTGTTTTATGACCCTGGGCCAATGCAGTGTAAACTCATTGTGAGTTCTGGGTGTTGTTTTGTAACTAGCTGTTGAAGGTGTGTGTGTGTGTGTGTGTGTGTGTGTGTGCGTCTGTGTCTGTGTGTGTCTGTGTCTGTGTGTGTGTGTGTGTGGTGTTGGATGGTGGGCGGCGGGGGGAGTGAGATTGGACTGAAAGACACCAGCCTCTGGCTTTCATTGGTTGCTCGAGAGCAGGTGGCTTTGTAGGCTCTGTCCAGGCTGATGCTGAGTGACCTCTGACCTTGGGATGCTGCAAGTGGGACCACTTCCACTCTTCCTGTGTTTCTTCCTTTCCCTTTCTTTTTCTTTTAAAATTTTTTTTAAAAAAGATTTATTTAAGAGAGATCTTCCATTCACTAATTCACTCACCAAATGGCCACAGCAGCCAGAGCCGAGTCAGGCCAAAGCCAGGCACCAGGAGCTTTTTCTGGGTCTCCCACATGGGTGGCAGGGTTCCAAGGCCTTGGTTCTTCCTCCACTGCTGGGAGCTGGATGGGAAGTGGAGCAGTAGGGACATGAATCCATGCCCACATGGCAGCTTTACTGACTACCACAGCACCAGCCTCTTGGTCTCCTATTCTGTTGCTGATGCAGAGTTCTGAGTGTTTCTTAGCCATTCAGTCTGGTCCTATTAGGACTTGAATAACTGTGAGTATCCTGGCCTGAGCCCCTTGCAAACTGAGTCCCCTGCGTCTCTCACCGCCCTGCCTGCTCTCAGGAGAGGCCCTTCCCTGGTCAGCCCTACAACAGGACTCACACAGCTCTATGTGAAGGCGGCACTGTCAGAGTGGCCGGCTCTGCGGGCCCGAAGGCTCTGCCACCGCGGCGCAGCTCTGTCCTGCATTGCAAGGGCAGCCCTGGATGTAAACAGCGGTGTGTGGCCCGCTTGCTGGGATGCTTGTTTACCCAGAAGCGGATCTGGCCCAGGGGCTGCAGTCGCCCGTCCTTTCTGTGGGTGCTGCGCTCTCTGCGCCGTCCTAATCCTGCGTTGTAGATTTTCTGTGTGTCCTGCTTCCACTGCGTAGAAGCTGCGCCGGTGCAGGGCCTCCGTGTCTTCTCCCCTGCTTCCTGAATGCTCAGAACAAAGCAGATGCTCAAGGAATGCCTGCTCAGTGAGATCAGCCCACCTGAGACATGCGGCCTGCCTCTTGGAGGGGACTTGCACCTGTCGCGTGAAGCATGACTTCGGCCATCTCCTGTGGATGTGGGTTTTTCTGGTTGGCACCTGTGCTGTTCCCTGTTTGTGTGCCCTGGGAGGGAGCCCCTTGTCATGGTGCCGGGAGCCTTCCCTGTTGGCTGCTGATGGTGGTTGTTGGGGACCTCACTGCTCTGTTAACAGCAGGGCTGGAGCAAGAACTGACTTTGTCCTGTGTCCTGTGCGGCCCTTGTTGTGAATGGAGCCTGGCCAGGACACTTGCCTTGTGATGCTGCCCGAACTGGATGCTGTCCCAGCACTGAGCAGGGTCTTGGGACTTTGTGTCCCATTCACAGTGCACCACAGGGGGTGGAAGCGGCCGCTGCGTGGCTCCTGGGGCCGCCCTGGCCCGCGGCACAGATCGTGCTGCTCCACAGCCAGGGCTTTGTGCTGTTCTTGGAGGGGCTGCGGGGGCTGGAGCCCCTGATGATGGTCACCGTGTTCAGCTGGGCTGTGCCAGCTGAGGGTGGCCCCAGTGTATAGGTGGCAAGGCGGTGGTGGGGAGTACAGAGATGGCAGGCAGGCAAGCTTTGTTATTTAGAAATGTGGTCCACATGCTGGGGACACGGGCAGCGGCGTGAGGCTGGGCAGTGTGAGCCTGGAAGGAGGATTTGGAGTATTCAGGGAAGAGAGGGAGGAAGGCTGAGAGACCTCAGGCCTGAATGGCAGGCAGGATCAGGCCCTGTAACGGAGTGAGGGTGCGTTTTACCTGGCAGCTCTGGTTCAGCGCCATGGAGACGGCTCTCAGCTGCTGTGCCGTTTATGGTCTTGGGGTTGAGGCCTCCAGGTTTTTAGCATTTTGGGGAAAGCAGTGTGTCCCAGCTCCCCCAGCACAGAATGAAGTCTTTAGGTCTGGTTCTGAGAGCTCCTGACAGCCGCAGGGGGGTGAGCAGCTTTGCTGAGGCACCACTGGTTTCCCTTGGGTTGGAGCCGACTCAGCTTAAGAAACTTGACTTTCTTAGGGGAAGGCCAAGCTTAACACAGGGGAAGGACTGATAGAGAAGTGACACACAGTCATGCTCGGGGACCACATCTGAAAAATGCAACATTGTTGCAAGTCAGAGGTGCGGCTGTAACGGTTCCCAGGTGCTCAGCAAGCAGGCTTTGGGTTGGCAATGGACTTCAGTGTTGCTTGGGGGAAAATAATTTCCCACACTGGGTTTTGTTTTTAAAACCCTGCCAAGGTGGAAACTGAGGCCGGGCTGCCTTGCTGGGTGTTTCCTACGGTTGCTGTTTCTGGTGCTTAGACTGTTCTTGGGGAGCTGGGCAACCAGGGACCTTCCTGGAGCCAGTTGCAAAACCAGAGCAGCTTCCAGTGTGGACCCCCGGGCCTCCAGTGGCCTTCGTGGGGCCTTCTCTTCTCTCCCTCCTTCCCATCTGTCTCTGTCTTCTCTCTCCCGCCTTTCTGCAGAGCCACCAACCAAATACCAAATCTCCCAAGCGGAAGTTTCTGTGGTCGCGCCAGGGGAGTCGCTAGAGTTGCGCTGCCTGTTGAAAGATGCCGCCGCGATCGGTTGGACTAAGGATGGGGTGCACTTGGGGCCCAACAATAGGACAGTGCTTATTGGGGAGTACTTACAGATAAGAGGTGCCACGCCTCGAGACTCCGGCCTCTATGCTTGTACTGCTGCTGGCACTGTAGGCAGTGACTCTTGGTACTTCATGGTGAATGTAACAGGTGAGTTGGCCCCGACCCCGGCGGGACACACTCTTTGTAGCCACTTCCCAGTTAAAATGTTTGCAGAAAAGTGCATTCCTGCTGAGATGTTGGCCTGCAGCTTTCTCGCACCTATGGGTCTGTTTGACACTTCCCCATGGGCCCTGGTGCCACCCGGCCACTGACAATGACGGAGACCTGTGCACTGAGTAGCGCGTTTCTTTTTTGAGACGGCAAACTCTACAAGTCCTAACAGACCCTCCCCTGCTACCCTCAAAGCGACCCTGACAGCCTTGGCATTTTAGACTGCGGGATTGAAAGGCGCATGCTCGAGACGGAGGGTTCTTTCCTTAAAATTTGAGATTCTCTGCTGGGTTTTCCTCCCATGACGTGAGTGGCTCTGAGCTTTGAGGAGGCTGAGCAATCAGCAGGGCCACGTGGGGACTCCGTGTTGATAGGGGTTCATTCCTTTATTGAAATGAGCCCCGAATGCCAAGGTTATGTCGGGCAAAGGGCTTTGGATGTTAAACAAGCGGTAAATTTATCACACACTTGAATACTGCTTGATGCGTTCCCGATGGTTGTAGTCATGTTTAAATCCCACAAAAGCAGAAAATCCTGAGATTCATCCCACGGACTGCCCATTGGCTAGGAGAGAGACTACTTAAGCCGTGAAGACTGTATGAACTTGACACGTCTCTCACGCTAAATGCGAGGGCTCCTGGGTTGTAGGATTTGCAGTGTTGCCCATCGCAGCTTCTGGCCTTGCAACAGCGTACCCACGGGTCTGTTCTTTCCAATACAGATGCCATCTCATCCGGGGATGACGAGGACGACACGGATGGCGCTGAGGACTTTGTCAGTGAGAACAGTAACAGCAAGAGTAAGTAACCGCCCGCCTCGGAAGGTCCCGAGAGGCCGAGAGCAAGCGTGCATCGCGTGGAGGGAGCCCCTGCCTGCACCTGTCTGCCTGGCGACTCCTCAGCGCCCTGTGTGCCCTGTGGCCCCTGCCCCTCCTAACTTGCAGACCTGACAATAAACTAGTGTTCTGTGCACCCTGCTCTTCTACTTGTCTTTTCTTCTCGTGTCAGCTGCCACTCTGGTTTCAAAGCACCTGCTTCTCTTGCTCCTCCACTCCTTTGCCCTGTGGTTTCTCACTGTTGGAAGGTATACAAACAGCAGACCGCGGCGTCCATCCTAACCACACTTGTGTTAAGACAGGGTGTGGTTGCCAGGCCTGCCCCCTGGGACACTGCTGCTGTTGGGTGGTCCTGAGCAGGGGGTGGGGATTGTGGTGTCTCAGGGGTTCTGCTGTTTAACCCCTCAGCAGTGCCCAGTCCCAGAGCAGCCTGGCCTCACGTGCCGTGAATGCTGAGGGCAAGGGAAGCCTGCCTTGCTGTAGATGGGGCCTCAGTGTTGGTTGGGTGCTTATTAAAAGGCGGTCAATGCTGAGTACCCCCACACTGGAGGTTGTTAGCGTGGTGCACAGGGACTTGGCGGGGCCCCTGTGGCCTGGCAGTGAGTCTGGGCCCTGCCCCATCACTTCTCTGAGTTGTTAAGTGAACACAGTACACATCCGGGCCTCAGTCTCTTCAGCTGGAAAGCAGTGCAAACGAGAACACAGAGGTGGTGTTGGGACCCGGAGAGGTGACGGTGGGCAGTGCTGCAAAGAGCGAGTGCTGGTGAATGTTTGCGGATGAAAGCCTTCCTTACGGACACAGCTGGAATTTGCCCAGAGTGACAACATGACAATCGTTGGGTTCCTGGTGTGTGTGTGGGGGACATATTCTTTATTTTCTCAAGTGGATTTTCATCAATTTTAGAACTTTTAAGGCAGCCCAAGCAAGGCAGTTATTGAAGTGCAAAGCCTTAAAAAAAGGGGAGGGCACCTTTTAGGGCATTTTAAAGTTCATGGTAAAAGTGGGGGGCCGGTGGTTTCTGGGTTTCTGGTCAGTGCCCAGCCCTGACGCGTGGCTGTCATCCTGAAGGATGCTGCCTCGATACCTTGTCACTCGAAGTCCGTGGTCTCTGTTAGGGTTTGTTACTGGAGTCGCACCTTGAGTGTATGCATTGCAACAAAGGTGTAATGAGCTGCTTGCACCATTCCGGCATCGCAGAGCGTGGTCCTGCTCCCGGGCTGTCTGCCAGCAGCCGTAGCAGCCGTGGGGGACAGCCCCTGTCGCCTCGCTCGCTCGCCAGCATTCGCGGTTGGCAGCCTTCAGGGACTGGCCCGTTCTGAGGAGCGTGTGGTGATATCTTACTCCGAATTTGCTTCACGACGGATCAAGTGCACGCTTCAGTGGTGCCTGGGTACCTATGCTGCTCTGAAATTGGGTGGGTTGTTTTCTCATGGTTGGAGTTGAAGAGGTTTTGGACAACAGTTCGGTGCCGCCTGTGTCAGCTGCATAGCCCAGTGTGCAGCTTGTCCCGTCGGTGTCTCTGACACAACAGAAAGCCTTACTTCTCAGGATGTCTAGTTTGTCAATTCTTTCATTGATTAATAACGCAAACCTGATGCTGTTTCTAAGAAAGAAAAAGTCGTCACACCCGAGCTTATATGTAGGTTTTCTTGGTCTTCTTGTGTTGAGAGTTTGAAAGATAGTTGGGGGCAGAGCAGGGGAGAGGGGCTCATGGATCTTGCACCTGCTGGTTTGCTCCGCTCTGTGCCTGGGACTGGACCACGCCGAAGCAGGAATCAGAAAGTCCTTCTGAGTTTCCCTCATGGGTGGCAGGGACCCGAGTACTTGGGCCACCCTCTGCTGCCCTGCCAGGGGCATTAAGGAAGCTGACTCCAAAACAGAAGAGCTGGGACTTGAACCAGCCCTCCTATAGGTGAACCCAGGCTCACAGTGGGAGGTTAATCTGCTGTGTCCCACCAAGGACCCCCCCCCCCCACACACACACCGTGTTGTTTTCTAAGAGTGTGTAACAGTTTTATTGTTTGCTTTAGGATCTGGAATATATTTTAAGACAGTTTTTGTGAAGTGTGCAAGGTTTGCGTTTACACGAATTTGTGTGTGTATGTGTATATAGTTGTCCCAGCACCATCTGTTGAAAAAATGTTTCAGGCCAGAGCTTTCGTTTCTTTTAAGGGAAGAAGAGCAAGTAGGTACTGCTGGGTGCCTGGGATCAGTATGTCCCCGAGTGGAGATTCGACCTGAAGGCTCCCAGCGGCTTGGGCAAAAAGGGAACAACTTTGGTTTATGTGGTCCTTGCTTTGTATTGGGAGGAAGTTGAGGACAGTGGTCCTCAAAGTGCAGTTCCTGGACCCCTGGTGTCAGCACCTCTGGGTTGGGGGGACCACCATCTCCTTGGAGCCCTGGGGTGCTTGTGAAAACCACTGGCCGAGGGGCTGCCCGCTGAGCTCTGCATTGGGCGGGAGCTTACCAGGAGTGACTGCATGGTGGACGGGCCACGCTGGGCACGCTCTGTGTTGATGCTGGTTCCGCACCACCCCTGACCCGATGTGCTGGAGAGAAGGAGGTGTTCTTACTGTATTGATCTAGAAATCATAGTGCAGGTTCAGAGCTGTTGTTCAGCCGTGGGCCTGTTGCCTATGGGCATCTCAGGGTGGGGTGGGAAGACTGGAAATGCCACAGCGTAGTTTGTAGCTCTTCAGGGTGACCTGCGAGTAGGAGTTGCTCTGCCTGATGGGGACACTGGGTTCTACTGGTTTGGTTTGGTTGGTGTGACCTGCCACTTGGTTGTGGTGGTCGAGCGCCCTGCTGTGTGCTGTGTGAGCCTGAACATGGGGAAGTAGGAAGATACATCCCCGAGGTGTAAGTTAGGTCACCAGCAGGCCCAGCAGATGCTGCTTCTTCGATGGTTCAGGAAGCTTGCCTGCTGTGCAGTGCTCCCGGGTGGACCATGTGGCCGCTAGCCTGACCACCCAGGGCCCGCTGCAAAGGGCTGGCCAGGAAGGCACTCTGTTTTGTGAATGCCAGCCAGTAGTTCACTTGCCATGCCTTCTTCACCTTGCAAGCAGGGCTTTTGTAATTAGCTCTCGAATGACACCAACTGTGCCCCCCAGTGGGTGCTGTGAGGTGATTATGGGCTGGTGGGGATCCTGCTGCTGGGAGGGACCTCTGCCTGTGAAACGTTAGATGCTATTTAAAGTGATAGCAGTTCTTAGCTGCCTACTTGGCCTCTGCCATCTGTTGGTGTGATTAGGCTGTTCTGATTCACAGGTGCAGCCCGGGGTGGCTGAGATTAAGCAGCTGTGGCCTGTGTGGACAGAGGAATGCCAAAGCTGGGGCAATTGGCAACGCGGGAAAGGGGATGTTGCTATTGAAACAATTTCTTGCCACTCCAAGTGTCAAATACCTGACCTGATTTAATAGGGAAAATTGCAGAAGCACCACATTCTTTGCATTTTCCACCACCCTGGAAAACCCCCACATGTCTGAATTGATTTCTTTGGGGCCTTCCGAGGGTCTGGAGCGTCGGTGGGCGGATTGGATGTTCTCTTGAGTAGCTAACCATTGGCACTCTCGTGGTCCTGTGCTGATGCCAGTCATATGTGGGGGCTTCTCGGGGGAGCTTTCATCCCTTTTTGAGTGGTGACCTTGCAGGTTGACTCTCTTGTCGCTGTCCTGCAGCGACGGACTTGGTGCACGGAGCTGATAATAACACGTGTGGACCCTGACTGATGGTCAAAGCCGAAGTTTATTAGGGGCATCAGACTTTATACACTGAGAGTCCGTACTGTTTTCCTCTCTTGATTGGAATTCCTTTTGTTTTGTGTATTACACCAGGTGTTCTCATTTACATGCTGTTTATACCAAAGGTAGCCATTTGGTTGTTGTCATGCAAATACTGTCCAATGAACTGCAAACCTGTGCTCGCTGACCTTCCAGGCTCACACTGTCCTCCTACAGCTTTCATCTTCTGGCTCAAAGGTTGTCCCTGCCCTGGGTGTGCTGGTTTCTTGTTGATCTAATTCTGGGAGTTGAATATAAGAAGGCAAGCTTATGTGTCCAGTAGAGTCGTTCTTAGGGTATGAACTCAGGTCCAGAATCACAGCAGCGAAATGTGATGGAAAGAGCAAGCCAGAGTGAAGGTGGGTCGGCTGGAGCTCGTGTTCGTAAACGTGTTTCTTGATTTTGAGAGAAGTGTTCTACCTTCTTCAGGGCGCAGTGGAGACTTGCCACGTCCACATGGGTGGTGGGCTCCTCTGAGTGTCACATGTTGAGTTTTGCTGCCTTACACATGCAGGGCGGCCCTGTGGCTCAGCGCGAACTAACCTAGTCTTCACTTACATCTTTCATGAATTTGTTTAAGAAGGACTGTAGTGTTCAGGTCTGGTCTTTAGCAAGCTCTTGTTTTCCTGAAAATATTTTTTGGAGTCCTGGTCTAGAATAAAGTTCTGCCTACAGCAGCTTGTATTCCAAGGTGAATCTGACCCTGTCTTGGAAACTTCCAGCACCCTCTCAGCATCATGCAAGCTCTGAGATCTTACACAGTAGAACATCTGCTCACTGTGTGCTGCTGCAAGCTTGCTCAGCAGAAGATCCCTTTGAAAAGACAGTGTCCAGCAGCCTCCTATTGCATGGGCTCTGAACAGCCCGGCCAGGGGCCGCTTTGATGGCCTGCGTAGCGTCGCACGTTCTTGCGTCACTGGTGTGGAGGGCATTCTCTGATTGTGTTTTAGCACAATCAGACCAGATGATGACCTTCTATTTCACCCAAGGCACAATCCTGTGATGTCATTGCAAGCCCAACCGCCAGGAACTACTGCCACTAAATGCATGTGTTCAGAAAATGGCAGTTGCAGATGCTAATGTTTGAATTAGGTTCTGGTTGAAGGTTTGGAAAAGTTCAGATTTTGTGCTTGAGTATAAGAAAGTATAACTGAATGGGTCCTTGCTTTCTGTAGGAACCTGGTGTCTTAGTGGTCATCCGGGAGCAAGCAAGACAATGTGTGTGTCTGTTTGTAAGATTGCCCTTACCTGGAGCTTGTGTTGAAGAAGTTAGTGTTGAAGTGTGAGATGTATCGCCTGGGACAGCAAGTTTACATTCTTTGAGAGGGAAAAGGAAAGGGATTTGTTGGATAGCAAGAAGGGAAAATAAAGGGGCTCGGCTGAAGATTGCGGTGAGCCTGCCGATAACGGCAGTTCTCCATCACCTCTGTTCTCGTTGGAGGTTTGATTTGGTAGAGATTATATCCGAGCTGCAAAATGGAGATTTTTCAGTTGTATTGAAGTTTCCAGGAAATGAGGAGAACAAAACAAGAGCAACAAAAGCTACAACAAAAACACAGAAGTTTTCTTAAGTTTGGAAATGTCTGTAATCAAAAGCTCATCAGCAGGTTGGTTTGGGTTTTGGGGTATTGGTGTTCCATCGAGACCTTCCTTTTCTCTGCCTACCCCCTGGTCAAGCAGCTGAGCTGGCAGCTGGAGGATTTTCTTGGAAGGCAGCTCCTGGGCGTTCCTGCAGGGTTCCTGGTCTCCCAGCAGGACCCATCATTTCACTGGGGGGTAACTTGCCTGGTTCCTAAAGCTGTATTTTGGATCAAACATCTCACTGGACAAGTGAGTTGTGGTTTTTATGAGATTTCCCACGCCCCTGCCTCAGTTCACCCTTCCTTGCATCTCCGTATTTTGGTGGGTTTGTTTTCTCTTGCGTGATGCCGGAGACAGACGAACCGCAGCCTACTGCAAGGATTGTGGGCAGCTCGCAGAGACGCCACTCCTCCCATCAGGGGTCAGAACATTCAAATGTTCTGATTAGTGATATTTTTAAAAGCCCTAATTATAGACTTAAGGCAGGCCTTAGTGGGGCTTTAGGGAGTTTGGGAGACTTAATCTAGAAGCTGAAATAGGCTGTGTGCATGTGTGTCTGTGTGTTTTTATTTTTGCATCAATAAAAATACAGTTGGCAGTCATCAGCATCCACCACGCACATAAATCTTGAACTTTTGACTTAATTACCATGGGAGAGTTCAAAGGGCAGTTTGGAGTGGTTGAAAGAGTACTGCTCAGGGGGCTGGAGACATGGGGTTGGCCTGAGCCTGGCCTCTGGCTGCGTGACCTTGATCAGATCACTTAACCTTTCTGGGTGACGTTGATCACATCAGCCGTTGGGCCAGATGGTCACCAAGGTCTCCTCTGGTGCAGCACTGTAATTGGATCCCGTGTTTTTCCTTTAAACCACTGGGCCGTGTTCTCTGTGTTGGATCTAAAGAGAGAGAGAGAGAGAGAGAGAGAGAGAGAGAGAGAGAGAGAGAGAAGGACCATAAACCTTAGATGCCAGTGTTGGGATATGTAAGCGTTGCCATGGGGACAGACTTAGCAGCCTATGTTTTCTCTTAAGTTTAAATGGATGAGGTCAAAGAAGCCCTATAATTCTACCATTTGTTGATGTAATCAATAGCTGCCAGCTCATGGATACCTGGACTCAATGGACTAGGAGGGACCTTATTAGGGCAGTCCCTTATTTCATAAGCTGAAGCTTTCGGCAGTTGTCAGTCTGTCTGCCCATCCGTCCCTCCATCTGTGTTGATCCATCCAGGCAGCGTTGGAGTGCCTGCTCTAGCTGGTCAGCTCCAGCTGCGTCCTTGGGCCAGCACCCTAGGCAGACATCGAAGGGGCTATTTTGCAGTGCACGTGCTAGAAGTACACGCCAGTGTAAGTGGCCCAGAGGAAGAATGAGGGAACTTCACCAAGGGCTCAGGATGGCAAGGAAAGTCTGCGTTGGAGGACTTTGGGGGATTTTGAAGGGTTATAAATCTTTCTTTAACCAGCCACATCTAAAGAGACTTCTGTTGTGTTAAAGTAACGTTCTTGCTTACTTAGTATTGTCACTGATGTGCAGCAACTGTTCCAGTATAGGAAATCAGTGCTGGAATTTCATTTGTCAGTTGATGTACTGATTGTGGCCAGGTTCTGATACTCACTCTTCTGCCCATCATTAATAGTTAGAGATTAGGAAAAGATTGCCCTGTTGCTACAGGCTCCATCTGAAGGCCCACTCATGTCAGGGTTGAAGGGACCCGGCCTGTCACTGGGATCAGCTTGAATACGATGCCATTGGAGACCTCTGTCACATTTCTGCTCCTCCACCACCTCCATGTCTGTTCCAGCAAAGAGGCATTACATGGATGCTCAAACCCTTGAGTTCAAACAACCTGATGTGAACTTGGTTTGTATCTTGAACAAGGCTGTTGAAGAGTATTCATATTGAACACCTGCTGTGTACAGAGGTCATCTCTGCATGTGTAGTGATTTAAAGATTTGAAACCAATTCCTTCTCCAAATGGGAGCTGTTCAAGGTGTTCACTCTCTCGTAGGAAAGGAGGCCTCCTTAGTGGCAGGGGAGGTTGGCGAAGGTGTGTGGCCCATGATGCTCTCTGGCTGTGTTGTGGATTCCATGTCTTTGGTGGGAGACGTGGAGGAGAGGAAGGGTGTGAGGTGGGCAAGAAGGCCCTGCTGAAGCTCATGAAGCTGGGCTGCTCTGGGCAGTATCATCTTTTAGATATTGCAGTGTTGGATAGAGCTGGCTTCTTTCAAGAAAAACCAATGTCAAGTAATAGTTTCTCACCTCTGACTTTGCCCGCATTGTAAAAGCTGGCACCAACGGACATCTGGTGTGATAGGAGCAAATCAGCACAGGGTTTGGACAGAGTTGAGAGTGGCCATTCAGGACGACATGGGGAGCCCCGAGCAGCCTGTCTCCAGGGAACGTGAAATCCAGGATTCCAGGCCTGGCTGTGTGGGTGACCTGGTCCTGCTTTGCTGATTGGCTGTGCGGGTGACCTGGTCCTGCTTTGCTGATCGGCTGTGTAGGGTCCCCACTACCCACTGTGGCTCTCTGAGATGTCAGTGAGGTGTGCCCACGCCTTGCCACGTGCCAACGGTTGCACACCCGCAGATTTTACAGATGTAGTTTTGTAGCCTGAAACTTTGTCCCCTTGAGAAGTGGCTGTCTGTCAGACATTCCAGCAAAATTCTTCCACCTTTGACAAGGTTCTGGTTGCCAGTGTGTGTCTGCGCAGACCAGGGCTGCACAGGTGCACGTGAGCGGGGCCGTTCCGTTGCTGGTGGCAGGCCACCACTGGCTTAGCACAGAGAGCTAGGGAAAGAACAGCATTCCTGTTCCCTAAGCTGAACTCCGCTTCTGACGCTTTAGGGAACATACAAATCATGCCTAATGGTACATAACTCACATACCTGTTGTTTTCTTTTCTGTAAAAAAGTAAGGGCATTCCAGGGGACCAGCTCAGTGGTAATTGATGCTATCTGAAAGAGTTACTACATTAATATTTAGCTAATGCCAATGAATAGGCTATTGTGTTTACTTAAACAAATGACATGAGCCCAGACACCTGACAGCATGAGGTATGCTTTTCATTTAGGTCAGATTTGTGAAAGTCTTTGTGTAGCGACAAAGCTCATTATTTATGTTGTGCTCTCAATGGCCTCTTTTTAGTGACCGGGGATGTGGATGGATTTTTCTAAGTAGGAGCTTTTAAAATGAAAGATGATTGAAGCCGTTTCAGTATATGCCAGGCCCTGGGAGCAGCGTGGTAAATAGGAATCAAGTTCTCCCTCCTGAATCTTGAAAAGAAGAGTTGTTTATGGGCATTTGACACCCAAAGTCAAATGGCTCGCTGGTTTGCCTGCCTGCCACTAAGACACCGGTGAGGAGAGAAGGCCCCCCGTGCCGTTGGCTTGGCCCCCCTCCCTGCCGTCTTTCCTGCTGCCCTAGACCATGCCCAGCTGGAGTTTTTGCTCCTCTCTGCACTGTCTTGTCTGTGCACTGCCTTGACATTTAGCTGCTCAAGGATAAAGACGATAAGAGCGCCCTTATGAAGAAAGCTCAGCTCCACTCTTCATCACAGTTCCAAGAACAAGCACGAGGCCAAGGGGTGTGTGTGTGTGTGTGTGTGTGTGTGTGTGTTTTGGATGCAATTACTCTCCTTCCTGATTGTACTAAGAGAGTTCCAGTGTTCAATGGAGGGGCTGCTGCCCCCAGAAGCTTGGTTCACACCCCTTCTCAGCACCCCACAGTAGGGATGCTGTTGAAATATGCATTGGGGATGCAGCCCCTCTGGAAGCCTTGTGGGCTGCGGGCTGCGGGGTATGTGTGTGTGTGCAAGCGAGCACCATCTCTCATGTCTTACCCTCATCAGAAAGCAGTCCAGTTACGACTTGTCCTTCTAGAATGTTCAGAGCCCTGCTGGTGAATACTATACAGGGAGCACAGCTTTTGGTGACCAGTTGGCTATGATGCAAGCATTCCTGTGTTCAGTTTAATTGCTGTGTGTGTGTGTGTGTGTGTGTGTGTGTGTGTGTGTGTGCGCGCGCGCGCCTTTGGCCCAGGCTGGCCTGGCCTCTAGTTTTGCACAATCAGGCTGGTTAAGGTATGGGATCCACCCCCCTGGGGAAGCTGCTTCCTTCCAGCAGTGCACAGGAGGCGTGGGGACAGCAGTGTGCTCTGGCGCCAGACCCGGCTTGGCCCCACTCTGGCTGCACCCCTTTCCAGCGTCGTGGCTTTTGGCAGACTTCTCGGTTTCTCTGCGGCCCAGCCTCCCTACCTGTAAATAGGGATTATAATAGTGCCTTTCTCAGGACATTGTCGTGAGGATTAATGTGTTGGGCATGTAAAAGCTCTTAGCACGGTGCTTGGCAAACACAGCTTGCTCCGTCAACAGCGGTCATTAGCCATTATGTGCAGAGGTGAAGGATTCACAGCAGTGTTGGGATGGAGGCCTGGGCGCTCCTGCAGATAAAATGCACCTGACTTGGCGAGTTAAAAAGCTCCCTGCCTGCAGCTTAGAAACAATCTCTTGTGTTTATGACTTTGAGGATCATACTGTTCCACTGGTTGGCTCTTGCTGTCAGCTCACACGTGCTGGCAAGATTATGGCGTTTCCAATCACCATTGGAGAGAACAATATTTTATTTTAAAAATTAAGATCTGTTTACAGAGTTTTTCACCTGTCTCACGAAGTACAGGGAGATGATACCTCCCTAGACTGTTTTTCTCATATGAGGATGGTCATTTATATGGCTCATCGCCCTTTAAAAGAAAGCTGTGATGGTTTCCTTGCTGTGGCTTCGGGGGCCAGCTTGTTTTTGCTGGTGTGCCTCCGTGCCGTTGCTTCATGGGCATGGTGATCGGAAAGATTAAGATTTTGGAAAACTTAGCCGTCCTTGCCATGTGTCACTGAGAGCTTCAAGTAGTGTTTTAAAAACATGCTTTGACATGAAATGATTCCTTGGCACCAAGAACAAGAGAGAGAAGGTGTTTTAAATACCTTTTTTTTCCTGTTCATAGGCATAAACCAATGAGCAGCTCTTCCCCAGGGACCTTCTGTTAGGCCAGCTGGATAAGACTTCTGAAAACATTTTCCTAATGTAAATATTTTCCAGGGATTTGAAACACATCGAGTCTTTTTTCCTATAAAATAGTGATCCTACCTGCGTGGAGCCTACTGGCGGAGGGGAGGCAGTCTGCAACACGTGCTTTAATGTTAATTTCCCAAAACAGGAGCGCCCTACTGGACCAACACGGAGAAGATGGAGAAGCGGCTGCACGCCGTCCCCGCCGCCAACACGGTCAAGTTCCGCTGCCCGGCAGGGGGGAGCCCGACCCCGACCATGCGATGGCTGAAGAACGGGAAGGAATTCAAGCAGGAACATCGCATCGGAGGCTATAAGGTAGGGTGAAGCATCCAGAAAGGGGCTGTTAAACTTGGGCATATTTACAGTTCTTGAAAGTTACTGGGAGCTAGCCACCAGCCGCGTCCTTGCCTGCTGTTTTCCAACAACAGCCCTGGACTTGGACGTCATTTTCAAGTTCAGGCTCCATTTGTGCTGTTCGTTACACGAGGAGGGTTCAGTTGCAGAAAGGGTCGAAAGTTGAGCGTCTGTTTTCTATATGCTTTACGGTCTGTAAAACTTAAAACTGGTGCAGCGTTTGAGTCATCAGTGCGGTTGCCTGTGGGAACAAGACTGGACCGGAGCCTGGAGTGTGAGATATTTATTACTTGTTAGCCGAGAGTGTGCAAGGGCCCTGCGTCCTTCTGTCTCCGCGGATTCTGCAGGCTGTATCACCGAGGACCATGAAGCCGAGACTCGTCCGTCTAGGGAATGTGGAATGGGCCAGCTGGTTCCCTAGACGCACCTGCACAGGCTCCCAAAGCCCTGGGTTCAGCCCCTCAGCAAACACGGGTGCACATTTCTGTGCTGGTAGTGTGGTTTTCCATGATTGTAATTAAGTACCCAGGGCAGGCTAACTGTATATGGAAACATAGTTAATTTTGGTTACAAGTTTTGAAATGAGCTGTCTGGTTGGTTGCACCTCTGGTGAGGAAGGAGGCAAGGGTGTGGTGGTGGTGGTGTGTGTGTGTATGAGAGAGAGAGAGAGAGAGAGAGAGAGAGAGAGAGAGAGAGAGAGAGAGAGGCTGCAGGCAGAGATTGACCCCGCAGTGGGATTCGCTTACAACAGCTATCCCTCTTGGGAGTTAACTCCGGCCCCAGGGCTAACCTTAGCCCCTCCTGAGAGGTGGCACTGAGAGTTCCCCGGAAGTGTCTGCCCCACCTCTTCATTCTAGCATCACTATGTTGAAGAGCAAGTTCCCAGCATGTTAACTCCCCGGTGGGTGCCCTGCCGCCATTCCCAATCCTCTTTCTTCTGTGCCAAGCACTGTCCTGGGCTCTGAGCAAGCCAAGGAGAGCAGGGCATGGACCCAGCTTGGAGGGGCTCTTGTCTGGAGCAAAGGGAGACCCGACAGCATGCTGCTGTCCACAAGGAGAGGTGGTGCTTGGAGGAGAAAGATGAGGGTGGTCGGGAGGTGGTGGGTGGGACTGGGAGGGAGGAGGTTTCAGGTGCGAGGTGGGACATCCGGATTATTCAGCGTGGAAGGGAAAGCATCAAGAATTCGGCATATGAAGGGGACTTAGAACAGGCTTATTACGGAGCTCTGGGTGCATCTGGAATATTTATACCTATTGCTATGGAATGTATTGCCCCAAGATACAAAGACTATACAGCTACATTTGTTATCTCACAGTTTGTGTGAGTCAGGGCTGCAGGCTTGGCTTAGTTTGGCTGGTCCTCTCCCAGGACTGTAACCTGGCGAGCCCCGAGGCCCAGGCTCTCATCAGGGGGCTACTGGGGAAGGCATTGGTCTTGGGGCTGCTGTCGGGGTTCACCTCTTGGCAGGTGGGTGGGCTGAGGACGTGCCTCGCTCCTTCCGTGCTGGAAGCACCCGCGCTTCCTTCCATGTGCGCTTGGCAGCCTGGTAGCTGCCTCTGTTAGGGGAGTGAGCAGGGAGCCCGAGAGAGAGGAGGAACACAGGGCAGTTTCTCCTAGCTCGTCCTGGGAGTGATGTCCCTGCTAGTCAGCAAGCTACTAGGAAGGAGGTGACGCCCCGAGGACTGCCAGGAGGTGAAGAACTTGCTAGGACCATGTGAGAAACCCACACTGAGGGTCAAAGAGGATGCTTCCGCTCAGACAGTAGCTGCTTTGGAGTCAGGAGCAGTCAGGACCAGGTCAGTTCTTGGCAGCAGGGGGAGGTCTGGGAGTGCTCCCCCTGCTCCGTGAGACACTAGTGTCACCCCACCTCTGCCGCTGGGTGCCACCTCCGGCCTGGAACTCTTTGTTGGCCTTCCACACACAGCTATTGATCTGCAGGCGATTATTTGCTTCTGCAAAAGCTTTTGCCTTTATTATTATTATTATTATTATTATTATTATTATTATTATTACCATTTCAAAATGAAAATGAATCTGGAGGCCCAGATTGAGGGAAGAATGGAAACTGCCTGGGAGTGTGTGGAGCGCAGGTTAGTGTGGCCCAGGATCTAAGCCACATCTGCTTGGTGGAACTACACGGCAGATGCCTCCAGGAGCCTGCTCGCCGGGGAAGCCAGAGGCAGGCGTGACTTGTCCTTTGCTCCTTGGTCAGCTCCTCTGCCAGATGCAGTGAGGTTGGAGAGTTGCCCCATGGACAGAAGAGGGGTGGGCGTTGTGTGGTACAGTGGGTTAAAGTGTCCCTGGAGATTCCTGCGTTCCATTTTGGAGTGCATTGGCTGAGTCCTGCCTCTCCTTCTCGTGCAGTTCTTTTTCTAATACATTCCCTGGGAAACAACAGGTGATGGTTTAAGTGGTGGAATCTTACCGCATAGGAGGGTGGCAAACCCAGATGGAGTCCCAGGCTCCTCAGCCGGCCTGGACCAGTCCTGGCTGTTGTGGTGTGTGTGGAGTGAACTGGCAGGTGGAAGGTAGTGTAAGGGCTGACTCTGTCTCCAAGAAATAAAGATAAATAGACACCTATTAAGAAATAACGAATAGTTGAGGATTTGTGCAGGTGGTGCTGCTGAGAAAGAGTTAACCAATGAAATTGGCCCTTAGTGATATTTTCTCCAGCAAATGTTCTCTGGAAACTCATGTAATTGATGTTGTTCCAGTGGTTTGTTTAAATATAAGTTGAGCGTAAGCATGGTGGTCAAAATCCTGGTGATCAACTAATTTCGTTGATGAAGGCAGCCTTGAAAAGAAGTACAAAGAGAACTGACAGGCCTCCAGGGACTCCTGGTCTCAAAATAAATGCGACCAGCATCAGATCGGCATCATCATTATGGGCACGGAGCTTTTTGCACATTTGATTCTGTGATTATGAATATGCTGGGAGTCTGAGGGTGCCTAATGAGGAGACGCTGCTTGATTTTTAACAGGTGCAGCTCAGTTCTAATGAGGCATGACAACATTCCACCAAGTTGGGGAGCTTCTGTGTTCTGCGGGCAGAAGGGGACCTCTTGGCCAAATGCTTTAGCTTGCCACTGGGCATTGTGGATGGCTGGAGCGGTGTTCAGGCAGGGGGTTATGTTTGATTTGCTCCTGGATGGAAAAAGAAGTGGAATTTGAGTGTGTGGACCCCCCCCCCCCCAAATGTAACAAAAGGAAGCATAGTGTATCTTTGCAGTGCGAGGTCCTGGTTGGCGAGTGGCCGCTCCTGCTTCCTGTCCTTCTGGACTATCTGGTGGAGGCTGTGGCTGCAAGAGGCCAGCCGTCCAGTGCAGGGGTCAAGGAGGGGATTCTTGCAGTGTCCCTTTTAGGGAATGATGGGAACTTGGAAATCCCACCAGCTCTAGGTCCTGGGAGACCCAAAAGAGGCTCGAGGCTCCTGGCTTTGGATTGGCATAGCTCCAACCCTTGCAGCCACTTGGGGAGTGAGTCAACATACAGAAGATCTTCCCCTCTGTCTCTCCTTCTTTCTGTTTATCTGAGTTTCCAATAGAAATAAATAAATCTTAAAAAAAAAAATAATTTGGGCGGAAAAGGCTGTGAGATCCATGCCTAGGTTTTTTGGAATGTTCACTTTCCATGAACATTTCTACGAACACTTGTACAGTCTGTAGATTGCATTCCTTGGCACTTCTGCACAATGAGACAGAGGTTTTGACTGTCACATGGGGAGCCCAACATCGCAGGAACCCCATTCCTGCCCCCAGACACTTGTTCAGTGAAGCAGCAAAGTGTCAACATTTCTAAGATGTATTTTTTTCCAGAAAGCAGAGGTCGGAAAGACTCCGCCAACAAATGTTTGTTATTTCTGCCACATTTCTCCCTCTGTGTGTCTGGGCGTGTGTGCTGGCCCTGCCTGCTGCCCTGCTGGCTTTTCCACCTGCTGATGGGCAGGCACCCTGGCCCTCATCCATCCTGTGACAGTTGCTTTGAAATGGTGGTTGTGGCCAGGTGAGGGAGAAGGCCCAGAGAGGAACCCATACAAAATCAGACAGAGCTCATCATCCTTGACATGGCCAGGAGAACCGCTAGGTGTTCCAAAGACATTTTGATATAGATGTTCTGCTTGCCCCGCACGTGTGTTTGGAGTTATTGATGAACTTAGAGTGTACTGGGGATTTCTCGGTTGATACCATTGAACTTGGCTCCCAGATCCAGCAGCCAGGGATGAAGTAGCAGGTATGTGTGGATGTAAGCCAACGATATTGGCTGCTCACCCATGCCTGTGATGTCACTCGGTCACGTATGTCCCGGGTGCTTTGTCGCTCAGGCCTTCCACTCTCAGAGCAGCAGCCATGGACTTTTGGGCCCTTTGGCCCAGGATGGCTGTGTGCCCCTCGGCTGGCAGAGCTGCCATTGAGATCAGGTAGTTTTGCGCAGAGCCTGTGGCCTTGCTCACCTGTTTCCCCCACACATGGTTCTAGGGGTCTGTTACCATGGCAACCATGACCCAAGCAAGGAAGGGCCCCAGAAGCCTGGAGAGATGGCTCAGCCCAGCGTTGGCTGGGAGTCTGACTGTCTCCTCCCAACCTCTGAGTGTCCCGAATTGGTTATTGTTATTACGGTAAAATGGACATGAGCTGCAGCTTAGCGTTTAAGGACCGTTAATGTCACTGCGTTAATGACATCCGTGCTGTGTGCAGTCAGCACTAGGCTCCGTTTCCAACACTTGGTCGCCTTAACTGGTGTCTCCCCCGCCCCCACCTCCGTAGCCACCACGTTCTGTGCATTCAGCTCTTGTAGGGCCCCGTGTAAGTGGAATCTTGGGATAGCCATCCCTTCGTGCCTGCTGCTTTTCCCTTACCATAGGTGCTCAAGGCTCCCCCGTGGGTCTGAGGCAGCGACACCCTGCTCCTGTGGATGACAGGGTCATTAAGGACTGAGACTATTCTGTCCACTGCAGCGTTCGATGGACACTTGGGTTGTTTCTATCTTTTGGCTGTTGAGAGGAATGTCGCTGTGTGCAAGGGTCTGTTCCGGCCCCTGCATTCGGAAGTCTAAGTGGAATGCCTGGGTCAGGTGGCGGTTCTGCTTCGCTTTTCCAGGACTATCATGAGGCTATCACTGCACTACCTTCAGAGGCAGTCTGCACCTGCAGGCCAGTGCTGAGAGCGCCAGGCACCCTCTGTGGCCTCTGACCGAGCAAAGAGCCGTTGTCGCTGGTCCCAGGGGCTCGCATGGCCCAGCGCTGCTCTCTGGACACCTTCTGAAAAGCAGATTTCTTCTATTGAAGCTGCAGCTGGAGCATGACCAGGTGTCGGCCTCCACATCTGCGTGATGACCGCAACAGCCAGGCCACGGTGTCCGGCACGCGAAGCTCAGTGTGTGCAAACACGCTTGGGAAGTCTGGTTGGAGTCCCTAGGAGCCTGGAAGGTGGCGAGGAGATAGAAGGATTTTTTGTGTGCCTTAAAAACAGCTGTAGGTGGGGCAGGGAGCAGGCTCCTGAAGGCCAGGGTTAACAAGGCGTTGCTGTCTTTGGACAAATTAACTCAACTGGCAGAAGAAAGTCTTGGGTGTGATTTCTTGTCACATGGGCACAGCATGCGAGCTGGCAGGGAGACCAGTTTCTGGCTGTTTACTCCACTTGTTATTGAACACCTGGGTATTTGGAAATTCTCTCTCTCTCTGCAATGTGGAAACCAAATATCCAGTGAGAGCCTTAGTTTTTGACCTGTGTGACCTGTGACCTGTGACCTAGGCGGTTTGGTGTCTTAAAAAAAGAAGTTTACATTCCCAGTTGTCATCCAAAAGTAGCTGGGATTGAATGGGCTCCTTGGGAGATTTAGATTAAGAGGAGGGAAAAAAAAAATCCAAGGAGGCTACTTTTTGTATTTGCATTTCCAAGGTTAGAGTCAGGATGTTCGTGGAATATGCTCCTGGTACTTCAGGCAAGTTCAGGTTGTTGTCAGGTGCCATCTGCTTTGCTTCCGTATTGGACCATTTCTTAAGAAGTCTGCAATGAACCTTGTTTCGAAGCCCTGTGCTCTTTCATTTGTTACCTGGCAGCTGAAAAATAATGAGAAATTCCACCACAGTTTGGATGTGGACAGGGACGAAAATGAAGATGCGTGTGTTGTTAGCTGGTGGAGGGCCCCCCGACTCCCCGCTGGCTGCTGGGTTTGCTGTGCCAGTCATAGGTGCCATGGTCCTGAAGCCTGGCATCCAGCACCAAGTGGGCTTCCAAAAACTGGTCCTTGTTGACTTGTGATGTGTGTAGGAAGAGTTTTGTTTCTATTTGAAGAGTGAGAAGAAAAAAAAAATTAAGTGTGACATTCATAGTCCCTCCACTTAAAATCTAAAGTGTTTTGCCAACCACTTGGTGTACTTTCTTTCTGATTGAAGCTCCCTTCAGGCGGTCATGCTGTGTGCACGTACAGCGTGGCGTGCCTGTGTGTGGTTTGTGTAGAATGGGCTCATGGCCATCCTGGCATCCGGTCTCTTTTAAACTTAGTTGTATGTGATCTCTTTTTGTAGACAGTGCATTTGACGGCATGAATGCCTCTCTCCTTGGTGGAGGAGCTCAGTCAAGGGCTCAAGCAGCTATTTCGTTCTTGTGCCTTGAGATCATGTGTGTGTATGCATGTGTTTTAAGATCTGTTTATTTGAAAGGCAGAAAGAAAGGTGTAGGAAGAGAGATCTTCCATCTGCTGGTTCACTATACAAATGGTCACAGTGGGTTGGTCCCATTGTGCCAGGTCAAACCAGGAGCCAGGAGCTTCTTGGTGTTCTGAGTGGGTGTAGGGATCTTGAACTTGAACGATTCTCTGTTGTTTTCCAGTGTGTGAGCAGGGAGTGGAGCAGTTAGGACTCAAGTCGGTGCCCACGTGGGATGCTGGCATCACAAATGGTGGCTTCATTACGCCGCAATGCCAGACCCTGTGATGTTTTTGTTTTTTATTGCTTTTTTTTTTTAAAGATTTATTTATTTATTGCAAAGTCAGATATACAGAGAGGAGGAGAGACAGACAGGAAGATCTTCCATCCGATGATTCACTCCCCAAGTGAGCGCAATGGCCGATACTATGCCGGTCCGAAGCCAGGATCCAGGAACTTCTTCCGGGTATCCCACACAGGTGCAGGGACCCAAAGCTTTGGGCTGTCCTCGACTGCTTTCCCAGGCCACAAGCAGGGAGCTGGATGGGAATTGGAGCTGCCGGGATTAGAACCGGTGCCCATATGGGATCCCGGCACATTCAAGGCGAGGACTTTAGCTGCTAGGCCACGCCGCTGGGCCCAATGTGTTTTTGTTTTTCAATATAGCTTAAACTATTTGTTTGAAAGGCAGAGTGACACAGTGGAAGAGAGTGGTTTTCCATCTGCTCATGCCTACGGCAGCTGGGGAGGCCAGGGAAAGTCTGAGAGCCACCTAGGTTTCCCAGATGGATACCAGGATCCAAGTACTTCAGCCGTGACCTGCCGCTCCCAGGTGTGTTGGCAGAGTGCTGCAGTAGAAGGAACAGGGCCTGGCATCCCATTAGGTGCTGTGGATGTCCCGGGCGACGGCCTAACCAGTTACGCCTTAACACCAGCTCCTGTTGCCTAAATGTTTAGAAATGAAATTAGCTGGATCTAAAAACAAAATGTGCATTGCTGTCCTTAATGGATGTCACGAGATTGTGTGCAGAAAGGGTTGTTTTTTTTTTTTTAAATTTTTGTCCCATTCGCACTTTGTGTCTCCTTTGCTTCGCACTCGCCTGGTGCTGAATGACATTGATCATTCTAATTTTTGTTAATCAGCCAGTGAATAACAGTGTCTCATTATTGTTGTGATTTGCATCTCCCTGATTGTTAATGAGGTTAAGCGTCTTTTCATATGTTTATTGGGTATTTACATCTCATCTTTTGGGAAAGCAAGAATGGTGTCTTTGACTTAAGTGCCAAGATAATCTGTGGCAATGAAAATCTGAGGGATGGGGAAAGACAGTTTGAAGGGCACATCACAGTTCGGGCTGGAAGAGTAGGCCCCATTACATGACACTGAAGCTTAGCATGGAAACAGGCTGATTTAAAACAAACAAGAAAAACCCAACCGTGACCGAGGCTTTGTGCCTTGGTTTCCCGCTTGTGAGAGCTGCTAATGCAGCCACTCAGCTGTTTAGCAGCCGCTAATTAATGGCAGGATGTCCCCTACAAAAGTGTCCCCACTCCCAGTGTCTGCAGCTTCTAACCGCATCTTCCATTTGGAAGATACCATTACTCATAAACTTGGGGGCGAGAGATATGTTCAGAAAGTAAATGCAGAAGTGATGGTGGAAGAAAATAAATATTAACAGCCCTTCATGGTGCAATGTTGATCAGTGCTGAAGCTTCTGGAAGGGCAGAACCAGCCTGCTTGCTCAATGTGCTGCTTACTGTCAAAGCGTTGTGGGAAAGCTGGCCCGCTCCTGCGCGTGGTGCAGTGCTGGGGAGTAACTATTTGGGGAGCACGTGCCCCCGCTGAGGGATCTAACGTGGAATGCCACAGCCCTAGCGAGAGATTCCAGCTGACCATGTGCCTTGGCTGAAGAGCAAACAGTGGCATCCTGAACTGCTGGTGCCAAGACTTAATGTCTTGGGGCCGAGGCAGGCGGTGACCCCTTCCCCACGCCATTCAGGTTCAGTTCCATTTGGAATCCGCCATGTGCCAGGTCTGGATCTGGTCACAGATGCTGACAGTTTGGATGGGTTCCAGAGACGGGCACTCAGCGTGATTAAGGGCTTACGGGCGTGACATCTGAGCGGGGGACTCAAAGACGCGGGTCTTTACAACAGATCTCAGTGCTGGATTACATGACTCGATGATGGAGGGGCCTGTGGCTGCAGCCCCAGTTACCCTCCTCGTGACTGGCTCTTCAGAAGCAAGGAACTAACCCTTTCTGGTACCCTGGAGGGCTTGTGGGTGAGGGAACGTCTTCTTGGGGGCCCATCTGCCTCAAACTCAGCCAAAGAGCTAGAACTTGCTGCTCCCGTGAGCTTAACATTGCTGCTGTGGTGTAGCATCTGAAAGCCATGGTTTACACGTGACTTCTTGCCCTGGGAACTTGAGCAGCCAGGTCTGCCCCTCCAGCAGGTGTCTGCCTCTCAAGGTGCAGTTACTCCCTAAGGGGAGACTGCACTTCTTGATTTGCTTTTCCTCTAAGCGCATGGCCCAGCCAAAAGCAGAAAGGGGGTGTTTTTTGGATGTGGGTTGCAGATGATCTCAAGTGCGTGCCCAACAGGGACAAGCAATTTCCCACTGCCAGCTCTGTGGTGTCAGACTCTGAAACAGCCCCATCGCCACGCAGGGGAGTCGGTGACAGCCAAGCAAGGGAGCTGCACCAGCCTCAAGTTGCTGCGTGTATGCAACCTCCACACCTGTGCTCTTTGCCAGCCTGGCAGTGATGAGTAGCACTTTTGTGTTGGAACTCAACAACAGAAATGACTCGACAGGCATAGCTTGTGTCAAGTTGAGCAGTCACAGTGAGGTGCTGGTGCTGCGGCAGCCCTCGTGATCTACCTGGGGATTGCGCTGGCTCTGCTGGGTGTGTGGGGCCACTGGCTCTGCTGGGGATGTGGGGCAGCTGGCTCTGCTGGGCATGTGGGGCCGCTGGCTCTGCTGGGGGTGTGTGGCCACTGGCTCTACTAGGGGGCAGTGGGGCAGCTGGCTCTGCTGGGGGGTGTGGGGTGCTGACTCTGCCGGGGATATGGCGCCGCTGGCTCTGTTGGGGGGTGTGGGGCCGCTGGCTCTGCTGGGGGGTGTGGGGCAGCTGGCTCTGCTGGGGGGTGTGGGGCAGTGCTGCACTTTCCTGTCTGATTTGGAGGTGGTTCTCACTCTGTGGTTTAGTTGTTGCTTCAGCGTGTAGGTGATGAAGATCCAGGGTCACTAAGGGACGTTGAGTGACATTCCTAAACAGAGGATTAAGATTCGTGGGCCTTAGCTTGCTGTTTTTTTCCTTTCTGGTTCTTTAGAAGGCCCGCTCAGAATACCTATAAAGAGTGGTTTGGATTCGGAGAGAAATGCAATAGCCTGGAGCCATAAAAATGCAGGAATTTGCATTTGTCCTGGGAAAGGAAAGCTCCTGCTTGTTTTCCATGTGAGCCTAGTGAAATGTTTTGTTAAGCGATGTGAGAACAGTGGAATCAAGTCTGTGTGCACACTGACAGCTCTGTGGCTAGGGCCCAGGGTAGCTTATTTTCACGTGTGCTACTCTTTGAAAAGTCTTAAAAGAGTCTCTAAGCAGAAGGGTGTAGAACTTCAGTTGTGTAAGGATTCATTGCTCCCATATTTGGAATTCTGGGTCTGTCTGTGAGAAACATCTATTTAGCCACAGCTGGAGCTAGGATTTCCCAGCTGATAACCACTTGAGGGTCTGGGACAAGAAAGAGCAGCTTTGCCAGCACCCACCTCCGCGGCTCCTTGGGAGAACTGAAGAGCTAATCCCAGAGGCCGAGCTCAGAGCAGTGCCTAGTATGCAGTGGGCACCTGCTGGTGTTGGCTCTTGATGGCTCACCTGCCCATAGCATGGGTCCTCTGGAGGCACCTCCTCCACCCACCCTGCCCCTTGGCTCCTCCTGGGGGGACTCCGATTGGAGGCAGCAGGATACCCCCTCTGCATCCTGGGCCCCTACGCTATCTAGTTGTGCTGTCTGCTTCATGCTCGGTCATGATGATGGTAATGAGGGTTGTTTTTTCACCAACTGAATACTAATTAGGAAGGAAGTTTGGCATTCAGATCGTTCCCAACCTTTCCCCCTCCTCCAGCTGCTCTTTTTAGTTGTTTTTTTTTTTTTTTTTTAAAGACTTTAGTTGAAAGGCACAGCAACAGATGCTGGCCCTTCCCTAAAAATCCACCGCAACCAAGGCAGGAGCCGGGGGCCTGGAACTCCACCGTGGCCCCTCGGTGCAGGGGCCCAAGCGCTTGGGCCAGCCTCTGCTGCTTTTCTAGGTGCATTTGCGGGGAGCTGGATTGGAAGCGGAGCAGTCAAGATTTAAACTGGCTTAAGCTGTTGTGTCGCAACACTGGCTCGCCCCGACCCCCCTTCGTAACTTCTTTTTAAATCCAGAATGCAAAGCACTTGGTGTTCTGTGCTAAGATCGCTTCGATTTTTTTTTAGGTACGAAACCAGCACTGGAGCCTTATTATGGAGAGCGTGGTCCCGTCTGACAAAGGAAATTACACCTGCGTGGTGGAGAATGAGTATGGATCCATCAACCACACGTACCACCTCGACGTTGTGGGTGAGTCTCTGGTCCTGCCCTGTGTGAGTGGGCCTGCTTCTGCCCCAGTGAGGCAGAGGACTTGATCTGCTCTTCCTACACGCAGGCCGTCTGTCTCTGGGACAGCCTACTTCCGCGGTAGCTGGGTACCAGGGCTTCTGCACAGTTCTGATGTGCTGTCTCATGTAAGGTGATGTGGTCTGAGATGACTGAGATTGTAGGAGGTGAGACTGCTCTAGAATATGTTAGTGTGTGCAGGGAAAAGGGTGCTGATTATACTTTATGAAGACTTTGTGGTTTCTTTTTTTTTTTTTTAAAGAAAATCTGTTGATCTTCTGTTTGCCAGTCGCTTACCAGATGTATGCAACAGAGTCAGGGCTAGGCCATGCTGAAGCCAGGAGTCCCTGGTGGGTCTCCCCACGTGGGTGGCAGGGATCCAGGTGCTTGAGGCACCGTTTGCTGTCACTCAGATAGCTGGGATGGAGAGCAGAGCTGGAGCTCAAGCCCAGACACTTCAGTAAAAGAGGCAGGCGTCCAAAGCAGCGTATCATTGCTGTGTCAAGCACTTTGTTTTTATTTTACTTTAAACAAGATCTGCTCATTAATTTGGGACAGAAGGAGATCTGGAAGAGAGAGAGAACCACCGTTTAGTGGTTCTCTCTCCAGATGCCCACCCCCGCCAGGGCTGGGTGAGAACAAAGCCGAGAGTCTGGAACCCCTGCTGAGTTTCTCATGTGGAAGGCGGGAACCCACATACTTGGGCTATCATCTGCTGCCTCTCAAGGGACATTAACAGGAAGCTGGATCTGAAGTGGAGTGGCCAGAACTCAGATTCAGTACGTGCGCACCCATGTGGTGACTTACAGGCCGAGTGCGTGAGGCTGGCTGCAGGGCGGCGAGGGGCGGGGAGGACACTGGCTGAAAATCATAGCCAGCTGGAAACAGGTTAGTGTTAAATGTACTTGCTTCAGCAGGTCAATATCTGTTCCTGGAGGCCTTTTCTTTGTGGAAAGGGAATGACATATATGAGCTTATAAATAGGAATGTCTTTGCCAGGGTGCACAGATAAGTAGGCCATCTCAATGAAGCATTTTAAGACCACGTAGGCTATTGTCATGGAAACTCAAATTCTTTCTAAGTCTTGCCTGCGGGTGTTGGGGTTCGGGGGAGATTCTTTGTTGTCCATGATGAGGACAGGGTGTTGTCTCGTTGGAGGGTCCCTGACACTGTCCTATTGTGTACTGTATTCCAGCTCTTGGACACTGGGACTCTGAGATGCCTCATTGGTGCGAGGAGGAGGAGGAGTGGAGCCCTGTGCTGCTTGGGGCCCATCTCTTCAATGTCTTGTTAGGCAGCCTGGCTCAGCCGGGCCTCCTGTTTTGGGCCCTGCCTTGGGTTGCCTGGTTGTCCACCCGCTCTCCGTGCAGGTGGCTGGCTTCTGGGAGACTCAAGGCTCACACTGATCCATTTTGCTTTCACGTTGATAACTCCACAAACACAAGTCCACCACTGTAAACAAGGTCTCCTACGTCATTTCCTATTTGTGTTCCCCTGTGATATTTCCTATGTATTTAATCTATTCCAAAGAGGTACAAACTCCTTCAAGAGTGAGAAATGTCATTGTTATTAGAATTACCTAAAAAGCCATTTAAAAAAGTTCCATAAATTTGATTAACCAAATTGCTTAGATTTGGTTAATTGAAGATTGAAGTTAATGAAAAATTAAACAGTAACCCATTTTGGTATCTTAACCAGCCAAATGAAATGAAATCTATGAAACATTCTGCCTTAGAAAATATTATACCGTCTCTACTTCCATTTCTGTATAAACATTCAGTGAAACTGGTGTTTATTTGAACATTCTAGTTATTCAGGAGTCTTAATGTGAGATCTGACAGGTCTTTGTATGACGGTCCTCTGGACATTCATGAAAAGTGACTTTTGGAACTCTTTCTTCTCGTAGAGATATTTGTAGTATATTTCTAACTGAAATAGGAGAGCAGAATGGCTAAGGTTTACTTTGGCGTTGATGTGCCCTGAACCCACCGATCAAAGAGCAGGTGACTTGGAAATTTACTTTGGGCCTGACCTACACTGAATTTGACTGGAAAGAATTTCCATTTAAGGAAAGTTAGATTGCAGGCTAACAGTTCTAAATAACCCAATTTTAACATGAAGTAACTTATTGTGAGTAAAAAAAAATTATGGTGGTATAGCAGTCCTGTGAGGTTGTGGCTTTACTTAGGCCAACAGATGGGTGAGATTGGTTGGAGCCGTTCCAGGAACTCCGGCCTCGGGACTCCGCCACTCCAGCTCTGGGCTGCTGCTGAAGGCAGGCCTGAAGTTGAGTTGTTATGTAAAACATCCCAGAGCCCCCTGCCCCGCCTCCCCTTCCCACTGGCTGGCAGCCCCTCTGTGAGGAGCCCTGGGCTCTCGCTCTGAGTTCAGGGTCGAGATTGAATCGGTTGCTGAATAATGGAATTGTGCTGTCTAATGTTAATCCCCTGGCAATCGGTCTTGTTGAAAAGAGTGTATGATTCAGTGGTGTAGTGTGGAGGGAGCGTGAGTGTATGGAGTAATACAGAGAGAGGCCTGATTATGTCACACACTTGGGAGCTCGCCCAGCACAGCGCGGGCCAATAATGACACAATGCTGTTTGGGAATATCCATTAAAGCTCAACTCCAATAATTTTCCAAGCCTTGAACCTTCATTATAAATAGAAGCCAAGAGTCAGTGGTGTAGAGGCATTTTCAGTGAAGATGGAGGTGTGAAACACTCCCCCCATCTTTGCGCAAAACCCTGGTCACTGCCTTGGGAGGCACCAGTGGGATGGGAATGGAATTGGCTGATGAGCCTGGCAGGCTGACCCGGTTGGCGGTGATGCTGGGCATCTCAGTGATGAGTGGAACCAGAAAGGAAGTGAGTTCCTGGTCACCTCTAGAACCCAGATTCAATGTCACTGCGTGATAACAGTTTACAGACTCCTCTCTGGTCCGCAGAAAATCCAAAACTCCTTTCCCAGGGAGCAGTAGGCCAGCAGGCCCGGCTCTCATCCGCGAGGTTGTATTTTGGTTGCTATGAGACATGAATTTGTGGTGGAGATACTGCGAAGCCTCAGAAGGAGTACGATCTTTTTATTGAAATTCCTCCTTGGAAAGGCATTCCCATAAGCACTCAAACATAAGAACCATGTCATTTAAGTGACGGCCTTGTGTTCTGGAAGTCAGCCGTGAGTGATTGTGTGTCTGAGAGCAAAATGCCTGGTCTCTGGGAACCCTTTTAGGGCTTTGCTTGATCCTCAGTAAAATGGACACTATGACTTGGTAGCTTGTGGGCCGCGAGGGAGAAACAAGGGTGAAGCCCTTGTGGTAAATAACTGGCTCCCCTGCCATCGCTGGGTCTGCTGGTGCTTCACCCCATCCCTGCCCTGGCCCTGCCCCACCCCTTGGGGCTGAGTTTCCTGGTCCCGCTCCTTGGGAGCAGCAGCCAGGAGGAGCCTAACACTCTTGTTTCCCTTGTATCTGAAGTCAGAGGAGCTGGGACTTGGCAAGGGTTAGCATCGCAAGCAACCTGGGATTTTTGTGGGAAGAAAGAGTAGCAGGTGCCCAGCTGACACACTTGGGGCACAAATGAATGAGGTCAAGTTATTTAATTTTTTTTAAAGGTGTTTGTTTATTGAGCCAGAGATCAATCAATCTACTAGTTCACTCCCCCCATGGCCGTAATGACTAGGGCTGGGCCAGCCAAAGCCAGGAACCAGAAACTCCATCCAGGAATCCCATGTGGGTGGTGGGACCCAAGCCCTTGGGCCATCATCTGTTGGCATCCCAGGCACATTAGCAGGGAGCTTGGATCACACGCAGAGCAGCCAAGACTCTAACCAGTGTGTCGATATAGGATGCTGGTGTCACCTGCCACGGCTCAACCCTCATTCTTAATGTGATTTTGGGGAAGATTTATTGATTGGTTTAAAAGGTAGCATTTTCAGAAGACTTGGCTTTCCCGACCCTTTTTATCCTCAGTATAGTCGGAGCGATGGTACTTGCTCTCTCCTGTGAGGCCGATATTAGCTTCCTGGAGCTCCCCTAACAAATCACAGCCAACTGGTCGGCTTGGAGCCGCAGCAGCTTATTCTCTTGCATTTGGGAGCCTGAGAGTGCAAGGTCAAGGTACTGGCAGGTTCCACATTCCCTCCCGCCTCTGGTGCCTTCCACAGTGCGTGGCGCTCCTGGGCGTGGGGACTTGGTGACTCCCATCTCTCCCTCTGTACCGCTATGTCCTCTGTGCTTTCCTTTTGCTTTTCTCTTTCTCTTGCAGGAGCACCTGTTGTTTTGTTCATGGCCCCACCCTAAATCCGGATGCCTACTTTTGGTTGTGACTCAATTACACCTCAACCACCCCACCCCCCACCCCCTGAAGACCACATCTACAGGTTCCAGGGAGGGCCTGGGGTGTGGGCTTAGCTTCTGGGACTCGCAACTCACCCACCACAGTGGTTATGTGGCGTCAGCGGGGTTAGGGCACATGGCAGATTGGCTACCCCTCTTGCATCTTGGGTCGCTTCCATTAGGTCCAATCAGAAGTTTTAGTTAATGGCCTGAATGCCATTGTATTAGCTGCTGGGATTTTCCCCCTGGGTGTGTGCTGCCCTCATGGCTGTCCAGGGACAGCTTTGGCTGCTGCAAGAAGAGGTGATGGAGCCAAGTGCTTGGTGTTCCCCGAGTAGCTGCTTTCACCCCACACCTCTGTGTCTCTCCCCACTGTGTGTGGAGGAGGCGGATGTGCTGGTGAACTTGAGGGAGGCACTGGACTAATGGGGGTTTCTTGCCATCATCATGGGAATAGACTAGCACTGACCATCGGAGCCTGACTCCAAGAAGATCCTGCTCTGTCCCCACCTTGTGTCAGCTCGTTGCCACACAAAACAAAACCTTCACACACACACACACGGGGAGAGAGAGAGAGAGAGAGAGAGAGAGAGAGAGAGAGAGAGACCCAGAGACCCAGTACAGTTGGTCTCCTTCACCTGAGGTCACTTTGGCTTTGCTTTGATAAGGTCTGCTCCTCTTGGCCAATCCAGTTCTATCTCCTGGGAGACCACTGATGATTTGTGAACTCTACTGAGCTGGCAGAGCACAGTGGATGTGGAGGTGGCCTTTGGTTTGCTGATGCCAGCTGGGTGCCCTCTCTACTGAAGAGTTCACCGCTCCCCTAGAGCGAGAGCCAGAGGCAATGGGCAGTGACAGTGATGGAGGTGTGCGGACGGTGGAGATGGGCGGTACCACCGACCAGCCCTGACTTGTCTGTCGGCAGGCTGGAATGGGCACCACGGTCCAGCCCTTCTCAGGCATCTGCTGGGCCTCTGTTCCGGGCATGATGGGACACAGCCCCGCAGCAGCAGGAATCTGCCCCAGTACTGGCTCCTCTCACGTGTGTGTTTGGGAGGGGGATTTGGGGATTTTTACACCCAGCACTGACTGGCAGCCCCAACGTTGGAGTGGACCCCTGGCCCTGGGCTCCTGGCAGTCTGTCCCTTGTGGTAGAAGGGAGATATTGTGTAAACTCTTTATTGCTGAGGGCAGCCTCTGCCTCCGAAGACAAAGGCCCAGTGTGATCTCTGAGAGGCAAAGGGACCGAGATGAGCCAGAGCCTGTCCCCTCCTTCCCCGGCCTATGGAGGGCATTTGGGGCTCTGGGGGGCTTTTTGAGCCCAGTAGGGTATAAGTAAATCAAGGTGTGTTGGCCTTCTCTGCTAACTGACTACGTTGTTATCAAAGTTTGGGGAACTGCTCCCGGGCCCCTGATCAATGGGCACATCTCAGTCCTGGTCTCCATCATACTTGGCACCTGGACAGAACTGCCTCTGGTGGTGATGTTTCCAGAGCATGATGAACACGTGAGCCTGTGACATTGTGAAGCCTGCTTCCCCCATGCCCTCCCCAGCACTCGGGAGGCCTCAGCCCCTTGTGGAGCTCAGTGGGTTTCTAAACTCAAAGCCTCTTGACCCAGAAGCTTCCGAGACAAGCCTCATTTAGTTCACTTGATTCTTTGGGGTTCTTGATCTTGCTGCCAATTCATTCTTCATTTCATGCTCTGGGGTGAAGATATGAGGCTTTCTCCTGGTCCTGGCACTTGCCTGCCAGCTCCAGGGCTGTGAAATCCTGCTGGAGTGAGGGAGGAAGTGCATCTGTTGAGAAGGGCTTTGTGGAGGCATTGCCAGGTCGCAGCAAGGCCTATGGAGTTAGCATGGATTGAGTGGGTAACAGTTCCTGTAGCTTCTTTGTGGTCATGGCTGCCTCATTTCTTTCCTTGCAAACCTTCACTGCGTCAGCACACCCTCAAGGAGCCCTGCCAGCCAGGTCCTATCCAATCACGCAGCAGAGGCAGGATAGTCCGGGGTCAAGTTCTGTTTCCGTTCTTTGGCTGCTTGATAGTCCTGGAAAAGTCACAGAACCTTTGAGCCTCAGTCCCCTTGTCTGTAGAATGGGGGTGATGACCCACTTTCCTGGCAACACCACTTGGAAGATGAGATGGCTGGAACTGTACGTGAGATAATTAGGGCTCTGTGACTGCTCATTTGCCCTGTCAAGTAGCTCCTCCCACTCCCCATATCTCCAGGCAGAGACACAGGCTCAGCCCAGCTCTGATCAAGAAAATGGCCACGTTTATCCCTTCCCCCCAGGACTGAGGTTTCAAAACATCCTTGGGAAGCTAGCTACTGTTTAATGAGCCCTGGAATGCCCCACGGTGGCTTTTCACTCCTGTTTCACAACTGGAATTCCTGGGGGCAAAGGCTGGCCAGGAAGCAGTTGGATGATGGCAAATAAATAGTTCCCTGCAGGTGGGATGCCAGAGAGAGAGAGAGAGAGAGAGAGAGAGAGAGAAAGAAAGACTGATCTATCCATAGGTTCACGCCACAAATGCCTGCAACAGCCAGGGCCAGGCTGAAGCCCAGAACCATGAACTCTGTATCTGGTCTCTCACATGTATGGTCAGGGCCCAAACACCAGGGCCATCTTCCACTGCCTTCTCAGGCTTACTAGCAGAAACCTGGATCGGAAATAGAGTTGAGGCTTGGACTGGTGCCATAATAGGGGATGCTAGCTTCCTAAGAGGCAGCTGGACCCATCGCACTGCAACGCCAGCCGTCATCTGCCCTTTGCCCCACTGTTGAGGATGGAAGGGTTATTGATCATTTCGGTTCTGACAGGGCCTCCCTGGGGTTGCTGGCAAGAAGGCTAATATTTGGTCTGTTGTCTGATCTTTGGCATTGACCCTGTGGTACAGGCAAAGAGGATGTGGAAGTGTTGTGTTTGAGTTAATGGCTTACCATTTTAAGGAAAAGGTCTCCGTATCACACTTGCATGCAGCTGCGGACAGGCAGAGAGAAGGCAAGCTTAGTGTGAAGCTGCACAGTTGTGTGGGATCGCCACGATGTGCAGCAAGGCCGCAGTGTGGCCAGGTTCCTCTCAGTCTGTGCTGAACTGAAATGCAGACTGAAATGCCCCAACTCCACATGTTAAAATGATGGGGTTGGCATTGTGGCTCAGTGCCTTCACCTACCACCTACAAAGCCCTCATCCCATATGGTTCAAATCCTGGCTGCTCCACTTTCAGATTAGGGATGCTTATCTGGAAGTCTCTGCAGGTACTCCCAAAGCCCCAGAACTCCAGTATCTGAAGCACGTTTGGTCTTAAGATTTCAGATCTATAATAAATTACAAGCTACATCTTGTAGCTTTAAGGTATCAGTTCTGGAGCAAGAGCTCAACAGTTCCTCTCTAAACACACACGGCTCAATCACAAGCTGTCAGAATAAACCCAAGGGCCCTTGAAGAGTTTTGTGAGCGTTGCCATCTTCATACGTGTACATACTGGCTTTCACGACACTTCGTACCTTACAACACCTCACTGCTGTGTTCATGGTCTTCACACGCAGGTTGTTCTCATGGGCCCGCGGGAAGGGAGGATGTGCTGCTAAGTTTGACTGGGAGAGTGCCTGAGTTTTCTCACTGGCAGCCCAGGTGCAGTTGGCCTTGGAGGCAAGACGGTTGTGAGTTCTGTTGTTGCTATGGGAGGCTTTTCTGTTCTCCTTTCTAAGAAGGCAGAATGGAGCAGTGAGAACCTCGTTGCCCTTTTTTTGGGAGATAGCCAGGGTCCTGTGTGCTTGATGTGTCATCATGAAGAATCCTGGTTGCCTGCAGAGCACAGAATGCCTGTGGAGTTGCACTTGGCCGACAGGTGCCAGTTACTGGGAGGCAGAGCTTTCTTGGAGTCCCATTGGAGGGTTATTTCAAACAAATCTTACAGGAATTCTGACCTTTCCAAAATAGGTGTCCAACTCGGCATACAGCACCCAGTGCATCGGTGGGGGGCGGGGGTTTGTGAGAGATAGGCATTGGCTGTTATTCTAGAAGGATCTTCTGCTTTATTTGAAAAGGGGAGCTCTCACTGTTTCTGTATAGGCTTTGAGCTGAAACTCAAAGGACTTAGCCCTGGAACTTTGACCTGTGGTCAGAAGAACCTGAACCATCACTAATGGGGGGTAGGCCGCTTCAGAGCTCTGTGCTTCAGTGCTGCTGGTGAGGGGTGGAGTTGGGATCTGAGCCCCTTTTGTGACCTGCATGTCTGTTTTAAATCTTCTCAAAGGTGATGCTTGCACTAAGGAGCGTCCAGACCTACGCTTAATTTTCAGGGTCTGAAATCTGTCTCCAAAAAAACAGGTGGGGTTTATAGTTCAGCTTCTTGGGGGTGTGTTCCAAAGGGGGCACTTCCTGTTTGCTCAGATGGGCTGAAGGCGTGCATGGCTGCTGGGCTCGCGGCAGGAGCAGGATGAGGCCCTGGAGAGATGAACATGTAGACTTCCTGAAAAAAACGTGGCTTTTTAGGTGGGGAAAGTTGTGGAGCCTGTTCATGTTTGTACACTTGATGTCGTTCTGTGTCTGTATGCGTATGGCTACTCCATTCTTACCAGTGGTCCCTACGCTGTTTTCTCATGCGTCCGGTAGACTTTAGCAAGTCCCATTTATGTCATACACATCTTCTATTTTCTGATGACACGACCTGGTACAGCAGCACCCCATTTTTGGGTACCGGTGTGAAATTTTGTCGTGTTCTAGAGGTAGGGTAATTAGGTCCTTTTTAGACCCAAGTGGCTGCATTTGAGCAGCGCTGTCTTCGACTGGGTTTCCTTGGTGGTTTGGTTTTTGAGGACCTTCACAGACTTGGGAGAAGATACCCTCATTGCGAGTGGAGCCTTGATAACAAAGGGTGTCTTTAATTCCGGAACACTCTCACCTTCTCTCGCCTTGCTCTTCCTATGCAGGAAGCCCAGCTATGCAGATCCCAGCTGGTTAACTCACATTCCTGAGCTGGGGCACCCTGGCCCCCCAGGCTCCAAGCAGGCCCCTGCAGGCTGGCCCTCAGCTGTGTTTATCCCTGAGCCTCAGGAGGGCTCCGGGGAAGGCTGACGTCTGAGCTTTACATCAGAGTCAACATGTAGAGAGGGACCACGTGCTAAGAGAGAGAAAAGCTGTCGTTTAGTAAACGGGACAAGATAAATACACTCCACTAATCGGCGGGTCAGCTTTCCTTGGCCCTGGAAATAGATCCTGTTCTCTGGCGTGGGGACACCTCTGCCATGTGTCCTTTTGAACACATGTGCCTCAAAGATAAAAGACCAGATGGATCGTCTTAGCCAGCTTGGAGAGTATCGGGGTCAGGGGCGTTAAGTACCTTGACATCGCGTGACCAGAACAGAATTCTGGCTCCAAAAACTCTTTCACCACTGCCAAGTCAAGGCTGCTTTTCACAAAAGGAGCCATGCCTTCTTACCTAACTGTGGCTTGCCTCTGTGGCCACTAGAGTCTAGGGTTCTGTTTACTGCTGTGAAGGCACAGAGCCCTAGGGAACCCTGAGCATCTGGGGTTCCAATGACACTCTGGTCTGTACTGGTAATTTACCCAAGAAGATCCAAATTGACACCCAGCTGGTGGGACCCACTGGTGGTTAATGAGGGAAGGTGTTTTGTGCCCACCTGCCTCGATCTTCCCAGGCTGAAGCCCCAACCGGCTGTGCACGGTGCTTCTCCACAGCAGTGAGCACGAAGGGCGTGCTGCTGGTTTACACTGCACAGCCTCCACAAGTCGCTTTGTGACTTCAGAGCTGCAGGGGCAGCACTCGGCTTTCCCCGAACCAGCTGATTCTGCAGACATCCCTGTTGGACAGGAAGCTGAATCCCCCCCGGCAGGCAGAGCAGGCACCTGGACTGCTGGACGGCAGTGGAGAACAAAGAGTACTCCGAGAAAGCAGCGGAGCAGTCCCACTTTCTCCAAAAAATCAAATAAAAGGTGCAAAAGTTAAAAATCTTGTCAGTTCGTCAAAGTAACTGAAAGTGCCCAGTGGCCCGGGGCACTTGCTGGCAGTGGGCACCAGGAATCTTCTTTCCGTTTCTGTGCTGGCCCCCATAGTTGGAGAAGGCTTAGGGACAACAAAAGAAAGCTCCGTGTCCACCTCAACAGACCAGCTGGGTTTGAATGGTCTGAGTACATTGGGCGGAGTCTTCACGAAGCAGTGAACTGGTTCTACTAATTGTAATTAGTGTGAGGCCTTTACCAAGTCCTTGTGCCCCTCCAACTTGGCAGAGCTTTGATCAGCTCCCTCCTGCTGATCACCAGGCCCCTTGCTAACTAGTTTAGTGCATTTTGCTTCTTCTTTTTTTGCCCCTCCGTAACAAAAGCAACCGCCACCTCCTCTTTGGAAAGGAGCTAGGCTGGGCTTTGCAAAGTGCAGCAGCTTCGTGGTTTGCGCTTATACTGTGTGCTCTGTGCTCAGCACCTGGGGGTTGCTAAGAAGCTGCCATTTTGGAGGAAGGGTAATTAAATCTTGATGTTAATTTGAAGACAGCACGTGCACGCTCCTTAAGGGAATGGCAGTGCCGGAGCCCAGGGACAGGATGTCCCCAGCTCAGCCCTGGGACTTTGGGTGGTTGCAGCCTGTGCTTGGCTGCTGTGCGGAATGGCCTTGCTATGGGTTGTTGGTGGCAAGTGTGCCCCAAGTTTGGGAGAGAAATACACAGGAGACCGGGGCATGCTGGGAAAGCAGATGGTTCTGAACTTGATGAGCTTATAGGTGTCATCTACCAGCCTGCTTCTTCTCTGATCCCTGGCGTGCCTGCTCACTGGGGCTGCAGACGCTCTACTCAGTGGACTTTTTACAGCCTTTGTGACCTGTACTTTCCCACAGGGAGAAGAACCGGAGCCAGCACCGAGCTTTGGTCTGCTGACCATGGCTCTGCTCCACGGACAGGTCCCTCTGCACGTTGGCCGCTGTGGAAGGTTGTGTACGCGGGGGTTTTGGTTTGGTTTGCCAGGGCCTTGCCGAGGCTGTGGGCCGTGCCTCTGTGGCCATTGTCCCCCTGGCCTCCACCTTCTTCCTGGGTGCCTCCTGGGAAGCCCAGGAGGGCTGCCCGTTCTGCCCAGCCAAGCTTGCTCGTCAGCCGTTCGCTTCAGCCCTTTCACCCTGGCTTCTCGGCAGTTAGAACAGGAGTACCAGCAGAGTAACCTGGGCTCTGGGAACATGCAGGGAAGAAGCGCCATGGCGAAAACCGCCAACGGCAGCCATGGGCGTCTGGGACCCTCTCCCGCAGCCGTGGGCATCTGGCACCCTCTCCCGCAGCCGTGGGCTCTGGGACCCTCTCCCGCAGCCGTGGGCTCTGGGACCCTCTCCCGCAGCCATGGGCGCCTGGGACCCTCTCCAAAAAGTGTGGGCCTCCTCCCCTCCGACTGGTGTGAGGGCTGAGCGTAAGGTTGCAAAGGAAGTCGAAACACGAGGCCTGCCGACTTTTAAGAAACATTTTTAAATAACATGCTCTAAGGTTTCACCGTATGCCGAAGGCAGCTGTAAGAAGTTTTGGAAGGCGGTGTACGGTTTCTCTGAGCAGCGATCTCACTTGCAGTTTCTGTACCCAAAGTGAGAAACGGCTGGGGGGAGGTGGGGGCGGGGGGCTAAGAGGTTATTCTAGTTAAGGTGAGACTGTCTGATCGTACGCCTTGAAGCCTGCACGTGGGGCACGTGGGGCGTGCTGTCATTTGCACATGCAATAACATTTAGCCGGTGCAGAGGTTTTCAGCCCCCACCCCTTCTGTGAAAACAGCCAGATAGCGATGGAATAACTTAATAGCTAGAGCTCCACGGCAGTGTGGCCACAAATAAAACAAGACTGCGGCTCTGTGCGGGGCCCTGGCAGTGTTACCCCAGTGGCTGCACTCCCTGCTCAAGGCTGGCGCAGGCCAGCGCCGGCCGGCCGAATGAATGCACTCCTTGTTTAGGGGCGTCGTTATTTGGTATTACATGTACAATGTTTGCTTGTGAAACCATTTATTAGAAACCAGTGTGTTTAAGAAAGTCGACTTGGTTTGAAATTCTGTTCATCTGGCCTACGACATTTCAGGTTTTATAGTGCTTTTGTTGCTGTGACAAGACCTCTAGATCCGCTGTAAATATTTATCTTTGCACACGTGTACACACACACACACACACACACACACACACACACACACACACACACACACACTGAGTAGCCCACATACACACATGAGTATAAAACTGGGAAACCAAGCCAGGGAAGGAATTGATACCTAAAGGCTGTTTTGTTTTACTTTCTGCGGGAAGAAGTGAGCTTCTCTACTTGAGATGCGAAAGAGTGTATTTTGTGGACTTGGCTGGCGGTGTTGGCCTAAAGGCCAGCTTCCTCTCATGCTGCTAGGATTCTTGGTAGGAGGCCTGGGGAGGAGAGGGGAGGAGATGGGCATTAACTCTGTCCTGCCCATGTGGATGGACCAGTGGGGAGCAGCCTGGAGTGTGCTCACTGCCCGCAGCACACTGAGCACCTGTGGACACGTAGGCCTCACCAGGATGCTCGCTGTGGTCACCTTTGAGACAGCGTCACAACCAAAGAACCAAGACTTCAGTTGATGATGGGAAGGACCCAGCTTTGAGGTGCTTCTGCCCACAGCAGGAAGTCTTGTGGGTTCTTGCCCCAGCATCCGTGGGTGATATTGGGGCTAATAAATGACTTCTTTGGGGGCTCTGAAATCCTTATCACCATAACACGGAAAGGCAGGTGTCCGAAGCACCGGGAGACTCCAGAGTGTGGCGTGCTAAGAGAAGCCATCAGTGCTTTTTCTTTCTTTGAAAGGCCAGCAGCAGGCTTGTGCAGTAAAATCAATTTGCACATGGTCTGGCTCTTGTCCAGCACATTCCACTCAATGATATTTTAATCTGAAAGACCAATAGAGAAGGGCTCAGCTAGCTGTCGGGGTGTGTGCTGTTTCCAGGCCAGTGGGCCTCCCCCCAGGTGCAAAGTGGACACATCCTGGGTGTGTCGGGCTGGCTGGGCTCACCTCCTTTTGCTTCACTATTTTTTAGATGGAAGCTAAAAGCAGCGGTACCCCTACAGTGGGGAGGAAGCGAGACAGAATGGCTGGCACTCTCAGGCATTCGGAATGAAACTGTGAATGGCCTGATGGTTGGCTTTGGGTAGCTCTTGACAGAAATGTAAGAAGGTTCCAGTAAGTTTGTAATTATCTGCCAACGTGTACGGCAGGTTAAGCTGTCGCCTCCAATTCCAGCATCCCAGATGAACGCCAGTCACCTTGATCCCTGGCTGTTCTCATCCACCTGTGTACTGACATGTCTGGGAAAGCAGCAGAATATGGCCCAAGTGCTTGGGCACCTGCCTGCCCCTTGGGAGATCCTGATGGAGGCTCCTGGCTCCTGCCTGGCCCAGCCCCAGCCTTTGCAACCATTTGGGGAGTGAACCAACAGATGGAATCTCCTCCCCCAGCCTGCTCTGTGTGTGTGTATACATGTGCGTGTGCATGTGTGTGTATGTTGTAACCCTGCCATCTTTCAGATAAATAAATCTTAAAAAAAAAAAAACAAACAAACCCCTCACTGTGTAAGTATCATGCTTCTGAGGACCAGATTGCGTGACAGTATGGTCTGCTACTTAAATTTTGTTACTTACACTATGTTTTCTTTTGTTTGACTATTGTAAGCACCCTTGACACAAGATCCTTGCTGAGATGTTGGGGTGTGACCATGCTGATGGGGGCTGTGGGCAGGCGCACAGCACTCTAGGGCTTGATTACCTTGCATGACCAAAACTCCATGCCCTTGACCAGCGCCCTTCTAGTCTCCCCTTTGCCAGCCCCTGGAAGCTACCATTCCACTTCGATTCTCTGAGTTTGCCTGATGCAGGCACCCTGTGCAGTGCTCGTCTCTCCATTTTACTTAGCATAATGTCCTCCAGGCTCACCTGTGTGCAAGATGGCCCTCCCCTTGAAAGCTGACTGTGTCTCTTCACGTGGATCTACCACACAAGAACAGGTGGTGCTTCCTCTTGTCCAATCATCCTTATCTTAGGTATTGTGGCAAATGCTGTGATGACATGGAAGTGCTGATAGCTCCGATCTGATTTCAGCTTTTTTGGATCAGTACCTAGAGGTGCTAGGTACTGAATCCTGCAGTGGTTGTGTTTTTAATGTTTGAAGAAACCTCCATATTGCTTTTCATAGTGACTGTGCCATTTGGTATTCTCACCAAGGGTTTGCAGGGCTTCAGTGTCTCCCACCCTTGCCAACCCTTTATTTATCAATTGATTGATTGATGAGTTGATTTGTAATTGTTTATTTGAAAGGCAGAGCCACAGAGAAGAAGAGAAAGGGTGGGGGAGAGATAGAGAGAGAGAGATCTTCCGTCACTGGTTTACTTCCCGGTGACCACAGGTGCAGGGGCTTGGGCTGGTTGAACCCAGGTGCCTGGACTCCAGCTGAGTGTCCCTCATGAGTGACAGAGGTTCTCTGCTACTGGGTTCCAACCAGCGCTCCAGGATGGGATGGCAGCATCACAGGCGGGCAGTTAAAGCCATTGTACCACCACATCCACTCCCATGTTTCCTTGTAAAATAGCTTACCTGGACAGGTGCTGGTAGCTATGGGTCCTCTCTCGTGGTTTTGATTTGCATTTCCTTGCAAAATTCATGCTTGGTGGTGTTGAACATCTTTTCCGCTCGCTGTAGGCTGTTTGTGTGTTACAGAATCGCTCAGCCCGGTCTTTAGCTGGATGTGACTTAACGCCTGGGGAGGCTTGTGTGGCACTGTTAGGTTGACTCGATTGCCTGTGCACAATTGCTTCAGGGGGCAGGCCAGCATTGGGGTACCCAGGGTTAGGCCTCAGAGCCTGAGGTGCCAACATCCCATATAGACCATGCTGGTCTGAGTCCTGGATGCTTTATTTCCCATCTAGCTCCCTGCTAATGGCCTAGGAAAGCAGAGGAGGGTGGCCGCTGCACCCATGTGGGAGACCCAGAAGAAGCTCCTGCCTCCTGGTTTCAGACCCGCCCAACTCCAGCCATTGCAGCCACTTGGGGAGTGAACCAGAGGATGAAAGAGCTCTTCCTCTATTTCTCCATGACTCTTCCTTGCAAAAAAAAAAAATTCTTAGACGAGAGAGATGCTACAGAGACCACCTCTTAACAGAGAGGAACCTCTTCAGGCTGAAAATGCTGAGAGCTGTACTGTGCAGAGAATTCTTTTTCCTAGAGGGAAAGGCAGGATGGTGGTGGCTGTAGGGGAGCTCGGAGCACTCCTGCGAGGCTCCTCCACGAAGTCCGGGTGTGGGCACTGCCCTGCTGTACCCCCTAAGGACTGGGAATGGTGACGCTTGATACTTGTCGGAAAAATCAAGGGGCTCTGGAGGAGTGAATGAGTGGGATAAATTCCACAATGAAAACGTGAATCCAGTTGTTAATTTGGTCTGTGACACTGGGCTTTGGCTTTCAATTGCATCTGCATTTGGGGACCTCAGTGTGTTACTGCCCGTGACAGTAAGGCAAAGGCAAAGTGAAGAGTGCCTGGCCACCCCCCTCACCTCACCATTCTAGATCATCAGAATCTTTTCCTTTGCTTGTCTGCTGGCTGTGGATGAGCACTAGCTCGGCATGTAGTAAATTCTGTTCCAGATTTTCCAAGTAGGTCTTGTTTTCGCAAGGGTTGCGCGTCAGAGGTCTCCTTTGAAGTTGCTCTTGTTCTGTCCGGGGCCTCCGTGTTATCCTAAAGGAGTCCTCCTGCGGACCGGAGGCCTTCTGGGCTTGAGTTCATGGACCGTCTTCTAAATGCCACAGCTTATTTATCGGTGTCTCCTCCTCCCTGCCCCTGCCCCTCCTTTCTTCCCTCTCTCTCTGCAGAGCGATCACCGCACCGGCCCATCCTCCAGGCAGGACTGCCTGCCAACGCCTCCACGGTGGTGGGGGGTGACGTGGAGTTTGTCTGCAAGGTGTACAGTGACGCACAGCCCCACATCCAGTGGATCAAACACGTGGAACAGAATGGCAGCAGATACGGTCCTGATGGGGCGCCCTACCTCAAGGTGCTCAAGGTGAGGCCCTTCTGGACCTGGAGGTGCCCAGTGGCCGGGGTGGGGGTAAGAGGGGAGTAGAATGGGCATGGCCACCAACGGGTGCTTTAATTTCCTGTTGCATCCTGCAGGGGATGACTCTCCTTCGGCCAATAGGCAGTTGAGGAAGCAAGATCTTGTGCTTGCCAATGGGGTTCCAGAAGGGAATTGTGGGTTGGGTGGAGAATGACTCAGCTTGGAGTCAGACAGCTCAGCTCTCGCTCAGCCTATGCTCTTAGACTTGTGGGCTTAGCTGCCCCTCTGTAAAAGCTGGGAGTCATGGTGCTACCCCCCGTGCAGGGCAGCTGCTGGAGAAAATGCAGCAGAGTCTGTGGGGAAAGCTTTGAAAGCTCTAGGCCCCCGGGCCCGGGTGCATTGTGCCCGTGCTTGCTGTGAGCACTGTGTTAGGCTCAGATATTAGTAGCTGAAGGATTTTTTCCTCAAAGATCTCTGCCTCTTTGGAATCTCTCTGCAAGGCGGGCCATAAACCTTAGGAACTGTGTCTGCACTAGCCCGATGTTGAGCAAGGAACGTTTTATTCCTGCTGTGTCTGGTTCCTTGCAGCTCCCGCTTTGACAGCATCAGTGCCTTTCCTTTTCAGTCTTAAATTTTTTTTTTTTTTTTGGTTGTTGTTAAAGGCAGAGTTACTGAGCGAGCAAGAAAAGCACTTCCAAATGGTCACCACCGCCATGGCTGGGCCAGGTAGACACCAAGAACCCAGACTGTGTCCACGTCTGCCCTATGGGTGGCAGAGGCCCAAGGACTTGCACCTTTCTCTCTGCCTTTTCCAGGCACATGAACAGGAGCTGGATTGGAAGAGACCAGCTGAGACAAGAACTGGTGCTCATAGGAGGTGCTGGCGTCACAGGCAGTTGTTTAACCTGCTATGCTGTGATGCCAGGCCCAGCTTCTCTCCTTGTGTGACCTGACGTGCTGTCCAGAATATTAGCAAGGGACAGTGGGCTCTGTACATGCGGTTCTTGGCCTACTTGCTCCTTTGCTTGCTTGCTCACTTGTTCATAGAGAATGTTCTTAGAAAGGACATTCCCCCCGGGCTTGCAGGAGACTCGTCTAGGAGCTCCTAGCCAATGCCAGCATGGTCCTCTCCGCAGCTGAACATTCCCAAGGCCCAAAGAGCTGGGAGAGGGTGACGCACCCGGGGAGGCCTGACTTAGGCCCTAGCCAGTAATCGCATCCTCCCTGCTCATGTCCATTGCCCACCACTGGCTTCCTTTGTCCCTCTGGAATCTGAGGCCCTTGAGTGCCGCTGTGTAGACATAACGGAGTTTGTTTTCTTGTGGTGTGTTGGTGGTGGGACCATAGGCAGTGCTACGTCCTTCCTGGTTGGCCGTTATATTGTTCTCCTGTGTCTGTTCTAGCACTCGGGGATAAATAGTTCCAATGCAGAAGTGCTGGCTCTGTTCAATGTGACTGAGGCGGACGCTGGGGAATATATATGTAAGGTCTCCAATTATATAGGGCAGGCCAACCAGTCGGCCTGGCTCACTGTCCTGCCCAAGCAGCAAGGTAACAACGTTTTTGTTTTTTGTTTTTGTTTTTAAAACGGAAGCTGGATGTAGGCGCCGGAAAGACTTTGGTGCTTTGGGAAGCTGCAGGCAGCTTATAGGACAACTCTTGTGGTCTTGGTATATCAATGATAATCTTCCTTCGGTGTTGCAGCTGGTGTGGGGCCAGCAGCCATGGAAAAATGCCCACGACGTTCAGAGTGCTTGCTCCGACTGCTCCACCATCGCCCCATTTTGAACTTGGCTCTTCTGGTTGGCTTTGTCTAGGCTGCATATTTCCCACCGTGACTACGTGCTAACATCATCTGAAACCCCCACCCCAACACACATACCTGCATGCCTGTTGAGCCCGTGGCAGCAGAATTCACATCTTCAAATTTTTAGGGCAACATTGCCCCTGCTAGACCGTATCCAGCAAGGCATAATTTCCTTGGTTGCAGTTTTGAAGTGAGTTCCTTTTGCATTGCTGGATGCTGCTGAAAGCAGAAGGCTGACTTTCTTAGTTGGCGTGATCACAGATGTTGATACTAAAAAACACAAAAGCCCGGTTTTCCTATTACCAAGGACATACGCTCTTCCAGGGCTACAGAACCCAAGATGCTTTTGCAGAAACAAAAGTGGTCCGAGCCGGGTAACCATGACAACCTTCTACCCTGGTCGGATCCCACAGGACTAGGTGGTCATGTGAGGTGTCCACCTGGGCTCCGCTGCCGTGTTTGGCTTGATGACCCAGCTGCGTGGATGGAACCCTCTTATTCTCAAGGGTGGGAGTCTGCAGCCAGCAGGACCAGAATGCGGCTCGCCTAGCCTTCTGGGCACCACCAGACTGGGCAAAGCACCTCTCAATCCGAACCAAAGCAAAGGCCAAGGAGCGTGGAGCTGTGTGGGTTGATTTTTCCATGTGTTTGGTTGCATGCATGTCTAGGTGGTGACGGGCCTGCACAGGTGAGCTGGCCGGTGGCGCTCAGTGTCTCTTGGTTGTGGGCTCTGTGGATGGGCTGCAGTCGGAGGCTGTTGGCGGCCAGCGCCTCCTGGGGCCGCCGGCGCGATGCCTCCTGGTTCCACGCCCCCTCCGCAACCATCCCTGTGTCGTCTAGCCTTTTGTCTTGCTTCCCTTGTTTTCTAGGCTGCCGGTGTTAACACCACGGACAAAGAAATTGAGGTTCTCTATATTCGGAATGTAACTTTTGAGGATGCTGGGGAGTATACGTGCTTGGCGGGTAATTCTATTGGGATATCCTTTCACTCTGCATGGTTGACAGTTCTGCCAGGTACATACTGCTCTTTCTCTCCGTGGGTTTTTCCCTTTTCTTGGTTGATTGCTATAAAATTAACACAGCTTCTGTTCTCAGAAATGGCCCCTTTTATCCTTGCATAAAGATAAAAGTAAAATGATGCCCCCCCATAAGAGATAGTACCCTTGGAGTGAGATCTCACACTCTCATTCATGAGGCAGTAAAATTTCATCCTTCAAACTTGAAGGGATCCTGTGTTTGTAGTGAAGCCAATGTAGAAATGGCCAAGTCCCCTCCCCCCACTTCTTCTCTCGATGAAATCCAAATTACTTTGTGAAATTCAAAGTAATTTTTTTCCCCATTGTGTATCCCCTCTATGCCGCAATCCCATATGTGTCTTTATTACTTTGGGCCCACTATGGATTTTTGCCGAGATGTAAATGAATGGGTGTGCCCTGCGGGGCCGAGGGAGAAGCACCCGTGAAGGTGGCAGTACAGAAGCAGTGTGCACGACCTGGGACTTGGTGGCTTGTGCATGTGGCCGTAGAAGGGACTCTCCGGTTGCCTTTTCTGCGAAGCATGCTTGTGCCATCTCCGGCTTGATGCTGTTTCTGCCCTCCACAGAAACAAGCATCAGCGAAGCCCTGTGGCCTTCACCTTGCTGCTGCATCTTTGCCTCCCTTCTGGTCCAACTCTCTTGGTGACCACTGCCTGCTGAGAGGCACCTGCCTGCTTATGCGTCATTTGCTTTGTAAACCTGCTTAGACTGTGGTGTGTCGGCTCCTGACCTGCCACTCCAGTTATTAACTCCATGTCGTTAGAGTACAGTGCTGACCTGCATGCTTTAGTTTATAGAGTGTAAAATAGAAACTGATCAATTCATTGTGTGCTGTGCTGCTGATAAGTATTGACTGTCTTGCAAGTATTTTTCTGATTGAAATGTATCTGCTTGAAATAATACCATTGCATCCATTTTTCTTTGGTTGTGAATCTGCTCTGTGAATACGTGCTTTGAACCTGTTGAGTTGCCTCCTGCATCGGGCTTGCTTGTACTTGCAGTGCTGCATTTTGCCAGTGCCCATTCGGCACTGCTTAACCGACTGGCCTGACAGTACTGGCACATTAACTGTTGGAGAGAAAGATAATTTGGAAACACTGCTTGTAGATTGACCACTGATGGCTAAGGGACAAACACCCAATGTTCACAATTGACAGGAAGAAAGCATGTGAAACTGATTATGCGTGTTCATATGTGGTCATGTTTATGTTTTGCCTTTAAGAGGAAACTGTAGTGACAGAATAACCAGATACACACACGTTGGATTTTTTTTTTTTATTGTATCTCATGGTCACCGTGATGTGGTATTGTTCAGTCTTTCTATTAAGTGCACTGATTTGTGAAATGGAATAACTGCACGGTGTTCAAAGAGCTCAGTGAAACGCATAGTCTGATCTACCTAATGAATATTCATTTCCGAGGTGCACCTGGGCACAGCCACCACTGTGGCGCCTCTCCCTTCGGAAGGGCCTGCCCTGGTCCACGTCATGTTAGAAACGTACCGTGCGCATCCGTTTCTGCAGGGGTTTTTAATTTGAGAGACGGGACTTATGCCATGCATGCAGCTGGTTGTCCTCTGATGCCCAGATGTGCCACCCAGGGAGGCCTAGTAGCCTGTCTTTTGGGATGCAGTGGCAGCTCCTCTCACTGGGTTGCAGATGCCCACGGAGGCCAGAGACTCCCCAGGTTATTGGGTTACTGTTTTGGGGACAGCTACGGGCAAGAGGCAGAGGCGCAGGAAAGGCCACTGCCTTGAAAGTGGATGTTACTGTGGATTCCTCCGCTGAAGCCAAGCTGGAGTGCTAACTGTGTGGCCTGCTTATCTGTTCTCCTCCTTGTGATCGACGACCCAGCGCCCATAAGAGAAAAGGAGATTACAGCCTCCCCAGACTACCTGGAGATAGCCATTTACTGCATAGGGGTCTTCCTTATCGTCTGCATGGTGGTCACCGTCATCGTGTGTCGCATGAAGACCACCACCAAGAAGCCAGACTTCAGCAGCCAGCCGGCCGTGCACAAGCTGACCAAGCGTATCCCCCTGCGGAGACAGGTAACAGAAAGTAGATAAAGAGTTTAAAGAAACTTACTGCCCCCAACCCCAGCCTGAGAGCCAGCCAGCTCATGGGTCCCCGCCCTGCTTGAATGCCTTTGACTGTGAGGAGTGGGCAGTCTACATGGTGAGCCTCCACTTCCTGTGTGGAGCTCAGAGGATTGGTTTGCAGTGCACAGCTTGGGTTCAGTGAACAGGGTCTGGTCCCAAGAAGGGACAAGAATGTAAGAAGCAGCAAGACTCATCAGCAAGATAGGGCATCACTCCAGAGGCCCTGTGCCCCCCGTGCAGGCTGCTTGGGACCTCAGCACAGCATCTCTTCCAAGCCTCTGCCATCGCGGCCCTTCTGGTCTCTCCCATGAGCATTTATTTGTTTTAAAGATACGAATGAATACTCAGAGGAGTCTTACACTACTGATAGGAAAGAGACTCGAGTTCTCTTTGACTTTAAGTCGATCAGAAACCTATCCCCGTAAGGTGCATCCAAGCCAGGATGTGGCTTAAACTGCCTCTGGTGTCCTTCTAAGCAGTTTGTGATGCCAAACTGTTAAAGTAGTGTTGTATGTAAATGTTACTGTTTGTAGTTCACAGGTGTGACTGTGGACTTAGTACTAGAGCGGTGGTTAAGTGGCAGCGGTGACCAGTTTGCTTTTAGCCTCTGGCTTGGTCTTTGTGGCGACTTGCGGCTTGGATTTGTCTCCTGCAGGGTTTGATTTTGCTTCAGCGAGGGTGCAGTGGGGCGGGGAGATGATGCCCACCACCAAAGCTTGGCCTAGGCAGGAAGAGTTGACTGTCCTGTTGCTCTGGGAGATAGAAGGGGCGGGCAGGTGTGCACACTCGGTGTTTACAGGAATGTTTGGAACTTGGTTCCATCGGAGGTACTTTTTGCAAATAACAAGCAAAGCAGTTAACGGGCTGGCTGCCTCTGTGTATTTTAGTAGAATTTATGAGGCGCTTGTTAAAATTGCAAGTGCCTTTGTGTCAGCCCCAGAGGTTCTGGGGCACTAGCTCCTGGACAAGGCCAGAGATGAGCATTTCAAACACATCCCCAGATGCTTCTGAAAGGTGTGCTTGAGCTGCTCGGGGTTCGGCGCAGCCCTGCCTCCCCTGGGGTTTGAGTAGCAGTGGCATTCTCTGGCTGAGGCCTGCGGGAGGAGTGGGAAGCAGTTGGTCAGCAGTGGTCTTGGCAAGGGCCGGAGTTTTCTCAGCCCAGCTCCAGACTCCAGGCTCAATGAGCCCTTGTTCACAGCTTTGGAGCCAGGCTTCAGGCAGGCCTTTTTCTGCTGAGGTGGAGCACGGGCTATGGAGCTTGTTGAGTCAGACCAGGGACCGGGTTGTGCTGAGAGCAGAGACGCAGAGTGGCCTGTTGGGGCACTTCTGCCACCAAGAGTGCGACTGTGGTTTTGGGTGACATCACTGTCATTTGTGAGCCTGCTTGAGGCGACTGCTGTGGTCCTCTGGTCCTCTGGCTGGAAACCCCCGCTCCCGAGGCCCCTTAGCGGTCACCTCTGGGCTGTTCTCAGAGCCACCCGCCCAAGAATCTGGCTTCAGGAATGGAAAAGGGAATGGGCTTCTGTTTATGCTTTATTTATTGACTTATTTACTTTTCTGGCAGGAAAAAATGGTGTGTGCTGGAGGAAGCGTGTGACCAGGCCTCGCGGGGCCTTGGCTTGCTAGTGAATTGTTTCATCATTTTGCTCTGCACCTGTGAGGGGCTCTTCTTGTTTTCTCCTACGAAAGAGGGAGGTGTGCATGACCCCTCTCACCCAGCCACGGCCACCTTTCCCTGCTGCCTGCTGAGCTGGCCGCTGGCCGCCTGCTCCAGGGAGTACGCGTGAGAGTTCCTGACTCTTCTCTCTGTTCCTTTCTTCTAGTTTTTTTTTTTTTTTTTTTAAGATTTTACTGATGTTTTTATTGGGAAGTCAGATATACAGAGAAGAAAGAGAGGAAGATCTGTCCGCTGATTTACTCCCCAAGTGGCTGTAATGGCTGTAATTGAGCCGATCAGAAACCAGGAGCCAGGAGACTCTTCCTGGTCTCTCACAGGGGTGCAGGGTCCAAAGACTTTGGGTCTCCCTCTACTGCTTTTCCCAGGCCACAAGCAGGGAGCTGGATGGGAAATGGGGCTGCCAGGATACGAACCGGTGCCCATATGGGATCCTGGCATGTGCAAGGCGAGGACTTTAGCCACTACACTGTTGTGTCTGGCTCTGCGCCTTCCTTCTAGACACCACCATTTACCCAAGGTGTGGTGTAAGCTGGGTTCTGTGTGAGGCTCAGCCTGTCACACTTGCCTCTGGCTCCACAGTTGTTTGGGGGCTCTTGCAGGTACCTGATGCTTGCATAAGGTCGTGGAGTGTAAGAGGCAGCGGATGATGGACAGGTGCTGTCTCCATGGAAACGCCCATCTCTCTGGGGAGGGTGTTACTGGAGCTCAGTTGGTCATGCAGGTCAAGGCGGGGTGCATCACCGGTCACTCACAAAGAGTGTTTGCTCAGTCAGCCTCACCCCCTCTGCTGGAGGCGAATGCCTATGGGGGTGGGGGTGTGGATACAAGATGGTTATTGGACTGCAGCTGGAGCTCACAGCCCCAGAAAGGTGCAGGGACATGTTGATGATCGAGTGAACATCACAGGAATGCCACACATGCCTTCACCTGGTGACAGGTGAGCCTGTGAGCAGGTGTCTGCAGGATGGGTTGTTCCCAGGCACTCAGGAGGCCACTCGAGGTGGCCCGCCTCTGCTGTGATTCAGCGTAGGTCCCTGTCCCTCCCCTGCCACGTGCACGCAGCGTCTCACTCAGTCTGCCATTGCTTTCGTCTGGAACAAACGGTTGCTTTTCTTTTTTTATCCTCTGGTGAGTTTTCGCTCCCTGACATTTACTGTCTACCCTGGACTTGTGGATGTAAGGCAGGCCTTTCCATGTAGGGGTTTTCTTTTTTTGCAGACAGAAAGGTTTTTCCTCCCGCACTAAAGAAGTGAGTCTTTGTGGTCATTTTCCAGTCACTGTGACTGGGGGAGGGGGAGGTTTTTATGTGCTGGAGTGCTCAGGTGGGGGTGCACAGGGGTTGTGGCATATCCCTTGGCAGGGACTGGTGCAGGCTTCCTTTGCTCCCTGTGTCATGCCGTGTTGGCACTGGGCCTAGTAACCCCCACCCTGGAGGGAAGCTTGGTGGGCCTGTTGGTGCTCATCCAGTCCCTGGCGCTCCTTTTCCACACCTGTGTATTGAAGGCGGAGGGCTTCACTCCTGTCTCTTACACGGACCGGTTGGGGCTTGTTCTGGAGGCGGGTCACAGAGCAAGTGTCAGATCCTTCCCCTGCGGCTTGTGGCTCCCAGAAGGCTCCACTGGCTCAAGCTGGGCCCTGGCCAAACATACCTCCTGCTTTGTGGCTCACATCTTCCCCATTGGCCCCATCAGGGCTGCTCAGAGTCAGCTGCTGATGTAGGTAGGTCAGATACCAGAGAGGAACCAGGGTCTCTCAAGGGCATCTCTTGTAATGATGCTGGAAGGCACCTGGAGTGCTGCTGGGGCGTGGAGGGGCAGGGATGCAGGGCTTGGGAGCTAGTGCTCCAGGACATCAGACATAGCACATTCCATTGACAGGCTTCCAGAAGCTGCTGTGTGCCTCACAGCTGAAGGAATAGCTGTGTGCTGTGGCTGCTCAAGTGGTCTAAGAAACGGCTGCTGCCCGAGACCTTCGGGTGATCTGAGTGGGCACAGCTGACTTCCCTGGAAGCCCCTTGCCCTTCCTGCTTCCCTGGGCCACCCTCTGCTCGTGGGCCCAGGAAGGTGAGGCAGCCTGCCTGGGAACCGACCTGGGTCTGGCATGCCATTGCTTTCATAGCTCTTTTCCTGGGGTCCCAGAGAAAGATTTCGGGGAGACAGGGGCTTCTTCATCAGAAAGGAGAGTGGCAAATGGCTTTGTCTGACTTTCCAATTTTTGTTACGGAGTTGTGGGAGAGATTCGCCTTTTGAGAATTTGTTTCATCCTGGTTTGAGATGGATGGTGCGGAGCTTGCCGCCCTTGGCCGTGGGGAACGAGAGACCTGGGCTCCCGTAGAGGGTGTGAGCTTGGGGCTATGTGCTCTGGTTTGGGAAGTGGGTCCACAGCGCAGGAAGCAAAGGGTTCAGTTGCCAGGCTTGGGTTCAAGGGCTTCCTGCCAGCATCTGGCCTGTGCTGTTGCCATCCCTTCAGGAGCTGGCTCTAACCTGGTATGAACAGAGGATCCTGTGTCTGTAAGAGACATGGCCCTTTAAGGCAAGAAGGACAACACAGCGTCCTCTCAAGTCTCCCGCTAGACACAGAGCACATTTAGTTAAGAGCTTGATTTATGGCACTTGGCAAAGAGACTCCAGGATGCCAAGGTGGAGGCTGTGAAAATACAGACTCGGGGTGGGGGAGGGAGGAATGGGCCAGGCCTGGGCAGTGGGGAAAGCAGGTTAATACCGAAGTTAGCCCTCCCTGCGGGTAAGGCGCAAACCGTAGGAACGGAATAGGGAGACGGTGGGTGCAGCCGAAGAAAGTGATTGAGGGTGTGTAGGAGAGGGGGTGGCGGGGTGGGAGCCGAGGGGTGTGACTCGAGGCCACGAGCCCCTGAGCCATGGGGTCTCGGGGGGCAGCAGCTGTCAGCACCGCCCCCCCCCCCAGCCTCAGAACAGGGTCTCTTTCAGAGGCAGCACGAGTGGAGAGAAAGCAGTGCTGTTTCACAGCTCCCGCGGGGATTTTAAAAGTGTGGCGAAAATGCATGGAGGTAAAATTAAGATGTACCTCGGCCACGGCGCCCTCGGATTCCCTGCTGGCTTCCTCTACTGCTGCTCTTTCTTACCTGTTTCCCTGTGTTTTTATGGGAGCCATTTCTGGGTTGATGCATTGAACAGAATCCCTCCGAGCATCCTTTTTGTAAACACGATCCCTGGGGCTAAGGTCTGAGACAGCACCCCGCTTTCCAATGGTTTTTACATATTTGGTTTGAAGGTTTCCCGTTTCTATGGTGTTGTCAGCCCTCAGCTGGGAGATGTGTGTGGCTTGGTGCTCGCTGTGTGGGCTGCTGGTGGCCTTGAGCAGGTGGGCTGCAGAGCAGTTGCTGAAGTCTGCTCTATGCCCACTCAGGTGTCTGCCCTGGAGCTGTCCCCTCACTCCTGGGGATACATCCCAGGTAGCAGTGATGCCCCGAAGCCCTGGTGGGTGGCAAAAGGAAGGCGTGGCGACTTTACTGTCCCATGCTCTTGTCAGTCACTTCACTTCAAGCTGTGCCCTTCGTTTTTTTTCCCCTGTTCGTGCCTTGGTTCAAATTACACACACACAATATTGTGTAGTTCTGTTAAAATGCATCTATCTGGTAATAAAGTCCCAATGGTCCAGAAAGTTTTGGAGGAAGATACTTCCTGCTGCCTCCCCAGACCATGATCCCTCTCCACAGTGATGGCCAATGTCCTTCCGACAACTTTGACCCTGCCCATGTCCTCACACCCTCTCCTGGGAGCCTGGCTGACCAGAGCTGTGAATGCAGAGCACGGCCTGGAACTTGAACCTGTCTCCGTGCTCGGGGTGTGAGCCTTATCCTGAGACCGTGACTCGTAGCCCATGATCGCTCAAGCCGGTTCCCCTCCGTGATCGGAGCATGCCGCACACCCTGGGAGGGGCATTGCTCATGGAGGGGTGTGGTGTTCTGACCGCAGCATCCCCCAGACCTGGGCAGCATGGTACCTGTGTGCCGGCTCTTCTGGCTTGGCTCTAGATTCCTCATCCTTGTGAATTTCAAGTAGGAGTTCTCCCTGCACAGAGTGGCGAGGTGGTCTGCTTGGGAGGAAGAACACTCCGGAAACTTTTTTTTTCCTTCTGTTTTTGAAACACCTGGCTCCTTTTGCATTCACAGCATGCCGGTGCCAAATAAGTTGGGTGGATAGAAAGATGAGGGGAAACACCCTTGAGCAAACAGGTTCCTGAATCTTTGTGGGGTGGAACTCGGGTGTTTGTGTGGTCGGTACAAACTGGAAGCCTTGATGTTCTCTGAGGGTTCCTGCGGATACAGCCGGCTCCCAGCAGTGACGTCGGACACCTGGGACCGGGGGAGCCATGTGCCTGGCCTGGTTGTGGTGTGTTCACTGGGCAGTGGTGAGTTCACCGCACTCACACGGTTGCCTTCTTGCCTTTCCCTGCCTGCTCCTGTCACTTGGCTGTGCAGCCTGGGCAGTTGGGTGTGAAGCTTTCTGATCCAAAATGAAGGATTCTCCAGTTACTCCTTTTTAATTAGAAAAGAATTTTTTTTTTAAACTATGCCAGAGGTCAGCATTATACCATAGCAGATTAAACCGCCACCTGGGACACCAGCATTCCAGCTGTTCTAATTCCAATTTAGCTCACTGCAGAGAAGGTATAGAAAGATAGCCCAGGTACATGGACAGTGCCACCAGTGTGGGAGACCTGGATGGAATTCCAGACTCCTGGCTTCAGCCTGGCCCTGTCCTGCCTGATGTGGCCGTTAGGAGGAATGAACCAATAGAATGGAGATTTTTCTTTCTCTTTCTGTCACCGTCTATCTTGCAGTAACTCTGCCTTTCAAATAAATAAATAAATAACAAATCAATAACACAATGAATAGATTGCTCCTACATGTTGAAATTTAGTAGTGGTTGTCTGAAAGACTGCTCAGAAGGCTTATAAATGTACACGTTAAAAAACCTGATGGGAATTTTATTACCTAATACTTGATTTTATTTTGTTTATTTTTTAAAGTTTTATTTGTTTGAAAGGGAGACATATATGAAAGAAAGAGGAAAGAGAGGGAGCTTGGTCTTCCAAGTGCTGGTTCCCTCCCCAGATGTCTGACAGCTGAGTCTAGGCCAAGCCACAGCCAGGAACCCAACACTCCAGCCTGGCTCTCACAGGCCCGAGTCCTCGAGCCATTTTCCTCTGCCTTCCCAGTAGCAGGGAGCTGGATGAGTCAGAGGATCCAGGACTCAAATGATGCACTGATACGGGGTCCTGGCTTTGCGAATGGTGGCCCAACCTGCTACACCACCAGATTGGCCTCTGCTATTGATTTTTATTGCTAGAAACAGCTTCCTTTTCCTGTAACTGTCAATCCCCCCAGGCTATTCTTGGGCATCTTCTCTAGTTTACCAAGGGAGAGGAAGCTGTTGCATCCTAGTGCTGTGTTCCCTGTGAGGTGAGACCAGAGTCTGTCTTGTGAAAGTTGATCCCAGCAGGGTTTGTTGTTGTGGATTCCATTTTCGCCAGCTTGACTGACAAGGTGCCTGCAAGTGCCCCTGGGGAATTGTGTGGACAGGGAAAGCCACAATCCCAGATGGACAGGTCACGTTGAACCTCATGATCCGAATCTTAGGGGTCTCAGTCCGGTGCTCGGTTCCGAATAAGGTGGTACCAAACAGGTGCATGCTGTGTGGTGTCCTTGGGTGGCTTTGGTGCAATCACACTGAGCTTCCTTTCCCAGAGGAGGCTGTACTGAAGACCTGTTCGTTTATCGGACGCTGCCTGAAGCCAATCAGGGTGGACGAGAAACTCACTGGGGGGTGGGGTCAGGGGACAGACAGACTTGGGGACTAGGTGGGGGACGAGCAGCCCAGCGTGACTGTGAATTGGGTTTTGTGCTTCTTTCCCTCCCTTCTTCATGCTCTATTGGAGCCGAGGCTGGCACAAGGCAGCCCAACTTGCACCGAATGCTCTGGGCACCAGCAAGTGTCCAGGAAGACTGGGGTGGACCAGAGAGTGGGCCCCAGGGCCTGATTTGGGGTGACTCTGAATAAAAGAGCTGGGGGCTACTGGGAAATTTCATACCCGGATCCTAGGACTCTTTCCTTAGGATAGCCCACTTTATATTATGAAAGATGGGAAATCGGAAGTTTTCTGAAAGTTTCTGCGAGGTATGCCAAGCACATCAGTGACCCAGAATTTGAGTAGGTGCCTGGGGCGCCAGTGCAGGTGTAGGCAAAGTGCAGTAGTGGCTCAAGTGACGTCTGTCTACACAGCGTCCAGTGGTTCTCCCCAAGAGGTAGGACAACAAGGAGACTTGTGTGTCCATCAAACACCGCACAGCATTTCCACTTGAAAGCCGGGTCTTTGGAAACCCAGGACCACATAGCAGGGAGGGCAGGGGAGGAGGCGTCCTGGTTTTCCTTTCGGCCAGTCCCACCTCCTCGCTCTCCATGAAGCAGTCTTCTGGCTGGCTGGGCTCTGGCTGACTTCCAGCCTTCCCTTCTGAGGTGGAGCCAAGATTACACCTGCGTCTTTGCGTTTTGTATCCAGGTTTCTGCTGAGTCGAGCTCCTCCATGAACTCCAACACCCCACTGGTGAGGATCACCACCCGCCTGTCCTCCGCGGCCGACACCCCCATGCTGGCGGGCGTCTCTGAGTATGAACTTCCAGAGGACCCCAAGTGGGAGTTTCCCAGAGACAAGTGAGTTCTTCCCCTGGACGTGTCCCTCCCTGCGTGCAGGCGCGAGACGTGAGACGTTCCTGGGGTATTGCTTTGATGGTTTCTCTTTCATTGCAACGGTCTTGGTCTGGCAATGTCAACAGGACTGAGATTCTATTTCTAAACAACCAGCTCCTGGAAAAAAGAATGGATTTTTTTTTCCACCAGAGCTATTAAGTGCCGGTTGCTCCCCAAACATGATGGCGTCTGGTTATTTTTTAAATTTCTGGACAACTCAAAGCCAGTCACATGGAATCACAGTAGAAATATCCAATCTGTGAGACAGATCTGATTCCAGCTTCTGGCCACCAGACCATGACTGTTCTGTAGTTGGGTTGTTTGGAGAAATTAAATGCAGAATATAAATTGTCCTAAAACTCTTTGCCCAGTGTTGCTGTTTTCCATGGTTATTAATGTAATTGGGAGCTGAAAAGCTTCAGAGGTGACGCTTCACATTGAATTTCTGTGGGGCCTGTTATCTGTCTGACTGTAGAGGTGTTCGGAGAGGCAGCCAGGGAAAGCACGCCCAGCCCAAGGCCCTGCTGAGAGCTGCAACTCTGCTTGTCTACCTTAAAGTCCGTGTGCTTTGGGCTCCCTGGGCCTGAATTTGATCTCGGCTCCACCAGGCAAGGGCCAGGTGATCCTGTGAGTCACATGATCCGTGAGCTGCATCCCTGGAGCAAGAGCAGCCAGGGGCAGAAATCAGGAATGCCGCCCACTGTGCAGGGGGCCGGCCAGCCCCGCGAGCACCTCTTCAGAAAGTAGAGTTTGACCAGCTTGACAGCGAGGCAGGATGGACACCCTGAGTCTGTGCATCAGACACCCCAGAGCAAGCTCTCGGCTTGTCCGCGGAGGCCCTGTTGGCATGGTGTTGATGGTGTGTCCCTGTGATGCTTGGCGCTTAATGTCCACTCACTGAGAGACATCAGGGGAACCAACTGTCTTTGGAAGGGGGGCTGGCAGCCCAGGCAGCCCTCGGGGGTTCCATTCACACGGCTGCCCATCAGTGTTGCCTCCCAGTGCCCAGCGCTCATGTGAGCCTAGGCTAGGACTCCCGGTACGGTACAGTGCTCGCCGAAGTCAGTCTCAAGTGAAAAGACCATTCATGCATTCATTCAAACATCATTCACATGTGCCTTTTGGACCTTCACTAGAGAGGCCCCAGAAAAAGCACCCAAAAAGAGACTTTTCTGGCTGAAGTGTGTGGAGATAGGAAGGCGTGCTTGTTTCTTGTTAAGCCCTGCTAGTCCCCTGGTGTGTGTGCTTCCAGAAGGAGGGGGTCCCGTACACATTCCCATGTGCCAGGGCATCTGTGATCCTGGGCTAGGAAAGTGTAACTTTCAGGGTCAGTCCCTGCTTCTGGCCACCTGCGACACCACAGTCAACAGTGGGTGTCTGTATGTGCCCAACTGTTAGCCCGCACCCAGGGGGACCGAGGGTGTGGAAAATCTGAGTACTGTGCATTTCAAAATAGCGTGGAGAACCAACGTGGGTGGAGCAGATTGCCAATGAATGAAGGCCCTTTGGAAGCAGTTTCATTAGATGGAGTCAGAAGTCACACAAAGGCAGGCCTGTTAGGCTTGTAGTAGCAGGGGCAGGAGGACATAAATTAGCCATTTTTCCAATGCAAATGTTTATTTTCGGCCAAGATGTGAAATTTAATTTTAGATCTGGATAGAAAGAGAATGACCTCAGCCTAACACACAGTACTCTCTGTTGTCCTGCACTCTTGCCAGCTCTGTGTACCTACTATGATACCAGGGGCAGTGAATTCCTCAAATCTGAAGACCCCTCTGTTGGGTTGCTTTCCGGAATGGACAAGGACTGGCTCATTGTGTAATGGATGCAGAGTGTCTGAAGCTGGGGTGGGCAGCATCCCTCGGAATCATTTGGGTCCGGTCCTGCCAAGACACCTGGAGGCAGGACTCGGAATTCTGTAAATCGATAGCAGGCCGATTTTCAAGTTGATAATTTTATACAGTCTCTGAAGGCTGTTGTTTAAATATCCAAATGGCTCTTGGCAGGAAAAAGGCTCCCCAGCCTTGATCTAGAGCTTAGAAATGTAATTTGTGATGTTCATTTTGGATTTGTTGTTAATTTCGGGTAGTCATAAGGTTCTCTAAACTTCACATTGTTTTTTAAGTGCTTCCCCTGATTTTTTGAATTTTCTTTTTCCTTCAGTGAAAAATGAGAGATTCCCTGAGATGCATTTAAGAGCCATCCCGTAACTTGGCAAGGAATGCGACCATAAAATCCGATGGTATTTGGATAATAGTGATTTTAAAGCCACCCCTTTACAGGGACCAAAAACTAAGACCAGCTTCAATGTTTTTCTTTGAGACATTCTGAAATTCAAATATTTAATTGGCTCCAGATCAAAAGCTCCTCGTTGTTGGCACTTAGGAAAGCTGACCACCTCGCGAGCAAGGATCCCTTCCATAAAGAAAATAAATCGCGAATACAAATGTGAAATCTAATAGCTGTTCCACCCGTAATTGACATTCTCGAAACGTCACTAAGAAAATACTCGAGTGCGTGTGTACCCCAGTCTCATTAGTTCCATATGATAAGCGCTCCATGGTTTTGCAAGCTGCTGAAAGATTTTTATATTTAGTTCTGGAATTTCCCGCACTACACCCCTCGGCCATATGCTGTATGCTAATCCTCTCTTTACACATCTAGGTTGACACTGGGCAAACCCCTGGGGGAAGGTTGCTTTGGGCAAGTAGTCATGGCCGAAGCGGTGGGGATCGACAAAGACAAGCCCAAGGAGGCAGTCACCGTGGCAGTGAAGATGTTGAAAGGTGAGTGGGAAGGCAGGAGGGTGGGGGCAGGGCCGGCTCTTATCAAGAATGTTCGCTTTGTGGCATGTGACCTCCTTCATGGCAGGGGTCAGAGAGCACATAGTTGACCCAGAGGTTGAAGAGTTTTCAGGATAAATCAGCATCTCGGACAGACTATTTATCTTGCGCTTCTAAAAAAGAGAGGCCAGGTCTGTTGGAAAGTGGTCGCATCCTAGGTTAGAGTTACTGAGTCTTTTTCAGCCCCTCCGTGTTTCCCCGACCTTTAGCTAAGGGGAGGGGTACACTGCGTTTGGGGTATGAAGGGAAATTGGCCCCAGGATCTAGAGGGGAAGGAGGCACAAACAGTCTGGGCTTGGGTACTAGAGCCCCGGGGTCAAAGAAGTGAGCAGTGGCCCCAGTATGTGGATATGGCCGCCACGGAGGGCTGAAATTTGCACCAACCACAGGCAGAACTTTCACTCATTAACCCCTTCCTCTTGAAGAATTCTTGTAGAGGAAGCGTTGTGGGCAGGGTCACGCCGCCCACTCAGCTGTGGGGCGCACACAGAGGACTGCGTGTGGCCCACGTTTGCGGTAGAGAGCTCTGTCCTTGGGCTGTGGGGGTGCCTGGCTCCTGACTGGGGCTTTTGCTTCCCTTTGGGGCCTGGACGTCACTTCCCTCCTGGGGAAAGAAAGGGACAGCCGATACTAGTCGCAAAGACGTTGGTCTTCTTATGCTATTGGTCTGAGTGGCTTCCAAGGACACTGGGGATGTTTGTGGAATGTCCCCCCAAACCCATTAGGCATCCTGCTGTGTCTCCCTACTCTGGGTGTCTCGACATCACCCATGTTGGCTCTGGACCTGGGACAGGCGCGAGGAGAAGCCCAGCTTTCTATCTGTAGAACTTGCAGTACTTGCGATTTTGTTGATGGGGCTACTGAGGGCGGCCTGGTTATGCCAGACCTGGCAGACATTCCTTTTTGCACATTCCAGTAGTCCTGGAACCCTTGTTGTGGAAAGTCCTTGTCACAGCTGGTGGGTGGCTGAAATCCTGGAGAGACAGGGAGCCCATCCCGAGCTGTGTACTCGCAGGTGCAACTCGCTCTGTGTGGCGGGAGGCCCCCCTCCTCCATGGCTGTCAGTGTAGAGTTTGCACACACACGCCATTTCATTTGCAAGCTGAAAAGCATGTTGTTGCGATGCAGTTTCATGGAAAACTTATCCCAGGAGACCCTCAAGGAGAATCTTGTCACTTAAAGTGAGCTGAGCCCATGTGGATCCCATCCTTGCTCAGATTAGAGCAAAGATTTGTAAACTTGCTGGACAGGCCTTGCAACCGTTTAGAGTGGCCAGTGGCAGATGTTGGTCTTTGACTAGCCAAGTACAGTTGCACACACACACACACACACACACACACACACACACAGGTGTAGTCAAGGGGTCTCCCCAACCACATCTGAATGTCCAAGGGGTGTGTTGGGTCTGTAGCGAGCGGAGTGTCTACCCACGTCCTCTAGCCGGTTGTCTTGAGTTGTTCTCAGGTACCATGAAGTTTGCGGCGAGAGTATTTCAACATTGGTGAAAATGCATTTGTAAGGCTAGCTGGAAAAGAATTGGCCTTAGGGACAGAGGCCTGGGTTCTGACTCTGTCCACCTCACTGACCCCAGCGAGGAGCAGTTTCCTGTCTGGGTCTTTCGTGCTTCCTTGGTGTGACAGTGGAGCTGGTTTGCAAAGCCTCGTGTTTCTTTGAGATGCAGTGTCACGCTGTTTACGCTGCGTGTTTATCAGCCTTCAGTGACAGCTGATGAGACGAGAAGGGAACCCTTTTGTGATTGACTTGATGTTCACAGATGATGCCACAGAGAAGGACCTCTCGGATCTGGTGTCAGAGATGGAGATGATGAAGATGATTGGGAAGCACAAAAACATTATCAATCTCCTTGGCGCCTGTACACAGGATGGTGAGTAGGAGGGAAACATGCTTTCATCCAAGGACTCTGAGCTTGCATGTTAGAATGGGTTTTAGAAACGACTGGGCTTATGGATCCTGCTTCAGGCGCACTCCAGTGCATGGTTAAGGAACTTGTAAAATACCCTTAGGAAAGCTGTCCTTGCCCCCAAACAGCTCCAGATGTGTACCTGTGACTGGGGCAAGGTGGCTGGGGGATGACCAGGCTCCAGACGTGTACCCGTGGCTGGGGCAAGGTGGCTGGGGGATAACCAGGCTCCAGACGTGTACCCGTGGCTGGGGGATGACCAGGCTCCAGAAGTGTACCCGTGGCTGGGGACGGTGGCTGGGGGATGACCAGGCTCCAGACGTGTACCCGTGGCTGGGGGATGACCAGGCTCCAGATGCGTACCTGTGGTTGGGGAAGGTGGCTGGGGGATGACCAGGCTCCAGACGTGTACTTGTGGCTGGGGCAAGGTGGCTGGGGGATGAGCAGGCATGCGAGCCCTCAGGTCGTGACCTGCAGAGTATGTTGGGAAAGGCTGGCCCCTTGGGTTTTTGTTTTGTATGTGCTGTGTTTTGGTTGAGATGTTCTTCCCTTGAAATGAGGATGGAGGAAGGCACGTGATACTTTGGGTGGCAGGTGGCTGGGTTGCTGAGGAGAGCTTGGGAGAGGAAAAAGCGGTGTGAAGGTGACAGAGTTTACCTGGCAGGAGACCGAGGCTCCTTCACTGTAGGGCTGCTGCACTTGGGGGATAAACTTGACAGTCATCAACACATTTGGGAATGCCTGTCTTTAACCTAGCAGCAGACCTTCTCTATGAAGCACAGAGGTGGACATCTTAGGACCTTCAGGGTCTTTGTCACAAAGTCCTTGTCACTGCCCCTGCAATGCAGACACAGCCATCACAGGACTCAGTGATTGGCTGTGTTATCCGTGTGGGCACTGGGCAGGATTTGGCCTGTAGGCAGTGGTTTGCCAACTCCTTGATCTGTGCCATGGAGAAATCATGTGGCATGCGCAAGAGGAAACCTGGGAAGGAGAGTTCATTCATTCCTGTTTGTTCTGGCCAAAACCCAGAAGAAACCTCAAAGTGCAGGAGCCCTGGGGGATGGCTCAAGTGGGCTGTATGTGTGTGAAAATTGTATGTAGCTGCGAAAAGTCTGGAACCAACTGGGTTCCTCGAGGATAGTGTAGGGGAAAGGTTTCAAACCCCTCTCTTTGGCCCTTTAACCTAGTGGGTAAGAGACCTACGAGGACTAGTGCTGTGACACAGTGCATCAGGCTACCACCCGCCATGCTGGAACCCCACGGGGGCACCATTCTCGTCCTGGCACTGTGCTGCTCACCGAGTTCCTTGATACTGTACATGGGGAAGCAATCCAAATCCTTGGGGCTGCATCCATGTGGGAGATCCGGGTAGAATTCCAGGCTCCTGGCTTCCGCCTGGCCTATCCTCAACTGTTGGCCTCTGTTTGGGGAGTAAGTCAGCAGATGCAAGGTCTGTCAGTCCCTCTGTCTCTGTGTGTGTGTGTGTGTGTCTCTCTCTCTAACTCTGCCTTTCAAATAAAATCAACATTTTTTTAGAAAGAGAGACACCCACATTCTGCATCAGGGTGTCCGGGTTCACTTCCTGACTGCAGTCTCCCCCGTCATGTTGACCTAGCTCGGCAGTGCTAGACTAGGTAGTTTGACATCCCTGCCACTTGTGTGGGAGACTTGGGTAGGTTTTCCAGCTCTTGCCTCTGCCCCATCTCCAACTGCTGTGCCATTTGGGGAGCAGATGAATGGATGGAAACCTGTTCTCTCTGTCTCTCAAAAATGTTTAAGTTGTATCATTGTTATTCATTCATGTGATTAAAAATAGTATGTGCTTTGTTGAGGCTGGCATACATGTAGGATGCATTTATCCCTGGTCTCTGTCAAGGAGTGGTTTTGGGGTCCCCTCCCCAGCAGACATCACAGTCTATAGAGATGCCCATGTCTCTTGGGAAAAAACTGCATAGCTTTGTGTAGAAGCCCTGCACATCCTGCTGTGGATTTTCAATCCCTAGATAAATTATTATGAATATTAAAACATAAATGGCTTCTTGCCATATTGTCTAGGGGCTAGCCAAACGAGAAGTCTGTCTGTGTTCAGTACACATATAGGGTTTTCTCTAATTAGTTTCCATCTGGGAGTGACTGGGTCCAAGCGTGGGGAGCGCCTCTGGGGGCAGAGGGCTGCTTCCTCCGTGCCACGTCCTGTTTCGTGTGGCTTTGGGAGAGTCGAGGGAGCAGATGCTTAGTTTTGTGTGTGCTTTTCTGAGTGTTAAGACATCAGGAACAGAAAGCACTGGGCTGGAACAGCTAAAAGGCCCTGCTGGGGTATCCCCGGCAGGTTCGGGGGTCAGCGGCTCAGGCGACTCCTCTTTTCTGTCTGCAGGTCCACTCTACGTCATTGTCGAGTACGCCTCCAAGGGGAACCTCCGGGAGTACCTGCGAGCCCGCAGGCCGCCCGGCATGGAGTACTCCTATGACATCAACCGTGTCCCCGAGGAGCAGATGACCTTCAAGGACTTGGTGTCATGTACCTACCAGCTGGCCCGGGGCATGGAGTACCTGGCTTCTCAGAAAGTGAGTTCTTTATGTTCTGCTTGGAGGGCCGGAAGCCACTTACAAATGGCTTTGAACAGGCATTTCAGAGGTGCTCACTGGCAAGCTCAAGCCCTCGCCTACCCTGTTAGACCTTGGAAAATGCTTTCTGTATTATTCATCTTCGGATGGAAAGGCGGGGCAGCCTCACAAACCCAGAGCTGCTCCTTGTGGGTGAGCGGCAGCTTGGCTGGGTGGGCAACAGGCATGTTGCAGAATATGCGCTGTTGTTCTGATAGGGTTTTGTTGTTTTTGTTGTTGCTTTTTGAAGGTTGGTTAGTGTTTTTGTACTGAGTTTCGAGACACTGCCCCTGGGTGTTGTGTTTTGGGGTTTGACTTTGATAGGATGTTCAGTAGTGTAAGCATCGGATCCTACAGAAGGGTCTCGCAGAACTTAGGGTACTTTGTCTCCCTTGGTGGATGACGCTGTGGCGAGAAGGCGGCCAGGTCCCCCGAGGTGAATTGCCGGCATTCCAGGCATGCCGCTTCCTGGGGAACTTGAAGTATTCCAGTTATTCTGAAAACAGTTACACAGGTGTCTGGATGACCCCTTCCCAGCCCTGCACTGACCTCCTGGGGTGGAGGTGGGCCCTGCTGCTACCTGCAGTGCAGCTAAATGCAGCATCAGGAGCCCCTCCCACAGGTGAGGGCCTCTGGCCGGCACGGGCCGCCTGCGCCAGGCCAGCCACGTGAGCAAGTGCGCAAGGCAGTGCCTGTGCGTGCTGAGCATCCTTGGGTGTGTGCCTGTGTGTTCTTGTGTGTGCTTGTATGCATATGCATGGAGCGACCAGCCCTGCCAAGCAGGTCAGGCAAGCCTACAGAGAGGCATGGCGGCACCTGGAAGGGCAGGCTGTCCTCTGTGCCTCTGTGATCCTCTGCTCTGGGTCCCTTTGTGGCTGCCTGGTGGAAGATGGAGGAAGATGATGATGATGATGATGATGATGATAATGATGATGATTTTGTACACAGCATGGAGCTGCTACTAATTCAAAAGAGATGGGAACTGGGCTTCACCATCCATTAAATCATGCAACAAAAATGGCTTTGCAACCCCGATGCGCATGCCTGCATGCCTTGGTCAGGCCCTCCAGTGGGGTGGACAGACCAGGAATAGTCCCTGACCTCTTGGAGCAGGCACCATAGATGACAGTAGGGGAGACTGACAGCAAATGTGGGAATGACAAGTGGATAAACCAAGAAACGGGCAGTGGAGGAACCTGGGGTGGGCACAGCTCAGGCTGGGTCTTGCTGACCCAGACAAGAGTCCTAAACTTGGCTGTTGGCGCTGGGTGCCGCTGAGGACAGTCGTAAAAGCAGGTCATTGCTCCCAGGGTTTGAGCTGCTCTGTCCCAATGAAAGCGATGGGATTTAGAACCAGTGCTGACACCGAGAGAAGTCAGGAGGTAGATCTCAGATGGTCAGTGCAGTTTACAGATGAAGGATTTTTGTGGGAAAGAGCCATTTAGGGCAACTGCTGGAATCCCAGCTTGAGAAGTCATTTGGAAGTTGGTGTGGCTCCCACCAGGTGGTGAAGACTTAAGAATCCAGTGGGTCCATGGCTGGATTTCAGTGGAAAATCCTGAGCCCATTTGACGTGTCTGGGAGGTGGGTGTCAGGAGGATCGGCAGTGAGGCCTGCCTGGACCAGTGGGAGCAGACAGGGCCTAGAGTCAGGCCCTGAGACTGCTCTCAGAGATTGGCCAATATACAGAACATGGCAGGGAATCAGAGAAGGCCCGTCTGTGAGGTCAGAGGGAGCCGTGGTGTAGCTTCCAGAAGGACAGAGGTCAGGAGGGCCTTGTCCTGCTCAGACCATGGAGAAGCAGCAGACAGGCCAGGCTCACAGGCAGTGGTGACCCCGGCGCAGCCCCTGCCTGAAGGCCTGTGGATACTGGGGCTGCTCAGGGCTGTAACCTGAGACCCGAGTTGGTCGGCTGTGGTGAGTGGAGCAGGTTCTAGGGTGGAAGGGTCCTTACTGTTGTGGCAAGAAGAGCTGCGGCTGCTCCTGCTCACCGCTCTGCAGCCATGGCAACAAGTGTATGCTGTGCGGCATCCTGCATGAGCCCGTCCCCCCAAGGACTCGGATGGAGTTGGAGTCCATCCCTTGCTCGGGGTGTCAGTGCCTGGTAAGCTGGGCCCACGTGTGGCCGTGTCCCTGTGCTCCCTTGGACATGCAGGTCCTTGGAGTGAGGAGGATGGTTCCAGGCCTCTATCTCCTGGTCGTCAAGCACCCTCTCCCACGCTCTGCCCGCTCCCTGGCCTGCAGTGTGGCCCAGTGAGGCTCTCGGCCTGGGTGTTGCTGGAAAGTCTGGGTCAAGGGGGCCAGTGTTGTCTCTTTCAGGCACTGCCTGGTTCCACAGCACCTTGGCATTGATGACCTCAAGTAAGTTTGAAGCTGGTGAGAGACGGAGAGGCCAGGAATGAGGCTCTTGGGAGCAGTGTGCTTTTAAACATAGCACATGCTTCTGAAGGTGTGATTGTGAGGTTGGCTCAGTCAACATGATACGTGTACAAACACAGCAGTACAGATGGTAGCAGATTAGTTAAGCCTTACACAACTTAATAAAAACTTACGCTGTTTTAATCCAAAGCATGCTCTTTTTTATTTTTTATTTTTTAGTTTTTTTTTTTTTGTTTTTGTTTTTTTTTTTACCAGTTCTCCATTCCTGTTAAACCTCCTGAGCAGGCTGGTTGTTTTAAAAGCAAACCTTGGCTTCCCCATCTGTGAAATGGGCATACTCGTGTGTGTTGCAGTGGCAGTGGAATGCAGTTCACTGTACAGAGGCACCCACAGGGGCGTTCGCCCACCTGCCCTCAGCAACCACTGACCTTCACCTCCAGTCAAATGGGATGCTAAATGCTTATCGGAAACAGCCAGCTCTCTGTGTGGACGATGGGAGTCTGGCTGGCCTTTACTCTGTGTTGTTTTGGGTGTGAGTTCCAAGTCTCCTGCTGCTGAGCCCCGGCAGGGAGGGGGATCTGGGGGGTCCCCGCACCCCAGGAAGGTGGTCGCGGCAGCCATCAGCAGCATGTGTCTGAGCGGCGCCCAGATGATGATGTGTGGTCTGAGCCGAGTGGTGGGGAAGCCAGATTCCCTGACCACACAGCTTGCCAAGCACACAGCGCGCACGGTGGCGGGAGCACAGCACCGGGAGAGCTTGGCCGGGAGCTTGGAAGTTCAATTTGAAGAGGCCTCCAAGACCGAGAACGCGCTCCAGCCCAGACGGCTCTCAGGGAGGCTAGGAGCTCTCAGGTTTCCTGCCCCCCCCGCCTGACCAGGGACAGGCAGCCTTGGGTGGCTTTGCTGCTTCCCCGGTTCTGATGCTAGCCCGTCCACGTGCGGCAGAGCAGCGAACACACTCAGGAAATGGTTGGGGGTGGGAGAGGTGAGAGTAATTCCTTATTGATATTTCAGAGGGAGCGTGAGCTGCTTTTGAGCGAGTCCCGACTCGCTGAGCCGGATGCAGAGAGCTGTGCTTTGTGCTGTAATGAGGCCACGCTAGGAACATTGGAGCAGGGCTCGAGGGTGTTGTTGGGCTGCTTCATCCAGAAACGGGACCCTGGTCAGCATGTATCATCATGTTGGTACCTCAGAATATTTTTTTTTTCAAGATTTATTTATTTGAAAAGAGTTACAGAAAGAGAGATCTTTCATCTACTGGTTCACCCCTCAAGTGGCCACAGTGGCCAGGCTGGAGGCAGAAGTCAGGAGATTTTTTTGGGTTTCTGACGTGCGTGCAGGAGCCCAAGCACCTGGGCCATCTTCTGCAGCTTTCCTAGGTGGATTAAGTGGAACAACTGGGACTCGAACCAGCACCTAAATGGAATGCTGGCGTCACAGAGGATGGCTTTGTGTGCTGTGGGGCCACAGCGCTGGCCCCGGGATCAGAATGTGAAAGTACAGCTAGGATGTTAGCAGCAGCTTACACAGGTAGACATCCTTGGTGGAAAGACTCTGCCAGCTGAGTCATCTGCTGCCTTGGAGCAGGGACTGGGGTGCTTTGTCCCTGTGTCCTGGGTAGAGACAGCTTGTAGCTTGTGCCCTTTGCGTGGGCTAGAAACGGGATGAACTGGACCCTGGGCTGGTTGGCATTGGCTGTGAGATGGCCCAGTTAAGGTTTGATTGGCTCTTTGAGACAAGAGTCGTGGGAGGTGTGGAAGCTGCAGTGAGGCTTCATGGCAATGGGACAAGGCAGCCTGGCGACGGGGCAGGCTGTGGGACTGGAGGGGTCACGGTGGGAGGCCACTGGTGGTGGGAAGGAGTGGAGAGGTTATTGGAGTTGAGACATCCAGGCCTTGGAGGAGGTGTGAAGAATGCTGGTGTCCACCTCTGATCAAAAGAGGCAACGAATGAGGGGACAGGGAACTTTGAATTTGCAGCAAGAAGGGGACCGCACTGTGAAAATGTCCCATCCTCTGATGGAAACAAGGTCAGGGCTCTCAGGGTCGGAACGGAGATGGGGATTTGTGCCCATGGCTTGCTCGTCCAAGAGTTGACATCACAAGGACACGTGGGCGTGCACAAGCCACACGGGGCAGCTTCTCACTTCGAGGGCCAGAGGAGAGATTTCAGCCAAGATGCTTCGGTAAGGGAATGAGCCAGCACAGGTGCTCAGGGAGCATGCCACACTGGGACCCTTTCCACAACTGAGCGAGAAGTCAGCCATGGCCTGAGCTACCGAGGAGCTTCGCTCAGGGAGCAAGAAGAGGTGATGTGGACGGACAGAGGCTGGACTGGCTGGTGATGACTGGCCAGTGAGCTGAGGTGAGAGTCTTGTCGCCTCAGCTGAGGGTTTGACAGTGAGTATGGAAAGCAAGGATGTCAGGCTGCATCATCATGGGAGTCCCCGTGTCGCTGGACACGGCTGCAGATACGGGAACGGGGGTTGCATTGAAGGTAATTGCTTCTGTCTCTCTTCATTTTAGTGCATTCATCGAGACTTAGCAGCCAGAAACGTTTTGGTCACAGAAAACAATGTGATGAAAATAGCAGACTTTGGCCTGGCCAGGGATATCAACAATATCGACTATTACAAAAAAACCACCAATGTAAGTCCATGGCCGTGAAGTGGTGAGAAGGGCTGGGGCGCAGGACGGTCCCTAACGAAGGTGCCTGGCTCATCCAGAGCTGAAGAGATTGGGGTGTTTGGCAGCTCCTCCTTGCTGTTCTGTGGCCTCACCCTCTGTCTATTCTTGGGAGGCACAGGGAGGCCACCAGTTAACATCAGTGACTCTAAGAGACTGTTCTGTGCAGAAGAGTCAGCGGCCTGGGGCAGTGTTGTGCAGTGGTTAAGGCTGCATCCCCTAGCAGAGTGCTGGTTGGAGTCCCAGCTGCCGGCTTCCCCTCCAGTGCTGAAGTGCCTGGGAAAGCAGTGGCTCAGCAGTGGCTCACGGCCTGAGTGCTTGGGCCCCTCCCACCCATTTGGGATCTCGAAATAGTTTCCAGTCCTCTGGTTTTGGCAGAGAAAGAAGTGATTTGCTGGTTCACCCTTGAAATGGTGGCAACCGCTGAGGCTGGGCCAGGCCAAAGCCGGGAATCAAGAGCCTCATATGGATTTAGCATATAGGTACTGTGGCCTAAGGACTTTGGTCATCCTCCGATGCCCTCCCAGAAGCATTAGCAGGGAGTTGGATCAGAAGTGGAACAGGGCCTGACGTGATAGCCTAGTGGCTAAATCTTTGCTTTGCATGCCCGGAATCCCATGAGAGTCCCAGCTGCTCCACTTCCCATCCAGCTCCCTGCTTGTGGTCTGGGAAAGCAGTCAAGAATGGCCCAAAGCCTTGGGACCCTGCACTCATGTAGGAGACCCGGAGGAGACTCCTAGCTCCTGGCTCCTGGGTTTGGATCGGCTCAGCTGCAGCTATTGCGGCCACTGGGGAGTGAGCCAGCAGACAGAAGATCTTTTTCTCGGTTTCTCCTTCTCTGTGTAAATTTGCTTCTTATACAAATGAATAAATCTTAAAAGAAAAGGAAAAAAGAAAAAGAAGTGGAGCAGCCAGGACTCGAACTGGGCACTTCGGTACTCATGCAAGATGCTTGCATTGTAGGTGCCCAACCTATTATGCCACAATGTCAACCCCAATAAATTCTTCCATAGAAAAGAATGGGGTTTGAAGAGTGTTCGTTTTTGCCTGTAAGCTGGCCGGGGGCTGTGTTTGTGCTACAGAGAGAGAAAGGATATTTAGCACCCAAGGGGATGGTCTTTATTATTGAGCCCATGTTTGTCCAACTCACACAGCCAGTGTAGCTTATTTCTGCCCCAGTGGCTGACCAGTAAAAACCATTAAAATGCCAACCCCAAAAATGGGCACAGCCCTGCTGAGCTAGCTAAAGTGAACCTGTCTTAATCTGTTGGCTTGTGTGCTCTTTCCCACGTCTGCAGGGGCGGCTTCCGGTCAAGTGGATGGCTCCAGAAGCCCTGTTTGATCGGGTGTACACGCACCAGAGCGATGTGTGAGTAACCCCTCTGCCTGGCTTTTGCACAGAGCTGTGAAGCTCACTCGTGTCCTCCCCGTCGTCCTTCCTCGCAGAGTCGGCCTGGGGGAGGGCGGATTTCATGGTAGGCTGGTAACCAATGCTGTGTTACTAATCTGCCTGGCTTCAAAGAGCGAGGGGGTGGGACTGCTGCCTCCTCCCGCCAGGGCGGAAGTCCCTCCCGGAACAGTCACGGATGACGCCTACAAAGCTGCCGCGGAGTTCGCCATGCTCTTGGTGTAGTCTCCCTGGGAGCAGGCATCCCGAAACCTTCCCTCTTAGCTTGATTGGCTGGCTGTCTTCTCGCCTGGCTCTGTCCTTGAGTGGGATATGATCGTCCCCATGGGTTTCATTCCACACACCTCCCGGCATGTCTGAGCATCCTTTGTAACCTTCTCGCATGGGAGTAGAAATGCTGTCATTTTAAACACTGACAGCTCCAGGCTCCCACTGCCGCTTGGGGTTTGGACATGGACTTGAGTGTTGTGACCGCTGGGAGAAGCCAGGGAAGGGCTGGCTCTGCAGGCTGCTGTGAGTTGGTACTGACTCGAGAGGAGCCGGTGTTCTCTAGGGGCGAGCGAGCCTACTCTCTGTGCCTCCGCAGCTGCCCCTCTGTCCGTCCTGGAAGGAAGCAGTCAGGAGTCCCCAGTGCACAGGGAGCACGTGGGTGCACGCAGGTGTTTCTGTGTCCTGGGAGAGACCCAAGAGATACTCGGCCCCCTTTCTCCGAGCAACCCATCCGTGTGCCCGCATGCCCCTTGGCTCCCTCCCTTCTTTGTCTCCCTCAGTCTCAGGGCCTTTGCCACTGGCCCTCCGTGCCACTGAGAGAACTTGTAACCTCGCAGGCATGGCCCTTGCGCCTCCTGCCGGTGCCCACCCTGGCAGATCACAATTCTGGAAGCCAGCTCCCAGGAAACCGCACAGGGGGCCTTGGCGCTTAGAAGTTGAGACCCTCGCTTTGCTGCCACCATGTTGAAATGAACCCATTTATCAGAGGGATGTCAGCCACCTTGTTGGTGGTGGGTAGTAAATTCCATCTGCTTAACTCCGGTCTGGTGTCCGCAGCACCTGGGGCAGGGGAGGGCAGGGAGGTGTGCCTTGCAGGAAGCCTACCTTGTCTCACTGTCAGGCCCCAGGGCAGTGTTAACTTCCTCAAGTGGACCATGCATGTTCCTGCCATAGCAATGGGTTGGTGATGCTGTGTTTCCTTTTTTTTGCAGCTGGTCTTTCGGGGTGTTGATGTGGGAAATCTTCACGCTAGGGGGCTCGCCCTACCCAGGGATTCCCGTGGAGGAACTCTTCAAGCTGCTGAAGGAAGGACACAGGATGGACAAGCCGGCCAATTGCACCAATGAGCTGTAAGCCCCCCCAACACACCCTGCCAGAGCCTGGGATGCACAGAAAGGCACCCCAAGACATGGATCAGCTTTTTGGGGGACCCCCAGTTTTCTCAGCACCCAGAGGAGGAGAGGTGCTGGCCCCACTGGGCTGCACCTCAATACTGACAACCATTCCTTGTGCCAAAGCCCACTTGTTCTTTCCAAGGTGGAGCAAGTGGATATAAGTCACAGGGCCACCAGAGCTGGTCTCCCTGGACCACTGGCTTGTGCTGGCTGCTGGCTGCCCTTGGAGTGACAGGAGTGACCCATGGGGTAGATGACGGGCTAGGACACTGGGGGCTGCCTTGTAGAGTGGGGTTGAGACCCTGTGCCATGCCTGGCCCCAGTGTGGTGGCAGGAGAAGGGGGCTTTTCAGAGCTGTGTCCTCAGGGTGCACACACATACTGGGGTCTGATTATCTGCTTGGTATCCCCATGTAAGCACAGAAAATTAGACCTGTGTCGTAGTATCTTTTTCAGGGTAGTAGGGCTGGCTTGTGCATGTTCTGCAGGATTGTGCTGTGTTAGTAGCCCGTGTCCTGGGCAGTGATCGGTGCTTGGAGCAGGAGCCGCCTGCCTTGGCCCCAGGATTAGCCGGCAGAGGGGCTGAGTCTGTGTGCGGGGCACTTCCCAGGGATTTGCCCGTCTGTTGGCTCCCAACTGCTTTTCGGTGCACGGTGGGCAGGAGGTGAGCTGCCGAATGAAGGCACTGATTGTGCTCCTGTGGCTTTTTCTGACACAGAGGGTCTGTCGAAACCCGTCATCAAGATAAGGCCCTGGAAGTGAGGCCTATCTGAGAATTAATCAGGAAGTCAGCGAGCAGCCCTGTGGCAGCGGATTAACGCACCAAAACTGACCTGAAAGTCCCAACGTTCAAACTGGGGTTTTTTTTTGTTGTTGTTTTTTGTTTTTTTAAGCCAAGGCACCTTTGTCAGTTGCAAGTCTTTAGAACAAAGCCAGAGCAACAGGTCCGTCATGGTGCAGCTGCTTTTGTGTGGGCAGGGGTGTTTGAGGAAGAAAGACTGGGACCAGCTTGCAAACAGGTTCCTTCTGTGGCCTCCAGAAGCCCCTTACAAATTCAATGCCATGGTAGCATGTCATGCTGGCCACACGGCAGCCAATAAAAGCACACAGACATGTCGTTGTGGAGGGCCCAGCTGCCTTCGTGGGCATCAGGGGTCAAGGTGATGTCCTTGTACGTCATTGGGCATTTTCAAGTCTTCGGGGAAGGTGGCCATTCCTGGTACATGTTGGTGCTGTAGGCACTCTCCCTGGCAGCAAGCCTGCAGCCAGCACCCACGGAATTGACTGCAAAGGAGATCCGTCTCTTCCAGGTACATGATGATGAGGGACTGCTGGCACGCGGTGCCTTCCCAGAGGCCGACGTTCAAGCAGTTGGTGGAAGACTTGGATCGAATTCTCACTCTCACCACCAACGAGGTAGGGAAGCCCTCCTGCCTGAGCCTGGCCTGGGAGAGGCGCCTTGCTGCGTGCAGGCTGCACCGTCGGAGGCGGCCGTCTCCTCATGGTTTATCGCGGTGGCTGGAGGTCCATTGTGTGTTCTCCAGTGTGGCTTGTTCTCAGAACTACAGTTTCTGTTTTCTGACTCATGAAACCAGAGACGGAGGGAGGAAGGTAGGGCTCTCAGGCTACCCTAGGGTGGCTGGCCTGGGGGGCACATAGGGAGGGGAAGGGGTGGTCCCCAGCAATAGTTTGGGGAGCATGGGAAAGAGCCTGGAGCCTGCTCGCTCGCTCGCTGGTGCTGTGTTGCCACTCAGGTTGACTGGAGCAGTGAGGGTTCGGTTCTAGCTTATACTTTTCCCAGCCCTGTTCTGGGTGGCCATGGCGCGGGGCCTTCAGTCGCTGTCTGCATGTGAACACACAGTTTCCCCTGGTGAATGACTTATTTGATGTCTAAGTGAAAAGGGGTTCAAGTTGAGCTTCCCTAATCCAAAAACCCAAAGTACTCCAAAATGAAAAACTCGGTGAGCACTGCTTGGACACCAAACGTGAAAATTCTACAGCTGACTGGGGCTCAGCAGGAGTGCAGGTGTGCTCAAAATGTTTTCATGACAAATTACCGTTAAGCTATGAATGCAAGATGTGTGTGACACATAAGTGAATTTTATATTCAGGCCTGGGTCCCATCCTCAAGATACATCATTCCAAAATGTAAATCCTAAATGTGAAATACTTCTGGTCCCAGACATTTTGGATAAGAAATCTACTCTTTGGCAAAAAATACTGGCTCTCCATAAAATACTTAAACAAATCTGGGCAAACCATAGCAGTGCCCTGCTGTCTCACAGTGGCTCCTTCAGCGGATAGCTCCGCCAGCCTTGGGGAGCCCGGCCAGGACAGCCCCGCAACAGAGTGAGAACCGTCCGTGACCAAGTGTCCGGCTTTTGGTCTGGGCCGGGGGACAGGGGAAGCATCTCTGGACGCACAGTATCCCAAGTCACTCAGTTGTTTGGACCCCAACAGAAAGTTAGGGAAACTCCCAAAGGTTGTGGAAGGAGAACAATGCACTTAATCGCAGAGAGAAAGCAGAGATTTCGGCTGTATGAAGCCAGTGTTGTCTTGGACACAGCTCGGTGCTGGAGGAAGGCGGAGACTGCATTTAAATGAACACAGCTGACCTTCATAAGTTGAAAGCAAAGGAACAGTTCAAGGGGAAAACACAACTTTCTTCTGCTGCCAAAAGTGTTGTTTCTAGCCCGAGCTCCCTTCGCACCAGCCCTGGAGTGCACCGATGCCCCTGGGTTTTCTCCTATCAGATCTGCGAGTTTATGGCTTCATTTAGAAACTGGGCAGAAGGACCAGTGTTCCCTGTTAATGAGCCCACGTCTGTGCTCACCACTTTTGTATTTATGTGTTTACACCGAATGTGGGTTCATTCCGACCAAAATTGATGTCTAGTACCCTTAAAAAAAAAAGCAGCACGCCATGTTGTCTAACGGATATAAAACTCAAAGTTGCTTTCCTCCTGAAAATCATTCCCAGCTGCTGGAGAAAAATGGTTCCATTTAGAACGAAATTTCATTTTTATCTTTGTAAGCAAAAAGTTTTCTTTTGAAGTGGTGGGCGTGGCGGTTTCTGGTCGTGTGGTTCAGGCTGATGTTGTTGGAACTGACACGTCCCCCTTCCCGGGGCGGGGACCGTCTCCCGCCAGTCCCGGCGATGGATTGCAGTGGGGTTAAGATGCCCAGCCACCGGCAATCCCAGTTAGCCCTCGCAAACACAGAGCTGCTTGTGCTAGGAGCTGTGCTCCGGGCACCCGCCCCCAGCCTCAGAAAAACCACACGCACACGTCATCGCTGGCTTCTGAGTGGGGGAGCCCAGCCCCCCACCCCACCCGTGTTTCTGTGCTCAGGGCACGTCCCATCTGGGAGCTCTCCTCAGAGCTTCACAGCAGGGACCAGCAAACACTCTCCGGAAAGGCCTGAGCGAATGTTTAATTTATTTGAAAGGCAGAATGACAGAGAGATCTTCCATCTGCTGGCTCACTCCCCAAATGCTGCTGTGGTTGGGGTTGGGCCAGGCCGGAGGCAGGAACCTGCAGCTCCACCTGTGTTTTCCACATGGGTGGTAGGGGCCCAGATACTCAGGCCGTCTTCCCCTGTTTTCCCAGGCACTGTTAGGGAGTGCGGCTCAGCTTGGATGCCTGTGTTGCAAGTGGTGACTTAGCGTGCTGTGCTACAGTGCAGGTGCTGAGTGTTTTGACTTTGAGGCCATGTGGACGCTGCCGTAACTCAGTGCTGCGGCCTGCATGCGAACCTGTGCTGCTACAGTGCTGGAGACACTCGCCTTGGAATTTGACATGATCCTACCTGGATTTTCTGACTCTGGCTTTCACAGTTCAGTGCCAGAAAACTGACTTTTTGGAACCGTGTGCAAATGTTCCAAGGCGTTCTGGACTTAGGGCCATCCAGATGAGGCAGGGGGCTCTGGTCCTGTCTTCAGCCAGGGAAGCACTGGTGGCCTAGTGGCCCTTTGGGGAGCAGACTCTGACACCTCTGCTCCCCTAGCCTTGCCTTGAAGAGCCCATGTTGGATGTAGCGTGCTCGATGCCCAGGCCTTCCCTGAGCCTGGTTACGTTTTCAGCTGGAAGAGTAATGAGTGCCAGCTGGACAGTTACCGCCTCAGTGCGGGAGTATTCCTCTTGCACGAGCTGCAGTAGTGCAGTGTCATTCGGCATCTGGGGACCCCCAGCCTGGGCTGTGTTTTTGGGGCCGGGGCTTGATTTTGAACTTGCTCTCATGTGAAGGGCTCAGCAAGGGGCCCGTGGGAGTGGCGGTGACCTCCTGTGGCACCTGCTGCTCAGCCGGGTTTGTGGTTCGATGCTGGCCGCGTGGTCTTCCTGATGACAGTGAATGAACACCCCGGTGCGGCCTCCCGGTCCCTGAATTGGGGTCTGGGGAAGCCTCTGGCAGTCTGCGCCGTTGGGGGGAGGGTGCACCCCAGGTCAGTGTCAAGTTTCAGCATCTCAAGACCTTGTGTTTGAAATCCAACTCTTCTCTTCCCTTCTTGCAGGACTACTTGGACCTCAGTCAGCCTCTCGAGCCGTATTCACCCAGTTACCCTGACTCAAGATGAAATAAAAACGTCTCTCTTCCCTTCTTGCAGGACTACTTGGACCTCAGCCAGCCTCTCGAGCAGTATTCACCCAGTTACCCTGACACAAGGAGTTCTTGTTCTTCAGATGACTCTGTGTTTTCTCCGGACCCCATGCCTTACGAACCATGCCTTCCTCAGTATCCACATGGAAACAGCACTGTTAACACATGAACCGAGCCGGCCGCCTGTCCCCATGCGGGGGCAGCGCCGGCATCCTGCCCGCCCCGAGCAGGGAGGCCATGCCTCCCCGAGCTTGCTGTCTCTGCTTGTCTGTGGATCCGAGGAGTGAGTCATTGTAAACGCAGTCGGCACGCATGGAAAGCCGCGGAGGCCTGGAAACACGTGATCTTTGCTGCCAGCGTGTCTTTGGGGCCACGCACAGCCATGCAGAGCCTCTGACCTGCGTGGTACTGGCTGAGGACCACTGGGGACTTGAGGCAGACCCATGTTCTGCCATCCTTGTTAATTTTGTAATAATTGGGGAAAATATATGTCAGCACACACTTACAGAGCACAAATGCAGTATATATAGGTGCTGGATGTATGTACATATATTCAAATTATGTATAAATATATATTATATATTTACGAGGAATTATTTTTTGTATTGATTTTAAATGGATATCCCAGTGCACCTAGAAAATTGGTCTCTCCTTGTTTTTTTTTTTTAAAAATAGCTATTTGCTCAATACTGTTCTTACAGAGAATTTCTTAAATTTCACCGAGCAGAGGTGGAAAAATACTTTTGCTTTCAGGGAAAATGGTATAACATTAATTTATTAATGAATTGGTAATATACAAAACGATTAATCATTTATAGTTTTTTTTGTAATTTAAGTGGCATTCCTATGCAGACAGTGCAGCAGAATGGTTCATCTGTTGCGTGGACTTGACTGGTCATTAGAACCTTTGGAAAGAGAAGTATTTACAATATATGACTAATTTGGAGAAAGTGAAGCGGGGAGTTATTTGTGTTTCAACTCTGCTGTCCGATGCTTGTACGACCCAAATGCCTGGATTTAAAGAACGCGTCCCTGAGAAGTTGTTTTGAGGGCCAACGCGCCATCTCACTGGACTTCCCGAGGCGGATGGTACCAGCATCCTATCCAAACGATGCCTTAATCCATTCCTGGGGACAGCCTTTGCGTGAAAGGACAGCACCCGGGGCCTTTTCCTGGTGGCCACCATCTGCCCCTGAGTCACACCTGAGGCCAGCCCATGTTATCCTCAGCAAATTGGTGGCTCACAGATTCTGTGGCCTTGAAGAGGCCCTTTTAGGATCTTCACTGTCACCCTGGAGACTCAGCTCTGTTCTGCCGATGGCTTGGGGGACACTTCCAGCTTCTTAAGAGGTGGCTTACTGTCTGCTGCTCGCAGGACCCCGCTGGCAGACCCGGCCCCGTGCCGACGTCATTGCTTGTGTAGTAAAGGCTCGGGTCTTGCTTCTCAAACACACACTCACTCTGCTGCAGCCATGCATCGAGAATGCAGATTACACTGATTTTACGTGTGACAGAATTGGAGAAAGTATTTAATAAAACCTGTTAATTTTTATACTGACAATAAAAATGTTTCTACAGATATTAATGTTAACAAGACAAAATAAATGTCACGCAGCTTATTTTTTTAATCCTCGTGTGTCTTAGCAAATGGTTTCATGTGCTCAGAAGTGTAGGCCAAGTCCTGTCTGTGGTTGAATGCGCGAAAGATGGAGCTGGAAGGGGTGTTTGCTGGCTGCAAGTGGAGGTCACTCGTAGAGGTGTCGGCGGAGAGCGGTAGAAGCAGGGCAGGTGGAGCTGGTGGGAAAGCTGAGGTTTGATTCAAGCCCCTACTCCTTGGCTTTGTGAGGCCATGCCAAGTCCTTCGTTGGTCCTCCGTGAGTCCTGCCTGCTCCCTGGGAGGGCCAGCGAGGAAGAGCCTGGAGCAGAGCTGTGTAGATGGGGAGGCAGTGGGAGGATGGGGGTGCAACATGGATGTAGAGAGATACACACTGTGTGGGTACCTGGGGGCACCTCGATGGCTTGTGGACTGGTTTCCTTGTGATGCAAGTAGAACTTGCTTTGTGTTTTCCTACAGCAAACTTGGGACACGTTTTAAAAACAAATATTTCTTTGAGTGCCTTTGAGAGTAACAAGCGAACCCCGCTTGTTGGTGAACACATGTGATTCTGTGGCTCTTTATGTTCCACGAACTCCGCTTCTCTGCCTCAGCCCTGCCACACACAGCCAGCCTCTCCCCAATCTGCCTTCCTCTGAGGACTTTCCAAGGTCATTGGCACCTGACGAGATCTGCCTGTGCGGGCTCATCTGTGTGATGCTTGTGACTCTAGAGAACGGACTCGCTGAGGCTGCAGGTGGATTTCGGGCAAGGCTCAGCATCCATGCAGGTTCTCTGTAGTGAGGATAAATGTGTTCGTTCCAGGTGTTTGAGATGGATGGGGTGCTGGATGGCTTTGACCATGGGGATTATAATGGAAGGGAAATTTGCTATGTTTCTTGCCCATTTCGGGAAAAGCAGAAGGCAAGAATACTAAGCTAGCTGTTGGCCATTTATCTCTTGGAAAAAGACTTGTTTATTGGAATTGGCTCAGTCCAGCCAGAGCTGGGCCAGGCCGAGGCCAGGAAATAGGAACTGCCTCTCGGCTTCCCAGCAGGGTGGCAGGACCCTAAGAACTTATGTGTCTGCTAGATGCGTTAGAACACTGAACTGGAAGAGTGAAGGAAGCCAGGAACCAGCTCTTCTGCGTGATGTGTGAGTGTGCCACAGCACCACTCCTGGAATTATTTTTATCACAAGGAGTGAGCAGGGCGATCTATGGCAAGGTTGGGAATGTTCCGAATTAGCCCAGAAGCAAGCCTTGGTGAGTATCCTGCAGCTGAGGACTTACCCCTAGGCCTAAGGAGAAGCGGGGATTTGTTAGCTGTGACTGTCGCAGTCACGAGATGCTTTGTGCGACAAGGTGAAGGGTTGCAGATGTCTTGGCTGGGTGTGCCTCTTGTTCCAGAGCATTCCTGTTATTCTGTGAAGAGTGAAAAGATCCATGAGCAGTCACTTCTCAACTCCCCTCCTGGTCCCCGACAGCCTCCAGTCTGCCCTCTGCCCGTGGATCTGCCTGTAGATGTTTCATATAAGCCAAGCCGTATACAGGGGGCCTTTGCACTTCGTGTTTTCAAGGTTCACCCACCTTGCAACCTAAGCCAGAACCTCATGCCTCTTATTATTTATTGTACTTGTTTGAGCTGCAGTCAGCCATACAGCTCCCATCTGTTGGTCCACTCCCCAACTGCCTGCTACTGGCCAGGGCTTGGGTCAGGCCAGTGGGTGCTGAGAACCCAATCCAGGTCTGTTGTGTGGGTGGCAGGGACCCAGCTACACTGGGGCTGCCATCTTGGGGTGCGCATTAGCAGGAAGCTGGCTGTGGGAGTGGAGCTGGGACGTGAGCCTAAGAACTCCAATATGCAGTGCAACAATCCCAGGCCGGTGTCGGATGCCTGGCCAGAAACCAGCTTCTCTGTCGGCTTTATTGCTAAACTGTAGTTTGTTATGTGTGTATATGACATTTTCGTCGATCCATTCAGCCATTAACGGCATGTGGGTTGTTTTTACTTTCTGGCCACTATGTGCACGTTTATGGGCCGTCACGTATTTTCATCTTTCTAGGTGATACCTCAGAGTAAATTGCTAGTTCATATGGCAACTGTATTTTGTTTAAAAAGATGCTTTTGTTTTGGTTTGGTTTGGTTTTGCCATAGGATTTTTATTTTATTTTCAATTGAAAGGCATAGCGAGATCTTCCAGCTCTGATTCATTTACCTAGACGGCTGTAATACCTGGGACTGGACCAGACAGAATGCTGGAGCCAGGGGTTCCTCTCGGGTTTCCCACTTGGCGGCAGGGATGCTGGTATTTGAACTGAGTCCCAGTGGGTGCCTTAGGAGGAAGCTGATAGTGAAAGCAGAGGCAAAACTTAGGCCAGGCACCGTGATGGGAAATGCAGCCATTCCAAACGGTGGCTTAGCTTCTGCACCACACACCTGCCCCTGGCGTCTTCCTGCTTTCTGGTCGGCACTGTCCAACTCCTCCAGAGCCACCTGCTGTTTTACATTTCCATTAGCAATCCTTTGATGGTTCTCAAAGCTTCTCCTCCTAGCCAGTGCTTCTCATCCTTTTCATCATGGCCTTCCTGATGAGGGTGAAGTGTCTCCTCCTGAGAGGGTGATACGCAAGCAGGCCCCACTCAGATCAGGGATCCATGACACCAGGTCTTCCAGAAGGAAAAGGATGTCAGTGAGTCAACTTCACACTTTCCAAACGGCCACGAGGACCAAGAGCCCTCTGGGTTCTCCAGGGATGCAAGTGCCGAGAAATGTGGCGCCCCACCTCTTAGCCCTTGAGATAAGAATGAAGAGCTGTCGTGTGCTGCCGGTGGTGGAGATCCTGGCCGCAGTCCTGGAGCGCCCCACACCTCCTGCTCCGCTTGACACCAGATGAGGCCTACCGGGCTGGAGCCATCCACCAGGTCAATGCGCCATAACTTATGTATGCATGCTGGAGGCCTTAGCCCAGCCTGGGTTTTGATGTTTATTTCTTTTCTTTCTTTCTTTCTTTCTTTTTTTTTTTTTTTTTTTTTGATGTTTTTGGAGATGAAAGCAAAGTCTGTCTTCTCTCACATTTCATCCCCAGGGAGACTTGAAGCGACTGGGCTGTCTCCCTGGGCAGGGCCAGCTGAAAGCCTTCGTCTGAGTGACCTTCTGGGCTGGCGCCCCTCCACGTCCTTGTTCTTTGGGGCTTCCAGGGAGTTTGAATGGGTTCCCTAAAGTGCTCTGCAGACCCGATGCAGAGTCCCATGGAGAGTTGTAGAAGACAGTGGGCAGAGAGGACGCTGGGAATCCATCCCTGGGCCGCCTTGTCCTCTCGAGGCCATCAACATCAAAGACGTTAGCGCCCCAGGACAGTGACAGATGGGCTGTAAGGGACGCTTGCTCCCGTGTCTCACATCACTGCCTCTCTGGGGGTGGTGTCCTTTTCATCTAAGTCTTTCGCTAAGGGCACCTAGTGAAGTCTGTATCCCTTCCAAGTCCAAAGGACACTGACACACACATTGAAATTAAAGAGACTTTAGCCATTAGGCTACTGCGCCAGGCCCTTGAAATTAGGGAGAAAAGTCTACTTGGTCTGTAAACAGACTGACAAATGAAGCCCAGCTCAGGTGATTGCTGAATTAAATGAGACGTTACGTGGAAAATGCCAAATGATGACTGCTGGGTAGTACTCAAATGTTAGTCGATCTATCCACTACCTGCCCTGTGTGTAGATCGAGCCAGATGCAGGCATGGAGAGAGAGACATCAGAGCTGTCGTTATAACGCACTGGGGAGATTGCTAGTACACTGTGAATGCTGCCAGGGCCATGTCCCTCTCCACCTGCTTGCTTCCTTCTCATCTGCTTTCTTTGCACTTGAAAGGTTGATTGACACAGACAGCCCAGTGCTGCAATAGCCGGGGGCGGGCCAGACGAAAGCCAGGAGCACAGAGCCAGCCCAGGTCTTCCATGTGGCTGTCAGGGACCCACCGAGCGGAGTCATCAGGAGGAAGCTGCACTGGAAGTGGAGCCAGAACTCAAGACTAGGCGCTCCCACCCCGGACGCAGACACCGCAAACACCATCACCAACTTACAGCCACACTCAACTCATCTCCATGTTTTATTAGATATACATAGAGGAGGAGGAGAGAGAGAGAGGAAGATCTTCTGCCTGCTGTTTCACTCCCTAAGTAACACAATGGCTGGAGCTACACCAATCTGAAGCCAGGAGCCCGGAACCTCTTCTGGGTCTCCCATGCAGCCACATGGTTCCAAGGCTTTGGGCCTTTCTCTACTGCTTTTCCTAGGTGACAAGCAGGGAGGTAGATGGGAAACAGGGCTGCCAAAAATAGCACCAGCACCCATATGGGATCCTGACACGTGCAAGGCAAGGACATAAGCCGCTAGGCTACCATGCCAGGCCCAGGCTCCTTTTTTTAAAACAGGCATTCACTCTATATAACACTAACCAGGTCATAACCACCCTGTGTGACAAGTGTACAATGCCATGCTTTAAGAACTGCACAGCAGACCAAGCTGGTGAATGGTCTAAGTAATGTGGTCCCAGTGGCAGACTAGAACAGAAGCGAGCTTTTACAAGGGCAGCCATGTGTGGCTCCAGACATGAAGTTATTACAAGAAAATCTAAATAGGTCCCTCCCCTGACCAAGGGAAACACCCCAGGGCATAGAACTAAGGCGGCTTGACGCAGTTCCTCCTAGGGTCCAGTCGTGTATCGTGCAGGGACTGCCCTGCTGCATCTTCAGCGTTCAGCATGGGTCACTCAGATGACGAGGCTGAAATAAACCGTGAGCTTGCACGGTCATCAGAGTCCAGTTCATTTCATTGCCGTTGGTCTGGACTGCACGGGTGTGAGCGGAAGCAGTGGGCTGGGGCGTTTGCTCAGGTTCGGGGTTGTGCTGTCCAATTGTGCGGTGACCAGTTGCTGCATTTTCTGCACACCAACAGCAGGACAGGAAATTAGAAACCTCAGCTGCTTCCTGCCATGGTCTTCAGCCCCAGGGGCGCCAGCCCGTCCGTGGCCTCTTGCTGGGCCTTGGCTTAACCAAAACGCAGAAGGTCCTGATCCATGCTGGCCATCGCCCAGGGGCAGTCGGAGCTGTGAGGGAAAATAGCAAAGTCAACATACAAAGCCACAGACCCGACAGTGATACCGCAGGGGTGTGGGCAGTGGGAGAGCTTGTTCAAAAAATTGTGGCCATGGCCAAGTCCAGCTCACTCAAGGCCCATGCTGCCTGAGAGCTAAAAAGCATTTGAAAGGTCTACTCTGCTATGCATAAATTATATAAAACTTCAGTTTTGGCGTCCTTAAGTAAAGTTCATTGAAACTCAGCAGGGTCCATTTACAAATGTCTGCAGTGTTTGCACCACAAGAGCAAAGTTGTATAGTTGTGACAGAGATGGCTCACAAAAGAGTAAATATTTACTATCTATCGCTTTTTACACAACTGTTTGCCAGCCTCTGGCTTAGGTAGCCAGGTACTAGTCCACGTGCCAGGCCCATGCAGGTGGCTCATGGGCATGGGCAGCCGCTCACAGCCAGATTCTGAAATCAGGAGATGCTTTTAAGGACAGGGTCTGCTCGGAAGACAGGCCTGCTGTGGCCAAGAGGGCATCTCCTAGCCACAAGAGGTGTTTTGGCTGAGATGCTGTGTCTCATCCACCCTCCAGGCATGGGCTCTGCCCTGGTACCAGGTAGCTGCATGGCACAGCTCTTCCCAACAAGCTTGCCACAGAGATCTACAGACCAAAGGCTAAACAAATGCCGCGGTCCCTCTTGAAAGAGGGTGACGTGTGGGTTTGACCAATGCTTGTTCTCAGAAAGGGAAGCAGGTCTGGGAGCAACGTGTTCCCAGCACTCCATCTTCTACGCAGGGCTGGGCTAGGTGGCAGGGGGCATGTACCCAGGCTTGCCTTCTCCTTACTCATGTTTTGGTCTGTGGTAGGGGCTCCACACCCCAGAAGACAGGTGCACCTGCCCTTCTTGACTCACACAGAGCCAATCCCGAGACAGCCTCCACTGTGAAGTGGAGTTGCCTTGGTTTACCTGGGTGAGTTAACCAGGCGTGACTCCTTTCTGCTTCTCCATGAGTGGAGTTGAAAAATGTTTCCCAAGCTCCGACTGCTGACAGAGCCTCTTGCCCCACAAATCAGCCCGCGACTCCCCCATGTAAATAGATCTGGGGGGGGAGAAAAACCAATCTACATATGCTGTAAATGTGTACAGGCAATGGAGACAGCTAATAAAACTGGCAGGATCTGGTTTCAGCTTTTCCCTTGTTTTCTAAACGAGGTTGAAAGCAAATCAAGCCCTAAGCCCTTATTTTTCTGACCTCAAAGCAGGTGCATTTAGTCAAGTGCAGGAGACATGAGGGGCACGGGGGACCCTGGGTGAAGGAATCCAGAGTGTGAGTAGCTGCTTTGGGGAGGCTATGCCCCAGGCGATCCCCAGGCTGAAAGCCTAGACCCCTTCTGAAGACCCCAGGCTGGAGGCGGGGCTGTGAAGGCACACCTCGTTAGGCTGCCCTGATGCACCTGTAGACCCTGTGAGAACCTGAGAAGCGATGTTTGGAGTTGCATGATGCTTGGGCACATACCGCCTTGTAGACTAAGCTTTCACAGCTTTCTAGAACAATGGAAGCATTGAAGGTCTCCGCAACACAGGCCGTTGGTTCTTTCAGATCTCCGTGGTGACCCCAGTGCAGGGCAGCAGGAAAGCTCTACAGGAAAGCACAACAGCTAGGGAGGGAGCAGGATGGTGGGTCAGGGGAGGTGGGGACAGTTGCAGAATCTGTTTAGGGATGAGCTGAGGGTCCGAAGCTGGCGTGGAAGGGGCTTGGGGGATTAGGGATGTGACTCAGAGCAGCTCTTGTAGCAAACACACAGTCTTGATTATGCAAATCAAGTGGTTTCCTTGGTTGAACTGGAAGGGGCTGGAGATGGAGCAGAGAGCGTCCCAGGTGCCCAACCACCCCACCACACTTTCTCAAGGCTCTAATTAGCCCAAGTAGTGGCATTTCCAAGCCCTTCTCTCAAGCAATCTGCCAGACCGACGTTCCCACCACTCCAGTCCACCCCTGCTCCCACAAGAAGGAAGGAACACAGGGGATCCTCATCCTCACCATCCTGAGCCCCTTCGAGAACCTTCCTCATTGAGCTGCTTGGAGAAGCTGGCTGACAGATACAGCCCCAGCCACGAACACAGATCTGCATCTGTCTCAGTTCAGAGATGGCGTTGGAAGTGTTTGGCTCAGCTCCCGTGCGGCCAAGCTGTGACACCTGGCAGAGGCAGGGCTCCTGAAGCATCCTGGAGATGCTTGGCCACACCCTGTTCCAGGGCTGCACAGGCTGTTGGGGTAGAGGTGGCATTGGATCAGGAGAAGTGGGGTGGTGTTGGGAGAGAGGGCTCTTGGTGTCTGTTGCAGCAGGTCTGCGATGTTGTGCGTCTGCCACAGTTCTGGGGTTCATTCTTTCCCTCCCCGGTAGCCGGCAAGACACTGTGGGCCTGGTCTGGCACCAGAGATGGGAAATTGTATTAGTTATGGATCATTCTTGAAATAGTCCTGAGGGGCGCTGCATTCTTAGGCTATTCTAAGAAATTGCTGTAAACGAAGTGGCCTGAAATGACAGAAATTCATTCTATTGCATGTCTGGAAGCCAGAATCGCCAAGTCATGGCACTGCAGGCTTCCCCTCCTGCCGAGTGCTGGAGGGGCACACCCCCCTGGCCTCCTCTAGCTTCCTGGGGCTGCAGGTGCTCCTGCACTTGCTTGGCTCCAGCCTGTTTCTCCCTTCATGGGGTTTCCTCTGCTTCCCTGGGTGTGTCTCTCTGTCCTCTAGGACACTTTGGGACTTGGGAATGCTTCCCCATAATCCAGGATGATCTCCCGAGATCCTGAATTCTATCTGCAAACAGCCCGTTTCCCAAAAGGCTCCAAAAGAGGAGGGTGGGAGAATTGAAGCCTCATGGCCCTCCTAAGCGATGCCACTGAGAGCAAGGCTGCCACGCATGAACTGATTTGTGGGGGAGCCTCTGCTTCCACCATCTTTCCCAGATGAGATGGGTAAGCACATTCCCTACCCAACCCTGATGGGCAGGGAGCTCAGCCAGGATGAGCCTTTCTGGCACCTGCTCTCATTTGCAACCCTCAGCGCTGCAGCAATTACGTGCTCGCCGGGTTGGAGGACTGGGATACAGACCCAGCTTAGTCCAATTCTAGGTCTGAGGGTTTCTGTTCACACCTGCCCTGGTGACAACACTCTTGCTTTCACGTGTGAGCTTCAAGGGAAAAGGCCCGCCCCTGTGAGCTTCTTGTAGTCTAGAACTGGCTTGGGAAGGTGGAAGAGGACTCAGGCCAGGGGAAGGCTGGAAGCGCCTTACAGCCACAGACTGGGGAGATGATGAGAGGGAGGCAACGTTAAGTCCTTAAGGGAAATGTGGTTTTCCCTGAACTGAGAAGTGCAGACTGATTCTGGGTCTCCATGGAATGGAAGAAGGGTCCCTGTGGCTGGGGGCTGGGGAGTGACTCTGAGAGCTGCCCACTGGGAGTCTGCTTTTCTTCCTTAACCAAGCGTCACGCACTGGGTGGCTTCAGTAGCATCGAGTTATTTTCTTCTAGCACTGGAGGGTGGAAATCCAGGACTGAGGTGCTGGTACGGGTGGGTTCCCACTGGGCCATCCCTGGGTGTAAGTGCATGGAGAGTATGCTTTCTGGCCTCCTCTTGTTTTAAACCACTGGTCCTGTTGGGTTGGAATTCTGTCCTTAGACCCTCGTTCAAACCTAGTTACCTATAAGCCTTACCATCAAATACAATCACGCTGGCGATGTATGTTTCGCAGGAATGTGACTTTAGTCCTGAAGAGCGCCTTTCATCCTTCCCTCTGCCTGCCCATCCCCTCTTCTGTCCTAGCCTCACGTTCAACCTGCACACATGACCATTGGGCATACAGGGCTGCTCCTCCACAGGCCACTACGGACATAGAACCATTCCTTTCCAGGCTGGGGTAGGAGGACACATCTGTGTGGCCTTTGGTTTCCAAACCAGCACCAGGGCCCCACTGACCTATCCCACTGTGGGGACCACAGAGAGCCGCTCACATTCAAGTACAGGTGGAAGGGGCCACAGCCTGACTGGCCGGCTTAGCCCAGGTTCATCCTGGAGCTGGACTTCCAATCCAGGTCAGCTGCAGCCAGAAGGCCTTGGGCCCTCCCCGAGTCTCACTGGGCCACAGGTTTCTCATTTCGAGCACAAGGACACTGTTGTAGCTGCCTCTCCAGCGACACTGTGTCTGTGTTGGGTCACTTTTGGAGAGCCAATGGCAGACACGGCATGGATCTGCAAGTTGACTTCAAGTAGGTGCAAATGAGAATTGGCTGGCTCCAGGCCACGAGGGGTGTCTCCCTAAGTCAGGTTCATGTATGAGCTTCAGTCCCAGGGCCCAGTCCTGGAATGCGGTGTACCTGCTGTGGGTAGCCAGGGCTTTCAGAGTGCCCTTTTGCAGAGACAGTTCTGCTGGCTGATGTTAGGCGGCCCCAGGCACGAGGCTGGCCCTGTAAGTCTGCCTCCCAGAGTCCTCAAGTGCTACATCTTCAGGAAGAAAACAACTGCCGAAGAGAAAGGAGATGCATGTGGTTTGTTTTCCAGCTGGATTGTGTGGAAGATGTCTCTTGCTCAGGGAACGGCTTGAATAAGGGTGCTTGGCTGGTGTGTCCAGGCTCCGGTGATAAAGGGAAGAGCTAGGAAGAGGACTGGAGAGGACCAGGAGTGTTCCAACGTTGCAGGAGGTTCCTCCTCGTGTCTTGTTGCATTTCTGCCTTGGTAAGGGATGGAAGGAACGAGCACAGAGCTCCGTCGGTGCCAGAAGGCTCTGCTTTGTTTGGCCTGTGTTGGGTCAGAAATATTTTGGAATTGGTTCACAATACTAAAATGTAGAAGATTCTGCAGGAGCATGCATATTTCTAGGGCGTCTTTTGGAAATGCAGAAGGTGTGACAGTGGCCCGCATCCGCACATGGCCACAGTCCCTGTGGGTGGATCAGCCCTTGTTTTCTTTAGATGAGGCACACTAGCCTACCTAGCAGGCATCTCTCAGCCCTCGGACTCCAAGGCTGCCCAGGACCTGGAAAAGCCCCGGTTGAAGCGTCAACACATCTAAGCTACATCTGGCCTCCATTTTGGCCATCACCATCCCTCCCTAACCAGTTTGCCAGACTTCAGGTAACAGGGGAGATGTCCCCTTCCACAATGGCGTCTGTTGAAAACGGCGAACTTTCCAGAAGCGGTTCTTACTTCCCCTGCTGGTTGACCTAATTGCAAGGGAAAATCTTGTTTTCTTCAAGAGCTGAGGTCTTGTCGGTGTGGTTCGTGAAGAGGCTGCTCAGCGTTTCCATTAGGAACACTTTCCTGGGTTTGAAAACCCAGCCGGGAAGATGTTTTGTGGAGGAAAATTGGTCCTGCCCCAGCTGAACCTGAGAATCTTTATTCCAAGGCCTCTTTGAAAAGATCTTTGACTCTTGATGTGCAAATATGTGTGGTTTGCGGCTCACTAGGCCCTGCTTGGGGTTTGGGATTTTGCTGCATGACATTTTTCCAACCATTAATTTTAAAGCCATCATCTCCTATATTTATTTCCATGGTTAAGGTTGGTATTTCCCCCCTTTTTTTCTTGCTATGGGGAGAGGGTTGCATCAAAGGGGGCTTTGTCTAAAGTCTGCAGTGGGGGTGCAGACAGCCTGCACCCTTGGCAGAAACCTGTGGGGCATATCTCTGAAGGGTGCTAATTTATATCAGCCAAGAAGAGTCAGTGGACACAATTCCATTAGCAGTTAGAGTCTGTGTTTCCAGCAGAAAGAGAGAGAGAGTGTGTATGTGGAGGGAGGGGGCAGTTTTGGTGTTGGCCTGGCTGCTACAGGTATTAGTAATTATCTGGATTGCCTTAATGATCAGAAAACCAAGTTCAATGTGATTCTCAGGGGGAAATTTTTGAAAATCTATTCTCTGGCTTCTGTTTCCTAGGATTGCCAGACACCGCAAGCCTGCCATTACCCATCCTCCAGACTGACTCACTTGCAGTCTGTCCATTTGTCTTGCCCAGGCCTACCTGCTGCAGGCTGTTGCTGTCCCTCTATTTCCCAACCTGATCATGGTCACCCAGCCAGTCTCTCAAGTGAGGATCCCTCGCCCCCCAAACCTGGCCTACGTTCTTCCCTCCTCCTTCTGTAATATTCACTTGGCCAGCACATCCTACCCATTGCCCCATCTGAAGTCTCTTGATCTGTCCCCTCCTTCCAGTCCCCACTGCCATAGCCTGGCCAGCGTCGTCCTCATCTTTGGCTTAGAATAAGCCGTCTAACAGGGCTGAAAGTCTTGGTTTCCCCTCCACCCAAGCCATTCTTGGCACCACTTTTGGCCGTAAAGTCATATCTCATTCCATTCCATTATCTGCTGGAAACACTTCTGTCAGTTGCTTCTGCTTCAGGTTCAATCCTTGCTGCAGCCTGACATCCTAGCTGACTTCGCACACCTGTCCTAGCTCACTGTCCCTCAAGGACCTGAGTCCCCGTGTCTTTGCCATCATCACTCCACGGTCCCTCGAGCCTTTGTGTGCTCCGGATTGAGAATGGCTTTCCTCAGGCAACCTTTCATTTACGAACTCATCCAAGACCCAAGTCAAATGCTAGGGCCTTCCGGAGGCTTTCCTGGTCAGTTTGAGATGGAGGCTGGCACTAGATTGGAAGATTGGGATGAGCACTTGTCACGATGCATGGTGGCTTATCCTGCCTTGGGCCTTGTCTTCCCTTAAGCTGTGGTCACTTCAGAAGGAAAGTTTCTAGGTCTTTGTTGCTCTGGACTTCTGACACCCAGTGCAGTGGCTGTCCTAGGGAGGCTGCTCTGTCAATGTTCTCTCTACTGAGTGGTCATCATGAATATTTACCAAGTGCTCCTCAGGCATCAGACATGATTTCAAGGGCTTGACATGTTGTAATTGCCTTACAATTCCACTTGTTAATGAGAAAACAGAGGTGCAGCATCCATGGGGCCTGGGTCAGGCCTGCCTCAGCATACAACTCTGTTTCCTTGCAGAGTCCCAAGGCCAGGGCGCTGATCATCTCCTGATAGATTTCAAGTGAAAGTTCTAGCAGGGACTTGAACCAGCATTCAGTCCTGGCCCTGAGAGTGCCAGCTCAGACCGGGAGCACCAGAAGTTCAGTCTCTGTGTCCTGATTCTCCTCCTCCGTCACTTGGCCTGTGAGGAGCTCGGGAGGGGAGGTGACCACATTCCTGACCTGCTTTGGGGAGCAAACCGTTCAGGACCTGGAATCCTGCCCACCCAGAGCACCCCTGTGGGTCTCAAAGCCTCAGGACCAAGGTCTTGGCAGGGGCTGCTGTTTCATTGCCATCAGCATCCCCGTCAACATCTCACACCTTCACTAGAGGTTGGAAAGAGACTCGGTGTCAGTCTGCACAGCCAGGGTTGGGGACTAGTTTTCTGACCATCTGTCACAGGGCACAGGTTTGTACATGAACAACCCTGGTCAGCGAAAGTGTGACTACAATTGCTACAGGGACATGAGTCAGGGGAACCCAGGCAATGGCCTCCTTCGAGAAGCATTGGCTGGAATGGCTCAGGTGCCATCTTCCTTAGGGGTGGGGACCTAAATGAGGACTCTTACAAGATGTTTTCCTCCCGGCCCCTGAACCTGGGTCTAGCAAGCAGCCAGGGTGTGCTGGAGTGGACAGGGTATGGGCACAGGCCTTGCTGGCTCCATTGTTGGCCCTGCCACCAGGATGGGCCGTTGTTGCTGGTCTGCGGTCATCATCCCTTGCTTCGACTCTCTAACAGCCCCCACTCCCTGTCTGACGACCCATATGGTTCTGTAGGGGCTGGTTGACCTCTTGATTCCAGGAATGGAAGCCGGACTCGGGCCTGGCCATCAGCACATAGGTCAGGAGGAGGCCTTGTGACTCAGGGAGGGCCAATCAGAGGATATTGGCTGGGTATGCAGCACAGTAAGATTTCTCCTTCTGTACCCCAAATCCTGCAGCTCAAGGATCTTAGGCCACACCTGCTGAATCAGAACCTCTGAGCCAGGGTCCAGGAAACAGTCCATCAGGTGAGTCTGAGGAAGGTTCGAGTTTGAGGTCCACTTCCCCACCCCCTTCCACTTCACTGACTCCCAGGTGAAGCAAAGCAGGTGCAATGGAGCGAGGTGATATACCCACCTCGTAGTTCCAGGGCAGCCTATGACCAGGAGGCTTTGCTTCCCAGGCACTTTTCAAGAACCACCCCCTTGTGTTTCACTGAGTTGTGGAATAGAGAACTGACCTTTTCAAGTTCCTCCCCGACGCCAACCCTCTTCTCCAGGACTGAGAATAAATGTCCCGTCCCTCGCTCTGAGGTCACGTGGGGTGAAGACTCCCCATCTCTCCCAGGCTGCTGGGCCTTATCACAGGTTCGGCATTCACAGGAAAGCTTGGAGCCAGCAAAGCCTGTACAGGCTTGCAGAGGCAGGCCCCCAGGTGACCTAGGACCCAGGGCGGCACACTGGGCAAAGGCTGGCTGCTGTCGTTCCACGGGTTCAGCTGCTGGGGGTCTCAGCTGACTCCTGGCAATGTGATCTGAGCTCCGGTTATGGTTTGCCCACCCCAAGGCTCAGCTCGGTGTGTGCGGGAGACATCTGGCTCCCGGCCAGCGTCGCGGCTCCAGTCTGGAAGTCCAGGCATACCTAAGTCGGCTCGCGTGGCTCCCCAGTGCCTTATTAGGCTGCCCCCTCCGGAGGGCGGAATCTCTGACTCATCCCCCCTCCCGCAGTCCCCCAACTCCTGCCAGTTTGCGCCAAGATTAGAATTCCCTCAAATCCGTGGGTTCTAAGGTTTATGTGCTGTTTCAGTTTGGCAAAAGACTTCTTGTTTCAAGTTGGAAAAAGTAGCCCTCACCCCAGGCTGGCTCAGGGAGGCTTCTTGTGGCCACTTGATGTTTTATACGCCCCCAAGCAGCACAGTGACGTCGGTGCCCCAAGCCAGCAAGGAGCCCACAGTGACCTTCGATGCATGTAGCTTGGGTTTCAAAGATGTCACACAGTTTCCCATGAGAGTGACGATGTGGCAGTAACAACTGTCCTTGCTTGGGTGTCCTGCAACCCTGTCTCAGACACTCTGTGTACTTTGCTAACCCACATCTCAGACCCACCCAACAGGCAGACTCTCCCATTCTACAGATGCGCAAACTGAGGTTCTAAGAAGTCTGCCTGAAGAGGTGGTATTGGGCTGGCTTGTGATTGTGCCACAGTCATAGTCCTGACTCCCAGGAGGGTATACGGGCTCGGCAGGAAGAAGCTGGAGGCGTGGGGTGTCCACGCTGGTGCCCTGGGATTTGGGAGATGAATAAGTTAAGATTGTGAGCAACGGTTATTTAAACCTCCAGCGCCTCCTGGCAGCTGGTGGGTCTCAGGACGGGGCGTCTCATGCCTGGATCCCGGACAGCCGCCATGTGCTGAGCTGTCCCCGGGCCTGCTGGTTCCGGGGGCCGCTTCCTTCGGGGTGAGTAGACCGAGGGGGAGGCCTCCGGGACTGGGCAGGCCCGGCACCCACCCGCCGCCCTCATGGGGCGGTGAATGGGATTTGGGAGGGGCGCGACCTTGGGCCTGGGTTATTTAAACCTCCAGCGCCTCCTGGCAGCTGGTGGGTCTCAGGACGGGGCGTCTCATGCCTGGATCCCGGACAGCCGCCATGTGCTGAGCTGTCCCCGGGTGGCCAGTGCGCCATTTGGTGCCAGGCTCTGCCTGCTGGCCGCCCGGCCAGGGAGCTCTGGGGATTTGGTTCTTTGAGTTGCTGCTTAATTCCCTCCAGTTTGAACCCATTGTGCTTCTTGGACCTGAAACAGGCAGTAACTCTTCCTTAGCAAAACTTTAAATCACTAATAATTCTGAGTACCAAATACCAGTCATGCAGAAGCTAGGGCTTGGGGCCTGTCTTGCAAAAGTAGCTCCAACAGTTGGCCAATGTGTCAACTGGTAATGGAACAGAGTAGATTAGGCACGACTGAACAAACCTTAGCCCACAAGTAAAACTAGAAACCAGGAGGGAGCAGAGGTCTTGCCGAGCTAGGTTCTTGTACCTGCTGGTCTGTGGGAGCCAGGGACGCTAAGCCACAGTGTCTAAGGCAGAGGTCGGGACAGGTGAGGAGCTGTGCCAAGCTGAGTCAGAGCATCCATTGGCAGGCAAGTGATCTATGGCTGGGAACAGACCCGGTTGGGGAGCAAAGGGGACAACCCTAGCTGGGCTGAGGTTCCCACCAAGAGGCACATGGCCTGGAAGGGGAGCTGCGTTCTGATCTGGAAACAGTTGTAGTCTCCCTTGGCACAAGTGTGGACTGGGATTGGATGCACCGAACCGGGCCGGACCCCGACTCCCCCTGGTGTTCTGGAGGACCAGGGCAGATGTGGGATGGACCAGGCAGGGTCTCAAACCCCTACTGAGCCATGTGTGAGCCAAATGTGGGTGTAGACAAACCATGGCTGGGCTGGAACATCCAACAGCAAGAACCAGATTGGGTGGAAGGCCAGACAGGAAAAGCCACAGTTCCTGTTATTACAGGAGGTGGACTGAGTAGGGTTGGCTCATGGACCCACTGGTAAGCGTGAAACCTGGCATTGGGAGAGGTTCTGATGGAGGAGCCTGGGCAACTCCTCTGGCAGGACACAGACCAGGCAGGTAAACGCAAGAAACATGATAGGAAACAGCCCAGAAAAGGCCATGGAAAGCTACCCACTGGCATACAATTGGCTGATGTGGGGGCAAGACCAGGCTGAATCTGTCCACATTATCCACTGGCAAATCCAGGCACCAGTGTGGGTCGACCTAGGGTTGGTCGCAACAAAGACTAGTGCACATTATGGAATGCCGAGGTGAGGTTGCCTGTACCGGAAGGGACCGCAGCGCCCTACCAGCCTGAGAACAAGAAAGGAAGTGGGCAGAGCCGGCAGGGGAATAAGGGAGGGTTCCTTTGCAGGACAGCTACTTCCGCAGGAGAGCATGGGCTGGGATGGGGGCAGACCAGACTAGGCAGAGCTACCACACCTGTGCGCCTCATGCGGACCAGATCAGGGAAAAGCCGGGCTGGGCGGATTATTCCTACTGGTGCAAGCAAAATTAAAGTGGGCAAGGGGTGTTTGGGCTTAGACGCAGCATCAACTGGAATCTGGGAGTGGGAGAGGCCTGGGAGGGAAATAGTGGGCTCATCCCTCTTGGGTTACCACTTTCACAGGACATAAAACTAAGATAACTAAGATAGCGGCTGGGGTGGAATGGGGTGTGGGACAGACTGGATTACTGCTACACTTATTGGCAAACCAGGGTAGGGAGTGGGCCTGGTGGGGGTTATTGTGGGTCGCTCCAACCTAGGCTGCAGCTCCCGCTGGTTTATGTGAGGACCAAGTATGTGCTGGGCAGAACCAGGCTGGACTGCAACACCCATTGGTTCCAGTGGAAGTCGGGAGTGAAAACAGAACCAACCCAGCAACTGCAACCACCAGCTGATTGGAGCGATAGACGGTGCCAGGCCCTGTACTTGTTAGCACATACAAGAAGTTTCTTTGGAGATCTTCCTAATCTAAATGCTGGACTCAGAACCCTAACGAAGAAAAGAGAGAAGACAGAACAGGTCAACCAACCATCTCAGCTATGATGGACTATGTCAATCAGTTGATTTTTCAAAGATCTCATAGTGCTTGGAGTGGCAAGATTGACAGCGATTCATGACTGTGGCAATATCAAAACCACTTGAGCAAGAACCTCAGAGCATGCCCTACATCTGGGACCTGGGGAGGGTGGGAAATTGGGTGGGCCTTCTCCCTTAAATAACCCCCTTTAAACATGAAGGTAACAATATGGAAAACATACTAGTATTATCCACTTTCATGTAGCCCTTGAACCTTCTTACCCTAATTAACTATGTTAAAAATGTCAAAAAAAAAAAAAAAAAAAAAAAAAGATTGTGAGCAACAATATAGGAAACTGACAACGAGGCAGCAGGCGGAACAACCAGAAAGACAGGGCGCTGCAGCAATACATCCCGACTGCTCCGACACTCCGTGGGAGACGTCTCTTCTTGGTGCTGCTGGCACAAGTGACGTATACTACTCTCTGGCCACTGTGCCAAGGCTGCAGGGAAAAGTGCATGTAGTTGGTTCTGCCGGACTCAGGGTTCTGGCTTGTGCTTGGGGCGGCAGGAGGACAGGGCCTCATGAAAGACATGGGGGGAACCCAGCTGTTCTGTGCTCTCACGGGCATTAATGTGCCAACGGTGCTCGCTCTAGTGGCATTGCTCTATTGGGGCTGACCAGCTGCCGTGGACCCGTAGTGATCATGGGCCAGTGGACGGAGACCATGACAAGCTCTGCTTCCCTCTTTAGGCCTCTCAGCCTTGCTCCCCCACAACCTAGGGATCAGCAGGACCAGTGTGTGTGTGTTGGGGGGCAGGGCGGGTAGGAGATGGGGAGCCATTCACAGCCACTAGGAGAACTGCTCTGCTTAGAAGCTCTGGAGCAGAAAAGGCCAGCAGGTGATGAACTGGGCTGTGCTCTGCCCACTAAGGACCACTGTTGAGATGCGGAGGGATAAGCAAGCCCCGAGAGTCTCAGGGCTGAGCTGAACACGTCGACCCATGCCAGTTGACTGAGTGGGAAGCTAAGGCTGGAGAAGGAGAGGTAGGACCCAAGGGTGCACCATTAACTAACGATGGAATGGGGACGGGGGAGGGGAGAGGACCAGTGGCTTCCACACTTCCTGGCCTGCCCCAGTGTGTGCTACCAAGGGACTAGGGGTTCCTGCCCTTGCTCTGCCACTCACCCTTCCGTTTAGTCTGGCAGCCGTCATTGATTAGGCACTTACTGGATGCATTGCTCTGCAGATACATTAGGACTCATGAAACTTAGCCCTTATCCTCCCAAACTTTATGACTCTTGCGGGGAAGAAATGAGGAAACAAATAGCCATGATTAAAAGCTACAGACGAAGGATTGTACTTGGGGGACTCGGGTACCTTTTTTTTTTTCCAGTTTTGGAAGGAGCTTAATGCTTGTATCTGCATCCTCAGAGTCGGAGATGAAACGGAAGCTGCAAGAAGGGCTGCAGGAAGTAGGCGTGTGTGTACGGGGGTATGCAGGCGAGTGTGCAGGCGTGCTTTACAGCCACACGCACGTGCAGGTGAGTGTATGCATGTGTGAGCGCAGGTGCATGTGCAGGCATGGCACAGCTCTGACAGCAGAGCTTTCGTCCTCTCTGTCGGGTGCGACCGGAGCGTGGCCAGGGCTGGTGATGCTGGGGCAGGGTGGATGCTCCTGGCACATGGCTGCAGTTGCTAAGAATGAGGAGTTGAAGCATCCTGCCTGGGCCTTGGCTTTCTCTCTGGCCAGCACCTTCCTTCACACGCACCCTAACCATCGTCTCCCTGCCCACACTTCTCCTTTTGGAGCCTTCCCGTCCTCCAGCCCTGCGGTCCTGTCTTTGTAGATAGAGGGCAAAGTGCCCACAGTCAGCTCAGGGGTTTGGTGTATCAACAAGGGGCCCCTTTGCATGCAGCCAGGACCTAGCAAACACCGAGTGAGGGGGACCCACGGGACCCAGGCCTGTCTGCCTTCCCTCTGTCACTGACTCTCAGAGAGCAGCTCATGCACCTGCTATGCAAACACCTCGGTTCTGCCCTAGAGTCACAAAGTCATCCAAAGTGGATTCATACACTTTGTTCAAGGGGGTCATGGCAGGCACGTGGTGGCAATGGCAGCATGGTAGGCTTGACCTTGATGTGTAAGCCACAACTCACTCCTTTAAAGCGTGTGCAACCCTAGACCAGCTATTGCCCTCCTCGAGCCTTGGCCTACGGGTTCCAGGGTATAGGATACGGACGGCCATCTCACTGGAAGGCTGTGAGAACGAAGCAGGTGGCTGTGAAAGCTCCAGGGAAGCAAATGCTAAGTTATTGATTCCATGGCTCTGTGACCTGATCCATTTGAAAATTAAAAAATTCAGGATAATTCAAATTTTAGAGCCTGGGCCTAATTTACTTGGTAAAGAGGAAAAGAAAAAAAGAAAGAAATTGAGTAGCTTGTGGCTGTTTTCTCTTAAAAGGGAAGATACAATCATGACGAAAGTCCTGGGCAATGTCAGTGAGGTTAGCGCTGCTCACCCTTCAGGCCAGACAAAGCCATGCTGGTGTCTCCAGGTGACTTCCCCAGCTGGCCACTGAGGGCTGTGGGGGATGTCCCCTCGGGAGAGCCTGGCCACTAAGGGGTGGGGGGAATGTTACCTGCACAGCATGGTGGCTGCCGGGGAAGTGGCAAAACCATCGGCTCCAGAACAGGGGCAGGAAGTGCCAGGACCTCTGCCTCCCTTTAAATAAGCTGAAGCCAGTGTGGTGGCACATAGGGTTAGGCCCACACCAGCATGGCATCGCACATGGGCACAAATCTGAGTCCTGGCTGCTCTCCTTCCAGTCCAGTTCCCTGCTAATGGGCTAGGAAAGTAGAGGAGGAAGGCCCAGGTGCTCAGGTTCCCTGCACCCACGTGGGAGACCCGGAAGAAGCACCTGGATTTCGGCTTTGACCTCCCCTTCGGCCACTGAAGCCTTTTGGGGAGTGACCCTGCAGACGGGCACTCTCTCTCCCCCTTCTTTTTGTAACTTGGCCTTTCCAATAAATAAACGAATCTTACAAGGAATGAGAGCAAAACATTCCTGCTTTCCTGGAGCAGGAAGGAGCATTAAAAAGCTGGCCCTGCCTGATCCTTCTCCAGAGAACTTGTTGAAGTTTTCACATCTGGAAGAGAGTCCCTCCAGGTCTCTCTGGACGAAAGAGGGGCAACAATTCTGGGGAGACTAAGGACCCAAAGTTAGGAATAACTTGTGGTGGGTGGTTTAGCCTGCATCCCTAGAGGTTCTAGGAGGAAGGATGGGAAAGCCCATGAAACGGGGTTTAGGGGAGGTTGCGGGCAATCACACTGGGGTCTTTAGTTTTCTTTAGATTTGAGCTTTGTGGTCTAAGTTCTAGCGACAGCTAATGAAGGTGCTCTGCTGCCCTGGAAATCCACCTGGGTGAGGGATATGGGCTCTTAGGAGCTCCGTTTTGAGCCTGAATTCCTCCCATAGGGGCCCTACACAAGTGACAATTACCAGTTGAAGGATGAATTGACGCTCAGAGTCCAGTGGCTACATAGATTGCATGTGTGCTCGGAGCACATAGCAGGAACTCAGAGCCAACATGGAGGTCATTAGGACACGGGACTAGGGCAACTGCACTTGGCCATGGGACTTGCTGAAGGAATGTATGGATATTGGATGTCTGGCAGTGTTCTCCTCCCCCTGCTGCAGTTAGGGTGACGTGTGGGTTACCCTGGGTCCTGAGTGACTTGCAGACCCAGACTGGAGAGACCCAAGCAGAATTCTCGCGAGGACCTGGGACCAGAATGGCTGGAGCCCAGCCTTCTGTAGGTTAGGCCTGGGTTTGTGTCCTGACTGGCCTCTTTCTAGAAAGTGACACCTGCTAGAACAGACGTTGGACTTCCCAGAGCCTTGCTGTCCCCATGTCACAGCTGCTGCTGGTTGCATCATGAGGGCTGGATGTCCCTCCAGCAAAGGCTTTGGCACAGCCTGGTCAGCCACAGCTGCCGTGCACAGGGACTCGTGGAAGGATTGCCAGGGGCCTTGTGGCTCATGGCCTCTGTTGGGCTCAGGCGAGGCGCGAGAACTGTTAGAATCCTCCCTGACATTTCTGAACGACTCTGCCATTCTCCACCTCTCGGCCCTACAGGCGAGATCTTCAAGAACACCAGCTGGGACCAGAGTGTGGGCTAAGTCTTCCTTCCATCCCTGTCCCTAACATCAGTCTCCCTGTGAGGTCATCCAGGCTGGTCTTACTACTTGGCCAAAGATCTTTGTTCTACTCCAGGTAGCCTTGGGACTTGAGGCTCCACTGAGGCCCAGTAGCTATATCCTCCTTTGCTGCATCAGAGCTGGGTTAACCCTGTGTTCCTACACTGTCCTGTGGTGGGTCTCACTCCACCCACAACATTCTGGAATTGTCTTGAGTACAAAACCTGTTTCCTGCTTAAGCATGCCTCCTACTACTAAAGATGGCTTCACACACAGGGTTCTCTGGGGCTGCTCTTACCACCCAACCCTGCTCCTGTCTGTCCTGCGTCATTGTAGGATGGCTTGTGTTTCCACTTATGTCACAGTTGAGCTCCTGCTTCGAGGTAGGGACTCAGTCCTGTCCTTGATGCCTGCCCATGGCCGACTGGAAGGCTCTCCTCTGGTTCCATGTCTGGAGCCTGAGAACACTTGTGTGCAGAACTTGGGGTGGAGTGTGGGATTGAGCTGGGCAGACAAGCATAGAGAATTTTGGTAGTGCTGTATTCCTAAGGTTGGGATGCACTGGGGTCCTGCCAATTATACTGTGATTGCACTGGGAGATTGGTTTTAGATGTGGTCACTTTCATGCGGAGATATGCATCCTGTCTAGTGTTGTGTGCATGGGCATGTGCGAGCAGGTGCATGACTAGGCTGGCAGGTCTGTTCTGTGAAAAGGCTCTGCTCGCTGCTACTTCTGCGCCTTCGCCCACACTGCCTGACATCTCAGAAAGCAGCAGGGGCATCCCCTTCCCTACCCTCATGGCAGTTGCTCCATCTTTCCAAGCCCACGGATTCGGTTCCAAACCACTGCCTGTGGCCCCTTTCATTGTTCACTGTTCTCATGTCCCACAGAATAACTCCATGGTGTGTATATTTTTGAGGAATGGGCACCAAGTTTGAAGGTCTGGCCTTCTTCCTCCTGATTACTGGCTACCTCACTGATGCCAGGGCCGTGCACCTGTGGTTGTCGCCATTGTGGGGTAAACATCCTCACACTGTCTGTAGATCGAGGGCATGGAGATTGTCGGGGAGCAGTCACTGGCGTGGTGGAACTGTGTCTGCCTGAATGCTTTCTTGAAGTCATTGATTGTCAAGGTCAGCAGTTCAAGATCTCAAGGATTCCAAGCTTTTGTATGTGGATTGTATCTGGTGACATTGATAACATTGTGCCTCCCACAGAGAACCACTTGCAAGTACTTCATGTCAAGTAGTAATGGTAAATCTATCACACATTAATATTCACATCACTTTTCAATTGGAGCTCTCTGTTTTCCAAAACAGCCAAAGTGGGAAGTGGCATTTTTGGTACATTGATTACCTGACTTTAGAGAAGGGAGCTGGGATTCCCCCATCTGCCTAGGCACTCATGTGCCATATAGATTCTGCAAAATTCCACTGTGCACTTTTTTTTTAAAGAAAGGTTCATTTTTATTAGAAAGGCAGATTTACACAGAGAAGGAAGGACAGAGAGAAAAGATCTGTCTGCTGGTTTATTCCCCAGGAGGCAGCAATATCTGGAACTGAGCCGATCCAAAACCAGGAGCCAAGAGCTTCTTCTGGGTCTCCCATGCAGGTTCAGGGTCCTGAGGCTTTGGGCTGTCCTCTATTGCTTTCCCAGACCACAAGCAGGGAGCAGGATGGGAAGTTGACCAGCCGGGACATGAATAGGCACCCATAGGGGATCCCAGTGCATGCAGGTTGAGGACTTAGTCACTGAGCCATCACACCAGTGCCCTCCACCACGCACTTTGGAGACACAGGAATGCCAAAGCAATTGCTATCCTCGGTCGCTGTGAAGACCACCTTGGAACCCCTGGTGGTACCAGGCCTCTCTGAGAGCCACTGTTGCTTTGCCCAGCTCAGTTCTACTTTGCTTGTTCCCAATCTGTTCCTCCCAGGGCTTCCTGTTTGTGCTCCCTGGGACACCTGTCCTATGTGTAGGGATGAGGCCATTGTATGTGGCATCCATCCTTTGCTGCCAGAGAAGAGTCCTGCTGGGCTTGACTCTGCTGCTGGTTCTGGAGGGAGGCTGCTGCTGGGTCCAGAGGGCACCCCACGTTTGCTACCCCATACAGGAGTCTCAGCAGGACTGGGTGTTCCTGGCGGGGCTCCTGGAGATGATGAACTCTGGTTGGTGATGGAACCATGACCTGAATCAACTCAGAGCATTTATAACTGGGGAGGGGGAGAGAGAGAGCTCTGTGTTTTTCTCAAACATAGGAAATACACATACGTCTCTGCCAGGCTGTTGGGCAGGAGAGATGAAGAGGTGTGCCCAGGGTGTCTTAGGGCAGTGAACTGATAAACACATACCAGCACACAAGCACCAATCCCATGCTAGGTACAGGGTCGAGAGTGTACCCCTATGGAGACGGCAGATTTGAGCTGAGGATTAGGGGTCCATGTTGGCACATCCGTTGTAATACCCTGCTCCCCATACCACTAATCCAAGGGTTAATAATGGAAACAAGGGCAAGTGTTTTGGGTCCCTTGTTTTGGGATTGTTTTTTCTAAGACAGCTCTAAAAACACTGCCATTTGAAAAGACACGCCTGCTGGTCTCAGCAGTAGCTGAAGGCCCTTGGTGTTTGTTGGCTGGGATGATTTCATGGCAACCCTATGGCAACACCCACTTGTGCCACCACACCTGGAACAATCCCCATTCACAAGTCATCCTTCCCAGACGAGGTGTCTTCTTGGGATCTTGCTCCCACTGCCTGTCGCCTGTCACTCCCTGGAGTCTGCAGTAGCATAAACTAGCATTTGGAGGATGTAATTCCAGGGGTGAGACCAGTCATTAGGGGATTATTTAATGACTGGGGGCCCTCAGTCCATCATCATGGGATAACAGGCCTCTAGCTCACAATGGAGCAGGAACAATGAATGCCATTTTTCCTGGCTGGCGAATCTGCCCATGGCACCTGCAGGGAGTCCTAGCTCTTCTGTAGGGCCACACGAGGCTTCCTCCCGCCAGGGACTCAGTAGGAAGGCATGTGATGGTGAGGAAAGGGCCAGAGGACGAAGCAGTTGGGGATGTGGACTGCCACCTGCTTGGCAGCTCAGGCGGACACACTCTGGCATGCTGGAACTTCTCCCCACCACAGCTGTGTTTTACACACAGCTAGGCTGGGGGAACGGAACCTGCCGTTGGCATTTGTGGAGATTGGGGAGCACGGGGTGGAGCTGAGAGGCACCTGGAATGTGTGTCTTAAAGGTGCTTAAAGGCTCGTGCAGGTACAAGTTGGCACCTGAGCACGACGGGGTCTGTGCACCCACGGTATGTCTCTCTCCTTGCCCCAGGTGTGCCCCACTCCTGGTCCTGTCGTACTGTATGCCTCACCTTGATAACTATTGTTTTCTGTCTGCTTGAGAGAGACAAAAGAGAAATGGTTTTCTTTGGTTCAGCCCCTAACTGCCTGCAACAGTGAGGGGGCCGGGCTAAGGCTGGAGCTAGGAGCCCAGGACTGAACCCAGATCTCCCATGTGGATGAAGTCTGCAGACCAGCTGCCCTTAGGGGCTGCAGCAGCAGGACGCTGGAGCCAGGAGCCGGAGCGGGAGTCCAGCTCAGGTACTCCCATGTGGGATGCGGCTATTTTAACCCGCGAGGAGCCGCTGCCCATCTTCGCCATACTCTAGGTAACTGACCTTGTGGTGGTCTCCTGAGCTGCCTTCACCCAGCTGTGTCATCTTCTCTAACTTCTGTGGGGGCTGGCAGGCTTGAGAAAAACATTTGGCTCAGTCTTTCTATGCAGGTTCCTCCATAGCCCGATGTGTACATGAGCTCGCTGATAAGCGTGTGCTTGAGAGACAATGAGGAATTGTTCCAACCCTAACAGGGGAGACGCTGGCAGAGGGCACGGGGGAGGTGCTTTCCACAGGGGTCAGGTCAGGGGTGCTGCTTGGGGGGCGTAGTTCAGGCATTGCATGCAGGGACCCTCTCAAACAATTTACATTTTTTTTTTCTCTTTGCTCAAACTTAATTGGTAATATTATAACTTCCAATTTAATCATTGACCTAAATGAGCTGTGTTTTTATCTCCCCAGGAGCCTGGTGGGGCTGCGGGAAGCAGCTGCTGGGGCTGAATGAGGGGAAACTCTTGCTAGGATATTTGCACGGGTGGGGGACACCACTTCTGCTCTGAGATAAGAGCGAGGCCTGTTCAAGCTGTGTTTTAAAATCATAAACTCTGAGTCTCCTCCTGGAGATAAGCTCTGTGTTGCTCCGAGTGTTGGGATGCCGGGCGAGGGGAGGGTCAGGCCAGCCGAGCAAGGACGGCGCCTGGGAACAAGGTTGGCCATCATTATGGTTGGCAGAGTTCTCACCAGGTGTGCAACAGACAGCCTGGTCCCTGGGATTCCTGAGCCGGGGTCAGGTTAACTATTAAAAGAAGACATGAAAGAGACCTGAAGCTTTTTTCTGGAGCGGGCTTCATACTTGCTGCTGGCCTCCACAGGCCTCGCTCGCCCCTGGGGCTCCTGGGAGGTCAGCATTGCTCCACTCTGAGCCTGGGTGATCAGCCGTGTCCTTCGTAATGATGGAACAGGAGCCCGGTGTGAATCCGTCCGCACTCGCCCCGCTGTGGTCATGGAGACCCAGAATGATCGGATAGAAGCCGCAGATGGTCGTGGCATTTCCCCTCCACCACGCACTTCTTTTGCTAGGGCTTAGCACCAGGCATGTGTGAGGAGATGGGGTGCAGCGGGGAGGGGGGTGGGACTTGCTCTCCTTCTTTCTCATGGCAACTTACATCCCACCACAACTCCGTGTGCCTAAGATCTTTTATAGGCATCCCGCCCGGGTCTAGCTTTGATCTGGAGGATGCGATCACATGGTCCTTGAAGATACGAATCATCTAAAAAAAAAAAAAACAACCCAGAGAAGGGGAGAATGCCCTTAAATAACTGCTCACACCGAATTCAGAGCATACGGTCAGTTAGCTTTGAGTTAGTCCACGGCTCTCTCTCCCTTCTCTCCCGTTCTCATCTGGCCTCTTGCACAGGAGGATTCTGCAGCCGTAAAGGGGTTCGGCTTTGTCAGGGCTGCCACCCTTTTCACTCTGTCCATTCCATCTGGAGTGAACTCTTTCAGGAATTTGGGTTTTATTTGTATTTATTTTGTGAACATTAATATATATACGTATATATATATTTATATGAAAGGTGGAGCTAGAAAGACAGGCAGAGTATGTGTGCTTCCCGCTACTGATTCACTCCCCAAAGGGCCTTTACTGCTGGACTAGGCTGAAGCCAGGAGCCCAGGACTCCATCAGCGTCTCCCACTTGGCAGGGGTGAGCCATCTTCCTCTGCCGTCCCACCCATGTTAGCAGGGAGCTGGGTGGAAGTGGAGCTTGAGCCGGCGTTCAGGTCAGATCCCTGTGACACCATGACAAGGGATCGTGGTTTTATTATTTTTTTAAGCATCGTGGTGCAGTAGACCAAGCCCATGCTTGTGATGCTGGCAGCCCATCATGAGCCAGTTCAATCCCTGCTGCTGGGTTGCTGATCCAGCTTCCTGCTAATGTGCCCGAGAAAAGCAGCACAAGATGGCCCAAACACTTGGACCCCTACCATCCACTTGGGAAGCCCAGATGGAGTTTCAGGCTCCTGGATTGGGCCTAGCCTCAGGCGGCATGTCTGTTTGGGGAGTGAACCATCAGATGGAAGATCCCCTCCCTTGGCCGGAAGAACTCTCAGAGCAGTCAGGATTCCCTGTGTGGTTGTTTTTGGAAATCCTGTTCTGGGAAGACCGAGGGCTACCCTGCCCGGACATCAGCTGACTTGATTTCTGTGGCTGCGTTGCTTCAGAAGGCCAGGAGCAGGTGCCGGAGTGGGGCCTGCACCAATGCAAGCTGCCAGGGGCCACCTGGGGAGCGGCTCCACCTGGCTCCACCTTGCTCCACCTTGGGGAAGATTGCTAATCCCTTCTCAAGGCAGTCTTTGGAACCTGTAGGCAAAGGAAGGAAGGAGCTTGTTTCTGGGACACAGAGCTAGAAAACAAAGAGGAAAGCAGACAGGAGTCTTCAGTTAACCTGAAATCTGTTTTTCATTCAGTCTGCGTGGAAAGCACCAGAAGGTCTCAGAGGTTTGCCTGGTGATCTCTTGCAGTCTGCTCTGGGGTGTAAATGTACAACTTAATCTCCCTTGGTTTCCTTGTGTCTTCTCCATGCTTTTTGTGGTTGTGATAGGATATACAGAACGTGGAATTAACCTTTCTAGCCACTTTTTCAGTGCGCATGTCAGTGGTGTTAAGCGCGCTGACAATGTTGGGTAATCATCACCCCTTTCCATTTGCAGAGTTGGTTCATCACCCTCAGTAGAAATTCAGAGTCCACTGATGAAAAACTGCCGCCCCCTTCCCCCAGACCCTGGAAACCATCACTCTGCTTCTGCCCTTCTGAGTTTGCTTATTCTAGGTACCCTGGGCAACGGGAATCTCCTACAATGTTGTTCTGGCTTATTTCACTTAGCGTTGTGTATTCAAGGTCCGTTTGTGCTGCAGCAGATGTCAACATCCCATTCCTTTGTAGGGACAAGTGCTACTCCATTCTACGAATAGATTATATTTGTTGGTCCCTTCATTTTGAGTCTTCCCCATATTTTGACTAGTATAAGTAAGGAATCTATGAATATTGGCATGCTGAATCTTTATGAAAAATGATGGGCAAGCATCCCCAGTGTTCATACCAAAAAAAGGGTGGGGGGAAGTTTCCTGTTACGATGGGGGAATCAGAGAAAAGGCTCAGAAACCCCCAGGACATCTCCGTTGTGGGTTTTTTTATTTTCTACGCTGTGACATTGGGCAAACGATTAAGCTTTGGATTCCTCAGCTGCCAAATGGCCAGTGGCAGGGACCAAAATGGACACTTCTGGGCTGCTTGCACCATCTGGTGCTTCCAGGATTCTCTGAATGATCACTCCATTGGAGTAGCAGGGGTGGAGGCGGGATGGCCTCCTTGTCAAAGCCTTCCCGTGACTCAGGTTGGAAGCTCATCCCCGAGCGGCAGCAGTTAAGAAGCCCATGCTCCACGTGCAAATGCTCAAGTTCAATGCCCGGCTCCTGTTTCAGCTCCAGCTTCCTGCTAACACCCGAGTGATGAGGGAGCAGGTCATAGGTCAAGTCCTTGGGGCTCTGCTCCCCACGTGGGAGACCCCAGCTGTTTTGGATCTTGGAGAAGTGACACAGTGGATGATGAGAGCATTGTTTGTGTCTTATTGCCTCTCCAATACATTAAAACAAAACCACAAACACTCGTTACTGAAGTCAAGTGCAGAAACCCAACCCCACCCTCGGGACAGAACACAGAGCTTGGTAATCGCTGCTTCTTCCTTCTTCCCTCTTCCTCTTTCTCCTCCACCTATGAAGAGGGAACAGAGGACCATAGCATTTTCAGGAGCCCTGAGAACAAAGAGCATGTCAGGCAGCAACAACAAAATTCCTAATCATGTTAGTTTCCATTGTGAACGGCTCATCAGTCAACTCTGATGGTAAATGATGCTGGCAGTTAAGGTTATAAAACCAATCGTTTATGCATTTATAGTTTTGTTTATACCTGTGGGCGTGTGTGCAATGTACATCTGCCAATGGGGGTGGTGGGAGAAGGGAGGTTGGCAGCAGGCCCCAAGCCACGCTGTGTGGAGGAGAGAACTCCCCTGAGAATGTGCGAACTGAGGACATCAAGGCAGAAAAGGAACCAGCAGCGTGCTTACATCAAATCAACTGCATGGATGGTCTGTTCTTCTTTTTTTTAAAAAAGAAATCCCCTGCATCATAAAAGGAGTGGACAGAGAGAATGTTATAGAGGTAATTTGTTCCAGGTGCAAATAAAGTGTTATGAAATCTTACGAGAAAAATGTAATTCAAATGGGCTTGAAGATGAGAGCTGTCAAATAGATTGAAAGCTGGATCATAAACCAAGACTAATGAGAGCCTGCGATGTGCACAGGGTTAGGAATAGGAGTCCAGGAGAAGCCCGGCAAGGTCTTTCAGGGGAGGTAAACAGCCTATTAATTAAGGCAGCAGATGGTAGTAAATTGGGAGATGGTTCAGATTCCAAGGACAGAAAAAGAAATGAAAGCATGGGAGCTGGATTGGGTAGTTAGAAATTCCAGCACGAAATCAATGACGAGAAAATAACAGGAGCTGCAGGTAGTCTTGGAAGCAAGCTGCCTTTGGAATACCATGGGGTTAGGAGGAGACTAGGGCTTGCCGAGGAGCACACGCTGAAGGGGGTGGTCCACAATGGAGTCAGCTTCAGGGACCCGGCGCGTTGGCTTGGATATGTGCACGCATGCTGGAAGCAACACGTATCTGGGCAGGTGTCATCTTAAGATCTCCTCGGTGGGCGTTTGCAGACAGGGAAGCTGTCTAAGTGAGATGGACTAAATTGGATTTAAATTGAAGAGATAAATTAGCACAGGGGAGAGGGAACAGGTGAGCTGAGGCAACCGTGATAATTCGGCCGGAGTCGGAAGGAAACCTGGGGAAGTGGATAAATCTTTGTCTGGGGCTGAGGCTGTTCTGCATTTGGAGGTGATTACCAAGCCTGCTTGAGCCTCAGTTTCCCTACCACCAATGGCATGACAGCAAAATTCCCTACTCTCTGAAAATATGGTGAAGTTGAGTGAGGTTTGTGAGCTGATCACCGAGTAAACTTTGACAGGTGGGGACGTCCTTGTCCCTGTGAACCTGCGTGGGGCAGGTGTGTGGTCAGCACCTGCTGGTGGGAGGGGAAGGGGAGAGCGATTTGCAGAAGATTCAAGGAGCTCCTGGCACCACGGCCTCCCCTTTCTTGGTCTCTTTTTCTTCTCAGGGAAGCCAATTGTACTCTGTTGTTGCTTTCATGGACAAGTCACTTTTAATTCAAGGCTGTAATTCTAAATTTAGCACATGAAGTGAAAGTCATGTGTGGTCAAGAATCATCTTTGATAATCCTTGAAGTCACCCATGAAAAACAACATTGTTCTATCTGTTGAAACGTCCTTTTTAGCGCATTTCTCCTCCGATGTGGGAACGCCACAGTCTTGGTGGTTTCCAGCTGAGCACTGGGTGAAGTAGTCAGTTTGCATTCCATGCTAGATGAAGATGTTGACCTTTTAACACTTGGTGGCACACAACTTGAGAGAGACGCTCAGTGCTCAGGCCATGGAGGAGACCAGGGATGAAGAGTGGGGCCCTGCACCCACTCCCACGGCTGCTGCACCTGCGCTGAGAAGGTAAGCTGTGAACTTCTTGTTTTCTGGCTGCAGTCTTGTCTTGGTTGGATCCTGTGGATTGGTTTTTGATTCTTGGGAGGCCTGGGAGTGAGTGCTGCCGATTGGCTGCCCTGGTGAGGGCTCCCCTCATGGGTTGCAAACAGTGGCCTGTGATGTATCCCAACAGGACAGGGAGAGCAAACAGGAGCCAAAGCATGATCTGGGTCTCCCACAGGGCTTGCGGGGACCCAGCAGCTCGCGGTATTGGCCGCAGCCTCCTAGGTATGAGGCTGGAGTGGGAGTAGAGCTGGGGCTCAAACCTAAGCCATTGGATGTGGATGTGGGCACCCTAACAGCCACACCCGGTGCACCCTGCTGCCCTGAGGCTTCAACCTGCCTTTTCTTGAGGACCAGCAAGGCTGTGCCTGCTTCCAGGGGCCCGGGGCTGGCTCTCTTCCTTGAAGTATCTGTTCAGGTTGTTGACTCACAGTTAAACTGCTGTGGCTGTGATGCTGGCTATTGAGTTGAAAGAGTAATTCATACGTTCTGGATTTCAAGCCTTTATCAGAATATGATTTGCAAATATTTGATAATTGAAGAAGTTGCTTTTGAGCTCAGATACCAGCTTTCCATAGCAGGTAAAGGAGGAGGAGTTTGGTCCTGACCTGAGGGGAGGCCTACCCCAGTGCAGGGTGCGTCCAGCAAGACTCTCTCTGCACTAGAACTTGAGGGTGGCCCATGTGGGCTTTGCCTGCCTGAGGAAGCAGAGGTGTTAACAGCAGGAGTCCAGAGGCAGACTGGGTGAAAGCGTTGCTCTCTCCATACCTACGTGTATGACTCTGGTCAAATTTTCTAACCTCTTTATTGTGATTTTTATACCCTCATCAGCAAAGAGGGTATAACTACAGTGCCACCTAGGCGAGTGAAGAGCAGCAAGCAAAGCCTTGTGTGTGTGTGTGTGTGTGTGTGTAACAGCAAGGTGAGTAGGCACAGGGAGCTGCTGTCATTGAGGTCTGGACATATTTCTAACATAGAAGTGAATAGAAAGTGCTGGCCTCCTTCCCTCCATCCCAGGACAGGAAAGATGGCACCTTGGCTTCCTCCAGGACTGGCTCCATTATTCAGCCAGTCTTCCTCTAGGAAAGTGAGTGACTTCAGATGTCTTGTGCTAGCCCACCCAGGGGTGGGGGTGAGATTCTGGGCTCCTTTTGGTGTCCAGTCCATTTTTCAACCTTGAAACCAAACCCGTATACAGTGTGGGGAGCAGATACTGTCAGGTCTGAGTCTCCCAGTCTCCAGCTCTTAGCTCACCATCCCTTTGTCCTTCTATGATTACAAATCTACCTCTCATTGAAATTAACTCAGGGTTGCAGGAGTGGCCCGTTCATCCCCACCAGGTCCCAGGAAGTCATTTATCTCCTCCAGAGATAACATCTGGATGTTTCATCTCCTCTTGCAGGCTTTTCCAGGAACCACAGGCCTTGAGCGGAAAAGTAATGACCACCTGCCACAGGCCCCAGACTGGCTCCAGCCCGTTTTACCATCATTAAAATTCCCCAAAGGGACATGTTGCCCCCTAGCCAGAGGAGGGCTGCCAGGACCAGAGACCTTTACTCGAGCCAGGTGTGTACCTGTCAACTCGGGCTTTAAACTCCAAGTCGGCTTGTCCTTATTAACCCTTTGGGGGAACTGAGGAATAAAGTGGTAACTACCCAACTCCTCTCTCTGCGTTTTGCACAGACAAACCTACCTTCTTCCTTCACATCATGTTGGTGCTTGGCACACTGCAGGTGGGATGAGTACATCTAGATTTGAGATTCTCTTTAATTTTTGTGAAATTAGATAAACACACAAGTCAAGTGTGGACCCGATGCAACAGGATGTGTTCCTAAGGCTCGTAATCACAACCGATGATTATGGCCGTAAACTGAAGCTCCGAATGGGATCCCAGATGCGTGAGCTCATGGCACATCAGGACTCCAGGCCCTGGCTCCCTAAGCAAGTCTTAGACTTTGGGACCACAGCTCCAGCCCCATCCTGGTATTACCTTACAGTGCCAGGGCCCCAGAAGCCTCCAGATCCTTTCACTTTTTAAAGAATTAGGTCTAAGAGCCACCTACTTCCTAAGGGGTCCGGAAGGCCTCCAGGAAGACCTCTGTCATTTGGCACCTATCTGCACAGGGTGATTCCTAAGCCACTCATGGCCTGGTGCTTTGTTGTCCCCTAACAACCCAGGAGGGCAAGGGAGGAATTAACCCTGGTGGCTGTTTGTGACCTTTGGGGAGGCTGCCTCTTTATCTTCCCACCCTTAGGGAAGGGATAACAGTTCAGACAACAAAGGAGCCAAATTCTTGCCTTTGGAGCATAAAAGGAGAGAGATGAAGAGATTGTTGTGGGTACTGAGCTTAGAGGAGGTGGAGAGTCCTTCCGGGGAGCTCTGCAGCCTGCAGGGAGGCTCGCGGCCAGGAGGCTGGGGGCTGAGGGCCTGGTTCTGCAGCCGAATCCTGCTGGGCCATCCTCTGGAAGCTTCCGAATGTAGGAGATTTCCGAATGCAGGTGTGGATATAATTGGAGGAGGGTTGAGGGGTGGCAAGACTTAAACCATTTGGGAACCTCTTCAAAAACAAACAATTGGAAATGAAGAATGGGAAGGAATTTTTCTCTTTCTTTCTTTCTTTCTGAGATTTATTTTTATTGAAAAGGCAGATTTTCAGAGAGAGCAAGAGATAGAAAGATCTTCCATTCATTGATTCATTCCCCAAGTGGCTGCAACGGCTGGAGCTGAGCCAATCCAAAACCAGGAGCCAGGAGCTTCTTCTGGGTCTCCCACATGGGTGCAGGGTTCCAACGCTTTGGGCCGTCCTCCACTGTCTACCCAGGCCACAGGCAGGGAGCTGGATGGGAAGTGGAGCAGCTGGTACTTGAACCGGCACCCATATGGGATCCTGGAGCTTGCAAGGTAAGGATTTGGCCATTGAGCCATGGTGCCAGTCCCTTAGTATTTCCTTTGATGCTGTGGAATTCTGGTGATTACTCCATACCTTTGTAAATGGACTAAAAGCCGCTGAGATGTACTCTTGAACAGCCTGAATTTTATGGTGACTCACATCTCAATGAATAAAAGTATATTATTTTCAAAAAATTCGGTGCAAGTTCCAGAAGGGGCCCAAACAAGAGGGGTATCCAAAGAGAAGCACCCCAGTATGGCGAGAGGCTCCCTGCAACGGCTGCCTTGTTACCCTCCGGGGAGTGCGGACTACCTTGAGTACTGGAGTGCCCCCTCCCTTGCCTGGGTGTGTCCAGGCACTTGGCTACATTCTGGAAGGAGGGAGAGAGCCAACCAAGGTGAATGGGGGAGGCTTCTGTGTTGTGGGATGGCACCAGGGAGTAAGTCACATTTCCTGTACCCCTGACTTTGACTTGCATGCTCACATAAGTGTTGGTCTTAGGGGTTCCATGACCATCCCTGCGCAGGATGGTGAAGCAGAGCCTGCTGGCCAGGGGGATCCTACATCTACGCCTGTGCAGGTTTGGAAGAGCGAGTGCCATGGAGCCTAGGCAAGCAGACGAGGCCTGGAAGCAGGGATACACTGCTGTCATTATTTATAATCGAATCCTTATTTATCTTGAATCCGACCTGGCTCTCTGCACAACTTCTGTTCCTCGTATTTTAAAGATTCAGGCCCAAAGCACATCTCAGGAGGAAAGGAAGAAAGCTCTTGTTGGAAAATGAACCAGCAAAAATAAATCATTGTGTTTCTGACATGATGCCCACTGCATACTTCTCAATTTTTTGCTTTGGCAGCGGTGTTTTCAGAAAGCGTGTGTGTGTGTGCATGTGTGCGTGCCCACACACACACACACACACACACACAAACATACACACACACAACCTAGCACATAATTCTTTCTGAAAGGCTCATTCGGCAGACCTGCTGTTACTCGGCCCCCAGCCACCACCCCTCCCACTCCCCCTGCTTTTCTTTTCAACCAGCTCTTCTGCTAAGAGGGCAAGTGCAAGGGTCTTGCATTGTGTTTGTATAACAGTCCTATCAGGAGAGAAGCCATAATAACATTGGGAGTTATGCAAGTGCAGATAACAGTAATCAGATCTCTACTCTGGGCAGAAAAACCCATGGCCAAAGCTGGAGTGTGATGTTTTGTGTATGTTTGGGGTTTATCAAGGCCCTGGGCACTTCTTGTTTGGCTCTGCCAGAAATTCTCCTGGCTAAGCCTTTAGCCACTGTCCAATTGAGAGAGCCCCCATCCCTGCCCCATTCCTTGCCTGGCCCTCCCTTTGGTAGGTCTTCTTGGGGCAAATGGTTAAGGTTTCTTTTGCTCCCTAGCCGGTCGTTTGCCATCTACAGGCTGGTAGGAGCAGCAGCTTGGGCGTGCCCTGCATCTGGGGCTGTGGGGCGGATAGCATCAGTTGGCTGTGCCATTTGGATGTTTGGAAGAAGGGTGTTCTGGCATTGCCCTTAAGTTTTGGAAATCTGATTTCCCTGCGGTGGTTTCTGTTGCATTTTTACCCAAACAGCATGCAAACATCTTGATGCTTGGGAAAGAACTGGAAGTTATGATTTCTAAGGCATGCCAGGTAGAAAAGAGCTGCCAGGCAGGTATAGGCTTAACCAATGGAGACCAAGGGTTTCCCAGGTGAACTATTTTAAGAAATCACAAAGTTAACTCCTTGTTGGGTGGCTGGGTCTCCCTGGGTGGTTGAGCTCTCCGATTTCATTTTGGGGTGGCAGGTCAGCTAGGTGGGGGTGGGGAGAAGGCAAATGAACTTGTGCGCTCCAGGTGGAGCAAATGATGCCCTCAGTTCGACCAAACGCCCCAAACCAGGACGGCTGTCTGTCTAGACTCTGCTTCTTACCTGAGTCAGGTGGAAACATGAGTCTATGATAACCATTTTAACAAATGGAGGCCAAAATATTTTTGTCCTGTGCTGTCCCTGAAGACGTGCACTGTAGAATCCTGTTTCTTCTCATTCCTGCAGGAGGGCTTCAGACCGGGAAGCTCCCCCTCCGTTCCTACTTGTATCTACCTGCGGAAGTCTGCAAAGAGGAATGTGGACATGCAGATGTGAAAGGTAGCAGCGTAGTCCATAGCTTGCTTGGGTTATTTTATAAGGCAATATCATTTTATGTTTTAGTTGTTTTTTTTTTTAAAGGATACATTTTCTTCCCTGTTTCCAGACACAAGTTTTTGCATTAAAAAATTATCCTTCCAATGCTGTGCAGATGTTGGCATTTTAAAGTCAAATCCTACTGGCCCACGGGTTGCTGAGCAACCCGTACCACCCAATCAGCCTGGGTTTGACGTGGAAACTGTTCCAAGTGAAGAGGAAAGGAAGAGTCCATTGCCATGCCTGACAGCGCGGGCTGGGCTGGGGCAGCCTGCAAGGGCCCGGAATGATTGCTCTGCTGCAGAGTTCAGTTCCCCTGGCAAGGAAGCCTGAACATGCATTTCAATTTCACCACGTCAATTCTCATTATCTGTCTACGTGGATACCCCTTTTTGGTTTTCAGAAATAATTAAGTAAAAAGCCCTTTCACTCATTGCGTTTTGGCATTGATGAAGGCAGTTGCCCCCACAGACAAAGCAGGAGCCAGTATCAAGAGCAAGGCTTTGAAGATGCTCAGTAGAATCAGTTCTTCCACACAATGGCAGGGACCAATTAAGCCCAGAATCCAAGTCCTGGCTGCTTTCAACTCTTCAAAAGAAATTAGCCTTCGCAGTAATGGAGAGGGTGTTAGACCATTTCAAGATGTCAGCCTCAGCCAGCCGTGTCAGCTGGCATGAAACAAGCGTGCTGCCCCATCAGAGGAGGCACCTGTACTTTTGGGTGTTGTGATCACAGTTGCTCAGGAAAGTCCTTTAAAAAGTGTGTAAACTGATGTTGGAGCAGCAATGCCCAGTGGAACAGTACAGGTTGGTTATAAAGAATGGTTTAAAGAACGACAGCCAGTGTAGATTAGGGGTAGGGCCTGGGTTCCCAGGGATCAGCTGCCCTAAGCCAATTCCTTATTGACCTTCAGATGGTGAAGAGGAGCACCCAGAGCTGCAGGGGCAGGGGGTGGCTCCTGCTAATGAATAGCCCAGGCCCCCAGGAGGGTGTGCGTATGCCTCCCGGGGAGAAAAGGGGAATGATTTACAGTGGGTTTGATCCCATCTGCAGGGACCCCACGGTTTGATCTCTGTATCGCCATGGTCAGAAAGCCACTCCAAGGGTTGCCTCTTGTTCTTTCTCAACAGAGTGAAATAGAGCTGCTCTGTCAATGCCATCTTGGAGGACAGATTTTTAGCACTGACATCATTGTTTGATGACACGGGGTAGGAAAAACAAACAAACAAACAAACAAACCCCAAAGCAATTGCCACTCCTGGGGAACTGGCAGGGTGGCAGAATGGGCCGGCATCCTAAAGCTTTAAACACTGGTGCCAGTCTCAGAGGTGGAGGTCCAAGTGTCTGGAATGGAGTCACAACGTCAGCTGGAGGGAACCCCACTGATAACCAGCACCAGACCCCATGGCTCTCCTCGCCTCCCTACTGCATGCCAGGAAGGCAAGCAGGCTTGGAGGCGAAGGGACTTGCCTGGAGTCATGTGACTCTAGGTGCCCTCTGCCAGTTCTCCTGTCCTAACTAGTCTAATTCCTCCAGCTGCACAGAGGGACCCTTGCCTGCTAGCTGCTTTGGCTCAGTGGTGCCGGCTGGATCTGGCAGATGTATTGCTGATAGGTGCCTTTGGCTCCCTTTCGGCAATGCATTGCTCTCTGGCTGTGGGCTACACTCTCCCACAGATGGAGGTCCCAGGGCAGCGTAGCACTGTTGTCATTGTGCCTAGCTCCCTCCAAGCCCTGTGGCCCCACAACCCTTGGTGCTCCCTGGCGCTCCAGCCACTGACTGTCCTAACAGACACCGAGTGTGGAGCTCTGCCCTGCTCAGCACCTGTCGCTGAAGGACTCACTTCCTGACAGCAAGAAAGGTCTCCACCTTTGGCTCCCTCAGGAGGGCAAGCCCTCGGCAACCTCCTTTGCCCCATGGGTGATGCCTGGGCCTTCCCTCATCAATGGCCATGAATGCAGGGTGAATGCTGCAATTTCACCAAGTATCTATTTCAATTTAGTATCTATTTTGAATGCCAGAGTGGAAGGAACCAGGTTATTCGTTAACTGGAGGACACTTTCCTCTGTACGTGAGGTTGGGTCTGGAAAGGTAGCAGTTTACCAGGTGCCAAAGTTAGCAGATTGCGGTCTGTCCCAGGTGTGCCTGTCCCCAGGTATGCTGGTCCCCACGTGTGATGTCCTTCAGGTGTGCCTGCCCGCAGGTGTGATGTCCCCAGGTGTGACATGGTGAGATTGTTTTTTCCCGTCCAGATCCATATTTGGCTCTGCGAGCTTCTGCTCATTGTCCTGTGTATTGTGTGTGCTGCTGCCCAAGCACATTTCACACAGCAAGGCTTCCAGCCCCAGCGAAACATTTCCTGCCACCACTGCTGGTTTCGGCTTGTCAGCCATTGGCACTTGCAACACAGAATTAGGATCAGAAATTCTTTTTTGTGAAAAATGAAAGAAAATGGACCCATGTTCCTCTCCATCATTCTGGGTTTTTTTTTGGGGGGGGGGGTGGGGGGAAGTCAAATATACAGTGAGGAGGAGAGACAAAGAGGAAGATCTTCTGTCTGATGACTCACTCCCCCAATGACTGGAGCTGAGTTGATTTGAAGCCAGGAGCCAGCAACTTCCTCCAGGTCTCCCACTTGGGTGCAGGGTCCCAAGGCTATGGGCTTTCCCAGGTCATAAGCAGGGAGCTGGATAGGAAACAGGGCCATTGAGACATGAACCGGTGCTCATATGGAATCCTAGTGCATTCAAGGCAACGACTTTAGCTGCTAGGCCACCGGGCCGGGCCCCATCACTCAGGTTTGTTTTTGTTAAGCATTTTTCCAACCCATGCAGCTTTCCCACCTCCACAGGCTAAGCCAGTGCTTGCTGTTGTTGGTCCTAGGCTGGTCAGCGAGGCATCTTTTAAGCACATCTCATGCCTTCTAGCCTCTGAAGACAGCACAGTGCAAGTTCAGTGCCAGGGTGAAGCAGTCCCTTGCCAGCAGTGTGGGCCAGTGCGCCCTCAGCAGGGGAGTCTGTGTCCTGACTTGGCAGGATAAGAGATGAGACCCTCTGCTTGCTCACAGGCTCCAGTTCCTAGTTCCCTCCCTAACGGAGCACCTGGTACCCAGGCACACTGCCAGTCTGAAGGGTAGGGTGGTCTTCCGACCCCGTGATTTCTACTTTACCAATCATTTGGGGAAACTCTTTATGTCTGGGGACAGAGACACAACATTAGGAGGTAGGCTGAGGGGCGTAAGGAAGACCCCCCCACTCAGTCTCTGCAGGCCACTGTATCACCTGCTGCCCTGTTCTTGAGTGAGTCGCACCATTGGCCACCACTGGTGTTTGGTACTGGGTAGTCTTTGAACAAAGCCAGGCCTACCAGCCCTTAACTTTTGGGTCTGGGACTTTTTTGTCCTACTTGCCCAAGACCTGACCTAGGCAAGCTCCGAGTCTCCAGCCAAGTGAGGCCTTTGGCTACCAAGGCTGGGCAGAGTGGCCACGGGAGCTGCTCCCTGGCAGCTGAAGTTCTCAGCCAGGCCACAGGGAGAGAAATGTGTGGAGGAGAAAAGCTGGAGGAGAAGGGAGACAGGGATTCCAGCTCCATCCTTACATGTCCCGTGCCATGTGTCTGGAACCTCCCAAAGCCCACCAACTGGGGTGTTTGGCATTTTGCTTGATGTGTGTTCAACAGAACATCCTTAACCCAATGTGAAGAGGCCTGATGGATGTGAAGGAAGGATTTATCTGGCCAATCCATGATAACATTGTGAAATCTTACAAAGAAGGCATTGGAGAAGCAAAGATTTTGAGAGACGCAGGATCAAGGTCCCCAAGGTGGAACGACACTGAGAGTCACAGAGGACTCCAAGCTTACAGTCTCACTGCCACACTGCGGGGCCCTCTGCAGATGTCTGGATTTGTTCATGTCAGAAGCTATTGGTCAGTCTAGCACCTTATTCTGGAAGATTCCAGACAGGGTCAGCAAAACACCTTACACTCCTTGAAGTCCAGGTTCCTCCTTTGGTGGGAGAAATGCTTGGCAGAATGTGCGATGCATCACAGTTCTGTAAGAGGTACTTTCGTAGTGAAGCCTTACAGCAACCCTGGAGGGAGCAGGTTGCTTTATCCCCACCTGCAGGCAGGGAAAACAAGAGTGGCTAGTGACGGCAGGGTTGGGATGTGAGCCTGGAGGGTTGGGTTCAGTCTCTGCACTCACATTAATGAGGTTTCTGAGACCAGATTGGAATCAAGATGCATCTTGCTCCCCCTGAGCTAGTCCCACATTGCTGGGGGATCCGGGGAAATTATCCCCTCTTGGACTTTTCTTCTTTGTTTCCTTCCATCTGTAAGGATTAAGGGAGAGAGTTCTGTTGATTGCTGATTTAAGCTCCAGGCTTCCAGTGAGTGCTCAGTCAATGGGGGTGATTCTAGGCTTGACCTTCTTTCCAAAGAGGTCACTTGAGTTTCAGCTGTAGAGAACAGAATCAACTCGTTTTGCAAGCAGAGTTTCGTTTTTGCCCCAAGTATTCAATGTCTTACATTACTGTTAAGAAAGCTGAAGAAACAGGCTGTAGGCTTACCATTGAAGAAGAAATCCCCAAACTGTGGTGCCAAATCAGCCACCAAGGAAGCTGTGAGCTCTTGTATGAAAAGGAAACTGCCAACTCCTGCAAATCCAGAAGCCAGCCCGTGCAGGTCAACAGCTACCACCTGCGCTGAAGACCTCATCTGCTACACCCCATCAGCCATCAGGAGGCCCCTGCTTCCTGACACCCAAGATGCTAGGGTCACTGACACTGCAGCTCACAAAGCTCGGGGACTCCAAGGAAGGACAGGGAACAGAGTATTCTTTTTTTTTTTTTTTTTTAATGATCATACATGTTTTTATCTGATTGGCTGAAACTAAGTCATGAGAGGAGGCATAGCTGTAGGGGAATTCTGGGAAATGTAGTTTCTTTGCTTTCTTTTGCAACTCAAGGAGACACAAAAGGAAGGCAGAATGAGTGTAGAGTAACATCCTGTCGTTGCGAGGGTTGTCACATCAGTAGGGAACTCTGGAGGAAGGTGAATGGTACTGTTTCCTGGAAGGTTCCTAGGAGCTCAGCTGAAGTGTAGGGCAGGGCATTGCAGGAAAGCAAGCTCTAGAGTCCTTCTCTGCTCCCACAGAGCTCAGAGCATGGCTACCGTGTGATACACACCCGCTTGGACATAGCCCTTTCCGTGTTGTGGGCAGCTCAGAGCCGGCACTGTGGCATGGTGCGAGGTATTCCAAGGTCCTGGGTGATTTTAGCACTGGCAAGGGTGACACCAGGCATGCTTCCTCTTTTGTCAATAAAGGGGTTGGAAAAGGACCCCTGGTCACACTTAGCAACCTCTAAACTTGCAAGAAACACATGCACATATGGCCACTTCATTCCCGAGCAACATCAGAGAAATAGCATATTTCTTTTCAATATCAACGTTGTCCAAACGGCAGTATCTGGGTCTGCATGGTTCCTGGTAAAACAGAGGCTGTTAAACCTCTGTCAGTGCAAGCATGGGACATAAACAGTAATAAATCTTGATAGGTATATAGGGCGGCTATATTTGGATTCAAACCAGTTAACCCTCACAAGATAAAGTTCAGTTGATGGTTCAGCTTCCAAAACTGGGCAGAGGTTCAGAAGTGGGAGGTTTATGGATTTCACTGCAAGGAAAATAGAAAGTAGAAGGAGTAATCTAGAATGTCAATATGGAAACTGAATTTTACTGCGGAACCAAGGCCAAAATCGGGCTGCCAGTCTTCAGCTGCGTGGAACTAGAAGTGAATTCTTGGATCCTATTATTCTGACATTTTAAAAATATTAATTTTTATTGGAAAGGTAGATCAATAGAGAGAAGGAGAGCCAGAGAGAAAGATGCTCCATCCACTGCTTTACTCCCAAGTGGCCTCAAGTGGCCAGAGCTGAGCTGATCTGAAGCCAGAAGCCAGGAGCTTCTTCTGGATCTCCTATGTGGGTGCAGGAAAATTTTCCCAGTAGCCCCACATCCTCAACCTTTTGCTTCATCATTTTTTTAACCTCATCCAGATTAGGTTAGCTTCTGATTCTGATCACTCTCCAACTCCCACTCAGCATTTCACTAACTCCATGTTTTCTTCCTTGTTTATCCGTTGTACCCACTCATGCAATTGAGTGGATCAATCAGCCTGGACCAGTGTGTGTGAACTTCCCCCCACCGTGGGATTCAATTCCAAGGTTCTGGTGAGGAGATCCTTGGAGACAGCAACCTTGGGGACGGGAGCAGTGAGTACCCACTGATTCCTGAACTTGAGGGGCTATCAGCAGGTGTCTAAGATGAGAGACTAGAAACTAAGAACAAGAAGAGGGCCACCTTGTGAGCTAGCCTGGGCTCTCGCCTGGGAAAGAATTGTTCTTGCATGCTAAGCAAAGCAAGGGGTGGACCAGTGGCTTTGTTGACAGGCCCCGTCATCGTGTGTGTGTACATGCAGGATGCTTGGAACTTTGACCTTGTCCAGGTTAGCATAAAGTGTCATCCTTACTGATCGTCTGAAAACAGAAACCCATGAACACAGCAAGCTTCCTGTTGACCGTTGAATTGCAGCTGAGAGAGAACTAAATGGAAGCAGTTGCACAGCCCTAACCCTTGGTCTGCTCCTTTCCCATGGCCTCCATTTGTATTTCTGCAACATGAAGCATGTTAGCTTGAATTTCCTCCAATAGAGGCCACAAATGGTGTGGTAGGTTGGTTTGCTCACCAGGCCAGGGAGTCAGCAGGCCTCTGCTGGGGTGAGGGCCCCCAGGCCAGGGAGTCAGCAGGCCTCTGCTGGGGTGAAGGCCCCCTTTATGGCTGGGAGAGGGTTCTTTTTCTTCCTCTAAGCACATGTATATTCTTCATGTCTCTTACGAAGGAAGCTGATTCTGTCGATCAGGGTCTTGTCCCTTGGCACCGTCCTTACTTTGGAGCCTTGTGGCAGCAGGGCCTATAGGAGGAAGCCAGCTCCAGAGGGTGGAGTCCTTAGGCATGGGGTTAGTGCCCACCCTGTTCACTCCTGCTGTCGCTGGAGGATAAGCAAGGTGCCCTCCACGAGGCTGACACGGAACACACTGAGACCATGATCTCGGGCTGCCCAGCCTCCGGGGCTATGCATCCATCAGTCTTAAGTTTGTTTTTTGTTTTTGTTTTTTGTTTTTCCTATCAGCCTGAAGGATGAACACAAGATCTTATCTCCAACTAAATCCACATTGGGGGTCAGGGTGCCAATCTATGAACTTGAGGTGGTGCCCACAATTCAGTTCACAGAACAGATAGCACTAAACCATTCTTTAAAAAACAGTGAAGCTCAAAATAAAAATGCATACACAGGAAAATGCATGGATCATGTGGATTTCCACAAGACCTGCAGCTGGGTGTGGGGGTGTCGGTGACACCCAGGTCAAGAACTAGACAAATGCTTCGATTCCCCTTTAACCGCCCCCCTCTGTCATCCCTTCTGCTTGGGAGAAATGCAGAGGACCACCAGGCTTCTGAAGTCCCTTTCAGCTCTGACATGGAATGTCTCTAGCTTGACACAACCACAGGAGATCATAGCCCTTGGCCAGGCTGCTAAACACTGGAACCCGGCACCCTCTGACTAAATCGGCTCATGACAGCAGCGAGTGGTGAGGGCCCAGATGGTTCTTTTAGATATCAGAGCCCTGATTTTTTTTTTTCTTTTAAAACAAGAAGGGATGATCAACTAAGTTTGTTTCTGCACTCTCGCCGGTGTGCTCAGCACTGAGGGGCTGAGGTTGCACTGCGGGTCAGAAAATTCTTGCTTTCATCTCAAAGCTTAATGCTGAGCTCCAGAGTGGCTTTTTCTGGTGGTGCGAAATTGGCCTGGATGGGTACACCGTGGTGCTAAGCCGTTCCTTGGCACTGCCAAATTGGGACTTGGCTAGTGTACTTATGCCCGTAAAAGGTTGCTTCCAGCATAGGAAAAGGCTATGATTTAAAACACACACACACGCGCGCACGCGCACACACACGCACACATGCACGCTCACACGTACGCCAAGTGCTGCCACTGCGGCCTGGACCCCATAACACGCATACAATGCACCCCTTCAAATGATGCTTGCAAGAGGAAATGGGTTTGAAAAGTCTTCGAATGGAAAAAACAATGGGTTTGGATGCTGTTCAGAGACTCATGAATCCACGAGGCTTTACTGAAAAGCTGGTTTCCAGCAAGCCAGAGCATCATTTCACTGTGGCTTTCGCTGTATTAGAGGTTTCTGACCTCCTTCGGTTGGTGACGCAGCTGGAGCAACTGCCGATGATTCAGTGGGGAGCCAGTGACCTTCTTTGTCTCTTTTTATCTACCCAGCAGCTCTGTCTGATCATGCCCACCCGCATGCCCCCTACCCAAGCACTCAAGCACATTTGGATGCCTGCTCACTCTTTGGATGTAGCACAAACATTTGTGTGTGTGTGTGCAGAGGCCTCTGGGCTTCACTGCTGCCCTATCCCAGTCACCACTGCTTCTGCCTTCCCATTGGAAACAAGGCCAAGGCTGGCTCAATTGCCAGCCTGCGGGTTGGGAGCATATAGCATGAAGTTCTGACCCTGAGTGAGGAAGAGGGCAGCTCTGGCACAGGTACGGGATGAATGTGGTATCAAGGACTACCAGCAGAGCACCTGGCTCAGGTCTGATTTCCGACCTGTTTGCTGCTCACTGCTCCTGCTTTGGGGTGGCAAGGAAGAAGACCAGCTGAAGTCAGGTGCACCCTTAGGCGTAGTCAGTGCCCTTGTCACCCTAAGACTGGGTCACAGGCTGCACATTTGTCAAAGATGTGCTGAGCTTGAGGAGATGTAGCAAAGGCGTTCTTGATGGTTGCATCCCCACAAGACTCCAAATGCAAACACACAGTGAAACTTGATCAGACCGGTTCTCTTCTCGCAGGCCGCCGGCCCGAGCGGAGGAGATTGCTGTAGATTGGGAAATGTAATTTCAAGGGGGCCTGGAGAGAGACAGCAATAAAGACCGGTTTGTTTTATTGCACGTTTGGAGGGGAAAGGCTTAGGAAGTACCTTAATGGGTGAAACGAGAGATGGTTCTAGAAGACGGGGCTTGATAAAAGGAGAGCAGCCTGAGCTCCCAGCAGGAAAGGTCGTGCCTTTTTAATTTGTTGGAATTTATGGAAGTTTTACTGTTAACTGCAGCAACGCAAAAATCCCGGGCTGTCTGAGTGTGTCAGCCTGGAAGCAGCCCAGGTGAACACTGGCGTGCTGGTGGGTTTCTAACAACCAGCTGGGACGGGGGAGGAGGGGAAAGGCTTTGGTGGAAGATGGGTGATGCCCCTCCCAGGAGTGTTTGCTCATTTCTGTGGTGTAGACACTCCCACTGTGGCTGACCTGAAGCCATCGAAGCCATGTCCCTGAGCACTGAGCTGGGCAAAGATCCTCAGAGTGTGTGCTGGTGAACAGGTGTCAGCCAGCTCCAGCACAGCTCTACTTCACCAAAGTGGGCGGAGCAGCTCTTCTGGGCGACCCTCCTGAGATGAAGGCTGGCTGCCTGTGGCAGGCTGGCAGGTTGAACTTTTGGGGGAGGAGAGCCAACTACGGGCTTCTCTCTCCCGAAGCTGTTATTTAAAATGGTAATGTTGCAAATATGAGTCCAGAGGTCTCTGAACTGCTTTAGAGAAATTCTAGAAACCCCAGAGGAGTCTGAACAGCACATGATGCTAACAGCAGAAAACCCTTGGGTCTCTGTGGGGAAGTGCCTATGACCTGACCCTGACTGACTGCTGTGTGAGCTGACCTTGGGCCCCAGGGTTCCCAGGGTCCGGGGCTCATCGTCCTGTGGAGCAGGTGAAGGCTGCTTCCAGACGGACCACAGGCTTTCCCAGGAGCTCCTTGTTGGCACCGCTCATGTCTCACATGTTTAGAAGAATTAGATGTGAGCGGAAATGTTACCCCCAAATATGGTCACCCTCATTGGAAGGAAGAGATCCTCTCATTGTTGAATGTGGGACTGTGCTTGGCTGCTCAGAGGCCATGGGATGGGGTGGCTGGCATGGGTTCCTGCACCCTCCAGGGAGTATCCCTGCATCTGGGCATCTGATGTAGGTTTTGATGGACACGAAGTTTCTATGGTTACTGAACAAATATGTGGTCCCCAACTCTAAACATAAACACTAAGAAAACAAAACAAACAAATAAACTACAAAAGGGAAGATCTTACTTTTTGATGGCTTATTCCCACTTAACTTTTTCTCCCATCTCTTGCTGTCCAGCTTATCTCAAGATTAATGGACACCAATGTCTTTTATGTTTAAAACTAGAAAGCTAGAAAACTCATTATGCAATCTGTGTATATTTAGTCTTAAGTGCTTGGGAAATGAGCAGAGCCAACTTCACTTTCCCCAAGATAATAATTATTTGCTAAGGGATCCAGCGTCTTGAAGCAGTTACAGCTTTAGAGGCAGTGGGAGCCATGGTATTTCTTGGTCAGGTGTATGATACAGTTGGAGCTGTGTTCTTAGAAGGTGGTGTGAGAAAGGTGGGTTAGAGAGACCATGGGCTTGCAGTGATAGCCTAGTGGCTAAATCCTCACCTTGCATATTCCGGGATCCCATACGGGTGCTGGTTCAAATCCCGGTGGCTGCACTTCCCATCCAGCTCTCTGCTTGAGGCCTGGGTGTGGACAATCCACTACTACCTAGCTGGTGACCATGGCTCAGAGCTTCCCTGCCTATGGCCTGAGGTACAACTTCCAGGCCTACACAAGGAGCGTGACCTCCGACATGGCTAGAAGGTCAAGGGAAATACACGTGGAACATGACCTCTGACATGAGCAGAAGATCATGGGAAATAGATGTGTCATATAGCCAATTACAGTGTCTTTGGTGGGCAGGGGTCTGCTGGAAGGTGCCCTTCTGCCCTCCCCTTCTTTACTCTTTATAAGCTGTAACCTGTGCAGAATAAAATGCACATTCCTCATTAGCTTGTCTCTGGTGCTTCTGATGGACAAAGAACACCATTGCCTCACCCTCGGTGGTCTTGGCGCCTGCTGGAAGGCCTGAACCTCAAGACTTGGGAAAGCAGTCAAGGATGGCCCAAAGCATTGGGATGCTATGACCATGTGGGAGACCCGGAAGAAGCTCCTGGCTTCGAACTGACTCAGCTCTGGCCGCTGTGGCCACTTGGGAAGTGAACCAGTGAATGGAAGATCTTTCTCTGTCTCTCCTCTTTGTAGATCTCACTTTCTAATAAAAAATAAATAAATCTTTAAATAAGTAAATAAAAAAGGAGGAGACCAGGAGGAATGTGTGGTTACCTGTTTTGGTGCAGATAGCGATGGTGTGGAGGAAGGAGGGATCTGGGGGACGAGGCGTCTCATCAGGAGAGCTGCACGTGTTAAGAGAACCTGCTCTGGGGGCAGGACAGTGGGCCCTGTTGAGTTGCTGTGCTTGGCGGGAAGCAGAAGAGATGGGTTTCTTCTCCATGGGTTGCTGGTGTTGCTGCCCTTCTTATTCAGAGCATCTGCTCAAAGACACCTGTCAACCATCAGCCTTGGGAGAGTGTTTTCCCTTGGACCCGATTGCTGTCCCAACAACGACTGCCTCTAGGCTCAGGCTGGTCTGCTCGGAGCCCATGCAAGGAATCTCACGCTGCCTGCAGTGAAGTTCCGGGTCTCTGATCCCAGGAGTCTCGTGTCTTCTTCCAGTGCTCATGAGAGGGAGGCCAGGAGCCCAGACCAGCAACGACCATCTCCATAAATGCAAAGCGGGATGAACTCGCTTTAGGCTTTTTGAGGAACACTCATGGTGTTCTGGGCTCTGATTGTCTGCAGGTGACTGTCATAAGCAGAGCAGGTGTTATCTCACGAAAAGCTCTGAGCACTTGCTTGGTGACCGCCTAGTATTTTTAAGATGATTCTAAGGAGCACGTTCTGGTGACAGCTTTTCCAAGGCCGTTGCTAACTTGATCTATGATTCTAACCACGGCTGCTTGTAACAAGCATTTCAGGTGAGAAAAATCCCTTTCCACTGATGAATTTTGAGTTTGATGTGTGTGAATTGACCTTCTCCATGAGCCAGTAGAAGAACCAAGAGGATGCTCTGTATGGTCCACACCCTCCAACAGGATCCTTGATTCTGAACAGATCTGGGTTAGCCAGGGCTTTTGGAGGATTCTTGCTGTCCGTGTCCAAAGCTGGATGTGATAACATTGACCTTGACTGTCTTTCATGAAAACACAGCTGAAACACCTAAAGATGGCTTCCTCAAGGAAACTGAAGAAAGATGTCTTTCCTAAAAGAAATTAAACTCTGCCAAAGTACAGAATAAGGGATATGACTGTTTTCCCACTTGGTAGTAAGTGTTCATATCTGGGCAGAATTCAGTTTGTGATGACCTTGTATGATGACCTTGAAAAGAGGTTGGAGAAGATTAGAGCCCCATCTACACCTGATTGCTGGTGGCTGCTCGTGTTTACCCAGAGAGCCTACAAGTTGGGACTAGTGGGCATGGCTTGCAGCAGCCCGCAGTGCTCCCCAATGGGGTGGATACCACATCTTTGCATTACAGATGGGACCACCAAGGTACAGAGGAGAGGACTGGCTTGCCCAAGGCCATGTGGCTCCCAGATTCAAAATGTCACCTTTACTTGTTCTTGTTCCACTATAGCAAAATATATCTGCCATTCCTTCCTCATCATGAAAAATTAATTTGTCGCAAGGAAGGAATACGGGTTATATATGTAGAATTTGCTTTTTAAAAGAGGTGACTGTCAAAAGTCTATTTTTAGAGTTCATTGCCAGGGGCAGATTATGGCTGTTCATGGGCCAGGCCCAGCCTCCTGGCTTTCACGTGTCTCTTCCAGCTCCAGGGGATCCAAATATAGTTTTAACATGGTGCCTTTCCCTCTGGCTCATTCTGATCTTATTTTAAGGGCAAAGAACGCTGAGCTTGGCTTGGGTAAAACTGAAACTCACCTGCCTAGATTTTCCTACTTCTAAGTTCTGGTTCCAAGAAGGTAGGCGAAAGACATCCGTGCAGCAGAGGCCTGCCCAGAGCATTCCATTTCGCTCTTTGATAAAGCTTAGAACACTAAGCTTGGTCTGCGCTGTTCATGGAAATTCCATCCTTCTTTGCTGGTGAGGGATACATGAGACCCTATAGTTTGGTTGTGGCCAATACTGGGGAGTGTGTGAACAACATTTTCCCATTCCAATGGCACATGGACGACAATGTCTCTAGAAAATACCCTTCCCAGAAGACACTCCTTTGTTCCCACCCTTTTCTTCGCTGCATGCATGTGACCCTGCCATATGGTCTCAGTGCTGGTGCTACAGCAGTCACATTGTGACCATGAGGATGAGCTCACCAGCATGCAAGGATAGCAGCAGAGAAGTAGAGAAAGGGCTGAGGCGTTTGGTGCCTTTGGGGAACCAACCAACCCTAGGATGGCTAATCTGCAGTCCGGTTATTGTGGACTTCATGTAAGCTTCCTACAATGGGGCACTGGGTTACTTACAACTGAAATCATTCCTAATGGAATAATTATAAGTTAGTCAAGAGCCAAATAAGGGAGGAATGATTATTTGCTGAAAGGAGAGTTTAGCCTGATGCTAAGAAAGATGTCCTAAGATCTTTGGTATTCTTAGTCCTATGTCAGTGACAGGACTGGAACACTCAATGAAGGAACACTACAAATATTAAGGGGGCAAGAATGTCCAAATGAGGGATATCTCGTTTGCAAGTGGCTGAAAAGTGAACAAAAGGAATATATATATATTCAAAGATTTATGTATTTTTTTTCATTGGATAGTCAGATATACAGAGAGGAGGACAGACAGTGAGAAAGAGTCTCCATCTGATGGTTCACTCCCCAAGCAGATGCAATGGCCAGAGCTGAGCCAATCCAAAGCCAGGAGCCACTTCTGGGTCTCCCACGTGGGTACAGAATCCCAAGGCTTTGGGCCGTCCTCGACTGCTTTCCCAGGCCACAAGTAGGGAGCTGGATGGGAAGTGGGGCTGCCAGGATTAGAACTGACACCCATATAGGATCCTGGTGCATTCTAGGCAAGAACTTAAACTGCTACGCTACCACGCCAGGCCCAAAAGGAATATATTACTGCAATACATGAAAGGTGGTAAAAGTAAGCTTCAAATACAGCTTGATCCAGGATTTGTTGTGGATCAAGTCATGGTCTCTCTGCATCCCTCAGTTCTACTCTTCCCTGAGTTGACTTCACATACAAGCACCAAGTGGGAACAGCAGGGCAAGCATTTGGGTGGCAGCTCTTCCCTTCTTCTGGCTTGCTGCCTTCCAAAGGCAGGATTTGTGCATGACAACATTAGACCAAGTTCATTTGTAGAATCTGTGTACAGGTCAAAATTGAAATGATTAATCCTCCGAAAAGCTATATGACTTCCCCAGTATGTGGCCTTGGCTCTGGGTCAGGGTAGGGGCCAGGAGCCTTAGTGGGGAGAGCTGGAGGGAGACTTTGGGATGTGTGTCCTTTCCTGGGGTCCACCTGTCAATGCCTGCTTGGGGTTCTTCCTGTCACTTCTGCCTCCCTACTGTCTCCCAGGGGAGTGTCCCTTGCTCCTCTATGGCGGACATTTAAAGGCCGGGTAAGACACACACAGACATGTCCAGTGCCTGGCTCTGAAGGGATCCCACCAGGCATCTCCTCCCCGCCCTACCCTCACCCCGCAAGGGATTTGAACTTGTCACTTTGGGCACCCCTGGTATCCTGGGAAGGTGGCTGCAAGCAGAAAGGGTGTTGGAGCCAGAAACGCAGTGTTCAGGCCCTGACTCTTGTTTACCAACGTCCAGGTGACGGCGAGGCGGTGCCTGCCCAAGCCTTGGCTTCCCCAACTGTCGAGGTTATTTGGGAGATGTAGGCCAATAGTGAACCCCAAAGAGCCAGCATATCAGCCGTGGTACTGCAGGGACTGGCTGGGCATTGGGTCTCTGTCTTCCCTGTTGAGGTTAGAGCAGGAATGTGTAGCTCATCTGAACAGGTGCATTGCCGCAGCTCGTGGGGCTGGCACCCTTCATAGAGCCAAGCACGGCCTTTCATCTCAGCTGCCGAAAGCTCCAGCACTGTCTAGTCTTGGCTGCTGTGGGTAAGGAGGAAGAGGAGGTTCTGGTGGGAAAAGGATTCCTCTCTCTGCTTGAGGTGAGCTCTGGCTAGCAGATGGGGAACTGTGTGAGGGCAGTATTTCTGTGCTTATGAGTTCGTGGTGTGTGCATGTGAGAGAGACACACATGTCTAACTTGTATGCAAGACACTGGATTCACACTGGCCTGTGGGCTGCCTCTCAGGCCCCACTCATGATCATGGGGCATAGCTTGGGCTGTGGGCAGAGGATGACCTTGTGACCTTGACTCCCTGTTGGCTCTGCCCATCTGCTCTTTAGGTCACATCATGAAGTTTGTCCTATGGCTTTCCTTCCCTGATTCTTAAGCACAGTATTTTGTTTGGCTGATCTGCCGCCTCTGGCCCTGGATGGAGGTGGGAGCTCTGGATGAGGGGAGCTGCTGAGTGGCAAAGGGGCTCAGTTTACTGTGGGTCTTTAACCACTGAACCCTTGGACTTGATATTGTTGATCTGTATGTGTGCTTCTCTGAATTATCACCAAATACTAGTCTGATGGCGTCCACTGTGTCTGGATCTTTGGGCACAGCCTCAGGAATGACTCAGAGAAGGATGGAATGGGCAGGTGCCGAGATTTCTCTGGGAAATCTTGGGACAGAAACTGGAGGCACAGTCCCATCATGAGCAGGTGGAGGGGCCCTGTAGCCTGTGCAGACTGGAAGCAGGGCTCAGGATGACAATTGGAGCAGGTGCCTAGGGCCCCTGGCTTAGAAAAGGCCCATATGCAGTTGAATTCTCCTCCATTATCATCCTGAAATTTCTTGATAATGTTAAAGCAAGGGGCCTCATATTTTTGTTTTGTACTTAGACTAATATTTAGTGGGTCAAGGGCTTCAGATTGACAGCGTGAGAAAATGGGACAAAAGCGTTGAGTAGAAAGTCGGCATTATCTGGAAGTGGGGCCCTTGATGCTATGGTCCTGTGGGCAGGTGGCTTAACTGTGCAGCCTTCTTGGGCAGGATTTTTGATTTGGGGTGAAAATGAGGGAAGGTCACGTTTGTTGGCTGTTGTGAAGCACCAACATACCTGTGGTGACCAGGGAAGGAGGACCACAGAGCCTAGGGTCTGCTGGGGGATATAGATGTCTGAAGAGAAAAGTGTGCTGTAGGACAGTGGGGGAAGCAATTAGGGGGTGTTCTCTAGCACCTCCAGGTAAGGGACATGGAAAAGTAAACTTGGGTAAGAGGTGAGCGGTACAGCCCGGCAGATTAAGCCCTGCTTGGGACTCTTGCATTCTCCATCAGAATGCCTGAGATCAAGTCCCATCTCTGCTTCTGATCCAGCTTCTTTTTTTCTTTTGTTTCTACCTTCTCTCTCTTTCTCTCTCTGTATCTGGGGGAAAGAGGGAGATAAAAGAAGTCCCACCCAGCCTCCCAACGATCCCAGGGTCCCCGATGTGGGGCACGCTCCGAAGACACTGCTCAAGAAATTTTGATAGTCCAACAGTTCTGAATTGCAATTGATCTCACCATTCCAAGCACAACGAACTCTCTCCAGAATCAACTTCCTGACATACTCCACCTTAGAGTCTACGTTTGCCCAGAGTTTTGACTCCCAACACATGGCTGGGGTAGTTGATCCATTTATTCTGTCCTCCGTCCTCTGTTGTGGTACCAAGTGTCCTCTGCAGGTTCTGATGGACTGCCCTATCCTCCATGTGCATCTGGACATGCTGTCCACTGCTCCATCTAAGCCACTGAGGAGACCCAGCTCTGACACATGCACTCCATGGTCAACCATGGAGCCCACACTTCCCACACTTCTCTTCATGGCTGGGGTTCTGAGTTCAGCAGTTCTGTTGGGGGACCCTCATAGAAACTTCATCTGAGATGATCCCAGACCTGATTCTTGTGTGTGCTTGTCGGTACAAGGTCTGGTAGAGTCTGTTGCCCCAATCAGCTTATGCATATGCTTGTGGTTGCAATTGCTGGGTCAGTTCTGTTTCCAGCCCTGTCTTCTCCATGAACTGATGGGTGCCACAGTCCAGTCTGATCCTGCCTACCACACACTCGGCCTTCACACAAACCAGTAGGAGCTGCAGCCTAGTCAGAGTGACCCACAATAACCCCTGCGAGTCCCATCCTGCCCTGGTTCCAATGCTTGCCAGTATGTACAGCGGACTAGTCCTGTCTGTTGCACATCTCATTCAGCTCTCATATGTGTCAATGGGCATTGAAGCCTGGATCAACCCAACCAGTTCCACTATGCAGCCCACACACGTGCCGGTGCGTGTCATTCTGTCTAGCTATGTCTGGCTCAGTCCTGATGCTCATACTCACCAGTGGGAGTGGTAACCCAAGAGGGAGGTGTCCACTATTTCCCTGATGTGTTCACTCCCACCCCCACTCCTGGATCATGCACTCTCCAGGTGGTTCTACAGTTTAACTTGACAGAATTAGCCCCCCAGTGCCAGCCTCAGCCCGCTGATGCTGTGGCAAAGTCCAACCAACCCACACTCACTCTGACTTACGCTTGTACCAGTAGGAACAGTTAACCCAGCCTGGCTTTCCCATCCCAACTCATGCGCTTCAGTGGGATTGGTGGTCCAGCAGGGAGCCCCATGCAAACACCCTACTGGCTTTCCCCCTTTGCCTGCTGCTTCTCATGTGTGATGGTTGGGAGCTGCATCCCAGTCTGGCATGAGCATTTGCCAATGGGTGCTGTAGCCTTGCCTGGCCCTGCCCACCCCTAATTCAAACTCACACTGGTGGGGGCTACAGCCTAGCCCAACCCAGCCAGAACCAAGCCCCAGCCCTAATGTGTACTGGCATGTGTTGCGACCAAACCTGGCCTGACCCACACTCTATTCTCGTGCTTGGATTTGCCAATAGGTGATATGAACTGACCCAGCTGGGTCTGCCCCCAACCTGTGCCAAAAGTCTGCCCATGGGTACCATTCCATGGCTTGATCTGATCTTCTCCCTGTCGTGGTTCTTGTACTCACCTGCAGGAACTGCGTCCCAACAGAGAAATTCCCCAAGCTCCTTCATCATACCCTCTCCCAATGTCAGATCTCACGTACACTGTTGGGTCTATGTGCCAGCCCTACTCAGTCCATCTCCTGGCCTAGCAGGAACAGTGGTCTTTCCTGAGTGGCCTTCAACCCATTCTGGTTCTTGCTGTTGGATGTTTCAGACCAGCCAAGCCCGGTCTACACTCAGACACAGCTTACACATGGCTCAGTAGGGGTAGAGACCTAGCCTAGCTCATTCTCTAAAGACGTTGGTCCTCACAAGCACCAGTTGATGCTGGAGTCTAGTGTGGTACACCTAGCCCCAGTCCATACTTGTGCTGAGGGACACTGCAGCTATGTGCAGACCAGAACACAGCTACCACTCTGGCCCCTGCACTCACCAGTGGGAACTACAACCCAGCCAAGATGTCCCCTAACTCTCCAACTAGGTCTGTTCCCAGTCATAGATCCTGCATGTGCCAGTGGTTGCTCTGACCCAGCTTGGCATAATCCTCACCTGTCATGACCTTTGCCTTTGGATGCTGTAGCCTGGCCTGACCCGACCAGCCCCCAGTCCTGACTCTCATTGGTGGGTGCTGGAACTTGGTTCTGCTCAGTGTGCTCCCATCCCTTGTTCATGCAAACCAGTAGGTGTAACAGCCTAGCCCAGCATGACCTGTGCTTCATCCTGGTTTCTGCTCTTGCCAGTAAGCTAAGGTTTGCTTGGCCCTCCTCAGTCCACTCCCTTCCAAAACAAAATCACGCATTAGCCAACAGATAGAGCTACTTTGCTCAGCTTGCCCGACCCCCAGGCCTGGACCATGTGATCACCAGCGGGAGTTATGACCCACTAGGGGAGTTTCCCACATTCCCCCACTTGGCCCATTCCCAGAGCCAGATCTCTTACTTGCCAGTGAGTGTTTGGCCTTTGCCTGGCATAGCCTGCCCCTCCATCTTGGCCTTGTATGAGCTGATGAATGTTGAGGCCTGGCCCACCCCACACTCTGTTTTAGGATGAACATGCGGGTGCTGCAGCCTAGATCTGCCCAGACTGTTCTTGGTCCCTGTAACTGTGAGTGATGGCAGGTTCCATGGCCACACCTAGCTCAGCCCATCCTCATCCCAACTCTTGAACTAACCAGTGGGATTTGCATTTCCACAGGGTTGGGCCCACACATTCCCCACAGAATCTATCCCCGGACCGGGTTCTCTCACATGCTGGTTAGTGTCATGGCCCTGCCTAATGTGAGCTGTCCCCTGTTCTGACATTCAGTCAGATACTAGGATCTAGTCCTGCTGGACAGGCCCCTAGCCCAAGCTTTCATATGGATTGGTGTTGGGTGGTCAGCCATGTTCTTTGAGAACAAGCCCTGCTCAGGACTCACATGTAGGCTGGTGTATCAATCTGACCCATACAGATTGTCCAACTGTCCCCTCCAAACCACCAGGTCTCAGTCCCTTCGCTTACCTGTTAAGTACAGTCACCCTTTCATTGGGGGGGTCCCTCAGGATTTATTCCTCACCAACACGTACAGTGGCCTTATCCATGGTTGTCCTTAGGCAGCAATTCCACACCCCCAAGACCAGCGAGCTTGCCACTGAGCGGCCAGTGGGCAGAGCCTGGCACCAATTTTCACTGGCGGTCCAAAGCCCAGGACTTGCTCACTGCCTGGCAGCCATGGCTGTGGCCAGGGCCCTAAGCATTGAGTCCGACCTAACTCAGGTATTCCCAGCAACCTCCAGGCTGCTGGAGCCAGCTTACTTTCAATGTACACCTGTGGAGGTGGCAAGTGATGAGTTAAGCATTTGAGTCCTTGCTACCCCTGTGGGAGACCCCAAGGGAGTCCCAGGCTCCTGACTTCAGCCTGGCCCAATCCCGCTCTTGTGGGAATTTGGAAAGTGAACCCAAAGTCCTCTTTCTTTCTCTGCCCTTTGAATAAACATGAATTAATAAGCAAACATTTAAAAAAATTACAGTGGATGAGACTCAGAAATTGATGCCAGGGCTGGTCTTTAACAATGAACAGAGTGTAGCCTAGTGCGTAGTGCGCACGGGTGGTGTGGACATGTCCCATGCCCATGTGGCCCCTGAATGGAGGTAAGAGCGAGCCTGGGGCTGGAGCACCCGCACAAGCACAGGCCCGTTGGGGGTCACTGCTGCTGCACAAGGGATGGAGCCAGCGGGCCTGAGTTGTGAGGCCCCGGAGTCCTGTTCTAATGTTTTCCTTTTGGCTCTTGGGGAGTTGTCCCTCTCACGCAGCAGCAAAGGAGACTGACTCAAGTCCGCACTGTTACTGGGAGCAGGACTGGCTGTTCCAGGCATGAGGCTGCAGAGCTCAGCCGCAAAAATAGAAAGGCCCGGCAACAGGTGAATTTCAGACAAGCAACAAATGAGTTACTTTTAAAGCATAAGGATGTCTCGAAGCTGATTTGGTCTATACTTGCGCTTTAAACATTGTATTCACCGGTGAGTGAGCCTTTTGCTTACAAATCTGGCGATCCCTCTACTCTGAGCTGTGAGGAAGCCCGCTCTCCATGCCCCTGTTTTCCAACCAGGGCTTCAGGGAAGGGGTTGGGTTGGCAGAAGCGGGAGGAGGGGCGGGGAGAGCGGAAAGGACATCCTGGGATAAGCAAAGGTGCCATGTACAACACAGGTGCTTAAAAAGCCAAGTCCCTTTCAGTTGCCCTTGTCGGTGAGCTTGGGTGTAAAGCAGCAGGGCTCCGGGCTGCACTTCCTCCTCCTGCACCCTGAATGCGAAAGGAAGGATTCTCCGATTTCACGCCCAGACGGCGGCAGACAAGCAGGTTCTTTGACAACCAGCATTATTTTGCCTTTTTTTTTTTTCATCCATTATATTTCAGGAGCTTTAGAATCTTTCAGGACAACCCCAGGGGCAAGTAGGCATGTCACTTACAATTTTGGGCATTTTTTACTGTGCAGGAGAAAAAAAAAAACGAATTCCAAATATGGAAGATTGCTTTTCCCAGGGCCCCAGCCACTTTAAATACTTTTCAAAGGAAGTGCCAACAAGAACAAGAGCGAAGGCAAGTTCCTCTTTTCTCTCTCTCTTTTTTAATGTCTCCCTTATTTTGCCCTTGCTTTAAGATCTTCGCACGCCGGTGTCAGATGCAGGTAGCCTTCCACCATCATCTTGAAACAGGATCTGGAGGCATGAACTCCAGAAAATGTGCACTGTGTTTTTCTTTCACTCTAAGTAGCAATAGCACGTTATGGTTAGCATGTGTGTCTCTCCCTTTCATGTGTTCCTTTTGATTTCGTGCCCTGTCTCTCCCGGTCTTTGTAGTTGGAAAGGTGAGGCTTTCCTTACGAGCCCTGGAGTCCAGGCCAGGACTGTGCGCGGGAGCAGGCAGCAGTGTTGCCAGCGTCGGCCCCGAGCTCCTGCTGTTGACCCCGCTCCCGAGGCTGGCTCTCCGCCACCCTCCCCTCCATGTTGTGGCTCAGCCTTTCTCCACCTTTTCTTCGGGGCTGTTTCCTGCTGCGGGTAGAAAAGCGACCCTGGGATCTCTACTCCTGGTGGCGTCTTCGGGAGGGGCCCTCCTGCCTTGCCCTGTCACCACTGCACGGCTCTCACAGCTCTGTTGGGTTGAGGCCCAAGCCCCAAATGCACCTCCACCTTTGGGTTCGCATCCTAGGGCCTCCAGGACAAATTGCTGCCAGCTTGCCTGGCTCTGAACGGCCACTGTTTGTTCTCTCTCAGGGTTTGAGGCTGCAGGTCCAATAGGGCCATGCCTTTACTGCAGCCCCCTGGCCATCTCCTTCCACGCCTCTCTCAGCTTCTGCCAACTCCAGGTGGGACTTGTGTGAATTGGGGCTGTGTCATGCCAGTCTCTACCTCTGCCTTCATCTGCTCTCATGTTTCTGAATATCTTCAACAGTCCAGGCTTGAGCAGAGGACCCTTGAGCTGTTGTCACACTCCTCGAGATCTGCTCCAGCAGGAAGCTAGGGTCAGGAAGCGAAGCTAGACACGCACTCCCCTGGGGGCCCCTTTCTGTGTCACAAGGAAGCCTCATTGGATACAGGGCCCAGCATCACTCCGTACAATGGCTTCCCACCCCTTCCCTGTGCTACTTCTGCAAGGACCCTGTCCTTAAGGAGGATCACTCTCTGAGCTTTGGATGGACACGAGTCTGGAGGCAGCATTGTTCAGCTCCCTTCGCAGCTGAGGGTGTGGGGGTGCATTTCTGGGCGTGAAGCTGCCTAGTCCTCCTCTGCTGTGCAGGGTGTGCTGAGCCAGTATTCGATGTCGCTTCTCGATGCTCTCTGAAGAACAGGCTGTTTACAGAAGGGCTCGCGGAGTCACCTGCCAGGTGAGCTGTGCCAGGTGCCGGGAGCCAGGGCTGGATGACAGTTGTCCAGGAGCCCCTGGTCTGGCGGAGGATAGTGACACAAAAACAAACAACCACAATAGTCCTATTTAACGGGCCCGGGAGTACACGGGGCTTGTTCCAGAACACGTGACTTCGGCCCTGGCCTTCCCCGCTCGCCTTGGAGCTGGCATTGGCCCGATAGGCACAGGTGAATTGGTTACTCACAGGTCTGTCTCACCGCATCCCCTCTCCTCTTGGAAGTGCATCTGTTGGCTCAGAGCTGGGGCTCAGTTCCCCCAGCCCCGGTGATGGACTCCTGTGTCACTTTGCAAAACACCAAACAAATTGTTTGTTTAACCTTCCCAAGAATAAGTGGGGCAGGGGCAGCGTGGGAAGGGAAGCAAGCCATTGTTTCTGTGGGCAGACCTTCCTGGGTATTTCCAAAGAGATTCCTGACTCACTCACCTGATTTTATTTTCCCCATTGTCTTACAAAGAAACGAGTTACCGCGAACTTTTCCTCATCCATCCCCATTTGACTTCCCCAACTCCACACTCTTGCTGTAGGCTCGCATTGCTCATGAGACAGCAGGGCATGGGGCAGAGCCGACACTGGATGTGTCACTGATTGAATCGCCAAGTGGATGTCACATTGGAAGCCTGGGCCTGTCAGGCAAGGCTGAGAGGTGTCAGTCTCCGGGCTCATCGCTAAGGTGAGCGTCCTCCCATCCAGAGAGTACTTTGGGATCCTAAGAGAAGACACTCCTTTGAAGCAGAAAAGCTCAATGCCTGCTGTGGATTCTGAGCCCGGGGCTCGGCAGGGCTACTTCCTAAATTCCTTCCACATTCCAGACAAGTAGCAAGGCTTGCCATTCTTGTATCCAGCCAGGCTTTACTCAGGTGAATACATCAACCAGTCCTTTAGGTCAGAGTACTTGGGGTAACACCTGGGCTTTCCCGTGTCGGCTTTTAACTTCCCCAGGTGACTTCAATGCATTGTCAAGGCTGGGCCCCACCACCCGGGCCCCATGGGAGCTGGAGCAGGAGTCACGCAGATGGCGGCTCAGCCCTGGATCTAACCCGCTGGCTGCAATGGGGTCTAGGAGTGACCTTTGCAGAAAGGAGGCTCAGGCAAAGCCACTCCCGGCCCGGGAAGGCTGTTCGTCCCATTTTCTCCTTCCACTTTTTCATCCTCAGACTCCCCCGCCCATCTGGCCTCCGTCACACCGGCCTCTGGAGTTTCCTCAACCAGGGTTCGCTCACCAGCCTGCCCGCCACTGACTGGCCCCGGAGCCACAGGGAAGTACGGAGTGCAGAGAAAGAGACCAGTTTTGCAACTTCACTGCCTTCAGATTTTTCTTCACTGACCACCAAATGAGATCTGATGGAGACAAGCTCATTCTGCATGCAGCTCTCCTTTCCAGAGGTGGCTGGTGGCGCTGGCCTAAGCCCCAAGGCCCAGTGAAGGCTCCGCTCAGTCACCCTCAGACACCGAGCAGGCTGGACCAGAAACCACTTACACCTGCAGCAGGTGGGAGATGAAGGTGACGTGGGTGGAAGGTGTGGGGATGCTCTGGGTAGCTGAGCCCACCAGTCTGGGACTAGAGTGTCAGCCCAGCAGGCCAGGAGCCTGGTGCTTGTTAAGCTTCTTCAGGTTTCACACGTGGCGAGTCTGAAGAGAGATCTGGACAAGCTGGCCTCGATGTGGCCTCCAGGATCTCTTTTCCACCCTCACTCCTCTCGCTCGCTCATGCCAGGGTGAAGAGTTGATTTATTCCCCACCGCTGAGGCCCAGACATCACTTGGCTTAAGGGACCCGATCTTGCAGTCATCACAGAGGCCACAGGTGCCGGGCCCTCATTTGGCCTGGGGTACAGGAGCAGTGAATGTCAAGGTTGAGCTCCAGAGAACACAGGCTCTCTTTTGTAATGGTTGGCTTATCTGGGAGTGCTTGGCTCTCCATGGCCACAGGCTGGCTCCTCCTGACTGTGTTTTGGGCCAGGTACCCTGAGCTCTGGGTCGCCGATAGAACCTCCTGCTCAGCTTGAAGGAAAGCCAAGATAGCGAGAGCTGCTCTCCCAAAGGTCAGGGGAGGACATTTGGAATGTTCCAGGGCTCCGGGCCATGGGTTGTTCTGCTCAGGGCTCTTTTGCTTTGCAGCCTTAGTGTCCTTAAAGCTGCTGTGACTTGCACATGGCACCCTTGGGTAGGCCTACTCGTGGCTTTACTCTAGGGAAATTCATTGGACCTAAGGAAGCAATGAGAATGTTCCAGAAATCAGGCTCATATACAGAGGAAGTGAGTTCAGAGTGTCTTCCATTCACTGTAAGAGCAGGTGACTTTCTCCATGCTTCCTCAACACCTGTCTGCCCAGTGAGGGAGGCAGGTGGCCAACAACTCCAGGTGCATCGAGTTACTCTGCACACCTGCTTTGGGTACTGGCACCCGATGGATCAGGTGCTATGCCAGGTGAGAGCACAGGACCCCTGGCCTCTCCCCCAACACCTGTCCCACATTCAGTCTCAGGGCCCTGTGAACCCGTTGAGATTAAAGGGGGTTATCAACAGGAAGTGACTCCACAAGTTTGGAGAAAAACGAGTGAGAAGTTCATGTTGAGGCCAAATGTTTCTGAAATCTGTGTGTGTGTTTTGGTGATGCTCATTTCTATGTACTCTTCAAAATGTACTCACATTCACTGAATAGAAAGGAAAACTGAGATGTGTTCAGACTATTTTAAAATTGGGTTAAAAATAGTTAAGTTCAGTATGTTGATAGAAATCATTTCAAATATATATATATTTTTTCAAACAACTTTATTGAGTTATAGTGAAAAACATCGTCCGAATTTGGAATGTTGTATTCTGATAAGCTAGACCTGTGCCTTCACTCTAAGCTATCACAACATGCCAGCCGCTGTCGGGTGGTTCCTGTGCCCTTTGGCGACCTCTGCCTTCGGGTTTACCCTGCCCTCACATTTCTATGTACAACCATTGATGTGCTTTCTGTCGCAATAGATTAGTTAGAATTTTATAGGATTTTATTTAAATAGAGTCATGCCGTATTTTGTCCTTTTTTTTTTGCTGATAAATTTCAGGATAATCGAGACTTATCCATATCACTGTCAACATGAACAATTTATTCCTATTTTGTTTTTTTTTTGAGAAAAGATGTATTTATTTGGAAGAGTGAGAGAGAAAGAGAATGAATATCTCCTTCCACTGATTCTCCTGCTCAGTAGCCAAAGCCAGTAGCCAGGAGCTTCTGGCTGAGCTCCTGCGGGGTGGTGGGGCTCTAGACCCCCGGGCCGTCCTCCACTGTTCTCTCAGGTGCAGCAGCAGGGAGCTGGACCCGAAGTGGAGCAGCCGGGACTGAGACCAGCACCCTTACAAAGATGCTGGTGTCACAGGTGGCAGCTAACCCCATTATGCTGTAATGCCAGCCCCCATTTATTCTTTTTTATTACTGAGTAGTACCGTCTCCTTTGGATACATGATAACTTATTTGTTCATTTACCTGATGCTGAACAATTAAGCTGTTCCTGATTGAAGTCTTCCAAATGAAGCTATTGTAAATATTCCTATATGAATCTTTCTATAGACATACACCCCCCTCCTTTTGGATAAATGCGTTGGAGTGGAATTGTTGATGAGCTTTTTCAGTAGATGACCACAGTGTTTCCTGAAGTAGCTGTGCCATTTTATGTCTCTGTCAGTAGAGGGCAAGGGTTATAATTTTCCCACATCCTTTCCAATGCTTAAGATGGTCAGTCTTTTTATTCAGTCATTCAAATGGGTAGTGGTATTTCACCGTTGATTTAACTTCTAACTACCAACTAGTGATACTGTGCATCTTTTATTTGAATTTCATACATATCACCTTTGGTGAAGTGTTTAAATCTCTTTCTCATTAAAAAAAAATCAGGATGCATGTTTCCTTATTGTTGCATTTTAAGAGCTCGAGGCCTTTACAATATATATCCTAGATGTAAGATTTTTATCCAATTTATGCATTGTGAATTTTCTCCTCTACGTCAGTGCTTGTGGCTCACTCTATTAACAATGTTTTGAAGGCTGAAGTTCTGCTTTTGAAGAACCCCACTTATAAAACTTGCTTCTTTAGGAATAGTGCTTTTGATTGTCTGAGCTCTGTTTGCCCGTCTTGAGGAGCAAAGAACTGAGTTTTCATGCCAACCTGGAATTCATTAAAAGCCTAACCTCGAGGTGATGATACTGTGACCCCTCCACTGCTCTGTTATAGCCATGTCCACCTGCTGCCCTGGTCCTGTCCTTTTCTAACAAACCCGGTAACCACTGACTTGTTCTCTGCAGTTGAGTCATTTCAGAAACATTACATAAAGAGATTGGTACTGTAGGTGATTTTTCATCGTTGGCCTTTATCACGTGGCATAATTCTTGGAGATTTATCTGTGTCATTGAATGTATTAAGGGTTTCGCATTGAGTAGGATTCCGTGTGCTGGGCATTGCCACAGTTTTACCATTCGCTCATGGCAAGATACCTGGACTGTTCCAGTTGTGATGAGAATATTATAATGAATGTGTTTCTACATGCAAGAAGAGGTTTCTGTAGAAATGCAAATTTAATTGTTTCCCTCTTTCCCACCAGAGGTCATTGCCCAAGTGTGAAGTTACTGGGGCACATGGAAGTTGCCTGTTTATTTTTGTAGAAATGAGAGCTTGTTTGGTGGGATGGATCTTTGCATTCCACCAAGCGATGAGTAGATGATCCAATTTCTACATGTCTCTGCCAGAATTTGGTGCTATTGTTGTCTTTTAGTTGAACCATTCTGGTAGATGCATAGTAATATCTCACTTTGATTTGATTTATCATTATCCCCCAAATTCTGGCCTATGGTGTTTTCTCAAAGTAAAATTAGAACCCATTTTCAGTTAATTTTTGAATAAGATGTGATATTTAGGTCAAAGTTCCTTTTGGGGGGGGTCTGTGGGTGACTGGTGGCTCCAGCACATTTATTGTAAAGGCCAGTATCCTTCCTCCTTTGAGTTGGTTTTGACCTCGATTATGTTTGCGTGGGTTTTCTGTTCAGGTCCATTGGCCTAACAATTTGTGTCTCTCTGCAATATCACATGATCTTGATTATTGCAGCTAAACAGTAGGATGCGAGGATTCTCCCACGTTCTCAAGATTGTTGTCGCTGTTGAGGATATTACTCGCTGCATAGATTTTAGACTAAGTTTATCTATGTCTACACATAGCTTGCTGGGGCTTTGCTGGGAAGTGTGTGAAACCTGTAGATGAACTGGGGGGACTATTGTTATCTCTACTGCATTGAGTTTTTTAATCTATGGACATTTTCTGTCTCCATTCACTAGTTTGATTATATTTTATCATTTTCAGCACACAGATTCTGTACATATTTCGTTAATTTTATACCTAGTGTTCAATTTCCTTTGGTGTGTTAGAAGTGGTAGTATCTTTTTAACTTTGGTGTTCATTGCTGCATAGAAATGCACTTGAGTTTTACATGTTGAGATTGCATCCTATAATCATACTGACCTGGTTAGTTATATGAGTCTTTTGGGGGGAGACTGCTATGTCAGCCAGGGGATTCTGGAGAAATTTCATTGTGCTTGGAGTGGCAAGATTGGCAGTAATTCAGAACTGTTGAACTATCCAAACCTCTTGAACAGGACCTTGGAGCATGCCCCACATTGGGGACCCTGGGGTGGTGTCGGGTGGCTGTCCTTCATCCCAGAGGTGTTTAGGAAGTTGGGTGTGGCTTCTCTCCTTATCTGCCCCTCTTCCCCCAGGTACAGCAAGGAAAAAAAGACAATGTGGAAATGGTGATCTCACCCACCGTCCTGTAGCCCTTGACCCTAATCACGCTAGTCAACTGTGTAAAAATTATCAAAAATAAAAATGATCAATAATTTAAAAAAAGAGAATAATATTGTCTGTAAATAGGGGTAGTTTCATTTCTTCCCTTCCAACCTGTATGTCTACTCTTCTTTTTCTTGGACTATGCAGAATAAAAAGGAGATGAGTGGCATCACTGCCTTTGTTCCAGCTTTGGAGGGAAAACTCGTCTTTCCCCATTACGTGTGATAATACTTCTAAGTTTTGTGGATCCTCATCAAGTTGAGAAAGTTCTGTTCTAGTCTGTGGGCAGTTCTGCTGGTGGGTAGGTGTTGGATTTTATAAGCTGCCTGTAGTGTCTATTGGTACAATTATTTGCTTTTTGTTCTTTGGACTGCCGATTTAGTGGGATATATTGTTTGGGTTTTTTAAATGCTGAATTGGCCTTTTATACTTGGAATAAATTGCATTTAATCATGGTGTGTAATTCTTTTTATACATGGCTAGATTTGCTTTGTTAACATTTTGTTGAGGACTTTTGTGTCTAAATCACAAGAGATTCATCCATCTTTTTTTGTTTTTTGGCACTATCTTTGTGTAACTTTGGTATCAGAGTAATACCGATTTTGTAAAAATAACTTAAGAGATATTCATTTTTTGTCTAATTATGTTTTTGTAAGAATCGTGTTAAATTAATGCTAATTATTTTAAAAATAGGTGGTAAATTTTTCCAATAAAATTATCTGGGTTTGGAGATTTTCTTTTTTGGTCATTTTATAAATAATAAATTCAAATTTTTAATTTTAAAAAAATGTTAGGCTGGTTTTTTTTATCTTATTTAAGTTGCAGTTTATTTTTAAGGAATGATTTCATTCTAAGTTTTCAAATTTACAGGCATAAAATTGTCTTATGATGCCCTTAAAAAACAAGATTTATTTTATTATTTTTATTGGAAAGTCAGATACGCAGAGAGAAGAAGAGAGAAGAGAGAAAGATCTTTCATCGGTCGATTCACTCCCTAAGCAGCCGCAAAGGCCAGAGCTGTGCCAATCCGAAGCCAGGAGCCAGGAGCTCTTCCCAGTCTCCCACGTGGGTGCTGTGTCCCAAGGCTTTGGGCTGTCCTCTGCTGCTTTTCCAGGCCACAAGCAGGGAGCTGGATGGGAAGCGGGGCTGGGACTGCAGCCAGCACCTGTATGGAATGCAGTTGTCACAGCGCTGGCCTGTGTCCCCTTTAGATGGATCTGCAGGGACAGTCCCTGTTTCATTCCTGACGTTAGTGCTTTGTGTTTTCTCTGGTTTTGTTTGTCAATCTGGCTAAAGGTTTATAGGTTTTACTGGCTGCATTTTCTAGAACTAGCTTTTCATTTTACTGATTTGTATCATTTTCCTGTTTTTATTCTTACTGTTTCCCTTCCTTCTTTTTGTGCTTTTCAGCCCTTCCTTTCTTAGAGTGATTGGGGATTTTGTAGTGGTAAGAAAGAAGGCGCCGGAGGACTGAGGGTTGACCATTCCAGCGGAACACGGGGAGTGATCGTCCTTTGCACAGGCGATGCTCGTTCCTGATTGCCTCAATCTCTGCTCATGCTTTCCTCTGGCGTCACTGTCCTGCCCGAAACGCACTTTTTGACATTTCCTATGGTGTGGCTCTGCTGCTAGAAAACTCTCCGAGCTTGTGTGCATCCGAAACTGTCTTCGTTTGTCCTAATTTATCTCTAATGTTTCCAAGGTCCCTCATGCCGTTTGCTCTGTTATCACAATCAATGGGCTCATTCTGAATTGAATTCCGTACTTTATCTGCTTTAACTAGTATCCTTTTCTGTGTCCAGAAGCCCACTCAGGACATCCAATTAGATATAACCATCATGTCTCTACGTTGCTCTTTGCTTTGATGGGTCTGAAGAAAGGGCAAAGTCTGAGAAAGTTTTGAGACATTGATCAGGTCATTTATATTAACATAAATTCATGGATATTAATTTTGTACTGTGTTAATCATCTAACCCTATATTATTTTTTCGCAACCCTCATTCAAATACTTTATTTATACAAAAAGACTTTACGTGCACAGCTTTATGCCAATCATGATTCTTGTCACATTTTCTCCCTCTCTCCTGCCTTCTTTTCTTTCCTTTTCTTTTCCTTTTCACAATAGCGTGCTTTTGATTTACTTTAAAGTCATAGGCTTAATCCTCCACTAAATCAATGATTCAATGAGTGGAAAGGTGACCACATTCTGCGTAAAGAATATAAGGTTATAAGCAAGAAACAAATATCAAGATGTCAGCCTCACTTATACACATCACTGTTTGAGCAATCTGCATGTTAGCTAGAAATCAAAGGAAACCTTTATTTGAAAGATACTCGACCCAGGTATGGAATTAAATATTGACAAATTCTGTAAAGATGGTTTTCCACTTTCCTCTGTTTACATTCTTTCTAATGATACATATGCTATCATTCTTATTTTTTGTACCCCTGACCGTATCTTTTTTTCTGCCTTAACATTGTTTTTTTCTTTACTATTGATTTGATCAGGTTGATTATTATATGCTCAGAGTGATTTGCTTCATGCTTCTTTTGCTTGGTAATTGTTGACCTTCTTGGATTGTGGGTTTATAATTTGTGAAAAGTTTGGAAAGCTTTAGCTATGCTTCAGATATTTTCTGTCACTATGTTGTCTCCTCTGGCGATTCTAATTATGTGTATGTTAGGTGGCATGAAATTGTAGCATAGGACATTATGTGTTGTGGGTTTTTTTATGTGCTGCTTCTTTATTTTAAAAATGGTTTTATTTGTTTGAAAGGTAGAGTTAAAGTTAGGGGGAGATAGATAGATAAATAGATAGAGAGAGAAATGGGTTGCATCTGCTATTCACTCCCTGAAAAGCTGCATCGGCCAGGACTGGGCCAGGGTGAAGCCAGGAGCCAGGAGTTTCATCCGGGTCTCCCATGCGGGTGCAGGTGCTTGAGGCCTTAAGCCACCTGCACTGCTTTCCCGGGAGCATTGTCAGGGATTACATTGGAAGTGAACACTGGTGTCTAATCAGTGCCTGTGTATGAACTTGGCACTGCAGGCAGCGATTTAAACCCACTGTACCACAGCACCTGCCCCACACCTCTGCTCTTTTAAAGATGCATTTTATTTATTTAAAAGACATAGTAAGAGACACAGAGAGAAATGTTTATTCTTCTGATTCTTTTTAAAAAATGGTATTTTATTTTGGACAATTTCTTCTCTATGCCTTCAATGTTACTATTTTTTTCATTAGTCCCATCCAATTCAGCTTTCCCCTACAGGCGTTTAGCTTGAGACTTCTCTCACCTCTCTCCTTTACTGTATTTCAAGAGTTCAGAAACTCAACTGATTCTGTGTGCCTCTCTGCTAATTCTTACACTCAGTCAGTTACGGTCAGTCTCTTCATCCTGACTGTGCCCGCCCCCTTGCATGCTCCGCTGTCTTTGACCGGATGCCAGGAGTTGTGATTTGACCTTATGAGGTGCTGTGCTTCTTGCTGTTGCTGTAAATATTTCTGAGCTGTGCCTGGGATGCAATTAAGTTAGTTGGGGAGTTTAATTCTTTTCAGTCTTGTGTTTCTGGTTTGCTAAGCTGGTCCAGAGCTCTGGAGCTCTGATGGTCTGGAGTTCATGATTTCTCACTCTTGAGGCGTTGAGAACGCACACAATACTTCATGAGTTCTGGGATTTTTTTTTTTTTTTTTTTTTTTTTGCCTCCCAGTCTGACAGGGGCTGGTCTGATACCTGGTCCTACACGAATGTTGGGCGTTATTTCCTCCAATCCTTTTGTAGGACTGTCCCTCCGGCCTCATCAGTGCCTTGCTGAGCCTTCCACGAGGACCCCGTACAGATCCCTGGGTGTTTTTAGGGAAGTCCACTCATCTAGGGTACTGTGCCCTATGAACTTTAGCTGCCTGGTCTTCCCAGAGTCTCAATTTGTATCCCCCACTCAGGGAGTTTGTGAGTTTGTCTCTGCCCTCTCTAGGTGCCACATCCTACTAACTCCCTTAAGGCAACTGTTAGGCTCACCTTGTTTCCTATTTCTTCGGGGTCTTTGTTTTTCCTATTACTTGACACCCAGCATCATAACTGTTGGATATGCACAATTAACATTTATTTATTCATATGGAAAGTAGAGTTAGATCATACATCCATTGGTTTATTCTGCAAATGGAGTCAATGGCTGGGGCTGGGACAGTCTGAAGTCAGGACCTGGAGCTCCATTTGGTCTCCCACATGGTGGCAAGAGCCTAAGTACTTGTGAGATCTCTCCTAGGTACCCCAGCAGGGAACTGGATCAGAGTGCAGTGGCTGGAACTTGAACTATGCTTAAGTGAGATGCTGCCATGGAAGGCAGTGGCTTAACCTGTTGTATCACAATGCTGACCCCAGGGACTGGCTCCCTCCTAACTCCAGCGTGAACCTTGAGCACCCAGGCTTCTGAGCGCAGGATACAGTAACAGTCACTTCTGGTGTTGGTGATCCTAATGCACTGACCAACGTCCTACCCCCACTCACCTACAGAGAACTCTTGATTACAGCACAATAAAGATGATTTATTTCTTTACTTATTATTACTGTTTTTAAAGATGGCACTTCTTTTTTAGATTTATTGTTATTGAAAAGTCAGATATACAGAGAGAAGGAGAGACAGAGAGGAAGATCTTCCATCTGATGATTCACTCCCCAAGTGGCTAAAATGGCCCAGGCTGTGCCGATCTGAAGCCAGGAGCCAGGAACTTCCTCCAGGTCTCCCACGTGGGCACAGGGTCCCAAGGGTTTGGGCCATCCTTGACTAGTTTCCCAGGCCACAAGCAGGGAGCTGGATGGGAAGTGGGGGTACTGGGACTAGAATTGGCGCCCACAGGGGATCCCAGTGCATGCAAGGTGAGGACTTTAGCTGCTAGGCTATTGCAGTGAGCCCAGTAATGATTATTTATTAATAATGATTATTTATTTCTTATTATGCTTTCCATGCACCATACCTCATGCTAGCTGTTTTGCTTGTTTCATGTAATTTCATTTTTGTAATAAGCCAAAATATCCTTAGCAGCATGTCACAGTAGAGAAAGCAGAAGAAGAGAAAAATTCCTGACCCTTAACCTGTGGGTCCCTCTTGCCCCGCTGACGTGTGATTGCAGGGCCCAAACAGCAGCCATCTGTGACACACTCGGTCCTCTGATATTGAACAAAACGTGCGGCTGCCTTTGGAACCGCTTTCCTTCATTCTGTTGATTTACTAGGCTTTACTGACTCTATTCTTGTGCAGTTACTTAGCACTTAGAGATATCTTTTCCTTTCTTGGTTATGATATTTTTGTTGTTTTTTTCAATCCTTTTAAAGAAAAATTGAAAAATATTAAGGCCAAACAAAGGAACGTTTAGAGTATGTGTAAGGAATCCTGAACATCTGTGTCCCCTCGGCGCCGTGTAGACGAGTGTTGAGTGCTTTGGGTCTTAGGTGAGGCCGAGCCGCAGATACTTTGGTACAAGGCACAGACCATGAAGTGCACCTGCAGGGTCACTGGTTGCCGCCCTGGTCTTTGTTCTAAGCAAGCTTTCCAAAACGTTTTGTTCACTGAGTTTTGGGACTCAGTCCCCCTTGTGAACAAGACAGGCTTCCTGCCTTGTCCCAGGATTCAGCTGTTCTCAGAGGCCACACAGAGCCATTTGTGAGAGGAGCAGCCCTTTGGCTACCACACAGTGAAATGCATAGTTACTACAACGGGAGCAGCTTTGGGGAAAGAACGGAGCACACGCCTGAGTCAGGGTAGCATAAATTTCTTTCTTTCTTTCTTTCTTTCTTTCTTTCTTTCTTTCTTTCTTTCTTTCTTTCTTTCTTTCTTTCTTTCTTTTCTTTCTTTCTTTCTTTTCTTTCCTTCCTTCTTTCTTTTTCTTAACATTTAAAATATGTGTTGGAAAGACAGAGAAAGGACAATGTTCCAATTGCTGGTTCGCTCCCCAAGGGCTACAGTAGCCAGAGCTGGACCCTTCTGAATCCAGCAGCCTGGAACTCCATCTGGGTCTCCCCCATGGGGGTCAAGGACCATGCACTTGGGTCACCTTCTCCTGGTTTCCCAGACATGTTGAATGAGCGCATTCTTAACCTTCTTCCTCCCTAGTTCATAATGCTTCCGGTATCTTCCGGGCTTTTCACATGTTCAGGGCCAAGGAATCCGACCTGTGTGGACAGTGTGGGTCTGAGTTTTGGGATGAGTACAGAGACTGAGATTGTAGATTGAGGCACTTTCCCAGAGTTCACCGTTGTTTGGGGAAACTCCCATGGCCTTCTGGAATCTTCTTCTTGAGCGGTTTCTGTGTTCTCGTTTGATGCTTTCATTATTGGCCAATTCCCTGACTGCAGCGTGTTAGCCAGCCTGCCCAAGTCCCTCAAGTGATATTGAAGCCAAAATGACACTGAGGTTTCATCTCATATTAAAAGCCCTATTCCCTTGGTGCGAGCAATCTTGATTAATTAGAGTTTAGGAAGAATGCAATTGGACTTAATTAATTCATACAATCCTGGGAATGACGGAGAGGCTCATAGGAAATGAACTTCCTGAAGGCATCTGTATTCCCCTCGCTTGCTGCCTCTTCTTCCCTTACTGTACTTCAAAACTGAAATTTCACAAGGACTGATAAAATTCACAGTGTATTTTTCGTAAAATGTAACTTGAACTTCAGTGAGGGCAGATGAAGGAGAGAAAAGTAAGTTATTAGCAATGGCTGATTTTTTCAGTCTGCTAAGAAAGTCTAGAATTTGCTGAGAATGGGGAACCATTGTAAAGATCGGCATCACGTAAGTTTTATGGATTACAAGTACATGGCGATATCAATTAGTTCAGACGTTTCTGGAACTTCTTCTTACTCTGTGAAGCCTGATCTCTATGTAGCATTCATCCCATAAAAGTGAGGGCTGCATGGCTCATGTGGGAGGCTGCGGAGAATGGCAGAGCGGCTTAGTGAGTGGCTGATCCAGAAAGACAAAAGTACCCAGACAACATAAATCACTGCGCATAAGAAAACAGGTGCAGCTTCCAGGATTCTAGTCCCTGGAAGTGAATCTAGCAGGGTAAGCCAAATTCGTCTATTGCTGAAATCAGGATTTGGAAAACTGGAGAAATTTGAGTTAAAAAGTAAAGGTACCACAGTCAGAATGGAGAGGTGATGGAGGGCTTAGAGAGAGGGATCTTGCTGGCCCAAGCAGGACCCTGGCATCCACATCCTGGGGCAGCCCAAGGGTGCATGACTGGTAGAGAACATTGGCAGTTCCCATTATGACTTGCATTTGGTTTGAAAAGACTTCTGGTCTCCATGAGCTTAGGCTCTCTGGGGAGCCAACAGTGGAAATACAGCATGGTAAGTGCCACACATCATTGTAATAAACGCCATTGCAGAGGGCTGTGGGAGAGAGGGAAAAGGTAAGATGAACTTGGCCTGTGGGCTGCTGGGAAAGGTTTTCAGGGAGAAATTCGGCCAGGAGTTGGAAGGTCAAGGGAGCTCTGGTAAGGGAAGGGACATGTGAGACAAGATGTGCAGCAGGGTAGAAGGCTGGCAAGGGGAGCCAGGCATGGTGGGAACCCGGAGAGCGAGGGTCAGAGAGCCTGGCTTGGAAAGGCAAGATCCCTGCAGCAGAAGGATTCAGTGTGCAGACTGAGCGTGTTGACTTGGGAGTTGGTGTGCTTTCCTGCTCTACTGGAGACCAGGAGGAGGAGAAGGACGACTCTGAGCGATGAAGCTTTGTGTGTGTGGAAAGCTCATGTGCGAAGTATCTTGGCTGGTACCCAACTCCCAAAAGCTTTGAAGCAGGGTGGCCTGTTGGCCACGTTTCATTCCCATAGACAGTTCCCCAAGGAGTGCTGTGAGAACTGGAGCGTTGTGGGGAGAGGCCGGTGGAGGCAAGGCAGCCAAGACATGGAGGGAATGACCCAGAGATGCGGATGCCGGCCACATTTCGCACTAAGTTGAGAGGGTGATGTGGCCAAGCCCTGTGAGTCGCTCTGATTAGGGCCAATTGATTTGTTCTGTGGTTGTGTACATACAACATGAAGCTTACCATGTTAGCAACTTTCCGTGGAAGTTCTGTGGCGTCAGAGGCGTTCCCAACGACCGTGCAGCCATCCCACTATCATCTCCCTAGCTCTCCCAGCTCTCCCAGCTCTCCCAGCTCTCCCAGCTTTCCCAGCTCTCCCAGCTCTTCAGGCTCTCCCAGCTTCCCCAGCACTCCCAGCTCTCCCAGCTTCCCCAGCACTCCCAGCTCTCCCAGCTTCCCCAGCTCTCCCAGCTTCTCCAGCTCTCCCAGCTTCCCCAGCACTCCCAGCTTCCCCAGCTCTCCCAGCTTCCCCAGCTCTCCCAGCTTCTCCAGCTCTCCCAGCTTCCCCAACTCTCCCAGCTTCCCCAGCTTCCCCAGCACTCCCAGCTTCTCCAGCTCTCCCAGCTTCCCCAGCTCTCCCAGCTCTCCCAGCTTCCCCAGCTTCCCCAGCTTCCCCAGCTTCCCCAACTCTCCCAGCTTCCCCAGCTTCCCCAGCACTCCCAGCTTCTCCAGCTCTCCCAGCTTCCCCAGCTCTCCCAGCTCTCCCAGCTTCCCCAGCTTCCCCAGCTTCCCCAACTCTCCCAGCTTCCCCAGCTTCCCCAGCACTCCCAGCTTCCCCAGCACTCCCAGCTTCCCCAGCTCTCCCAGCTCTCCCAGCTTCCCCAGCTCTCACAGCTTCTCCAGCTCTCCCAGCTTCCCCAGCTCTCCCAGCTTTCCCAGCTCTCCCAGCTCTTCAGGCTCTCCCAGCTTCCCCAGCTCTCCCAGCTTCCCCAGCTCTCCCAGCTCTCCCAGCTTCCCCAGCACTCCCAGCTTCTCCAGCTCTCCCAGCTTCTCCAGCACTCCCAGCTTCCCCAGCTCTCCCAGCTTCCCCAGCTCTCCCAGCTTCCCCAGCACTCCCAGCTTCCCCAGCTTTCCCAGCACTCCCAGCTTCCCCAGCTCTCCCAGCTTCCCCAGCACTCCCAGCTCTCCCAGCTTCCCCAGCTCTCACAGCTTCTCCAGCTCTCCCAGCTTCTCCAGCACTCCCAGCTTCCCCAGCTCTCCCAGCTTCCCCAGCTCTCCCAGCTTCCCCAGCACTCCCAGCTCTCCCAGCTTCCCCAGCTTCCCCAGCTTCCCCAGCTTCTCCAGGTCTCACAGCTTCCCCAGCTTCCCCAGCACTCCCAGCTTCCCCAGCACTCCCAGCTTCCCCAGCTCTCCCAGCTTCCCCAGCTCTCCCAGCTTCCCCAGCTCTCCCAGCTTCCCCAGCTTCCCCAGCTTCCCCAGCTTCCCCAGCTCTCCCAGCTCTCCCAGCTCTCCCAGCTTCCCCAGCTCTCCCAGCTTCCCCAGCTCTCCCAGCTTCCCCAGCTCTCCCAGCTTCCCCAGCTCTCCCTGTTGGCAATGCCCGTGTCGCCACGTACCCTGAGCTCCAAGTCGAGCGGAGGGACTAGGGTTATGAGACAGACAAGACAGACAACACACAGACACAGTGGGTCATTCGTGTGAGGAGAATTTATTTGAAGTCAAGCTGCATCTTTTATAGTCTGCTTGGCCCCTCCCAGGATCCTCCCAATGGTTAAGCCACACCTAAGCTCCCCCAAGGACATGCAACAGGGGGAAACAAGAAGGAGGGAGATTGCTAAGCCACACCTAAGCTCCCCCGAGGACATGCAACAAGGGGAAGCAGGAAGGAAGGAGATTGCAGTCAAGCCACAGGCTAAATGTATCAGGCCATGATTGCCTTTCCTGTTACACCCTTGAGAAACAAGCTGTGCTGTGGAGTTAATCCTTGGGAGACTGGGGCCTGCATCTCCCAGCTCTCCCAGCTCTCCCAGCTCTCCCAGCTTCCCCAGCTCTCCCAGCTTCCCCAGCTCTCCCAGCTCTCCCAGCTTCCCCAGCTTCCCCAGCTTCCCCAGCTCTCCCAGCTTCCCCAGCTCTCCCAGCTTCCCCAGCTCTCCCAGCTCTCCCAGCTTCCCCAGCTTCCCCAGCTTCCCCAGCACTCCCAGCTTCCCCAGCTTCCCCAGCTTCCCCAGCTCTCCCAGCTTCCCCAGCTCTCCCAGCTTCCCCAGCTCTCCCAGCTTCCCCAGCTTCCCCAGCTTCCCCAGCTCTCCCAGCTCTCCCAGCTCTCCCAGCTCTCCCAGCTCTCCCATCTTCCCCAGCTCAAGCTCAGCACCTGCTGAGCACCAGCTTTCCACCCCTGACCCATGCAACGTTCTCCTTCACTGTCCCTCCAAATTTGGCTGCTCTAGATGCTTCATGTGTCTTGGCCTGTTTTACTTATAACGACCACACGTCTTAGGCAGGTTGACATAAAAATGGTAGAAATGTATTTCTTGGAACTCTGGAGGGTAACAAGTCCCGCCCAAGGCCGAGGTGGTCTGCTCATGATCCTCCTTCTCAAGAACAGATCTTATCATCGAGGCCTTACATGCTGGCTCCAGTGGTCAGTCTCTCTCTTAAAGGTTTATTTATTTTTATTGTGAAGACAGATCTATAAAGAGAAGGGGAAACAGAGAGAAAGTTCTTCCACTTGCTGGCTCACTCCCCAAATGGCCACAAGGGCTGGAACTGAGCCAATTGGAAACCAGGAGCCAGGAGCTTCTTCTGGGTCTCCTATGTGGGTACAGGGTCCCAAGACTTAGGGCCAGTCTTTACTGCTTTCCCAGGCCACAAGCAGAAAGCTGGATGGGAAGTGGAGCAGCTGGGGCACAAACTGGCACCCATATGGAATCCTGGTGGTTGCAAAGCTGCTAGGCTACCACGTTGGACCCTAGTGGTATCTTTGATAAGGGTGCCGAGCCTCTTCATGGCAGGAAAAGGCCTAAGACCCTGGCACCTCTCATCCAATCAGTGTCAGGATACTCTGAGAAGCTCATGGACATGCATATGATGAAAAACCTTTGCATGGATCTCAAAAATTGTTGGCCCTAAAATAAACTTATTCCCAAACTCAATTTTCCATGAATTTGTAAAGTAGCCTTGTTTATGAGGAAATATTTTTTTCTCTTTTTTAAAAAGGTGTATTTATTTTCATTTGAGAGACAGATTTTACAGAGAGAGAGGAGAGACAGAGTGAGATATTCATTTATTTGGATTTTTTTTCTTTATTTGGAAAGGCAGATTTGCAAAGAGGAGAGATGGAGAAAAACCTTCCATCTGCTGGGTCACTCCCCAGATGGCTGCAGTGACTGGAGCTGGGCTGATCCAGAGCCAGGAGCCAGGAGCTTCTTTTGGGTCTCCCACATGGATGGAGGGTCCCAAGGTCCTGGGCCATCCTCTACTTTTCTCTCAGGACACAAGCAGGGAGCTGGATGGGAAGTGGAGCTGCCAGGGCTTGAACCAGTGCCCATGTGGAATGCCGGCACCACAGATGGAGGTTTAGCATCTGCCCTAATTTTTTCTCTGTTAAAACAACTTTTAATTTAGTTATTTTGAAAGACAGAAATTGACTAATTCCATCTGCTGATTCACTCACCAAATGCCCACAGTAGCATGGTCTGGGCAAGGCTGAAGCCAGGAGCCGAGAAACTCTGTCTGGACTGCCGCCCTGTCCCACAATCCCAACCCCGTTTAGAGCCATCATCTGCTGCTTCCAGCTGTGAACAGCAGCAGGAAGCTGGATCGGAAGCTCGGTAACCAGGACTGGAACCAAGCACATGGTGTACAACCCGGATGTCCTCGGCAGTGGCTTGAGCCGGCGGGCTGCATCACCCACCCGGGCACAGTTATTTTTTTATAGTCCCCGTGTAGATTGAATTCTGTCCTCTTAAAAATTCTATTTTGCCACCCTTCCCTCCAGTACCTCGGAATGAACTTTATTTGAAAATAGGGCCTTGCAGTTGTAAGTGTTTAAACTGAGTCATTCGGGTGAGCCCTAATGACTGACGTCACAGTGCCGTCCTCACAGCTCCCAGAGGGCTGCTGGTACCTTGAATTTGAACTTCCAGCCTTCAGGTCTGCGAGGCCACAGCTGCTGCTTTTTGTTACAGCAGTCTTACCTAATGAGCATGCTCTCTCCCTTCTTGGAGATTATGCTGGGTCGGAACTCTTGGTTGTGTTCCCCACTTGATGAAATGTAAAATACCTCCGTGGCGTGGAGGTCTCGTCATTTCTCCAGCCACTCTCTGAGTAGACCATAGGTTATTGTCTGTTCCAGAGAAGGACACAGAACGTGCGTTGAAGGACTCTGCTTGCATATTCATATTGTGGAAGATGCATCCTTCAGGCCAGTTTCCTGGAGTGGAACAGCTGGACAGAGAGCTTGGTGCACCTGTAGTTCGATGGGCGTTTCCTGGTTTTTTTCTGGAAGGCCTTTACATTCCCAGGTAGAGGTTCAAGAAGGCATCATGTGGCCCCACAGCCTAAGCAGTTGCGTGTTTGACTTATTTTGAAATATTTGCTAATCCTCTGGGTGCAAAATGAGGTCTGATTGTGAGTGAAGTTGAACCTTTTTTCATTTGCTTAAAGGTCAAAGTTACAGTTGGTGTGTGTGTATGTATGTGTGTGTGTGTGAGCTGTCTATTCTTTCCTTTTTCTTTATTGAATTTTGGTCTTTTGCCCCACAAATGTTAAGGGATTGATACAGATCAGCCCTTTTATCCGTGGTGTGGTTTATGACTGTTTTTCCCCAAGCTGTCATTGACTTCTAACAAACAACACTAGAAACTTTTCTTTCCCTTAAATCTTACGTCTGAAGTTCTTTTTCTAATTGCTTCTAGGCTTGAATCCCACACAAAGACGTCCCCATACTAAGATTAACCTCTTTAACCTCTGTGTAAGTTTCAATAGGGAATCAACAGTCTGGGTTAGGATGCTGATCAGGAATGGATTGCACGTCTCATTGTTTCCTGGGAGTCCTGTCACGTTCTAACCAGCAAGGCGAAGCAAAGCCCGCTTATTGAGAACCAGTGTTTATAACAGTCTCTTTATGTGCCTCGTGAGCAGCGGCATATGATCTCCCAATGTTACTTCCCTGGGAGAACCCAGGGCCTGGCATGCTGGCCCCTAGGAGCACGGCCTCTCGAGTCAGAAAACACCTTGGGCTTTGGGTGTTGAAAACTTCTAGAAGGACTGGCTTCATGGACCAGTGTAGGTTAACCCACGATTTCAACCCTGGCATCCTTTATCAGAGCACTGGTTCAAGATATCGCTGCTCTCTTTCTAATCCATCTTTCTGCTCAGTGCCCGGGGAAGCAGCAGCAGATGGCCCAAGTGCCCGGGTGCCTCCCAATCCTGGGAGTCCTGCATGGAGCTGCAGGCTCCTGCCGCCCACACGGCCCAGCCCCGGCTTCTGTAGCCATCTGAGAAATGAGCCAAAAGATGCAAGATATCTCTCTGCTCCTGTGTCTCCCTCTCTCTGTGTCACTTTGACTTTTAAATAAATAAATCTTAAAAACTAGAACTCTTCTGGAGTAAGTAGGTTAATGTCGTCCCCCTCCTTTCCTTTTTTTTTTTTTTTTTTTTTTCCTGTGCAAATGAGAAACGAAAGCCAGGGGAAGATTAGCTGACTTGAGACTGGGAGAGTGTAAGGATTTTTTTTTTTTAAACTTTCAGTCTCTAAATCTAGGGTTATAACTCTAAGAATATAGGTCGGGTTTTTTCTTAATAAGCAAAACAGCAGAAAGCGAATCGGATCCTGACACTTGAAAGCCGGTGTTCTTTCAGGTGCGCCCTGGTCCTCTGGTCATTTCCGCTTCCTCCTTCATCCAATTAGGGGACTCAGGCAGAGTTTCTGTGATTACATTGAGTGCATTGTTCCGTCAGGTCATTCGTGCGCTGCAGTCAGCAAGCGGTTATCAAGACTTCTTATCTTGGAGGTAGTTTTTATTGAATTGATGCCTACATCTTACTCAGGTCCTGTAAGAGTCTTAGGGCTGGAGTCCAGACACCACTAAGCCACAATCACCTCCAGGACTTCCTGGGTGATTCTTGTGTACAGCTACGGGCGGTGATGGCTGCTCGGGGTCCTGCTTGTTGCATCACGCCGCGTCTACAGGTCACCCAGAGATCTTGTTGCTGTGGAATCATGTCTTGGTTTTTGGCTGACACTGAGCTAGGTGCTGTGGATGCACGCACCGCACAGAGTAGCAAGGCCAGTCCAGAAAGCCAGGTGCTAGATGTGTGTGTTGGTCAGTGTCTGCTGTTGGGGGGTGCTCCCCTGGGACATGGGGCACCCTCCCACAGAGCCCTGCCCTTTTTCTGTTGCTTGCTCCACAGTCTAGCGACTGTGTATACCTCCAAGGCTGCAGCTCCAAGTCCCTGAAATCCAACTTCGAGGCAAGGTGTATTTCAACTGTGTCATCCACAGTTGCTGGCCTTGCTGGCATTGCTGTGAGCTCTTTTCAGGAACAATGCACAATGCCCACAGCCTTGGCTGTTTCTGCAGACTGGAAGGTGTCCTCTGTAAGCCTGTCTGCAGTACAGAGCGCACGCTCTGGCCCCTTGGCAAAGCCCTCCACCCCCATTCAGCAACAAAGGCTGTGGCCTCAGCCTGAAAGAGGTCCAGGGCTGCCCTGTGTAATTTTCAGGGTGACCCAGTGGCAGCCCCTTCTGCTGCTTTTGGTCCAAGATGTGATTAGCGGTTAATGGGCCTTGACAGACACCGTAATTTATTACTGTTGCGGATCGCTCTTGTCTTGATATTGATCTGTTCCAATTTTCTTTTTCATCCTTTGAAATGCGCACAATACAGCCAGGCATCTCGGTGCCTGCAGCGTTCACTTTGCTTAGGACTCATTTCCTTTTGCAATTAATATTGTGTCTATTTCATGGTTATTGTTACCTGGCTCGCTTTTCCTTTAGGTCAGGGGCCTGGAATAAACGAGGACATGCAGGTGGCAGATAGAAAAGAATCTACTTGGAAAGAAATTCAAAACTTCCCATGACCCTCTGATGCCAGGTTCAATCTGTAGATTTATCAAAACGTTCTGAGCCTTGATGCAGGAATATGGAACAAAAGGTAAGTGTCAGGGTTTGAGGGTTTTAGAAATGTGGTGAGCTGGGCCCAGCGTGATAGCCTAGCAGCCAAAGTCCTCGCCTTGCACGTGCCGGGATTCCATTTGGGTGCCGGTTCTAATCCCGGCAGCCCTGCTTCCCATCCAGCTCCCTGCTTGTGGCCTGGGAAAGCAGTTGAGGACAGCCCAAAGCCTTGGACCCTGCACCCGCATGGGAGACCCAGAGGGGGCTCTGGGCTCCTAGTTTCAGATTGCCACAGCTCTGGCTGTCGCAGCCACTTGAGGGGTGATTCAACGAATTGAAGATCTTTCCCTCTGTCTCCCTTCCACTCTGCATATCTGATTTTTTAATAGAAATAAATAAATGCCCGAGTCCAGCTCCAACTGAGTTCGGAACTTGAGAAGGGTGCGTGGATGAGGTATAAAGAGGAAAGAAATGGGCCACTACGATTTCATGATCATAATGGACATTGCACGAAAGCTGTCCACTTTATTTATACAGAAACAGTCAAACTCTGGCTCAGACTTTTTACGTCATGGTCAAGTGGGTGTTTCCAAGGATAATTCTGCCATTTGTTTTACCTAAAAACAATAGAAGTTCCTACTACAATTCGTATTCTACAACTCAATCTTGTATCACAAAGAAAAGAGGAACCTAAAGAATGAGGAAAGAATGAAAGCCTAAATACAGGTCCCATGATTAGCATAAGGTCAATGGGGACAGCCAAGACTGTAGGAAGGATAGAAGGCCCTTTTGCAAGACGTTATTGTTGACATTAACCTCCAAGCTCACATTGAGTGAAAGGCCAGCCTCACAGTAGCAAACAATGCCTCGATGCTGAATGTGGACTGCGGGATGCAGACATGGGAAAACCAGGATGCATGCAGAACGTGATGTGGTGGGAGGTTCCAAAGGCCCGTCCATCATCGTGACAGTGTTAACTTTATTCTGCAGGCAGGGTTAGCCTGAGAATGGAGAATGAGAGAATCTGCTGTGGCATGGTGAGTCATTTGGCTATCCCAAGGGCCTCTATGTGGGCCGACAGTACGTGCAAAAGGGCATCCATCCATGGGGGTTCCAACGAGGCACGTCCGATATTATATCCTATTATTTTTGGAAGCCAAGGCGATGAGATGTTTTAATGTCATCAACAATAGGAAGGAATAGTCTAGAATCCTTGGGACTAGGGAGCGGGGGGGCGGGGCGGGCAGAGAGTGGTGGGTTTTTCTGGCTGAGCAAGGGGCTTCCCCTCCAGTGGAGCAGCTTGATTTTTGATCAGCAAGGAAGACCCAGCGGCTTTCCCATGGCATCCTGCGAGGCTCAGGAAGGAAGGAGGGCCGATGCCTACACAGCAGAGGGGCCAGCAGTTGGTCTGAGCGGCTTCTTAATCTGCGCTTGTGTTGAGCATGTCCTCGGTGGTCTCAGAGCAACGCTGCTCTGCGAAGGAAGTAAAGTGCATAGGATAAGAAGGGAAACTGAACATATTGAACTAAAGTGACCAGAAATGTTTAAAAATCACGGTGTGTGCTCCTAAGACCAAGATTCAGAGTCCGTTCTATTCTAGACTAGGGATGAGTATGAATGAATGTTGAGATCTGCGACAACTCTAATATGGCAATTTTTGATACTTCATCTTAATAACATTATCATGGTGCGTTGATTACTTTCATAGTTGTGGGAAATGCCAGATTTCCTTTGAGATCAGGGAAGGTCCAGTTTTATCCTTCAAGGTCCCAGACCCTGTGAATACTCAGACCCCAAATAAGATCCCTGGACTCTCATAGCCCGGCTGCAGCTTTGCTGTACTTTGCCTGACTCCACTCCCACGCCAAAGTGGTCAGCCATCACTGCATACAACATTCCCTAGAGAAAGAGGGAACGGCCTGTTTCTTCTTGGGGTTGTTCTAGAAGTTGATGGAAAGGTGAACTGGGCAGAGGGCTTGAGGGAGAGAGCTTGAGGCCACGGATGACAAAAATTCGCTTGGGCAACGGTGTCAATCCTAGTGGGTGAGGCAAGAGGGTCTCTGGGTGTGTCCCTACTGCAGCTGTGTGGGGGCCTCCTGTGTTGTTTGCTAGAAGGAGATGATTTCTGTGGAGCTACTGAGAAAAACTGGCATGTCTGGGATTTCTGAGAGACAAGTAAAGGATTTGGCAAGCACAAGGTTCTCCTTTAGAAGCCTCACCCACGGTCTTATTTTGGGGGCAAAACATTGTCCACGGCTTGAATGCAGCGCAAAAATCCCCCTGCTTAATGGCCTGGCACTTCATTAAAGATAGGAGAAAAACGTTCACCAGGACACTCATTTTAAAAAATGTTTAGACTAGCCCACTGTAATCTCTGCTGTTATGACAAGTGACAGCAGTTACCCCGAGCCCATTGCTGTTGACTTTCCCATGCAGGGCAGCCCTAGGAGGCCTTCAGCCTTGTGAGACTAGCAGTCGTCATTGCCACAAATCTCCCAGGCCCCCAACAATGAAGACTGGCTTGTGGGAACGTTCATGTTGCTCGGGGAGTGCATTTCAAGCGAGCCGTGTGGCTGGGCCATCCAACCCCGACTCCTCTGCCCTTTTCTGACAACCTGGCACTCAACACGTCGCAGTGATGTTTAAGCACACAGATCTATTGGATTTCAAAGGTTTCCGAAACACCTTGGCAATGACGGCAGATTTTATTTTTTGAGATTTGTTTTTATCTGGAAGCATAGTTACAGAGAGAAGGAGAGAGAGATCTCCCATCCAAGGGTTTGCTCCCCAAATGGCCTCAGTGGTTGGAGCTGGGCCGGTCAGAGGCCAGGAGCCAGGAGCCTCCTCCAGGTCTCCCATGTGGATTCAGGGGCCCAAGCACACCCTCTACCTATTCTCCCTGGCTGTTAGCAGGGAGCTGGAAGGGAAGTGGAGCAGCTGAACCCAAACTGACGTGTCATAGGTTAACCTGTTACTCCATGGCACCGGTCCTGATGGCTAGAGATCATGGTATGTGAGGTGCTGATGCTTGCATGAGACTGTGCTTCTCCCCTTTGGGACGGTGGAGGAAGGCAAGAGAGTCCCCAGTGCACCGGGGGTGGGGGGGCCCTCAGTAGACAGTCCCAGCCTGTCCCAGGCGGTATGTCTGTTGTGCAGTGACTGTGAGCTCTTGGTGAATTGCATGCTTTGCATTGTGCTCACGTTGGTGCTGGGAGTCTGGAGAGCACGGCAAAGAGCCCTGGGCCTTAGCTAGTTCCTCTAGGTGGTTCTTTGAGTGGTCCTTGCAGGATGCCATGAGGAAAGCTCTGGGGCCCCAGAACATGCACGTCTGAGTCTCCCGGGCTATTGCAGCGACTGACAACAACTTGACACCTTAACAAGGGGGGAAATATCAGATCAGGGGGGCTGCATAAGACTTGTGAAATCATTTGGTCTGGCCTTGCCAAGGCAAAAGCAGGTGTGACCTGAAGATCAATGAATCTATTGCAGGCTAATTTTTAATTTTTAATTTTTAAACTAATGTATTTATTTTAAAGCTACAGAGAAAGAGAAAGAGACACAGAGATCTTCTGTCGACTGGCTTATTTCCCAGATGGCCATAGCAGCCAGTGCTGAAACCAGGAGCCAAGAGCTTCTTCTGGGTCTCCCACATGAGTGGCAGGGGCCCCCTGTTCCCTGGTATGCTAATAGGATTAACAACTGAAGGGCCCAGTCCCCAGTTTAACCTGTGCTGCCATGGTTCAGGGCAGATGGAAGCTGCCAGTTTGGGTGTGTGGTTGGATGTGTTCTCCAAGGTTCCTGTGCTGGAAGCTCTGTCCCCAGTGTGGTGACGCTGAGAAGGGGCCCAGTGCAAGGTGGTTGGGTCATGGGGAATGGCTCCAGAGAGCCGGAGCTGGTCTTCTGAGTGAGCAAATTCTCATGAGAGTGGGTTGTTATAGCAAGACCACTGCATGCCATGGGTGCCTTCTGCGTGAAGCTGCTCTGCTGGGATGGGACCAGGATGTCCCTCACCAGAAGTTGTACAGAAACAACTGCCCTGAGACTTCTGCCTCTTCCCCCCACATCAAGTTTCTTTCTCTATAAAGCAACCAGTGTCGTGTTTCCTATAGCTGCAATAGAAGGCAGATTGAGAGAGGAGGGGTGAGGAAGTCTGTGGCTAATATTTCCAGAAGATTGTCAATAGAATTTTGCCAATATTGCCAGTGGTATGACCCTGAGGGGTGACTTACCCTTCCCATGTCTCAGTTTCCCCACTCCATGATGAAGGGATTGCTTGGGGCCTTCTCCATCTGTTGTATGGCAAGCACTCCCATGTGATGGGGGACGGGGGCAAGGGGGGGTTGTCACCAGCATCGCCGTTTTGAGGATTGTTCCCCACACTACGAAGTTCCCGGCTCAACATCTATGGAGGAGATTCTACTCTTTTCAAATCCCACAGAAAGGAATCCAGGTCTCACATCCTCCCCGTGGTTCAGTTTTTCCGCAGGCTGAGCTCTTTCAGAACTGGATTTTTCTAGAATAGTCTAAGGTAGAAGAGAGAGGCTGGGACCAGTATGAGAATTATGGGATTTGGAAGCTACAGGGATGTGGGAAGCAGACATTATCACCAGGAAAGAAATTCTCTTTGTTCTGATTAAACTTCAGCATTTAACTTCTAAAACTTGGCTCTCGTTTGGGCTTTAAAACACTTGAGCACTTTAATGATTCTTTTTGACAGAGCTAAGAGTGCATAAAACAACCCAACAGTCCCTCACATACCAACATCAAAAGTAATCATTATCAAATTAGCTCCAGATCCTGTTCAAAAGAAATAAAAAAAGAGCATACTGCAGGTATAGCTGAGGTTCTGTCTTCATCCGCCTTCTCACAGTGGACTCCTTATGTCCACGTTAGTTGCTCCGTGGTGTCAATCTTGTCCCTGTCATTGTTGAGTGCCAGCAGACGATAGCTCTGCCTCTGGTGCTCGAAGTACATCATTCTTATCTCTGTTTTGTGTGTTGGAAGCATGTGTATCCGTAAGCAAAAGCTGTTCACTTTAGAACTTCAGGTGAATGATGCTGACTTACATCAGTCCGGCTCCATGGATTCATGAGGCTAAAATGCAGTTTTGATAACCTGCCTACCTCCCACAAACAGTGTGGTTGTGCCCAGTTGCTCAGAATTGGAAGGCTCGTGGCAATGCACATGTGGGAACCCACGTATGAAGAATTCACGGGGTGTGGGATGTCTGAGCATCTCTTCAGCTTGAGTGGGTACCGACAAATTGTTTTTCAGGGAGTTTTTCCATAGTTTTTACCCCCAGGAGGAGAGTCTGATGACATTCAGAAAGAACCTTCAATGTTTTATGAATGGATGAAATGAGTTGGTGAGACACTTGTTTTCAAGACTTGAATGGAAACATAAATCTTGTATTTTTGATGTTCAAATAGCATCCTAACTTATTGCCAGATTTTATGTGTGCCCCTATTTTTACATTCTAGCTTCAAATTTGCTTGGCCCCAAATCCAAATCTCCACTTGGTATGGCTTTTGAATATGTTTTTCATTTCTTGCTAAGATGCTAAATGCCCCACATGCTTTGTTAAATTCTTCCAGTATTTGACTTCAAAGAGAGAAGTGCTTCATATTAATAAAACAAATCTGACCTATCATAAAGAGTTTAACCCTTTTGCAGCAAAGCTGAAGGAAGGAAGATGATTCAGGAGATACAAATGCGTGAAAAGAATTTTGAAACTGGTCAGATCCGCCTTCCATTGTTGAGGAACTTACAGTTTGGTCATGATGGTAGACAGTTCACTGGCGCTGCATTGACAAGGGCATGGAAGACCTGTGTTCTATATTTTATGATGGAGGAAATGGGAATGAGAGACTAGAGCAGAGTCAGCTTGGAAGGCTCTTGTAGGGGATTGATCGGCTTGGGGTGAAGGCCGCATCACCCAATGCCAAATGCCACTTGTTCATCTTCAGCTTGGTTGTTGAACATGTTGTGACGACAATGAATGACTCTAAGCCTATGTGCGCATTTCTGTAACTGGGACTGCAGAGAGTAAATAGGACAGTGCTGGTGTTTGGTGTTGACTATGCTGTGGAGTGACTTTCTTTTAGTTAAGTGGATTCTGTTTTAAACTTGACTTCCAGCCCTGAGGTCACAGTTCCTGTCTGGCACTGACTGCCAGGGTAGCTGAGTCCCCATCCCAGGAGCCACTTGTACACCTGAAGGGTATCCTGCCATTTACATGTTCAATAGTCCTGAGCAACGCGTGTGGAGCTCAAATGTCACTCAGAAGTGGTAAGCAAAGCCGCATTTTCCAGGGAAAATAGCCAATGGGAATGAGAAGCAAAGTGATGCCAAGCTGGTTGCCACTCCAGGAAGTTGGAGCGTGGTGCCCACACCTGGGGACATTTTGGGAGTGGGGACGTGTCCCGGAGATATCCATAAGCTTCCTTCCAAGAAGGGCGCGAGTGTTCTTGCCAACAGTTTCCTGTTTCGGGGCGACCCGCAGTGAAGTGCACAGCATGGGTCCTGTTCCCTCAGACAAGATTTCACTCTTACTTTGAGAGCAAGGTGTTGGAGGCTTTTGGTATGCCTGTCTCCTTTTATCCCCTGGGTTTAGGCCGAAGGCCTACCCGATCTTCCTACCTATGTCACTCCCATTGCTTGCATCACTTTCTCTCTTCCTGTCACATCTGCCTCTCTGCTCTCTGCTCATCTTTTTTCTGGCACGATCCAGCATCTTTTGCTTTCTTGTTGCTTATCTGTCTCCTACTGGAGGAAGTGGCTTGTAAGTAATTTATTACCAAGCAGTAAGCTCCTAAGAGTAGAAGTCATATCTGTATTTCTTTTTACTATATCCCAAAGTCTAATACCTTGTTGGCAGGCAACAAATTTGAGTTGAGTGGAAGTATGAAAAAGCTTGGCTCAAGTGGATGAGAGTCGCGTCTAGACCAGATGCAGGCTTCAGTGGAGGGCGGTGCCGAACACAAGCCCCTGGCTGAAAGGGCAGACCTGCATGCGTCTGGGGAGGCAACTTCACTAACAACCCCTTAATCCCAGCCGATTTTTGTGTCTTTTTTGTGTGGCTATGTCACATGATTGGTTTTTTTTTTTTTGTGGCCATGACAGTAGCTTGCTAACCAATTGTTGTCCTTCTGGGGTCAAAGGTCTCTCGCGAGGACTAACTCATAAACTCTATTGCTGAAAGATAGGCTGAAGGGAGGTTCTGTGTTTTCCTAAGCTCACCTCCCTTCCTGGTTCTCTTCTGCTCAGGAGTTTTTCTAAATGAGCTTGCAGCTTGCATGCATAGGCTCACGGGTTGTTGTGGTCAGCTTTGAACTCCTCCAGGGTCCAACGTGGTGACCCCACGTATACTCTTGTAGAACAGGCTGTTGATGTCAGGCAGAGGTGTAGTGTGCCACAAAGTGGGCACCGTGAAAATGGAACAGCAGCATGGGGTGGTGAAAGAGCCCCATTTGATGTTGTTTTCACACATTAGGTTCAGCTTATAGCAGACAAGCACCAGGGCAAACATTCTGAAAGGAGGCTTTGTGCAGGAACTGGATGTTGCGCCATCAGATTTGTCATTTCAGGAATGTGGCCAGCTGTACCGACTTACTAGCAAATGCTTTGGTGCCATCTGGCCTCGCAGAGGCCGGGCGCGAGATGGAAAAAGCTGCACAGAAGAAATGAGACTTGCTCATCATGCCATTCCCCTGGCTGCTTATTTAAAGAAGGGGAAAAAAAATGTAACTTCTTGGCAGGGGGGGGGGGATGCCGTTTGTGAATAAAATATAAGGTTTTCAAAAGTGAGAGCTGCAGAACTCCAAAGTCAGCCGTGATGTTTACACAGGGCCTGGAAAGCGGGCCCCCTTGCTGTCATATTGTATATATATATTTTGCTCTGTGTAGAACTTCTTTGAGACCCTACTGTTCTGTGGGGAAAAAAAGTTTAACCCCTTGGAGTCAGCTTGTTTGCAAGACCTTCCTTGTATGGTTCCTTGGAATGTCCCCAAGTCACTAACCCCGGAACCCGCATGGCGTGCAGGGGGTGGCTCTGTAAGCCGCCCAGGTCTTACCTGGTAGAGGCTGTTTTTCTGCCCATGGGAGCCTCTCCAGGGAAACCAGGGCCCAGTCGCTTTCTTTCTCGCTGTCAGTTCCCCCGTTCCTGTTGATGGCTTCATTTCTAAGCCTTCCTGCAGCCAAGTTACTCCATTGAGGGGAGCGATGGGGCTGCACAAATATCCCAGACATTTATATCAGCCCATGTTCTGGGGCGAGGAGAAGCAGGGCCCTCAAGATGGCCTGCGTGGTTTTCAGGGCCCAGGGTGAGGGGGAGAGGACGGTGCGTATAGAAGGCAGAGACCCCATCTTGTTCCTGTGCTGAGGCTGCAGCCCCGTTCGTGCTTGTCTGATGGTGTTCCTGTTTTGGGTTCAGGGAAGATGGTCATCAGAGGTGTGTAGGAGGACAGTTGGGTCTAGGTCTCAGTGTTTCTTTCCAATACAATGGGTTCTAGGGTCTCTCCTTTCTAACATTTGAACCTTTGTTTTTTAAAAGATTTATTTATTTATGTTTTTTTCTGTGAAAGACAGAATTAGAGTGAGGGAGAGACAAAGGGTCATCTTTCCGCTCATTCACTCCCCAAATGGCTGAGATGGATGGGGCTGAGCTAGGCCGAAGGCAGGAGCCTGGAATTCCATCAGAGTCTCCCAAGCATTTGGTCCGTCTGCTGCTGCTTTCCTAGGCGCGTTAACAAGGAGCCGAACCAGAAGCGGAGCATCTGAGACATGGATTATCACCTGCGTGGGCTGGTCTTGCACCCAGGGGCTTAAGCAGCTATGCTACAATGCTGGCCTGACATAACCTTTGAAGAAAGACACAGGCTAAAGAAGGAAATCAGATACAGGAGAGGATTAGACACGTGAGCATGCTGTTTGGCATTCTTTTTTTTTTTTTTTTTTAACGGGAAAGTCAAATATGGGTTGAGTGACGATGAGAGAGCGATTTTCCTTCTGTGTCATGTTTGCGAAACTGTCCCTTGGTCTGACTCAAACACTGGTGTTTCCCAAACTCAGTGCTGGAAGACAGGGGTCAGAGGCCATCAGGTTAGCAGAGAGATCAGGCTTCTTGGTTCACTTCAGGACCAGCACAAGTGGAGCCGAGGCACTTGTTGAGGGGTGGTAAGCCCCAACTTGCAGGTTCTGAGAGAAGTCCCCTCGGACTCTGGTCTAGAGCCTGTTGTCCTTCCAATGTGGCCTGTGTGTGAGCACACGTGCATGTGTGGGTGTGTGTGCGCAAGAGTGCATGTGTGTGTGCCCCCGCACAGGCAAGTGTGTATGTCTGAGTGTGCACACACGTGAGTGCACACCTGCTTGTGCACAGACACGTGCAGAACTGTCATCAGATACACCGTGTGTGAGTGCATGTGTGAGTATTGGGTACATATGAGCACACGTGTACGTGTGTACAACTGTGCACATACCGTGTGAGGTTGAGTGCATAGCTGTGTGTGTTTGTCCATGTGTGAGTCTGTGCAACCGTGAGTACACCTATGTGTATGTGTGTGTATGCATGTGCGTGCATATGTGCTTGCAAGTGTGTGAGTGTGTGTCCGGGCAACTTGTGTAAGGATGAGTAGGCGTTGCCTCTCCCAGGGCTTCCCCCACTGTGGGAGTGTGTGCTGATCGCTTCCCAGTGCTCTGTGTCTGGGTGCTGCTGGGAAGGCACCAGGCTCCTGGTAGTGCTGCAGGGCGAGGCACTGCATTGCAACCCCAGGAAGAACCGAGCCGGCCTAGCTGTCGGGTCCCAGCCGATAGACCTGCTCTGTGTGTGTTCTCACTCTGGGGACGCCCATGCCTGGGGCTGGGGAGCAAGTCCGCATTTGAAGATGGAGGCTGGATCTTGGTGGCCAGTGCGTGAAGGCTGGTAATGAGGACTGGCCAGCTGCACAGGTAAGGCCATTGCTGCAAAGGCCTTCGGTGGAGCAGGGCTTGGGGTGTAAGTTGGGGGGATCTGCTGATCTGTGCTTTGAGGGTCCCCCCCGGAAGCCTTCGAAATTCTCATTGCAAAGTTGTTTTATGCCTGTTGAAGTTCCTGATGGCCCAAATTCAAAGATCAAATGAAATAAAAAACGATTGTGTGCTGTCTGTAACCTCCTGTGCTCCAGTTGTTAAAAGGAAAATGATGTCCAGGATATGGTCCAAACAGATTTGGACACCGTGTGTGTGTGTGTGTGTGTGTGTGTGTGTGTGTGTGTGTGTGTAAAATCTTGCTACTATTCTAGCATGGAGATTAGCAAGCAGTCCCTGCATAAACAGTGCTGAACCCTGGCTCCTCCACTCACAGACTCTAACTCTCCAGCAAATTATTTATCACTTCTTTCAGTATTAGTTTACTTGTCTGCACAATGGGATGATAAGCAGCAGCCTCCTAGGGCATGGTAAGATGCCATTGGCTGTTTAGAATGTTCCTGCCCTGGCTGGCTGCCATCCGATTCCCCTCCTGGGTGAATGTGGTTTACAGTGGTAGTTTGTGAGTGGAGAATTCAGGTGACTGAGATTCAAGGGTGAGTCAGTTGCAGCTTTATGAAAGCCTGCGGGCTGCGGACATGAAGAGAAGGGAGACGTGGAGGCCGACTTCAAGGGAGGACCCTTGAGCCGGCGTCCGTGACCTCAGATGCAGCTCCAGTCCATGAAGCAGGCACCTAGCCGCTCCAGACATTGTGCACCTACCTCTAAATCTCTTAGGTTTGCAAATGAAGCTTTGATTTCAAGACACTCTCTGGGGCTTCCTGCTCCTAGCCCAGGGAGCACCGTGAGAACAGCCTCCTTGTATGTTTTGGCAGTTGGTGGCCGGAACAGGGAAATGGAGTGATGTGCGACGCTGAAGAATAATAGAAGAGGGGCAAAGTGAGGCTTTCAGAGTGTCTGAAGCTTTTTGGTTTCGGTTCATTTCTAATTTGGAGGGGAGAAATGGAGGTGCTAGCCTTCCGTGAGGCTGGAGAACTGTGCTTTCCATGCCTGGGCTACTGCGGTTTTACAATCTCTCCTTCAGCTTTAAACACACAACGGGTGCAATGGGCATTTCTTGCCTGTGCTGGGCCTACACTTTGCCTCTCAACCATCAGCCCTCCCCTGCTCCCCCGAATTCTGAACTTGAGTCACAGTTTCCTGAGTTTCCAAGTCCTAGGGGCTCCCAGGGGGACCTGTGTTGAGTGCAGTTGTCATATGGTCTGAGCGAGTGAGCAGCTCCGTAGGATGTGTGGCTGTTATGTGCTGTCCCTTCATGGAGAACTCAGTGAGCCAGTATGAGCTAGACTGGGGCTGATCTGTAAGATACACCTGCAGTCTAGCAAGCTGGACACTTTTTTAAATGAAATCAACCGATGACATACACACACACTCTTCTTTTGAGTTTTCTTTTTTAAGATTTATTTATTTTTAGTGCAAAGGTAGATTTTCAGAGAGAAGGAGAGAGAAGATCTTCCATTTCCTGGTTCCCTCCCTGGATGGCTGCAACAGCTGGAGTTGAGCCAATCTGAAACTAGGAACCGGGAGCCTTCTCTTGGTGTCCCAGGTAGGTGCAGGGTCCCAAGGCTTTGGGCCGTCCTCCGCTGCTTTCCCAGGCCACAAGCAGGGAGCTGGGTGGGAAGGAGGGCTGCCGGGATGTGAACTGGGGCCCACATGGGATGCTGGCGCCATAGGGTAGAGGCTTAGTCTTTTGAGCCATGGCGCCAGCTCCACCTTCTACCCTCTACTTTCTTTGGGGAGAAGCAAACAGCCACTTGTTCTCTGGTTCCTCCCTGGGATGTTTCACATTCCTACGGGAATAGCTTTCCCTCCATGCCAGTTTTTAAAGATTCTATCTACGAGAGTTTACAGAAGCCTTTCCTGGAAGCTGGGAGGCACCGTGCTGTCCCTCGGGGCCCTTGTCTCAGTTGGCCTGGTGATGGTCAGCAAATCTCGGCACTGAAGGCCTGCTTTCCCACTGATGCTTCTTCAGCTCGAATGTAGGACAGAGCAGTAAGGTGGATTAAGCTGGATTTTTTTCCCTTCTGGTGTGCAGGACTTCCCAAAACTTTCCTGTGGCGGCTACCGTGAGTCATGCTTCCAGATAATGATGTGCTATGGACAGTGAGCGCGCTGGGCTTTCCCAGCTTTGAGACACCGGGTGCTTTCCTTAGGAATGGGAGAAGAATGTGCGTTTTGACTTTTGAGCAATGACTACGTGCTCTGAGGAATGTTCTTTTTATCTCCTCTATCTAGAATGTTCTCCCCCAACCTCCATTCAGTGAATTTCTTCCTACCCCTTAAGGCTGTGTGTTTAAATGAGGCATCTCTGAGAAGCTGCTACACATTCCTTTCCTGTGTGTATGTCTGAGGCTGCCCAGATTCTAGAATTTCCAGATTCCTTCTTCATTTGGGATGCATTGTCCTCTGCTGGCTCACTTACCAAATGGCTGCAGTGGCTGGGGCCAGACTGATCCAAAGTCAGGAGTGAGGAACTCTGTGGAGCCTCCTATGTGGGTTCAGGGTCCCAAGCACTTGGATCATCTTTGGCTGCTTTTCCAGGAGTTTGGCAGGGAGCTGGTTTGGAAGTGGAGCAGCCTGGATTCGGATGGGCGACCATTAGAGATGTTTGCACCACAGGTGGCAGCTAATCCTGTTATAACACAGTACTGGTTCCCTGACTATGGACTTTTAAAAATAGGAAACATGGGCCTAGAGTGATGACTCAGTTGGCTAATCCTCCCCTGGCAAGCACTGAGATCCCAAATCAGTGCCAGTTTGTGTCCTGGCTCTGCTTCCCATCCGCTCCCTGCTGTAACCTGGGACAGCAGTAGAGGATGGCCCAAATTCTTGGGACCCTATACTCCTATGGGAGACCTGGAGGGAACTCCTGGCTCCTGGCTTCAGATCGGCTCAACTCTGCCATTATGGCTACTTGGGGAGTGAACCAGCAGCTGCAACTTTTTTTCTCTCTCTGCTCCTTTCCATGAATCTGCCTTTCCAGTAGAAATAAATCAATCTTAAGGAAAAGATAGAAAACACTGATTTTCTTTTTAGTTTCTTTGGTGCTCACTTTGGACTTTTTAGGTGCTCAGAAGATGTTTGCTGAGTGAACTTGCAAGTAGATGCTAAATTGTCTCCTTGAATGACTGGGTTCTCTCCTCTGAAGGGGAAAGATGATATGAGAGTCAGGAGGGCCAGGGACTTGGGTGACCTCTGAGACTGCCTTGCCCACAGCCCTGGAGGGTCTGGGGAGGTGATGAACCAGCCAGGGTGACCCTGGACACACGTGGTTCCCTGCAAAAGTGAGGGTGCTCTGCCTGCCATTCCTCCAGGTTTTCTGAGTTGGGCTGTGTACTGCAAGAATTCGTGATTGAGCTTATGTTCGTCCTGGGTGGTCTGCAACCCAGATTGCTGCCATCCCCCAAACCCCTCTGTTGACGTCGGTAAGGGTCCTCTGCAGAGCGAATCACAGATCTGAGAGCCGCTCCTGGGTTTACCTCAGGTGCCCCCTTCCCGGTGAAGGAGGTGCATGCTCATTTCAATCATGTTTTGGCCTGAGTTAGCTTCGGTTCTTAGTAACCAGGATCCAAAGTCATGACATTTTTACCAGATTGAAAAACAAACAAATGGATGCAAGTCAGGGCTGAAGAGGCAAAAAAAACCAAAAAAACAAAAAAACAAAACAAAACAAAAAACCTTATCGTGCAAAGGGAGTGGGGAAAAAAGTTTCTAGAATTTTTTTCTTTTAAAACATTTTTGACCTAAAAGTTCCATTTCCATTTTTCTGTTTATAGTACATTTGAGAAGGTGTATATTTTCCTCAAGGTGCTGAGCTAACCACCTAGGGCTCCCAGGCTCTCCTAAGCATGTCTGGAAGTTTTGCAGCCTACCACAGGACCAAAGGCTGGCCTGGAGAGAGTCCCGGCCCCTGGGGATGATGAGCCGACTCCACTCAGACCCCACTGTGGTCGGTGTGACCTTGCTGGTGGCCTTTCAGAAGTAGAAGAACCCTCAGTCTCTTTAGCAGCCAGGCCAGAAGCCACAGCCTTCTAGTGGTGTCCAGGGAATGAGGCCCAGGGGTTAGTCCCCTTGGAACTTTCCTGAATTGGCCAGACCACAAGCCCATGTACCGCTTCCTGGCTGCAGGCTGAGCCCTGGGCCCTCAGGGCTTGTGGGCTTTGGAAGGACAGCTGCCCAGGGGCCCCTTGGAGGGCCTGGGTGGACCAGAAGCTGCTCCAGGCCGGCTGCTACTGCAAATGAGACCTTCTCTGGGAAAGCAGAGTGGAAACTCAGACAACGCTGTACATGCTGTTACAGGAAATGTTGAGATCTTTGTGTTACACACACACACACACACACACACACACACACACACACACACACACAGCGGGTGCTTCAGAAGGCTTATGGCAAAATGGTATTGAAAGATAAATTTGGTGTGGGTGTTGATCTAGTTGCTTAAGACACTAATGCAGTCACTTGGATCCCAACTTGGAGTGTCCAAGTCTGATTCCCAGCTCTGGGTCTTGACTCCAGCCCTGTACGCAGGTGTGTCTGGAGACAGCAGAAGCTCCGGCTCCGCATGCCTGGAAGCAGTGCTTTGTGCATCCTGGCTGCTGCTGGACATGCCATCATGTGTGATCTCCTAAGCTCCTCACTGCTCCTGCTTGGAGCTCTGCCTTCAGCCTCTGTCATGGGCCTCACTGTGCACCTGACCCCACTGCTGCCGCGAGTGGGGTCCAGAGACACACAGCACGTGTGAGCATGAGGCTTCAGCGCAGGCTCTGGACAGCCCTGACAAAGCCGAGTGGGTGCTAGACAATAATGAGTGTGAGCCCACTTGGACCGTTAGCAACCTGAACCAGATGTGGCTCTGTTCTTGGAGACGGAAGGTCTGTGTTGTGTTGCCTCTCAGCTGAGCCTCGTGACACAAGCAACAGTTCCTTCTGGTCTTAACTGCGACCACCTTAGCCGAGCTGCCACTTAACCGAGACTTTGAGCGAGCTGTAGGAATGGGAGATGATTTACTAACTGCTAAGTAGTCAGTTGTAGTCGAGGTTGTCTGAGGTTTATTAAAAAATTATAACCGATTTTATGAACATAATGAAGTAGAGAAAAGGCAATCAATACGTGTCTTAACCGTTCTTCCGATTAAAAGAATCTCTTATTTTATTACACTCTGCTGCCCAGTGCTGGTGGAGGTGGGATTAGCCCTTTATGGGGAAAAAGAAAAAGCTTTTAAGTGACCATATTTCTGCAGGCTGTCACGAGAAGAGATGTGTCTTAAAATGACTTTTCTGCTTGGATCCAAGTGTTTGGGTGTTCCTCCACAAAGGTACCCAGACGGTGTTCTCTAACCGAGGCAAGAAGGGTGCCTTTCCTGTGCCTTCCAGAAAGTTCAGTGTTGTGTGTTAGTATGACCTGGGGAGAAGGTGGCAGAGCTGGGGGAAGAAATACATTCAAGTCCAGAGGAATGCAACTTTGCCTCTGTAGGCTGCAGTCTCTTCCATGGCACTAGGGTTGGTGGGCCTGGAATTTCTACAGGAATATTTTAAAAGGTTCCTTTGATTTGGTCCAGTCTCAGTCTGGCAGTGGGTAGAAGGTGGCCTGGAGGGCTGGTCTCCACCAACAGGGAGACCAGAGAGCTGGAGGGCAGACAGCATGAGCAGAGGGGCTTGAGCTGAGAACACATCACGGGAGAACAGTGTTTGTGACAATGATATCATTGAAGAGAGCACCACCGTCCCCTTCAAGTGGAGCTGGAATTCCATCTGGAAAGAGGAAAACACGATGGGAGATGAGGAGTGTGATGGACAATGTGGCAGCTGGGAGGACAGGGGCCCTTCGGGATGCCAAGTACCAGGAAGTTGTTCACAGACAAGGCATGGGGCGTTTGAGCTGGACTGGAGGGGGATGCATGGCTGGCTAGAGGATGGCTGCAGAGCCTGGGACAGTGCTCCCCTATGCTTCCAAATCCTGAAGACTGATTCCTTGAAGAAAATTGGGGAAAAGGGTCTTTTCTGGACAATACTTGGGTGCGGGAGGTGGGCTGAAGGAATTCCATACTTCTCCAGTTGCCTTGTTCTTTCCCCGCCTTTCTCCAACAGCTGTCTGTTGGGGGCTTCTCCAAGTTGAGGTGTCGTTTCATGGCAGTGTGACAGTTGAGCCCCAATGCACCCCCTTTCTGGTGCTCCTGCCTTTGTGTAGTTTTGTCTCCTCCCACCTTGAGGGGAGCTGGTCTGTGTGAGCAAAACTGTGGCAGAAATGTTGGCCTGTGCAGCTGAGATCAGCTCTGGTCCCAGCCCGGGCATGATGTCATGCTCTCCTAGTACTTGCTGTTAGGGGAGCGCCCACAGCGTGAGGAAGGAGAGTTCCCACAGAAATTTCTGGCACAGCCGAGGCCACCAGCGCCAGTGAGACTGCAGGGGGAGTCTTCCCTCCCTTGTTGGGCTCCAATGACCAAAGCTTCGTGAGAAGTAAATCTTAAAGATTTACTTATTTATTTGAAAGAATTATAGACAGAGGGAGAGGAAAAAAAGAGAGAGAGAGAGAGAGGTCAGTCTTCCATCTGTTGGCACACTCCCCAAATGGCCAGAGCTGGGCTGATCTGAAGCCAAGAGCCAGGAGCTTCTTTCCCGTGTCTCACGTGGGTGCAGGGGTCCAAGCAACTGGGCCATCTTCCACTGTCTTCCAAAGCATATTAACAGGGAGCTAGGTTGGAAGTGGAGCAACTAGGACTCAAACCTGTACCCATATGGGGTGCTGGCACCACAGGCAGTGGCTTTATTCACTATGCCACAGTGCCAGCCCTGGGGATAATTTCCTACATAGTAATAAATACCTAAAATAAACATTTACTTCACTTTCTTCTTTCTACTTCTAAATGTCTACACTGGATGGTCAGGAGTATGGTTTTTTGGAATATTGGCTTTAGACTGTGACAGGAGATGCCACGTACTATGTTCCATGCTTTACTAAGTCGTAACTTTGACCCGTTGCAGTTCTGTGTCCTTGCTTGGGCTATGACCCAGTGGGCTCAAGGCATCTGAGGCCTGCATGGTCTGATGAGCCCCGCATGGTGGCTACTCAGGATCCTGGGACTTGGCCCAGATACATTCAGCTTTACTCCAGGGTCTGATGGTGCCAGCTCAGGCTTGGCGTCCTGAGAGTGAACTACGCTCCTGGGTAGCTGGTAGTACCCAGGGCTGTGGGTAGCAATGCAGGCTTTTCTTGGGACATTGGCATGAATGGCTCCAGGCTGCGGGTCTGGACTGGCCTTTCTTCAACATTCTGGTGAGAAACTGACAATTTTAAATTCAACCCCAGCCGCCAAGTGTGTTTGTCAAGGAAGGACAGCTGGGTCTTATTTAACCGCATGAAGCTTTGTTCCCAGTGCTTAAATATTTAGACTTACTGTGTTTGGGCCTCCAGTTTATCCTTGCTCTGGGCCTCATAAATATTAGGATCATTTATGAATGTTGCTCTAAAAAGGGACTCATAGCAAATAGCTCTTTAAAACCAGAACCAGCCAAACTACAGGTAAGTAGCAGCATGCCGACACACCTGATTCTGGGGTAAAATAAAAAGCAAGCTTCTCTGTTCATCTCCAGCCGTGTTTTTATCTACCCACCAAGACCGGCAGCCGTACATGCCTTTTTCCTTCTCTCTGCGTATTTCCATAGCCATCTCTCAACCGTCTACTGAGCCACTTGGGCATCTCTTCACACACTGTCTCCCGTCGGCCACCTGCTAACCCACCTGCCTGTATCTGTTCACCTACCAGCTACTTGCCTATTCCCCCCATTCTCTCTCCTCCACCCATCAACCTACCCACATATCTATTCATTGTCCTTCTTACTGACCTACATACCTAATACACTGCTTGTTTTCTTCTTCTAAGAGTTGTCCCCTGCGATGTGCATAAGTTTAATCTAGCTAATGGTGACCTCATCTATTTCTGTTGGGCCTCATTCTCGGGCAGAAGTTTTTAATGGTGTGTTGACTGCCCCGAGTTCCGACACCCTGGTGAATCTGTGGGATTATTGGATTTCTTGACTCAATAACTCTGCTGTTCCTAATTAGGAGAAAATTTCTGACTTCTCCACCATTTTGTTAGGTTGAGAAAAAGCTTCTCTCCTTCCTTTCTCTCTTGCCGTGTCCCGTTTATACTTAGCTTTTATGTTCCAGGAGGAAAGTTGACACATTTTAGTGCTAGAAGGGATGGAATCAACATTTCTGTTTGTATGTATTTTGACTTGTCAAATTCTCTGTCTAAATTATTCATATGCGGTATTCTAACCCCCAGGGACCAGATAAAATAGCGAGGGGATACTTCTCTGTTCCTACTGGGACTGGGATCTTAAACGTAAACCGTATTGCATTTGAGAATGCCCTTCTAGCTTTATCATGCTCCCTGGAATCTTATCTCATTCTTGTGTTCTAATGAAATCCGAAAGACTGGTTGGCCATTAGCAAAATCAGTGACCATTAAACAATGCTCAGGTTACTCGACCCGTATCTTTCCTTCCCTGAAGTATGCGATAACAGCATTTTAGTAAATATGAGACGGGAAAGCAATTTTCAAGCTATTTCCTGATATCTAAAAGCATTTAATAATGGACAAGCTCAAGACGGCATTGCAATAATTTTCTTTTTTTTTTTTTATGTGATACAGTTTTATAGGCACTGGGGATTCCCCCCACCCCTCCCACACCCCTCCCCTCATAGTGGATTCCTCCACCTTGCTGCATAACCTCAGTTCAAGTTCAGTTGAGATTCTTTCATCATTGCAATAATTTTCTTAATGTGTGTGTGTGTGCGCGCACACGCATGCTCTCACACAAGCAATGGGTGCTTACTTATTCTTGCTGTTTCCTTCACGTTGTCCCCCATGCCTTCTGGCTCGGTTAGAACACACTTGTCTCAAGACATGCTGGTTTCACAGCAGTGGCCGCATCAGACCGCACAGGGAAGGACTCCAAGTTATCACGGTAACTCTAAAAGACACGTTCTTTTAATCCTGACTCTTGGAACGTAGGCCGTCGAGACCTCCTCCTCTTCCTGCTCTGCCAGTGAAGCGATTGCTACCACATTGGACCCTACGGACGTGGTGCCATTTCCCTATAATTGTGCTGAACTGAGGAGGAATCCCGTGGCACGTACAGCTCTGATTTTGTCACTGAAACGCGAGCAGTTGCCTGTACACTGGTGCCCTTGCAGAGGGCCAAGGCTGTGGTGGGCTCCTCGGAGTGGTTCTTTACACACCTGCAGCAGCCTTCATCCCTGCCTTTGGAGGGGTTGGACATTAGAGAGGGAGACAGGCGGACAGCCAGGGAGGAGGGCTGTTTGTTCTTTCTTCCTTTTTTTTTGGTCAGGATTCGGGTCAGGCAGAAGGCATGTAGACTTATTTTTTAGGCAAGGGCCTTAGAGCCGCACCAAATTTGAAACACTCACCCTTCTCAGTGTTCCAAGTTGTTGGGTGCACTGCCGAGGAGCGTGCACTTCTGAGAGTGGGGCACGTGATGACAATCCCTGCGTTCTGATCAAAGGAGGAGGTTCTATCTGCTGCCACTGAGAGTACAAGCACAGGAACTACTGAAGTGTCAGCAGCCGACGGAAGGGAGTTAGTTACTGGAAATCCAGAGAATGTTAGAGGTTAAAAAAATCCTCTACCCTCTGTTCAAAAGAAACAAAATCTAACATTTCAAAACCAGCTTCTGGCCCCAGCGCGGTAGCCTAGCAGCTAAAATCCTCACCTTGCAAGCGTTGGGGTCCCCTATGAGTGCTGGTCTTCTAATCCTGGCAGCTCCACTTCCCATCCAGCTCCCTGCCTGTGGCCTGGCAAAGCAGTCGAGGGCAGCCCAAAGCCTTGGGACCCTGCACCCATGGGGGGAGACCTGGAAGAGGCTCTGGGCTATTGGCTTTGGATCGGCTCAGCTGCAGCGCTTGCAGCCACTTGGGGAGTGAGTCAACGGGGAGAAGATCTTCCTCTCTGTCCCTCCTTCTCTCTGTATATCTGACTTTCCAATAAAAACAAATAAACCTTAAGAAAACAAAAACCCTAACAACAAAACAGCTCTGTTTCTGGTAGCTTCTGCCTGACCCTTCCTGCTGCAGCCATCTTGAGTTTGCAGTCACGCTCAGGGCGCTGATCTGGCCCCAGGGTGCTGCTGCGTGCATTGCTGCAGGGGGCGCGGCGCGGGGCTGGTGAAGCAGCCGTTTCCACATTCAGCTTGCTCCTCTTTGGAGTGTCCAAAAGAACCATAAAACTCAAGAGGTAAACAGACACGGAGGCGCTCATTTCTGCCACAGCATACACATGTGTGTGTAGCCACAGCTGCGTGTGTACAGTTTTCTTCCGGAAAGTTGGAAAGCACGTCACAAGTGGCTTTCCTACACGGCTCAGTGTTTCCTTGTAAACACCCACAGTGCCGCAGTGTCTGCGCTAAGTCAGTCTCCTTCAGCTGCGCCACCTCAGGGCATTCCAACGAGCAGAAGCTACCTGGGAGGAAAAGCAAGGGCGCACAGAGCAGCTGGAGCGTGGGGGCCACGTGGGGGGTCTCACTCTAGAATCCCTTCCCGAGCACCGGCATGCACCAGCACCTGCGTGCCAGTGCCGGGCAGAATAGATGGCTTCAAAGGCGTTAGGTGCTGCGCATGCGCTACGAATAATCAACTCAGTAACATAACCGCTAGCTAGATGCTCTACATGAGGGATGGGGGGTTTATTTATATTTTCGGCCCTGGAGCCTTGAGTGAGCACTGGTGACATTTAAGTTGAGAACTGAAGTTGTGGTTGATGAGTGTGAAAAGGATTTTTAAAGATTCATTTTATTAGATATACAGAGAGGATGAGAGACAGAGAGGAAGATCTGCCATCTGTTGATTCACTCCCCAAGCGTCCACAATAGCCAGAGCTGCGCCAATCTGAAGCCAGGAGCCTGGAGCCTCTTCCGGGACTCCCACGCAGGTACAGGGTCCCAAGACTTTGAGCAGTCCTTGACTGCTTTCCCAGGCCACAGGCAGGAAGCTGGGTGGGAAGCAGGGCCACTGGGATGAGAACCAATGCCCATATGGGATCTCAGCGTGTGTAGGGTGAGGACTTTAGCCACTAGGCTACTGTGCTGGGCCCAGGAGCAAGGATTTTTTTTTTAAGCTGCAGGAAAGACATGTAAGCTGGTCATGAAGTTGAGAAGACTCCAAGTTGTTCCAGGTCTTGGCTGAATCCGGGGTGAAGATAAAGAGAGATCTAGGTGAAGGTTCCAGAGCAGGATGGGCCAGGATGGCTGGAGGATGGTGGTCTCAAGCAAAGGTGTTACTCACCCTCCGCAAGAAGAGGGGACCTCTCTATTTCTGGGAAAGTTCTGGAAAGCAACATGTCAGGCAAATTGACAAAAACATCCCTCTTGGGCCAGTGAGGTAGCCTTTTGGCTAATATCCTCGCTTTGCATCCTCTGGAATCCAATATGGATACAAGTTCATGTCCCTGCTGCTCTACTTCCCATCCTGTCTGTGGCCTGGGATGGCAGTCAAGGTCAGCCCAAAGTTTTGGGACCTTGCACCCACGTGGGAAACCTGGAAAAAACTCCTGGCTCCTGGCTTTGGCCATTGTGGACACTTGGGGAGTGAACCAATGGATGGAAGATCTTTTTCTCTGTCTCTCCTTTTTCTCTGTATATCTGACTTCCTAATAAAAATGAATAAATCTTAAGAAAAAAAAAGAATTGGCCACTAAAGTTGCAAAGCACCATGGGGTGGAAGAAAGAGGGCAGATCCGACAATGGGATTTGTTCTGGAACATCTCAGGTCCTGCCCCATCCCCTCCTAGGACAGGCAGAAAGGATTTTATAGATAAAAAGTGTTGTGTGGCTAAATATTTTTAAAAATTTAAATTTTTACCTCCCCCACCCCCGTGGAGCCTGGTGATATAAATCACTCAGTGCGTGTGTGGGTGGGTGGCAGACTTGTGTTTTAGGGTTTCAGGAATCCCGTGTCTGCTATTGACGGTTCTGGAATAGCCCCAAAAGAACAAGACTCCTGTTGCAGTTGATCTCCTGGAAGATTTGCAGCAGGTCTGTTTCAGTTTTGTTTTGCTATACTTCCTCTTGTTCGAAAAATGTCAATAAATCTCTATAAATACTCCTTTCATGACTTTGAAATATGTAGATTTCAGTGAAAGAAAACAACTCTAGGTCAAAACCTAGGACCAAACCAAATGCTGTTCTCAAACTCTTCCTGCAGAAGCCTTCATTGAGATCATTAGCAGAGAGACTCCGAGGGAGAAAGCAGGAATGAAACACAGCTTCCCAGATCTACCCTGCCATTCTGGCCAGAGCTGCAGGCAGCAGCCAAGGGTGAGGAGGCAAGAATGAAGTAGCTATCTGACCTTGATTCTCTGATAGCTCTATAATCATCTCCATGTGATCAGACCCAAGAAAAATCTAGTCTGTCCAATTCCCACTGGAATGAATTTGAAATTGGCTGGAAGAACCTCTTTCCATTTGGTCATTTCCAGGTAAGAGTGAATGTTTGCTCTGTGCTGTGCATTGGATCAAGTTTCCCAAGAATTTTCTCACCATAAGGTTCCACCTTGTCTTTACAACTGAGTAGGGGTGTGAAGCCCAGGCACGCCTACAGGAAGTAGTGTTGGAAAGCTTCGCACTCATAGTCTAAGCATCCAGGGTTCAAGACACGGTGGAAGGCAGAGAAAGGAAAAGAGAGCAGGCCATAGAGTTAGGTAGGCGTTCACTGGCAGATAAAGGGGCAGAAGACCCCGGAAACTGGTATGCAGGGTGAGTTACTTGTAGAGGCCATGCCAATACAATATCGGAATAGGAAAAATCCCAAAGACTCAAAAGAACCCATCAGCGTGCTCTTCTGTATTTATTTACACACACACGTATGTGTGTGTGTGTGTCTACACATGGCCACACACATAATTGCTAAGCAAAGGATTTCTAGCAACAAAATAATTTTTTCAGTTGATGGTAGACTGAGCGTTTTTCATGGCCTGAAAGGGTCTCGTGACTGCAGTGTCTGGGGAGTCATGGCCACAGATTCTTGTCATTCTTTTGTTAGATATTTGTGTTTTTGTGCCTATGTGCACAGTCATGCAAAAGCACCCAGAGGCACACTCTCCATGACTCGTGATTTCCTGACACCATCAACGTATGACGGGCTCTGGGCATGCCATGCTGAATTGTCAGGGCCTGTGTGCACCTGCTTGTGCTCAGGTAGGAGGGACCGTCTCGTGTGATGATACCACAAGGACATCTCTTTCGTGTCTTATCTCCAGTTTCCAAAAAACAATGGACTTCAGTACTCAAAAGGATGGATCCGTTTGTCTTGGTAACAGATTGTAGCAGTTTGTGGGTTAGTGCACAGACAAAATGTGGCCCTTACACACAACGGAATATTATCTAGCCAGAAGAGCAATGTAGCCCCGTGCGTGCCGTAACGTGAATGAATGAACCAGGAGACACTGCACTAAGTGAGGAGAGCCAGACACAAACGGACATAGGGTGTGTGTGTGTGTGTGTGTGTGTGTGTGTGTGTGTGTGTGTGTCTGTCTGCAGACCAACTATCCAGAACAGTCTGGAAAACCTTGAGACAAGAGGTAAGATGGTGATTGCCAAAGGGCAGAAGGAGGAATAGAGTGATTACTTAGCGGGTATCAGGATTTCTTTTGGACTGAAAATGTGACAGAGGTGAAAGGGTTACAGCTGAATGCTTCCAGTTCTATGCTTTAAAATGGTTAAGGTGGTAAATCTGATGTTCTGTGATTTTTACCTTGATGGGGGGGGGGCCGTCTGGTGTGGATGCTTGTCCAGGGACAGACCAGGGAATGCTGCGGGAAGCACGCAGGTCCTCACCGCTGTCGTGCTCTGTCTGGATAGAGGCAACTCTTATTTCCTGGGAAGCCTTCAGGTCAACTCTTCAGTGCACATTTCTCATCGTGTTTAATCCATTTTCTTTATTTTCTTTCTTTTAAGATTTATTTTGATTGGAAAGTCAGATTTACAGAGAGAAGGAGAGACAGAGAGAGATATGTTCCATCTGCTGGTTCATTCCTCAAGTGGCTGCAATGGCCAGAGCTGAGCTGAGTTAAGCTGAGCCAAAGGCAGGAGCCAGGAACTTCTTCTGGTTCTCCCACGTGGGTGCAGGGTCCCAAGGCTTTGGGCCGTCCTCCACTGTCTTCCAGGGCCACAAGCAGGGAGCTGGATGGGGGTAGAGCAGCTGGGACCTGAACAGGCACCCAGATGGGATCCTGGTGGTTGCAAGGCAAGGATGTAACCAGTAGGCAGTTGTGTTAGGCCAGTTTAATGCATTTTCAAAGAGACTTTCTCATAGGACCAGATCTAGTTTCCCCCCCCCCCCCGCCCCTTCTAGATAATGTTATTAAAACAGGTGGAACTGCCAACTTTTCCATATGGTGATGAAATGCTGTTTAACATACAAATTACCCCCAGGCCCCGCGCTGTAGATCTGCTTGTAGAAGTTCATCTTTGTAAAACCTTTGTAAAACTCTCCCTGGTTCTTTAATTATCCGTGCCATGCTGGAAGGAGTTGTTGGTTAGAGAGGGTTTCTGGGAATTAAAACCTGAATGTAAATTAATAATTAGCTCACCTGGCCTCAATTTTTCAGAAGCAAAGTATATTCACATGTCTCGGCAAAAGTTGCCAAATGGCTTGCTCATTGAAAAGCCTTTAATTACAGGGAAATGGAATTGAAACATTTTTTCCTCACTATCTCTGAGATTTAACTTTTTTTTTTTTAATGACACCTTGGCTCTGATTAGGCATTAGAATTCGTGTTTCTGAATGTTCAAAATTATTGATATAAAATAAAAAATAGTATTTTGTCTTAAAAAAAAGTGAAGAAGGAAAAAAAAGTACCTGTGGAAATTTCACGAGAAGGTGGCAATGGTGGAGATGAAATTGCCATTAGTCTTATTAACAGAACCTAGGGGACTTTTGAAAGGTATTTTAATAGAAAAGTCTAGCTCAGGAGAGGTATAATTAAAAACCCAAAGATGAAAAAAAAAAAAATGAGTTCCTGCACCTTTACAGCTACTAGATCTGTGATGGCAGAGCGCCTGCGCCAAAGACCAATCCCCCTGAAACGATGACTGGGTCAGTCCTTTCTGCCTGCATTCCTTACGCTTCATTCATTCATTTGTTCGGTAAACACCGTGCAATGCGTCCACGTCTTGCGTCACATGTAGTTCCAGCCACACAAAGGCTCCGTGATGAGAGGGTTTTGACATCAGGGTCCCCTTTGAGAATCTAAGGTCCAAAGATGAGTGGGATGGCTAGAAAACAGATAAGAATGCGCCCTATAATTAACCCAAGAATGCTACAGAGAGGGGAAGCATGCTCATTTGCTGGGAAGAGCTGAGAAAGTTTTATAAGGATAGAGACTGTGTGGTTGGCAAAACTCAAGGAGGCAATCAGTGAAGTATGCATGGCGAGAAAAGGGTGGGCAGAAAGGCTGGGGTCTTCTTGAAGTACCATGGCTACTCCCCGGGGCCTCAGGCAGAGATCCAGAAAGAGTAGAACGGGTCACCACGTCAGGCAGGCAGGCAGAGCAGAATGGGCAGGTGGAGGCAGCTGTGGAGGGTGTCAGGCTTCCACGGAGCCGTGGCCAGGGCATGACAGGTGTCTCTCCCCCGTGAGTCTTCTCTCGCGACATCTGCTCAGGACACTCACCGTTCTCTTGGTCAACTCACTCGGCTGGGTTTGCCTGGCCTTCCCCTCTACCAAACACCCTTGCACGGAGGGCTAAGCCTGACATCCTCTAAGAGCACTCAGAAAGCTTGAACTTAAAAGGCACTTGTTCCATGGCAAAGCAAAACAGAGCACTTCCCGTTTTATCTGGGACTGTGACTGTTGCGATGAGCCAGAGAAGTAAACTCATCCGACAGCAGATTCTCTGGCATCTGATGAGTCCAAGTCAAGCAAGCGGAAGCCACCCTGACACCCAGGAGGCTTCACCAAAGACGCCTTGTTAGCGTTTGTTGGTTTTTGGAGGGAGGGTGTTAATCAAGTGATTCAAAGTGGACAGGGTGGTGAAGAGGCGCCTTTCGGGAGAGGGTCCCAGGGTCCCAGGAAGATGGACATCTAGGAAACTGACCGAGAGAGAGTTAAACCTGGGCTAGGGAGGACAGCTGGCCCTGGAGGAGGCAGCAGCAAAGCTGGGCCGCTTTCTTTGGTTCCCAGAAAGGCACGGTGTATGAACTGCCGCTCTTCAAAGGGAGTCATATAAGCAGGTCAGTCATGGCCAAGGGGGAAACGGGTTAGAGTCACAGTGCTGCTTTTCCTTGATCCAAATGGGATTACCACTTCTAACTTCACTCAAACACTCCCATTGGTCCATCCGTCCGTCTACACAGAACCTGTGGATAACCGTGCCCTCCCCACATGAGAGCGCTGCATGCTTGCTTCTGTTTTGTCCTCAGCCACTCTTTAAAAAAACATATTAATGTATTGGGGCCCAGCACAGAGGCCCAGCAGCTGAAGTCCTCGCCTTGAACCCACCCCCACATGGGATCCCACATGGGCACTGGTTGTATCCCAGCGACCCCACTTTCCATCCAGCTCCCTGCTTGTGGCCTGGGAAAGCAGTTGAGAAAGGCCCACAAGCTTTGGAGCCCTGAGCCCTGCGTCGGAAACCAGAAGAAGTTCCTGGCTCCTTGCTTTGGATTGGCTCAGCTCCGGCCATTACGGCCACTTGGGGAGTGAACCAGTGGATGGAACATATTTCTCTCTCTTCTTCTCTCTGTATATCTGTCTTTCCAATAAAAGCAAACAAATCTTAAAAAAAAAAAAGATTGATTTTTACTTATCTTCCATCCACTGGTTCTCTCCCCAAGTGGCCGTAACGGTGCATCTGCAGTTAACTATACATGCTCTGCAAGTGCCAAAGAAGATGGACTCCTCGTGTGTGTGTGTGTGTGTGTGTGTGGCAGGGGGCGGGTACAGAACTGGTCGGTGCATATGCTCCAAGGAGGGTACAAGCCCACTGAGCCTTTGGCGAAAAGCGACGAGACTGTGCAAGGGAGTGGAGATGCTCACTGGCTCTTCTTTGTGGCAGAGATGCCCACAAGAGTGGCCCAAGCTCCCAGCAAGAGCGGCCGTCGCCCTGCGGCGCGTAGGTCAACAGGCCGCACAAGTACACTCATGCATCCGGGGACGGATAAAACGCTGTGTCTTCCCAACAGAGCTCACGCTCTGGTTCCATGGCGTTGGTGCCTGTGGAACCCAGAAGGGCCGCCGTTGCCCTCTGCCTCCTTTGTAAGGACAAGCACAAGACGAAGGGGAGACCTGCTTGTCTTCCCAGAAACGGGATCGTCTTAAAATTAGCAGGCTGAGTCAACATTCCGCAGTGTGGAGGCCCACAGTTGACAGATTCGCGTCTCCTTACAGGAATCAGGAGCTTTTCTGGAACCCAGGAGCAGGGAAAGCATTCTCCAGTCATTAATTTCTGCGTGCTCCATTCTGCCTGTGCCCAGGCCTCGCCTTTGAAGGGTATTTTGGCATAAAGTGTGTGTGAACACAGCCCCCTCCTTCCCAGCTCTAAATTATATGGGTCATTGCCTTGCCCTTAACTCCAATTTGACAGCTTCACTCTGATGGGAGAAGCAACTAACAGTATCAGGTTCCTTTGCCCTAAACAGTTAATTCATCTCACATGGTTGAATGGCTCCTTCCCAGGCCCTGGAGCAGGGTCAGATCCAACCATCGCTGGTCAGTCGGTGGGGGAGGGCTCGAGGGGGAGGGCAGTCCATGTGTCCCCTTTCTGCCTCTCCCCACTTGCACACACCGACTGGTCAGATCCTTACAGTAAGATCACCCTTTGTTGTGTGAGTCCAGCCTGGGCCCGTCGAGTGCTCCACACACTCCAAAGTTATGCCTGTGCAACTTATACTCTGTGCAACTTTGGAGCTGCTGTGTGCGTCCCCCGCGATGCAAAAGGGAAGAATCAACGCAGAAGTAACAAAGCAAAACGAGCCTCGTCCTCCCTGGCCGATTGAGGCGGACAAGCATCCCAGGTTCCAGCCCTGAGTGCGCAGGCGCGGCCACTCGGCCCGCTCTAGGCTGCTGGCCAGGCTCAGATGTCGCGATTGTTTTCCTGAGGTGTCCACCAGTATTAGGTCCTCTCGCTTTTGATCCTTTTGACTGGCTTTCTCCCGCGCCCTGTTTCTGTAACCAATTTGCAGGATTCTGTATTCCATTTCAACTGGGCCTTGGCATCCTTGGGGACTCGTCCTCTCTGTTCCCCTTGCTTGCTGCTGTGCCATCTGCTGGTCTCTTGGACCATTCAAGGCCTGGCAATGATAGCCAGTGATGGTCCAGAGCAGAGCCCCATGAATCTCTTAAAGGTTCTTGCCCACTCACACCAGGAAGCCCAAGGGATTCCATTCCTGTGTTTCTGTCCTGAGGTCTGTGCCCCACCCCCACCGAGAGAGAGAGAGAGAGAGAGAGAGAGAGAGAGAGAGAGAGAGAGAGAGAGAGAGAGGAGGGTAGGCACTACATGATGAGTAGCCAGATAAGGGAATCAGATCGGCTCAGCCAATCACGCGCTCTGCGCTTATCACTTCATTGTCTTGGTCATCAGGCCAATGATAACTTTGAGAATCACCAGAAGTTCCGTAATCTAGCAAGGGATGTACAGAGCTGCTTTTTGTAAATTTTTTTTTTGAAAGTCAGATTTACAGAAAGAAGGAGAGACAGAGAAAGATCTTCCATCTGCTGGTCCACTTCCCAAGCAACTCACAATGGCCAGAGTTGGGCTGATCCAAAGCCAGGAGCCAGGAGCTTCTTACAGGCCTCCTGTGAGGGTCCCAAGTGTTTGGGCCATCTTTGACTGCTTTCCCAGGCCACAAGCAGGGAACTGGATGAGAAGTGGGACAGCCTGGACATGAACCGGCACCCGTGTGGGATCCTGGCACATACAAGGCGAGGACTTCAGTCACTAGGCTACGGTACTGAGCCCCAGATACTTTTAAATTACTGTGGACTTCTTGGGGTTGTGTCTCAGTAAACCTAACTGGAAGATGCTCGAAGCTTCTATTACACCTCCACTTGTCTGCCCTATGGCTGTGGAGCTGCCTGGGAGTGGGGGCTGCCTGGGAGCGGGGGCTGCTGGGGTCCAGCTTTGCAGGAGAGGATGGGAGCCCATGCAGCTAGCCTTTGACAAGGAGCTCAGTTCTGAGGCCAAAGCAGTTTCTCCCCACTGCCTATGGCTCGGGCACAGTTTGTGGTCAAAAAGTCATTCGTTGAACCTCTCGTAAGGGCTGTATTTACATATATAGAGGCTTCTAAAACTTCATGGAAAATGGAATGAAAAATCATTATTTTGGTGCCACATTTTAAAAAATGCATTCTTTTTTTTTTTTCATAATCCACATTTCCATGGATTTTTTGAAGTGCATTTGAGTGTGTTTCTAATAAAAGACTTGTTTGCTGAGGGAAAAACCCTGGATAATCATCAATGCACTTGTTCCTGCTTAACAATCAGGCGTTTCAGATGCTTCTGGACTCATTGGTTGTTCCCAGCCTTACAATTTGTGCAAACTGAACAGCCAACATCTAACACCCAACATTCATCTTCGGAACCCTCGCCCGCCCGAGAAGTCCTCCTCGGTGCGTTCTGCTTGCTCCACTTTCGCCCCTAGAGAAAGGTTCATAGCTTCTCTGCGGTGGGCCCCTATTCCCACAGGCTAAATCTCCCACTTGGCATCTCTCTCTTATCAGCCTCTACACAGGTGCACCAAGCCGGCCCCCTCCCCCACTGTCAGGATTTGCAGTTCTGGGCAAGAGGGAAGTGGATTGCTTCAAAGTCTGATGCCCGCTCCATCCCCGGTGACCGGTAGAGCTCCAAGCCTTAATAAAGACAGCACTAATGTTTAACTCTGGCCACACAAGTCCGCAGGCGCTGAGACATGAGAGGGCCTTCTTGAAAAGCCGGCCTTTTGGATGCCAGCTTTGGGACGGGCGGGGCCTTTGGGTATCAAGCTGTTAGCTCCTTTGTCTGCTGAAGCCCAAATATTCCTTTTCTAGTATCAAGCGAAAGCCAGAGGGGGCTGGGGGCGTGGCTCCCTTTGGAGCAAGGGGGAGGCAGTGAGCCCGCATTGGGAACAATGTCAGACCCCAGGCCTCTCCCGACTGCCCTGCTCTGACCTCCTCCCCAAATTAAACCAAACAATGGGACCGTGGGGGGAATGCCTAAGATGTCTGAGCGGCTTGGCCAGGAGGTTTTGCATTTCTGCTTCCACATGGAAGGGGGTCGTGCAAGGGGCGGAGGGGCTTTGGCTTGGAGCAGACCGCGTTGGGCCACATGCGATGGGTTGATGGCTTTGTCAGCGAGGCACTGTCACAGTTCTGACAGTCCAGTGATGTCTCTCAGGACTCCTGTGCTCCCTGCCTGAGCCCGGCGCCGCCACAGCAGGCTGTAAGGGGCTTTCCTTTGAAGCCGACTTAAGTCTGCCCATCAGAAGTGCTTTCCCTCACCCCTCAGTGCTGGCAGAGTTAAAGGAGTATCAGGCAGCTCACAAACGGTTCAACCTGCTCCGCACAGGACCCAGTGTTTGGGAGGCAGGGAGTGTGGGGGCAGGGCAGATCCTGTTGGGTTGCTCATGTTTCCACCTTCCCTGATTTAAGCTGAACTCTCTTGGCATTCATTTCTCATTTGAGAGATACAGAGAACTGAAGTTTTGAATTACCTCCATTCATGTGCTATCATGGTGAGTGATGGAAGAGCCACAGAGTTTTAACTTTATTTGGAGAAGCAGATCTCGAGACGGTGCAGGTCCCCGCCTGCATCCAAGCCCCCACCACAGTGGGAATTGGGATGAGACGAACGTACCAGCTTCTGACGTGTTTCCACAGCTTTGCTTTAGACTGAACAGAAAACCTACAGCAACGTTTCTCCGACGACATGTACTTCCACGTTGCCATTCTCTTTTTTCAAGTTAACGACGTGCCTACATTTTCCAACCCCAGAAGGATGTTCCCCCTGACATCTGCTCAGTATGTGCTGGAGGACCACGGATTTCTTGTCTCTGGGGTTGGGGTGGGGTGTCAGTGTCGCCCCTGATGCACACAGGGGAGTGCCGAGCCCCACTGGGATTACGCTGGCAGCAGGTGACCCACAGCACCAGGCTTAATTCCAGGGGATGTGGATTTGCTGTTCTTGAGCCTGCACCAAGACTTGAAAAAGAAATGCTTTTCTCGTGGCAGCCCACGCCCGCTGGGATTCAGGGGAGAAGTCACGTCTTCTTCCGTTCCAGTTCTTTAGCTCTTTAATTGAAATTTGCCTTAGAATCCTGTTGAGTTTTGGGAAGGCTGTTGTTGTGAGTGTGTGTGTGTGGGGGGGAAGGCTGTTGTTGTTGTTGTTGTTGTTGTTGTTGTGTGTGTGTGTGTGTGTGTGTGTCTGTGTGTGTGTTCGGAGGGGCGCAGGACTGAAAGCAAAGCCAACTGGTCCTGTGGTTGAACAGGACGCCTGCTCCCAGCCAGGCATGGCCACCGATGACAGAACAGTGAAAAACAGACCTCAAGGCTCAGAAGGCCAGGGGGGGTGCTGGCTCCCTGGGATGGAGACTGTCGGCTCTGGGCTGGCCTTGCCTACATGGTATAGCAGGTGTCACACAAGGAACTGGGTGCTGGAAGCTGAGTTTCGCCAAGCAGGAGCTCAGCATCCAGGTGTTTATGCCTGACCTGCAGAGGAATTTGGCCCCTTAGTGGTTTTCATCCAAGTCCTGCCTGTTGCTTCACACTCAGTCCTCACTCATGTCTGTCACCTGCCTGACCTCTGAAAACACTTGGGATTCCACCAGGCCAGTCTGGGAATTGAGGCCATCCATATGTAATTGTCCCTTGATTATTTGTTGGGAGATGAGCTCTCCATGTCTTCTGCCCAGGGAAACCAGAAGCTGAGAACACTCAAGTCGTTTATATAAAATGGCACAGCATCTGCATAGAACCCTGCGTATTCCTCCAGCAGCCTTTAAAGATTTATTTGAAAGACAGAGTGACACAGAGAGAGAGGCAAGAAGCAAAAGAAAGATCTTCCATCTACTGACTCACTCCCCAAATGGCCACAATGACTGGGCCTGGGCCAGGCTGAAGCCAGGAGCCTGGAACCCCAGCCAGGGCTCCAACGAGGGTAGCGCGTACCAAACGCTTGGGTGATCCTCAACTGCTTTCCCAGAAGCATCGAAGCAGAGCAGCTGGGACCCCAGCCTGGGCTGTGATGTGGGGTGCGGCCTCACAGGTTATAGTTTACCTAACTGTTTCTTCCCCCTCTGCCTCAGCTCCACTTTACAGATAATTTACAATAGCTAAGAGAATGTAAATGCTATATAAATGTTTTTGTTTAGGGAATCTTGACAAGACTTAAAAGCCTGTCTAAATTCAGTGTATATACAATTTTCTGCTGGTAGTTGGTGAAATGCACAGATACAGAGCCCGTGGCACTAAGGGCTGACTGTGACTGTGGCATGGTCAGACCTTTGCCCTCAGGAAGCTTTTGATCTGGGCGGTGACACTGAGGATAAAATGAAACCACCCTCCCTCCAGCCCCCGGAACTGCCAAGGTCATGTCTGTGATGTGTGTGCTCAGAGGACAATCGAGGGTATCAAGCTATCCATGAGCAGGCAGGACCCTGCGTGGGATGGTGGGAGAAGGTTGCTGTGAGGGTGACATGGAGCTGAGCTCCAGGGTACCCGAGGCTGTGACTTCTCCTGCTGGGGGAGTGACAGATGTGAAGCCATGCAGCTGAAATGTACACAAGTCCAATGTGGCTGGAATGGAGTGAGGGGAGCAGTGGTCCTCAGAGGCTGGGCTCAGACAGTGGAGGTCTTTGGGGGCGTCTAGGAGCAGGCTCAGGACATGGTATCCAGGGGGCAGCAGGTGCCCACCCGCCTCCCAATCAGACCCTGAAGGTGCGGCCAGAGCTTCCATGAACTTCATGGGGACTGGCTACCAAACCTCCCACTACGGGCCAGCTGGAGTCTTGCAAAGTTCCTTGGAGAGCTGAGCATGATGCTAACATGACAATAATGATGACAGAAGGAAACTCTGAATGCATCTTCCGCCTTGATAATGGTGACTTCTCCAGTGTATTCTTATCCCTGACTTACCAACTCAGACACCACAAATGCTCACCTTTTTATTTGTCAATCACACCACCATTTTCTTAAGGAAAAAATATCGTGATGTAAGGCAAGCACTCCTATTTTGCAATCAGAAGGGAGGGTATGGTGGGGCTAAAGGCATTGTTCTCGGGACTAAGGCACATCCCCTCCTTCTGCCTCAGTATTGCCCCCTTCCGAAATGGGGCTTCGTTGCAGAAGGAGGCTGGGGGTTGTGGTGCAGCAGCCAGCTCAGCTCTGATGGTGAGCGCTTGAGGATGCGTCCCCTGCCTTTGGTGGCTGCTTGGGCTCTGTAGCTGCGTTCACAGAGCTCTGGACAGCCCTTCGCTTTATGAATTAAGCTCCTCTGGGAGCTTCTCAGTAAAGCTGTGGCTGATGTTGGTGATACAGTGCCACAGTGGCAGCTGAAGAAGTACACGAGTGCTGGAACCAGCCAGCCAGGCAGAGCTGTGTACTGAGCAGGAAGACGTGTGTGTCGGAGCGAGCGCCGCTGCTCGCAGAGGGAAGAGCACAGTTGATCTACTCCACGGCCTCTGTGTCTGGTTTACATTGACGAGGCTGGATTGAGGCACTCCGCATGACCTTGCTAAGGAGGTTTTCTCCTAGTCTACATTGACTCCAATTAGAAACTTCAAGAGAACCCCTGCTGGTCAAAGATGGCGCAGTGCTTAGAATCCTTGTGATTCAGCTCGTGTCTCTATCTGGGCTGTAGCAAGTTTCCAACGCAATGCCATCATTGCAAGCTTTTAATTTTTCCTTGTTCCTGTTTTTGAGTAAGTTGCCCCTTCTCCCTGGTAATTACTATCGTTTTTACGTCCCATTTTGATTTACTCTTAGGCCTCATCTTCTATGTGTTTTGCTCAGTTTGTTTAAATATTTTATGGGTTGCCACAAAGAGGATATTTCTCATCTTGAAGTACTGAGACATTCAGCCACCGGACCCTCCATAGGGCTTGTGCTTGCCCTGAATCCACAGTCCCCACCACTCCCCATCGTCTCTCTGCCTCTGAGATTGTTACTGTGCAATTGATCAAAGCACTGCTGTTGTTTCTAGAGAACTATTGCTCAGCACCCACGTCATTATGCATGGTGGAAGATGCAGACCACACCTGGCTCTGTGCGTAACAAGTGTGGGAGGTGTGCATCCTTTGTTGACACCTGGTGCCTCGCTCGTCGTGAATCTTGCTGGACCTGAGTTGGATTTCTCGCCCCTGGAACTGTGTGTCCCCTGTGCTTGAAGCTGCCCTCTCAGTTTAGATGTCGTCTCCCAGGAATGCTGTCCCTGACTTCTGTGTCACGTTAACTGGCCCTGCCTCCCACTGTTTCCCTATACTTTTTTTGTTGTTCACTTTTTTTGCGGGGGGGGGGGGGGTTGGAAAGATTTACAGAGAGAAAGAGAGACAGAGACAAAGATCTTCCATCTATTGGTTCACTCGCCAAGGGGCTGGAGTTGAGCCGATCCAAAGCCTGGAGCCAGGAACCTTTTCTAGGTCTCCCACACAGGCACAGGGTCCCAAGAGCCATCCTTGACTGCCTTCCCAGGCCACAAGCAGGGAACTGGATGGGAAGTGAAGCAGCCAGGACACAAACCAGGGCCCATATGTGATCCTGGCATGCAAGGCGAGGACTTTAGCCACTAGGCTATCACGCCGAGTCCTGTTGTTCACATTTAAAAACAATTTTAATTTTGATTTTCCGGCACTCAAAGTTCTATGCTGTTGGGGACTATCTTTCTTGGTCATTTCCCCTCTGTGCCGTAATGAAAACACGGTGAAGGATGTTGCCCTAATCTGGATTATAGAAAAAAATGAAAATACAATGTCATCTCATCTAGGTCCTCATGACTACATTTTCAGCAACTCATCCCAGCTGTAAGTAGAGGGTCTGCCTCCATGCGGAGGCCTTTTAGGCCCAGAGCAGACCGAGGTCTCAATAATCCTCATGGGGACAACACCCATCACACAGTAAACAAGTTGATGCTGTGCGCCAGGCACAAAGCAAAGGAGATAAGCTCAGAATGTGTCAGCACTACACAGGGTGAAAAAAACATGGGTGGGCAGAGCAGAGGATGCAGAGCGGCGGGTGGAGCTGGGAGGCTGATGTTTTCCTTAGCCACCTCTCCTCCACCTGCTATGAGAACTGAGATTTGAATGGCAAGAAAACACCACCCTTAGGAAGAGCTGGGAGCAAAGTCTTCCAGAAACCGCACAGAGCAAGTGCAAAGGCCCTAGGGTAGGTGGGAGCCATGTATGTGTTCAGGACAGAACCACCGGGACTTGGAGTGAGAGACATGGGCCGAGGAGGGGCAGAGGAGGTGGGGACCGTGTGGTGGCAGGGATTCTGGATTCTGTTGCATGTCAGAGGACGGCGAGGCGTGGCAGGTCCACAGCCTGCAGGCTCCTCTGGCTGGCCGGGCAGCGTCCTGGAGGAATGGTGGCTTGGCGACATCGCCTGTCTACCTCGGCAGGTCACGCATTGTTGCTGTGAGGTAGGATTTACGTGTCACGGGGGTATGTTCCTTTAGTTTCCATCCCATGAGCACTTTCTGCCAGGTCCTCGAGACAGGCCTATGAGAGGACAAAGAAGGTTTTTCAGCATCTTCATGGAGCTTCAGTGTGCTTGGCGGGGGTGGGGTGGGGGCGGTCTCCTCAGGATGGCAGGACGAACAATGTGACTTCAGGCACAAGGGTTCTAAAGGAAGGACACAGGGAGGGTAACAGGTGACTTGGAGAGAAATCTGTGACTTCGGTGTCCCTGTTTTACTTCTAGGGATGCTAAGGATCAGAGAGGTTAAGTGACTCACTGAAGGTCACACCGAATGTGAGACCCAGACCAAGAAGCCCACGTGTGTCCTTTGGTCCCTGAGGAGGGAGGAAGGTGTTGGGATGATGTGGGAGGGACCAGTGGGGCCGTGCCCAGGGCAGCACGAGGCTGCCTTCCCCTGGGCCCAGGTAGCTGCTCAGGTGACCTGGGAACACAGCATTCCGCTCTCAGTGACCTGTGCTGCCCAGCCTGGAGTCTGGGTGCTCCCTGTCTCTTGGAACCTCCCCTTCACTGCTCCTGACCCTATAGATGGAGACATTGTGGCCAGAAAAATAGGATCCCCCCGGGGACAGGATGGGACCAGTCTTCACGCCTCTAGACTCTCCGCTTCCACCTTCAGCCGGGCCCCGGGGGAGGACTGGCCGGGGCACGTCTTCCACATGTCATTTTCACCATGTGGATTTGCTAAGTTTTAGGGAGGTGCTAAGCTCAGCTCTGGGCACTCCAGTGAGCCTGGCAGTCCTGCTTCCCTTGGCACCCAGGCCTGGCCTCCTGAGGCACCTGCAGTAGGTGAGGTGGGGGACGAGTCCCTGCTGAGATGCTCAGGGATGGCCAGGTAGCCAAGGCTGCTCCTGGTCTGAGCAGGGTGCCTTGCTCTGGGCTGCCACTACTCTCACAGTATTTTGCACAACTTGAAACAAGTGAGGCAACTTCTGTGATGCATGACACAGGGGGGTTGGGGCAGGAAGGGGAGGTGGCTGAGGACAATGTGCATGCCCCCCACCCTAGTCCCTGGCACCTGTGAGTCTCTGGCAGCAGCTCTCTGCAACCATTCCCTGTTCCTCCCAGTCTCTCTGCAGCCTGGTCTGCTCCGTGGCCAAGGCTGCCAAGCCAGGAAAGGCTGTGCCAGACACTCTCTGCTCCCACCCTCATCCTGGGGCATCTCATAGCTAGCCCGAGCAGTGTTCTCTCGCTTCCCTGAATGGGGCAGTCACAGACTTGCTTCCTCCTGGTGGGCTGGCCTCTGCCCTGAATATCTCCCTTTCTGTCTGAGCGTATCGTCCATCCAATCTCTTAAAGGAAAGTGAAACTCAACTTGTCCCGACAGACCTTCGCTCTGCAGACCTGCTGCTTGGCTCCCCTGCTCGGTCCCAGCAAGGGTCGCTGGTTCATCCCACTGTAGAAGCTGGGCCATGGGAAACTCCCCATGGACTTTCTCCTCTTGCCCTCTTCCCCACATCCAACCCAACACAGTTTTTACTCCTAAGTTTCTCTGGCGTGTGCCCAGCCCTCTCCGGCTCTGTCCCGATTGCCTGGTCTACAGTGCTGTGGAAGCTGGCTGCTCTCTGCTCCCACTCAGTATGCAGCAGCTAGAGCTACCCAGGAAAGGCGAGTCTGACTCCTTCCCCTACGTCTTTCTTAGGGTATTGATGGGAGAGCTCATGTTCTTCTGGAGATCTGGCAGGTGTATGTTGGGGAGGCACCCTGACCCTTCTCCACACTGCAGCCTTACTTGGAGCTACACACATGCTCACTCCAGCCCGGGGATCTTTCTTCTGCCCTCACCACTGTCTCTCTGGGAACCCCTGTGACTTCTCGCCTACTTGGTGGAGCCCTACTCAGCTTGGGGAGTGGTTGATCCCTGCTATTCCTGGCAGGGTTTTGTCCTGCCTCACTATACCTCAGTGGTGGGGTGGGGTGGGGGCAGTGTGTGTTGGGGAGAGCTCTCCTTGAGTACAGTTTAGAGGAATTTGATTAACACGGAGCCCAGGAAGCCTGTCTACCTTTTTGCTCCCACGGCCAGTACACTAGTTGGCTTTGTGGGCTGAGTAGAGGCCTCCTTACCAGAGGCAGTTGGTGGATGCCAGGCTGCGTTGCATGTTTTGGAGGGCATGGCACCTCAACATTGGATCACGGGATTGGAGAAATTGGACTAAACTGCCCCCATAGCTCCTCCATCATCATCATCGCCATCATCATCACAGCTACAACCAGCAACATCCCCATCACTGCCACCACCTCCTCCTTCCTCTTCATCATCATCATCGGGTGTTTTTCCCCGATGAGGACTAGGATACAACAACTCATTAATTGATTGATTTCGGGGGAATGTTAGCACACTGAAATTGGACTCTTATGTGGATATCTTACTTGGTAGGTGGTTTTTTTTTTTTTACTAAATGTACTGCTTTTGAGGATGTGCACCTGCAGCTTGGGCAACACAGATTCTTGCTGAGGGTGGAGCTGGGGTCTCATTTTTGATATAACCAGCCCAGGGTGAGAGCTTGCTGTGAGCCAGGCCCTGCCTCAGGACTGCGGAGGCAGCGCCTTCTTAGAACTTAGGATGGAAGGAAATGGGAAATGGAGCAGCAAACCAGAGGAGATGAACTTGAATAGCAATGCCAAAATGCCAACGTGAAAGCAGAGCAGAGGCAAGCAACAGTGCCAGTGCCTGAGGGGCTGCTTGGTGTCTTAGCTTCCTGGCTATATCACAGGCAACATGAATGTCACAACAGCCTGTGACAAGCAAGCTTTATTTACAGTTCCCCATTTACCTTGGGGGAATGAGCTGGCTCAGTTTTCGGATGTGGGGTCCTCACGGTGGGGCTGGATTGAGTGGGAATCTGTAATTCCTCTTCTGGCTCTTGACCGCTGATTTGTGCATTCCCCTAGCCAAAACCAGTGCCAAGGTCAGTGTCCCTGGAGAGAAGCTGCTGTGCCCACAGAGAGCTCTGCCAAGCCCTGTGGCCAGGGTGTGGAAGAACAGTCCTACTGCCAGGAACAGACAACTGAGACCCACATCTAATTACCCCAGAGCATGGGGAGACCTCAGAAATGGTGACATCCAAGCTGAGACCTAAACAAAGAGGACCCAGGCCTGTGCTGGTCATGAGCCGGGTTGCAGGCAGCGGGCCCCTCCGGGAGATGGTCCTATGGCAGGAACACACTTAAAGAAGCCGACAGAAAATGGACGAATCAGGGGTGGCTGGGCTGGAGCAGGTGGGAAGTGAGTCAGGCAGGGAAGTAGGCACCCAGGCACACAGGCCTGGCAGGACACGGCAAGGAATTCAGGTTGTGCCACAGGAGGAGTGGGGTTGTGTACTTAGGACACTGCTGTGGCTGCCAGCTGTCGTGGGCAGGCGAGGCAAGCAGGGGAAATCAGCTTTGAAAGCCACCAGGAAGCACAACTGGCACCTTGAGATTCATGTCTCTCAAAGGAGTTCAAGGCCAGCAATGCTCCGGTCCCTTATTCTCTTGCAGACCACACTGCTCTGTTTCCTGGGCTCTCCCACCCCATGAAAGCCACTTGATTTGTTCTGGAGAAAGAGAGAGAGTCAGGGTGGGCCACCGATATGTCCCCGGCTCTGACTCAACCTCCTCCTAACTCAGAGCGGAAGCCTCAATAAGGAATCACTTTAGAAGAAAGTCTGTGCTTTAATTTATTGTTTTTTTTCCCTGAAGTTTAAACATTCTCTGCACTTGAGTGGCTGTTGCTTATGCATCTGACTTATTTAGGCAATTTGCTATTGTGTGTGTGGTCCAGTCCAGCCCGTATGAGTAAAATGTATGTTAGATGTTTGGAAATGATCCAGTGGGCTGTGTGTGTTTGTGTGTGTGGTGGGGGCGGGGAGGGGAGAGGAGGAGGAAGAGGAAGGCTGAGATTGACGGGAGGAGAAGTAGGGGAAGAAAGAGTAAAGAAGAAGAGGAAATGAGAGGGGAGGAGAGAGAACATTTTGAGCAGCAATTCAAGCACAATGTTTGCAGATACATAATACACACTTAATTGGAAGAATTTTTTTTTGAAGTTTTGGCTATTGCCTGTCTTGCGAGCAAGCACACCAACGTGGTTTAGATTAGCAGTGTGGAAGCAACACAGGGCAGGGTAGTGCGTGACTGAGTTACTAAGAACAATGCATGAGGCTCCCACCCAAAACCATGTCGGCAAGCAGAGGCCCCGAGCACCGTGCCCCGTCCAGCTTTGTCCCTGGTCATCCAGCACAGTGTGTATCCATTTGCCCATGGACTATTTTAGCAACAAGAAGCATTTCATCAAGGGCACAGTTGAGGTTCAAAATTTTGTTTGGATGCCTTGCCAAGAAATTGGGCGTCCAAAAATTAAATATGAAAAAGGTTTAAGAGAATTGGAAACCAAGGCAGTGGGGCCTTCTTGCCAAATTGTAGTTATTACAAACCTCCGAGTGAATGGCATTGCGTAGTCACTTTATCAGGCTTATCATGTAGAACTCCGTCTTAAAGCTATAGTTTTTGTTTTTTTTTTTTAAGATTTATTTATTTGGAAGTAAAAATGACAGAAGGCAGATTGAAAGAGAGACCATCTATGGGTCATTCCCCAACTGGATTCAATGGTTGGCTGGACCAGGCCGAGGCCAGGAGCCTGGGACTGCATCCCAGTCGCCCACAGGGTGCCAGGGACCTAAGCACTGAAGCCATATTTTGTTGCTCTCCCAGGCTCATCAGCCAGGAGCCAACTGGTGTTCTGATACAGCATACTGATGTCGCAAGCAGTGCTTAACTAGTTGTGTCATTCCCTATGCTGTAGTTTCTGTAAAGTTTTTGATGTGTAAGTAAAACTTAGCAGGCTAAGAAATGTTGGCTTTGTTACTTATGAACGGCATGAACTTGGCCAGGTCATCTCACTTTGTTCTGCCTTTATTTACTTGTTTGTAAGCTGGAAGTGACAATGTAGACCTCCCCATGTGGTTTTTTGTTGTTTTGTTTGCTATAGAAAAATGAATGCAATCATGTTTTTGTAGCTTTGTAAGGATGTGCAAATACACAGGATAACTTTTATCAGTGGTGATGAGCTAGTGGTTATGATTGAGCTCTGAAGTTACTGAGAGTTAGGAAATCAAGATGTCAAGTTTTCTAGAAATCCATGGGGTTATTTCATAATCAAAGAAAAAGGCTGGGGTAAATGTTTCAGTTCCAGTGTTTGGGGTCTGGATTTGGAAGTTGGTGGGAAGCTGATGGTAACCAAAGGTAAGGACACAGAAAATAAGACCAAGCCTGCAGTGCTCTCCATCCGATGTGGTTGTGCATCTGCTAAGCTAATCAAGTCCTTGGAGAGCCCCAGCTGGTCTCATTTCCACATGTCAGTTTCATCAGCATGGGCTGATAAACCATTTCCTCAGTAGAGAGAGGCTGCCGCTGGCTCGGAGCAGCTCCAGGCCCCCAGGAAGGAGGGTACCTGAACAAGGTGTACAGCTGGGACAGGTGTGAAGTCCCCAGGACAGACACCTCCCATCCCAATATGGGAGTCCCTTCAGGCTCCTCTTGCTATGTAGTTAGTGTGGATCCGTGTATTGCATTAACGAACAAAAGAATGAATGGAGACGAAAGTAGGCGCTGGGGAGCTGCTCACTCTTCAGGTCCCAGCAGAGTCTTGCCTGCTGTGTGCGTCTTTTCCCTCGCCCTAGTCCCTTCCATCGTAATTCCTACAGCTCTCCCATCTGGAGATGTTGCAGTGCCTTTCTTTCTCCAAGTCTTGAGTCCACTCCTTCACTCAGTCCATTTGTTAAAAGCAAAGCTTGTCTTTCTCCGTGGAGCATCAGACGTGTCGTTAGGAGTCTCTCTCTCTCCCCTGAGCAGTCACCCAGGTGCCACATCTTCTGTAGTCTTGAAGCTCATAGCCAGGAAGGCAGAATGACACATCAGAAGCCAACATTTTCCCAAAGAAGATAGACAAATGACCCAAAAAGCACAGAAAAAGATACTCAGCATCTTTATTCATTGGGAAATGCAAATTAAAAACAAATGAGAAACCATTTCATACCGTTGGGTCAGCTCTAATAGCAACAAAGGAAAGGAGCAAGTGCTGGCAACACTATGGAGAAGCTAGAACCTTCGTGCACTGGTGGGGAGAATGGAAAATAGTGCACGCACTGTGGAATCCAGTTGGGAGTGTCCTCCGAAATTTCAACATAATTAACATTAATCCCAGCATTCCACTTTAGGTAGATATCCTAAAAAGTAAAGCAAAATACCCAGTTTATTTAATAATACTTCAACAAAAACTTGAATGAGCCACATCGTTTACGGACGCCAAAAGGCGCAGACATCGCACATGCTCATCCAAGGTGAGTGACCCCAGGTGAAGCACGTCTGCGCATGACCAGGTGACCAGCAAGAGAGTGGGAGTGGCTGTGATGCGCGCTGCTGCGAGCGCTCCAGGAAGGAAGGCGGCACCAGCACAGATGGACCTGTTACAGGACAGAGCAGAACCTGCCACCGATGCCACCTCCCACACACATGGGTCTTGAAAACATCGCCTCTGGCGAAAGAAGCCAGACACGAAAGACCACGTGCTGCATGATTCCATTTACGTGAAACATCATGGGCGGACCATTCCCTAGAGACGGAGAGCGTTGATGGGTGTCAGGACTAGCGCAGGTAGGACTGGGGAGTGGCTGCTGGCCTGAGAGAGGGTTTCTTTCACGGTGGTGGGCATTTCTGGAAGGGCGGTGATGGGTGCACAGCACGGTGAACACGCTTCATACCGATACATTTTAAGACTAGTTACATTTTATGTCATTTTTTTCCCCCAGTAAAAATCAGTGCTTACCAATTTACAAGCAGTACTCCTGGCTTGATGAGGACTGTGAGAGAGAGGGTGCGGAGCGCCCCTGTCGGGAGGTTTTGGAAAGGCCTGTTTTGTGGCAGGAGGAGGCCGGCTGCGTTAAAGAGGAAGGGCGCATGCCCTGGGTGGAGGAATGCGAGGATGTGGAAGTGTGAGCCAGTAGGTCAGCAGTCTCCCTGGAAGGCTGCTGCACAAGATGCGCCAGAAACGGTGTGATGGAGAAAAGCAAACCAGCCTGTACTGAGACTCCCCACGTGCCACGCAGCATCTTCAGGGCCTTGTGTGGATGGACCGAGTTAACCCTCCCGACAACTCTGCTTCCCCTCCAGTCCTACTTACAGTGAAACCGAATGGGAAAGTCACCTGCCCGACACGACACAGAATCTTCACCAGCACAATAAGAGCTCACACTGACATGGGTGTAAAAAGGTGAGTAAAAGGGGCCCAGCGTGGTAGCCTAGTGACTGAAGTCCTCACCTTGCATGCTCCCCATCCAGTTCCCTGCTTGTGGCCTGGGAAAGCAGTCGAGGGCAGCCCAAAGCCTTGAGACCCTACACCCATGTGAGGGGAACTGAAAGAGACTCCTGGCTCCAGGCTTTGAATTGGCACAGCTCCAGCTGTTGCAGCCACTTGGGGAGTGAATCAACGGATGGAAGATCTTCCTCTCTGTCCCTCCTCCTCTCTGTTTTTTTTTTTTTTTTAAGATTTATTTATTTATTTATTGGAAAGTCAGATATACAGAGAGGAGGAGAGACACAGAGGAAGATCTTCCCTCTGATGATTCACTCTCCAAGTGAGCACAACAGCCGATGCTATGCCAATCCGAAGCCAGGATCCAGGAACTTCTTCTGGGTCTCCCACGTGGGTACAGGGTCCCAAAGCTTTGGACCGTCCTTGACTGCTTTCCTGGAGCCACAGGCAGGGAGCTGGATGGGAAGTGGAGCTGCCGGGATTAGAACCTGTGCCCATATGGGAATCTGGGTGCGTTCAAGGTGAGGACTTTAGCCGCTAGGCCACACTGCTGGACCCCCTCCTTCTCTCTGTATGTCTGACTTTCTGATAAAAATTTTAAAAATAAAAGATGAGAAAGAAGCTCCACTGCTAATTAATGCCATTTTGTAGGATGTCCCTAGGTGGGTTCTTTCAGGGACAGCAGCAGCTTTGTTCTTAGAGCTGAAGCTAAACTCACGTGTCCCCCGTCTCCCGGGTTACAGAAGGCAGTTTTGAGGCCATGTTGCTTTTTATTATCGTTTTGGAGACAGAGAAAATATAGTTAAACAGATATAAGCCAGACTTCTGCAGGTCACTGGTTCAACAGCGAAGTTGGAAGCCAGTGCTCACGGTTTCCTAGCAGACACGAGCTCACCTGTTCAACTGCTGCAAGTGATTCCAGTCTTCCTGCAGCTCACATGTACTCTGAGTCCTTTCTCAGTGTATTATATATATGCAAAAATTATTCGTCAATGTCAGGCTTATCTCCTCATGCTCAGATAGGACTGTGGTGACTCAAGGTTGATGAATGACCACCTGTCCAGTTCGTTATCTATGTCTGTTGGGTCTGTTCATTAGCAGTTTCTCTCCTGACCGTTGTAACCCTGGAAAATTCTTTATGGTTGTTCTATATGCTTCATGTCACCATTTTAGATTTACAAAAGCACTACAAAGATAATAGAATTCTTCATGCTCCATGCCTGGTTTTTCCTATTGGTGTATTTGTTACTGCAAATGAGTCCATATCAAAGCTTTATTATTATCAAGCAATCATGCTTCTTTCAGCTGTCCTTTGTTTTTACTTACTGTCTTTTATCCATTTCAATATCCCATCTAGGATACCATATCACATTTATTTTATATCTATATCTATATCTGTATCTATATCTATCACAGTCATGTTGCCTTAGAGTCCACTGGCTGTGATAGTTTCTCAGGTTTTCCTTGTTATTGTTTTAAATATTTATTATTTGAAAGGAGAAGTGACAAAGAGAGGGAGTGAAGGAGAGAGAGAGAGAGAGAGCAGGAGAGACCTTTTACCTCTTGCTTCATTCTCCACATGGCTGCAATAGCTAGGCCTGGAACAGGTACAAAGCAAGAGCCACAAAGGGGGGCCATCTGGGTCCCCCTTGCCTCCCCAGGTATATTAGCAGGATGCAGCAGGTAGCAGTCCCAGACACATTGATGCGGGATGCCGGGCTGCAGCTTTCTTCCCTCTGCGCCTCGATGCCCGCCCCGGACTCTAGTTTGAAGGAGCACTGGTCAGGTATGATGCAGAATGCCCCTCATTTGGAATATTTTTCTGATTTTCCTCCATAATCAGACTAAGACTTTGGGGGAGGTCAGGCACTGTTACCGTCATTTCAGCTCAAGGGATCCTCTGGCCAATGACACTCACCCGTGGATCCTGACCTTGACTCCTGGAACACTTGCCACTCTTTTCCCACATCCCCTACTGCTCTGTCATAAAGGAAGTCAGTGGTTAGCACTTTGGTATGGTGGGTTAAGCAGTGCCGGCATCTCCTCTGGGGGGCTGGTTCGAGTCCCTGCTGCTCCACTTCCCATCCAGCTCCCTGCTAATGTGCCTGGGAAGGCAGCAGAGGATGGCTCAAGTCCTTGAGCCCCTGCACCTGCATGAGGGAAGAGAAGAAACTCTTGGCTTGTGGCTTTGGCCTGGCCAGTCCAGGATGTTGGGGTCATCTGGGGAGTGAGCTAGCACACGGGAAGATCTTTCTGTCTCTCTTCTTTTTCTGCAAGTCTGCTTTTCAAATAAATAATCTTTAAGAATGAATTAAAGGAATTCACAAGCTCATCCGCACTGAGTAAAAGTTCATATTCTTCTTGTTGGAGCTTCATGCCACTTATTTTCTCCTTTCCTTTCTCAGTGAAACAAGACATTTGTCAGTGTACAATATGGATGACATTCCCAGGCAAGACCATGCTTCTCTTGAGTCTTCCCTTAGGAAAGAGTTTCACCAGTGACACCACTGACATTCGGAGCAGGGTAGATCGATGTTGGAGTGGTGGAGCTGCCGGGGTATTACAGGTTGTTTATCCTCACCTTTGATGTTCATGTCTCAGATGTCACCCCCGGTTGGGATGGCCAATAGTGCCTCTAATCGTTTGAATGTAACCCTGAGGACCAGAAAGCTCTGAGTCACAAACTATGATACTATTGTGCTGTTGTTAAAGAATCAATATACAAATAATTTCTGGGATGTCTTCCAATGCTGATGACAAGCCCTCCAAGATATTTGAATGAAATGAGTATCCCAAAATATCCAGATTTTTTTTTTTCAAGGAGAGGAAGTTGCAAAAGAAGTCATCGGTGCAACAGATGTTTCCATCAGGACTAAAGCAATGTTCAGGGTTTGGTTGCTTCCAATCCATGCCTCTATGACTTAACTTACAGAAGGCCAGTCGAGTGGGAGTTGTGTGTATCTTTGAGAGGAGCAGAGGTGATTGGGGTGACCTGTCTCTACTTTTCCTGAGTCCATCGACTGAGATGTCTGAGCTCTAGAGCAAGCCCAGCTGCCAGTGCACAACTGCAGCAGACATTTGGATATGAGCCATGCGTCCTGGGGTCTTAACGAGGACAGAGCAAAGCAGAGGAACCACCTCCTCCTTCCAGAGAAGACGGTAAGTTCCCACAAAGGTGTGTGTTCCATCCTGGGGCTGATGGAGGAGGTTCAGTGCACCTGCTGAAAATGGCGCTGCAAGGAGCAGCATCCCACTGGAAAGCTGAGCTGGGGACAAAAGGGAGCTGCTCCAGTGACTATCAAGAAGTGAGTGAGTGGTCAAGGCCAAGTGGTGGTGCAGGGGGAGCCTTCTAGACTCTCCTTTCACAACGACCCATTGTGTGCAAAGGTCTGGGAGATTCTAACTGCCTGACAGCTTAAGGATCCTAAGGAGTATGTGGCGGGCAAAGACTGGGCTGAAGAGAATGGATGATGTACAGATCTGGCTTTGTTGCCTTGAGAAAGGGCTCTTCTGAGAAAGGGTTCAGGTGTTGGTTTTCTTGTCTGCTCTTGGACTTCAGTACTGTAATAGATTTTTTTTTCTTTAAAAAAAAATTAGCCTAGAACAGTTGGGTCTAATTAGAGAATCTTGAAGCTAAATTATTGTTTAGTGTGTTCACATATGTGTGTGTAAAAAGACCACGGAGTCTTTCATTGTGTGAGATTCTGCACTCTGGACCTATCTTGGCTGGTGTATATTTGTTTAATGGGCACCTTTCACATACGACTCTTTATAAACATTGGTACCCACTGTTTAGAAGAGTGTGGTTTGGGACTTGGGGCCATTAGTGCCCCTGGCTTTTATCAAGCTGTGCAGTGGGATTGCTTGTCTCCTGGGAATGGTGAAATATGCCCTTCTCACCCATGAGGTTTCTGATGCTAACGTGTTGTTTGTGATGATTCGGTGTTGATTCATGTGGTAAAGTTTATTTTTGCTAATTGCCTGTGAGTCAACAGCCATGTGCTGCTCTAGCAAGCAGGAGCAGCTCAGCACGCGTGCGTTCACTTCACTTACATGAAGAAGAAACTTGGAAGTAAGCGAACCACCTCTAGAAGAGACACCAGTGCTTTCTCCCTAAATTAACCATCGCCGATGCCCGCCACAACCCAGAGCCAACGTGTGAGACCTAACCAGGGAAGGGAGTGAGAATAGGGCCAGGCACGCACCTGCCAGAGCATTGGTTTTGTTGGGCATGAGAAATGAGTGTTGACATGTTTATAAAGTAGATGGAAATGGAGAGTCTATTATGGAACTGGAGTCAGGAACAACTATCCAAAAATAAAAACGAAGTGTACAAGTTTCAAACCATTGAAAAAGTTTTGATCCAGCCAATGGAAGGCAGGAAAGGAGAAGAAAGCAAAACCAAAGAAGTATAGTAAAAAAAAAAAAAAAGAAGAAGTAAATTCGTTTGATCTTCTCAATAGATGTATTAAACTCCTTTATGCTAAGAATCTGTTAACCAGCTACCTACACCTTCATGTGGAATCCCACTCAACTAAAGTAGAAAAACACTGCAGACTTTGGACCCGCCCCCTTTGAGTCTAGGAATATATGCCGCTGCTGTTTAATATAATCTAGGGACTAGGCAATCAAACAGAACGTTGACAGTTTAATGAGAGGGTGGGACCCCTTAGATTATCCTTGCTGATGATATGACTGAAATAGAAACCGATCAGAAAGAACAGAAGATTACTATTAAACAGTCTAGGAAATTTGCAAGACTAAGAGCAACTCAGAAAAATCATTTGCACATCTCCATCCAGTGATCACCAGTAAGCAAATGAAATAGAAAGCAATATGCCATCAAAAAATGGCAACACTGGTTGTAAAACCATCCAGCAATTAGCAGAGTGTGTTTTGAGGGTAGCACTTAAGTAGATAAGAGTACTAATTTACAATTCCAATGTGATCCGAAACCTAATTCCCGTAGAACTTTTGTAGGAATATAGTACAACTGTTCTATGCACTGAAGAGTAAAGGTCCATGAAGGCTTGATTACTTTGGCAAAGAAGAGGAAGAAGAAAAACTTTCATTACCAACACGAAGAGAGTACAGAACTGTAGGAACAAAAGCAGTGTAATATTCCTTCAAGAACAGAGCAGAAACAGTTCATGGCCTGAGTCCCATATTTGCTGTAAGAGTCATTTGATAATAGGACAAATTACTCAATAATCTGTGTTCAGAAAATTGGCTCACTGTAGAGATAAAAAAAAAAACAACTAGTGCCTACCTTCCGTTATAGACAATATCCAGCATAATGAAAGACCAATAACTAGGGTGAAAGGAATTCTGTTAGTAAGAAGGAATTGTAGAAAATTGTAGAGAAAGGATACGAATGGTAATTCACAGAAGGGGAGTATGAATGGGCAGCAAAAATGTAAAGAGATGCTTGAAGTCAACACCACTCAGGGGAATAGAAGTTAACGGTCTCTGCCTGATTTATTGGCAAAAATAATATCCCAGGTATATGCGCGGACTGGTTGAGCTTGGCAGCATAGGAACTCTTGATCAGACACCAGAGTAGCAGCTGGGGCAGGCTCTTTTCAAAAGAAGCATGCGTTGGTATAGGAGTTTAGAGCCCCACTTGGGGGTCGTCTCAGAAAAACATCTTTTCATGAATCTAGAGGAAAACGTGGACGCCAGTGTTTGCTGCTACTGTTTACACGGACAGGAACTGGAGTCGATCTGTGCGTCCGTTAGAGGGGAAGGAGTTCACAAAAATGAGAGTGTGGGCCTCGACCTAGCAGACAAAGGACAAAACCTTATGGCAACGGGCATATGTGGCACTGAGTTATAAAAGGGAAAAGTTGATCTTTAGGTCAGAGCCACATATGGATACCTATAAATGTAAGGCTCAGAACTGCTGCCCATGTTGGAAGGAGAATAACGAGGGATTAGGGGGGAAAAAAAGAAGGCAACACAAAAGTAAAAGAAAGTAAGACAGCAGATTTACTTGGACTCAATGAAGCTATGCAGCTATGAACAGGGGCATGGGATTAACTCAGCCCTCCACCTTTGAAACACAGAGAGCAATGTCAAATCGGTCTGTGTTTACACATTCCTCTCTCTATTTTCTTGTTTGCCGCTAAACAAGAACATCTTACCGTGGGAAGTTTTGAACTTTGAGATTAACCCCTGAAGCCAAGAACTGAATTTCCGCTGCTGTGATTTGGAGCAAGCTCGTGGCCACATCATTAATTTACAGAGGCTGAAGGAGCGTTCATCGCCTGGGACTGGCACTAGCTTGCCGAAACATCGCAGAGCCCTTCTGCTTCCAGAAGCCAGGGCTGTGAGCAGGCCTCCCCACTCCTGCCTTGCCTGCACAGAATCTGACTGATGCTTTGCCTTTTGTCGAGCCGTGTCAATTATATTAGCAACTTTATGGACTGCTATCTGAGCCTCTGGCAATCCCACCAGGCAAATATAAGTTGTCACAGGCAACCAAGTCCTCAGACAAAGTCCAGGTTTCCTAAATAATAACTAGGGAAGATTTATTTTTTTTTTCATTGAGAGTTTGTTAGATTCCTTACTTTTTATTTGTAACAGTGTACCCAGCCGACTGATTGGGACTTGATGGCATTCTCTTCTGAAAGGGCCTTTCTGGTCTCCTAACGTGCAAAGTGTTGGATTAAGGGACCTCGGATAGGCCCACTCATCAGACTCCTGTTTTAAGCTTCGGTTACAACTGTTGAACTATCCTGGTGTGTTGCACTCTTGGACACAGTATTTCCTCACTTCCATTTGGTTCTCTCAGGAGGCTGCTCTGGTTTTATAGCAATCCACGCCCTGCACACAACAGGTTTCAACTGCAGTTATTATTTGTTCTGTGAAGACACAGAGCATCTGGAATATATCCTTTGTCCAATAAATGTCCGTGAACCCAAAACCTATATAGTTCCCTCAGCAGTCTTTATGCCTCTCCCTAATCAATTTTTGTAAGATCAACGTTTCTAACGACAATACTACTGTGGAAGTTTGTAATTCTAGGTATTTAGCAGATTTCCTAATAATCCATTTCATTGTTGTGGGTCCACATGGAATTTCTCATTGTAAATAGGAGCCATCTAAAGGAGCAGCCTTCTGCTTGCAGGTTGGGTGTTGACTTACTCTGTCATTTCAAGCCAAGCTAGTGGCAGAGAGGCCATTTCGGAACAAGTCACCAGTCTCCTGAGACACGGAAGGACGTCAGGAAGGTAGAGTAATCCAGCTATTAAAAGCATTACATTTTGTTATTTCTCACAAAGACAAGCTCAGATTTCAGAAAGACAGAGGACCATTAAGCAAACTCATCATCCTTTCCAGTCTCCTTGGTCAGAACTCACCTGTGTATCCAACTCTAAATTAATGTTTGAAAAGCAATGGCTCCTTTAAGTAATTCACTTTCCTGTTATTCACTCATTCTGCTCACCTAGGAGGATTCCCTCATTCCCTTAACAAGCCCTTCTCATATCTATCCTGCATAGTTGGGTTTTTTTTTAAACTTATTATTGGAAAGTCAGATTTACAGAGAGAAGGAGAAACAAAGATCTTCCATTTGCTGGTTCACTGCCCAAGTAGCTGTAACAGCCAGAGCTGAGCTGAGCTGATCTGAAGCCAGGAGCCAAGAGGCAAGAGCTTCTTTCGGGTCTCTCACGTGGGTGCAAGATCCCAAGACCCTGGACCATTCTCTACTGCCTTCCCAGCTTACAAGCAGGGAGTTGGAAGGGAGGTGGAGTGGTCGGGATGAGAATCGGTGCCCCTGTGGGATCCCGGTGCATGCAAACTGAGGACTTCAGTCACTAGGCTCCTGCTCTGGACTCAGTTTTTTTTTTTTTTCCATAAAAGGCATTTTTGCTGAATGTTTTAGAGATCTCTCCTATGCATGGATTTTAGTTTTTGCACCAAAATGAACTTATCTTTTAATTATTTTTTTTAATGAACTGCCTGAACCAGTTTGGTATTCTTGAAATTTTAAATAATAAGCAACTAAAAAATGAGATAGTGATATGATGCAAGAATACTATTGCTTATAGAGCAGTTGTCAGACTTATACCTGCTGGGAATGTTGCAAAGATGAATTGAAGAATGTACCTTTTGTAGTTCCTGGTTAGTATCTGCTCAGGAACTAGGAACTGGGTGAGTTCAAACAAGAACTGCAGGCAGAGGCTGTCACAGTGCTGCCCTCACTGCAAGTCTGGAGAGTGGTTTGATCTTGAAGTGGTGCTGGGGTGCCCATGGCTTTTGACAGTAGACAGTAAGGACAGAGGTACTAGCATCTACTGGCTTCCTAGAAAGACTGGGTGTGGATACACATGGAACTGGGTACCATGCCTGCTTTTGGGGAAGGTCTCTCTGCTGGTGCCACCTCTGCTGCTGCACACCCACTTACCTTTGCCCAGGAAGGCACTGGACTTACTATGCAGCAAGGGTTGGAACAGCACTGCCTGGAGGCCCATTTAGGATTAAGCTGGTGGGTGCACCCATCCCGCTGGGGTGGGTGGTAAAAAAAAGACAGGACAGCTTCCTCGGCCAGGGCTCGTCTCTCCTGTTTTCACTTGCTGAGAATCTTGGGCAACCCACTTTTTCCTGGCCTAGCTTCTGCTTCTCAGGCTCAGTGCAGGGGGTCTCTTGGGCCATTTTCAGCTGGGATGCATTGTGATTCTGAATTCAGGGGTGGCTGCATCTCCATTGTGCCTTGCCTAATGAAGATGGTTGGGATTGGAGAGTCAACAGCTTGGACCCATTTGTGCAGAGCCCTGCCTTTTTCTCAGCATTGCACAGAAGCTTGGCTCGGGTTCCCTGTTTTATAAAACCACATAATATGTAGTCATTTGATAGACTAGGACTATCTCTGGTGCTGTATTTTGTGGTCCTTTTGGAAGGGACTGTGAAAAATGATTGAAAGGCATGCAGAGGAAGGAAAACAGAAGTGGTGTGGCTCGGCATGTCAGCAGAAATCAGGTTTGAATTTGTGAACCACTCGGTAGTGTGAAAGCCAAGTAATTGGAAATAAATCAAAATTACCAAACACATTTTTCTATTATCCTTCTTTAAATATTTGCTACATCCATTACAACACTGCGGCCCATTGACCTTTTCCCGGGGACGTTGATTCTTGGGGTTGTTGGCTTTTGTTTCCCTACGGCAAGTAATCACTTGAACTCCTTGGCACTGCTCTTGGCCATGAACCCCGGAGGGTAGCTGTGTGGGGAAGACTAATGCCTTCCCCGGCTGCCGATCTGGGCCTGAACTCGCTTGGTCTACGAGCCCCACAGGCCCAGCAAGCCAATATAAACACGCTGATTCCCCTGAACTCGTTAAGAGGAGTTGGGTTGGGTTGGTGAGAATTCCAATTACTGGCTCCTGAAACACACAGCCAGGACCCACAGTTCAGATATGTCACAACAGACCGAGAGCGAGTGTGCCTTTTGAAGAGAAACAAAACAAGACGCGGACTTCCTGGAGGAATGTGATATGATATGAATTTGAAAATATTCCCCATACAAAAGGTTTTCGTGTTGTGCATTCCAGCCGATACCTGGGACACAGAGAAGGTAAATTCATTAAGCGGATTGTGTTTCAAGTGGAGGAATGTAACAGCAACATCGCCCCGAGCCACGTGGGCTCCTGGAAGCAGCTGTGTCAGACACACCGTCAAGTTGGGGCAGGAGTGACCTCTTTGCGTTTAGTGGAGCCTTGACTCCTTGTAAGCTTATCCTCCAATTTTTAAAAAATAGTGTTTGCTGACATACAGCCTTCATTAAGCTGCCAGAGCCTTAAGAAAATAGCAGGAAGCTCTCCCAAGATAAACCCAATATGGCAGTCTGGGGGAAAAAAGAGACACTGTCAATTAAATCATTAATGGATTTTTGGAATGCCTTTATAATGGGGCGCCCATGCACTGCACACAGGAAAATAATGGGGAAAACGTCTTGTCTCCTGCCATGGTTCTTTCGGGGGCTGGAAGACTCTCCCTTGAACGCCCTGCGTTTATAGGGCAGGGAACGAGGCTTGTTTGAATTGGTTTTGTTTTGAGTTGGTGCAGGTTTTTCCTCTCAACTGCAGGATGTATGCTTCACATTTCTGCATCTCTGAACCTGCTCTCTGCTTTCTGTAGCTGTGCCAGTTCCTCACCAGTCCCTTCTGGGTAGTGTTAACACTGCAGCCGCTTTCGCTCTGTCAACCAGTTGTTGCGTACATCAGCAGTCTGGGTGTGACGGGCCACGCGGGGGATTGTTACTTGAAATGGCTAATTTTTGTTTTTTGATTTAACCTGAGGTGTTCACACTGTCCGTAGAGAGAGTGGTCCAAGTTAAGCATGCACCCATCGAGTCCATTGGAACACTATAGCAGGTCTGTAAACAGAGCCCAGTAACTGGCCTTCGCCTGAGGAGTGCAGTGGGAGCCCGTCATTCCCTTTGCCTGAAATCCCAAAGATGGGAGCCAGTTCATGAGAGCAAGTGCTGTCACACTCCAGCGAGCATCAGGATCCCAGGCAGAATCTGTTCACAGAGGCGTTGCAGGTTCTAGTGCCAGAGTTTCTGACTCAATGGGCAGCTCCCAGCAGGGCCGGATACTCCTGCTCTGGCCAATCCCAGGGCACGCTTGGGGAGCCATGGATATCAGAACATAGCCACAATGGACCTTGATATGAAAGGGAAGGTTGCTAAAGAACAGGGGCTTGGTGCAGCAGCTGCGCGTCTGCTTCCCACCATGGAGTGCCTGGTGGAGCCTTGACCTCACTTCTGGTCCAGCCTCCTGCTAAGGTGCACTGTGGGAGGGAGCAGGTGAGAGCTCAGGCAGGCAGGTCTCTGCTGCCCTCGTGGAACCTCTCGTTGAAATTGGGTCCCTGGCTTGAGCCTGGCCCAGCCCTGTCTGTTGAAAGCATTGGGGGATTAACCAGTGGATAAAAGATTGGTTTTCTCCTTCTATTTCTCATTCTGCCTTTCAAGTAAATAAACTGGAAACAAGAGAGAGGTATTGAAATCCATGCTGTGCCTCGTGTATCAATTCTCTTGTTCCATTGAAAAGAGACAGCATCTTAGGAAAAGCACAATAGTCTCCTCTTACCCATAGTCTAACTTATCATGGTTTTATTTGCCTTCAGTCAGCTGTGCTCTAAAAATATTAAACAGAAAGTTCCAGAAATAGTCTATGTGTTAAGCTGCATGCTGTTCTGAGTGGTGTGCTGATGTGTCGCTCCATCCTGCTCCGTCCTGCCCGCTTTGTCCGGCAGACCCACGTGCTATACGCTGCCGGCCCATTGGGTGCTCCACTGCCATTTTGACATCATGCTGTCCACTGCTTGTGTAAAAGCAGCTCTTATCTGACTAACAGCGTCCAAGGGCCAGAGTGGTGATGCTGGCAATTTGGATATGCCAAAGAGAAGCTATAAAGTCCGATTTCCTTTCTGTGAAAAGGCAAAAGCTCTTGCCTCGAGGAAAGGAAAAAATAAAAAACCTTGAAAGCTGAGGTTGCTAAGCGCTACAGCACTATAAGATTTTTGAAAGAGAGGGACCACATCCACAAATTTTTATTACAGGATACAACTACAATTGTCCCAATTTATTAGTAGTGATTGTTGCTCACCCTTCCTGTGCCCAATCTGCATGTTACACTTACGTGTGTGTGTGTGTGTGTGTGTGACTGTATACACTCCTGACCCCATCAGCTCTCCTCCCAACCTCTTCCTGCTTTCTCTTCCCCCACACTCGGCATTTCCCTTGTCAATGAAAGTTTCTCCAGTTCCTGTGGATGACTGATCCTAGAAGATGCGCTCTTAGAACTGAGCCCTCTTCTTGTCACTTGAGTGTTCTAATGTCTGACATTAGTAAACATTTCATGACCGACTTCGTTTGCAGAAACTGACAGATGTTTTTGCTGTCTCTTGGAAGACTTTAAGTCCATGAGTTCTTAAAAAAGTCAGTGTCTGGGGTTCTCAGCTCCCCCAATTCAAAATTGCCCCCAAATGTGTTTGTGATCAAGGGGAAACCCATAAGGAGCTTCACTTCCCAGTGAACTGGGAACAAGTAACTCAAACAATTACAGGACGGGCGGGAGCCGCCGAGCAGCTCAGTGCTTGATTATCTTCCAAAATTAAAACTCAGCAATTAGAAGCAGGAGTCACTACATTTCCAAAACTGGGGGAAACCTTCATGAATTACTATGTTTTTGGAAAAGTTTTAAATAGATTTGCAGAGTGTAAATGATTCATAATCTCGCTGATGCGAAGCCTGCTGGGAAACGTCAGAATCCATCACCTATTCTGAGTATGTCGGTAAACAGTGGATTGAGAAGAAGAGAAAAACGTGAATGTCTCTACTCGGAAGCGGAAGGAAGGGAGAATCCCATCTGGCTGGGGGACAGCTTTGCTTGTGCAAGGGAAGCAAACAAGAAAAACCCAAGACTCTTTCACGCCTGCAGTCACCTCTTTGGCCTTGGAAACTTAGCTGTGTGGAGCTGGGAAGCTCCTGACCCCTCCAAAGCAGCTAGCACTGTTCCTTGCCTTTGTGTGGTATTCTCTCCCTTTTCTTCTCTTTTTCATCCTTGCCTCTCCCCTACTTGGTCCTTTTTATAGTCGGGCCGCATGTGAGCTGGCCTTCTGGCTTACCCGGCCTCTCCCTGCGGGGAGCCACATGTGACAAGCCCGGCTCACTGCCTCTTCCACCTGTTCTCAATAGTCTCACCCGGTCCGCCGTGGGCTCCCTGTGCTTCCTCGTAAATGTGCTCAAAAGGCTAATTGTGGTTTCTCAGTTACAAACTCGATATGAGGTGACAGTTTAGTGGCCAGTCCAGCTGCATTGGGAGTTGGCATTATCCATGCTTTTCTGCACGCACGCTTACTGGGCTGCACGGCTCCACTGTTTTCCGGCTGATTTAGCCTTCTGTCCCCTGTGGAGTGCACAGCCTGGATCCCTCGGGCTGCTTGGAAACTGGCCTCCTTTGCCTTTAGGAGCTTGGCAGCCCACGGGGGTAATGAAGAGGTCTGGCGTGTTGGGATTGATCTCTTGGATGAATCGCAAGCACTCATTGTTTTTCAAACGACAGCAGGATTGCTGCTTGCACACCTCTCAGGGGGAGAGGTGCTCCCCAAGTGCTCCTCGTCTCTGGACTGCTTCCTGCCCTCTTTCAGCTCTGAGATGTGCTCACTGTGTATTGTCAGTCCTTGCCTGAGCCCTGTGAAATCAGTCTCTGATCAGGGAGAAGACAGAAGGACACAGACCTCCTGGGAGGCTCGAGGAGCCAGGAGGGTTCAGAGCTTCCAACACTGCCCCTCGGATCCCACGAGCGGTCAGGCCTGGTGCGGTGCTGGCTCCAAGACTCTCCGGGAGGAGTAACTTTGCAGGCGCAGGGGTCTGAACTTTAAGAGTCTGCACTCCGTGTCCTTGACATGGTCCTCCCTCCTCCCTCATTCACTCGTCTGCACGTTCCTCCTCCTTTTTCTGGGAAGTAGGAGGGGAGCTTGGGAGTGGCAGGTGCTCGTGGACTGCATGGCCATGAGCTTCCGAAGCAGAGGAAGCCGGTATGACCTTACGCAATGAGTGTTGACTGAGGCTCTGGGCAATGTTTTGGCATCTCTTGACAGCTGCTGCCCTGAGGCCTCCTGAGGCTTCTAAAAGGCAGCAGTCCTCCAATCATGTTCTGACTTCCTCAAATAGGGAAAGCAAAAGACTGACATGATAGTGCAGTGGGTTAAGCTCCGGCTTGCGATGTTAACATCCCACCTGAGTGCTGGTTCAAGTCCTAGCTGCTCCACTTCTAATCCAGTTTCCTGCTAATGTGCTTGGGGAAGCCGCTGAAAAGGTCTCAAGTGCTTGGGCTCCTGTTGTTCACAAAGGAGTCTGGTTGGATTTCCAGGCTCCTGGCTTCTGCCTCCCCTCTCCCCTCCAGCTTGTGTGGCCATTCAGGGTGTAAAAGAGTTGATGGACGATCTTTCTCTGTGTTTTTCTTTAGCATGCATGTGTATGTCTGTCTTTGTTCTCCTCTCTCTGGAGTTCTACCTTTCAAATAAATCTCACAAAGAAATCAAATTGTCTTGAGCTTATTATCTTACCAATCAGTGAGGGTACAGAAATGTGTCGAAGGCAGGTGTCACCTGATCTGCCCACAGAATTTGCTTTGTGATGTCTTAGGATGCAAAGCATAGGGATGCAAAGGGTAGAGTGGGAGTATCCCAAAAGGGAAGGGCACATCTAGTTCCCAACAAGAGCGCCTGCATGGGGTCTTTCCTAGAAAAATGCCCCATGAGCTGCATTGTACAAGACCAACAGCAGCGTTTCAGGCTCCAGACGCAGGAGAGCACAGGTCTGGAGCCAGGCAACCCTGTGCAACGTGCAGGGACAGTGAGGAGCTTCGTGAGGCAGACATGTAGGTCTGTGTGGTCAAGGTAGTTGACCAGGCAATGAGGGTCAGACAGCAGCCAACCTCTGATGCTATGATGGCAAATGTTTTTTGTGATTTCAGTGTAAGCAGCTTAAGTTACAAACAATTGTGCGAGCTTTGACGGCCGATCTCGCCCTCACCCGCTAGTCGCAATTTAGATCCTGTGTGCTGCAATAAAGCCCACAGTCTCTTGTAGGCTAATCTGTAGACTAAAGAAAACATAATCAACGTTGGGATGCGTTTCCACCCCTCCTGCACACACAGCGGAATCCCACAGTGTGGATGGTGGCTCGGTGGAGTTTGCTGGGCTTCCGCCGCCACTGCCGCCGAGCAGGGGCTGAGAGCTGTGTGGGACGGAGGGCAATGATTGCAATTATGCCGACTGCTTATGCATTCCACCGGGCCTTGATCTCAACGTGCCGCGACAGAGCCCAAGCCTGCCTGTCTCCAGACTCAGAGTCTGGCTCCCATTCCAGCAGATCTAATGGTTCCTTGTTTCTTTTTCCAGTCTTCATCAACACACTTCTAAGTAATTGTCTTCACATCCCATTACTGTTTTCTCACATATTCGCTGTAAAGGAAAACCAACACCCCACCTGGCACTTCTGCTAAATGTTGGCAGATGCCTCGTAAAGTCTTCTGTACTAAGCATGAGGCAATGCAGCTGAAAATCTGTGGTAGCAAGCCATTTGATTGTAATGAACTCTGCCCATGGAAGGGATTTTGCTAGAGCCACACCATGCCTTTCACTGGTTTCCTTTAAGGTTAGAAACAAAGATGATTTACTGCCATGAAAAGGGCGAAGCAAAAAGAGCCCCTTTCCTCTCGAAGACGTGTGGTGGACATGCAGTTGGTGGCTGAAGAAGGCATATTGACCCGCCAAGTCCAGACTTTCCTCTCTCAGTACTCAGGTGCTGGTTAAAGAGTCCCCAGACCATGAAATCCAACAAGAGATGCAACCAGAAACCGAGTTGGCACCTCCCACGTGTTAGCATGCCGTTGATATTGATTTCACTCTGTATGAAGATTCATTCAGAGCTGAGGTTTAGGTTGATGTGGCTGATGTGATGCACCCCCCTGAAAGTGATTGCACCTCATCCATCACTCAGTTATTGGTCATTGGCAACAGGATTAATGGCATGACCCCAGGGACCTGACACCTCTAAGATTGAGTTCAGTCAGGGAATGGAGAGGCAATGGTTTTGGGGTGGGTGCTGGATAGTGACTCTCGTTATGTTTCCCATCAAGGTATGTGTCTTAACAAGAGCTGACTCTGGTAGCAGGAGACCATTGATCTCTTTCTGATTTATGTACAAGGGACAGCATTCCAGGCACGCAGCCAGTCGAACAGTGGCCTGTGTTATACAAGGTCTCGGCACCCAGGTGAACACTGGTGTGTGGAAATGGCATTTCTGAACATACACATGCACACCCGGTCTCAGCCTTAGTTCTCCTGAGAGCAGAGCCTGAGACAAGCATGCGCACACCCATGGTTTATCTGAGAAGGAGCAGGGTGAGGGATGGAGAGGGTGAGGAAGGGGAAGAAGGCAAGTCAGCAAAGGGCTGTTCTGCGGAGTGGGCCACTCCTCCGAAGGAGACACGTTCCAGTTGAGCCAGAGGGACACAGCTACCTGCCCTGGCCAAGGGCACCCAGGGGCTCTAACTCACCTTCACTGCCTGTGAGTGCACAAGCATGGACTGGGCCCCACCCTAGGGTGTAGGACAGAAGGTGAGAGCATGAGTAGGCACCCACCGGCTACTGCTGAGTGACATTGTCTCAGTGTCCACTGACTTGGTCATGAAGTGGTGCCTGGAGTAGGAAGTGCCACCCAGGACATCTGAAGAGGCACACAGAGAAGAGGGCTGCCCCTGGCCTTAGCCTAACTAATGCCAGCAAGCTATGCAGGCCCTGGGAACTGTGTGCTGGTCAATGTCATCAGCCTAGCCTCCCTCAAGCCTGCACACTCTGCCCCTGCCCCCAGAGGGATTCTGTCCTCTAGGACTCTAGGGCTGTCCTTAGTCTAGGCCTAGTGCAGAAAAGACACCTTTGGTGGGGGGGCCCTGATATTGAAAAGATACTTTCCCCCTGGAGCTGTATAGAATTGCTGCATAGTTTACAGACAATGAAACACACAGTTTTCAGTGTTTGGTTTTATCCATTTTGGCAAGTGCATATTCCTGTATAACTCATGCCCTGGGTAGCATCTCCACTCTTTCCACTGTCTCAGGAAATGTCCCAACATTCTTTCCTGGTCAGTCCCTCTCCGCACCGGAACAATTTCTATTAGTGTATTAACGTTCTCATGTTAAAAACTTCAGATAGATGTGAATCATCTTACTGCTGTGTGCCTGGCTGAACCTGCCGTAGTCTTTTTGCTCAACACGCAATGTGATGTCTTGGAAATTCATTTGCATTGTTTCAGTCTGTGCAATTTGAACCTCTTGACTGTTGCCTGGTATCCTATTGTGTGAAGCCACCACAATTTGCTGATCCATTTCACTATTAATTGGCACTGGGGTGATTTCCAGTCGGAGCTGTTTGAATGAAGCTGCTCTGAACACACGTTTTTGTGAACCTGTGTTTTCCTTTGTTCTGACTAATTCCTGGGAGACCGGTGAGTCAAAGGAGAGATGTCTGGTTAACCATCCAGGTTGAAGATCGCTTACCAGAAACTCTGGAGACACAGAGTGGCTCAGATTTCAGAGTGGTTCAATGTTGGAGTATTTACATAGAGTCTACGGGCTGACAAATCCCAACTTGAAAAATCTGAAAACCCAAGTCCACCAAAATCAGAAAAAAGCTTTTAGATGTTCCGGTTAAGGTTGCTACATCTGAGTAACAAAAGCCCTCGCCACATGTTACAAAACTAGCAGGTGTGTGTAAAATGTTCCGGTAATTCTATACACTCGCCAGTATCTGGTGTTATCAGCATTTTTTTTTCATTGTAGTTATTCTGGTGACTATGTAATAGTATTTCGTTGTAGTTTTAATTTACATTTCCCTGATGACTCTGGAGTAGTCTTTCAAGTACTTATTGGCCATTTAAATATTTTCTTGGGGAATTAATTGGGGGAAATGTTTTGCTTATTTTTAGCAGGTCTGTTTGCCTCTTATTGTTGAGAGAAGTGAAGTCCTTTATCAAACATGTGCATGGTGACGCCCCTTCCCAGGCATGTCTTGCCTGCCCAGTTTCTTCACGATGTCTGTTGATGAGAAAAGGCGGTGAGACTTTGATTCAGTACAACGTTTCCCTTCCGCATGTGCTGTTTTCTGTTCCCTCTCTAACCTTTGCCAGTTCCAAGGTCACAAAGATCAACTTCTTCTTATGGTTTATTCTAGGAGCTTTGTGCTTTTATGAAGCATGTGCGGGTTTGTTCTGGAGAAGCACTGCCATTTAAGAAAGGTTAGTAGTCAGAGTTTTTTATTACCCAGGCACATCGGTGGAGACGCTGCCTCCCAGCCTGATGAGTGAAGGAGACCTTTGAAAATCCCATCTCACTAACCCATATTTACATTAAGATCACCCTGCGACGGTGTATGAGGGGGGCCTACGGTGCGCGGGAGGCGGCTTCAGCATGTTCCTTGTGTTGACTTTGGGTGATGCTAATCCCGGTCCACATGGTACTTGTCACCACCCACAGGTCACTGTGCTGTGGCAACCTGACTTATGTGAAATGCCAGTGTTGACACTTCTTTCCCTAAATGAATAGGCTTTTTATTTAACTGGTGGCTGCTGACTTTGTGGGGGTTGCCAGGTCATTAAAACGATGTTTGTTTGAATTTGGCAGAATGAAAAATTGGACTTATATTTACTTTTTTCTGGTTCCCAAGTCTGTTCTCACCACTCACCCCCTAACAATACCCTTTTGATTTCATGAAGAAGTGTTTACAAAGCAGATTGAAATGTGGTGGAGGTCTCTGGCATGTTCTGGACCTTGTTGGTGTATGGCATCGAGTCTCTTGTCTCCAGTGCCCATGTATGCAGAAGGGGAAGAGGCCCTGGATTAAATCAGCGAGTTAGGAACAGCTGCATCTTACCGTGTTGTTGGATGCTCTCTGCTCTCCAGCTCAGGCGATAGGGCATCCTGACACTGGCGTTTGAGAGGAGGGGGCATTTTGTTCTGCGTCCTGCCCTTTAGCAACACGATGATTTCTAGCCCATTGTTTCTCTTGTTGAGCCTCAGTGTTCTTATCTGTAAGATGGGAATTGTAGAGCTGAAGTAGGGCAGGCTAAGCCAGCCGGCAGAAGCCAAAACACTGTGTCTCTTCGTGTCTCAGCCACAAAGCCATTTTTCTTTCTTGAGCAACATTTTTTCATGTATTTGCTTATTTCTATGTCATCTCATGCTGGAGTTCTCAGAAACTCTGGTGACTTGGCACATAGGTTCCCTCCGTCTGATCCTTGCCTTCCTTCTTACCTTGGGACTTCCAAAATCCCCATGGAGAGAAGGAAGACATAGGCAGCCGACTTCCTGTTTCCTTGACTCAGAAGCTCTTTGTTTCTGCTCCCAGTCTATAATTTGCAAGGGAAGCTAGGCGATGCAAGAAAGTGCGAGCAGCACCCTTTGGGGAATACCTTCTGTCTTTGCCATGTGGGCCTCCTGTGTATGGCTTGGTGTTCCAAGGAGACTGCAGATTAAAGAACGCTACAATTAAAATCTAATACCTATAGCAAGGTTGTGTTACTTTGTAGCCCATTTAAGATACATGGCCCTTTAAGTACCTTTGCTGGTACGGCAACATATTTGCCGTTTTTGATGGTTGTTTCCCTTACAAGTAGAAAGAGCAGTCAAGACTGGAAAACTGCTAGACTAGTAGGTTCTTTGTAATCTTCGTTTTCGAAACTAAACAGTGTGGTGGTCAGACAGTATTCAGCTGGGCAAACAGAGTGAGAACATGCTGGAATGAGCAGGAGATGGGAATTGTAGATGAGCTGCAGAGGAAATCTGGGGCCTGTAGAAACATGAACTTAGCCGTTAAGAAGTCCTTGCAGTTCCGTGGTGTTGGGGACGCTGCCTCAGGTGAGCAGTTGTGGCTTCACGGCTCCTGGGCCCCGGAGTCGCCGCTGAGCAGCTTGCATGTGATTCCCAGCAGTCCTGTTGGCGTTGTTGATTTGTTTAGGAAAGTCACTAGTCAAAGAGAATACAAAGGCAGGCTTCATGCAATCCAAGCCAAATGATTATAATTCTGGAATGAGTGGAATCTGAAATAATGAGGTCTTATTTTACTTTGCCCTGGAGGTTTCTATGTAGTATTGCAAAAGGAGAAAAAAAAAAAATATTTGTTTTACTTAAAAAGCACACACAACTTTCATTGTGTTCAAAAGCGGAGTAAGAAAACAAGCCCATAAAATGGGGCTCACGGAACTCAGAGACATCCTCTGTTGTTAATTTTGCTGTTCTCGGGCATCTAACTCAAAAAGAGTTATTTCCTCCTCCCCCGTGTCACCATTTGGCTTATTTGGTTTTGCAGTTATAAACATACTACAAAGTCACTGTCTTTGTTATTAAGTTCTTGCTTGATTTTCTCAAGCTTTGAACTGTGGGTTTTATGTGTGGTGTGTATACTCAGAACCTGGATCTGGCAGGTGCCGTAGCTGTCAGCGGCTGTGCAGATGGCTCTCAGCCAGAGCCCCACAGACCTGGTGCTAAGTATCACTCATATTCTTCCTTCCCTCCCTCCCTCCCTCCCTCCCTCCCTTCTTCCTTCCTTCCTTCCTTCCTCCTTCCTTCCTTCCTTCCTTCCTTCCTTCCTTCCTTCCTTCCTTCCTTCCTTCCTTCCTTCCCTCTTTTTTTCTCTCTCTTTCTTCCTCTCTCCCTCTCTCTTTCCATTTAATTCGTTCTAATGGCCATAATGCCCAGGGCTGTAGCAGGCAAAGTTACCAGTCAAGAACTCCACCCTATTCTCCCAGGTTCTCAGGGACTTAAGTCATCATCAGTTGCCTTCTTGGCTATGTTAGCGTGGGGTTGCATTGGCATCGGAGCAGCCAGCACAGCCGTCTGCATGGATACACCAGATGCCTGTGTTGTAGGTGGTGGCCTCACCTGCTATGCCACGATGCCAGCCTGTCCTCTTGTCCTTTTTGCCCTCCATCTATAAAACACTGCATCGATAACTTGTGTTGCAGTGTTGGAAGGTGAGCGGGATGTTGACGAACTTCCTGCCTTGCTCTCACTCTTTCTCTTCCGGTGGGTCTCATCCTTCCTAACCTTTTGTTGACTGGAGTGCCCTGCTCTCTGTTGACCGAGATACAAGCACATGACCAAGGAAAGCCAACCAAAATGATCTCCCCCGGGAATCTGCACATGGACTATGAGGGTGGAAGTGGACTGATTGATTCTTTCTGTCAGTTTTCCCTGGACAAGCTTGTCATTGCTCACTGCCGTGCTGAGTCCTGACTCTTCTCGGATTCTCCCCGACCGCCTGCTTCTCCACCTTTCCTTCAGTTCTGTGTGCTCCCTGTTGGCGTAGGTTGGCTTTTGCTGGTTTTTTCTTGCCTGTGAGCAAGAATCTCATTTCAATATGTTTGCACTATTAGTATTTGTATTTAAATCAAAGAATTTTAGTTGGGTGCAGATCTAACCATGAACTCCAAATGCATATTGAGTGAAATCTGAAAGATTGGCTGGATTCTTTTATTAGAATTTCAGATATGAAGATGTTCCAAAGAATCATTAACTGAAGATTGAGAAATTCTTCCTTCTGGTTGGTCCCCTGATTAGATTGTAAAGTTTAAAGAAAAACCCTCTTCCTTAAATATGTGTAGACTCAATCACTTAAATGATATTCACTTCCAGATTTCACAGTATCTCTTGCCCAAAGTATCCAAAATAAGATTCTCAGTTTTTCCCAAGCTCACTCTCCAGGGACTCGAGCAGAGAGGACTTCTGTCACCTTTGTCAGTTGTCCCTTCTGCCTAGCGTTCTTCCTAGAGAGAAGACATCTAGTAGAAAGGTTTGGACTTGTATGTGGTTCTTTTCCTAGAGACTTCTAAAAGTTCTTCTCTAGCTCCATTATTTTTCTTCATGAAAATTACATTATAAAATTGAAAAATAAGGAAAAACATCATACTGAGCCGTGATACCCAGAGACAGCTCCTGGCCATGCATTGCGGGATTGCTTTCCTGTGCGGCTGATGTACTCGCTGCGTACGTGCAGTTCCCCTGAGCAGCGCATGACGCATGGTCGCTGGTTGGTAATCTGGGCCACATTACTACCTTTTAAAGGGTTGCATATTATTCTCTTAAATGGTTATTCTGTGTTTACTCAGCCACTCTCCTTCTGTACATAGGCACAGGTTGAGTAAGTACAGAACTCTCTCTCTCTCTCTCTCTCCCACACACACACATACACACTCATCCTTGGTAGGAAAAGTTAGGTATCCTGATGACTTGCCTTGGTGAGGGATACTCACAGTATTTACAGCACATTTGTTTCTTGGCCAACAGAGGTGGATTGCTCACACACGCGCTTATCACAGCATACAGATCTAAAGTCCCAAAGCAGCGGAAAGCTTTTAGAATGCAGATCTGATGCTTGCTCATGGACATCTGAAAGAACAATAGATTTCTTTGTGTGTGTTACTCCTTGCCCCTGGAATTGGTCAGATCTTAATAATTTGTGTTTAATTTCTATCACTGAGTTTATTGGGTTTAAGTCTTGGATCTCAAAGCCCTTGGATTGACTCCCGCTCCCTCCCTTCCATTTCAGCAGAAAGTGACTCTGTTTGGGTTTCCACTCTTGGAGGGCAATCCTTGGTCGGGACTGTTTTCATTTACTTTATTTTAAAATTACAAAGGCATTTCTAGTTATATTTGGTTTTGCAATTCAGTCCTCCCTCTGTTTCACAAAAACCATAAAACCCACATTGTCTAAAAATGCTGTGTTGAGCAAAATGGACTCAGGCCTCCTTGGAGAGCAGAAGGGATGGAGCCAGCGTGTGCTATAAACGTTTCCAGGGAGAGTGTCTCTTTCCCAGAAGTAGTCGTAGCCAAAGGCTGCTGACCACTTGTGTGACTTGATTTAGGGTCGCTGACCCTGATTCCTACTTGAACTTGACCCTGAATGTCACGTGGGCATCTGCTCACACAGCCTTTCTGTGTCCTCCCTGCTCTCTGCACTCCTGCTGGCCTGGCCTCTGTTATTTTTGAAGGACCCGAGCCATTAAAAACCAAGACTTGGGGTTTCTGAATGAACATTTCCAATGTTAAACTTGGTGGTTTCCTGTCCCAAAAGCACAGACTCAGTGAATTCTGACTGTTCTGCCATGTGGCTCTTTCTTTTCCGGTTAGATTAAACATTCTCATTCCCTTTGATTGCAACATTTGATCTTCCCTACTCAGAATCTGTAACTTCTCTCAGCAGTTTATTTTCAGCGGGTTATAACTGGCCTTTCATTTTCCAATCGGAGGAAAACCAAGTGGAAAGTGTGGGTTTTCTACAGGTCCGCCCCCCATCCCGCCGCCCCATTTGTTCTTGTATTTAATTGAGGACTGCAGTGGATGGAGAAGAGAGAGCATCTCTCGCACAGGCTCTGGTCTGGCAGGCACACTGGCCAAATCCAGCTCTGCTGGATGCAGTTGCAGGTGTTACCATGTCAATGATACTTGAGAGGCAGACCTAAGACTTGGAGGAGACTTTCTAATCCCCATAGAGAATGCTTCAGAAAGCTCTCTGCTGCCTTCCAACCCTCCTTTCCTGTTCAGAGTTAATGAAGGAAGGCAGAAAAGGGAAGAGGCGATGCACTCGGCCTATCACTCGCCACTCCGCTCTTCTTGGATTAGAAGAAGGATCTATTACTGCTGGTGCCGAATGTGACACGGGCGAGTGCTCCTCTGTTCAGAGACCCACCAGCCCTCTAGTCTCCCGTCCACGTTGGGTGCGTCTTACACCTTGAGAGCTGCTCACACTGCTCTGGCCTGCTTTCCACAGTCCTGCCCTTTTCTCTGTAAGACTATGAACCACAGTCATGAGTTGTTAATGGCAGGGTCACATCCAGAGAGGTAGTTCACTGGACATTCTTGTCATCATTGAACATTGCCATATGCACGTACAAAAACCTGGCTGAAATAGATCACTCAACATGGATTCTATTTTTAAAGACATGTTTGTTTATTTATTTGAAAAGCATAGAGTTTCAGTGGGAAAGGGAGGCACCGAGGGAAAGGGATTGTCTATCTGTTGATTCACTCCCCAAATGGCCACAGTGGCTAAAGATGGACCACTATGCATCTGGGAGCCCGGAAGTCATTCTGGGTTTCCCACATCATGACAAGAACCAGATAGTTGGGCCATCTTTTGCTGTTTCCCAAGCACGTTAGGAGGGACTGAAAGTACAGCAGCTGGGATTTGAACCAATGCTCTGATATGGGACACCAATTGGAATGACGGCTTAACCTGTTGTGCCGCAATGGTGTTCTCTTTACATGGGCCCTTGATGCAATGAAGATATTCGGTAAGCAGAAGGTGTGTGAGGCTGCTGCCAGCAGAGCAGGGCACACTGTTTGACAGCTGATTTTGTTTCTCCAAATAGAAGTAATATATTTGAACAACAAAGTATAGTGAAGTAAACATAGAAACCAATCATACCATTATTTGTCATCATTTTTAAGTATTTGTACTGCACATAATATATGTTATACCTTTTTGGTAATTTTTATCTTCTACATTTTTCTTATTTTCATTGTATCTGAAAGGCAGAAAAAGAGAACTGTTGTCCACTAACTAGTGCATTCCTTGAATGCCTGCACCAGTCAGGCCTGCACCGGGCGGCTGCCGGAAGCCGGGAACTCAGTCTGGGTCTCTTGTGCGCTTGAGTCCTGCTGCCTCCCAGGGCTGGCGTTCACAGAAAGTCAGAATGAGAAGCTGGAAAGGGCACCTGAGCCCAGGTTAGCAAGTGGGTGTACTGGTGAGGACCAAGCTCCAGTGTGTGCAGAGGATCAAGTTTCAGAGTTTACTGGCTTCCTGGAAAAGATGAGCACTGCCCTACCCTGGATCTTACTCCTGTCAAGCAGGGCGAAAGACCAGGGCTTTCTCTTTTTGCAGACTTCCATCCTGTCCTCTCTTCCTAAAGACACACAGCCTTGACTTTGCATTTGCTTGGCTGCTTGCTCCAGTCTGTCCTGCTGGTGCCAACATGGAGCTTCTTCCCAGAGGAGCAGGGCCAAATGCCCACATTAGTTCCTCATTACTTATGACAATGCAACTGAAAAAAAAAAAAGTCTAAGAACATGCTGACTGTTTGTGTGTGGGGGGGGGGGATAGTTTGGAAAATATCTTTTTTTAACTCCAGTATTTGAACTGGCCTCACCATGGAAGGAAAAATAAACTCCTCTTTTTCAAGGACCATTTTTTGTTCTGTGTCACATCAAGGCCCTTTCAACAGAGAAATTGGAAGTCTGTCGCCTGTGCCAGGCGGGCAGCTTCTCAGGAGAAGCAGTGACAATTTGCTTCCCTCATCACTTAACTTCGCGATCTTTTTTTCCCTTTGGCTTAAGTCAAAGTAACACTGAATCAACCATCAAATAGGTTTCAAAGCCACGGTTTGTGAAGCATCCTCTGGAGCCCCCTGAAGCCTGCCTTAGAGACAAACAGACCAAGTCTCCCGTCTCATTCACGCTTAAGAGCGTGAGCTTTTGTTCTTCAGACAATACAAGAGTGTCAAGGACTTACTAGAATCGGAAGATGAGCACTTTGGTCCCCTTCGCTTGTTAATTAATGACCTCAAATATTATTTGGACTTGTCTGAGCTGTGATGTCCCCATCTCACACTGTCAATTCTCACCTTGATTTGAAAACCCAACACCTCTTGGGTCTCCAGGTCCCATTCCCAGATGGAAAATGAAGTTTCTGTGATGGATATCTTCATTGCACTTACTGGCCAAAGCAGTCTGCAAGTGAGCAGTGGATGTTCAGGAGGCTTGCCCACCATGGTCTAGGCAGTCAGCTCTGACCCTCAGTTGCAGCTCAGTGTCCCCACAACTTTCCGCAAGAAGCAGCCTTGGGCCTCCTTATCAGGTCTCGGCTAATTTACTTCTCTGGCGGGGTCTGTTGCATCCAAAGTGGTTTCTTGCAAGCAGAAGTTTCCTAAAACTCTAGTGGGAATAGAACTACCTAACTGGCATATGATAGGCCAGCTACCTTCATCACAGCCCCCTGGTCCCAATCCAGAACTTTGTTGCCGTAAAGCTGTGTGGCCTGTTCATCTTAGTCTAATGAAGATGTCCCAGGATTGTCAGCTCTACTTGGGGCAGGTGGCAGCCTTTTCTCCAAACTGTGACTCAGGTGAAATCAACCTTAGCTTTCATGGTAGAGCCTGTGCTGCTGGTTTGGAAGGAGGAGACAGAGGGGGAGCAATGGAAGACAGCACCAGAAGTGACACGCCTTTCTCCCAGTCCCGGTCAAGCTACAAAGGATTGTAGTATTCCTGTGGTCCAGGGAACAGGTTTGGTGAGCACCTGGTATTATTTTGGTACCAGTAACCCTGCCTCCTGCTTTAGAGGTATAGAGAAATAGAGATAGGGGCCAAGTGGCTAAGGTCCTAATGGTGAACTGGGTTGATTTCAGAATAAAATTTCTGGGTCCCGTTGTACTACTGAAGACATTGATCCAAAATGGCATTGTCATGGTTTTGTAACAGCAGTGTTGTTTAACCCTGGGCCTGTAGTATTCCTTAATTTGTGTTGTGCGCTCCCAGCATCTCTTGGGGCTCAGATGGGGAGTAATTTGATGACTATTAGTCTCTACTCACTGAGGTTAATACTTCCTTGTAAAGGGACCTCTGACCACATCTAAAGAAATGGGAAGGATGATGATTTGGGTGATAACTATCGCTGATCAAGCGCCAACTATGGGCATCGCGGTAGGTAGCCCACTTTATCTAATGCTTCCATTCCAGCTTTGAGGTGACTGGGTAACTGATTGCACAGGGTAAATTTCTGAGTAAGTTTGAAAGGAAATAAAGCTGTACTTCCTTTTAGGGTGCTCCCCAGGAGAACAGCAACCTGTGAATGACTAAGATCTGCTAGGTATGTGCAGACATAGGTTGGGTGACAGTAGTGTCTCATCACAAGCGATGTCACAGGAGCTCCGGGTGGAACTGCTGGCCCATCTGCTATGCATTTTGTTTGCTGCTCAGGGAATGCACTTACAGACAGAATGCTGGGGAATCTATGCCCACCTCATTGGACAGAATGGTCCATCACTAAGGTTTCAGATGAAATGGGTTAGGGCAAAAGCACTGAAGATGTGTAATCACAGTTTTCAGTTTCTGAAATACAGGATGAAAAATGTCTGGGTTCCATTCTGTTGTCAGGAGAGAGGAGGGTAGAGGCCAGATGGCCAGGGTTTGGAAGCTTGGCTTGATCCATTTTCTGTTTCTATCATTAAACAGCCAAGCTGCAGTGCTTGGTAAAGAAAAGAGGTCCTTTACTGCCAGGGCTTGGGAAGTTCAAGGGTATGCCACAGGCATCAACTGCACTAGGAAGGACTCTGTGGATGGTGTGACAAAGACGGGAACGTGTGAGAGAGGGAGCCATCATGGAAGCAGATAGCAAGGAAGCCAACTCCACTGTGGCGTGTCCAGGCCGGTTCCTGTAAGCACTAACTCTGGGTCCTGTGAGAACCCCCAAGTTCCCTCCACAGGCAGTGTCCCCATGATGTCATCATCTCCACCAGACCCCACTTCACCTCTTGCGAATTGTACCACATCCCAGTGCTGCCACTCTGGCACCAAGTTTCCAAACCACCAACCCTTCATGGGAAAACCACAGCCAAGCTATAGCAAACCTTCTAGAAAAGTCCAGTGGACTTGGGCAGATGTGTTTGGCTGTGCACATGTCTTCTCCCAGGGCCAGCCTCATCGTTCCACGAGGTCTGCTTTGGTGGCTCCTGGATGCAACCTCACAAACAGAGCTGCAGCAGGAAGCAAGCTGAGTCATTGGGGATCCAGGCGATCCCCAACGAGATGAGATGAAAGACATTCCAGAACAGTTTGTAGTTGCTTTTTCTCGAAGAAGGAAGTTGGAGGGCAACCTTTACTTTTGGGACATAAATTCTTTGACATAGTGACACAAGCCATTAAATCCGTTTTCTAATCATCACGCAGGGTTGTGTCAACCTCACATCCCTCTGCTCTGACACCGCCAAGGTCAGCTCCCCAGGCATACACTCCCCGCCCCACCCCAGGCCATCTGCATCCCAGGACTGATACTGATGGGATAATCCAAATAACTAAACAACAGGGAAATCTGTTGATGAGCTTGTTTGATTTGAAAGTGTTTTTTTTTTTTTTCCTGCAGAGCCTCAGGGTTGGAGATAGGCTAATGATATCCACAAACTGCAGGCCCTAAAGTGCCCGTTATCTCCTGGGCAATGCCCTCCCTTTATCACAGCCCTGCTGATTACATGGTTTAACTTTCATTCTGGCCTGTGGTTTGCTCAGGTTCCCAGAACTCACCCCAAGCCAGCGCCTGACAGCCGAGCTCATTTTGGGGTTTTGGTTTTATTAAGACTTTACGGTCAGTGGCCTTTAATTAATGTTAAATGAAAATGGGATTCTGAAAACTACGGAGGACTTTTCACTTGGGTGTGAAAATGGCAGTGATTAATAAGCTCTAAATCACCATCACAAGAGACAGTTTGAATTCCATGTTGATCAGAAGACACTGACTGCAATGTGTTTGTAACTTTTTTTTTTTTTTTTAAAGAAAATACGGTCCCTGGGAGAAAATTCTATCTGGCTTTACCAGTGGAAAAAAAATTTAATCCTTCTGAGCTGCGTGTGCACCCTGGGTCACAGACACCAACGGGGCAGCTGCCTGAAGGGCGGACAGCCGTGCCGATGGCCTGCTCCGTGTCAGTGAGAGATGCCTGCCTCGACTTTATTTATTCATCCTTTCTGCCCACTCTGCTCAGTATACACACCCGCATAGGCAAGCGTGAATATATGTGCGTGCACACACACACTCGCTATTCTGGAAAAAGGTGAAGTATCAAGAAATAGATGAGTGCTAACATTTACAGAGAGCTGGCCCTGTCAGATGGCCCGCCCTTGCCAGGTGTTGTCTGGTCTCTGCTCACGTTATCATGTGTGGGACCTTATCATGTTCCCCGTTGGCCAGGTCCTCACTTCAACAGGGGTTTGTCCTAATCCAGGCTGAGTGTACTGGCCCCTGCTGCACGGATCACCAAGTTCATTTTTCAGAACCTTGCTCTATCTGCTAATGAGGACCATCAAACAAGAGATCAGAGCAGGTGCCCCACAAAACCTAGCAGGTAGCCTTGATGGCCTGGCCATCACGGTGGCCGTCATGCCCCTAGGGCCGATGGCCACCCCTCCTTCCATATTCCTCATGGTCCGGCAGCTTTTGGGGGAGAAGCACAGTTGCCAGTGGACTTTGCTCAGGGAGATAGCTGTCTCGATTCCATCCCCTTTTATAAACACTATTAAACACACCCACTCTAGTGCTCTCTGCTCTTTATGTAACACTCTTGAGGCACATCAGAGAGGAGCACGCTCAGTTCCAGCTTGTCCTCCACTGGATCCACCCTGATGAATTTTAACTCGGCCTGCTTGGCCCGTGTTCCCGCACCTGCCCCTTGGGGCATTTCCCTCCCAACTGCATTGCCCAGTTCTTTTCTTTCCAAGGGACACAAAGCTCCTTCCTGGAGCCCTGGAGCCCAGCATAACCAGGGCACTAAATCATAAGACAGCAGTGCCAGCCACTTTTATTAGGCAGCATCTAGGTGCCAGGCACATGGCTAGCATTGCATGTTCATTATCTTATTTATTCCTCAGAGTAAGCTTTTTCTCCTGTATCTGCTTTTCTTGCTAAAACCATGGGGTTAACCACACACACACACACACACACACACACACACACACACACAGCACATGCGCAGAACCACCATGAGTTATCTGAGATCTGAATCTCCCTCTCTGCAGAAACATGGGTCCCAGAGAACTTGATGGCAGTCACAGTGGAGCTGGGGACTCTGGTGTCCCAATGTGGGCCGGGTTCACCTTGCCTGGGACCCTACCTCCCACTGCTGCCCGAGACCGGCTCCCGTTTCCCCTGCCTGCTCCCAGAGGGGCCCTTAGCACAGCTGTCATTTGACATGCTTTTGGGGACTTGGGAGTTGGGATCAGAGTCTGCTCCCTCCCTCAGCTGCATGATCCAGGAGCCCAGAGGCCTTCCCCTCAGGTTGCTCAGACACGTGGGGCCTGGGCTGACCCCCAGGGATACCTTGCTGAGTGCTGCGTTTTGGGGAGAGATGCTCACAGAGCCCCTGCTGAAGTTGCTCAGCTCTGAGCCTCTCAGGCGCTCTGGGTCAGCTGATGCCGGCTCCTGCCCGGGTCACATTTTGTAGTTTTTCCAAAAGGCAGCTCAATGACCTGCAGAGTAATGTGCGTGGTTCTGTTCTTTCTGCTGCTACGGATCAGCCACAGCTTGCAGCCACGTGGTGTCTGCCAGGGCGCAGGGGAAAGTAAACGTCTCCATGGCGACGGAGGCTTAATTGGTTGAACTTTCAGATGGGCCCTCCTGGAGGGGACCTTGTGCTCTGAGGCTGTTTTCTTTCAGGTCCTGGGGGGTGGGGCCCACTGTGACAGCTCACCCTGGGTGCGTCTCCTGTGCTCTGTGTGTGTGTGTGCCCAGCAGTGTGTGTGCATGGCAGTCTGCATGGCTGTGCACATATGACTGTTCCTGTATGTGCTAGGCTGTGTGCGCATGTGTGGCCTTGTGCTACTGGAGCTGCGTGTGCATGTGCTCCTCTCTGTGCACCATTGTATGATGTGTGTCTCATGGCTTGAGTAACCCGCCCCTGCCCTTCCCCCTGCCCCCACCAGGGGTGGGGTGTGCGCCATCGCTCCGCATGTTGATATTATCACTTTGGCTTCCCAAGTCTGGCAGGAGACGAAGAATTAAACACAGACGCTCTGGTGCCAAAACAAAATCGTGAAAAGATTTGAAGCCCCTGTTCCCGAAACTTGCCGCCTATCAACCCGGGAACAAGCCTGGCTTTGTTTGATTTCCTGCATGGGCGGACGGGGGTAGAACAGTCTGGAGCCGTGCTGGTTCTGATAGAGGGGACCTGACTCCCAGCCAGGGAGCCTCAAGTCGCTGACACGCACAGCACAATGCAGAGGGCTGATCAGATGCAAGGGAAAGCCATTGCTTCCCCCGGCAAGTGAGGGAGGAGTGGCAGCTCAGCTTCTGAGAAAAGGCATCAGGGGACAGAAGGGACAGCAGGGCCAGGCCCAGGCAGCCCCCTTCCACGGTGCTTTGCCTAAGGGAAAGCAGAAACTCCAAGGATGGGGCAGAGGAAAGGGTTCTGGCCCAAGCCTTCAGGTCCCAGTACAGAAGCAGGGGCAGCGGGGCAGCCACTTTGTCCACACACGGCTTGGGGTGGCATGCCGGCATGGGGTCTCAGACCCACTGTCCATGGAGGCACCACTGACCGGTGAGAGTGGCCTCCCTGGGTTTCCCCGGGGCCTGAGCTGGCCCTACTGTCTAAACACAAGTCCTCCTCTTTCATTTGGTCCCCTCCCTGTGCTGGCGCTGGGATTGTTTCGACAGTGAGGTTTTAGCACAGGGAGAATAGCCATGCGATGCTTTCTGGTTTTGATCACTTTCGTTCTTCTCCCGACTCCTTCCTGCCTGAGGTAGTTGATGTTAGGAGATCCTCAGTCTTGGCTCTCACAGTGGCTGCTGTCAGGATGGGTTGTGACTCTGAAGTGGGAGGGCTTTGTCAGGTGCACCTGTAGGAGTGCAATCAGGAGATGGGAGCTGGAGAGGGGCAGGTTGCTCCTTTGCCGAGGCTGGACCCTGGAGTCTGGGAGGATGCAAGAGGCTCATTGTTGATCCCAGGAAGTACAGACCAAGGCTGGGTTGCTGCCTGATTTCTGCTTTTGGACGGGCCACGCTTGTCCAGGAGTCCCTCCATCACTGCTGCAGTGTGACAGAGTCTCTGAACCCCCAGGGTCAGGTCACGGCTCCTCTCTGTGGTCTTTTAAATGTTTTTTTTAGAAAAGTTTGCTTAATGAACTTTCCTTACTGGACCTCAGCTTGTGAGTTTCCTTCATTGAAGCTTTTAAAACACATAGGAGTACATTCATAGAACATTCTGGAATTCCCCCAAGAATGCCACAAATATCTGTCAAAGAAGAGGTTTGCAATATCTTAATTCTGTTATTTTGTTAAGTGAGAAAAGCCAACATGCATGGGTGTAGAATCTAGAAGGTTCACCATTGACACCCTGAGACAGGGCTCCTTGCAAGCTTGAGCTCTCCTCCACATTCTTTCTCCTCCTCCTACTCTCCTTTAGCATGGATAGTTGTTTTTTTCCCCCAAGACTTATTTATTTGTATTTAAAAGAAATTTACAGAAAGGGTGATAGACAGATTCTCCAATTTGCTGGTTCCCTTCCCAGATCACCTCATTGGCCAAGGTTGAGCTGATCCAAAGCCAGGATCCAGGAACTTTTTCTAGGTCTCCTACATGGGTGCAAGAACCCTAGGCTTTGGGGCATCCTCCACTGCTTTCCATGGCTGTAAGCAGGGAGTTCGATGGGAAGTGGAGCAGCTGGGATGGTATGTCCACATGGGATGCTGGCGCTTGAAGGTAGTGGGTTAGCCGATTGAACCACAGCACCAGCCCTGCCCCTAATTTCTTAATTAACATGTTGGGGGTTGATCCAAGATGGCAGGGGTCCCGTAGTGAGATCCTTTTTCTTTGGGAAGATCATAAGGTTGAGAGTTTAGGAAATTTGGCTTTTCTCGTAAGCAGGAGTGTTTCTTTGTTTTGTTTTTGTTTTTGCTTTCAATTATTTGTTTATTTGAAACACAGAGAAAGAGACAGATTGAGAGAAACCTGCCACTACCTATATTATTTTTCTGATGGTTGCACCTGCTAGGGCTGGGCCGGGCTGCAGTCTGGAGCTGGGACTCCCAGTGCTCTGCAGGTGACTCAAGGACTCATGTCATTACCTGCTATCTCCCAGGGTACACATCCACAGGAAGCTGAGATGGGGAGCAGAACTGGGACTTGAACCCAGACCCTTGGATATGGGATGTGAGCAGCCTATGCAGCACTCACCGCCGTGCCGAACGCCTTCCCTTGTCTTGGCATTTTCCATTTGTGTGTGTGTGTGTGTGTGTGTGTGTGAGGAGACTTTTAACAGACTGATGACGTCTTTGGGTCCCTTTCAGAGCTATACCTCTAACACACAAAATGAGATGTATAGAGTTTCAAAGGAAGTCAAAGAAGCTGAGCTTGCAGCTATCAAAATATTTTAAAGGTTTTGTGACAGAGTAATTCATATGCTTCTCAAAGCATCAAAATACAAGGCCAGGCTATAGTTTTTAACAAGTACTGTAATTTAAAACTGGGGAAATCATAATGGGAAATATGGAAGGGTCGAATGTCCCATGCGAGTGTCTGCGATTTCTGTTAGTGATGAAATCAGAAATGCCAATTATGACTGTGATTGGTCATCTTCCTTTTATAAATAAAGAAAGGCTAGGCTGCAGCTACAGTTAGTGGTAGTAAAATTAAAGATAATTTCACATCAACCTCATAGAGCCCTGTTGGAATTTCCTAGCGTAAAAATAGATGCTCAGATTGGAGGGGAAGCGTTGCTTCTACCCTCATAGTCTCAGTTGCCCCATCTGTGTGTGAGAGGCCAAGTCCTGCCAAACGGGTGTCATCTCCCGTGTCAGCCATGATTGATTGGTAGTGACTTGGTAAAGCATTCTGAAATCGGCTCTGATATCACTTCTGAGCTCAACTGGAAAGGATGGCATGAATGGTTAGTGCTGTCTGCCATGGGCACGGAGAGGAGGGGAGAGTGGCACATGGCACCCATTTCCATTTCTACATTGGATGAGCCAATGGCCCATTCTGGCTCTGATATTGTAATACATCTGAAATTAATTACTCTCTTCTGACTCCAATAAAAAAATCATCCAATAGCAATAATAACAATAACGACAGCCCAAAGATTTTTAGCCCTTGCTGAGGGGCTTATGTGTATGTGTGTGGCATTGGCACTACCAATACTACCCCAAGTAGTCTTCTGATAAACTTTTCATTAAATGAAATCCTAAGTACTACCTTGAATTTCAAGGACAGAATTGTTACTGGGAGCAGATTGTCTAGAAAGAAAACAAGAATTAGTAAACACAGTGTTACACATGAGCCATCTGGGGATTTATTTACATGAGAAAAGAGGAAAGCCTGGGTGTTTCCATGCTGGGGTTTGTTTCTCTTGCAAGTGGCCACAGCGGTGTGTTTGCCTTGAGTACACACTGAGCTTTGTGGTGATGATGTCTGAAGGCATGGAAAATAACAGCCACACCAGGCTCATGCCTGCTGGGTTGCTTGTTTGGGGAATGGGAGGGAGAGGCAGAGAGAGTCACACACTGGAATGGCATGAGTGGATCTTAGCAAATGGAATCTCAAAACAGTCCCAGTGTCCTTGCACCATGGCTTCCAAATTATATCTTATTCCTAAAGTGCCAAATGAGGGCAGTTTTCCCACAAGGTCACCGTGGGAGGGGTGCCACTCGTGGGCAGCTGCAGTGGGACTCCATGCTGAGAACTCCAAAACCGTCACTCCATGGAGGAACAGTGGGAACAATGGCCCTCTGACCCCACCGAGTCCCGGGGTGGCAGGCCAGCTCTGCAGGACCACTTGCTAGCACCCCCTCCTGCGTCCCCTTCTGTCTTACCCCGCCACCCAACTCTTGTCTCGGGAAGAATACACTGAAATTTGAAGACACTTCCAAAAGTTCATGGAAAACAAAGTTAACAGATAAGTTTGTTTTGATACCCCAAATTTCTGAAACCCATGCAAAACACACACACACACACACACACACACACACACACACACACACACAAAGGCAGCAGGGGTGGGGGACTCTTCCCAACGTTCAGGGATAATGTGAATCATAAAAAGGTATATGTAGGTTTCTAAAACAAAATAAATATACCAAAATAAACTTATCTTTAATCTCATTTTCTGTGAACTTTTTGGAATCCCCTTGTAGTTCTTTCTTCCTAGGAATTCTGTCCCTGTACCCCATCCCCGTTTATCTGCCCTCAGCTGCCCTCCCAGTAGGGAGAACCACACAGAGCAGCCCCAAGAAGGCCAGGCAGGATCTCACGGGTGGCCGAACCCCATGGCTCACTTGTTGTTCCCCCCTTCCCGTGCTGGATAACACCACACAGGTCCAGGCCTCATCCCTGGGCACACCTGCAAAGTGACAGCCTGTGTAAAAACAGCCCCTCTGTGTCTGGGCAAGCACTGATTGGCCCATAAAATAGACATGAATGAGGCAGCCGTTGGACTGACTTAACAGGAAGATGACTTTGTGCTCCCGGACGAGGCCAGGCTGCAAAGCATCTCACCTGTTTGCTCTGGAAATTGTATAGCTCAGGGCAGCAAATCTTTATAGGGGCAAGAAGAGACAAGACTGGGAGACGGAATGGGCTGGCTGCCTCGAGGCCTTGGGCGTCCGGTGCAGCTGCAGAGCACAGCATGGGAAGTATGAAGACTGAAGCATCTAGGAGCCACTCAGCCATCAGCATGGAACATGATTACCTGCTGACACGTCTCTGATGCGTATCTCAACATGTGTGTGTGTGTGTGTGTGTGTGTGTGTGAGAGAGAGAGAGAGAGAGAGAGAGAGAGAGGGCGTCATATGGACTCCTCAGTAAAGACCCAGCACCCTAAAGCACTGTGTTGTAAATAAATCAACAAAATAAGCTTGAAAATAAGAAATACTCCCTTTTTGTTTTCATTTTTAAATTGAAATCCAGGGAGTTTGTGGAAGCGGCTCCGGGTCGGTGTTGGAACGGGGCAAGGCTTTTGAATTGAGTCCCTGGCAGAAGGGACAAGAAGAAAAACTGTCCCATGGATGGCATATACTGAGCCAGGCTCTGAGGGGAAGGCCTTCATAGCCCACCTTCTGCAAGAACTCACTAGGGACCTATTTTCAGATGTGCATCCAGAACAGGGCAAATTTCCAAAGGCGATGGAGCCAGTGAGCACGAGTGTGGGAGTCCGTCCATCCCCACGCCGTGTGGAAGCAGTGCTGAGCTAGGTGCGTGGAGAAGAGCCACGAGAGGCTGTGTGATGAGGGTCGCGGAGGGATTAGGAAGGAGGGGCAGCCCTCGACTCCTGCATAGGAGACTCCCCCAAGGTGTGGACAGGCTGTCAGCAGGTCCCTCTCACTACGTGGAGTTGGAGTGATGGAAGTGGAGCAGTCGGGGTGAAGGTGCATCCCCTAGTGGAGTCTCTGGCTCTGGTTGGACTTGCTCACGGCACCTGGGAAAGCAGTGGAAATGACTTATGTGCCTGAGTCCTTGCCACCTTGTCGGGGATTTGGACTGAGTTCCCAGCTGCCTGCTCTGATTTAGTCCATCCAAGCCGCTGTGGGCATTTGGGGAGTGAACTAGTAGATGGGAAATTTGTCTATCTCTCAAACAAAATAAATAAATGATAAATAAACCTGTTTTAAAACATTGGTGTATCTGGGATTTAGTTTCTCAAGCTCCCAGAATCCTATGTGTGGGGAGCCGAAGGTGACATTGAGGGAATAATGACGTTGATAGCTTCACGATTCCAAACGCGGCTGAGCTCCTAATGCAGTCGGGGGTTTGCAAGTACTCATGGACGGCGGTTGCATGTTTTGTACCCGATGTTGATGAAAAGCATATTGGCAAAAAGCTATTCTAAACTAAGAAAGGCTTTTAAGTAATATCGCATGTTACTGTGAGGACTTTGTCAACTATTTGAAAGCAGTTGCAAATTGGTGGAGCAGACAATAGGATTATTTCAAATACAAGTCTTGTTCCTGAGCAAGTGGCTTCTTAGGTCCCCCGGGGTTAGGGACCATTCCTCAGGTATGTTTCAGTCTGAAAATGAGAGAAGAGTGGATACTTTTCAAGTAGCACAAAGGTGCTTTTCTCTCTAGCATCCTGCGGACTTGTCTGTGTCATCCAACATTAGACCATGCATCCAATACGATTTGTTCAGGAATAGAAGTTGAACCTGAGTAAATGGAAGTCTAATTTTGCTATTAAGGATGTCAGGCCAGGAATTTGACTCTCTGGTGAACTAATGGATATGACTCACTCCATCAAAGTCCTCTCAGAAGACGCGGCTTCAGAGGCAGGCTGGGGAAGACACGAGTTAAGGTCTAGTTCTCATTTCCCACTCCCTGGGAGGAAATCCGATCCACGGGGGAAGGTCACCTGCAGCTGTACTGAGGAGTCACCTGAGGGCATCCTCCCTGGACCCTGCAACCTCATCTCACAACACCATTGGCTCTGCAACACACTCTTGCTCTCTCCATCCTGGTGCCAGGAGCAGCAGGTCGCACAGGCACTTGGGAGGTCCTCCCCGGTTCTGACATACTGCAGCCCTTGGCCGATGAAAGGCAACATGACATTAACATGACGCTACTTTTCACAGGGGCCCGTAGGCAAGATTCGTGCTTATCATTCATTCCTCCTTTCCTTTTTCAAACGTTTGCTGGGTTTAACCAGCCAGAGCAAATTTGTGCACCCTGTCATCATTGGAGAGCTGATTCTGGAATTTTCTAACAGTCCTGGTATTTTCAACGTGAGTGCCAAGTAGATTTTGTTTCTCTTCTAAGTGAATTCACTCTTCAATCTGCAGATACGGAGATGGACGATATGGACAGGACACTGCTAGGTCTTGACCGAGGCAGCCTGTCCTTGCAAGGAAGCAGGCTGACGTCGTCTCCCCCCTGCTATTGTATGAATCTGAAAGAGATTATGTTCAGAGTGGCGATTTTGCCTCCTGTTGCAAGGACAAGATGGCGCGCTTTGCTAAGCTTTCCCAGAGTGCGAATGGCAAGAACGCCACGACAACTATGAGTACAATTTGGTAGGCTTACAGTTCCAACTTGTTTTTGGGGCTCAACCTCTGGAAGACAGCCTACAAAAATAGCAATTTACAGGCGGAAAAAAAAAAAAAGAGAGCGGGTCCTGAGGCATTTGGTCGGGGCAGACATTAGTTCCATTTAGGGCTTAAACCAGCCCACAGTTAATTGTAGGTCTCTTGCATTCGCTTGTAGGAGCAGTAAAAGCATGTAATTCGAGCTAATCTGATGGGCAAATGAACTGGGTGTTTGGTGCCAAGTGAGACCGTGAAAACAAAAGTACACATGTGTTTTCAGGAAAGAAAACTCCAACACAACATAGCTTCAACTGCCGCACACATGAAGCCCTGGAGACTTCTTCGAAAAGCCTGCCACTTTGGACAAGTACCTATGGGAGAAGCTCTGGAGCTCGGGCCTTCTCGGGTTCCTGGCCAGGGAAGCACAAGGCCTGGACCTCTTTGTAGGACAGTTTTATTCCCACCGAGTGTAAAGGATGCTTAGCTGTCCTGTGAGGCTTGGCGATGACTAGGATCCAGCCAGGCTCTCTCCCTGTCCGTTCTGTTGCAGCTGCTCCGGAGAGGGGCTGAGGAGCAGGTCGGAGCTTTGTGAACGTGTGTTCTGAGGATGGCAAAGTGATGACGGTCCATGGCAGTAGGGGCCATACTGCAGCGGCAGTAATGGCTCAAGGAAGGTGTGCCTGGAGGGCTGGAGATAACATAGCCTCCTGTGAGTCCCCACTGTGGGAAGTGTGTCCAGGAAGGAATTGCTTGGGTGACTTCTCAAGGCAGCTTTGTCATTTTAGTAAGTCCCAACCATCTCAGCGAAGTCAAACTAATACATCAGTGTACTTCAAACACACTTCGCTAATTTAAGCTAGTTACATAAAAGCCAGGGTTGACATCGGACCTTTTGTTATTATGACTTGAAAAAAATTGTAGAAGGACATTTTTGTAAGGAACAAGAAAAGTGTAACTTGGACTAAGCTATGGAATTAAAATTCTTAAAAATCAGGAGAATCCCAAAGTGGCTCAAACGCCATCTTTTATATGTCTTGAGATGAGAGAATTTTTAAATTTGTTGATTAATAGGAACACCAAAAACAGCGTAGTCTTCAATGTGGCAGACTAAATAGCGATTTCATGTTAAAGACAATGGGTGTGTTGCTTGTAGATGCTTATACAGATGTGGACACTGGAGACAGGACCGTGTCCGTCCATTTCCATTGCTGTTACAAAATGTCTGAGACCACGTTATGCACAGAGAGTAAGCATTTATTTGGCCAGTGGTTCCAGAGCCTGCAGCATCCCTCACATGGTGGTGGTATCAGCTCAGATTTGGTGGAGCCTTCTGACTGCGGGATGCCACGCCAGGGGTCACTTTAGTGGTGGTGCCGAAGGAGGCTGCCCTCTGCAGCTGCCTGTGTAACAAAGCCATCCCAGGGCCACCTGTTATCCCATCACCCACTTGTGAAAGTGGAGCCTGCACCCCTAGTTACCACCCCAAGCCCCTCGCTTTCCGGATACCATAGTTGTACGAAATTAGGGTCTATATTCAAATGATGACAAGCATTAAATTCTGTAACTACTAACACTTCCTAGTGAGGCAGAAAGGTACTTGTCCATGTAAAAGCACCACCTTTCTGGCGACCATAACCAGCGGATGGAGCCAGCCATCTTCTCCGGTGTATTGTGCCGTTGTGTGTGTGTGTATTGAGGGGAGGGCAGGTTTAGGTTAAGCAGATGTGGGAAAAGGAACAGCAAGAATTCTTTTTCATATATATAAGATTTATTTTATTTTTATTTGAAAGGTGGAATTACAAGGAGAAGGAGAGACAAAGAGAGATCTTCCATCCACTGGTTTATTGCCCATATGGCTAGAACTGCCAGAAATGGCTAGAACTGCCAGAAGCCAGGAGCTTTTTTTTGGGTCTCCCATGTGAGTGCAGAAGCCCAAGAAATCGAGCCATCCTCTGTTGCTTCCCCAGGCACATACAGGAAGCTGGATGGGAAGTGGAGCAGCCAGGACACGAACTGATGCCATTCTGGATGCCAGTGCCATAGGTAAAGGCTTAGCCTACTGGCCCACAGCGCTGGCAAAGGTTAGTGATGATCTTAAACACGCAGCTGTAAAGAGGTAGGCAGCCTGTGATTGTGCTGATGGCTTTGCTGCTGTTTGAATTCACAGGAGGGGGTCCCCTTCTCATCCAGCACCGGGCCTCTCCTGTGATGAGTGGCAGCACGCTTTCATGCACATAGGATCTGTACAGAGAGCAGTGTGCTGTGTGTGTATACAAATACACAACCCAGTCTGTCTGCACATGGGTGCTCCAGTGCATACACAGTGCTGACATGAGTGACAGGGACTCAGGAAGACGCAGTTGCTGAGGACTGCCAGTGCCCACGTCGCGTGCCCTGTGCCAATGCGACTGCCTTTTGCGTCGATTCAACACGGCTGAAGACTGGGCGTACCCACCCCCTCGTTGGGCAGCTTATGTGTCTCTCTGTCCTGCTTGAGGTTCCTGACAATGCCAATAGCTCACCCCATGAGGCTGCAGCCCAGCCCCAAACTCTGCCTCCTTTGAGACTTCATTCAGGCCCTGCCCTAAGAACCAGCCCTATGCTGCAGAGGTTGCCCTCAGCCTGGGTGAGAGAATTCTCTCCTCTGGACTGCCCGCATGCACGCCAGCATGTGTGTTTTCTGCCTTTTAATAAATCCTGCTCAAATGTCCCCTTCTGCCTCCATCTCGGGTTGTGTTCTTACAGGTGGGAGGCCAATAACCTGGACTCAGTTCAGCTGGGAATTACTGCTTCTTCAGCCAGGGTCTTTAATCTCTGCAAGTATTCGAGGATCTTCACCAGAAAGAGAGGGGGTAGGGGGGAGGGTTCAGGAAATCAGCAGGTTGGTTTTTGATTAGGAAAACTGGCAGGTGGTAAATTTTCAGGGTGGATCAGCATCTTGGAGGGAGTGTTTCCATTTAGGTTTCAAGACCTGAGCATTCTGTTTCTGAGGAGATCATTTTTAAAAGATTTTACTTCAAAGTCAATTACAGAGAGAGAGAGAGAGAGAGAGAGAGAGAGAGAGAGAGAGATCTTTCATTTGCAGAGTCACTCCTAAATGGGCACAGTGCTGGAATGGGGCTGATCCAAAGCTGGGGTCCAAAAGCTTCTTCCCATGTGGGTGCAGGGATCCCTTCCTCCACTGCTTTCTCAGGCCATAAGCAAGGAGCTGGGATTGGAAGTGGGGCAGCTGGGACTTGAACCAGTGGCCCTGTTGGATGCCGGCTCTGCAGGCAGAGGATTAAGGTGGTCACTGCTGCAACAGCCCCGAGGTCAGCCTTGCTTTCCCAATGGGATCTACAGCTCTCGGGCCGAGCCCATGCACAATGTAGAAGTTGATCTGTATTTCAGTCATGGGTGGATATCTTAAGTTCATCTAAAAATACAGAAGCTTCTAGAATAAGGGTGAAATACCTGGGTATTATGATCCAACCAAATAGACACAAAAAGTGAACCAACACAATCTGTTCGTTGCATGCAGGGCAGAGGTGTCTGGGTTGTGGGTAGTGGGTGGGCTCTCTGACCAAGCGTTCTCCTACGTTGTTATTTCATGGAATGCTGGGGGAGGCTTCCTGGCAGCAGCCAGCTTGGCAGATGGGTGAGCACCCAGGCTCAACAGACAAAGGAAGGAGCCCCTAGCTTTTTCCACGTGCAACTTCCTCCCGAGGGATGGAAATGACATTGGCTGGGACCAGTTGGTGGCACACGTGTGAGGTTCCCAAGGCAGAAGGAGCCTCTTTGGACACTTCCATCGTCTAGAAAGTGATTCTCCTCACTGAGTTTATCACAGACTCATATTTTGATTCTCATCCAAGCCTGATGGCTCCTTGTGCTGCGCCTTGACTAGGGGCTGTCTCCAATGGCCACTATTTTAACTTAAGTAGCATGAGAAGTGTAGTCGGCAATATCGATGCAACTTGATTAATGGACTAGTTTCTCATAAAATTTGTATGGTTCACTTAATTTTTTCTGAAAACTATGTGATAGTTCAGCAATTTGGAAATGGAGAAAAAAATCCAAGTAAGGCCACCCTTGTAGCATAAGATTTATGTTTTTATTGGGTTCCTTCCAGTTGTTTTCCATATGTGTACGTGTGTGTGTGTATGTATTTGCTTGAAAAATTATTATGACATTCAGTTTTCTCCTTTCCCTACTGTGTTCTATCCTAAGTACATGTCTATGTCTTTTATTTTAATGGAAATATAACATTTCATTAAAAGGATGCACCATGATTTAATCAAGCATTAAGTTCTTATGGATGCATGTTGAGCTTGCCTCCAGTCTTTTGCTATTATAAATCACACTGCCTTGGTCTGCTTTTGTTGAGGATAAATTCCTAAAAGCCGGATTGCTGCGCCAAAGGACAGGCACAGTTTTATGGGCTTTCATACGCAGTGTTTGTGTTGGATATGACTGGATTGTGTACATTGCTGTAAGATTTTCGTTTTGTTTCTGCTGCTGTTTCTTCTTTTGCTCTTTTTGGTAATGACCTTGCCTTACCACCTGTGACCTCTGCAGCCCGGATCCTACTGAGATGGCCATACTGGCTCCCTGAGTCCTTCCATCATTTCTTTCTGATACAAAATATTCTTTGAAGCTAAAAATGTCCCGGCCTCGTCCCAGCTTGAAAGAGATTTATAGCCTGGAAAGTCTGAGTACAGTCTCTGCAGCCATTTTTCAACTGAGAGCAGGGAAAAAAAATACGTGGTTCACACTTCAAAAGCAATTTAGGATTTATTTTTGGTTCTTTGATAATTCAGGGAGATTTTGCAATGCTTAGCGTCTCGTTGCTTCTCGACATAATTGAAAAAGAGTCCCAAGTAAGAGCCTAAGCAATGGAAGCCAGAATTTGTAGCCGCTGGTTTCGAAGACAGAATTAATAGCACCATTATCTCTTAAAAAAGACTCCATTGATAGTTTCTCTTGCAATATTTGGAGTTTCTTATTGTACATCAGTGTGGTATGGTTCTATTTTGTCGGGTGGATTCTGCGAAGTATGTTTGCAATTCTCTTTTTGGTATAAGGAAGTAATGTATTTTAAGAAGTAAATTTAGAATTTGGTGTTAGCCATGATGCTAAACTTAAATATAAGAAGACATAGGAGTGAATCCTATTTAGGGGACGTTATTTAAATTCCTGTGTTTGGGGAGGTCTCTTTGTGACTGGCTTCTTTCACTTAGCTTTGTTTACAAGGCTCATTCATACTGAGACTTGTGTCAGCTTTTGCTCCTGTTTATTGCAAAATACTGATTTATCATATAGACGCCACCCTGTTCCTTGGTCAGGTGATGGACATTTTGTGGACTGCTTTTGCTTCTCAGCTGTTACGTTTCTATGAGTATTTGTGGCTGAGTGTTTTCTACATGGCTGGGTGGCGTTGCTCTATCTTGTTCAGAAACTCTCCATATGCTTTTGTGGTTCACACGTGGGGACAGATGTGGACATGCTCAGCGAAATCATGCTGAGGGGCAAAGGAATGACCTGAGATGGGGCCAGGAGAGTGAGGTGGCGGGTGACCGCCTTAGTCCAAGGACACTCTCAGGTTTTTCATAATGGACCCTTGAGCTCTGTACTTTCTTCTCTCCAGCTTTTGAGTAGATTTGGATAATCGCTGACTTGTAGCAAGACATTAACAGGCTGAAGAATATGGAGTGATCCGTTTGCGAGTCTTCCAGTCCTACCTACCCACCTAACTTTTCAAGATTAACTTCTGCATTAGGAAGCCAGTGCCACTACCCACTCCACGCCCCAACTTCCTTGGTAAAGGTCTGATTGCAACAATTCTGTACCTGCTTCCAATTAAATATTTTTGAGAGTTGCAACAAGCTCATAGGAAATGCATATTATATATTTTTTAAAAAAACTATGCATAGGCTTTAAATTTTTTTGGCAGCTCAATAAGCTTTTTAATTCCATGTTTCAATGACTGCTCTGTTCACTCTTGGAGACCCAATGAGAAGAATCAGTAGTTTACCAAATGTCTGATCGCTCTTTGGATTTTGCTGTGTGTGAACTGGTTTCTTCTAAGTCATCAGGAAGGTTGTTTTGTTGAAATGGACATTTGATACTTTTCAGGAGATAACTGTAAGCATTTAATGTTATTATCAGATGCTTAATGTTTGACTGTTAAACTTCTGGTTATGAACATCTTAGAAATTTCGTATCAATCGTGATATTAAACCTGTAATGGTTCATTTATATGAATGTTGGCCCCAATGATCCCTTCTCCTCTTTAGTAGAAAGATGATATTAGCTTGTGTAATTATATCCCTAGGTGGCATTAACCACAGAATTAAAGGTTTGGCTTCCTTCTGGCAAACAAACCTCGGGTTTTTACTTGACGCTTGTATGGCTCAGTTGTATAATCATGCCACATGTGAAGGGTGGAAATTAGAGTGTAGGGTTGCTGATTTCTATTCCATGAGCTGAGCTTTCCTGTGCCAGCCCAGAAAAATCTTACCATTGCTGAAGTGTTCAAAAAAAAAAATTTTTTTTTTGTGGCTTCCTCAGACCCTGTGAGTGGTCCAGGAGGCAGATTCTGGGACATTCCAGCATAAGGTCTAATTATGGATATAATGATTGCTGAACATAGAAAAAATCTAAACACTAAACCTAGACCTTCTCGCTTTGAAAGCAAAAGGTCATTAACCCAACGTCAACAGTTTTAGACAGTTCGGGCGCCGTCTCTAAGAAATAATCAAAGTCAGCAAGAAAAAACAAACCCAGACCATTCCGCAGTTTCCAAGTGAAGAAAGCCAGTTGTCTTATGTGTTGTACTTGACATGATTTGACATGCTTTTTTTTCCTTCAGCCTTTGGTTTTTGAATAATTGCTTCTTGCAGAAAGCCTCTATTTTCTGTACTCTGTGGTTACCATGCTGTACTTGACTTTTAAGAGAGTCAAAGGAACGTATCCTTGTGAGAAATTGCTGCTTTGTGGGGTACAAATGAGAGGTTTCATGATTTTTGAAGCCAGGGAGGCCAGATCTGGCTTAGCGACTCCATTTTCGGGCCGTGGCTGCTGTTCTTTATTGCTCTACTGAATTGAACTGGCCTTTTGTTGGCACGGAGGACCTAGGGGAGCGGCACGCTTTCGAGAAGTGATTTTTCTCATCCACTGCAGAGAGCCAAGAGTTCCTGCTGACCACGGCAGGCCCGGGAGGGAGGCGGGCGGGATGGCATCAGTGCCAGGCCTCCCCAGGCCTCTCAACTGGCAGTCATTTTGTCTCTCCGCTTCTCCTCAGCGTGCTCTCAGCATTGCCTAGAGACACACGTGACTGTCACAACTGGAGAGGGGGCGCTGCTATTTGGTGCCATTTGGTGCCATTTGTAGTGCCCACAACCAGCTGGCCACACAAATAGTCCTGGGTTCGGGTGTGCTGACCTAGAGAGATTACTCCCAACACAGAACTGATCGTCCCCGCTCCGCTGTGCACAGGGCTGGAGAGCGGCAAACAGAGCTGGCATCTTCCAAAAACAACAACAACAACAAAACAGTTATCTGGGGTTGGCACCTCATATCTTGGCACTGCTTTTAAAAACCGGGTTGGGATCATGAGAAACACGAAGGATGCCTGCAGGAGAGGGCGGAGCCAGCGAGGCCCCGCACCCCGGCATTGTCACGTAGCTGCTGCAGCTTGCCAGCGGCATCCTACAGGCCCGGACTCATGCTCAGCCTTTATTTGTCAAACGTTTTATAAAATGCTTTTGCCCTGGGGGTTAGCTTTCTTTTTCATGGTGATTAAAAAAAAAATGTGTTTTTGGTAAGGAATTATTCTTTAATCCTTCACCTTTATTGGGAGGGAAATGCTTTTACAAACAGATTAGAGAATCATCCGAAGTCACCATGCTCTCTGCTCTCTTTGGAATCTTCCAGACACGGAATGTTTTGGCTTGCTTTGGCTGTGCCGCAGGGCGGACTGTGTCCTCAGGCGCCAGCTGTTCACCCCCAGAGCTGTAACCCAGGTTGGCACCCTCACCACCTCAGCCCCCCGTGTGAGCTGCTGCCCGGCTCCGTGAGCACCCCTGAGGCTTGGGGGCTACTCCAGGAACAAGGAACGTGGCTGAACCATTTTCCGAGGGACAGATTTGTGGCTCTGCAGGACACTCCTTTTCTACTCTTAAAAGCTCGTTTTTTAAAAAAAACCCCAGTGCCTATTAAACTGTATCACATAATACAATGTTAATAACAATAAAAATTAAAAAAAATATATTTTTAATGACTGGGAAGAGAACATGAATTTCAGAGTTACATTTCTTAGAAGGTGCGAGTTATTTCTTCCCTGCTTTCTCCTTCCTTCCTTTCGTTTTCAATTTACTTGATAAACATAAGCTTAATATGCCACTAGCAAGAGTGTTCAGCGGCTGGAAAGAGGAAAGCTAATTTATTCGAAAAGCAGAGTGACACACACAGAGGGTGGGGCAGGAAGGATAGAGGAAGAGACCTCCTCTGTGGTGGGTTTGCTCTCTAACTGCCTGCCCATGCTAGTGTTGCCCCGGCCGAAGCCCGGTGCTGGGAGCTCGTCCCGGCCTCTCACATGTGCAGCAGAGACCTGAGTCCTTGAGCCATCAGCATCTGCTGCTTCCCACGGCACACGTGAGCAGGAAGCTGGATCCAAAGTGGAGGGGGGACTTGAACCCAGGCACTCTGATAATGAAATAAAGGTGTTCCAAGTAGCGGCTTAACCCTCTGTGCCACAATGCCTGCCTCCTTCCACTTAAAACAGTTCCTTATTTATTTTATTGCTTTAAAATATCGAGAGAAACTGGGAGAAGGAGAGAAATATCTCCCATCTCCATTGTCAGGCTCATTCCCTAACTGTCTCTAAGACCCAGGACTGAGCCACGCCAAAGCCAGGGAAGGAGAATCTGCTGGAGTCTCTCCCCCGGACGGCAGGGAGTTGAGCCATTACCTGTTCCCACCTGGGTGCACATTAGCAGGAAGCTAGCTCAGACAGAGGACTTCGACTCAGGCGTTCTGACATGACCTGACCCACACCAGGGCTTAACTGCTGTGCCGGTACCTACGGCACGCTCTTCTGCATCTCAATAAATGAAAGGCCTTGGGGAGAGCGATTCAGCCTGAAAGAGAGATTGTCCACTGTGGTTGTTTCACAAAGTGGGGGATCAGTGGGGAGATGGAGCAGGGGGGCAAACTCGGGACCTGGGGTTCTTTCTCCCTCCGCTAGCATACTGGAGTTGACTGGCCCTGGTTAACACTCTCACTGAGAGCAGATCTTCCTCGTGCTCCTTCCAGGGATGACCAGGAGGGGAAAGTGAATTAAGCACGCTCTCCGCTCCATGCTTTGCTACAATGATCATATTTGTCACCAACAGTCCCGGGTTTAGAGAACTCGGGTCCTCTTGGCCTTGCAGATGAAAAGATTCAGGCTCAAGACATCAGGCGAGTGGCCAAAAGTCGCAGAACTCTAAGTCACTATGCCAGGATTTGAACCTTTAACTTCCGAGGTCAAAGTTCAAAGGCCAGCAATGAGATCCGGGATCCACGGGCTGTGAGACACGGCAAGCTCTCCGTGTTTCCCCCGTGTGCGTGTCCAGCGGCACCTCTAGGGAGTGACTGCACCAGATCCATGTGGGACTCTGCTGCTTAAAGAGGATTTGCATCTTGAGCCCCCGATGCAAACCATCTACTTCACCGTGTGCTTGGTGGAAGAACGGGGACCCACCTGTATTCTGGAAGACACTGGGGTGGGTTGCCCGGATGGAAACAGGACCTAGACACAGGAATGACTCAGCACTGAACCATCCAACTGCCCCAAGTTCCAACTAGACTTCCAGAATGAGGCCAGTTAAGAAGTGCACGTGGGATTTGAAGACCCAGTACAAACAGGACGAGATCTTCCCACCTCTTGCTCATGCTTTGATAGCTCTCACTGCGGTGTAATTCACAGATTTCCTGTCTTCTCTGCCCAAAGCCCTCACCTCCTGGGCAACTCTTCTAGCTGCTCTTCTACTTGCATATTCTGCTCCAGCTCCCCGCCCTGCCAAGGGCCATCTGGAAGGAGACACCAGGAACCGTGTCAACCATCCGTACTGCCCAGTGACCAACTGGGCTCCCGGCTGAGCTCTGGAGCCTCCAAGCTGAGTCCCTGTAAGTGAGGACTGGGAGTGTGTCTCTGGGAAGTCAGTGACTTCGGAGAGGTCTCTAGGACCGAGGGATGCCTGTGCCTCGCACAGCCCTTTCCTCAAGTGGTGTTTAGACATTGCTTTAGATGACTGTCTATGTTGTTTTTGCTCAGGGCCCAACTCTCTAAGTGGGAGAAAGAGTTTGTTTTAAATTCCGTTACCGCACAATTAAGGAGTGTTGCATTCACGGGCAGAGACTCTCCAGCGGGAAGAGGTTCTCTGTCCTCGTTCCCACAGGGAACGCCTCGTATTCTCGACTCCTCTCTGTATGGGGTGTTTGTTGCCCCTTCTGATCACCCTGACCCCCAGAGGACCTAACTGGAACTCCAATGCCTTCATCTAGGCATGGCACGTCTTCCTGCCCCTCTTGGCATCAGCCAGACATGGGCATGTTTCTGAGATATCATCTGTGGACTGGGACAAGCTGCTTGTCTGTGTGATGTTCTGATGGAATCTGAAGACACTGACTGGTTCATCAGAGGTGACGTATCTCCTGCCTCCTCCGTATTTGTGACATTTGCAGGGGCAAATCCAGAGAAGCAGCCTGCGGGGTTTTTGTTGTTGTTGTTTTTTGTTTTGTTTTGTTTTGCATATGCTCCTTTCTCTCTACTTGGAGACCTGAACACATGGCTTATCTGAATTTTGTACACCATGCTTCTTTCTTCTCTCATTGATTCATTTGTTCAAATAATGTGTGTGGGATGCCCAGGCCTTCATGTGACCACATCAGTCACTTGATTTCTACCTTAAAGCTTCCTCACGGGGGGCAAGTCTTCCTCTGCCTTTAAAACCCATCCCTCCTTCACTGCATAAATATTTCCTATCCACTTTCTCTGCACAGATGTGACCACTCGACAAAGCAATGCTGATCTTAGATTGCGTTCCAAGCATGTTGGGAGTCCTCTGCTCAACCTGTCCTGAAGTTGGGAAACTTCAGACAAGAAAATTCAGGTCTGCTTCCTCTCTTCTAAGACATTCAGCGTTAATTAGGAATTGCTAAGTGCGGTCAAGGGGATCATTCGCATGTGCAGGGCCTGGCAGACACCAGTCAGTGGGTCAGTAGGGATCACTGAATTTTCCAGTCTTACCTTCCCTTGCCCACAAGGGCCTGCATCGCATCTGCCGGCTCTCTGCTTTGTTAGACTCTCAGTGTGTGTGTGTGTGTGTGTGTGTGTGTGTGTGTGTGTGTGTGTGTGTGTGTGTGCGCGCATGCTTCCTTTCTCCTTACTAAGGGGGAAATCCCTTGAACATAGAGATTCTGTCCTTCTGCTTGCCCTTCCTTATGAATCCTGGCACCAGTCCTTGCACATTCAATGCCCAATGTATTTAGGTTGATTTGGAAAATAAAAATTTAAAACTTGGTGCCACGTTTCCCCAAGGCCCCACCAAGAAGCATTTAATGTATCTCCTTCCTTCCTATCTCTATCTTCAGCCAGGAAAGGCTGCAGTATTTCTCTAGCCAGACAGGTCTGTCCTTGGGATGCCCGTGGGGGTCAGCTCCCTGGCTCCCGCCTTTCCTGTTGGCAGTCAGGGTTACCATGTTGCTGTCGGGATTCCCATCCCCACTGCTTCAAAGGACACGGCCTCCTCCAGGGAGTTTTTCTGTCCACCTGGGAAAAGCTTTGGTTACAGAAGGGGCAGTTGACCTCTCCTCTGGCAGCACTTACTAAATCCTTGTCGGTGACCTTGACCAGGACACCCGGCAAGACAGCTTCCAACTACGTTATTTATGCTCCAAGTGGCATCCTTGGTATAAGACAGGGACCAAAGCTGATCTGGCCAGGGGTACAGTGACCTGTGTAAGTCCCCTTCAGCTGCCATTCCCTGTTCTGATAGGTTTTGATGGCAATAAAATGTCCCCGCTATCTATCTCATTTAACTTGTATTGCCCATCAGATGTCTGTGCTGGACCCTGTCTTTGGGACTTTAGAAAAACTTCCCTGAGCACCCAGGGACTAGAAGAGGCCTCCTGCCTGGATGACAGACACTCACAATTGTGAACATTCATTATGCAAGGAACGTTCGGCATGGGGTGCGTACCAGCCACTGTATGATTTAGTAATCCTTTGAGACAGATATTATTAAGCTCATTTACCACCTAAGAAACTGAAATCAAAAACAGAATAATCCTTTCTGAGTCTTACTTCCCCCTGCCCCCATAAGTGGTCACGTTGGGATTAGAACCCATGTCAGTCTGATTTGAAGCTCTCATCTTTTGTGGATACTTGACCAAAAAGTAAATGCATACCATAAATAACATTGCAGAGAGGATGCTTGTTGTACCGGAGAATGCTTCAACAGCCTAGCAGCAAAATTTATGGCTAGCTGATTGATGTATTAGTTACGAATCAGATTACATCTTCCATAAAGCATTTCCTAAAGGAACACTGCAGTGATGCTAGCAAAGTATGAATTATTGTACTACTTGAGAGTTATTAAACTCCTTGTCATTAAAAATAATTATTCAGGCTTTTCCCTGCTTCGATGGGCAGCTCCCTGGAAGTGCCGAACACTTGGAATCATTTGCTATTGGGCCACAGAAACGTCACCTGCGCTTGACAATATGCTAGCCTCATCTCAGCCCCGTTCATCAAAAGCTCTGCCTTTTGGGCCCAGTGCAAGGGCTCAGTGCTTAAATCCTCATCTTGCATGCACCAGGATTCCATATAGGTGCTGGTTCATGTCCTGGCTGCTTCACTTCCCGTCCAGCCCCCTGCTCGTGGTCTAGGAAAGCAGTAGATGATGGTTCAAAACCCTGGGGCCCTGCACCCACATGGGAGACCCAGAAGAAGTTCCTGGCTCCCTGCTTCAGATCGGCTCAGCTCTGGTCATTGTGGCCAATGGGGAGTAAACCAGCAGACAGATCTTCCTCTCTGCATCTCCTTCTCTCTGCAGATCAGCACTTCCAATAAAAATGAATTAATTAAAAGAAGTTCCATCAGTGTTAGCTGCTCAAGTAAGAACTCAGGCTGGGCCCTGCCTGGGTCATCTATTGGTTGACTAAGTTTTTGTCTAAGACTTGCCTGGCAGAGTACATGCTCATGGAGTGTTCATGGAATAAATGAAGCCAGAGGTCCTCATTTGAAACAGTAACCAAAAAGGTTACTGCAGGACAGGGCTGAAAACACACAGCGCGGCAGGACTTCAGTTCCGGATGCTGGCTGTGTGACAGCAGCGACTTGGGAATGGTGCAGCATCGATGCCCTTGTTCTGGCTTGCTTGCTTGCTTACTTGCTTTTTTTCCTCAATATTTATTTATTTTTATTGGAAAGGCAGATATACAGAGAGGAGAAGGGACAGAGAGGAAGATCTTCCATCCGATGGTTTACTCCTCAAGCAGCTGCAATGGCTGGAGCTGAGCCAATCCAAAGTCAGGAGCCAGGAGCTTCTTCTGGGTCTCCCACGCGGGTGCACGGTCCCAAGGCTTTGGGCCATCCTTAACTGCTTTCCCAGGCCACAAGCAGGGAGCTGGATGGGAAGTGGAGCAGCCAGGATTAGAACCTCTGCCCATATGGGAATCTGGGTGCATTCAAGGCGAGGACTTTAGCTGCTAGGCTACCGTGCTGGGCCCCTGGCTCTTTCTTTCCACCTCTAGCCTTCATCCTTGGGCATGTCCAGGACAAAGTCCTTGTCTTGCTGCTCTTGTCAGTTGTTCTGTTCTTCCTGGCTCCATCTCTGGTCTCCTCTCCCTGCATTCTTTCTCCGCTGTGGGAGCCATCTTCTCATAGGACTTCTGTGAGTGCAGGTGGGATGGCCTGGCCCCCCACCCCTCTCTAAGTACACATTTCTGAGTACTTCTCGAATGTTTTCTGATTGCAAAGCCCTGTGAATGGGATGTTTTCAAAGGCAGCTCATCAGTGCTCCCTTACTCCAAACTTGAGCCTTCCTTTGTATTTTCTAACTTGGTCAGTGGTATCACTATGTCTAATCTAGAAACATTGTCATGGTCCAGAATGACTCTTTTTCGTCTTCACCCTCTCGTTCGTCACTCCGCGCTCCTGCTGACGGCTGACCACCGCCCCTCAGCATCCTGGATTCTGCAGTGGCCTGTGATTGGCTTGTCTTCTTAGTCAAGTCCACCCCACACGCTGGCACACTGGAGGGTCACGTGCCAGTAGCAGTTGCCAATCTTCTCCAGACTGAAGGCGGCTCCTGGTTGACTTGGGGTCTCTGACAAACTTGGAGTTGGAAGAATTTTGCATGAATGAGATCAATGATGGATCAATGAGAATGCAGCTGGGATCGACTTCTGGGTTGGGCAGGAATTGTAGGACTGACAAGGCCCAGAAGGCAGCTCATCTCTCGTGCCTTCCATGGTGACCGTCAGCATCCAGTGAGCTGCGAAGGCAGAGAAGGGTGCTTAGGAAGGCCACAGCTGCTGCCTGGGACCAGAGCCTTTACCTCCAGCTGAGGCAAATGGCTACTTGGTGCCAGCCCTTTTTGTTCTCCGTGAAAGCACTGCAGTGCCACCGTGTAGAATGCATGCACGTGCATGTGTGTGTAAGAGAGTAAGAGTGAGAATTTGTGTGAATGTGTGGATGTAGCTGTAGAGTGCATTGTGAGTGTGTAAGTATGTATATATGTGTGTGTCTCTGTATAAGAACCTGTTTTGGACAGCAGATCCACAGTGAGGAAAACCCAACCACACAGCCAGGAAGAGAAAGGTTAGCTCACAGTACACACCAGGATTTACTCTCCTAGCACAACTTAAGGGGCTGTTTGTGCTTAGGGCCCTTTCCTCCTACAGGATGGAGTCTGAGCCTTGGGCCAAGGTCAAAGCCCTTTGTTCACCCCCCACCTGTTCTCTGGTTCCCCCCCCCCCGCCGCTGCAGTAGCCGCTCACTCTCCAGTTTGTGCCTTGGCACTTGTGCATCCTGCCCTTTGCACACTCGGCCTTCTTTTGCCCCCAGGCGCATGCCCACTCCTTGCTCAACTCCAGTAGCAGTCTTACCTCGAACTTCTCCCAGTCCCTTGGCAGCAAATAGACAGGGTGCCTGTTACACTTGGATTTCAGCCAAGCAAATCATTTCGATAACATGTTTATCATACTTCGGTCAACCTTTGCTGGTTTTTTTTTTTTTTTTTTTGTACTTTTCTCTGCTTCATCTGGTTTCCCTGCCCTGACATGATGTTCCCCAAACGTACTGTTCACAGCTGTGAGCTGTGCCTCACATCTCCTTTTCTGGTTATTTAGTCAATTGTCTTTTCTGCCAAAATATATTATCCCAGAGGCAAGAACCATGTCCATTCACCAGCCCCACTTCCATCCAGTTCTCTCTGTCCCGCCCTAGGCTGGCTATGGGCTGGCAAGGCAGAAGCGATCAGCTCCATGCACGCGCACAGGAGTTGTAGACTCGCCGTTGGCCAGTGCAGGGCTTGTGTGATTGATACCGGCCATGGCTGCCCTGCTCATCCTTCACGTCTTGTGCTATGATAACAGAGGATGTGGTCTCCTGGTCCACAGAGCTATGTTTACTACCTGGCTCACTATAAGGAAAAAAAAGAGTGTGCTGGTGTCTGGTCCAGTGGATCTCACAGCCTGAAGAAGGAAGCCAGACACAAATAAATAAAGGCAAATTCATCTTCCCTCCGAAGCACCCGCAGCCGTGTGCGGTCTGGCCATGCCCATGGGAGACACACCTGGAAGCACTCCCAGCGGATCCTCCATCCTAAGCCTGGCGAACGTGCTGCTGGGCCAGCCTCCCAGGGGCCCCTCAGAGCCAGGGCCCAGTGCTGACTTCAGCCCACCCTGCGGTCCTGTGTGTGCTCAGCCCTGAGGAATGTTTGAGTGTCTGAGTAGACAGATGGAAAGTGTTCACTGATTGGATCTCAACTCTGTTATCCTTTCGAAAGCCCCTGGTGTTGTCGGGTATGTGATGTGCTGACCGTAGCCCATAGGTATGTAAGAGATCTCAGCGAGACTAGAGCCAGGTCAGCACCGCGCTTCCCGCTGCCTCCTGATGTGGTGTACATCTGTGTCATCCTTGGCTGTCTTGTGGGACCATGTCTGATTTGTCCCTGGGCTGGGTGGCTGGCTGCCATTCATCATTTCTTATTTTGCAATTTTATTTATTTGAAAGGCAGAGCAAGAGAAAGACTGGGAGATTTCCTGCCTACTGGTTTATTCCTCAAATGGCTTATAACAGCCACATCTGGGCCAAATCTAAGCCAGGGACCAGAAAATCTGCTTGGAAGGCAGGGCCAATGCTTGGACTGTCATCTGCTGTGTTCTCCGGTGAATTCGTAGGAAGGCTGGCTCGGAAGCAGAGTGTCTGGGACTCGAATCTGCCTTGATGTTGGATGCCAGCATGGTAAACTGTGGCATCACTTGCTGTACCACATGCCAGTCCCTGCCTTGCATTCTTAAATGGGAAGCAAAACTTCCTTGAGCACCGAGGCCTTCCACAGGGGGGTCCAAGTTGCTGGAGCTGTTCTGGGTGGTGTCTCTCACAGCCCCACAGTCAAAATAAGCTGACTTGTCCTTTCATGTCCCAAGCTCAGAAAACGTGCTATTTTCTTGTGGTGCCATGTGATGGGCCGAAAGAAAATAAATAGAAGTGAATTCAACCCATTAGTGTTTGGAAAGCAAATGTTTCCCAGTGAAAATAAAGTCTGCGACTACATGTTGAGACAGATGTTCACACTTGCTGCTCTTGTTAGAGCACTTAAGAAAATAAATTGGAGATAAGAGAGGCATGGGTGTTCCTGGGGCTGGGGTGTGTCTCCCGCTCTTCCAGCCCCTTTGAACAGCCTTCAGCACCCAAGGGGAATGAAATCCTGAAATAAGAATCCTAGCAATTCCACCTAAATGTTCTCCCAATTATTTGGAGACAAGTATTTGGGGCAAATGGGACCTCTAGAAACTTAGATCTACTGTATAATTAATTACTTTAATTACCCTCCTCATTTTACATGCAATGCTGCAGATTTCATGTCCTCTTGATTGTCTGGTCAGAGTGGAAGGATGTGGCCTCCACCTCATGTGGACAGCCATGAACTTGATCGGTTTGTGTTTGTTGCTTTGGTGTGCATTTGGCATCCATGCCGAATGCCTGTCTCAGGTGTCCCGGACAGCTGTGCTACAGGGATGTGCTGGGGCTGCTTCCCTGTGACAGACACCGCCTTTCCATGAAGTTATCAGACATGTTTACGCAAATGATGGAGAAGAGATATGTTCAAATGGAACAAGGCTGTATGAGAGATTCAGATGTTTACGTTTTATTTTAAAGGGATTTCATTTCCCATATCCTTATCAACATGTTATCTTCCATATTTTTAAAGAAATTTCTTTATCTGAAAGGCAGAGTAACAGGTAGGGATGGAAAAAGGGGAACTTTCCAAATCTTCTTCATTGCCTAGACCGCTGTGGCGGACGGGTGTGGTGCCGGAGGAAGCCAGGAGCCAGAAACACCACCTGGGTCTCTCCCGTGGTTGGTACGGTCCCGAGTGCTTGGATGACCAACACAGGTGCAGCCTTTGCAGGGAGCTGGATTGGAAGCAGAGGTGGATTGAATCCTAGTCATGCCAGGCAGAGGCTTAAGATTGTGTGCTGCAAGGTCCACCTCCAAATTCACTGAAGCAAGTGAGGACTGATTCTGACATTTGGAGAAAAGAAGATGAAATACCACTACACTTAATGCCTTTGAATCTTTTTTTTTTTTAACTTAAAAAAAATATTTTTGATGATGTTGATAAGGGTGGGAAGAGTCAAGGATTAGGGGAAAAGTGGGTGAGATCATTATTTCTGCATTTTCTTTTTCTTCTTCCTGTATCTGGAGGATGGGAGGGAAATGGGGAGAAACCACAGCCAGCCTCCCAACTGCCTCAGTCCTCGTGGGGGGCGGGGGTCATGGCCACCTGATGTCATCCCAGGGTCCTCAGCGTGGGAGCATGTTCTGAGGGTCCTGACATGCTGTTGATATCACTGAACCATGCCAGAGCTGTGTCAGGGTGTGAACCAGGTGTGGCTGGGTTGTAACACCTAACAGCAAGAGCTGGAATGGGTGTGGGCTGGTTGGGCAAGGTCACTATTCCTGCTAGGACAGGAGGTAGACTAAGTCAGCCTGAGCCAAGAAGCCACTGGTGTGTATAAAATCTGTCACTGGGAGAAGACCTGGTAGAAGAGTTTGGGAAACTCCTTCGCCAGGACATAAGCCCAACAGGGGAACAAAAGAACCAAGGCAAGGAGCAGCCCAGATCAGCCTGGGTCACAGTACCTGCCAGCATATGTGTGCCTCAGGTCTGGGGGTGGGCCAGGCTGGGCCAGCTCATAACACTCATTGGCAGATCTGAGAACCAGAGCAGGGTGTAAGACAGGCTGGGTTGGGCCACAGCACCAGCCAGTTCACATTAGAGCCGGGACTGGGGGCTGGCTGGGCTGGATTGGGTGGTAATTGGGTGGTAATACCTGGCAGTGTGAGTTGGAACAGGGGGCAGACTGGGCTGGGCCAGGCTACAGCATCTGCTGGCAAATGCCGAGACTGGGCTGCAGCACCTACCAGCACATGCAAGACCTGGGGGGCAGGCAGGTGTGAGCCCAGAAGGGGAGATGCAGGGACTCCCCTGCTGGTCCTCTGCTGCTCCTGGTGCGTGTGAGAGCCAGGACTGAGGACAGACCAGGCCAGGCAGGGCTATACCACCTGTTAGCCTTTGAACCGTTTAAAAATATCCCATCCCTTATAATTTGTTTGGTTATAAATAAAATTCTGTGCTTTATAATGTTTGATTCATGCATTTTATGATTGTTAAATTCAATTTTTCTAGTTTATGCTATACTTTCCTAGCAGGAAGTTATTTGATATTAATACCCTTCCATGTCCCTTTAGTACATTTTTTTTTGTGTGTTTGAGAGTGCAACATGACTTTTATATATTTTTGTGATGAGTAAATGTTTCTATTTTTATGGTCCTGTCATTTACAGAGCTACTCCAGGAGACAAACCTGAATTGAAAATTGTCTTTTTCAATGTTTTCATAGAGAACAGACTTAGAGTTGGTTACTAATTGCACCAGCATGGAGCTTGTTAGCAGGTGGAAGCCCTGGGTAGGTAAATCCTGACAGCAAGCCGCACAAATCTCACATGCAAATCTGAGACTGACCAAGAAAAATCTGCGTTTCCCTGTGATCATGCTGAGGAGGGATCAGGTGTGGTCCTACAGCTCAGAGGCAAACACAAAACCCCACCCTACCCCCACATCAACTGTTACTTGTGAATAAACCTCCATCAGCCATAAATTGCTACAAAATGGCCAGATGTTTGAAAGCCCTGCTGTCGTCCGGGTCACTCCAGCAGGAGTTGCAATTTAGCTAATTTCACTACTTCAGTAGCTTGCTGTAATTAAGGACTCAGCAGGGTGCGTTTTTAACGCTACTAAGTCATTAGGGTTTTTAGGGGACCAGGATTATTCACTGGCTATCCTAAAGAAGACAACACTTGCTTAACACAAAGAAACCAAGGTACAGCTTTTTTCAAAAAGTGGAGGTAAAGTACCAAGTGATGAAAGGCTGGTTTCTGACATCTGCCAGAGCAACTGGGGAAGGCTGCGGTGTACACAGCTTTCTCGGCTTCTTGTTGATGGGAGGGAAGACCTTGGCGGACTCAACAAGACTGTGCTTGTTCGTCAAAGCAGTGCATTCTTTATGCTACGCTTGAATTTTAACAGTCTCTCTCTCTCTCTTTCTCCAGGGAGGGAAGCCTTTTTCTGAGCCCCATTTACTATGTCCTCACAACAATAAGGGCTCAATAAAGTATTTTTACCCACCTTGCTGGTTTGCACTAGCACATGGACAGGGCTCCACAAATCTTTCACCAGCTCAGTTCTGGGAGTAAAATAGTGGCAAGTGGGGAAGATGGGGGCTGAAAGAGAATCTCAGAGCAACTAAGTTTCTGAAAAACAAAAGAATTAAGCCAGCAGGGATGCATCTGAACAGATTGCAGAGGTCAGGGGGCTGCCTCACTGCGGTCTCTCTTCCAGCCCCTCCAGGGGTCCTCAGATTTTCTTGAGCCTCTCCAGGAGTCTTCCCAGAACCACAGGGAGGAGCCAGCTTGAAGCTCTTCCCTCTCGGTCCAGCAAGTCAAGCAGTTGGAAGTAACTGAAGACTGGCTTTCAACTCCCCACTCCCTGCTCCTGCAACCAGGAAAGCCTTGGGAGCCCAGAGAAGGTGCTGAGTGACTCACCGTGTTCGGAGGGAGCCCCACAGGTGTCATGAGCATCTTTAATCGGGGGTGACAGGTGTGGTGGTGATTACGTCATGATGTTTCTATGAGTCCTGATGCCTGGGATTCAAAACACTGGTTTACCCAGATCTGTAATATTTCAGGCACCTTGAGGGAGGCCAGAAGATTTGAAAGAGAGTTGCAAAACCCTACTTGGGTTCCAAGAACAAGAGGGCTACGTGTGGCCAAGGCCGAGGAGGATACGTAATGTGACTTGGGCAAAGGCTGACTAATGGCCACTGACAGCGAGAAAATATTTGCAGGGCCCAGGCAGCCAGGTGAGGACAAAGTTGTTTTGTTTCCGCCTGGGAGGGATGCATACCATGAATTACATCTGCTAGGCCTGGGAGTATTCGGTGTAGCAATCCAGGCATGCATCTGGAGGGGAAAATAAAAATCCCACTGGACTGGCTTTGGCAAAATAAGGAAATGCCGTCCCATGGGTGTTCCGCCTAAGGTTAGCATCCACCTCGCAGACTTGCCTGTTTGGGGCCATTGTGAGAAGTACTGGCCTAATCTAATTGTAATCTTGAGTTTTGACTTGATCCAATTAGCATCCCTGGTTTGTGGGGGTCCATTGGGGCCCCGGAGAATTCTAGTGACCAGAGGCAATGGAAAGTTCCTGTTCTAAGCTGGAAGTAAACCAGATGTTGACTCTATGATGGGCTGTCAGAGTGGATCCTGGTCCACGTGAGGATGTGTGGATTAATCAAAGCCAACTGGCAGCCTTGTCTTAACCGGCCCTGGTCCTCTGGCCTAGTCTCCAGCCCCAGCACACACATTGAGCCTTCAGCAATCTCAGTTGTTACTTAAGGGCTATTCTTCCTTTGCCGAATGTCCACTGCGTGTCGTGTGTCACGCCCAGCATTGGGACTCACACAAGACAGTTTGCTCAGTAACAAAGCCCTGATGTCATGTGCGTGGTCTGGCCTTGATTTGCCTCTCCAGCAAGGTTGGGGGCCACTCCATGTTCTGTGTGCTGTAGTCCTGTCGACCCCAGGGCCTTGGCACAGGAAGTCCCTTTGCTTGGAATGTTCTTGCTCCTGCTTGGCCCACAGCTGCATTCATCCCACCTTTCCAAGTGCCTACTCTCACTGTGCCTTGCACGGTAGATCTCCTGCCCAGGGAAGCAGAGGTCCAAGTAGCAGTGGCTGAGTTTAACTCTGTCCTCTACAGTAACTGCTCTGTGTTTGTCTAGTTTATCAGTGTGAGCGCTGGCGTCAGCTGGCCAGGCTGACATCTTGCCTGCCTCCCCCTGGCTCTGTCTTAATCTGCATCCCTTGGTTTCTCGTTCTGCAAGGTGATATTGAAAACAATCATTTCTGTTTCATGACAGTTTAAGTCAATTCCTTTTTCTCTTTTGGTTTGGATCATTTGCTTAAAATACACACCAGTGAACAGACGATGCTTTATTTCAGAGGAGCTATCTCTAAAACAGGCATGAAACTGTTAGATATAATATGTATATCTGTAAGTGAAGCAGTTCATAACTGTAAAACATGAGGTTTTTCTTGCCTGTAAAATACAGAAAAATAACCCCCCCAATTTGGAAAAGGTTTAACTTATTCCCCGAGAAATCAGTCATTTCTAGGATTTAATAATTTGTGAGTTCAAGATGAGATCGGTAACTGATGTTTCTCAGAGCGCTAATGCACTGGGTCTTATCTCACTTTCCTTATCAGGAGCCGGGAAAGGGAGTATGCCTTTTTTTTCTTTTTAGAAAGTGTTATAAAATTAATGTAGGCACTTGTTGAAAATAGATCATTGTTTTATTGGAGCAGGCACTCCTGCGCCCTCCTCTGTGGAGTCTGAAGAAGCAAGTCCTGGGGAAGTGGAAAGGAGAAGAGTGGCACCTGGATGTGGGGCAGACAACAGAGCTGGGTGACTGGTACCTTTAGGGTTAGAAGCAGTGTGTGTTCCAGTGCATGGTGTGGTGGCCGTGACAACACCAGTGTATTGAATGTTCCAGAAGAGCAAGAAGAGAGAATTTTGAATATTCGAGCCACAAAGAAGTGATGCATGTGTGAGAAGGTGCCTGTGCTTGTTACTCTCTCGCACAGTGTGAGTGCTGACACAGCGACCTCCAGCCCAGAACATGAACCATGATTGTGTGTCATTGAAAAACAGTAAGAAGGCGAGTGCCTAGAGCGCCTGGGAGGAGAATCGTGCGAGGGAAAAAACATTGCTCGATTAAGAGCTGAGTACGAGGCTGGTGTTGTGGCAGGTGGGTTAACTGATCGCTTGCAATGCTTTCATCCTGTGTTGGTGTCCTGCTCGGAGTCGCAGCTGCTCCCTGCTGCTGTGTCTGAGAAGGCGGTGGGAAACGGCCCACAGCCTGGGGTCCCTGCTGTCCCCGCGGAGGCCATGACAGGGCTGCTCCCTGCTACTTTTGGCCTGGTCCAGCCCTAATTGTTACAGGCTGAAGAGCAATTAGAAAAACTGTCTCATCTTTCTCTCCCTTTGCCACTTTATCCTTCAAATACATGAATAAAATAAAATTAAAAAAAAAAAAACCCTGAGGATTGACTAGTTAGCAACTGATTGGATGGCACCTGTGGTCATGAGAGTGACAGGTGACATGACGTATTTCTGTAGAACTACATTGGGTTGTATGTCGTGGTTCCTGAATGTCACACTTAGGCCACAGTGACAGACAAGACTCCAGTGTTAGCTCCGGCGTCAGCTCTCTGATAGCCAATGCCCTTGGCAGTTTCTGCCCTGTTGACTTATGGAGTTTGTCTAATTGGATTACCAGATGTACTGATTCTCTTAGCCTAGACGTTGTTCTAGGTGCTTCTGCGTTCTTGGCATCATCATTCTGAGCCCGCCATTATGGATGTCATGGAACTGGTGGGCAGAGAGGGCCTGTTGGAATCAGACAAGCCTGTCACTGCTGAGACTGAATACAGACTACTGCCGGGCGATGGAGAAGTTCGTGCTTGGCAGAGGAAGGGCCAATGTTACTCTCATAACCTGTAGGAAGAGTGGAGGCACCGTGCGCGACAACACTGTGTGCAAAGTGAAGTGCTGACCATGTTGGTGTGTGCACACACACGTGTACACGTGTAAATATATGTAGAACTACTGGAGTGTTCGCAGAGTATGGTGAGTATGATGCTGATGTGTACCTGGATGCGTCTGTGTGCTTGCATGGGCCAGACTTTCATCTTTGGTCTAGAAACCCAGGATTAGTTATAAAAGACTTTGGGTGAAGTGTTTTTCTTCTCTGATGACTTTCTGTTTTTCTTTTTCTCAAATGCAAACATTCTTGGATGGGACCAGGATTTGGCTTAGCAATTCAGGTTCTCCACCTGGGAGTACCTGGGCTCCATGCCAATGTCCTGTAGGTACAGCTGATAGGAGGCAGTGGTGGTGGTTCAAGTCCCTGCGTCACTGCCATCCACGTGGGAGACCTTGATGAGTTCCCAGCTGTCAGCTCGGGTGTGGCCTACTCTTGGCCGCTGCAGGTACTTGGGAATAATCCTGGGAAGAGGAACACTTTTGGAGTTAAAACTTCAGTATTACAGGATAATTCACTTTTGAATCTGACTTTTTTAGTCTATAAAACACTCTCTCAGTGTTACCCCAAGGCTTCAGAAAAGCACTTTTGCATTCATCAAGCTGAGTTGCATGGCAACCTTTGAAAGAATCACTTAAAAGCCAAAACAAATAGAAATTATTTAACATTTGTTATGAGCTTTGAGAATATGATCTGTAATAGGAGGAATCAAAGCAATTATTTTTAATTCAAAGATAGGGCTGCAAGTGTTTGAGAAATTATGCCACCTGCTGATTTTTATTGCTAGATTCTGAAGCATTGGTATTTCACAGAAGCATGGCTGCTGTGCAGTTTTTCAGGTATTTTGAAGTAAATCCTACTGGAGAGGATCGTAGATATGGAAAAGTAAAGAAGCTGTAAGTGTGTAGCCTGACCAACTTTTACAAAATGACACAGCCATGTAGTGAGCGCAGTTATACAGAGCAGGCAGATCAAAGAAATATGCTGTGAACAACCCACAGAACTCTGCCGGGGGTCCCTTCACTGATCTACTTGCCCTAGGTCAATCACATTCATGCTATGAACATTAATTAATGTTGTTTGCTTTTGAAGCTCTATAATTGGTTTAATACAGTAAGTGTTCTTTGGTGTGTGGGTTCCTTCCTTATAAAAATTTACACTTACTTATTTTATTGGAGAGAGAGAGAGCAGGTGAGAGCATGCATGAACAAGCTCTCTATGCACTGGTTCACTCTCTGAATGCCTAAAACACCCAGAGCTGCTCCAAAGCTAGGAGCTAAGAACTCCACCGGAGTCCCAAGTCCTTGGGCCGCCATTTGATGCCTGTCACCGTACGTACTAGCAGGAAGCTGGAACTGGAGCAGAGCAGGAATTGGACCCTACATTCTGTGGTGTGGAATGCAACCCCACATAATGTCTGAACCACCAGACCAAGTGCCAGCCCCAGTGCGACTCCATTCTGGTGATGAAACTCACCCACACACTGGAACATTGGTGGATCCTATCACTGCAGGATAATGTTTCATCTTGGGGTTCAGTATTCTATATGCATGGTCTTCAAAGTATTCATGGGAAATACATATTACCCTCGGATTCCATTTCCCATGAAAGTTTCTAAGTGCCAATGAACATAAAGCTATTGTTTCTGTCTATCTGTAGTCAGCTTAGCTTGCTATTTTGCCAGAACTGTGTATGCCTTTGTTTCTTTGTTGTTTAGTTTGGTTTGGTCTGGTTGTTCTGTTACTAAGAAATACACGGCTCTCAATGGCTCTACTCTGTGCGCCATGGCTGCGGATTTCAGCACATTGTTCTTTAGGTGTGTTTAAGCATTGTATATTTGAAAGCTGTTATTAGATCAAGCAGATTTAGAATTATTATAGCTTGCTTTTGAATTGATACTTTTATCTTTATGAAATACCCCTCTTTGAGGATATTTCTTGACTTAAAGTTGATCTTGTCTAATGAGAATGTAACTGTTAGATTCACCACTTGCTAAAATGTTAGATTCTCTAACCACCAGGGAAGGAATAACTGAGCCAAATGTATGAAAAGGTGGCCTTTATTTCAGGGAACCACGGTCGCGGGTGTCCCTTCCCCACGCAGCAGAAAGGAGACATGAAGTAATGGGCTGCAGAGCAAGAAGAGCGTGGAAGAGACGGGGAAGGAGCCCTTTTAAACTCTCCTTGACACGGAAGCCGAAACGGGGGTCTCTCCAGCCCTTATTGGTGGGGCAATATGGGTTTGTGCCCCTCACTGGTGCCACGGTGGTTTCACAGCCTGAGGGGCCCACCAGAATTCCGCCATCCATTCAGAGTCTAGTTGGAGGCAAACTCCCCCCTTCTCCGGTTTCCGTGGTAGAAATCGGTAACTACTTCATTTGGCTTTTTAAATTTAGTATATTTCCTCAAGAATTTCCTGTAGACTCCATGTGATGAGCTGAGCTGTGTGTGTTCTTGACCTTGTTGTATGGTTTAATGAGGATTGGTAGTCCATTCCCACTTAACGTGACTGTTGATGTGCTTGGATTTCCGCCTCTCCTTACCTCTATCTTAAGTGTTCTTTAAAAAGCTTGAGCAGTCGTACTTGCTGGCTTCTCCCTTCCTTTCACTGCTTGCACATTCTTTCCTGATGTAGATACTGCAACACGCATCTTTGATTATTGGAGTCTAGTTGACATGAATGCTTTCCCTCCTCCAGACGATGGGACATTTATAACAGGAATTCTGAACATGTTAAAGCTCTGTTTGTCCTCCTCTGCTGCTTTTCTGTTGTCACATTTCCCTTCCACCTGCCTGGGAGTTGACCAGTTGTGAGTGTCACATTGTGGCTGTCCTCTGTCAGTGCGCCTTCTCGCATCTTCTCCTTTCTCCCCGCATTGCTGGGGATCCATCTGTTCCAAAACACAACAAAAACAATCCCCTTTTAGTATTTCCTTTCCTGCAGGTCTGCGAGTGATTAATTCTCTTAACTTTTTTCTATTCTAGAAATGTCTTTGCTTTGCCTTCAGTTTTGTTTCCGGTTATTGTGCCTTGTTTAACTCAGGAACGGTTTACATACAATAAACTGCACAAACCTAGAGTTTACAGTTTTGTTGCCAGCCATATCTGTATATACTGGTTACATGCCGTACCCAAAATGGCGCCGGCCAGAGAGGCTAGATCTTGGTGCCTGGTGGATAGTCACGTAGCTTTGGCAGTACCACGCATGCGCCTAACGCATGCGCAGTGAGCTGCGGCGCGGCAGGCACGTAAACACTGGGACTGACGAATCCAGTCGCCCAGAACCCTGCGTAATCATGACGCCGACCTATCATCGGCGGAGGCGGGGCCAGACAGCACATAAGAGTAGAAGCCTGCCGGGATTCACCGCTTCCCTCCTCATGTTAGTGTGCACAATAAATTTTACCGCAGGAGACTTCACACGCGTCTGCGTCTTATTGCTGGGCGGTAAGACACGTGGGCGCGACAACTGGTGCCGAGAACCCGGGACCTGGAGGGAGCCTCCCGTTCAAAACGGGACGGAGTCAGAACTGCGGCCATAAAACAGGTAAGGAGCTCTGAGAGGGAGAACTTTCGGGTGACTAGGAGCATAAATCGGAGGTATATGAGCCGCCGCTTCTGGTTATAGACATGGGCGCACAGGTCTCTCTGGTGAAATTTTTGCAGATGGTTTATGCCCCGCATAAGGGAGCGGTCAGAGAGAGTGACGAAGCCCTTCAGTCTGCCCAGGATAGTCTCTCAGAAACAGAGCGGGAGAGGAGAACCGGTTTGAAGCAAAAAATAAAGGTGAAACTTAAAGCAGTATCTTCCTCATCAAGTTCGGAGACTTCCGACGCTGAGGAAGGGTATAAGTGGGATAGGCGCTTAGAACGTAAACCTGCAGGAAATAGACAAGGATTAGAAAAGGAGAAGAAAGATAATGACGGTGCTACTGCGCCGGCCACGCGTGGCCCATGGCCTCAGGACTCTGGAGCCATTTCATCAATGGCTCCTCCTCCTGTGACGCCATCTGCCCCGCCCATGAGTTATGGTGCCGGCTCTTCCTTCATCGATGCAGCCGCGCGCCGGGAACTTCAAGATATGTTCCCCGTCTTAGAAGAAGAAAGGGAAAGAGTTCACAGACAGGTAGATGCAGCATTAGTGCGAGAATTGGCCATGTCTGTAAAGCAATACGGTCTTCATGCCAATTACACTTTGTCCCTGTTAGAACGTATGGGGGGAATGAATATGACTCCCTCTGATTGGCAATTTGTGGTGAAGGCTGTTCTCCCTAACATCGGATCATATCTAAATTGGAAGAGCCTATGGCAAGAGCTTTTGGCTGAGACCGCCCGCGCAAATCAACAGCGTGGCGGTGATTCTTTGACCTGGACTTATAATATGCTTTCCGGACAAGGCCAATACTCTGATGATCAAAATAGATATCCATGGCCAGTGTATACCCAGATCTCTACTGCAGCTATAAAGGCTTGGAAGGCCCTTTCACTTAAAGGGCAAGAGAAACTGGGCATTACACAGGTTAAGCAGGAGCCAGATGAGCCCTTTGCTGATTTTGTGGCACGCGTAATGCAGGCCGTGGAAAGGACCTTTGGAGAGGGAGATCAGAACACTAAAATGGAAGAGCAGATAATTTGGGAGCAGTGTAATGCAGAATGTAGAGCCCTACTCAAGGATCGTAAGTCCAAGGGAATTTCAGATTGGCTAAAGGTTTGTAGGGATACAGGAGGCCCCTTAACAGCTCATGGACTAGCAGCCGCCATTTTGAGGTCTAATCATAGGGAGAGAACATCACCTGTGTGCTTTCAGTGTGGTAAACCAGGACATATGAAAAGGGAATGCCGTGCAGGGCCCGTTACTTTGGATTCATTCTCAGGTTTCTCAGATTAAGTCTATTCAATGGTATCCATCTGCGATCGCGTCAATAGTGTTTAAAGGATTAAAATTAGCCTTAATTCATTTTGGGCGTCATCCGGACCGCATAATAGTCCCCTATACTGTTCAGCAATTACAAGTGCTGAGTGGGTGTAGCAATGAGTGGTCCATCTTAATGTTTATCTATCAGGGAATTTTTGATAATCATTTTCCAAGGCATCCATTACTACAATTTTTACAGCGACATCCTGTGGTCTTTCCGATGAGAACCAGTGCCTGTCCTCTCCCTGGTGCTCTTACAATTTTTACTGACGGTTCCTCGACAGGAGCCGGAGCCTTAGTTGCCGGAGATACTGTGATAAAAAAGACCTTTGCGACGGTTTCTCCTCAGAGGGTAGAATGCCATATGGTGCTTTTTGCCTTACAAACCTTTCTAGAACCTTTGAATATTGTTTCTGATTCTCAATATGTAGTTAATGCAGTGAATGTTTTGGAGGCCGCTGGCTCTATTTCAGGGTCCGGCCCGGTGGCGGATCTCTTTAAACAAATTCAACAGGCCATCTGGCATAGAAGCCACCCCTTTTATATAACCCATATCCGAGCTCATTCAGGTTTACCAGGGCCATTAGCTCGAGGGAATGCTCTTGCCGATGCCGCCACCAGAACCCAAATCATGATTATGATGGTGTCTCCACCATCCTCAGGGGAGAAAGCCCGCCAGTTTCATTCACAATTTCATGTTTCAGCCCAGACCCTCAGACTCCGATTTGGGATCACTAGAAAGGAAGCGCGCCAGATAGTTCTTGATTGCCCTGCCTGCTGCGAATTTAGACCTGCTTCACATGAGGGGGTCAATCCCAGGGGATTGAGACCCAATCAATTGTGGCAGATGGATGTGACGCACGTCCCATCCTTTGGGAGGAACCAATTTGTTCATGTATCCGTGGACTCTTTTTCTGGTGTGCTCTTTGCATCAGTTCTAACTGGGGAGAAGGCCATCCATGTAATCCAACATTGCTTAGAAGCATGGGCCGCATGGGGTAAACCTGAGTGTATTAAGACTGATAATGGCCCCGCCTATACTTCAGCCAAATTTCGTGATTTTTGCATGAAGATGGGCGTTAAATTAGTGACTGGCATCCCTTATAATCCACAAGGTCAGGGGATAATCGAACGTGCTCATCGCTCTATTAAGGAATTGTTGCAAAAACAAAAAACCACCTGGGAATCGCTTGGCCTCGCCAGTCAGAGCCCTCGGGCCACTCTAGCCCTGGCTCTCTTCACCATCAATTTTTTACAGCTGGATGAGAAAGGCCTCAGTGCTGCAGATCGTCATTCCCTCAAGACGGCGCAAGAGCAATCTTGGGTCAAGTGGAAGGATGTTCTGGAGTCCAAATGGAAGGGCCCAGACCCAGTTATTAGGCAGGCTCGAGGAGCCATTTGTGTGTTTCCACAGGACGCCCCAGTTCCGGTTTGGGTTCCAGCTCGATTGACTCGTTCCTGTCCATCACCGCCTTCTGACGTTTCTGCAACTGCTGGAGCGCTTGCACGAGGATCTGACTTGGGGAGGATTCATGCAGACCCGCAATCAGAAACTCCTCCTACAATCCCACAGGACAATGGTGCCCCGCCCAGTGCAAACACGGCTGATGGTGCAACTAATGGTCTGTATGGCGCTTGTGAGGATCGTGATTGCTGAGCCACGATGAGGAGTTTTGAGTGTTTTTCCACGACCCTTACCGGTCGCCCACTCAGCCCGAGTGTTTCCTTGATTTTTCTTCTTTGGATTTGCCTTTTCTCCCTTATGATGATATTAAGGAGAATATGAGTAATTTTTTATTCTCCCTACAGGACACGCTTTGTTTTCAAGCGTCTCCTGAGAATTTTAGTGTCAAGGTTTATGTGTTACTTATATTCCTTTTCAAAATGTTTCAATGGCTGCTAATCTTTCTTGCCAGCTTTCTTCCTATCTTTTAGGAAATTGGACGAGAAAATTTGATATTTTACAGTCGGAGTTGAGAATTGCCATTGTCCAGATTAATTCTACACGGGTGGATCCTGTTGTTGCTGAAACCCTGGCCACTTGGATTTGGAACATCACTTCCCATATTAAGGAATGGGTGGGAATGGTTGTGCTAATTCTGCTCTTATGTGCAGGCTGTGCCTTATGCCTTTTTTTGCCTGTGTCGTTTGAGACACCGCGCTCAGCGAGATTGTGTGACAATACATCAAGCCCTACTAGCCATGCAGTATGGTGACTCCCCCATGGTATGGTTGAGCATGCTTCAACAGGCTTAGTTAAGAGCATGGACATCATGGCTCCTGCACCTCAGGTCATTATGGCATTGCACTGAGTTCGAGCATGATGCATAATGCACCTGACTAGCCCTTGCACCTCGCAGGTCTTATCCATTGCACGCGAGAGGGTAGTCAATCTTATAACTAACTTGTCGAGACATTGCTCTTTACAACCACCGCGGTTGTAGCCCATGACGGGTAAGATAGACCCAGACAATTATCGGTCTAAGACAGGGACTACGTCAAGCCACGCAGCCTCCCTATGACGGATCGTGCGCCTTGAGTCTACAACCTAAGACAGGCCCATACCAGTTTATTTTTCTATTGTATAAGAAGGAGGGAGATGTTGCCAGCCATATCTGTATATACTGGTTACATGCCGTACCCAAAATGGCGCCGGCCAGAGAGGCTAGATCTTGGTGCCTGGTGGATAGTCACGTAGCTTTGGCAGTACCACGCATGCGCCTAACGCATGCGCAGTGAGCTGCGGCGCGGCAGGCACGTAAACACTGGGACTGACGAATCCAGTCGCCCAGAACCCTGCGTAATCATGACGCCGACCTATCATCGGCGGAGGCGGGGCCAGACAGCACATAAGAGTAGAAGCCTGCCGGGATTCACCGCTTCCCTCCTCATGTTAGTGTGCACAATAAATTTTACCGCAGGAGACTTCACACGCGTCTGCGTCTTATTGCTGGGCGGTAAGACACGTGGGCGCGACACAGTTTGAGTCATCCTTACGCACGTACACACCTGTTCGGCCACCACCCGGATTAAGAGCGACACCATTTCCAGCGTCCCCAAGGGTGTTTTTTTTTTTTAAATGTCCCCCTCTTCTGATAATGCTTCCCCCGAGGTCACAAAGCACACTGACCTCTAGATTTGTAGTTCAGAATGATTTTTCTTATTTCAAAATTTGTAGCATAGCTCCTGTTTTTACAACAGTTGCTCATTGGGCTTCTCCGTAGTTTGGTTTGTGGGACTCATCTATCTGTGCACAGCAATTGGTTTCCATTTTTGTAGCTTCATAGTATTCCATGAAAGACTGCTTTGCTGCTTGGGTGCTTTGCAGGTTTTGTTTTTTGTAAACGGTGCTCCTATCAATGTGTTGGCTTCTGCTTTGGAGGACATAGTGCCATTTTTGGGGGATGTGAGCCTGGGAATACAACCGCTGGGTCATGGGGTACCAGAGGGCAGCAGGTCCCCTGCAGCTCTTCCCTCATCAGTGTCCCCTCTGCATCTCAACACTCAGTACTGTCAGTCAGTAGTTCTTTAGCCTCTCTGGTGAGCAGGTCCTGTGTCTTGCAATGGTTCTATTTCTCATTTCCCAAGTGATTGCTAACAGGATGTCGCTCGGCGCGTGTGCAGATCTGCCTTTGTGAATGCCTGTCAGACCTTTTGCCCATTAACAAAATTTGATTTGTAAATCTATTTCTTGTTGGATTATAACTCTCTTACAATTAGAATGCAATTCTATTGTCAGATGTATATACTGCAAGAATTTTCTCCAGTGAGTTGCCTTTTTACTCTTCGTGGTTTGTTCGGATGAAGGGAAACGATTAATTATAATGAAGTCTGATTTATTTCTCTTTGCCATAGTGCTGGCGCTTTCACTATCCCGTCTGGGGAAAATGCTTGCTTACTCCCGAATCCCGTCGGATGTTGTACGATGCTTTCTCTCAGGAGTTTGGCCTTTCACATTACATATAGGGGCCACCCTAATTTTTATTTATTGATTTGTCTGCTTATTTTATTTGAAAGACAGAGCTGCAGAGAGAGAGAGGAAGAGAGAGGGGGAGAGAGAGGGGGAGAGAGAGAGAGACTCCATCTGCCTGTACAGTCCACAAACGGCTGCAAGTGCTGAGACACTGGACCTCCTGTGTAGCTGATAGAGAACCAAGCGGTTGAGCCTTCCGAGGTGCGTTTGCAGGGAGCTGGAGAGGAAGTGGAGCATCACAGAAGACCAGTGCATGTGACAGGACATCTCAGCAGCTTGGGTCTCTGCACCCACATGGCCGACTGGGGTGAAGCCCCTGCCCCTGGCCTAGCCCAGCTCTGGCCATCGCAGCCATTTGGAGAGTGAATCAGCAGATGCAAGATGTTTCTCCCTTTCCCTTCAGCCCTCCTTCTCTCTCTCTGCAACTCAGTGTTTCACATAAAGAACTATTACTGTTATTTTAGAACAGAGCTAAGGGATGTGGGTGTACTGAAAAGTCTTCATCGCTTTGCTAATTGCTCACCCGCTAGCGATTTTTGCATGTCTCCTGTGTGGTTTATTTTTAAATTTAATAGCTGGCTTACTTTCCAAATGCTCCCACTGGTTAGTCCAGGTCAGGTTGAGGTCTGCAACTCAATCTGGATCTCCCACGTGGATGGGCAGGGACATAAAGTGCTCACATCGCCACCTACTGGCCCCTAGGGTGCACATCCGCAGGACAGTAAAGCCAGAAGCAGAGCCAGGACTCAAACTGGGGCTCTCACATGGTGTGCAGATGTTTAAATTGTTGTCTCATCTGCTATTTTGAATGCCAGTATGACCATTGCAATATGTTAAATAAAGATTGCATGCTGTTTTTTTTTTTTCCTCTCCTGGCTTCTTTGTCTTAAGCAGTCAACTGTCTGTATTAATGGTTCATTTTTCCCTTTTGAAACTAATGTTTTGGGCCTGGCACAGTAGCCTAGTGGCTAAAAAGTCCTCACCTTGCATGAGCCAGGATCCTATATGAGCGCCGGTTCTAATCCCAGTGGCCCTGCTTCCCATCCAGCTCCCTGCTTGTGATCTGGGAAAGCAGTTGAGGATGGTCCAAAGCCCTGGGACCCTGCACCCACCTGGGAGTCCTGGAAGAGACTCCTTGCTCCTGGCTTCAGATCGGTGTAGCTCCAGCTGTTGTGGCCACTTGGGGAGTGAATCAACAGACAGAAGATCTTCCTCTCTCTCTCCTCCTCTCCTTATTTTTATTCCAATAAAAATAAAATAAATATTTTTAAAAACGAATGTTTCTTTTCCTCTATCTATTCTAAGATTTTTTTTTTTTTTTTGCTTTTGGCATCCTCTATGTAACTGGCAGGTGCCAAGGCATCGTTTTCCTTTGCATCCATCCTTCTTGGGTTCATGGTCTGAAACTGACTTGATGCTATTTTGAAATCGGGAGAAATTCTGTCACCACATCTGTTCTTCCTCCTGATGCGCCTTCCTCCTGCTTGCCTTCTGAGATGCCCTTGGTGCATATTCAGTCTCTCTTCATCCCGTTGCTTAGGCCCGCCGTCCTGTCTGCTGTAGTTCAAGCCCTCGTTTCTGTTCATTTCTGGCTAGTTTCAGGTGTGTCTCTGTACTCTGATTCATTCTCTGGCTGTATCTGCTCTTTCATTGAAGCTCTCAAATGAGGTCTTAGTTTCAGTTATTTTATATTCCAGAATTTCTATTTTTAAAATACATATTCTTTTCTTGAACATACGAATTATGGCTATTTTGCAGTTGTGTCTGACAGTCCTCCTGCCTGGACCAGCTGCAGGTCCGCCCTTGTGAGTGCGCTGCCTCGAGGCTGTCTCTTGGTGGGATGGGGCCTGTTGTACTGTATGCAGACGTGATGGGTCAGCTTGAGAGGCAGGGATGTTTCTTTCTTCCGGGAAGCAGGTCCCCTATCCTCGGGAGTTGGTGGGGATGGGGAGGGCGCAGCAGGGGAGAAAATTACTTCAGTCCAATTAGGGACCAAGGCTCAGCTGGCTCCTCCCATGCCTGGGCTGCCTCCCTGGGGATTTCTGAATGAATAATGAAGGCACATCCTTAGACCCTGTGCCCTTGGGTGGGCCTGGGACTTTGTGAGCATCAGCAAGTCTGTTCCTAAGCTCCTGTCCATTGGCTTCCCAGCGTCCTCAGCAATGCAGCACAGGGCTCACTCGTCTTGCATCCTGCACCCCAATCCTGGCTACTCTGAACTGCCAAGTTCTGTCTGCCCAGCTGTTTTGTCTCCTTGACGTGTGCTGCCCTCTCTGCCTGGGAGCCGCTTCTTTCCGCCTCGGTGTCCTGCCCTGTGTCCCTCGCTGGCCAAGGCTCCAGGGAGGTGAGCAGATATCAGGCCTTACTCAGAGAAGGTCCTTCTCCCTGTTGGCTCTCTAGCAGTTTTCTGATGCCTTTAAGGAAATCATTTTATATTTCATTTAGCTTTCCTGGGCAGCAGTCGTACCAAGCTCTACTACCAGTTTACTCCATCGGAGCTACACAGTTTAATAAACAGTCTTTAACTAAAGCAAAGTGATGATGCATGACTAGCTTTTTGATGCATAATAGCTCTTGGAATATTTATATGAAACTACTTGTGGTGAAGGCTTTCATCTCATTATTGCTTGTGTTAAAATAGACAAGGCAAGGATAAAACATTACTTAGTTTTTTTAAAAAAAAATTCATTTACTTTTATATGAAATACAGATTCACAGGGAAAAGAAAAAAGAGAGGGAAAGATCTTCCGCCCTCTGGTTCACTCCTCAAATGACTACAGAGCTGGAGCTGAGCCAATCCAAAGCCAGGAGCCAGGAGCTTCTTCTGGGTCTCCCATGCAGATGCAGGGTCCCAAGGCCTTACGCCATCCTCCGCTGCTCTCCCAGGCCAGAGGCTGGGAGCTGGGTGGAAGTGGAGTAGCCGGGACATGAAGCAGCGCCCCATATGGATGAGAGCCGTCTGGAAGGTTTTGGCAAAGCAGGAGGGTGTCGCAATGGGACTGAAGAATTCATCTTGGCGTTGGCTCTGCCATAGGCAAGGGTGCTGTGGTACAGGCACTACAGTGATTTGTAGGTCAAAGTGAACACCATGGCTTAGAGTCAACATCCTCCTTCCTGTGGGACAAACATCTAAGTGACCCGGGAGGTCACAGCTGTCCGTCTCCTTTGCAACCCTCAGAACAAGAAGCTGTTGGATGGAGAGACCTGTCCAACCAGAGCAAGGAGGGGAGGGGCTCCACCCGTCATGTTCAGAGAGTGTTTCGCCTGGAGGAAAGGCCTCTGTCGGAGCAAGAATGACTCCATCTTTTGCACTCTAAGTTACTTCAGTAAATACTACATACATACTAACCATGTATGTTTTAGGGTGCTTGGTGGGATACACAAGAAAGTAAAACATGGTCCTGAGCAAGTTCAGGGAGCAGCTGAGACAAAGCTCACCCAGCAGATCAGCCTGCTAAGGGGAAAGTCATTCTTATAGGATGTAGCTACTGTGGAAGGTTGGTCGGGGGGGGGGCGCGTGGGGGGAGCTGTGGGTTGTGAATGATCCTGGAGGGCTCTCTGGTCAAAGAAGCCCTCAAGGATGCCATTGCTCAGAAGCCCCAGGCAGGTTTGCAGTAGTGGGCTGTGCCTCTGTTTCACCAGTTCCACTTTTTTTCCCCTCCTGTTTTGAATTCCAACATTGCCATTTTAGTAATCAGTGGTTTCTCCCAGGGCAAGTCCGTCGTTGGTACAGTGGGGGTCCTGGGCGTCTCTTAGGCTTTGCTTTTCCCACGGAACTTGCTTCTTTGCCCTCGCAATGAGCATTCAGCTGCAAACATGTCCCTCCCCATCCTTGCACGTCACCTTAGGGCTAAGCCATGCCAGAGGATGGAGGGAACGCCAGGGGAAGGCAGACAGAGAAGGAGGCCCGGGCACCACAGCTTGGAGCTTTGAAGGGATTTCAACGAATTAGTGGCGTTGAGAGAAAATTCTTTTTAATCATTTCCTCCCTTTTTCTTGTTGGCTCTGTGAATTTTTCCAGGAGGCTATGGCCAGAACTTTATGGAAACCAAATGATACTTTACATGAGAGAAATAAAAGATAATTGATTCCGATTATTAATTCATCTCCTCTCTGTAGTTGAGTAGAGAGCCTCCTCTGCCTCCACCCCATCCCTTTGTCCTTGGAATGCAAAGGGGACTCGTTTTTTAAGGCTGATGTTAATTTGTCAAGTGGTTGAGCCTCAGAAATGGTTCTGTTAAGAGGCAAGTGTTCCAACAATGAGGGAGGGCAACTTGCAGGGCGTGGGGGAGGGGGACGGTGCGCCCACGTGGGAAGCAGAGCCCAGGAAGAACTTGTCTGTGCAAGCTTCCTTCTCCATGTACAGAACAGGAAGTAGTGATCCTGTCGAGCTGTGTGTTGGTTCCCAGCTGCATCCCTGCTCATGAGGGTTGAAGATGCTACGTAAGCGGGCATCTTCTGGTCCTGTTCCTTACGCGGAAGAGCTGAGGGAGTGAGGGCTGTCTCCTTCAGGAAATTCTCAAAGCTATTGTCACCACCTTCTGGGGTTCTGCACCTTCTTTGGACATGTTGGAGAAACGGGAGCTGTCAAGTCCAAGGACACAGGTAGAGTAGTAAAAGGAGATAGCCAAGGATCGGTTCCAGCGGGTTGACCTCTGCATGGAGGTGGGGCTTGAAGAGGTGCCTGCCGTCCCAGCTTCAGTTACATTCAGTGCTTGAACTACAGAAGGGGACATTTGTGGCATCTGCATCCTGGGGGTGCACACACTGACTCTGGGAAGACCCACAGGAAGCCTGCTGGGTTCTGCAGGCTGTGTGATGTCTTTGGTCAGCACTCAGCTCCATGGCAGTCGGAAAAGAAGTGAGTGAGCTGGGTTTGGTATCTGAGTGACATTTAAGTCTCTCAACTCAACCTGGATCCCTAAGCATCAAACACTGCTGACTTCTGGAGTCAGAGCTAAAGCTCCGGAGCTAGGTCCAGAGAACCAAACCTACAAACACAGGGTGAGGCTTGTAACTGGCTCGGGGTGTCAGCTGACAAGTGTGAGTCAGCAGTGTGTTGCAGCTGAACTGAAGGTGCCATGACATTGCTCCTTGGTAGGAGACATTAAGTGTTTGAGGCCAAGTTTGTGGTCTTTCATTCCTTCCCTGGACTGTTCAGGCCGCTCCTTGACTCCTGAGGTGACAATGTGCAATGGAATGGGTATGTTGGAGGACCGCTGATGTCCGACGGATTGAGCAGCATCGTCTCAGGGATGTGGTGGTGACTTAGGTTGCTCTGTTGTTGAAGGTCTTCCCTTATGATGGCATGGGAGGAGAGGCAAGCACTGCACAGGGCTTGGAAAAGCACTGCGATGGCTTCTAGGAGCATCTCGGAAAACGGGTGACAGCAGGACCTAGCCGAGTCCCGTTGCCACAGTTCCCCAGGCCTGCTGTCACATTCCTGTCATGTTCCATCTGTTCTAAGGTGCAGCGTCTCTCCACGCCTTACCCCATGACTTCCGAAATCACCATCCTTCTTACAGTCGTTGTGGCACATTCCTCTTCCCTCCCCTCCCCTCCCCTCCCCTCCCCTCCCCTCCCCTCCTCTTCTCTCCCTTCCCCTCTTTCTCATTTTCTTCCTTCCCTCCCTCTTTTCTTCTCTCCTTCCTTCATGTTTCTCCTTTCCTCCTCCATCTTTATTTCACATAAAAATGCATCTTTTAGTGAATACCATTTTACATTAACTTAAGCCACAATGGTGGTAACTTGGAGTGGCTTGTGTGTGGGGATGGGGGAGGTCCCCAATGGCCAAAACTGCATCATCCCCTTCCCAATGCTATACCAGATAAAAATAAGACTATTTTTTTAATATGGAAAATTAGTGAATTTTCTATCTTATCTAAAACACAAGAAAAAGTATCTCCTATTTACTTGTAGCACAACTTCTAAAGAGGAACAGGATGCTTGCCACACAGACGCAACTGTAAGAGAAGCTCCAGTCCTGCTCAAGTCTGACCGCCCACCCCACAAAGCTTCTGTTTTAGAAAGCGGATGTGGCTCCACAACTTGATGCGATCTCATTTCTGGGGTGCCTTTGCACGGCTGCAAGAGAAAGGCTGCACCCCTCTCTCGTCATCAGCACACCTCCTTGCAATTCATGAAGCAGGCTGCAATGTAAAGTAACACTTTTATTTTAGATCAAGGTTATTTTTTGGTCAATTGCTAACTCATGGGCTCCCTGGATGTGAGTTCCCAGCTACTCTTTTCATCTAAATCAAGACCAGAAGGCTCGCTGATTTGTTGGTAAAAGGATTATTCTGCGCTTGGTCTGGAGGTAGGGAGACCCATTCTCCTGCACTCGAGCTGCAGGAGCCAGCAGCACGCTCTGTGTGACTGGCGATTTAAATGCTTTCGACACATCTTCCTTCTGGTTTTCATTCTGGGAGCTCTTCACAGAGTTCAAAGCCTCTCTCTTCCAGGGCTGTAGAAACTTGGTGATATATGACTGTCTCTAAGTTTGTCCTACTTTTTGCTTTTAACAGTAATCAAACCTCATTCCTCAATTTAATTTGGCTAAAAGGGCTGGGGTTCTAGCATTATGGGTTTTCTTGTGCTGTCAAGGAGACATTATTCTGGCGTGCCCAGGTTTTCAATGGGGAAAGTAAAGAAAGCAACAGGCTTTTACTGATTAGCTTGTTTTCTTTGCCTTTTTTCTTGTCTTTATAGTTGAAGTTATTTTGTACAATTTAATTATCATCCACTTTCCTGCGTCTTTGGCCCAAAACTTTATGTAAGAATAAATGGAAAGGAAAAGATATGCCCATGGAAATTTCTGCTTAACCACACAGTCCGCAACCTTCAATCACATAGCTAGATCACATTTCAGTGTGTCTTTGGGGAAAATAGCAGAATCGATCGTTTGAACATACCAGGGTGTCCATTCTTGCACTTCCATCAGTTGTGAGACAGCTTCGTCCAGTTACAAGCACAGCAAACAAACTGTGCAGCTAACTCAGGTGGAGGCACGAGCGTTGTTTCTGACGTTGGGATAGAAGCATACCAGGTCTTTTTGTGCATAAATTGTCAGTTAATATTTCCCAAGAGGTTTTTAGGGTGTCTGATGTTTTCCTCAAAACCCAAAGTTGGATTTATTTTGCATCTTTGCTTGGAGTCTGCATGATTTCCCACCTAGCAGAGGATCCCCACCCCAGGAGAGAGAGCAAGCATTGAAGACCCTGCTTGTGTAGACGGAGGCCATTCATTCCCTCAAGTATCTCTCCCAGGAAATTGGGAACAGAAATAGTCTCCTTACAGCCAGAGAGTAAGATTTCCTCTTTGCTTCCCTCCCTCCTTCCCCTGAGCCCGGGCACTAAAGGACACAGGATAGGAGCGTGTCATTCCCCTACAATGTCTCGCACCCTTACGCAAGTATATAATTTATGAACTCTTCATTCAATTCTTATGCTTAAAATATTCTTTTCTTGCAAAACATATGTTATAGAAATAGCTTTTTAAAAATCCCCGGAAGTGTAATGAAGACATTCAGTATCCATCAAATTCCCATCTCCCAGATGCCAACGTGTTGCTGTGTTGTCTCTTTCTCTCGGCTCTTTTGCTTAGTTAAAGGTAAGCAATCAAAAGTATATTTTGCATTCTGCTCTTTGCTCTTCACAAAGTCTTGCCTTTCTTACGCTACGAAAGCCGTTCATCCACTTGACTTTCAGAGGTCGCATGCCATGCTGCTGTGCGTTGGCCGTGTCTCCTGCTCATCCCACAATGACCGGCTGTAAACTGAGGATCCAATTTTTACTTCCGTTTTTTCAGTTAGTGCATACTGAAGCACCTCTGGGACTATGGGGAATGTCAGAGTTTATCTCTGAATCTTATCTTACTGCAGGAATTGGCATTTTGCTACAGGTCCAGGTGGTAAATAGTAAAAATTCCAGGCTTTCCGGTATACAGGAAAACAGCCACAGGCAGACAATATGTGAACCAATGGACACGGCTGGGTTTCAATAAAGCTTTATTAGCCACGACAGGATTTAACTTTGCCAACCCTTGTGTTCAGTTGCACTCAGGGTCTTTTTGAAAGGAGTTATAAACTTATCACATGATTCTCTCCCTTGGAATCTTTCTGTAGCAGTAGGACCAAAGCCAACCCCGAGGACAGAGATGGTTCCAGGCCTGTGGCAATCCCAGGGAAGCCATCACCTGGCCTTGAACAACAACAATGGTTTGAGGTGACAGATGAGGTGACGTCAGTTACCGTGTTTGCTGATTAATGAGTGCTGCAGCCTCACCCATGCACTTGTCGCATTATTACCACTTTTATCCCCCAGCCAGCCTGGCCACAAGCCCCAAAAGCCGAACATAAGTGCAACAAAACATGTCTGATGAGCTTCCCGGGGCAGCTCCTCCAGGGCTCAGGGGTTGGGTCCCACGTCCCCAGATGCACTTCCCCTGAAACAAGTCCGCTGAGATTCTCGGAACCTCTGACTTCCGGTTCTTTCAAGCTCCCGGGTAGTGACTCAGTGTAGGGCCTCCCAGGGAGGAGGATCACACCTGTGAAGGTTGTCCACGCGTGTGTATGTGTGTGTGTGTGGCCACACACCCCAGCCTCATGGGGAAGATCCTCTTCCTTGTGCAAAAACCCAAAGGAAGCTAAGGAGTAATGGCAGCTGTGTGTCTTGTGATTGAGCAAATTGGGGTGTTAACCTCTTCCCTCCTGCCCAGTGGCTGCTGTCTTCCAAGGCAGGCAGGAAGTTTTGGGGTAACCTTGACCTCAAGCTAGTGCAAAATGTTATCTAAAACATTGGGAGGCAGTCCCTGAACGTGAACTGCCACGAGAGCAACCAGGATGGAGGGGAAGCCAGGCCCGGCTTCTCCATTGCAACCTGAGAGGTGGTTATTTTAGCTTGTATTGAGCTTGTCTCAAGTTCTCGGGGCTGTGAACTTCAACTTATTTCTAATTTATGGCTCACAAGGAGGAGCTGATTTAGGGGGTTATTGCATTTTGTTTTGCAATAGACATTTGAGCAAAGGAATAGAATTGTGGCCCACCCACCCGAGGCTTTGCCAGCAATAGATTCGCTTCTTTATCCTAAACGTCAGCTAGGGACTTTCGAGGGAAGACGACCAATGCCAGAGAGGAATGTTCACTTCATAAAATGGACGAAGATCGGATTTCCCTCCCACTGGCCGCCTTCCTCCTGGAATCCTCTTGTTGACTTCTTGAAACTTCCTGTGATTTATAGGTCCCCTTTCCTGCGGGCCAAATGCCTTTTGATTAAGAAGTGAACCACAGCTCGGAAACCACAGGCCCAGCTGTTGTTTGAATTAGCCGGCATGCTCACCCCTGTCTTCCGTTTGGTTGTGTGAAGACATCATCTTCGTGTGTTCTCTTTGACATGAGCAGGCAGCCCGGAGCCCTGGGCCAGTCCATCCTCTCTTGAGCCTTTTTGGACTCACCAAGTCCTTCTGGAGGAAAATTTCAGATGGATCAGGGATGTCCCACTCTGTGTGTTCTGGACTCCTCACCCTCAAGTTCAGAGATTACAACTCAACTACTTAGCGCCGTAATTCTGGGGTGGGGCTGGGTGACTCCAGGGAGGACCACATCAAAACGCGTGTGCAAGAGAGGGCTGCATAGTGTTGGGCAGCCAAGCACTGGTCACAGAGGATGTGATGTGTCCGTGGGTGGAGCCCAGGCGAACAAAGGATGGAACACACTCAAGTGAATTTATGGAAGAAAACCAGGCCACTTTTTCTTTCCACAGCAGCACCATCTACAATAGCAAAGACATGGAAACAACCGAGATGCCTGTCAAAAGAGGAATAGATAAAGAAACTGTGGTATATCTACTCTGTGGAATACTACTCAGTCATTACAAAGAACAAAATTCCACCATGTACAACAAATGATCCCAACTAGAGACTGATATAAGGCAATCTTCATGCAAAAATACAGGACCACTAGCCCATTCAATACTGCTTTTGCTGCAACTCATGCTTTTTGATTTTTTAAATTTTCTTCTTTTCAAAAACAGTTTCTTTCCTATTATTAAATTCTTCAATGACTCATAGACCATACTATAGCATCATTTTCTCCAGGAAGGTTTTCTGTTTTCTTTGTAATTTCTTCATTGATGCATTGATCATTCAGTAGCATGTTAATTAACTCAATCATGTTGTAAAACTTTTAACTTTATTCCTGTTGCTGATTTTGTTGTATGGCTGTTCATTTAAGGGAATATATAGTAACTGTGCATTAGAAACTATCATATCCAGATGTGAAGATACAATGCAGTATGCATCTCTACTTCTAATGAAACTGTTAAATTTGTCTTGACAATGGGATGCTGGACTGTCTGTCATTGTCCATACCTGCATTGTTAGCATATGCTTAGATAGCAGAATGATGGGCTTATGACTGCTTATGACGGACTATGCTATTGTAGTAATATGGGGGAAAGAGGGGGAAGTGTGAGTTTTGGGAGTGGATAAGGGAAATCCCTGAGCCTACAGAATTGTATCATAAAATAAAAAATGAAATGTAAAAATTTATTTTATTTTTATTTGAAAGGCAGAGTTATAAAGAGAAGAAGAGACACATAGAGACATCTTCCATCCACTGGTTCACTCTCCAAATGGCCGCAGTAACCAGAGCTAAGCTGATCTGAAGCCAGGAGCCAGGTGTCTCCTTTGGGTCTCCCACGTGGGTACAGGGTTCCCAGGGCTTAGACCATTCTCCACTACTTTCCCAGTCCACAAGCAGGGAGCTGAACCAGAAGTGGAGCAGTCAGGGAATGAACCAGCACTCATTTAGCTTCTGGTGTTACATGCAGAGGCTTAGCTTATTATGCCATGACAAGGACCCCTGTCTCAGCCCTTCTAAGTCAGATCTCTAATGTGCCTAGACTTTCCAGTGTTGGAACACTTCCTCTGAGACAGACTAAGCCTTGAGCAGTCTCAATGAATGTGCCCAGGTCCCTTGGGTGGGGACTCTAAGGCACTGCCATCCAGGGAGGTAAGAAGGGTGTCTACCCTGATGTCACTGTACTTAGCACCAGGAAGGCAAGTTGAACAAAGATGCTGGGGGTTTCAAACTGGACCCTACATTTGTCCCCTTGCCAGTTTTTTTTTTAAATAAAGTTTTACTGGAAAAAAAAACTTGCCCAATTGTTTACACAGTGTCTGTAGCTTCTTCAGAGCTACAACCACTGAACTGAGTTGTTGTCGACAAAGCTGAGTCGTATGGCCCCAAACTGGAAAGATCTATGTTTTGGCCCCTTATAGGAAAAGCTTGTCTATTCTTGCTCCAGCATCAGGGTCCCTGGCAGAGGAGGGCATCCCACACACAGTGGCGGGGTGGGGTGTGACTGCGTGTAGTCACAGCATGACATCATTGTGCCATAGCAGAACACAAGAAAAAAGAATGCTGGGTCATCCACTGCCTTTTTTCCCTTTGACTTGTTCTTCTTCAGCATCTCTCTGTGTATCCAGGGGCAGCTGACAGGGTGGTTGTGGGCAGGTTCATCTCATCTATTTTCTGCTACCCAGGGATCTTCATTCAAGTGTGCAGGAGTCCCGTCTGTAACTGGGACAAGAGGCTGTGTTGACAACGGTGGTGGGAGGCGAAGCTGCACCCTCATGGGAGACTCGTCCACGGAGGGCGTTGTGATGTGTAAAAGCCAACAGAAGGAAGGTGTCTTCCATGGCTGCTCTCCGGCACCCCCACTACCCCTCACACACACTCCCTCTTGCCCTGCCTCCCTCATCCCGCAGGAAGAGGCCCCGGGCAGCTATACTGCAGGACCTGTGGGCCAGGGGGACATTGCTCCAGGTCAGAGCTGCCCAGAAATGTCATCCAGGCTAACACAGGTGAGCCTCACAGAAGGAGGGTTCTGTGACCTCCCCACCCCACCAGTGACAACCCACAGTGAAATTCTCTGTAAAAATGCTCATTCCTGGGGTGCTGGCCCAACCACCATCAGAAGCGGGTTTTCCAGGACATTTATTTTTTTATTTTTCAGGTCCATTTCCTGAAACTGAGCAAAGTTTCCAAGGAGGAACTGGCATTTCTTCCAGCTACCTTAGCAGCAGGCTACTGGGTGCCTTGGGGCTTGCCGGGATAAAATGGGGCTCATCTACACAGGGCTCCCCTTTCCCAGCTCAGGGATCAGGCTCCCCAAGGGGTACATGGGGATGTGATCCTGTGGAGTCTCCTGTTTCTGTCTTTGGATTTGTATGTCCAGATTGCAGAGCCCCTTCTCTCCTTGCCAAAAGATTGTTTATTTGAAAGGCAGAGTGACCGGGAGAGAGGGGGACACAGAGAGAGAGAGCTGTTGATTCACTCTGCAAATAATCAGAACAGCTGTGGTTAGTGATTGTGCTAGACCAAAGCTGGAAACCTGGGACTCCATCTGGGCTCCCGTGTGAGTGCAGGGACCCAAGTACTTGGACCGTCTTGTACTGCTTTCCCAGGTACATGAGCAGGGAGCTGGATCGGAAGTGCTGCAGCCACCACTTGGCGCACTGCTATGGAATACCAGTGTTGCAAGCAGAGGTGCCACAGCACTGCCGCTCAGCGCCACCCTCAGTCCTTCCAAGCTAATTTTCCTAACTTTTAAAAGTGAGAATGAGTGGTGCTTTTCTTGTCTACAGAATGGGGATTTGAATCCGTGCTTTCAGAAATCCAGACTTTCAGGACATTAGTCTTTGTTAATTAGCACACTGGTGGAAGAGAAGGAAAACATGCATGTAGAGTCCATGATAATGATGGAGAAAGCACGGAGTCAGTGAGCCACGGGGGAGGATCACAACAGAAGACCCAAGTCAAGAGTCAGATGCTGTTCTATGTGGGTGAGATGATCACTCTTGGAAATATGTGGGCAATAGAGTTAAACACAGTTGGGCAGAACAGGCAACAGGTGTTCTTTGGTGCTTTTATTGTCTTGCTATGTGTGTGACAGTCTTCAGCCTGTGCAAAATAAACACATACCCTGGTTATTAAATAACAAGGAAAAGGCCACCACCAAATCAAGGTGAAAAGACAAACAGAAGAGAGACAAATACTCCCCTTGGACAGGTGGCAAAGCTACCACGAAGGGCAGGTCCAGAAGGATTATGGTGAGGGAGTTAAGAGATTAAGGTGAGGGGTTTCTCTGCAATAAGGAACTTTCCAGTTGATGTCTGAGGCTCAGGGTGTTGCTGGGTGGTAGATTCCTCCCACCATCCATCTAGGGGACAGGAAATAAGTCAACCCAAGGGAGAGGGGTCAAGTCAATGGCAAATCTGGCTGTCCTATGGGAAGGCTGAGGTCCAGTCTTCTGGGCGTGAGACGCTCTGCATGGAGGACACCTCCCTCCAACTTATGCAGTTATGGGTTATGGAGCGAGCTCTGGGCCCAGGGAGTGCAGTGAGTCAGGAGCAAGTGGGGGTGGAGTCAGGAAAGAAGACAACTACAAAGAAGCCAGGCTGCTACCTTGAGCCTCTGCCAGGTTTGTGCTTTGTGATCCAGCCGGTCACAGAGCAAGGGTCGCTGGGCGGAGAGGATCAGGGGCTAGGGGCCAGCACACTCCTTGTCTGAACAGCCCCTCAGACTTGTGGTCAGCAATCCTTGGCCTGACAGAGAGCAGTCTTCTTAGGGCAGATTTCAGTCTTTCTGATAGTTTGAGTTCTTTTTTACTGTTCTGTGACTTGGATGATTTTGAAGATAGACATTTCAGTTACATTCCAACAACCCCAAAACTTCTATAGGAGAAATGGGATGTGAGCCTCCAAATACCTTCTTCCTTGCTCATATACTTGCTGAGAACTTGATGACTTCTATATGACAGCTGCACCTTACATATTTATTTATTGGAAAGGGAGAGAGAAACAGAGAGAGAGAGATCTTCCATCTGCTGGTTCACTCCCCAAGTGGCTGCAATGAACAGAACTAAGCTGATCCGAAGCCAGGAGCCAGGAGTTCATTCCAGGTCTCGCACATGGGTGCAGAGTCCCAAGGCTTTGGGCCATTCTCTTCTGCTTTCCCAGGCCACAAGCAGGGAGGCGGAAGGGAAGTGGGGCACAGGGACATGAAACGGCGCTCACATGGGATCCTGGCACATGCAAGCTGAGGATTTAGCTACTAGACTATTGTGCTGGGCCCACATCTTGTGTTTTCATCTGCCCCCACCCCCGTATCCCAACCTCAACCCAAATCTTCTTTAGAATATAGTACACCTACTACTGGAATGGTTTGAAGACTGTTAGCAGAGAGGGGAAGGGCAGAGAGGAAATAGAAGCAAGGAAATTCATTGCCTGTTGATAAGAGGGACTTTAAAAAGAATTATCTTGAGAAGAGAAAGTTGGTCCCAGTTGGGTCAACAAGGATTCTAGTCTCTAGCCCTCGTCTGCCTGGCTCTGCCCAGCCCTGCTTTGTCTTTAAGGTCAGGATCTGTCTTAACACAGCAGACCATCATTTTCTCAGGGCAAACATGCCTTCAGTCGGATTTAGCAGCATGACTTTCTTCAAGTAAAAGAAATCTTACTCCCAACTACTCTTTCTTCTGCATGCCATGGTTAGGAGCTCTTTACCCAGCTCCATGCTGGCTTCCGACTCTGCCATCCCGGTCTAAGAAGCAGTCTTTTCCAGCCTGGAGTTGGCGGATAGACCAGGATCAATGACTCCTAAGGTGCCTTTTAGGCTGAGATTGCCTCTAAAATTAGGCTGAGGAGGTTGATCTAACCCACTGCTCACCACATTGCTGGTCCCAGATCCACCAGACGTTCCTGCAGGGTAGCCCTGTGGGAGCAGGAGAGATCTCAGCTCCTCCGAGGGGGTGGAGGACAATGGAGCTATAGACCCCTTGAAGAGCTCTGTAGATTTTCTCTTGCCCGAACCATTCCATGAAAGGTCACGCTCCCTGGAATATGCCGTTCTCTCCAGTGTTCCTAACACTGCCCCTCTGGCCTCACAGTTCCGTGGCAGGTGCTGTCCTTTGTCCATTCCCACCCTACTTCCACCACATAGCTCGGTGGCATCGTCTCCCAGTGGAGGAAAAAAGGACTGAATGGGAGGTGGGGCAGGCAAAAACCTCACCAGGTCATGAACACAGGCCTGCTTCCTGGTGCATGGGTCTGGCTAGTGCTGACAACTGCTTCCCACCCAGAAACAGAGCCAAGCTGTTTCTTTCTTTCTTTCCTTCCTTCCTTCCTTCCTTCCTTCCTTCCTTCCTTCCTTCCTTCCTTCCTTCCTTCCTTCCTTCCTTCTTTCCTTCCTTCTTTCCTTCTTTCCTTCCTTCTTTCCTTCCTTCCTTCCTTCTTTCCTTCCTTCCTTCCTTCCTTCCCTCCTTCCTTCCTTATTTGCATGCATGCAATAACCAGACCAGGAAACACATGTGCATGCACACAACACACACACATGCATACACAGATATCCATGTAAGTGTGTGTTATATAGTATTCTAGTTTATCGAGAGATCGAATCCAGCATAGGAGATGATGTGATAATCAAGGCAATCAGTGAGCATGAGAAGCATGGGGCTGCGGCCAGTGACATGAAGCATACTCTTTCACAGTCAGTGTTTTCTAGTATGCAGTAGTATACTCTAAAATAATAATAAGGGAAGAGTAAATGCATGAGCAATAGCATTGTCATTATTGTTACTATCAAGCATTATAAACTGCACATAGTATATGTGCTATACTTTTATGAGACTGGTGACACCAGCCTCACAGACCTAAGCATAAGTTTAACATCATGTGCTATGATGCTGTGATAGCTGTGGTGTTGCTGGGCAATAGGACATTTTCAGCTCCGTGTAATTTCAGGGGACCACTTCCATGTAAGGTAGTTTATCGTTGGCTGAAACACCACAAAGTAGTGTAGGACTGTAATTACAACTGTGACAATGATATGATGGCAAAAAGAGAAAGCAGCAAAAGAAAACAGCAATCTTATGTGGACTAGGCAGTCAGGGTGGCCTTTGCAGGGGTGACATTTGATCTGATCTCTGGAGATGGAGACGTGGGCACACCAGCGAAGAACTGAGGAGAACACTGCAAACAGAGGGAACAGCAGGTGTCAAAGCTTGGAGGTGACCAACTGCATGATGCAGCCAAGTTCAAGGGAATGCTCAGAGCTGCAAGAGGGACGTGGGGGTTGGAGAGCTTGGGCAGGCAGAGTCTGTGTAATCATGCTGGGGTGTGCCCACCAATGCTTTGGTATTCACTGCTTCAAAAGGTGAATCCCACTTCCCCTCCCCCTCAGGGCAGAACATACTTCAGCGCTAGAATGTGGTAGAGTGATGGCATGCTGTGTTTGAAGTTGGTATAGAAAACACAACTGCTATTGCCTCTTGCTGTCTCCCAGAGCACTGCAGCAACAGCTGATACAGCCTGGTGGGGGATGACAAGGAACTACAGGATCTGCAAGTGGAAAGTTCCTGAAGAATTTTGAGCATAATCAGATTTGTTCTTTGGGAGGGTCACACTGGCTGCTGTACAAAGCATAGCTTGGGGAGGGACAAAGGTGAGTCATGAGCAGTTCTGATGCTGAGTTGGGATGCACTTGGCTCTAAGAGTCTGAAATTCTCAACCCAAATGGACTTAAACATTAAGGAGATTTATTATCTCATCTTTTCATAAGCCTACTTGTAGGGTGGCTCCGGAACTAGTTCATTCAGTGGTTCATCAATGTCATTAGGCTCCCCCCTTTATTTTTTGCCCTGCTGGTCTTAGAGCACTGGCTTTGTTCATGCTAGAAGTTAGCATGGGGACAGGATATCCAGCTGTCACATCCAGAAGTGACCCAGTGCAGCTGAAGCAAACACCACGTCTTCCTAAATGTCTCTTCTTGGAAGTGCAGGAGCCATTCACAGAAACTCTGGGCAGGCTTCCTCTCACACATCATGGATCGCAACTGCAAAGCATGCTCATAGCTAACAGATCCTCATGAAGAGAAAGGGACTACCGTGATTGGCTCAGGCTACATGTAGGGTGGACTGGAGCAGGAGCATGGCCATGGACGGAAAGAAAAAGGTGGGCTTGAGATATAGAGAAACAAGGAGAAGTAGAGAATCATGCATGGTGTGTAGGGTCTAGGATGGTACATCCCCTTAGCTTCAGTGATGGATTCACTGGTGATAAGCTTCTAAGGTCACATCAGTTACCAGGGCAAGACACTGCATGAAGGAGACCTTGCCAACACAACCATAAAGACCACAGTGGTTTCTTGGTTTACTTTAGTGCTTGATACTGTTGATCGCAGCACAGATTTCCATCAGCGTCCTTGGATGGCTTTCTTAGCAGGGGAAACTTTGGTCAGTCCTCCTGGTAGCCAGATGCACTACCTTACAACTTCCATGAATAATGACATCAGCATTCACCCACAGGTCGTATTTTCTATTTTTAAAACCCCTTGCCACATTAATGGATGGGTCCATAAATGCATAAAAGCCTCATCACATTTTCATACACTTACATTCTTCTAAATATAGTCAGAATCCAAAGCCTCATGTGACAATTTCTCCAACACAAATTTCCTGAATCCCTACTGTGCAGCAGCTTCTGTCCAAGGTACTAAGTGTTCAATCATACCAGTAGATACTTAACGTAGTTAAATAGTTGAATGAACTTAGATTTGTGTAGCCAAGAAATAACAGAGACATAGAAATTTCATGGAAATGGTATTTTTTCCTCTTTATTATTTCTAGAGACAATGCAGAAAATCACATTAGCCCTAGAGTCCTGAATTGTGTAAGGAAACTGAAAGAGCTTTAAGAGCTGATTGAATTGTATTGGGTACAAATCTCTTTTCTACATAGGAATGAAATGTGTCTTCCAACGAGAGGTGGAATCTTTACATCAACTTGAGACTCGAGCAAACCTCAGAACACGGATCAAGTGGTGAGGTTTCCTGGGCTGATGAGTCCGGCATGATTCTATCATGCTCCAACTGTTTTCATTTTTCTTCAATATGTTTTTTATTCCCTGAAATAATATGTTTATTTACTTGTTTTTGCTTTCACTGTCTATTTCATACCGAGCCCCTGAAACTTGTCTAGAGAATGAACTTGGGGGATGCTTGCTGTCTCAATGGATGGAAGCCACCCCACCCACACACCCTATCCTTACCCACTGGAGGTTTTTCTGGATCTTTAGCTTTCCTTTCTCTGAATCTCAGTTATTAATCCCTGAATATTATATGGTAAAATCTTGTTTTAGACTTAGCCTTTTTAATTTGGAAATTAAAATTCATTCCACACCATAAGATCCTTGTGGCCAGGGACTGAATATTGTTTGAGAGGATTGCAAGAAGTCCATGAAATAATGGAATTAAAAGGTAAGTTCATTTTGATGCCAAGATATTTTTATATCAATGCATAATTTTTCCATCACATGCATTTCTCATGGACTCTTTGAGGCCCCTTGTATTTTTCTTAAAGCCAGTCTTCCGAGCTTGGATCAAAGGAGTCCTTTAGAAACCGGTTGATCAAGATACCGGGCAGGCAGACATTCAGGCAGGACCCTGCCTCCACCTGCCAAGTCTCCAGCAACAGCAGAACTCCCAGGCCTGGGAAGAGAAGTGTGCATCTCTTTTTCTGAAATAAAACTCGCCCGGCACAGGAGGCTGACACACTGCAGGCAAGGGCGTTCAGCTCCAGAGTGATGTAGCTTTATGTGCTACCCTGTTGTGTCATAAAATTGTCAGTTGTGCATGTGGCTTGGAACTGAAGTTTGTTGCCAGTTCACACCCTTGGGATATGCCCAACAGAGTCGGGTTTGAGTATTTTTAAGAAAAACCAACAACCCAAAAAGATGCAGAACACAGTAAGTAACACCATGTGCTCTCCACCCATGATGGAGGAAAACCGGCGCTCGTGGCAAAGACACTGCTGGGTGGGCGCAGCTGGAGGCAGCACTGAAGAACACTTTATTGCTGCAGAATTGTGGCTGCTTTGCTCTTGAAGTTGTGTGAAACGAATCAGGATAAATGTGATTTAAATTAAGAAGATGCTTTTGTTATTAAGTATCTTTGGAACTGTTTGGCTCACTTTTCTGTGTTGGGTGGAAGACACTGCTTGCATTGTCTCCAAGAATGTACTGGGCTCCTGTGTGCATGCACTTACTGGCTTGTCCAGAACACAGCACAGAGCTCAACACCTGGACTGTCAGCACACTGATAATGTCAAGACGCCGCGCTGGGGTCCCAAGGATCTCCCTTTCTAGAGAGACCCCTACTGGAGCAAGAACCAGGGTGACAAGTGGCAGTTATACCAGCTACCAGCTCAGCCAAATAACCTTCCATCTGTGAGCACGCACAAGACTGTCTAAAAGACTTCTGATGTGTTTTAAAGTATTTTCAGTGTATTTTAGAATTTAAGGAAAGTTGTAAAAATAGTTTCACTACATCCCTCAACTGGCTTCTTCTAAAGTTCATGTGTTGTATAACTACAGTGTAGTTATCAGAATAAGGAAATGAACGCTTGATTCTGTTCTGTAAAGATACTTCAAAATATTTATGCAACAATGGGACGCCAAGGTGAATTGATTGTGGGTGCTTTGGGGTGACAGGTTAAAGTTCCTCTTGAGATGACTGTGCCCCACAGCGCATGGCCTGGGATGGAGTCTCACCTCGGCTTCCAGCTCGGCTCTCTAGGCGGCAGTCACTGATTGCTTGAGTACCTCTGTCTCTGTTACCCACGTGCGACCAGATGGAGTTGTTCTTGACTTCAGCCTGGCCCAGTCCTGTATGTTGTAGGCATCTGGAGAAGTGAATTAATTTCTCACTCTCTTTCTCTTTCTCTCTCTCCTATCCTTCTCTTCTCCAACCCATCTTCCCCCAAAGTGGGATCTCCCATGAGATTGGCAGGAATCCCAGTACATGGGTCCTCTGCTGCTGCTTTGTTAGGCATATTAACATGGAGCTGGAATAGAAGAGGAGCAGCTGGGGCTCCGATGGATGCTGATATGGAATGCCAATGTTGCAGGTGGTAGCTTAACCTGCTACTCCACAATTCCAGCCCCATGATGTACCCTCATCCCAACCAAGCTAAAAGGTGTTATCTTAATTTTGCCAGGCTTCTGATTGGTGTCCAGGATCCGTGATAGGTCAGCTGTTGTTTCTGCTTGGTCTCTTCCAGTCTGTGGCTGGTCCTCGGTCCTTATGCTCTTGACACTTCGGAAGCTCATGCAGCTAGCTGATCAGTGATTTTTGCCAGTTATCCTGGAGCTTGGATTTGCCTGATGTTCTTGCCTGACTGCAAGGTGGTTATGCACATCAGACTAGAAAGCATTAATGATATATGTGAAAGCTTGAACCAAGTTGTAAAGATTGGAGCTCCATTTTAGTATATTGATGAAGGAGAGAGCCTGTGGCAGGCGGAGATAGCGACTGTCTGGAGGCCTGGTCAGGGGCACCTCTCTTGTTTGGGAGTCCTCACCCAAGTCACATGACAATGCTACACAAGGAACAAGTTTCACCCAACATGTGACTTGCCAACTTACTGTGAGATCATGTAAGCCTCACATGCAAACGTTTTATAAACTGCACAGTGTTATGAAAATGTGAGGTGTTAGTGTTACGGCTTCTATAAAGGTATAGAACCTTCTATAAAGGTTCCTGATGTGGCCTGGAGTTAGAGTGCCTGGAGAGCTCATCCCGTTTCACACCTGTGATTTACAGGGGCCCAAGTGGAGCCCCAGACAGGTGAAGTCATTCGCCAGAAGCTCCGACTGGTAGAAGTGATGAGATCGGGGTCTCCAACCCTCACACGTGTTCCTTCATTACAGCCTCAGCATCGCAGCAAATTTCTTCATCACCACACTCTGGAGGGATGACTACAAGTTTTTCTTTTTTAGAAAACAGCTACTTCTAAATAGAATCCAGATAGACTAGGAAAATAGAAAGTTAATTTTACCATTTGAAATGTTTCTTTTTCCTGTATTTGTTTGCACTGTTACACCTGGCTCTTTAACTAGAGCAAGGTGATGCATTTTAACAAGAACCAGCCAGTGATAATACAGCCCTGTTCTCTATTTGATCCTGGCTCTGGGAGCTGAGTCTGGTTCTGCTCCTGACGGGGACTTCCTACAGTCTGCGGCCATGAAGCAGTAAGGCCAGGCAGCCACGGAGTTGGACACATCTAGAGAACTGTCTACATGGATGCTCTGTTCTGGTCCTATCAAGTTGGAAGTCACGGAGCTGAATCTTTGGGTCTGGAATACAGAGAAGAAGGACTTTGTTTTTGCATCTTTGTTTGCTCAAAGTATCAGAGATCTATCGGAGCTTCATACGTAGCAGAGCAGCTTCCTCACTGCGACCTACTGAAAGTCAGCCCTCGACACAAGGGTTTGTAAAAAATATCAAAGTATCTGAGATCTGGACTCAGTGAATGTTTGTTGGGAGGGGATGTTTTACAGTGGCTTTGAGATGCTCAGGTGCTTTGAGATGTGAGAGTGCCCAAGACTTTCCTTTCCTCTGGGCAATGGCCTTCTCGTCCCCTGTTGACCTGGCTGTGTTGATCTGACTGATGTAGAGCAGATGTGGCCTTGACCATGGTTGAACGGCTTCACCTGACTGGGCAGGTGACTGAATCACGAGGGCAGAGCCTCTCGAGTGGATTGATCCCGCTTATGGATGGATGGGTTAATGGCCATCCCTCTACTGGGTCTGTTGCAAAAGCCAGTGTGGCTCCGTCTCCTGCCGTGGGATGGCTCGGCCTGTGCTGGGACTCTGCGGAAAGCCCCTCAGCCTGAAGGTCCTTGCCACACGCCGCCTCTTTGTCCAGGATGTCTGATTTCAGACAAACAGAATAACTTATCCTTTCCGAGTTACCCAGCCTTGAGCATTTCATGATAACAATACAACGTGGACAAAAATAACATCCTGTCCCTGTGGATGGGATTGTGCAGGGCTAATCCTAGCAGGATCTGCGCCCTCGGACTTTATGACCAGTGAACCAGCACCCTTCTCTTCTATGCACATCATTCAGTTGTATGTTGATCCTTAACAGCCACAAGACTCCTGATTAGTGTCAGGTCTGTCTCAGGGATTATCTGTCCTACCTGACCACGCTGCAGTCCTGGGCTTGGCCCATTGAAGGAGATCACTAAATGCATATTAAAGAAGCAAGGATGTGAGGGATAAATATAGACTAGGTCTGAGTCTGTAGTTTCAACCTTGTCTTTCAGTGGTCATTCATCAAGATTTGAGAGACAAATGGAGGGAGGAATGGCTTATTTCTGAATTATCAGTGAGCAGACACATAACTCAAAAGAAGAAAAGAAAGACAACGTGTCTGAATAATTCACCAACTGGATAATGAGCTTGAATGCTACATTACCAGAAATCCCACAGCACGGGATCCCTTTGTTCAGCCAATAGCTACAATCTGTCTCGTTTCATTACATCAGCTTTGTAATGAAAAGGGAAAGAAGAGGAAAAAAAAATCAAGTCTTATTTGTTGAAGCCCTACTGCATCCCGGCCATGAGGGTGGCAAGGCCAGCGGGGCACCACCTCTGCCATGCTCCAGGGATGGGCATTTACAAAGTTAAAAACTTCACTCTCACCGACTTAAGACTGTTAGAAATCTTTATTTAAAATATATATATATATATATATATATATATATATATATATATTTGCATTGTATTCGCAAAGCAGCCAGAGCTAGAGACCTTCCATCTGCTGGTTTAATCCCCAGATGCCAAGGCTGGGCAGGCCAAAGCTGGGAGCCCAAAATGTCATTCGAATCCTCCATGTGAGTTGTAAGGACCCAAGGACTTGAGTTGTCATCTGCTGCCTACCAGAATACAGACCAGAAGGAAGCCACCCTGGAAGCCGAGACTTGGAGCAGGTACTCTGACATAAGGTGTGGGTTTGACAAGGGGTGTCCTTACTGTTCCTGTCATTTTTGAGCAAGGATTTCACAACTTTTTTTCCACTGGGCCTTGAAAACTTTGTAGCCAGTTCTTTGAGCAATCTGCATGTTGTCTCTGTGTGTCTTCACATCAGCTCAAAGGTATTATGACCTTACCCGTTCCCTCCCATGGCCACATGGCCCACCCAAGGAGACAGCAGAGCTGGGATCTGGGCTGTGTGTGCCTAGCTCTCAGGCTTCTGAGCTTTTCTGCCTGCACACAGGGCATGAGGGAAGCCCTGCTCTTCTGGGGGAGGGAGACCCACACCTGGTGCCAGGATGGTGATCAAGTGAAGTGTGAGACTGCGTGAATTTGAGGATTCTCAGATTCTGGATGTGTTTTCGTGTGGATTGGAATCTGCTCAAGTTGTTTCCATTCTTTCGTTAGGCTGATATGTTGAGGGCCTACGATTTATCAAGCCCTTACGTACATTCACTCACTCAACAACAGATAAACACGGCACTCCTGCTCTGTCCCAAGCCCTGCTTGGAGCTCTGAAAATCGAGCAATGAATAAGAAGAGAAATGTTATTATAGAGATCAGTGCTGTGTATGTAGTGTGTGTCAGGGTTGGTGGGGCACAGAGGAAATTGGCGACCAACTGGATAATTTAGGATGTGATCATTAACAATGAGAAAAATATGGGGATGTTTAGTCAAGACAGAGTAGGGACTGTCTCCAAAGAGAGGCTGTTGAAGCTGAGATCTGAAGAACTGAGCCATGTGGGAAACTGGCTTCTTCTTCTTCGGGGGAGAAAGAGGGTTGGTCAAGGAGTGCTTGTGGCTGCAAGGAATTTAGCACGCTGTGTTTGTCCACACCCAGCTCTCAGGCAGCCAATGTGCTGTCTGCGTTTGTAGAGGAGGGAATGGAGACAAGGCCAGGTCAAGAAATTTGCCACACCCCCACGGGAAGCTGGGAATTAAATTGTGCTCCAGAGCTGGAGTTACTTCCCCCCTCCCCCACCCCACCCCACAACCCCCCTTCCGTTGTGGCCTCCCTGGGGCAAAGATCCCATGAAGGAATTTGTTTTAGATGGTGACAGCTTTGGAAGGGAAGCAGGAATCTGAATGGAGACATCTCTGGCGCATACATATTCATTACAACTTTGCAACACATTTGCAAGTCTTCCACACTATCCCTCCCCCACCTTTTTTTTTTTTCTGTAGCAGGATTTGTATCTTAGGGACCCAGAGGTCGTAGTGGAAGTTGTGGTTTGATTTGAGGATGGGGTAGGTGTGAGCTAAAGCAGGTGTCAAATACATAACAGTTCAGGTCCCTAAGATCAGGTGCTCTTCACTTGTAACCTGAGAATTGGAATGTCTGGGGATTAAAACCTCAGCCTCAGGAGGTTGGCCTTGGTCAGCTGGGAAGGGGCCCAGCTCAGCCGGGAAGGCAGGGGGAGGCCCGCTACCACTTGAGATTTGGACCAAGTTCTTGGTGAGTCCTTGCCCGGGCACTTAGTGAATGAGACCCGCTGACAGATGTGATCCTGTCTACAACTGGACCAAGAGGAAAAGCCACTGCTGTGGCTACATCTTGCTCTGGGTCATTGGGAAGAAACTTTGCCTCCATTGTCTAGCTTGAAATGACTTCAGCAGGGTTTTAAATCGGTAATAATAATGATAATTATGAGTACTTACCTGTAAGATGCATTCACTAAGATGGCAAGTATTAACAGATAATGAGCTGATCTAGACCACCAGGATGTACATGTGACGGCGCTAAGTGCCTGGAAATATACATTTCTACTCATTTTCCAACCACAAATTTCAGGGCATTCTAGCTAATTATTGGGTCAGATCATTGTTTTATGGCTTTTGTTGTAAGATGTATTAAACAGAGTGTGATGAAGATGTGATTTTGAAAGTGGGCTGTAAAGAACCACTTGTCATAAAGCCAGGATGGAGTCTGGCATGTAAAATGAGCTGTCTTTGATGGATTCAGCAAAGTCATCATGTCTGAGATCTTACATTGTGAAGCTGGGTTAATGACCATAGCCCCAAGCGATCACTTAGCACTTTGGATGCCGTGAAAATGCAGCAAGGAGCCCTAGGAGTGGGCAAGATGGACCTGGCAGGAGCAGGCTATCTTTTCTTGGCTGCATATTAATTAAAACTATCCAATGTATCTGCAAAGACGTGGTTCTGCTTACACTTTCTCAAGGCATGGAGGTGTTTGTGTGCAGATTGCATTTTGCCGGTGGGAGACCCCTGGACTCCTTTTAAAATGGGTCATTTTTTGAGGTTGCGTTTAGAAGCTCTCAAGGTTGGTGACATCTGGGGCAGAGGCATGGATGTCAAGAATTTCTTTTACTGAGGTGTTTTCTTGCATCCTCTGCCACCCTGCCGAATCCATCACCCTCGTTGTTGTGGTCATCATCAGGTTTGACCTGTAAGTGGCCTCAAGGGAGCTGGTGTTGAACCGCATGCCCTTGCTGTGGTCAGCCCACTGGCCAGGTGAGAAGTGAGGGCTCCAGGATGGTGGTCCTATTCTTTCCCCTTCCTCCTCACCGTTGTCAGTCTGCACTTCCTTTGCTGTGTGCTCCAAGTCCCCAAGGGCCACCCAGTTCTGCAGATGGTGTTGTGTGACTTCTGGGAAAGCTAGTACCAGCCTTGACAATGGCCCTGCACCAGCTCTGGCTTGGAAGTGTCTAGTTCCTGGTTTTCATACTCAGGCTGAGACGCCCTCCCACCTGATGCCAAGGCATGACCGATATTGCATCATATCCTAGAGGGCATCCCTGAGCAGATGGGGGAAGGAGCACAGTAATGCCTACACAACAGCTCCCTAGAAGAATCTGGAAAGTTCTGCTGAGTTTTCAGAAAACAAATTGGCAACAACAATGGGGTCAAAAATAAATTTTCCTGCTCATCTCTTTAAGCCGCTTTCTTTTCTTTCCCAGGGAAAGGAGGGAAAACTTGCCATAGAAAATGAGAGCTCTTGGTTTCGGGAGCGTTTCAAAGCACACCTGCTCTGTGATTGCTCAGGCCGGAAAATGCCGTGCTCAGCAGCCTGGGCCCGGACTCGGAAATCCCCACAGGCTTTGTGGCTTTGCGGATTGTCCCAGTTCCTCCTGTGCGGGGGATCCCGACGGGAGCCTGCATGGTGCCCCAGGTGATTCTTTCCCACGGACTCTGCTACAATGACAGGAGCCCAGCGTTAAGCGTGCAGCCTCGGATACAGGTCAGCTGTTTGGTGTTGACAGCATGCATGAGCTTTCTGCTGCAGAGACAACCACCTTCCTGAATGCAGCTGTGTTCACCACTTTCCAAGCTCCTGCTTAGGCGGGGGTGTGATGGGGGAAGCACACCCTTTCTGGCTATGAGGATATTTTGTTTGTTTCTGGGTCAGTGGCTACTGCCTTCCCTTGGCCGTGCTTGGCAGGCAGCCTTTGGAAGTTGCACGAGCACAGATGCATCTGGTAACTGGAGGATGAGACGGGCACTTGGTTCCTGACCCACTATGGCTTAGCAGAGCTGCGTGCCCAGAGCGGCCATCTTGCATCGATTGTTCCAGGGCTGGAGTCACCAGCAAGCTCTGTGCCAGTCTCGCATGCCAGCAGATGGCTCCAAATGAGGTCATTGTTTTGACAGTTTCACAAAAGAACCCCAAACAGCCCAGACAAACCCTCACATGTGTGGGACCATCCAGAAAAGTCGTGAGATGAAAAATGCACTTGGACCCAAGTGTGGGGAAATATGAAACTCCAGGGAGGAGGTTTCTGCCTTTGCACGCCCGCTGGAGCCCAAAGCCAGGCTGTGGAACGTTGGCCCCGAGCCGCTCCAGTCACAGCGTCTCCTCACTCCTGGGTGGTGGGGATGATCTGATTAGGGGAAGGCAATCATTTGCAGCCTCCGTGATTGCGAGCACCATCTAGAAGCCTCTTGGCACTCAGAATGCTGATACTGAAATTCACACAGGCGGGCTGCCCGTTGGGATCCCCTGTCACTGTACTGGGACTTTGGCCAGGCACTGCTCTCTCTGAGGGAGGGCCCCTCACTTGAGCAGCTCTTGGTGGCTGTACCCAAGTCTTCAGCCCTGGACCAGCTTCCCAGTGAGCCCCTTCAGGCTCACCCCTGAACCAGGGATGTTTCTCTCTTTCAGGTTTGCATGCTCTTGGGAATTGGGGCCAGACACAGTCACTTCCCTTACTATGCATGATGTGGTGCAAAGCTCACAGCTCTGGACACTGGTGTTGCACTTAAGGTGCCAATTATGGTGCTGGCATCCCATATCATGGCAACGGTCCAAGTCCCAGGCACTCTGCTTATGATCCGGCTCCATGCCGATGCGTCTGGGAAGGCTGTGGGAGATGGCCCTGGTGCTTGGGCCTCTGCCAGCCACCTGGGAGGCCTGGATGGAGTTCCAGGCTCCTGGCTTCCATGCAATCAAGCCACAACTGTTGGAACAATTAGAGGGGAGAAAACTAGTGGGTGGGAACTCTCTTCTCTCTCTCTCTCTCTCACACACTCTCCTTTTTTCTAACTCTAGATCTCCCTTTCAAATCTTGAAGAAAGAACATGGGGTTTGAAGCATGTTTTCTAGCCTCATATTCTAATTCTAGAAATTCAGGGAGGTAGAAAACCAGATGTGGGTGAGGTTCACAAGCCCCATGTTTGCTCGGGTTGCTGTCACCAGGGGAATAGCTGGAAATGAGGGGTCCAGGCCTGGAAGGCCAAGGTCAAAGTGTCCACAGTGCTAGCTCTTGCTGGCGGCTGTGGGGCAGAGTGTTTATATGCTGGTGACTCGCTCCTTCCATACTGCTGGCTGCTCGCAATGCTTGACTTTTCCCTCTCTCATGGACTCTTCCTTTCAACCTCCACCATCTCCTTCTAAGGAGGATATGGTCACAGGACTGGGGCACACCCTGCTCTGGTTGGACCCCCAACATCACTAATTTAGACCTACAACTTGTCTCAGTCCAAGTAAGGTCACACACAGGTACAGTTACCAGGGCTAAGGACAGCAAGAACACCTTCTTTGGGGGACAGACACAGCATGAAGCACTACAGGGCTGGATTTCCGGACTCCCACCCCACCCTCTACGACCAGCGATCCCTGGCAGACCAGGGAGTTTCTAGGCACAAGCTTTCTCATCCCGGGAAGGAGAACACTGAACCCCAAGGTTTTGGGCTTGTTCTCTGAGTGTGTGACTCCATTCACTGGTATGGGTGGATGTGTCCCAGGACACCTTTGTCAGAGCTGCGGTAGAAGTCAACAAACGTTAGCAGGAGTTGAAAGTCACCAAGGAGGGACTTAGGTTCTGAAAGCTGATTTTCTTTTTTTTTTTTAATTGTTATTAACATTGTATTATGTGATACAGTTTTATAGGCACTGGGGATTACCCCCACCCCTCCCATACCCCTCCCCCCATGGTGGATTCCTCCACCTTGCTGCATAACCACAGTTCAAGTTCAGTTGAGATTCCTTCATTGCAAGCATATACCTAGCATAAAGTCCAGCGTCTTATTGTCCAGATAAGTTCAGTGGCCTCTTGGGGAGACCTTCTCTGGTCTGAAGATAGGGCTAACAGAGTAAAGTTCCGGTCAGTTAAAAGCCCCAACAAAACCTCAGTATCAATATACAACATTATGGAATTAATTGACATAGTATTGGGTAAACAATATGTTAAAAATAATGCAAGTTCCATTCTTCGAAACATCTGGGTTGAGACAGTATCAATGACAGGTTCAAAAAATAACCAACAACCAAACAAAAATTACAAGTTAAATCAAGGCAAACATGTGGTATCTAACCTTTTGGGATTCGCTCATTTCCCTTAGCATTATAGTTTCCAGTTGGGCCCATTTAGCCACAAAGAACTGCATTTTGTTTTTTTAATAGCTGAGTAGTATTCCATGGAGTAGATGAACCAAAGCTTTCTTATCCAATCTTCTGCTGATGGGCATTTCGGTTGCTTCCATGTTTTTGCAATTACTGATTGTGCTGCTATGAACATAGGGATGCATGTTGGTTTGTCGTAAAACAGGTGTTTTGGATATATTCCTAGGAGTGCGATTGCTGGGTCATATGGTATGCAGATTTTGAGTTGTTTGAATGAAAGCTGATTTTCAATTTTTTCCACAGTTCTCATCCCCAAGCTGGACCACATTGGTGAAGTGAGTCTTAGACTAAAAAATCAGTGAAGTTTCAGGGCCCAAGACCCACACGCGTGGGCTTTATAAGGTGGCACACAGATGGTTCTCTTTGCCCTCCTGGGAGTGGCGGGGTAGGGGAAGAACCCCGTAACTGGAGAGATGAAGAGGCAGGTGAGTGGGAACGACACCCGGGGTGTTCTGGGCACAGGGCCCGGCCTCACTAGGGATGCCTGGAACAGGTCGGGGCTGCTGGACCAGCACCCACTGGAGCCCCGTGCTACCATCACTTCCTGCTGCCCTGGGTGATTCTCTGCTTCTCTGGCTGCTTAGGGATGTTCCCTGCATTATTCTCTTATTTCCTTCCCTAGCCTAAGGGCTCTAATGCCCTAACTAAAAGCTCTTCAAATAAAATCATTTCACACAGTCAGCTTCCACCCCACTTCCCTCAGCAAGGCATGGCTCAACTCACCCATTTGGTTATTCTAGAACATCTACCCAGGGTGTGTAGGAGGAGCCAGCCCAGTGTGTGTGTGTGTGGGGGGGGCGGTGCCGGCTACATGAATCTGAGGATGAAACAGGTCTTCTCTATAACAATTGGCATCTAAAGGAGCTCAACCTGCAGAGCGTAAGGTCATACCTAGGCAGTCGCAGCAGCCCAGCCTGGGAGCCCAGGAGGACTTCGTGGAGGAGCTAACAGATGCTGTGAACGTAGGAAGGAGCTGTCAGCTGCTCACAGCTCAGGCTCCAGGGGACTTCAGTGAGAGTATGTCCTCCTTGTATCTGCTAGTGATGCCCATGGACGTGAACCCCACTCCCTCCCAGCGCAGGGATGTAACTGTTGACAGCTTTGGCAGCTAGAAGTGAACCTGGCACTGTGTGTAGGTGGCTGCCTCCAGTCAGTGATGTAGCTTGATGGGGATACTGAAACTGACAAATGTGGGGCTCGCAGGGGACCCTGACTTCCTGACACTGTTAGAACTGCACGACAGGTACAAGTTCCTGGGACCCTGTCCACCTTCCTGCCCTCACTTCTCCACAAGACAGACCTGTGTGTAATCATTCTGCTGGCTCATCCATCTTCGACCTCTCTCTCCTGCACCAGGAACTTTCTAGAACAGCTATTCCTTTCTGCGTCTACTTCTCAAGAACCCAAACTGATAGCTCCCCACCCAGCAAACTGACCAGGAAGGACTGTTGTACCCATTTCCCCACTGAGGAGGTGGAAGCTCGAGGGAGGTGCAGTTAGGACTCACAGCCCTCCCTGGGGCTTGGACCTTGTCAGGAATCGTCTCCTGCTTGGCTGTTCTGCCAGATGCAGGGCTGCTGGGGTCGTTGTCATGATCTTCGGAGGCTCAGCTGTTGGCTTACTGCCAGACATACCAGGTGCTAAATAAATGCTTCCCCCCAAGTGATGAGTCCGCACATTCTTCCTGAGCTCTTGGGAGCCCCATATATGCTAGGAACCCTGCTTCTTCCTTCCCACCCCCAGTGACTTCTTGTCTGATCTACCTCATTGCCACGCAGGCCTCATGGTCACCGGGTATCAGTGGCCTGGGTATCAGCATTCGCTGTCCTCTAGCAGTCCAGGTCTTCGTAGTATTCCCAGACTCTGTCCTGACAGAACTGGTGCCATGTTCTTCTGCACACACACTCAGCATAGCCGGAAGCAGCCAGTGACTATGTGACAAGGACTCTCCATCTATATTCCATCATTTTTGAGTGTTGCTGTGTCTCCCTCCACCTGCAGTGCCCACTCCAACCATGGCATGGACTGCTGGCCTCCAGGACCTTGAGTGTTGTGTTGGGTGTGTTCTGTTCTCAAGGACATGCATTCTCCGTGGGGACAATGTTGCTCTCACAGGGGCAAAAGTTAGATGGAAAAACAATTGTATTTTCTGCATGTAGATATTCAGACATATAAACACACAGGTTGTGAAGTTTAGTGGGGGCTGTTTAAGAAAAATGGCCTCCAAAGGCCTTTTGTGGGGTACAATAATGAAAAGAGAGGTGGAGAAACTGTGGTGAGGCACTGTGCCTGTCCTGCTGTCAGGGACATCCCGGGGGATTGGCAGAGTGCTCAGCCAAGGCTCAGCAGGCATTATGAATCCATCCGTGTGCAGGGTAGCGAATTTATTAGTTAGGTGCTGCCTGTGGAGGATGTGGGAAATTGCCAGAGTTCTTGCAGATATTGCTATACATGGGTAGGTGTTCCCACAATCTCCAATCCTGATCCACCACACCGCCCACCCCCTATGGTTCCCCTCTCAGTGACTGTGGTCACTCTAGCCATTACTCACCCGTGTCTCCAGCCATGTTTCAGTTGGGAGCACTAATCCAGCTATTTAAAAATTGTTAACTTAATGATCTCATTTAGAAGGTGCTTCGGATTGAAGTTTGGCTGAAACCTCATCAGGAGGAAGAACAAGGTCTTAGAGAGAGGAGGACTTCGGTCTCAGGTGGATTGTCTCTTGGGGTGTGGCAGCTTATATAAGAGGGGCTGGAGGGCTGTGTCCTACCAGGAAAGCTCAGAGGATTTCTTCTGGGTTGCATTTCCACAGCAGGCCTGTAGCTTTTACTTAGTTTGTTTATGTGAGTATGTTCGGTACCACTGTGGTTTGTGGGAAGGCACTGATGGGTTGAGGCAGAGTGTGACATGCCCTCCCAGGGTTACTCCTTGACACTCTTACTGGTGTTGGGTAAGAAAAATGAGTTACCTATTTCATCAGTATATGTTCATTATCTCCTCTGTACAGATGGAGAAAACCAAGGCTGCATAAAAACTGTAGTGGAAACATCCAGAAAAGATCAAAATGAGGATGTTTAAGTCATGCCTTTCTTGTTGCAAAGCTCAAGAAGCTCTCAACATAGTCTACCTAAGCTCTGGGTCTCCATGGGATTGAAGATGGTGGGGCTGCAGTCCAGTTCATTTCTTTTTTTATTAAAAAGGCAGATTTACAGACAAAATTGTTCTGTCTGCGGGTTCATTCCTAAGTGCCTGTAATGGTCAAAGCTGAAATGATCTGAAGCTAGGAACCAGGAACTTCTTCCAGGTCTCCCATGTGGGTTCAGGGTCACAAGGCTTTGGGCTGTCTTTGACTGCTTTCCCAGGCTACAAGCAGGGAGCTGGATCAAAGGTGGAGTAGCTGGGATACAAACCGGTGCCCATACAGGATCCCGTGCATGCAAGGCGAGGACTTTAACCAGTAGGCCACTACGCTGGGCCCTTTTTCATTTCTTTAGGCTTTTCTGTTGTCAAATGAAGTTATCATCAGGCCACTGTCTTCTTATTAAGAGGCTGGAAACATCATGCTTCATACTTTTGGTGACAATAGAGCTGAGTGGTGGTGACCCAAACAAAAAGTCCTTAATCTTACTTCATTAAAAAATGATTAATGTTCTGTGTCTACTTAAGTGTAGGTAAGAGTTTTAAGTGACAGTACACATAAACCTATATTATGCCCTTGATCATGGAATAATTTCTGCTCACACTGGCATCCCATAGATTCTTTTGACTCCTGGAGGTGATGGTTTTTGGGAGACACATTCAGCTGGAGAGACCAGCTCATTGTAAGAGACATCTCACGTATGTGAGTGAATGCAGGTAGGGGATCCCACTAACGTGGGCATTTGGAGTGAACTCTGCTCTTTCTGGTTCTGAGTACAACAAGCTCATTAGGAGCGTAAAAAGCCAATTTTCCAAATGAAGGCCCCCGTTGATCACTGCTCCAAGTGCAATGGCCTGGGACAGAGACTGGGGAGACTGAGGCACATCTGTACATATGAAGCACATGGGTCCTCTGGGAGTCACCCCGGGGACTGGGTTGGAGCTGTGGAAGAGGGGCTCTTGCTTGTTGGGGGGCCCAGGTGGTAGAACGTAAGCCTGGAGATGGCAGAGGCCTCCTGGTCTCTAAGAGCTGGAGTTTGCCTGGATGCAATTGCAGGTGGAGGAAGACCTCTGGGAGCTTGTTGGGCCACTCAAGACTCAGCGAAACTCAGGCTTCCCCGACATCTGTGTCCCAAGATGAGATTCTGTAACCAGAAGCAAGACATTCTGAGGACGGGAAGGAGAGGACTTAAGATTCCGAGTGATGTCACGACAGAGGGCAGGTGCACTAGGGGATCGACACCCCAAGCTCCAGCTCTGTGGCTCTCCCAGCTCGCAAACTTCTCCAGAGTCTCCTCAGTTGGTGACAGAGTCTTTAAGATACCTGCTTTAATAAAAGGCTTTATTTACCTCAAAACTTAGAATTTAAGATAAGCAAAACACATAACAGTATAAGAACAACCCAAGAAGTGACCCTACATGGAGTAAGATAGTTTTCTTTGAGTGGGCATTGTAATGAGCCCTTACTAGTATTTCATCCATTCAAACAGTTATTTCAGTTGTGTGTAAAGTAGACTTGGTGGTTTGTCCCGTGAATATCACCACCATCATTGCTGTGTTTTAATTTGAGTAGCAAGTGAATTTTTAGAATACATAGACCTTGAAATATTTAGTAACAAAGTTTATTATCTCTTCTTAAGAATGTGTAATGTGCAAACTATGTTTGAATAAAATTTGGGGGAACATTTAAAAAATGTCCCTTGATTTATTAAAATAGCCATAAGTGATTTCTTTTAAAAAGAGGATAAAGTTTCTAGAATTTGAAAATTACTTTTTTTAAGTTTAGCTTAATTACCACAAAGGACTTAATCTATGTGTGCTATGTGCTAGAAAATTCAAGTTCAATGTTAAAAAAAAAAACTGTGTAGAAAAGCTCACAGAAGTCTGCTTTTTCCAGTATCTGGTCCAAGAGAGGTGAGGCTGGTGCGCTGGCTGCATCTCACAGAGTGGCAATGGATGTGACCACCTGCGGGTCCAGACCATGGCTGCGCTGTGGAGCCAAACTCCAAGGACACTGATACACTGGTGTCTGAGGGCAGGGGGCAAGTCCTGGGTCATGGCAGTCCATGAAAGACAGCTGAATGATGCAGGGATGTTTAGTCTGGAACATGGAAGGTTGGAGAGGACAAGGAGTCCCCTTGCTTGGTACGGAATCTCAGGGCAAAACAGAGTCCCTGTGCGGACCAGGAAGGAAGACGCGAGCTGGAAGTGATGCACACTGCAGGTGCCTGCCTGACTTCGCCTCTGGGATCCTGGGTGTCACAGGAGGGAAGAGCCTCAGCTCTGAAGTGAGGAGTGTAGTTAGGATCCTGCTTTAAGGGGACAACACTCCACAAAGATGCCTCATGGTCAGCGATAGCACGCAGGGACGACTGTCACATAGGGCTGGTGCAATGAATACCAAGTTGAAGATTATGCTAAGGACTGTACGACCATGGCTATAGGTACCCAATTAATGGTTTGTTGACTGACTAATGGACTCATTGAATGGATAGAATGAAAGAAGTCAATAGATCAAGCATAACAGTGTGTCTAGCTTTGAGTCTAATGTCAAATATAGCACCAATTGCAATGTCTTTGACACACATCAACTTTATCTCATGGGACTGAAGATATGCATATATATGCATAAATGTATTTTTCTTGCATAAGCAAAGTACAGGAAAATGCATGTATACAAAATATATATACATATATAAATCAACATGTACACACATGTGTGTATATATAAATGTTCACATAAATGCAAACATATGGAAAGTATAGGAGATTTTGAAAAAAAAATACCTTACCTTGGAGAAATAAGCACCACTACTATTTCCTTTCAGTTCTGTTTCCATACATTAATTTACACAGCTGGATCACACAAGGTGCGGCTCTTGTGTCTCACGTGAGTTTGCGCGAACAGCGTGACCATGTTCTTGCTTTTTGAGTTGGTTCGTGTGTGTTTGCTGCTCGTGTACCACTTCAGACCTGAGCATTTCTGGACATTCCCACATTCTCGCGTTGTGGTAATATCTAGAATTACAGGGGTGAGTGAAAGACCCATTTTGGGCTCCCTGTGGAGCCATCGGTGGTATAGGCATTGGGGCATAACTGGATGTGAAACAAGTAAACAATTCTTGAGTTTTCCATCTCCACTAAAATGCTTGCCCCAAATGGGCATTATCCAGACTTACCATCTGTGCTTCGTTTGCTTGCACTAAAAAGTTGTCCCTAAATAACCAGTTCCTTAGTCCCTAGTGCCGCTCGCCTCTCCTGTAACCACCTGTCTTGCTGGGAGCTGCCAGTGCACACACTGAGCCACCAGACATGTTCCCAGACGATGCTTAATTAAATCCTTTAATTATTAGCCACTCTACATTTGCACCACTCCCTAATGCTCCATGCCAGACTCACTTACAGGGAGATGCCAGCCGCCGATCTGCCCAAATTACTGCCTCAATTAGAGTTCTATCAGATTTAGGTAAGTGGGAATTTTGAAATTTTTTTTTTTTTTAAACTCACTAGCATTTAGCTTTGTATGAAGCAAGTCTCTGAGTCTTGAAAATGTTTTTTTGTCTAAACTGATGTTAAGCCTGGATTTCAGGTGCAACTCAAATATAGGATTAGCTCAGCCAAGCTCAGGGACAAGGGTGGCATTCTCAAAGGTTGCTGGGGAATGATATTTTATAGCGGCATTTTCCATCTCAAATTTCCTGCTTCCTTGTGACCCCATGTATTTCATGTGTTGGGAGACAGTGTGACACCAGCTGTGAAGGCAGCTAGGGGGATGAAGAAGGGTCAAAAAGCCTGGAATTGAATTTCCATGTGGGCCACAAGCGCGATGACCTTGTCACCCCCCCTTGCCTGGGCTCAGTTTTCCTATCTCTGAAGTGGACCTGCTGCCTTAAGGGAAAGTGGGGATTAAACGAAGCAGTTTGGGAAAGCATATTTTGCTGTAGAAAAATTGCCGTGTGCGTCTGAGGGCTGATTGACAAGAAGTATGGAGATTAGGAAGGGATCAGGCTTGTCTTGCTAACCGCGTGCCCTGTTTCTACGACATAGCTGCTGCTCGGCAGGCGGGATCATGGGAGAACAGCAGGACTGGTACAAAAATCCGTGTTTTGCCAGCGAGGAGGCATCCCACCAGGCCTCCGTGTGCCCTCTGCTCCATGCCCACCCCCTTGTATCCAGTAAAACGTGTCAAAGCAAAGCACCAAGGGAGGCCTTTGCACCCCCTCGTGCCAGTTGGTTCTGTCCTTGTTCCCCTGAGAAGCTGGGAGGCTGACACCTGTGCCTGGGGCTCCCTGGAGGCTCTCAGTGGGTCACTGTCCTGCCTCCCTCCCCTGTGGGCTTCAGCAGAGCCTTCTGCAGGCTCAGTTACAGCCTGACATGGTGATGACAAGATAAATAGGGTATGGTGTTGTGGACTGAAGAGATGCTTAGTAACCCTTGGCATGGATAGGGTCTTCAACAGTGTGTAAAAATAATGGCTTGCTGAGCTGTTCTCCAAAGCTGTGCCCAGCTGCCGATCTAAGTGGCAAGCTCCTGCCCTTGCTGTGGCTACCTCTATGGCTCTCGCCCCTGAATACCCTCTCTCATACTTCTCTGTTGCTTTCTGATGCGTTCCCTCCCACCTTCCACAGACTGGGGCTCAGCAGGGTTGCATCTTCTGCTGGATCCTTAGCCCTGGTCATGGAGGATCTCAGTCCACACTTCTTGCCCAGATAAATTATTGTGAGCAATTTCTAGACTCTTCTGAAGCTGGTGATAGTCTACCTTCAAGGCCTTTTATTTACACAAAACTCCTTAACTGGAGGTGCATCGCCTCTGGGGAAAATGCCATGGGAGCGGTTGTTCAGGCTTGTTCCACACCCCACTGCGGAGATGGGGCTTGTGTGCTCTGTAGACACCCTGGGAGGGCTGTATGTATCTTGAACATTGTGTGGGGCACTTGAAACTTTGCACAAATTGATAGGACATGTCTCTAGTGCCTGGCTGCCAGGCATGGAAGCAGATCATTAATGTGCCAGGATGGGAAAGGAAGCAAACAGCTTCACCTGCAGGAGTTGGGAGAGGCTTCTAAAGGGCAGAGAGGAGGACTGGGGAGATCCAGGTAACGGGAAGAAGGCATGGAGGTCAAACATCATGCAAGGGCAGGGAAGCTAACACGGCTGTGTGGGTGGTTCACTGCACAACTCTAGGGGCCTGGGGGGCATTCCTGTTGCAGTGGAAGTGCAGCATGGGGGCTCTGTGAAAGAGAAAGGCAAATTCGAAGACTAGAGAGAAACGCATGAGCTGCAAGGAGGGGTGGAGATAATAGGTGGGAACTGGCTCAAGCAGGTGTGACGGGAGGTGATGATGGCAGAGGTGAGGGGTCTGTAGGCTGAACTGCTGGAAGCTGGCACTCTGGGGCACCGAAGGCTGATGGGACAAAAAAAAAGAGATGAGAAGGCTCCAAGTAGAGGGAGGTGGGGAGAGGTGAGAGTGGGGAGGCGTGGGGTGGGGAGGGGCTGATTCTCTGTGCTCCTGGACTAGCGGGTATTAACTCCTCACATGCTGTGGGCAGAGGCCCCGGGCTTGGCTTCTCTCGCCCACCTGAGCCCTGGCATCGCCACGTAGGTGAGCACAGCAGCCATGACTCGTTCACTCATGCATTCTTCCCTCTGGAACACATTCTCACTCCCCGCATGCCCGGCAGGTGGGGGCCTCCGCCATCAAACACGACACAGCAGCATCCCTAGAGGCCAGAGGCCCTGCTCCAGGGACACCTGCTTCCTGTGTCAGCCGCTATCCCAGCGTGTTTCCTGCCCCAGCACAGAACCCACCTTCCATGCTCCTGGGAAGGGGGTGCTGGCTCCCTAGCTGGCCTGGCTTCTCCGAGGGCCAGAACGTAGAGGTGGCCCTATTCATTTTGGTCAAGTGTCCTCTATCAGTCCAGTCAATCAAAACGGGATGAATCGATGTGTTCCTCTTGTCTGAAAGGCAGGCTTGGAGGTGACCTTGGGCAGATGACACTGGGACATCAGCCTGCTTGAAGGACTCAGCAACCTAGTGGGATCCCATTCGGTCTGGCTTTGTGTCTAACACCAAGGCGCAGTCTGCTTGCAAGTGTCTTTGTTTCTTGTTCCTGTATCCTTAGCTTGGGTTCAGATTGATTCCTCCCTAAACACTACAGCAGCTGGTAGAGCAAGGCACACTCTACCGGAGAGTGATTTGTTTTTAATGAAGGCATTCCACAGGACTTCATTCCTTCCAGCCGTTTACTCTGAAATCATCATTTCTGAGCAGACCTTGACAATGACATGCATGAGAAAGGACAGAGTGGTGGAGATGAGCAGAGGGAATGGAATGCCTGTTTCAAAGCCTCTGGCCTTCACCGGATACCACCACGGGGCCGGCTGCCTCTCCCCAGCCATGGCCACTCGAGGTGGCAGAGCCAAGGACAGGTCAAGGTTAACCCAGCCTTGGAAGGGACAACACATGGAACTGAATTCCTGCTCCAACCCACAGTGGCAGGGGCTTGGCAAAGCTACAGGAGGCAGAGGGGCTGGTTACCCCAGGGGAAGGTGGAGAGGCTGACGGGAGGCACAGGGAATGGGGCCACACAATGCAGCCTGGTCCCTCACACACATTCCCCTGTGTTGTCTCCGTGTGATGCACTAAAGGCATGGGTCGGTGCCATGTGAAAGGTCCAGGTGCTGAAATTCCTGGTGTTCTCCGGGCACTTCACCTTCCGGGAGCGCTCCCACAGGTCCAGCCTGGCTGCCCACCATGCCCTCGTCTGTCCATCATGTTGTGTTGTGCGTGCACCGGGAGCTGCTGGTGCTAGCTCCTCATTGTCCCCATAGATGCTGGACTACAGGGGCTGAGCTACTCAGCAATACCATCATGCGCCCAGGATTTCCAAGGCAGATGTCCAGGCACAGCCCAAGTTCATACGGTGCTTATTCCCCCAGACAGTCCCAGCTTGCCATCCTGCTTCTGGCGCCCTTGAAATACTTTGTTTCCTCTTCGTAACAAGTTAACAAATGCGGGGGGGGGGGGGGGGGTACAACTCGGACCTGCTGGACTGGGCAGGCGGCACAGCTGGAGGCAGGTGCAGGCCCCTGTCAGGTGAGAATACCGGAAATAGCATAGTGTAAAACCAGGCCCAAACTAACAAAAATAATTACAAACCATGAAATTCGCTTTGAAGTAAGCAACAGGTGGATTACAGTTCAATCACATGCTGATTTCTGTGTCTTTATTAAGAATGTATCAAATATTGAGACATTTGAGGGAGCATTTTTTTTTTCTGACAAAATTTTGCCACACGAGCAACATCTTTCTTTTCATACGTGGTTATTGAAGTGCTAGTCACTGAGACCATTTATAATATCTTTTCATTTTTTTTATTAATCTACAAAGCAGAGATATTCTTCCCATCTTCTGGTTTACTCCTCAAATGCCTGCGACAGTTGGAGCTGGGTTAGGCTGAAGCCAGGAGCACAGAGCCCCCACCGGGTCTCCCATATGGCTGGCAAGGAGCTGCTACTGCAGCCGCCACCTGCTGCCTCCCACGGGGTGCATGAGCAGGTAGCTGGATCAGCTGCAGAACCAGGACTCAGACCTACCCCAAGATCCTTCTGGTGCCAAACTCTGAGGTCATTTCCATGTCTCTGTGTTCCTGCCTCCGGCGTCGTCCACGATGCTGCTGGCCATCTGGGGGGATGCTGTTTTTCTTTCAATGTTTAGCAGGTCCTATTCTACCAGTTCCTTACTTGGTAGGGCTATGGCTCTGATCTGTGCTGTTTTAATCCAATAAAAACATCAGTGCTAGATGTAAATGATAGCATGAGGATGAAAGTCTTCTGATTTCGCCAGCAGTCCATCTGTCAACTCATTAGTGAGACATTTTACATCCTGGTAGCCCTTCTTTGCAGTTAACACCCACCGTCCTCCCCCAAAGGGATGTAAGCCCAAGTCTTGTAGTCATGACTGTCACATTTGTGTCACAGAGAACTTCTGAACATCATGACATTCCTTGTCAACACTGGCATTGTGTTGCCAGTAAGGCCAGGCCTGATGAACCCATTTCACAGATGAGCTATAGAAGATCAGAGTGACTCACTCCAAGTCCCATCCTAGTCAGTGTTAGAGTTGAGGTCCTGCGTGGTCTCTTAAGAGGGTAAAGGAAGTGTGGGTGAATGATGTAGTTGCAGGGGAGGGGCATAAGCTGGGGTGCCTCAAGGGATGGGACATGCGAGAATGACAGACCCAGAGCACCCACTGTGCACCAGGAGCCCCGAGTTTGCTGTGAGGCGGGGGGACTTTGTGTTTTACAGAGGAGTCTGGAGGATGGGACCCCCACCCTTACTGGACTCTCTCTGCTGCTTTTGTCCTATTGTCCTTCAGCCCTTATCTCTGCCCTGCAAACCCTCCCAGTGCGATGGAAAGCAGTCTTTTCCTGCTGTACAGGTCCCAGCTCTGCCAGATAAGCCTCGAGATAAGGCCCCCCGCACCTTGCTCAGTGCGTCACACACCTCAACTGGTATTTTTGGGGGGCAATAAAAGCCTTTAATGTAGAAAGAAGTTAGAAAAAAAATATCTTTTGAATTGTTATTTTTCCCCTGAGGTCTTAAAGGAAGTTTACTTAAAGGGGCACGCTTTTCCACAGGTCCTGGTCGCTGGAGATTCGAGCCTGTAAAATCACCCTCCAATGACAACCTGCCCCAGATGTCTCGAAAATCGCTTTTGACCCTGGAAGCTGGCTGCAGGAAGCCACTGTTGATCTATTTAAATGAATCCAGCTGGTAACTGTGCTGGATCGATCCAGGGCACGCTGTGGGGAGTCCCGAGAACAATCCACTGCACTTTGAATGAAATGCTGATTGTTGCTTCTGTGACCAGACCCAGGGCTGAGCTGAGTGGCCACGGCCATGGCCACAGCCACGGCCACAGCCATGGCCATGGTCACAGAAGGCAAGGCCTGTTTATGTCTCGCTCCTGGCCGCTAGCCTGGTCAAACGTGGCTGTCAGAGCTCGATCAGGATGCTTTTCTCTGGAACACCGCTAGATGCTGGGTAGTGGAAGCCCAAGGCCACTCACTTCTTTGCTGCTTGCTCCCTGTGGTTAGAAGGCGGCCTGAGTCAGGCCAGGTCTCCACCCTTGGCTAGCCTGGTGTCTGCCCCTGGCTGTCACTCACTCCCTTGGCATGTGGCTCAGCTGCTAGGGGTCAGGCCTGTGCAGGTGCCATAGAGGGTGTTGCAGGAGGTCGCGTCAGAGGCCCAGGTCGAGCAACCATGCTGAGCCCCATGCTCAACTGCTGGGGTTGGAACTGAATGAGCCAGCTCTGTGCACAGGGCCCAGGCATGAGCCTGGCTGAGCATGTCAGCAGCTTTCCCCACTGGGGGCTGTTGGGAACATCCGGGAGCTCCGAGGGCCAAACCCCGTCCATCCCATCCCTGCCAGAAGACCCAGCCCCCTTCGGACAGGCCGCTGAGCACTCGGGCGCTCCTGAGCCAAAACCGAGTTGAGGGAAAGCAGGGCCGCAAGGGAGGAGAAGAACTGACAGACACAAGCGGTCTTTGTGCAGCTCCGAGGAAGCCAAGCCAGGAAACCGTTCCCCATGAACTGCCCGGAGCAGGAGCACTGCCCAGACCCATCTGTCCAACCTTCCATGCTAGAATAATCCCTAGCAAAGGAATGAGGCCCTCCTGCTCTGGCGTCGGAGAGGGACTTGGGGGCAGGGCCCTCAGTGGTGTGCAGCAGCCAGCCTTTTCGTGTCTCCTGAGGACTGGGCTCTGGGTCGAAGGGCTTCGTTATAAAGAACCACTGTCATCCAGAAAGAGAGAAGCAGCTACAAAAATCCTACCCTCAGCAGTCCTCAAAGCTGCTATCAAACACGGTGGAGCACCGGATGTGGTACGCAAGCCTGGATGTGGCCAGGCAGGTGAATCGGACCAAGATCTAAGTCAAACTCAGGTGACCTTGATTTAGGATTGGTTTTGGTGTAGACCTGTTTTTTATTCATGATACCTGGTTTCTCAAACTTCCACTATTGAATCTAGTGTCTGGAATGGAATTTGGGGAAATTATGCTGTACATAATATGCTAGACAGAAACGATTATTATTATTATTATTATATTATTTGGATGGCATTTGTTGAGTTCCAGCCATGGGCGATGCTAGGAGCTGGGATAATTGCTGTTTTCTTAGTTCTGTGTAGGCGATTGAAGAAGACGTTATGGATGTGTAGGCACACAGTTGCAATCGCAAGCAATGGATGCCATCATAGATCTATGGCCAGTTCTGGAAGGTACCTGTCTCCCTCCTTTTTTCAAATTCTCCAACCAAGGAGATTGCCTTTGTCGAGGGGACGCATGTGGGTGCAGTAACAGCCTCCCTGGGCTTTGCTCATACAAGACTCATTCCCACATGTCCAGCAGGTAGATTAGATGTAGCTCATCCCGAGGTCTAGATACATGCCCGCTCCCTTACATTGCGTAGGTCACAGTCGGCCTGGGGAGAAGACACAGACAGACTCCCTGAATGCACCAAGTCCATGGCTCAGCCGCTGGGACCGAGTTGGTTGCCCATGGCTCGTCCCAAGTGGTTCTTCCTCCTCCAGATTCAGGCCCTGCGTGCTCAGCTTTAGCTGTAGGTCTCCTCTGCATACACTAAAGAAGTGCTGGAGTTACTGATGAAGGGAACGAAGGTCCTGGCTGCTCTGGCCTGCATAGAACGTCAGGATCAGATTGGCTGCTGTTGGTTTGCCTCTTTTTTCTGCCTGTCCAGAGCAGCTCAGAGTGAATCTCTGCTGGGATGGGATGGCTGCCAAGGGCCGTTCACAACCCCTCCACCGCAGCCCAGGAGATGGCATGTAGGCAGAACCGGGAACTGTGTGGCCGTGGAACAGAGCACGTTCTGACTCCTGGCTGCCTCTGCCTGGGCATAGCTGACATTTTCGTGGTTGTGCTGGCCTGGGCCTGAAGTGAGTCAACACGCTTTCTCTTCCCAAGTTCCTGCAGATATTTATGGTATTATGATATAAAGAGGGGGGCAGCATGGCCTGAGGGCTAGGGAAGGCTTCTCAACACAAAGACCAGAGCCTGGGGTCTCTCGGTACTCCCATGGTGCACCTGTGTCCTCTCGTACCACATCACCAAGAGGACTGGGTGGTTGGGCCGTTGGCTAGAGCCTTCAGATGCACAGACGACTTCTTCTGTACTTCTTGGGTCTCACCAGCACCTCTTCTCCTAGCAACAATCTTGTTCCAGCTTTATTTGATTGTTTCCTTAACAAAAACCCTAAATACTCTTTCCGAAAACTGTGTTAAGATTGTTGCAAGATGGGCCCAGTGCGGTGGCCTAGCAGCTAAAGTCCTCACCTTGTGTGCACCGGGATTCCATATGAGTGCCGGTTCTAATTCCAGCAGACCTGCTACCCATCCAGCTCCCTGCTTGTGGCCTGAGAAAGCTGTTGAGGACAGCCCAAGACCTTGGGATCCTGCACCCACATGGCAGACCTGGAAGAGGTTCCTGGCTCCTGCTTTGGATCAGTGCAGCACCAGCCATTGCAGTCACTTGGGTAGTGAACCATCAGGGGGAAGATCTTCCTCTCTCTCTCTCCTCTCTGTATATCTGATTTTGCAATAAAAATAAATAAATCTTTAAAAAAAAGATTGTTCCAAGTTCCCTGTGGAAATCTGAGAAGCCTGCCTTAATTGACACCAGCAAAATACTTTGGCACCCGGAAGTTGTAGCTTCAACAAGGAGCAAAGGCAAGGCTTGTTTCTACTGTTGAAAGTTTTGTTTTTGGTGAATGGTCCAATTCATATGAAGAGTCAGAAGCTAGAAGCCCAGGGAGCCAGCTCCATCTTGGGTCTAATTGCCTTTTTTCCCCCTACTGCACAAAGTTGATTGATTTTGAAACTTTTCATATGAGAAAAATGTCATACAACTCTTTATAGCGCTACTTCCCTCCAGGGGAAGTTAGGGGAGCTGTGCCAGCATTTCAGCGCTGCGCCATTTTACAAGTGGGATCGTTTAACACATTAGTTATTACCAAGGCTAATTAGGTATCATTGGGTGAATAATAAAGCAAGGTCAGAGGCTACCCTATTTACAGGGGAAAGAAATCTTTGGCAAAACAAAGTGGCTTGGGACAATGAAAACTGCCGTGCCCTGCTAAGTTTTAACTGAAGCAATTATAATTCTGTATGTGTTAAATGCTGGGTCTCCACATAAACTTTACTAATGGATTTGTTTAAAGATATATACAGTAACCAGTTCTCTATAATGACTCCCCCCTTCTAAAATTTTTGTATCATCTGATTTCCCCCTCATTACGTGCACCAGTTTTTAAGATACGAGAAGTCTTTGAAAGCTTCATTAAAATGTATATTTTGAAAAAAAAAATGTATGCATGCATTTCAAGAGTTTTTTTTTACATCAAAGATAAGCTTTTATTTCCATTTTTGAAGAACCTCTCTATGCATGCATGGGCTCTCACTGTGTGTAATACCCAGCCCTTTTAGCCAGGTTGCATGGCTCGGGAAACACGGCCTTGCTCAGACTGCATAGGACAATGAGGCATGCAGGCGGCCTCACGGAGGCAGGAAGACGAGCTGCGAGATTGCTTTGTGTGCAGGAGTGCTGAGGTTCAGGGGAAGGAAGTTCTCTTCACTTAGCGATCACCATCACACGGCAACCATATTCACTGGAAAATTAGCTTTGACTCTTAAGAACCCCACAGTACACAGCAAAGACACAACTGAAGCGATGGACAAAATCTTATTCCAAAACCCCAGTCATTTCTTTTTGAGAGTTATCCTCAAAATCGATGTCACTGAAGTCATCCTTACTGGCTGGGCGAATGAGGTTTCCATGGAGGATCTGACAGATGTCAGAGATGGTGGATAAGTCAGTTCCTTGTTCTGATCATTGCTCCCCATAAATATATGTTAATGACAGTGTGTTAATTAAGAAAATGGTAATTGTCCTTATTGGGAACATTGCTCTGTGTTGAGCCTTGGACTTTATTGCATCTACCAGAAATTAAGAGGCATTGTAGTGGGTGAATTCCACGAATAACAACTTGTGTTTTAAGTAAATATGGAGGCCAACTTTCCTCCAGGCCTCCTTGACTGATTCTTCTAGAATTCACACTGCAAAAAAAGTAGTTTATTTGTTCTTTTCCCTAGGCAAGCAGCCTCTGTCACTTACTGTTCTTTAATTTAAAATGTCTTGCCTCTTAGCCAATATTATTTATTGCTTTAGAATAATGGTCTTACACCACTCAGGTAAATGAAATTCAGTATTGCTTCTGTAAGTTGCAGGATCCAGGATCAGGCTCCCCAGATCTGCCTGTTTCCCACCATCTCGGAGAGGTTGGTCACAGCCTGTGCTTGTTAGTTCTTCGAGACTATTTTGAGAGTGCACATTATGCACCGCATGATTTACATTGGTTGAAGTAGCAGACTCCTTGCCACGTGGCCCCTTCCTTTTTGATAGGCTGACACTGACTACCCTCGGCTGTTTTATAAAGAGGTCCAGGCTTCTCGGGGCACACGTGCAACATAATTGACCCTGACAATAACCACCTCAAGCACCTGCTTCTGTCATCCATTGCTTTCTCTCAACAGCCACACTTACATGTGGATTTTTTTTTTCTCCCTGTGATAGTAACCATGCTACCAGATTCCTAGGGCGCCAAGTAGATTGAACTAACCAAAACACAGAACACATCCTAGGAGCTCAGTCAGAGTGTCAAATGCAACCCCATTCTCTTTGTGTCGCAGAGCCGTGTGATTATGGATAACTTGCCTGCATTTTCTTGCTTGTAAAATAATGCTGGCAAGACAAGGGCCTGTTGGAAATGTGGGAAGGGAGGCAAGATTTCCAAATGAAATGGGAGATTGTGAAAGCACAACGCGCAGTGATGGGATGGCTCCTCAGTGTACACTCCTGGACCAAGTGTTTTCAATATCAACCCAAGGTTTCAACACATTTCAGTATATTATATACTACATGCCATTATTAGTCATTTCAGAGTAGCTTGAAAAATTGCACAAAGTTCAGTGGATGCCCCAGTCACAGTAGACTAATGATATAGCTGGAAAAACTTCCCCCTACCCTGCTTTCCTGTGAGAACACGCTCTGCGCCGGGTAGATTGGACTGTTAACCCTCACAGTTTCATTGCCCGGTTGACATGTTTTCCAGTGTTTCAGATTTCTCTCTGAAATTAGCATGCACTGTTAAGGTCTATGTTTCAGCAAATGAATGCAGTCCTTGACTTTGGTCCGCTCTAATGCGATCATTAAGTAACGCTGGGGGAAAGCACACCACTTGAAACAGGCGATGTGAAGCAGATGTAGCTTCATGAGTAACGTTTGAAGACGTGCATTGGATATGACGTCTTTGCACATTTCAGAAATTGCCAGCACAGTGGATTGTTTAAAGTATATGAAGTGAGATTTAGCAGCTGGGGACCACTGGTTTATCTACTCCACAGTGTTAAATCCCAATAAATGTTTTGAACAACGAACTGGTATGCAACACCACCAAATAACTTCTTCTGTTAAATCAAACTCACTAAGCCTCCTGGAACAGCCGAGTTTTGTCATATCAAAGGATTATGGGCCACATGTTAATCCAGGGTAATGTTTAATCACGTAATTGTTATAGCTGTATTTCAGAAGTTGTTAATGCTAGTGTGCAACTTTATTTTATGCATTGTGGCAAGATAGGTCATAAGCCTGGAAGTGAGCCAATCCAAAGGCCTCTGGTGATGGGTTGGAACTACTCGGTTTGGCCAAATGCATTTGTTGAGCAGGAAGAATCAGAAACGTTGTTGATATTTTTTGATTGGAGTTGCATTCTGGTTGACCAGATGTCTGCTCTTCATGTTCTTGGCTTGCTTTGGTACAAGTCAGGTTTAATGCAGTGTCCTGGGTCCTTCTTCTGTCAGCATCCATACAGGGGCTTTTGTCCTGCTCACTTGACTTACTGCAGTTGAGGCATGCACCCTCCCCTGGCAGGCTTGCTTATTTGAAGTCTCCTCCCCTGAAGCCCAAAAGTTCCTGGAAAACATACGTTACAGAACAGTAAGCATAGTTATGAAAGCTCTTTTACCCCAGAATAAATTTTTAATTCTAATTCTCCCAGACCTCTTTGAAAATAATCTTGCAGCGTGATACCCCGCAGCTCGGTTGGAAAAAACAAAACAACAGCCGTTCTCCACGGCAGGTGTGGCGCTCTGGTTCCAAAACCTGACATGTGGCTTCTGTTTTTCTTAGTTCAGCTTCATCTCATCTCTCCTGGGTTTTACCTAAAGAGGTGGGAGGGTGCGCCAGGCAGGCTGGTGGGCACGCCCAGCTCCTGATGCCATCTTACTTGCGCCTTCCTTGATGGGTTGTCTCGTAGCCACCCAGTTGGTGTAGCCCTTGCTTCTTTGCTCATGTTCCCAATGAGAAGGCTGCCTCCAATCTCTGTTGCTTACACCCCGATACTGTGTAGGAATCATTTTATAATCCCCACGGTGTTGGGGGTGCACCAGGTGTGTAAGGGCAAGTCCCCATCTACCTAGAAATTCCATGGTGGCGTTTCTCTCCTTCTGCATCACAGGGGTCCCCTGCTCTTGGACACCTCTGGTTCCACCGGGGATTGGGTCCTGCCTGGAACTTGGCAGCTAGCCTGGGGAGTTCAGGTCTTTATCCTTAGTTCTTTGGACATTGACCCTTTCAAACGACTCCATTGCTTTCCAGGAAGCCCCTCGTCTTCTTGAAGGAACCACCCTCCTGTGTCTGCTCCATAGCCATCCTCCTGTGCTGTGCTTTCATTCCCTAAGCCTTTGAGAGCACAGGCAGATTTTGAGGCTGGAAGAAGAAATTCTGGGGGAAAAGTATTGTTAAATATTTCAAAATATTAAATCATCACCCGCATATGGATCATTCCAAAGCCAAGCAGTGTTGACAACTCTACGCTATTTCAGTTTCACAAGTTACAAAGTGATTAGCTTTAGTTTTTTTCCCCCTATCATTAATAATAACAGGAAACCTAAACTCAAAGAGGTTAAATCATTTCAAAAGTGCATATTCGTGGAAAATGCATATTTTGCAACAGCCATGTTTCTCTTTCAAACATTGTTTGCACAATAATAAGCTTTTCTTTGAGTTCTGTTTTTCCATGAAGTTTCTATAATTTGCAAATGGAAGCGGAACTGGATCCCAGGCACTGTGATGCTGTGTCCTGAGCAGCCACTTAACTTTCAGCAACACACCACTAACCCTGTTGGTTCAGTTTTGTAAAAGACTTATTTATTTGGAACACACAGTTACAGAAAGAAAGGGAGAGGCAGAGAGAGAGAGAGATGGCTCACTTTTCAAATGGCCACAAAAGCCAGGATTCAGCCAGACCAAAGACAGGAGCCCGGGGCTTTATCTGGGTCTCCCACATGGGTAGATGTTCAAGGACTTGAGCCATCTTCCGCTGCTTTCCTAGGTCATAAGCAGGGAGCTTGATCAGAGTGGAGACCAGCCAGAGCATGAACCAGCATGCATATAGGATCCCAGTGCTGCAGGCAGAGGATTGGTCTGATATTCCACCACACTCAGCCCAGTGTCTAGTGCTTTAAAAGTCACATGTGAAAGAAAAACAAAAAAGTATTATTCCTATCACAGTGGAGTAGTTAGGACCCAAACCAGCTCCTATATGGGATATTAGGATGGCAGCTTATCCTGTTGTACTACAGCACCAGCCCTCATTTATTCATCTTTGTTAAAAAGACGTTATTTGAAAGGCTGACCAACAAAGTTGGCATGGGGTGGCCATTGCATGCAGTAGACTAAGCTGCCTTTTGTGATGCTGGAGTCCCATATCAGAGAATAGTTCAAGTCCCACCTGCTCCGCTTCCAATCCAGCTTCTTCCTAACGCGTCTGGGAAAGCAGAGGCAGACTGTCCAAGGGCTTGGGACCCTGACATGCCTACAGGACACCTAGATGCTCTTCCAGGCTTCCAGCTTCATCCTAATGCAGCTCCAGCCATTGCAGCCACTTAGTCAGCGAACCAGTCGATGGAAGAGCTCTCCATCTCTCTTCTCTCTCCATTTCTGTCACTTTGCCTTTCAAATAAATAAATAAATAAATCTTAGGAGAGAGAGACAGATGCCTGCAATGGGTCAGTCTGAAGCGAGGGCCTGGAGCTCCATCTAGCTCTCCCACACGGGTAGCAAGGGCCTGAGAATGTGGACCATCTACTGCTGCCTTCCAGGAGAGCACATTAGCAGGAAGCTGGATCAGAAGTGGAGGTAGGGCTGCAAGCTAGGCACTCCAGTGCAGGTGTCTGGAATGGCAACCACAGGTCAGCACAACCCCAAGTTGTTCACAGGTCATCTAAAAAGAATCCAAAGGGACAGAAAAGCTTCACCCCTAAGACTATAGATTTTGCCATGGGTTCCCCACAAGAGGCGCTGAGGAACAGGGCTCAGCATTGCTGCTTGGGGAATTTCTGTGACGTCAAAATGTTCTTTAGGACATCTTCAGGGGGCATGGGGATGCGAAAGGGCTATTTTTACTGCTGCCAAGGAAATTCAGAAATACTCTTCCTGCTGTAAGACTGGTCTCATGGCAGGCTGGAGACGTCAGTAAAGGCAGTAAAGAATCTGAACTTCTTTGGTTTTCACTCAAAGGTCACACTCAGTTAGTTGCAGGCCTTGTTAAAAGTTAAGTCGGGACATGTCTCTGAGGAGAAGTTCTAGCTTCCCTTCCAGCCTGGGCCGGTCATGAATGCTGATTATCCGGCCGTAATCTGAATCACATGTGCGGCCCTTGTCCTTGCGCTCCTCAAGACTATTTTAAATCAAGCAGAAGAGGCACTGGCTTCGAGACAGAGCTGCTCAGGGAAAGACCTGGTGCTGGAGACGCTGTGATGTCACACGCACTCTGCACACAGGGACAGAGTGGGGGTGGGGTGGGGGGCTCACTGGGAAACCCCACCCCTGGGTGGTCCCTGGGAAACCCCACCCCTGGGTGGTCCCTGGCAGCCTCCCTGGACCCAGGAATGAACGAACACACTTCAAAACACAGAGCTCAACTTGTCGGAAGATACCAACGTGGACAAAGGAAGGCTAAGCAGCCCATTAGCATTTCGGAGTCTGGGATTCACTTAACACACAGATGGCCTTGATTATGCCTTTGTCTCTGAACTGCTGAACCGAGAGTGCACAACCCAGGTGTCGCTAGGAACACGTGCCCACCTGTTGGTTCCCATGGCTTGCATGGTGTTAGGGTGGTATGTGTAGGTTTAGGGTGTGGCATGTGAGGGTTTTCCATGTGTTTGGCATCCTTACTGTTTGAGAGAGAGAGAGAAAGAGAGAGAGCAAAGTCCTCCATCTGCTGGTTCACTCTCCAAATGCCTGCCACGGTTAGCAGCCAGGAGCCCCTTCCTGGTCTCCCACATGGGTGGCAGTTTCTAGGTTAACTTAGCAGGAAGCTGGATCAGAAGCAGAGACGCCAAGCCTTGAACAGGAATGTCAGTGTTGCAAGTGCTGGCTTACCCCACTACGTCACCGTGCTGGCCGAGGGCAGCCTTCGTATCCCCTGATCCTCTGTATTTCCTGTGCTGTAAAATGGGAGATTGTGGAAGTCCTATTCCAGAAGGCTACTAGGAGACCCCCATGGGGATGTGTGGAATTGAAGGTGCATCAGTCACAGAAAAGCTCGTGCTTACTGTCGTCGGAGGTCAGCAGCATGGGCCGAGGACCACAGAGGACGTAGGGATGTGAGGGGAGAGGCCCCAGTCTCTTCTTCCTCCTGTGGGTTACTTGCCTCCCTCACACGCTTTTTTGTTGCCCTTTGAGATTGCCAGATGATTCTTGCCCATCAGATCCCAATTTTTGAGATAATCCTCAATGTGCCAGCATTTGCAAAGCTCTAAAAGTATCCTGTGTGTTGCCATAGGTGACTGTTTCTTCCCACTAGGTTGCCCACATGTAATATGGATCAGACTTTCTAGAACTTTCCTCGAGCAGAATTCTGTGTGTTCCCACAGCTCGTTTAGCCTTGGGCCCTGCCCAGTTGCCCACGTCCTGTGCCTGCTTTGTGCACCTACGTGAGCTGTGTTTGCTTGAACGTGCCTCTGCTCACTGTCCTCGTGTGTTTATATCATGGAGTCAGCTGAGCGGGAGTAATGGAATGGTTTTGGATGGAATCAGAGACGGCTGCCTTTTGTAATCAAATACTGTCAAGTCCAGGGTTACATCTTGGTTTCACCTATGTGGCATAGTTTCCTGACAGGCTGCCCCAGTGAGTGCAGGCAGCTGTCACCAAAGCAATGGCAATGTCTCCTGGCCACCCTCTCCGCATGGCAGAGTGGGCCATGCCTCCTGTTTTGCCAGAGGCTGGGCTGGTACACTGGATGGCAGCTGCAGCGAAAGCTTGCACAGGCCCCGCTCAGGGCTGGAAGGGCCGTCTGACTCTGAGTTTTTGGGTGCTAGGCTAACAAGTCCGGCCAAACTAAGTTGTGGCTGTAGTTTCTGAAAACAGGAGGAGGGGAATTTGATGGAGCAGACGCATGGGCAAAACAGCAGGAGTTGCAAGGCAGCTTCCAAGGGGCCGCAGGGGACCTGCACAGGGCACCCTTGCAAGGGCAGGTCTGCCCCCCTCACTTCCCAGACGGGGGTCCTGAGATGGAAAATCTGCATGTAAACCAAGCTTCCTACGGGTAAGGCTGTGCTTCCCAAAAGCCTGCATGTGTGGGCGTGAACAAGGCCCTGCTGGTCTCTGCCACACAGGGAGGTGCCAAGGGGTTTCCACTCAGACACTTGTCCTGGCTAAGCATCAAGCCCCTTCTGTTATGGAGAATCAGGGCAACACCAGGAAGTGGCAAGCGGCCTCAAGGAGGGGTGGGAGCCCTGAGTTGCACCTCCTCAATGTCCTGACTGTGTCATCACCTTGAACAGCCAAGGCAGAGCCTCCAACAGCGACAGTGTGGCTGTTGTTCAGGTCTTTTGGAAAAAGGGGAGAGGCCCATGGCTGCCAACAGCAGGGTCTAGCTGACGGCGCCTGTTCAGCAGGTGTCTTACCCGTTTCGTCAGGGCACCTCAGGAGACGTCAGCCTTGCTTCTCGCCCTGTGTTACGACACATGCCGTGCGTCTCTCAAATTCTCCAACAGCCCTGGCAGAAAGCCTGCGTGTAATCTCCAGGATTTTCCAAAATGAATCTCCATGCCCTTCGGATAAGCGGAGGCGCAGGGACTCAGCAGAATGAACTCAGCCCTTAATTCCTCTACTGTGGAGTCAGCAAGAGCCATGCGCAACCTTGGGCTGTTGGTGAGGGCTTTAGGAAAAAAAAAAGAGAGAGAGAATTTAATGTAGCACAGCAGATACATTCCAAAGACAGAGTGAACATGCCTGGGTCATGTTTGTTTTTACAAAGAGAGCTCTGATTCTGTTAAAGGATGACAGCTGAGCCATCTGTAACCTACAAGAAACATTTCTGTGCCTCGTTCCAACCCAAATTTTCCAGCAGAATTTAACGTCATTTGCCCCACTCCCCACCCCCCAAATGAGAAAAACCTGCTTCCAGGATAAGACGTGGCGTTTCAGCAAAGAATAACAATCTCCCTGAACTCAGTTCTGAGTCACTGAGCAGTGGTTTCTACTTGAAATCCTCGGCGTACCGCAGCAGAGGGCATGCCAGAGCTGGGCGGGGTAGGCACGGCCCTGTGGCTGCACCCCCTTCTGTAGGTGGTTCCGCAGGCAAGGACTCAGGGTGCAAGTGTCAGCAGGCATTCGGGTGCGGCTCCTGGGGACGGCGCCAGGGCCCCAGGCTTTTGCAAGGAAAACAAATCTCTTAGTCCCTTGCAGGGAGGAGGTGGGTAGAAGAGTGTGCCTGCCAAGCCCAACAGGGTCTTTTGCACACACATGCAGCTAAACACGCACCTTCTCCATAGAAAATACTGATTGTGATTAAGGACAGGGCTCTAAGGAGATCACATGAAGCTGAGATGGGGAGGGAGGAGGTGCAACCCATTTGCTCTTGTGTCATAGAGCCCTTCTGACAGTCTGAGGTTGTCCTACCAACCACACTCATGCAGGGCACCTGTTGTAAGCGTCTACTGGCCTCCTATAGACCTCGCTCCTGTGGAGACTCAGGCCCATGCCAGTGCTGAATCCAGAGCTCCTTCTGTCCCTGTTCTGGAGATCCTGATGGCGGGGAGGTGAGAAGTCCGCATCCCGAGAGCCCAGTGGGCTCTTCTCTGCTCCCTCAGCTGAGGGCAAGAGGAGACACAACCAGGCAGAGCAGGTTCTGAGCCACCTCAGCTGCATTGGAGCCTCAATTTCCTTGGCTTCCTTGGACACAAGTCCACGTCCAAACTCAGCCCGCTAGATCAACCCAGCAGGACCTGGACAGGTTCAGTTGGCTAAGGCTGGGTCGTGAGCAAGGTCTCCTCTAGCAGAAAAGGAATAGCCTGGAAAACATGCCCCTTTGGGCCATGCCTTCTTTCCCCCATTTCCAACATTTGAATCATTTATAGAAGAAAGGATGTGTTCTTTCCCTTGTTTTCACAGGAGGGCCTGCTATTTAAAAAAATGCAAAACTGGGCAGAGGCCAAGAGGCTGAGGCCTGGACGGCATCACCCACAGGGTACCCTGGTGGAGCCCAAATGCCCCACTGTCACATGTGTAGAGTCGATGAGAAAGAATAGCCACTTGCATGAACTGCAGGGTGATGGTTTTGCAGAAGGAATGATGGGGAATTCAGGTGCAACAGTTGCTTCACACATGGAATAGAAATCCCAGACTTTCCCAGGGTACTACAGACAGGACTCCACAGCAAGGGTGGGTTAACGTCCCTCACTGGAGAAACACCCAGATGAAGATGCTTTTCCCTTTATTTATTTATTTTTTTTAAGAATTCTTAAGTGTCTTGTTTTCTGTTATCCTGAAGTCATTGAAATTAAAATCACCATTGAGTGGTTTAGCAGTAATGTGTTCTGTGGGTGATGGGCTTGTGTGATAACCTCCAGAAGACCTACAAGACCTTGCATTCCGGAACACGATTGTTGAGAACCTGCTGTGTTCCAGGCTCAGTGACAGAGCAGCCAACTCATGTTGTCAATCAGCTGTCCGTGTTTGGAATGCTGCTACACGAGCAAAAACATACTAGAAAGCCACTGTCAAGAAAACAGGCTGGTGAAGGGACAAAATAGCCCAAGGAGAAGTTTCCAGACAGGCATTGCATTTGGACGCTCCCCTGTCTTAGACTGTTAGAGGAGTGGACTTATTCACAAATGGCCCTGGGCTAAGCAGACAGCTAGGGGGGAAATCAGAAAGGATCCTGGGTTGCATTTCAAGAAGAGATCTGAATGCAAAAACCAAAACAGTAAAAATATTAACAAGTTGTTTCCTAACTTTGGAAAGAGTAAAACTTTCCAAACTATCTCTCAAATTCACTCCCAATAAGGGAGAGGACTGATCAATTTAGTTGTATTAAGATAAAACACTCGTGTATGGGGGGAAAGGTCAGACTACAAAGAACAAGATAGATTGCTCACTAGCCTTAATGTTACTTGCCTTAGTAAAAACACCCCAAGAACAGGGAGAAAAACCCTACAGTTCTAGAGACAGACGGATTAGGAATATAGACAGACAGTTGACAGAAATCACGGTCTCTCTTAACAGGCTGAAAAAATGCTGAGTTTCATTTATAATAAAATGAATAGAAAATCAAAACGAAGGCGAATGGGTATTTTTCACCTGCTAGATGTCCGAATCTAGAAGTATTCCAACATAATCGATTGGCGAAGCTGTGGGGGCCTTGTGTTCTCGAGTGCTGCTGGTAGGAATGTGAACAGCTGTAACCCCTGTGACAGACTTGAGCACTCCTGGCAAGGTTGGCATGTGCCATTCTACATCTAGACCTCTGACAAAGATAGGAAAAGACTGGGTTGACAAGGCTCCTCATAGCAAGAGCCCATGTGCAGGAAGCGAGACCTGGCTGAGTAAAATGCAGAAATGGCATTTTTCAGAACCCCAAACTGCAGTTTCCAGAGAGAATGGGAGTGGCCCTGAGAACAGCTGCGGTGGGACTTCAAAGGTATGTGAGCAGACAGAGAAAGAGAAGCGTATCCCTTGCTGCTCATCACAGAAAGGGGTTCTACGCCTATGAGAGCATGGATACTCAGGACAGAGACGCTGGAAAACCACCATGCGCTTAAAACATGGCTCCTTCATGCAGGAGAACAGAAGTTAGAGCGGGGAAAGACTTCTCGAATTCATTTAGTAGCTGAGGCTTTGGAGTCATGCAAAGGTTTTACCTAATTGTAGACGTAGAATTTGTAAAGCAATCACTAGAACTTGAAAATACAAATATGCCTAACTGTGTGGCAGTGGCGTAATGAACGACGGAGGTTCTCTTTCCAACAGTAATGAAATGTGGCGGTCAGGTTGTAGGTCACTGTGAGAATACACCATCAGGACAATGAGAGCTGCAAACGCATCTTGCCCTGTTTTCAAGCATGCTATCATCGGTGCAAATGTGTGGATTGTTATTCCTAGTCTCTTGTAAGTATGGTGTGGGTTAAACAAATAGTTATGTGGGTGTCACTGGGACATAAGATTTTTAGCATGAGACAGAGAGAGACAGATAGATGTAAGATAATTGAAATACAATCCCATGGTCTTGATTGTGAGTGAGGAGTCGCAAAAAGAGATAGCACTTTCAAGCTCTGCGCTCTCAAAAGCCTTAGAAACAAATGACCCAATCAGTAGCAATGAGAACAACTCGCACCCAGACTGCGGTTTTGCGAAATGGAATCCAATCTCCTTGGCAAGATGGCTGATCCCATGTCTGGAAGGAACCCAGCCAGGTTTGCCTGGGGTGGCTTGCATAACTGAGAGCCAGGAAGCTACTAAAGGCGAGAAGGGACATGTCCCAGCGGCTCAGGAGACAACTTGCAAAGCTCCCACAGGGCAAATATTTTAACATCAATAAAGATCATAGCTCTATGGATGGAAACCCGTCAACTGTGTTTGAATCCCTGAGCTGCAAGTGGTGCCAGGGGGAGAAAAAAAAAAAAAGCAAAAATTGATCATTTTTGGAGAATGTTAGAAAGCAATTGAGTTAGGAAACTGGTAAATAAAGGAGAGAAAAAAGGCATTCATAGAAACAAAAATGTTAATGAGAGGAACTTTCTTGTTTAGAAAATAGGATAGCTGATGCGGAGAACTGATAGAAGGGAGGAAGCCAGCAGACACACAGCCTTAGCTCCAGACGCCCTGCCCGAGCCAGGGTCTGCTCAGTGAGAACCATTTTGCAAATCCTGATGATGAACAAACAGACTTGCTCAGGATTATCAGGGGCTGCACAGAAAGGAAAAATAGACCAGTAAATAGATAGCAAACACAGTAAGGAAAAATAGATAAGTAAACAAATAAAACACAACCCAAATGGTGGGAGAGCACAGTTCTACCCATAACCAAACTTGAGTCTGATGGCAACGCCAGACCTGCCTGCCGGTTACGGCCTACAGAGGGACTGGAGTGGCAAGTTAATTCCTTGGGGATGCAATCAGCACGGTGTAGACTGCGGCACATGCTGCAGGACACATGACCCACTTTCCTCAACCAAAAACTTCAATGATATAGAAAAGAGATGAGAAAGAACTGCTAGATTAAAACAGACTGCGGATTCACAGCCACTCCCATTTGTGTGGACCTAATTTGAATCCTTGTTTGAACAAACAATTGAAAAAACATGTGGGACAGTCAAGGCAATGTGTGCACTGCCTTGTCATATGACAATGTTGAATAGTTCTTTTAAATTGTCATCCTATCATGCTCTATATAATTCATTGAAATGATGTCTGAGATTTCCAGAATAAGATGGAGCTTGGAGAGAGCAACATGTGGGATGTAGGTAAATCAACATTGGTCATAAATTGATCATTTTTGGAGCTGGTGAAAACATCACCAGTTTCATTAAACCACTTGCTCTACTTTTCTAAACTTTTAAATTTTCCATTAAAAAAAGTCAAAAGTGAAGGGGAAGCTTTATAATTCATAATCCATGCCCCAAATCAGTGTGAACTGTCTAAATCCCTCGACGGAGAGCTGGCAGAGCTTGACCTTCCCCCCAGATAGTCAAGGAATCTTCATTCCTTTTCACTTTATTATCACACCTATTTAAAAATATACATAGCAAGCCCAATAACCCATGATTTCCCTGGATCCTGAAATGGTGATTTTAGCAGATTTAAAAAGTTCCATTTAAAACTTGGAATTGTTATTGCTATAAATGACTACAAAGCAGGCGCCATTGGAAGACCCCTCTCACTCCCCGGACTCCTCCTTCTGCCTCGCCTCCCGTGCCCATCTGTTTCATTCATTGTGCCAGGGGAAGTATCACCCTTTTAATTTTCCAACTGCCATGGATAAGATTAATAATTGTCAACATTTCAGCTGTGAAATGAATGTCAGTAATTCCTTGGGTTGAGCTCATTTTAAAGCTGAGGATTACACAAAGATTTGTTGCCCTATACATCCAAGAGCATTATTTGTAGAAAAATAGCCTAAAGCTGGTTGTGGTGAAGTTGGAACAACCGGATCTTGCCTGGCTTTGAGGAACATCTCCAAATGATGCTAGGAGAGCAAGAAACTATGGGAAGCAGGTGGGCGGGGTAGGGGGGATTCTAGCTTCCTGTTAATGTGTGCCCTGGGAAGCAGCAGGTGGTGGCTCAAGCGGTTGGGTCGCTGCCATCCCCAGTCACGGCTGCCAGCTTTGAGCAGATCAGACCAGGCTCCTGTGGCCCTTTGAGGAGTGAACTCAAGGAGGGGAGTGCTCTCTGTCTCTCAAGTAAACAGAGACATAAATAAAGATAACCATTTCGGAGACCATCTCACCCCCCGGCTAATTCCAGCAAGGGACCTTATTTAGTGCCAACTTCTCTGCCCAGTCGCTGAAGGAAGATTTGTGGGGCGCTCAGCAGCCACGAGACAATGCATCCAGTGCCGTGGGAAACGAAGCAAGAGCAGTCTGGGACCTTACTGTGGTCAGCACTTAGCAGACAGAACAAAACAGCACAGCACTTGAAAGTTTGGTGAGAGCTCTGAGTGGTTCTGAGAAAGCAGTATGAGGTTTGCAATGCATGGCTGGCTTCGGTGGGGCCAGCTTGAGGAGAGGTCCCTAGGGAAGGCAGTGAGTGGGGTGATTTAGAGGGTTGGCGGGATTTAGGTGGCCTGAGCTGGATGTGTGTCTGTGCACACAGAGGCATGCACACACAGGTGCCTGGGCTTGTATCTGTGCTAGCTGTCTAGGAGACAGGATGAGTCTGGAAAGCTACAAGTGGGACTCGGGCTGGTGTCTGGAGAACGGGAGCGGTTTGTTTATACCTGGCTGCCTCCATCCTTGGGAGTTTTAGAGCAAGGTCCTGTCTATCAGGTTTGCCTGGGTCTGGCAGTTTTTCCTAAGAGCCCACCCATTATTTCTGTTGTAATGGAAAAGTTCTTCCCAAGAGTCTGCAAGGGTCCTTTCTTCCAATTCTACAGTGACAGATAGTGAAATAATTAGATTGAGCTTGATTAAGGGATATAATTTGTTTTTCTGGGTCTCTAAGTTGTTGGCTTCTTTTAATCGTTGATTATTTTAACAGAATTCATTGTCCAGCACTTGGAAAACAGATGCATTTGTATTGAGCTAATTTAATTACAAGATCTATTTACTTCACAGAGGAGGTGCCTTCTGGGGATTCCTATAAATAGCCAGCTCTCCTCCTTGTGTTTACAATATAGTTGCTTTTGCTGAAGATTCCGTTTACTCTGAATTTTCAGGTTTGAGTATGTGGCACGAGGCACACTGTAACAGCAGCTTGGGAGTCAACAATGTGCTTTTGTCTGTGTTACACAGTCACAAGAGGTCATTGTTCACGGCTCACACCAGTGGTCTCCAAGTTTGCTGGCGGAGGGGGTGGCGTACATGCCAATCTCTTGGGAAAAATAGCAGAACTTATATTTGCAGCCATTTGTAGGAGAGAGAAATTAATGCTACCGATATTTACTATGGGAATCTTTGACGGTAGTACATGTAGATCATTTTAAAGGAAATATTCATATATCGGGGTTGTGTGTTCACAGAGGTTGTTTTCGGCTGGCTTGCATTCTGACTGGCAAGCACTTGGGGTATTTTGTATTTGAACATCAGCCTTGAGCTTGGGGCTAATCTAAACTCCATTCCGGGAGCCATGGAAGGGTTTGAGCAGGGGAATGACTCGATTAAAGGCCATCTTTTGAATTGGAAAGGGGGCAAGAGTGGAAACCGGGAGATGGGTTAGGAGACACATCCAGAGCATGCGTGTTCCCTCTCCCCTCTTTCCTTGCCCACCATCTTCATATCCTTTTTTCAAAAGAACATTGCGTTCGTTTGGAAGGACTAAAGATCAATAACTAAGCAATAACTAAGCTAAGATTTATTGAGCTGTTACTAGGAGCCAGACTCTGTGCTAAACAATTGAAATCAGGGCCTGGATAGCTAACGGTGATCCTGTGTGTCGTGGGGTAGGTATCCCCTGCTACAGATTAGGAAACTGAGGCTTGTGCATTGTGAACCACAATGGGCTGACCCCGGAGCCCACAAACATGATGCTCTCTGATCTGCACCTGCTCCCGAAGGCTTGCTCTCCTGAAGACACGGCACCACAGCACTCCAAGATGCTGTTTGTAGTGCAGGCAGCTCCTCAGAGGGGTAGGGCTTCCCTAAGGCCCAGGGTTTCTGGTGAAAAGAGGCAGAGCTATGTCTTTCTTTATAACTCTTACAAAGTTCTCATATGTTCCTGAGTGACTCTGTCAGCATCCATGCATAGAAAATCGGAGTGTCCCATTTCTCTTTTCTTCCAATCTACAGACCCTAGAGAGCAATGGCAAAGAGGACTTGCAATGTATTTTGACTTTCAGGAAGTGCTGCAGCTCAGAAACATATGGGAATACGCCTGCAGTGTCTTCCATCGTGGCCTCAGGATCCTGTTGTATTCCTGTGTGCATCTTGATGAAACCTTAGCAGGGGAACAGTTCAAAATGCACTTGTCAGCAAGATCGAATTCCACCCTGTGATGAAGAGCATGCAAACCAAGTCCCCATGGAACAATAAGGATCTTATTTGTTCTGATGGCAAGTGGAATTTCCTGGCTTTTCTGACTTGTTCCTCTGTCATCATCATTGGAGTATGGAGGTGGGTGAGGGTGCAGGTAGAGAGCTGAGACTTGGTTCAGCTGGTGAGTTCCAGTCAGAGTTGCTGCTGGATCCACAGGTGGACGGGGAGAACGGCAGGGCTCTGTCAGTCCTCTTGTCTCGGGGTTTAGGACCACACCTGACTTCTGGTCTAGTCACTGCAGTGATGTGTCTGTTCGTTAATTCTTTAATTTGTTAAATGACTCAGTGCCCGTTTAAAATGTGCTTAGTATTTATTTATATTATCTATTTTAAAGGCAAAGAGAGAGAGAGAGAAACCATTGATTTCCCATTTGCAGGTTCATTGCCTAAATACCCACGAAGGCGGTGCCAGAATTGTGAGTTAGAACTCGACTCAGTCTCCTAGATGGGTGGAAGGGACCTTACTACTTGAGCTGCCACCTGTGGCTTCCCAGAGTCCACAAAAACAGGAAGTAGGGATTGTGAGTGAAGCTGGGACTTGAATCCAGTTTTTCTGATATGGTATATGGATATCTAACACACATCTTAACCAGAAGACCACATGCCCACCCCTCAACAGCTATGATCATGGAATTGTTGCATGATTTAGGGTGAAGTAATTTGCTGTGGCCTCAGGCTTCTCTTATGCCTCGCTGCACCATGGCATCTGTGTGGTTCGCCAGGGTCTGACCTTTGGGCTACTATTGTGGCAGAGTATTGGGCAAGAGGGATCCGGTGACAGCCCAAGATACCTCAAGGGAGAGAGACTTCAACTTGATGACAAGGGGTGATAAGAAATTGGGGCCCAAGGCCAAATTTATAGTATGTGTTATCAAGGGGAAAGGGTGTATCTTGTTTAAACACAAACACACACAAACACTCTTTCTCTCTTTGGAACTGCTACAACCAAGGATAGAGAGCAGTTGATGGCATATAATTTGAGAGCTAGTCTTGACTCTGGCAATGACTTGTATCTTACGCCTTGTGCCTAGTGGGTACCAAGGTCAACAATTACATAAAGCAAAACCTTGAGCAAGATGCTAAGCCTCCCTGGTTCTCATTTTCTGTATCCATAAATTAAGCAGAATTTAAGTAAGTCAATATAATATAGATGTGGTTTAACAACAAAGGCCTATTTTTTACCAACGATTTTTATAAATGGTTGGATTACAGGAGCTGAATGTGTCTCGGAAACACCAAAGACATCCACAAGTGTCCCAGGGTTGCTGTGGGTGAGGTTGGCTGTAGCAATTGGACCCAATGTAAGCAGCAAAGAGTGAGTAACTGCTCCATGAGTTTGAGTCCTGCCTCTGACACTGAATGCTGCATCCTCAGGCTACTGTCTCCTCTTAAGCCCCAGTTTATGTGATGTGGTGATAACAGCAGACCTTTCCTCATATTGTCACTGGAAGGGTTGAATGGAAATCCTGTGGAGGCCCTTGGCCCAGAGCCTAGCATGGAGCAGAGGCCAAGCATATGTTTGGGGGAACAGATAAAGGACATGCTCTCTGTTTACCCAACATTTTCCTTGAAGACTTTGCCAAACCGTTCAGGTCACAAAGTTCTCTCGGTGCTCAAACATGGAAAGGAACACTTCAAGTTCTCTGTGAGTTCCATGCATCCAGGGCATCTGTATTCTTTTGTTCTGACTCAGGAGTCATGGCACATGGCTGTGGCTTTCCTGAGTGCAGGGAAGGACTGTGTTGATATACTGCTGGGACTGTTCCACTGTCAACCATTTGCTCTTCCTGATTAACCAACCCACATGTTGACATCTGGTTAAATACCAGTCTTTTTGTGAATTTAGCTGGCAGGAATTTATTGTCCAGTATTTGCCCCTGCTGCCAGGAACCAACCAGAGCTGCAGAAATGGAGCTCTTGGAACAGCAAAGTCACACCTGGTGGCCACAAGTCTGGCCTCAGAGAGGTGCCCAAGGAAGCCCTGGCTCCACTGGAAGTCAATGGGGCCATGTGTGCTTGGATGCTTGGTCTGCTGTTCCTGAAGTGAAGGGTTCTTGCTGGGACTACTAGAGTTGTAAGGGCTCTATGGCACAGTCGGCAGGGGGTGGAGGGGGCAGTTGGAGCTCATCTCCATTGGCCCTGAGTATGCAAATGTAGAGCTTAAAAATGTCCAGTAAAAGAAGCAGGATCCCCCTCTACCCCAGCTTTGACCATGGTTGTAATCTTTATAATCTCTTTGTGTTGGTTGGTGCTAAGCCAAGAAAATTGCATTCTACTGCGATTATGTAATGAACACAGAAACCATGAAATATAAAACTAGATGGCAAGCAGAAGGAAAGGATTCCAATTGTGGAGCAGTGGTTTGGATGTTGTCTCCTAGATCCCTCACTCCACTTAATCCTCACGAGTCTCACCATGGAGGTTTAAAATGAAAAGTCCCTGTTTCCAAGTCAGACATCTGAAGCCCCAAAGGGCTTAGAAACACCCCTGAGCTCTTTGGTTGTTGAAGGACGGAACTGGGACTGCCACTCATGTCATTGTGGTCATGCTCAGATTTTGCTATCCTCATGTTACATGGGTGGGGTTCTCTTGAGTACAAATGTGTCTTAAATATGCTGGAGGTGGAGGTGGTGCTTGCAAACTTATAAAAGTCTCTGAGGAACCAATCATACTGTGATACACCACTGCCTGAAAACCCAGCATCTCCACATTAGAGAGATGATTCGAGTCCTTGTTGCTCTACTCCCAGTCCAGCTGCCTGCTACTGTGCCTGGGAAAGCAGTGGAAGATGGCTCAAGAACTTGGCTCTTGACCTTGGCTTGGTTTAGCCTCAGCTGTTGTAGTCATTTAGGGAGTGAGTGCAGATGGAAGTATTCTCTCTCTCTTTATTTCTCTTTCCCTCTCTGTCTCTCTGCCTTTCAAATAAATAAACAAACCTTCAAAGAGAGTGAGTGAGACATTAGCGAGGACTAGGCAGGGCAGTCAGGGAAGGGCGTGGGAACCACATGGCATGTCCTTACCCTGGCTAAGGTCACTGTGTTTAATGTCCTGAGATGTGCTACAGCTTATGGTGCTACACAGCACTTCAAAGAGCTTGTAGAAAAATAAGATTAGAGTAGGAGTTTATTTTTTGGTGTAAAACTTTTTGAAAACCTTACCTGGTTTGTCATACTCTGTATTTTTCATGAACTGGAGAGGTGTATTAGGAAGAGCAGAGAGGAACATTAGCAAGTGTTTACTCATTGATGTTGAGGGCTTTTGTAAATTTGTACGAAACTGTAACAAATTTCCATCACAGCTTCTCTTCCACATCGTTTGGAAAGGCCCGGTGACAACACCAATGGATGTTTCTGATTTTCCACATAAAAATCCAACAAGCATGCTTTCTACCGTAGAACGGTTTCATATTTCATCTGCTGCAGCCTCATGGGGAATTTTTGGGATATAAAGCACCTTGACCTCACACCCTTCACCCCCACCAATAGTGAAATATGACTAAATTTCAAATTGCATGCTGCCGCCTCCAACAGACACACATCCACCTGACCAGGCCCCAGTAGGAAGACAGAGGAGCCATTTCAAGGATGGGCTATTTGATCCCAGCTGTGTCATTCTGATCCCACAGAATGTGTGGGTGGCTAGTGGAGGGAGCAGGCAATCAGTGGCCACATGTGTTTATGGCTGTTTCCTTTGGAACTGCTAGAGTAGCTTCCTAATGCAAGTTTGTTGATTTGTTGTATTTTTGATTGAGCCTTAGTGCACATAGTCATGAGGCACATGTGACATTTAGATACATATGTGACATTTAGATACATATAATACAAGATGTAATGATCAAAGCAGGGAATTAGCATATTTGTCACCTCAAATGTTTGTGATTTCTTTGTGGTGAGAACATGCAGGATCTTCTCTTGTAGCTATGTGGAAGCATGCAACACAACATGGTCGAGTACGACTGCCTCCCTGCACACTAGAATACCAGATGTGTTCCTCTTTGTCAGTACCCAATGGCCGCCTCTCCTCGTGTTCCTCCACCTGTCTGTGCTAACTACCGCTCTGCTCCCCAGTTCTATGAGATCAGCTGCTCTAACTTTCACCTGAGTGAGACTGTGCTGGATTTGTCGTTGGAATGTGGCTTATTTCATTTAATGTAATGCCCTTTAGGTTCATCTGTCTTGCTGCAAGTGAGAAGATTCCATCCTTTCTAGGATTAAACAGGCTTCCACTGTGTTTATACCATGTTCCCTGAATCCATTCAACATTTAGGTTGAGTCCATATTTAGGCTATTGTGAATAGTTCTGGAAGAAATATAGGAATGCAGAAGTCTGACTGACTTTATTTCCTTTGATTTAATACCTAGGATTGGGGCTGCTGGCTTATGTGGCCATTCTGGGGACCTCCGGGCTATTTTCCATAACAGTAATGGTAATGTGTGTTCCTAACAGTGATGTACCTGGCTTCCCATTTATCCACATCCACACATTGTTGCTGTTGTTATTTTGCTTTTTTGATATTAGCCATTCTAACCAAGGCAAGATGACATCTCGTTGCGGTTCTGATTTACAAGTGCGGATTTTGGAGCCAACAACTTGTGGAGGTTCAGTTAAGGAAAGAACTGGCTCCTTAAGCCCTCATGTTGGCTTCTGAATGCTTTATTTCCAGGTTCAGGTTGAAACAAAAGCACCTGCGCGGACAGTACTTCCCAAGGCAATCTCCTTCTGGGGGTTAGGGAATCGCCCAGGGAGTGGAGTTGTCTAGAGTTACAGTGAGCAGTGGCCAGGGCTCTGACAACACAGACAGGCTCATGGGGACCCTTTCTTTGGTTTCTCAGGAGAATTCCTAGAGGATCTTCTGGCTTCTCCAAGGGCACTTCTCAGGAACTTTTTCCACAGCTGTATGTGGAAGCCATGGCAAGCTTCCTCGCTGTCTGGGTCCTGGGCTATCCTCTGTGTTCCCCTTGGCTTCAGGCAAGGCTGCTTCTGTGCAGAGCATCATGTGAAGCATGTTTCAGACCTGGGGAGACACTGGGCAATCCAATGGCCTTGGTACCAGCAAACTTGGCTGACTTATGGGTGGCTATCTTTTCTCTGTGTCCTCACATGGAGGAGAAATAAAGAGAGTGATATATATTTAAAAACACACACACACACACACACACAAAAAAAAACAAACTTCAATTCACTGGTTCACTCACCAGATGCCCACACACCTGGATTAAACCACAGGCAGGAGCCAGGATTTCCATCTAGGTCTGCCATATATGGGTGACAGGAACCCAACAACTACTTGGACCACCACCTGTTAACTCCCAGGTGCATTAGCTGGAAGCTGTGTGGGAAGTGTAGGTGGGTCTCCATCCCAGGCACTCTGACATGGGCTGTGTGTTGTCCAACCTTCAGCTTTACCTGCTGTGCTGCAGCAGATGCCCCAGGAATATTATTTTTTAAAATAAGATTTGTCTGCTCACATTTCTTTTGACCTTCATTCTGTCTCTGGTGATAAAAATGTTACTTTCTTTTGAATGAGAAGGATACTTATTCGAGATGACTTCAGAGTATATTTGTTGCACCATCACTACTTATCTCTCAAAGTCCCCACTTCCTAATATCATCATTCCAACATGAACGGGGCAGTGGGTAAAGTTTCAAACGTTCCAGCCACTACACAACCCTAATATTAAGTGGGCCCAAACCCAGCCATTGTGTCTGGAAGCCACATCTTCGAACAGCATCTATAAGATCCATGTGTGGAATTCGGAAGGCTGACTGTCCCCTAGGGGAACTTGACACCTGCTCTGGCCTTCCCTCCTGCCCCTGTGTGGTGTCTTCCCGTTCAGACTCCTTGAGTTTCTAAATTTAGATCATCTTTCATTTATTTCAATGCGTTTTAATATAAGCTTGTAATAGGACCCTTCTTTTGGTAAATATATTCCCAATTGTTTCAATCTTTCAGCTGCTATTGTAAGTGAGTGTTTTGGTTTTCAGATTTTTCGTTGCCAGCATATGGGAATCCTTTTACTTTTGGAGGTTAATCTCATATCTTATGTTCATTTATTCTAATAATTTTGGGTGGATTCCATAGGATCTTTTATATTCTGCCACCAGTAAACTGAGTTAGCTTTACTTCTTGCTTCCCAATCCAGATGCTTTTTATTTATCTTTCCTGGCTAATATCTCTGACTAGCATCTCTGGCTTGTCTGTTTCCAGACCCTAATGGAAAGCATTCAGTCTTTGAGTATTACATAAATTAGTTGTAGATCTTTCACAGATGATCTTTATGCATTTAAAGAAGCCCTCTCCTGTTATCAATCTATCAAGTGTTTCATGAAATGATGTTGGATTTTGCCGACACCGTTTTCTTTTCTTCTGTGTGTAGTAAGTGGACGGTTTGCTTTGTGGTTTTTATTCTGTTATCCATTGATCTTTTTTGGATATTAAGCCAACCTTGCACTCCTGGGACAAATCCCACTAGATTATAACATATAGTTCTTTGTACATCCTGTTAGATATGGTCCACTAGTACTTCATTGAGGATGATTGCACCCAAACATGTAAGATATTTCATCATTTTTTGTTCTACAGTTGAGTTGGGTATTGGTTTGTCCTTCCTTCATTGCTTTTTTCTAGTAGCTGCTCTAGGTCTTGAGGAAATCTTAAATTCCTGTTTGTATGTGTTTGTGGGTGGCGCCTGGTGCAAACATCCCATGGGAGCCCATGTTCCATCCCCATAAGATAATGTGTGGCTACTCTTTCCACTCATGCTTGCAGACCCTTGTAAATTGCTCTCAAGGGAGCACGGGCCTTGATTGAATTTCTCCCTCACAGGGATGTCTAACCTTTCAAGGTAATCTGTGCATTATTATTTCCGTGGAGGCATTTACAAATACAAAATGACGCCATGCCTCCATAATCTCTGAAAGTGAGGCTCAGAAATCCAGTGTCTGTTTTTTTTTTTTTTTAAGTCTCCCCAGGTTGTTTTGGTGGATTGGCAGGGTTTGCGCTCACATGATGTGGCAGCTGGAGTGAGTTTTCTCTGCTGGACTCTGAGCACAATGCCCACTTGGGCAGTGCTTTCACTGGACTCCATCTGAGGCATTCAAACTTTCTAAAACTTGGTTTAGAATGTGAGCTGTATTTTACATACTGACCCAGTACATGATGCATTGGTGTGAATGTGTGTGTATAAATACAAACAATTTATGCAGTAATACCTTTATAAAAAGCGCACTCACAGTTTTCTCCTTTTTATTTTGTTCTGGTCTCCTTTGTTCATGAAGAAGATTGACCAAACCCTGCTCCTCCTCCCCTTATTAGTTTTATAACGCACTTAGAGTTGTTGACTCCTGCTTTGACAAATAGTGTGCTAGAATGCATTTCTATTGTCTTTGTAATTCCTCTAGCTGGCCCCAGTCTAGAAGCCACAATTTCCCCTCCTGAAAAAAAAAGTAGTTCAGATGTCTTTCTAAACCCTGGGGTTTGGTACACTTGCTGACAGATCAGCGTCTTTTTCACTGGTCTCTGCTACTTACATGAAGTAACATGTTCCACTTCCCAGTTCATCACTGGCTCTCCCTCTGTTGCTTTTGTGAGTATCCCATGTCTCAGGCTTGGAGGCCTCCAGAGGTGTAGATTATACCAATTACAATTCAGTAAAATCTATCATCACTTCTGTTGGCTGTTGGCTCTGTGTGAAGCTTTAATAGGAAAACACAAATAACAATGTTATCATCATTCAATCATTCAACAAGTGTTTATTGAGTGCCTGCTACATGTGTAATGATCTGTGTGTGTTGGTAAATAGAAAAGTTTCTACCCATCCAGTTGCTTTTAGTAACTCCTTTTCTTTATCATACAAGGAGATGAGAGGACAAATGAAGGCAAGTTGCCACATCAGGATCCACTTATGTAAGAATCTCTCATCTTTGGAAGGGTTAGTTCTGTCATTTATATTACCTATCAGTTGAGAGAGAGATTCTCCAATCTCGGCCTGTCTGCTAGTAAAAATGATCTCACAAATGTTCCTCGACTCTAATGTAACTCAAAATGTCAGAGAGCTCAAGTCAAACTGGTTTGCAAGAAACATGGGGGTTTCTCTATTACGTGGCTGAAAAGTTCAGGGAGTGGATTTAAATGTGAGTCACAACCAACCCAGTGAGAGCAGGGATTCCTCCAATCTAATGGTTTGTTTCTTCCAGGTTGCACTCAATCTGGTTGTCCTCAGAAGTTCCAGGATTCCTCCTCAAGGGGACAGTTCTAGACCTCACAGCCTCCAGACCATGGGCCAGTGCAATGGGAATAGAGGCTTGGTGAAAACCACAGACTGTTGCTGAAGAAGGTCTGACTTTCAGAAAGGACAGGTGTATGAGGTCAGGGCTATTGTATTTCGGAGCAGGAAGTGACCTGGTCCAGGGTCCCCAAGTTACAGTGTGGAAAAGGGAATTCTAAAAGCCAAGTGCCTACATAAATCCCCTCCACTCAGCACCAGTAGGACTTTGATTTTGTGATACCTTTTCAATCTGCCAGTCACTCATTCGTTTGACAAGTGTGTAATAAGAACCTGTCAAATGTAGTTGGGATACATCCAGGATCAACACTAGGACCCCTGCCCTCGTTGTGTTCTCATTCTAGATGTGGTAATGGAGTTGGGAACGTGTTTAAAAACATGCAGTGTTATGTAACATGGTCTGCACGGGCCTTATTGTGGAAACAATAGTCGAGTTAACACTTGAAGGTGGTTGTGGGGTTGGCCAAGTAGGTTACTTGTGGGAGAGCATGGCAGGGAGAGAAAAGAACCATTCAAATGCCCTAACGGGGGAGTGTGTTTGGCTTGTTTGAAGAAAAACATAAGACCAAGTGTGAGTGAAATGGAATGAGAAAGGGAGAAGACATAGGGCGTGGCAGACGGAGAGGCAAGGGAAGGTGAAAATCACAGGGGACTTTAAGCACTTCGTTTTGTACTGACAGGACTCACTGTTAAGCTTGAATGGCAGAGTGCCCCCCATGTGGCATTTCAGAGAGACAACTCTGGCTATTTTCACGGAACCTGTAGGCAAAAAATAGAAGTGAGACATGGGGACCAGGCATTTAACACAGCAGTTAAGATACTTGCATTGCGCATTGGAGTGTGTGAGTCAGATTCTTGACTTCCTCCTGTCTCCAGCTTCCTGCTAATACAGATTCTCAGAAGCAGCAGGTGATGGCCCGAGCCCTTGGGCCCCTGCCATCACGGAAGTCAGAAATTACATTCCTTGCTCCTGGTTCCTGGCTCCAGCCCCATCCTAGCCTTGGCCATGGCAGGCATTAGTGAGCCAGCAGAAGGGGACTCTGTTTCTCAAATAAATAAGACTCTGTCTTTTAAATAAATAAATACAGTGATGACACAAAGGTTATGACAATAATTAAGTTTATTCAGAGCAGAGGTGGTGCAGTAGTAAGAAACGGCCCAATCCTGGGTAAGTTGTTGAAGCTTGAGTGGTAGACTGGACACAGCATGTAAGAAAAGGGAAGCATTGATGACGATGCCAACGTGTTCGGCTGAATCATCCCTGACATGAGGAAGGTCATATATGGAAAGGACTTGGTAGAAAGTTCTGGGTATGTCAGGTTTATAATGTCCATCGGGAATCCCAATGGAAGCAGTTGGAGTCCAGAAGATGAGTCTTGAGGTCTATTGTGGAAACCATCATAACCCACGGTGTTTAAAGCCAGAGGCCGACGAGCTCCCCAGTGATGTAGTAGCCATCGAGGGAGCAAGAAAGCAGGCTAAGGACTAAGCCAGGGGAACTCTACTGAAGGGCAGGAGGAAAGGAAGAACGGAGGTGTAGGGGATGCCAAGGGATTCTGATGACTAGATATAGATGAGAAGTGTGCCATGGAGCAAAGACTGACAGACTAGGCTAAATGATTTTTAAAAAGATTTATTTATTTGAAAAGCAAGGTTACAACACAGAGAGAAACACACATACACACACACCACAGAGAGAGAGAACATCCATCCGCTATTTCACTCCCCAAATGGCTGCAATAACCAGAGGTAGGCCAGTCAGAAGACAGGATCAAGGAGCTTCTGGGTCTCCCACACAGGTCCGTAGGTACAGGACCCAAACGTTAAGGCTCTTCTCTGCTCTTCCCAGGCCACTGAGAGGGAGCTGGATGGGAAGTAGAACAGCTAGGATGCAAAGCACTACCCACATGGGAAGCTGGTGCCATAGGTAGAGGATGAGATTGCTATGCTATAGCACCAGCCCTGGTTCAAGTAATTTTTATGAATCAAGTAAGAATGTAGAACTGAGAGTGGAATCTTTGGATTAGCCAATACAAGGATGGCTTTAATACAAGCAATGTGATTGAGAGCTGGGGCAACTATTTGGAGGGGATTTAAAAAGAGAATGGAGGAAAGATTTGGAGGTATCAGGGTGGCTAAAGCAATAAGCATATATCTGTCCTTGGGTTTGCAGATTGGGTAGAGTTCCTCAGGGACCACTATGGTCTATGAGGCAGGGTGCCATATCTAGTGATGGCTTGAGTGGGACTGAGGGTCTGAGATGGCTCATTTACGAGCCTGGGAGCTCGGGGGGGTTCTGGCAGGATCCGTGGTTCTCCCACTGGGTTTCTCCATGCAGCTGGTTGCGCTGCCACCGCCCATAGAGGCTGGATTCCAACAGAGAAAACACCCTTTTTAATGCCAAGGTATTTAAATTCAAGAATGTCACTTCCACACTGTATTGTTCAGAGCAGCCAGACTCAAGCCCTAGCTGAAGAAGAGGCAGCTCACACTTGGTTTCTTGGGGGAAGGGACATCAGGTGCATGGGGTGAGTAGCAGTGTCTAGAACCATTTAAGATTGATCAGATATGAATACACAGAACAGAGATCTTCACTGAGAGAAATAAGATGACTTCAGGGCAGGAAAACCCATCAGGAGGCTAAAGACAAAGAGAGGTGGGGGACATTTGCCTCCAGGTACATCAGAGAACAATTAGATGGACCATCAAACCCGCAGTAAACTGTATTTGCTTGTGTGTGTTCTCCTTTCTGATCCCAGCCTCTTATCCCGTTCCCTCTGTCCTCCCCTGCAAAGAATAAGAGAGTGATCTATTCTTTTCTCCCAACACACTGTTTTTCCCAGATTGCCTTTTCACTCTTGGCCTTGGAGGCAGAAGAGACATTTTTGCCTTTAGGACAGGAAGGCATGAAGAAGGCTGCTTCCTAAAGGGAAACAGGAAAACCAATAGAAACCTACGCTTGCAATGAATATGCAATTGTGCAACCACAACCCAAAGGTCAAATCCAGACTACTGCCGTGTGTGTGTGTGTGTGTGTGTGTGTGTGTGTGTGTGTGTGTGTCTGTATGTGTGTGTTTAAAAACAGTTCACTAAGAAACAGTAGAAGAAAAATATTTTGTGATGTGAACTTTCTATGAAAGACCAATGTCAGTGCCCATGTTTTATTGATGCATTTTCTATGGCTTCTTTCAGAGTATGAAGACAAAGTCTTCACAGAGATTGTAAGACTCACAAAGTTTAAAATATTTTGCTCTCTAGTCTCACAGAAACAGTCAGCCAGTTCTTGTCATTGGGTGTCTCATTAGCATGGATTTGACTCACATACCCTCAATTCATTACCAGCATGTTAGAAGAGTGTGATGAGGTTGGAGTAGGCACATCGTTGACTGATGCTACTGGGCACTGCCAGGAATTCCATGTCTCTGTCCTTATTTGAGAATTCTGACCCTGGGGATGCTGATGACCACTGAACTGGACCTTGACACACAAGTCATTGAGATGTGTGAATGGCCGCCCTTCTGCCAAAATGCAATTGATTTTTTTACTCTAGTCTGTCTCCTTCCAAATTGCTCAGAAGCATGGACTCTTGGGATCCGTCCTCGGCTGGGCGATGCTCAGAGCAGGGATCAGCAGCAAGGCTCTGGCTGCTTTGTGGTTCTGCTGCTCCTGGTGATGGTTTCCAAGCCAGCAGCACAACTGAGTCATGTTTTCTGATCTTAAGTTTGCCCCAACTTGTAAGCAGACAGACTCTCTGGTGGGTATCTCTGAAACAATGCCGCTGTGTGTAAGGCAGCAAGACACAGAGAGCAGAATATAAATGTGAGGGTCAGAGGGGTGTGAGTTCAACCTGCCAGCTCACTTACTCCCTAGCTGGATGTGAGAGCCATCCTCATGGCCTTTCAGACACCTGCTTGTGTGAACTGTTACTGTAAGAGCCACAGTAGGTGTGTGTCCTATTTTACAGACTATTTTAATTTACGTGCACGTACACACACACATACTGTCACTGCTGGGAACTGAACCAAAGGAATTTTAACTTTGAACTATTTCCTTCTTGGTTGTATGAATCACTGCCCTTTCCCTCCACGATATAGCAATGTAAAATGCCAATGAAAAGTTTCCATGGACCATTAACTGTCTATGATATCCCTTGCCTTGCTATAGGGCTTTGTGCTAATTTTTAAATTAGGGAAATATTTAGCAGGTAATGACTAGGAGAACAACACTGCCCTGTGGGGCCCACGGCAAGCCTGCCTGGGAACTCCCAGGAGACCTGACCTGAAAGGCTGCGTCCTTTCTACCAGAGCTTACAGTCGGGGCGCAGGCTGTCCACAGGGTCTCAGGCAAGAGGCGACACAGACACGCCTGCAAAGCTGAACCCAAGGGCAGGTGTCTGCATTCTGGTTTTCACTATGCCATCTTTGCATTTCCTCTGCTCTTTTCATATCCCCTACGGCCCCCACTGGGTTTTGATCACCCCACTTGGGCCTCAGTCAAGGCCATGCTTTCTCTGCAGTGGTGCTCTTTCCCCCGGCACATCTCCAATGGGCGAGTTGAGCTTTAACCTCCGCCTTGGAGTCCTGGGGGGGGGGGGCTTTCTAAAAAGGCCAATCTGATCTGTGTCTTCCGGTCTGAAACCCCTCCCTGGCCTCTGCATTTTGTTAGGCAATCTCATTGTTATTTTAATTAAAGTTACACATTAACAAAGTCTTTTTAGAAGGCAAGTAATAGTGCCAGTTTATAAGGAAAAACAGCAGCCCACTCCTTACCCCTCCTTCACCCCAGCTCCTCCTCGCTAGAGGTTTTTTCCTTTTTACTCCTTTTTCCCTCAAACACACACTTGCCGGTGACGAAGTAATCACCACTCAAGAATAACTGGACCCTGATTCCCAGAGCCGGTGACTGTGGAAAAGGAGGAAGAGAGCCGATTCCAAGTGCCTTTAAAATGGGGAGACCACCCAGGGATGTGTATGGGGCCAGTGCATTCACAGGGGACTTGAGAGTGGACCAGGAGGGGACAGGTGTGACTCCTTGCCGCCGCCTCCAGGAGGGGAGACAGGAGGCTGTGAGCCAAAGGCCCTGGGGACCCCCAGGAGCCCACAGAACCGACCATGGCTCCCCTGTGGCAGGACGTTTGATGTGAAAAAACACACAGCAGCAGCCTCGTTTCTTGTCTCACACGAGAGAATGTTCATGCAGATAATTCGGTTTGCAAAGCAGGAATTATTTAGGGGGAAAAAGGGGGGAAATTTGCTCCTGCCATGGCAGGAGGGGGCTCCATGTGTCCAGAGGAAAAAAATGCCAGACCTCCTGCCATAGTGGCAGGAAGAAGGCAAAAAGGCCCAGGTTAGTGGTGGAGATGGGGTCTGCTGGGCACCATCTCAGGGAAGTTACTACAAAAGGCAAGATCGTTCCCATTGGCATCTGGTTTCGAATCAAAGCTCAGAAGGCGGGACTGCTTAACTTCCTCTTCCCATTCTCGCAGCAAGCTCATCATCTCCTTGTCACTGACCCAGAGATGAGATTAGGTCACGTCTCCTTGCTTTTGTTGCAGCTCTGAGATGGTGAATTCCTGTTAATTCTGCCCCTCTGTCCTTCCTCAGAGAGAGTCCTGCTCTGGGGAAGTTAAGAAATGCGGGAGAAATACAATTTTATATTTAAAAAAACTATATATATATATATATATATATATATATATATATAACTTGGGGACCAGAAAATCCCTACTGCCTTTATCCCCTGACTTTTCACACTCTCCCTGCAGCCTCCAGGATGAGGCAGCCCTGATGGCCCCCAGTCAGGCCAGGGTACATTTCCAGGCCCATCTCTGCTGGCCGGCTGCTGAATGTGTGGGCATTTGCAGTGATAGGACAGCAATGTACCTATGCCTTAGTATTTTCGTTTCAGGACTAGAGGTGTTCCTGAAGAGGAAGACTAAACCCACACACAGCACTGTCCTACGCTCTGTCCCCTCCCATGAGTCCGGGTGGCTTCAGTTAGGATCTCGGGGATGAGACATGGATTGTGAAAGGAGTCACGGGGTATGCTATGGTCATTTCTCTTTTCCTCCCCAGCCTTCTCATTTCCTGGAGCCAACGTTCTCTACTGTGCTGGCTCAGTTTTCCAGGGGTTAACACTAACGCATTCTCAGTCACCTGCTGGAAGTGGACGGATGTCTCTGTGGGACAGAGTTTGTCCCTGGGCCTCTCATCTCTGTGTGCTTCTGTCACCTCTGCTCTCGTCTCCAGGCTGGGCTGCCTGCTGACCAGAATGCGACGTGGGGCTCTTCCTGCGTCTGTCATCAGTGGCTCCGGGGCTCCAGGGACACGTCTTCCTCCCATGGTGGGGCCTATGCTTTGTGGGTACCAGGTCTTCCTCGTCTGACAGTTCACTTGTCATTCTGGTGGAGTTCATGCTCTTCCCAAGCGGAGGTTGCATGAGAGGTGTGTAGTGAGAATGTGTGTCTCTCAAGGTATCTGCCTTCAAATTGAATTGAAAGGATATTGAATTGGGAATCATCTTTACTCATTTTTAAAAATTATTCTGATTTTGAGCTCAGAGAAGTGTAGAGTGAGAGAGCACGTGCTCTAACAATGCCTGGGCTGGGCTGGGCCAGGAGGTCAAGGCAGGCGTCCTACATGGATGCCGAGGTCTTGGTTGACATTTCGCCACTGCCTCCCAGAGCCTGCATTCGTGGGAAGCTGGGAGCAGGAGTGTCCAGGCTGTGCACTGGACTTCAGCCCCAGGCCCAGCGCCAAACCCTCTGGCTGAAGGCTTCGCCCTCTTGTCTCATAGTTCGAGTGCTTGAGTTTTCAAAATGTGTTTCTTCCTTTCATTCTTCTCTTCCCTTTTCCAGGATTTTGTATTTCCTAGAATTAGGCTCTCATTTTCTTCTCTCGTAGTTTCCTGTCTCTCTTTTTCTTCCTCAACTTTATCTTCTAAAAGTTTTATTGAGTTGCTCATTTCTGCCATCTGAGTTTTAACAAGGCTTTTTTCATTGTGTTTGTTTTATGATGACTCCTTTTTTTTTTTATAACCTGTGATTTTCACTTCATGGGTAGAATAATTTCTCTCTCGCCTTTCTGAGGATGGTAATTATACTGCTCTTCTTTTGTAAACATTGCGTTGGTTCCCCACATGTTTAGTTTTTAATGCTGTTTGCTCACAGCTTTCCCTTGAGCTTCCCTGGGTTGTACACATTGAAGGGTGTGTGTGTGTTGTCTGTGTAGTCACCACAGCGTGATCCAACTTCTCCTCTTGGGAATCCGAACCCTCTGACTTCCTGGGTTTTCTGCTACTCCAGCCAGTTATCCAGACGGATGCCTTTCTACCTGGGAGGCAAGTGCCACCACATGTCCCTGGTGCTGTGTGACGCGTTGGCATCACGTGTCCCTGGTGCTGTGTGATGTGTTGGCATCACATGTCCCTGGTGCTGTGTGACGCATTGGCATCACGTGTCCCTGGTGCTGTGTGATGCGTTGCCATCACGTGTCCCTGGGAGCGAGTGAACATGTGCAGCTGGGGTGCTCACTGTGTGACCCCCAGTTGGGATTGTGATAGGTGGTAGATGATGGCCCCACACATGTCTTCCTGAGATGGCTTTAGCACCCTCATGTCATAACCTTCTAGGCCTTAGATGCTTTTGCCTACAACCGTGGGCACTTGCAGGATGTCCCATGGCTCACTGGCATGCGTTGCTGCTTTCTGCAGCGTGGCTATGCCTGGAGGTTGACACTGGCCCTGCCCCAGCCCCTGACCAAAGATCTCAGGGAGGGAATATGGATGCTCGCAGCCTTGACTGAGGGTAGGACAGCTCCAAAGCTTTGCTTAGCTTTAGGCTGTTGTGGGCTTTGGCTGAAGTTTCTCTTTGTTCAGCTTCCTCCCTTTGTCCTGACCCTGATTTCCAAGCTTCCTGGCTTGTCTGCCTGCAAGCTATGCCGTGGTCCTTGCCTTCATCTCAGACACTTTTCCAGGAGCTAATCTAGGCCACCCCGTGTTCAGCCTGGGACTCGTGCCTGAAACCACGCTCCCAGAGTCAGCGTCCAGTGCTTGGCAGCCTATCAAGTGGAAGAACAGTTACATCAGAAGGAGGACTTCTGTTCACCAGAGGACCTTTTCAGTAAGTAGTGAGTTCACCCGTCCTGGAGGTGTACAAGCAGAAGTGAATGCTTGCATGTGATGTGTCAGAAGACAGAGCATCGAAGAACCCATGGGGAGGTTGGCCTAGGATTTTCCGGCATTGGTGCTTTATTTTATTTACTTTTGAATTTCTTTTTTAAAGAGTTGTTTTATTTGAAAGGCAGAATTACAGAGGGAGCACGAGGCGCGCACACACACACACACACACACACACACACACACACACACACCTTCCATGCCTGGTTCATTCCCGCAAAGGCTGCAACAACTGGGGCTGGGCCAAGCCAAAACAAGGAGTCTAGAATTCTATCCAAGTCTCCCACTTGAGTGGCAGGGACCCAAGCACTTTGGCCATCTGCTGCTGCCTCATTCAGGGAGCTGAATTAGAAGTGGAGCAGCCAGGACTTGAATGGGTGCTTTTATGAGAGGCTGGCATTACAGGTGGTTGCTTAACATGCTATACCATGCTGCCAGCCCTGGCACCAGGATTTTAACACAAGGCCCCACAATATAATCATAAAAATATAATAGTAGAAAACGCTAACTGGGAGAAGAACATGCTTGGTTTGGATGTTGTGCTTCCTGACCACGTGGTGTTGTTTTGTGATCATAATTAGAGTGTGTAAGATTTTCAGAGGGGTGTTCATGTGCTCTTTTCCCACCAGCAATTAGGATTTGATTCAAAGAGGAACCCAACAATCGCAGTGGGCACACACTGCCAGGGCTGCTTTATGCGCTCCTGGCATTTGCCTGCCTTACTTTCACTACCAAGAATGTAAGTCAGAATTAAACCTTCACACACTTCCAGAATCACGTGCCTGTAGCCCATTGTTCCCCAGATCTGTTTGTCATGGCTCTAATATCAGCATACACACACAGAATCAAGTTTGCTGATCCCACCCCCTCTGCCATCTGCAGCGTGATAGCCCAACAATGGGGCATTGTTTTCAACGGTGAAGATGGCCCGGCTGGGGCTTGAAGATGGAGCACTGGTGGTTTTATTTTACCAGTTGTGAAAACTGTATTCCTGTCCCTGTCCATGAAGATGGAGACTTGACACTCAAGGTCAGGGGCAAGCATCCTACTCTCTCGGTGATGCCAGTTCAGGATATGTGGCTCTTGAGACACGTCAGCATGAGGAAGAAGTGTGCCAGCACATGGAAATTGCTGGGTACTTGGTTCTTAGGTCCTTGAACATTTGGGCCAAGAAATTCACAAATAATATTTACAATTTCCAAGAAACAAGGGATTTCTTTCAGAAAATAAATACTATGTCTTACTTTTTTTGTTTTGCATTGCTGAACAGTTAACAAAACTGCCAAACAAACAAGTTAGCAAGCAGACAGTGAGTAAAGAAGCCAAGGGCCCACTTCTCTTGAAGCCCTGGGAGACGCTGAAGCCAGGAGCTAGGGTTGATCTTTGACTTTGGAGACCCACGCTGAGGGGGTGCCTGAGGAGGGCACATCCGTCTTGACTTCCTGACCTTCCCTCTGGCATCTCATCCCCCACAGGGTGGGCAGCCCTGTTCCTGGCTTCTCACCTGTAGGATAGGCCACTCCTGTGCTCATGCTGTCCACTCCTGTGGATCACAGTAGCAAGCCAGCCACCCTCCCTGTAGTCTTCGCGCAGTCAGTGGAGTGACTGCATTACATCTTCCCACAGGCAGGTGTGTGAGAAGGGTGTTAGGAACTGGAGGCAACCTCTGGGCAACACCCAATAAAGGGCCAGGGCTCTCAGCCTCGGAGCTGCAAGGAGATACGTTCTGCCAAGATCTGGGTGAACCCGAAAGCAGGTCCATCCCCAGGTGGGCTTCCAGATGCGAGCTGAGCCAAGACGTTGCCACCCTTCTCAGTGGCCCTGTGGATCGTGAATGGACTCCAGAGAAGACGTGGACAACTCTTCATCCACAGAAAGCAGGACGCTAACTGTGCTGCTCTCAGGGCCTAAGTGGACACTTCACAGCAAAGTCCATGTGCAGCTTGTTCTCTGCTTCTTGCCTGATCCCTTTGGAGTTTGTGAAGTTTGTTTGAAACTTTTCTACTCTGTCTTCATGACTCCTTATTTCACATCAATTGTTAATGGAGAAACTAGAAACCAGAGAGAGCCAAGGGTCACTGTGAACTCCTCTGCCTTCCCTCCTAGGGCCTCCCAACATGTCCACATCACTTTCTCACCTTGCCTGCTTTCCCTCACTCCTCCTCAGACTGTCCTCAGCATCTGGCTATTTCCTCATTCCCTTGTATATTCAATCATTACCTCTCCAAACACCAAGACACACACACACACACACACACACACACACACACACACACACACACACACACCAGACAGTAAATAGAAGTTTGTTTGACTTCGCCAATTGGTTAGGTTGTGCTCTCACTTTCTCATTTCCTTTACTCAGAAATTCTCCTGAAAGTGACTTTCCCATATCTTCTCCCAAGCCTTGCTGGTTTTCACTCCCCTCCCCCCGTGCTGGGACCCCCATCTTGTTCCTAGCATCACAAGCTGTATGATGGCAGCCATGAATTCTAGATGCCAAATTCTCTCTTCAAAGATTACCCTGGGTGGGTGCACTGAATCACTGGAAGCTGCTAACCACTGCCTTCTTGAGCACATAGAAAACCCGGTGGAGGAGCTTTCCCAGGCATCGGGTGCTTTGTCCAAGTCTTCCCTCATGGTTTTTCCTTTAGAACTTGTAGGATAAAAAAAGTTTCCATGTAATGAATCAGGGAACTTACATTCATAAGTTTGATGTACTGCATTTCTGTTATACTTAATCCCTATGGAAATTTTTATAGATGATTCATCAATTTTTAATTATCTACTTTAAACCTTGTGAGGTCGTTAAGCAATTTTCCCCTAATATATTGCCTAATTTCTGTCTTCCATAATAGAAAAATCTTAATTAAAATTTGAGAAAAAATTACAAATGATTTTTCATATTTTTTTTCCTAATTTCATAAGGAGAAGTGGAGTAACTTGCTGGGGAAGAGGAAAAGGAGGACTGTGTGTGAATTGTCTCAAAGAAGCAGTTTATGCGGCATCCGACTGTCGACAGATTCCTTGTTTCACAGCAACCTTTTATCCTGCTGTCCTGCTGGTGCAGCTTTAGTTGTTTACCCAATTACTGAGGTTTTAATATTTTTTTTTAGGTTTGAATATTTTGGTCGTTATAGAATTTTAACCTAAATGCTAGGCCTATACGATTCTTCTATTTAATCAGGCTTTATTAATAAACCAACATACATCCACTCCTTACTGTGTAAATGGTACTCTGTCCATCTTTCTGGTTAGCGTCATCAGTTCCGAGTTAGGATGAAAACACGGATCCAGAGAGCTCTGGGTGATGGGCAGAGGCAGGCTGAGTCCAAGCCGTGTGCTCTGTGTCTGCCCTTGGCTGGCTTCCTTCTTTACCCCAGGTCCATGGGGAGCTCACATTCCAGCATTTCTAGAAGTGAGCGATTGGGTTCCAAAGAAAAGGAGAGTGCAGTGATGAAAGCCACATTCAAGGTGGTCCTTAGAGATGTCCAAGGCAATCTTCTGAACTTCTGCCTTTTTCCGTGATGATGGAACCAACAGGATCCCTGAGTCACCACCTAGCAGGAAGATGATGCTGGGGGACTCATAAGTCCCTCTGAATTTTGCAAAAAATGAGAAATAAATTGGTATTGTGTGAGTGAGGTGAGATCTCTGTTTCAGCATGATGTTGCTTAGCATTGAGGTAGTGTTACAACCAATATTTGTACATAAGTCAAGAAGTGGCTGATGAGGATGAGGCAACATTTGAGAGATTTGAGTGTTGTGAGGACTCAAGCCACGGGAAGAATGTTGGCTGGGAAGATAAGTGAAGTAGGAGTTAACTTCACATGACAAAGGAATTCCTGGGAGGCCATGATGGCTGGCCCCGGGGAGAATAGAACAGAATGAAGGCTGGTGCAGTCTGGTCATTTGGAGTTTTCAGGCCATGCTAACAGCTTTAGGTTCAAAGATTGTCACTGATGCTTGGAGACATGATGAAAGTGACAGGTATTGGGACCTGAAATGTGGCTGTTGGGGCAGACGTTGGGCACAGAGGCTGAGGGGCCACGTTCCACAGTGGTGATGGTGGCGAAGGGACCACGTTCTGCGGTGGTCATGATGGCTAAGGGACTGTGTTCTGCAGTGGTCATGGTGGCCAAGGGACCATGTTCTGCAGTGGACTGGGTGGCTGGTTCTGCTCTATTGCAGTTTCTTCCTCACACACACACTGAGAGGCAGCAAATGATGGCTCACGTGCCTGGATCCCTGACATCCGTGTGGAAGACTTGGACTGAATTCTTGCCTCTCAAGCCTTTGAGGAGTGAATTAGTGAATAGGAGGCCTATATTATAAATACATTGAGTTTCAAAGTCTAGTTGTAAGTATATTTTCCAGTGTATTATAACATGCATATTCTATGTTTACTTAATATTCTCAATAAACAAAGGGAAAGTTTTTTATAGTCTAACTGTATTCAGACATATACAACAAATATTTATGCAAAACTATACATGCAGTGGATTGGTTTCTAAATAACTAGTTAATACCAACCAAGAACTTACAGAAGTTCTGGCCTGACAAAAAAAATTGAGGCAGCCCCTGATTCCCAAGGAGTCTTTGTAGCCAGCGGAGGTCACATGCTGGGCTGGGGGATGGCAGGCCACTCGGGCCAGTGGCTCTCCTTGCACTCTGTCAGGGAAGGCAGTGTTGAGAGCAAACCTTGAGAATCCCCGTGTTGACAGTTGTGCTCATTTGCCTGTTCATTTCATCTTACTTGACTTTATTTTTTCCAGCATTACTTAGGTATACCTGACACTTGAAATTATATACCATCATGATGGTGGGGAGCTGGGATATGAACCGACGCCCACTGGCACATGCAAGGTGAGGATTTAGCCACAAGGCCATTGCTCAGGCCCAGTAAAAGCAGTTCTAAAGCAGACGTTTCTAGAGATAAATGCCTAATACTAAGAAAAAGAAAAAATTTAAGATAAAAAAGAAGAAAAATTCAAATGTATGGCCCAATTTGATCTTTCTGTCCATCTCTCACTCTCTGACTTTGTAACTCTGACTTTCAAATAAAAGAATAAAATATTAAATAAAAATGAATAAGCTTAATTGAAGAAAAAGAAAAACCTTCCAGAACCTGATGATTTCACTACTAAATTCCACCGAGTGTCCAAAGAACAATGAATGCCAATTCCTTCTCAAACTCCTCCAAACAACTGAAGAGGAAAGAACACTTCCAAATGCATTTTATGAAGCCAGCATTGTCTTGACATAAAAATAGACAGGAATGTTACGAAAAAAGACAATGATAGGCCAGTACGCCTGATGCAGGCAGATGCAAAGATCCTTCATCAAACAGTAGCAAATTGAGTTCAACAGCGTGTTAAAAGACTCACTCACTATGACCAAGTAAGACCTACCCTTGGAAGTCAAGGGTAGTCTATTACATACAAACCCATAAATGTCATGTACCACATCAGCAGGATAAAGAGGGAAAGACTCACATGGTGCCCTCCACAGCTGCAGGAAAGCACCGAACAAAATGCAATGTTCTTGCATGAAAACTCTCAAGCAAATGAGGGGGAGAAGAAACGATGTCCGCGAATAAAGCCCACAGGTAGCACAACACTCAACAGTGAAAAGTTGCAAGCTTTTCCCCTAAGATCGGGAATAAAACAAGGACCCCTTCTCTCTATTTCTAATACTAGTACTACGCTATTCTGTACCAGTACCAGAGATCTCAGCCAGAAAAATTCAGCAATAAAAAGAAAAAGAAAAAAAGGCAACGTGAAAGACAAAATCCAATTGTCTCTGTAGACCCCAGGAAATTGTTGCATCCATGCCAGGGCCGCTTTCCGTTTGGGCCCTTCTGGTCCAGGAAGGAGCTGGCTGGCCTCCACAACGTAGTGGTGGCTCCATCTCTATCAGCTGCTTGTGCCGGGCACCCCGACTCCAGCCTTATCTTTGAGCAGCCTTACCTCCTCCGCACACTATGGCACTAGCTCCACTCCTCAATCAAGCTCTGTTCAGCTGTGATCCCAGGCGGGAGCGGAGGAGCCGGGGCCCGACTTGGCCTTTCCACCTGAGTGGCTGCCATCCCAGGCCCTGCTGCAGCACGCCCAGACGCCCCTTAGCAGGCTGAGCTCCAGGGGCCCAAACACACTGTCGGCATGAAAGGCCTCTCTTATGCCGCGAGCAACCAAGTGTGAGATAACCTTTGATGTGCTCAGTCTGCATTTTAATAGCCAGGTTAGGGGTAACCTGATAGGCAGATATTCCCAGAGCCCAGAAATAGGGCCCACGTCCCTTCATCCCCACATTTTCGAAATAATTAAAATGGAAATAGCTTGAATTGCTACATTTCCCCTGCTCCCTTACACGCCAGTGATATACAATTTGGCAAGCAGCTGGATTTGTAACTTTGGATCATTCATTTGTCACATTCTTTCCCCAGATGCATTTAGTTGTGTGGAACATCACAGTGGCCCCGGCAGCCATGGGATAAAGTCCCCATCCCTTTCCAGGCCCCTCAGCAGCTCCTGTTTTGGGCCAGGGTCTCTTCTGGAAGCAGCCAGGAACCAGGTAGGGTGAAGGCAAGAGTGAAGGAGTTCTGGAAGGAGAACGAGGGCGCCGTGAACTATCCCAACTTTGTCCGTGACTTTGGGTGTGGACGTTGCCAGTGGAGAGAGATTCGCACAGAAACACTTTCCTGAGTGCGCCCGCAAGAGTCACATGCCTCTCTGGGACTTGTGCCACTTGTCCTGCATCCAGCAGGCCCTCCCTGCCCAGGGCTCTCCTGCCATGCCAGGCGGGAGGAAGAAGGCCCACGGCCTTTGAGGCTTATGAGCTCCTGGGCTGACTGGCCAGCCCAGCCCACCCAAGACTGGGGATTCCTGAGTCCAGCGATTCAGTGGGGGAATTCCTAAAGAAACTTCATCTGAGATGATCCCAGACCTGATTCCTGTGTGTACTTGCCAATACAGGGTCTGGCTCAGTTTGGCACCCAAATCAGCCTACATGCACACTGGTGGTTACAATTGTTGGATCAGTTCTATTTCCAGCCCTGTATTCCACACAAATCAATGGGTGTTGCAGCCCAGCCTGATCCTGCCCAACACACACTCAGCCATCATGTAAACCAGTGGGAGCTGCAGCCTAGTCAGGTTGATCCCCAGTTATCTCCACCAGGCCCACCCCCTGCCCCAATTCCTGTGTTTGCCAGTATGTACAGCAGACTGGCCTAGTCTGTCCCATATCCCATTCAGCTTTTGTACAGGACAATGGGCACTGAAGCCTAGTTCAACCAGACCAGTCCCTCTATTCAGCCCACACTCACACTGGCAGGTGCCACTCTGTCTAGCCATGTCAGCCCCCAGCCCTGGTTCTCATGCTCACCAGTGGGACTGTCAACCTAAGAGACAGAGATGCCCAGTTTCCCTACTGGGCCCATTCCCACTCCTGGATCTTGCACTGTCCAGGTGATTCTGCAGTTTGGCTTGATAATATTTGCCCCCCCACCCCAGTGCCAGCACCTGCCAGCTCCAGCTATGGCAAAGCCTAACCAAATTGCACCCACTCTGGGTTATACACGCTCTATCCACTAGTTCACTCCCCAAGTAGTCACGATGGCTGCAGCTGGATCAGTCTAAAACGGTGAGCCAGAAGCTTCTTCTGAATCTTACACATGGGTACAGAGACTCAAGGCACTGGGCCATCCTCTGCTACTTTCCCCGGCCATAAGCCCGTTACTGGATCAAAAGTGAGGCAGCCAGGACTAGAACTGGCACCCACATGGGATGTCATCACTGCAGGCAGGGGATTCGCCTATCTGCCACCACATTGGCTCTTTCAAAACTAGAATCCGACATCCTTCCCCTTGCATTCATAATTGCAGGGTGTCCCATAAGTGACTTGAGATGATCCTTTCATCTTCAAAGACTTTGAAATCTGGGGCACTGTTCTAACAGTGAGGAGGTTTCCTGGCCCTCACCATCTATAGCAGCAATGGCATCCACTTTCTCAATACAGTCACAGTTTGGCGGGTCTCTGCAGACACCATGTCCTCGGGTGAACCAGTTCTGAGCACTGATAGCTGGTCACAGCTCTGAAAGCATCCCCAGCCACGTCAGAGCCGGCCAGGCAGGACACCTGCTCCTCCCATCCTGGCACAGCACAGGAAGCAGCTGCAACAGGGCCTTTGCATGCACTTTGTGTCGAGGACAAACGTGAGGGACTCAGAGACTCTGGGTGGCTGGCAGAGCGCTCCTGCCCTGGGCTGTCTCTGGCTTGTCTGTCTCATGTGAACAGCAGTGAGGATGGCTCTGAGAACATGCACAGCGCTCCTGGAGCCCTGGCTGGAAGAAGCTCGTGTTGGACTTGTAGTCTGGCTCTCGGTGGAGACAGTGTAGGTATACCCCTGATCTCTCAGGAAATAAGCCTATCTCCCAGGTAATTTCCAGAAGGAATTAGGCACCAAGTAGAGCAGGGCTTGGTCAGAGAGGATGCAGGTTAGCCATTGTTGTAACTCCCAGCTCTGCTCTCGTAACCAGAAGTAGCCGTAGACAGTATTTATACACAGAGAGCACAGCGTGTTCCAATAAATCTTTTTGTGTTTTTAAACAAGAACAGGTGGCTGCACCCCTGATATGGAGCCACTGGCCCATGGTGAAGAGAAGATAGGATCTTCATAAAGGTCACCATCATCTGCATCATCGTCCTCATCTTTGTTGCTTCTGTCATTGCCGTTCTGCCGATTTCACCACTTACAATTAGGCGACTGAGCAACCAGGAGGGGTCGTGTAAAACTAACATGAGCTAAAGATGCGACATAACAAATGCAAGCAACAAATAACACAGGAGGAACAACCCACAGTTGTTAGCCAGCCACTTTCCAGCACTTTACGCTTGAGGTGTCCTAAACCTCAGGCAGGCTGCTATGCAGCCCTCCAGTGACAAAGCTGAGAAGATTTTAGTAACTTGCTCAAGGCATAAATCCAGCATTGATACCCAGGTTTAAAAGCCCAGATTCCACTCTCATTCCTTGGAAAGAACTACCCCATGACTGCTGGTACATGCTTTAAGTGCTCCCCCTCAACGGAGGACAGGGGAGATCTTGCATCACACAGCTGCCTGGAGGACATGACCTTGGCCCTGTTGTACCCTCAGCTGGGCCAGATTCCTCTTCCTGGACGTGGAACTCCCTGTCCTTGGCTCGGCCAACACGGGAGATGTTTGGGCACAGCTCATGGGGCCCAAAGCCCCTGGGCAGCTCTCACTCCTGGGTGCTAATTAAAACACTGCAGTACCATGGTCTCCCACCCCCTAGCTGCTGCCATGCCCTCTGCCCATTAACAGCAAGAGGGCTTCTGACACAGCTGGCGCTCGGACTTGCAGGAGATGATCATTCCATTTTTTTTTTTTCAGTATTCATTACGCCCTTCAGCAATCAACATGGAGACATCGTTTCATCTTGGGAGTCTCCTTACCGATCCCCAAACCAAAGTTTGGCAGAACATGCCCAGATGGCCACTGCCAGAGAAATTTAAACTTCTCACAGATTTATTACTTTCCTTTCATGGATGTCCTCCTCTTTGAACAGCAAGTCCGTCCCCCTTGGAGTGTCTCTCCAGAGCCCGGAATGTGCGTGTGGCTCAGGGAGAAGGGAGAATTGGCTTTGTTCACAATGGCAAGCTAAGTCAGAAGGGCTGAGCCATGAGCTCCTGGCTGCCACGCTGGGACAGAGGAGCAGTGGCTGTGCCTTCGCGTTGGCAGCGCCCTGCGATGAGCTCACGGGGCTTCTACATGTCAGCCATATCATTCCTACCTGACCAGGGGACAGCGGAGTGACCCTGGGAAAAAGGCACCAATGGGAATGTTTCTTTGGGTGGCAACAATTTTGCAATCCAGGAATACGTGTTTTCCATGAACTTTCTGACCCCCTTGCCTTGGGATTTTTTTTGCTATTGAAATAAACTTTAAATTTCCTTTTCCCAGGGCCTTTGCAAGTACCCTTGCCAGTGCCTGAAAGTGGCCAGGTGCAGGTTGTTGGAGGGGGCAGATCAAGCCTCCCTCCTCTTTCTTCTCACGCCTACATATGCAGGCTCCCCTGCAGGGTCCTGTTGAGCTCCCAGGGAAGGACTTGTCCAGTGGGAAGGAGGGCACTGCCTGGAGGCCGCACAGGCTGCCATCTTCCCGTGCTGGGTTGATGTGGTACACAGGTGTCTTCAATGTCGCTCACCGAGCCAAGTTGCGGGGTGCTGCTAGCCCCGAGCCAGATGGCATTCTGTTGGAGTCCCCCAGGGGCAATTACGGGGTGAGGGATGGAAGGCAGCAGGGCTTATGGAGATCAAGGCGGAGAGGAGAAGAGGGAATGTTCTAGGTAACTCTGCCCCTCTCTCCTTGATTTGTCGGCGGCAGCTGGACAGACTCTGCCCTCAGAAGGGGCACTGGGCGCCTTTACTCAACTGGAGAGCAGCGGAGGGCAGCCGCCTGCCAGGTGGGTTTTCCAAGCCTGTGCTAAACTCCTCCACATGTGAGCACGTGTTTACAGTTTTAAAGATGTGCTGAGTAATTGCACATGCGAGCCGTCTCCTCTCTATGGCGCCCAGCGCGTTCCCAGGCTTTCTGGGCGAACACCCCCTGGTTGACAATGAACTTGTTTGCCTTTTCTGGATTGAGGCTTAAGGAGGTAGCGTTTGTGTTGAGCTATAATTGGTAGCACTTGTGCCTTTGTAGTTCTTTTTTAGCTACTGAAAATTACTGCCTTAATCCTCTCTTTACTTGCCCGGGTTAGGAGAGAAGCCCCGTGGAGCCCCCTTCACGGCTGCGAACAGAGAGGAGGAGTTACGGAAACTCATTTTGAGGCTCACATAATAACAGTAACGGCAAGGATTCGTTTTTGAGTTCTCTCCGCTCTGATAAGCGCCTCAAGATAACTGCTTACACGTCCACTGCTTACACGCCCCGGAGAGCACCCCTGTGTAAGGGACGGGCTTCTTTTGCGCACCCCGTCCTTCTCTTAGCTGGCCCTTTGCCCTCTCGCTTCTGCTGACCCCTAAGGGGCACAGGCAAGACATTATGCTTTGCTAGAGGGGCTTTTAAAAATAATATTCTGTCTTCTTCCTGGCTTCCAGCAAAACACAGGCAAGATTATTTGGCAGATCACGACGTGTGAATAGGTCTCTGGATCAGCCATCACCCTGGCTTAAAGGACTTCTGTCAGCTCACAGGGAGTTGAGCAAACAGCCCCAGCGGTGCTGGTGTCTTCCCCACAGCGCTCTGCTGGGATTCTGTGCACCAGTGCTGTCTGGGATGTGTTGTGGTACCTACCTGCAGGTTCCCCATTGCCCCCGGGCTCCTCCTCACAGGTAGAAAAGTGATGGGACTTCACCAGCGGCTAGCATCCGTCAGCTCCAGAAATGCATTCTTCCAACTTGGAAATCTTTGTACTACTGCTTTGCAATTTTCCCAACTGAGTCCATTGGCTTCTAAAGAAGCAGGGCCCGGGGCACCACTGACTCCACCTTCCTGCTGTCCCTGCCCAGGACAGTGTGCAGTGCCGCCCTCACCCCTCCATACAGCGGTGCCTGAAGGTGGACAGGTGCATGCTCACCTGCAGGTGAGCGCTGCTGGGACATCTGTTTTACATCTGAGTCTGAACTGGAATTAGACACCAATGAAATTGTGTGATCACTCCTTGTTTCCACCCTGAGGTCCCGCTACCTCCTGTGCACCATGCCAGGTTGGGGCGGGGGAGAGAGGAAACTTGTAGATGACTCTTCCCGGTAACAGAGACCTCCTGCCCCGCCCTGTCCCTGTACCCCAACGTCATAGCTGCCACAAGCAGAATGGGGTTCTGATTCCCAGGGAGTTAGTTCTTTCTTTGCAGTATTTTTAAATTTTATTTTTATTGGAAAGGCAAAGGCAGATCAGATTTATAGAGAGGAATAACAGAGAGAAAGACACTTCACTCCCCAAGTGACTGCAACAGCTAGAGCTGAGCCAATCTGAAGCCAGGAGCTTCTTCCAGGTCTCCCACGTGGGTGCAGGGTCCCAAGGTGTCGAGCCATTTTCCACTGTCTTCCCAGGCCACAAGCAGGGAGCTTGTGGAGCAGCTGGGACATGAGGTAGTGTCCATATGGGATCCCAGCACTTGCAAGGCAAGCATTTAGCCACTGAGCCATCGCGCCAGGCCATTCTTGGCAGTCTTGAAAGATTTTCCCAGATCTCTGACTTTGGAGCAATTGTCAATAGGAAACCTGGTACCAACTAGGTGCTCAGTAAAAACTTGCAATAAACTGCATATTCTCTAAGGGATTGTGTCTAGTTCTGAGATTACTATTCATTGGCATAGAAGGTAAAATGTTTGCAGCATGGCTGGGGGGCACCAGGAGGGATTAGAGACAGGAAGTGCCAGGCCTGGTCTGGGAGGAGCTTCCACCAGTGAGAGGAGCACCTGACAGGAGGAGTTCCTGTTCAGAAGTGTGATGTGATCTGCAGACAATGCTGAGAGATGCAGACAGGATGGAAGGACCTGAGTGTCCTTGCTATGCCCAGCCAGGCAGGAATACAAGTCCTGCATCTTTAACAGTGCACAAATGCCACACAGATACTTCCTGCTGGTACATGCTGCTGATGGGGAGACATGGTGAGCAGTGTGAGTGCTGTGAGGTGGGCGAAGGAAAGTGCAGCCCACCCTAACCGTGAACAGAGCAGATCAAGCAGGTGAAGGCAGAGCCTTTGGCTCAGAACAGCAGAGGGGCTGCCTGGATGGGTGGCTGGGACCCACGGCAAGGTTGGAAGGGTAGATCACTATTGAGCCCCAGATGTCCACAGTGAGGCCTAAATGCTGACATCCCTCCTGCCTTGAGTTAACACAGGGCCTCAGGAGGCAGGCCTGAGCTTGAAGGCTAGGGCCAGTCTCACCCTGACTCAGTGTCGATAGAGCATCTCTTACTGGACCAGCAAGATGACAAACACAGGAGAACAGGAGTGCTGCTGTTCTTACAGAGCTTGCACTCTGATTGGGGCAAACGCCTAAACTCAGACTCTTGGGGTGTTATGGGGGAAAGCAGCAGGAGCCACAGCAGAGAGGTCAGGAGGTTCTCATTGAAAGTAGTTGCTTGGTGAGTTCTCTTTGGGCTTGAAGGAGTCGGGTTGGTGTGGAGCGGGTGTAGGCATTGTAGAGAAAGCAAAGGACACGTGCACATCCCTGGGTCTGCAGAGGGATGTCCCCACTCGTGTTCACACCAAAAGTCTGACATCCATGGACCTCATGGCTAACATGGCAAAAGGCACCTGCAGAATGAGCTGTGGGCTTTGAGATGGGAAGAGAGCCTGGATTATTCAGGTGGACTGAATCCGATCGCATTTGCTTTTCAAGTAGCGAGCCAGCTGTATTCCGAGAAAAGTATGATGACAGAACGGAAGTCAGAGCTGATCTTTGGGAAGGCACCAGAAGCCAACAAATGCATATGGTCTCTAGGAATGTGAATGACCAGTGAACAGAACTTGCACAAGAGAGGAATGTAGCCCTGGGACCCACGGCCAGAGCCCACGAAGGCCCACATGAGACCTCTGACCTGCAGAATGGTAAGTTCAATGCTTTTGTGTTGCTTTATGCTGCTACGCTTGAGGTCATTTGTTCCAGCAGTGACAAGGGAGCAAGATACGCTGCCAGCAAGAAGAAACTTGGTTCATTTGGGGTTCCCAAAGGCGTCTGCTGGGTCAGAACATGCTGTGCATGAGACACACACACCACTGAAGTGTTTGGGCAAGGAAGCATCGGGCAGACAGTCTGATTTAGGCTTTGTAATTCTGCTCTGGACACTGAGTGGAGAGAGGGCTCGAGAGGCAAGCGGAGCACAGTGACTTTTAGGAGGTTCACAAAGCTGGTGGGGACCCAGGTTAGAGTGATGGGAAGCAAGGGTTGGGTGGGGGACTTGGGAGCTGTCTGCAGGTGGAACCAATCAGCTCTGAAGGCTGATTGGATTGAGGGCCTCGAGGATTCCAGGCCCCTGGCTTCTGGCTGGAATACAGGTTGGGAGGAAAGGTTTAGAGAGACTGGAAGGAGATGAGTGGGTCTGACACACCTGTCAGGGGCACAGGTGCTGCTGCCTACCACCAGCAAAGCTGATCATAAAGGAGTATCTATCATCTCAGAGGATGATGAGAAATTCTCCAGAAAGCAGGAAAAGCATCTTAGGAGCTCCATTGGCTGGGACCTGTGCTTTGAAGGGGTGAGGGATAGAAAGCCCAAATCAAGGTGTTGTAAGCCTGTAGAGTTTCAGTTGCCTTTGGGGTTGATAGCCCATCACTCAAAGAGGGCTGGGTTAGTGTCACGGGGCTCATTCTTGACCTTGCTTCTTTTGTTCTTCATCCCTGTGCACCTGTAGGACACCAGGGAAAGCTACCACAGTGATTGGACCAGCCCGGAGGGAGTTCTATACAGGGAAGACCCCAGGATAGGAAAGGGAAGGGGGGCTAGGTGGCCTTAGCATGCTATGGGAAGTTTCTAGAAACAGGATGGAAAGAGAGAGTAAGAAACCCCTCTTCCCCAACCAATGTCCCAAATCTCTGTGTGCTTGGAGACCCTATGCATGAATTCTTTCCTGAGCAACGAAGTGAGTCAAGGTCCTCATTGGCAGCTACTGTTCATGTGCACAGGGATCCTGGGCGAAGGAGCTAGGAGATTGTGTGAAATGACAAATGGCCTTGGGGGCAGATTGGTGGTTTAGATCTGAGGCCACCAAGTGTGGAGCTATAGAACATTCTGGGGCCTCCCTAGCTTCTTCAACCTGAGTGTGGCACACAGCTCTGTGCAAGCATGACTGGCTCTGTGGCTCCTTGCTGTTGCTGAAGGTCCCTCCCACTCCAGGGACCTGGGCCCATTTCCACTGCACCCAGTGGGAGCCCCCGTCAGCTGGAGTACTGAAGAGCTTGAGTAGATGTCTAAGGGGCCGAACCCCATTTTCCTTGGGAGCACCCAGGAGCTAGAAGACAGCGATGGTTGTGGTCTGCAGGTTAGCTACAAGATAGCAAGCTGCAAACTAAATTAAACTGAATCCTTGCAAAGAAGGATTAATATTGACACTTTGTGCAAAGGCAGGGGATTTTGAGGTAACCCTGGGGTGGCGGTGGCCCATGGCTGATGTTGCCAGAGTCCCCCAGCCCCCAGTGAGCCCCATTCTTCCTTTTGGGGACACTTTGCTACTGCAAGCTGCAGAAGCAATCCCCAGTGCACCCCACAGCTGGGAGGGGTCTTGGGCTGTTCTTGGACAGGCTGGCGAGCAGGGCAGGTGGAATCAATGGCTGACATAGCATCTCCACTTGCCCACACTCTCAGGAGAGCAGCATTGTCTCCCAGATGTTGCCAATGGGCAGCAAATCCTGGTGAACAAACCCTTTGATGGGGCCAGAGGCCAGAGCAGGAAATTCATTCGTCTCCCCAAATGGCTCCCCACTGCCAGTTTGGAGGGGCATTGCTCTGTGTGCACCCCACCAGGGACTGGCACCCCTCCAGCTCTGACTTCAAGAAGTCTGTTTCCCCGCACACTAGCTTGAGCCCTCCCCACGCAAGCTGTGTCCCCAGCTCTCTGGGCTGGCTCTGTATCTACTTAGCAAAGTCCATCTGGCTCCATCAGGTTCTGCCCTTTTTGGCCCAGTCAGGCTCCAAGCTCCTTGGGCGCTGGACAAAGAGCCTTGAGTTCCTTTCCAGCTCTGCCTTCCATGGCGGCGCCTGTCACTGCTGCACTGCCAGTGACGGTGCCCCAGGAGGGAGGGCTTGTCTAGGATTTCTGTTGGGAGGATGCTTCAAAATCATGTTTCTCTGCTGAAACAATGTCCCTTGTTTGCAAATAGCCAGAGCTTATAAAATATGTTCCTGTGTTTTCCTGTGTCCAGGCATATTGTGGAGTCTGGGGATTTGTTGACAATGAAGAAATTGTTTCTGTGAGTTTTGGTTAAACAAAAGGATTGTGTTTGGAAAGCTGAGTAAAGGAGGCAGTCATTTCATTGTGACTGAGGGAGCAAGCTGGAAGTGCATAATTTTTGCAGAGAAGGGAGGGGCTGTCTAACACAGTTGCCTGTTTCTTTGGGTCAAAATAACCACAAGCAAAGCTCTGTCATGCAAAGCTCTGTCATGCTCCCCTTTCCCAGACTTCAGGCCATCTCGCCACTAAGTCCTCTCAGTCCCCTGTCACGATGAGGTTTCCTCTCATTGTACCCTCACCTGGGGCCTTACTGCAATGGACTCTCCAAAGCCTAGCGACTGGGTTTGCTGCCCTATACACTTGTCCACCTGCCCTTATCTTCGCTTGGGGCTCTGCTTCCTTGGAGCTGTCAGCACATCAGAGACACCCTATCTCCGTCCCTCACACCAAGTCCCCAAGCAGGGGCTGCACAGAGCTCATCAAGAGTTCACAGGGTGAAAATCAGAACCCAACCCCAAACCTTTTCACTGACACCAGCACTTTAGGAGCCATCCCGGGGGCCAGGAAGAGAAACTGACCCAGGGGCAACTACTGTTGGGGGCGATCTATCCTGGCAAAGAATTATTTTTCAGGTCCAAGCTTTTGGAGAACTGACATTAAAGATCCGTGTGTGTGTGTGTTGGCTGACGAGATCTTGAGACTGCTGAGTTCTACTACCATGAACTGATCGCAGGCTGAGCGTGAGCTCCCTAGGGAAGAACATCTTGACGACGTGCCAATTCTGCAGGGACTGGTGGCCCACTGTCAAGAAAAGACATGTGCGTGGGAACTTAAACAATGCACAGACAATAGAATTACCAGATATGCTTATTTTGGCGCAAGACGTGTTTAAAATCCATGCATAGTTTTCTGTGCGATGCATTTTCCATGAGCTTTTGGCAGACCCCTTGATGATGATGTGTGTGTGTGTATAGACACACGGAAGCAGCTGATAGGACCCAATCTGCCTTTCCCTGGCAGGGGATGCCTGATTTGGGAGAGCCCGTGAGTGCTCCAGTTGCAGGGCAGGTGAGGTCCTCTCCTCTGCTGATGGCTTGTCCTCTCCTCTGCTGATGCCACTAAGGCTCCCACCTGAAGGCACTCTGAGTCTGAGAGTGGGCTTGTCAGTTCTACCCTAACCTGGAGAGCTGAGCAGACAGCACGGATGCGTGCTGGTGGAGCACTAGCCTAGCTCCCTTTGCAAGGGGACAACTAAGACCAGCTTGGGATGGAGTGAGTCAAACAGCCCCCAAAGACTGACCTGGCCATCCTGGACCCAGCGCCACCCTGAATATCTGCCTACCCAACACTACTGCAAACTCCCCAGGTCTCAGTCCCCTTAATGCCCGAAGCCAGGAGCCAGGAGCTCTTCCGGGTCTCCCAGATGGGTGCAAGATCCCAAGGCTTTGGGCCATCCTCTGCTGCTTTCCCAGGCCACAAGCAGGGAGCTGGATGGGAAGCAGGGCCAACCAGGATTAGAACCAGCGACCATATGGGATCCTGGCGTGTGCAAGGCGAGGACTTTAACCACTATGCTATAGCTATTGTGTAGGGCCCCCACTTGTCTAACTTAGTGACCTTCAGGTTTAAACCACACTGCCTATGCTTGACCCCATGCCTGAGGGCCCTGCTCCACCAATCCCCTGGGGCATTGAACTACTTACAGCCGCAAGGGCCAAGCCCTGATCTGTTCCCCAGCCTTTTCCACCCCTCAGGCTGTACAGGTGCCTCTTGCCTGTTTTTTTTTTTCTCTCTCTCTGCTCTCAATTTCTCTTTGACCCCCGCTGATAATAAAGACCGCTCTTGTAACTCTTGGGTTTCTGGTGAAAACAGCTAACAAGCATTATCCTCTAGAGGCCCCTAGCAGGTAGTAATATGCTAGTCAACAGGATGGGCACAGGTGGAGCCCTAATGCAGCGTGTGCCAATCTTGAGGTGTAAGCACTTCCACACTGGCCAGATCAAGTGCTCGGCTCAGCAGCTGGGATGTGCCAGTCGGGGGGTTCCCACAGCTCCCTGCCAGTGCCCCTTGCTGAGAACTGTCCAGAGTACCCTGCAGCGCCACCCTTCCTGCTCCTGCTCCACTTCCCATGGATTTACCCTGGCTTCCTGGGATCGCCTTTATATGAGGAACACTTGATTCAGGGTGTGCGCCTGATGACTTACAAATGGTCATTAGATATTCTCATCAACTGCCCTTGGAACAGATTCCCTCAGCAGGGGAGCAAGGTATGTGTTCTTCACCTGATCCCAGCCTTTCTGCCTCCCTCAGCCGCAGGACTTGATGCCTTCCTCTGGTTTCCTCTGTGGCACCGTCGTGGGTCCACTTCCCGAGCGTTCATCAGCTGGCATCACCTCCGCTCAACCTCCCAACCCTTCATCCTTTCTTCAGGCCCAGTCCACACCCAGTAGCTCCCTGGTCTGGCCAGGCTGGAGGAGTCATTTCCTCCCTGTTGCATGCATTGTTTAGACCCTGTTTACAACACTGGCGGAGCTGGGCTTTGCAGTGGCTCTCCTGAGGGTTGTGTCCCTGTCTTGCTGGCCTGGAGGGCGCAGACCATGAAGAGAGCCCAGGCCAAAGCCGGCTGGCGTGTAGCTGCTGAATATTTGTGAAATGAGCTGACCCAATGCTGGCTAGAGTTGTTGACTCCCTGACCCCTGCTTCAGCTTCCCCCAGCACATGGCCAAGGGTGCTCCCCGTGCACCAGCCAGCTGGCGCAGTCATAGGCATTAAGCAGTGGCAGGGCAGTTCTGGTGGTAGCTGCTGCTTCCTTCTAGAAGTGGAAAAAATAGCAAGGTCTGAGGAAGACTATGCTAGCTACCCTCAGGGTGGCCTCAGCGTAGTGAGGAGAGGCTAGATTCCGCAGGATTCCCCCAGAAGAGGGATTAAGCCATTGCTGCGGTCTAGTCAATTCTCTCTGATGTGCAAGGTCACCAGGGACACAGCACTGCTTCTTTCCACTGTTAGTTCATCGAATATGTATCAAGTGCCTGGGAGCATTTAGGGATTAAGAGGCTTTGTCTAAACAGTCCGTCTTTCTCTGGGACAGGGACTCTTAAACAGCCAATTACCTCCTAAGCTTCAACCTCCCTTTCTGTGTAATGGGGATCACCTGGTGCCCACGCTTTAAGGTTGGGCGCCTATTCGAATGAGAGACTATATCTGATGTATGAGTGCTCAGTACCCACTACAGGTAAACCTCCTACACGTATAAACAATGATTAAAATGAAAATGGGGGTGTCTGGTGCTTGGTGCAGCCGTCAAGTCGTCCATTGAAATGCCTACATTGCCATGTTGGAGTTCCTGGCTAAAGCCCTGGCTCCCCTGCTTCTCATTCAGCTGCCTGCTGGGAGGCAGCAGAGACACTAGTCCTTGTGTCCCTGCCACCTAGCCGGGAGCCCTGGCAGGAGTTCCAGGCTCCTAGTTTCAGCCAGCCAGCCTGGCTGCTGGGAGAATTAGGGGAATGAACGTTAGACGCTCTCCTCTTCTCTGTCTTCCTATGTTTTCAAATAAAATCAAAATAAGATTTAAAAAAAAATTAAATGAGCATGGTGTCCTGGGCTCTGTGCTAGGCTCAAGGAAGAATAATTGGATCCTGGTAAAGTTTCTGCCCTCAGCAGACCCGCAGGCCTGGAAGAGGGCGGATAGGAGACCCGCAGTCGTGGTGCAAGACAGTAAGTGCTCTGCCTGGCGCAGGGAGCCAGCCAGTCCAACAGGCGCCCCAGCCTGGGGCTGTTTTTTATTTCTCCCTATCTCTGATAAAAATATCCAATTTAGCTAAAACTTTTTTGCTTTTCTGTTTCGATTCTGACTTCACAGAACAGGCTGTCGGGGCAGAGCTGAGCCTGACAGCTGGAAGTGCTGGGGCCTCTCATGCCATCTCCCGTCGTCCCCAAGGCATCCTCCCATGAGGCAGGAAGGGGGGTGAGGGGTCACTCAGGCCCGAGGAACTGTGCTTCAATCCCCCACAACTTCAAGGCTGTTGGCTCCTCCCGACGGACACTTCTTGTCCAAATGAACTCTTGGGATTCGTCCCAACTACTTAAACTCCTTGATTTGTTTAATCCAGGAAATAAATTGTAAAAGGAGGAAATTTCTTACTCAACTTGTAGTATCTCTTGGCTCCAGAAAAGGCTAGTAAGGATGTTCTCTGTCACCCTTTCAGTCTGCCAAAGCAGTGATTTGCAAATGGTGGGGAGTGTGCCCCCCAGGGGCTGGCTGCTGGGCTAGGTCCGGAGACATTTTGAGCTGCCCCCCTTGAGGAATGGGGTGCCCTTTCAATCTTGTGAGTGGAGGCAAGGGGTGCCTGGTCTGAAATGCAAGCAGTGCTGAGGTGGAGAAGGAAAGTGAGCGAGCTAATGGGCCTCTACACAGGAGCACAGCGGGAGATTTGCCAAGGCAAACACATTGATTTTCAAAAATCAGACAGAAGTCTGAGCAGGACACCACTGATTCCTTTGGAATCAGACTCGGAGGCCTGCCCAGTTATAACCAGTACAGCATCTTACTTGGTTTCTCTTTATCTGTGTGTTTGTTTTTAAGATTTATTCATCTGTTGGAAAGACAGATTTACAGAGAGAAGGCAAGACCAAGAGAAAGATCTTTTATTTGCTGGTTCACTCCCCAAGTGGCCACATGGGCCAGAGCTAAGCTGATCTGAAACCAGGAACCAGGAGCTTCTTCTGGGTCTTCCACATGGGTTTAGGGTCCCAAGGCTCTGGGACTCTCCCCTGCTTCCCTAGGCCATGAGCAGGGAGCTGGATGAGAAGTGTAGTAGCCGGAACATAAACCAGCGCCCGTATGGGATCTTGACATTTGCAAGGCAAGGATTTAACCACTGAGCCATCACACTGGGCCCTCTTATTTGGCTTCTTTCTAAGGGGAACAAGCTAGGAGACACTAAAGCCCACTACTTACACAGGACCATTCCCAGTGCACCTTAATTTCACACACAAAGTCCAGTGATCTAACACTGATGGATGGAGAAACGCAGGTCTCAGGTGAGAGTCAGCCTGGGTGTTGGTGGCAGAGAAAGAAAGGAAAAGGACCCAGAGGCTACCGGATGCTGACACAAGGTCTCCTGCCCTCACACCAGAGCCACACAAGCAGAGTTAAAAATAAACAGGACATGTTCCTCCTGGCAGTCACGGCTGATGCTCATGTACTGGTCGAGACGCTTGTGGCCATGTGGGAGGCAGGCCCCTTGTCTGGACCTTGGGCAATCCAGACTTGGAGGCAGCTGTGGGGAAACATCTGTGCCTAGGCTCCATGGCCCCAGGCAGTCTGGGCCACTGTTCCCGGGGTAGCAGTTGCCAAGCAAGTAGTCTGGAGATCTTTGCCCCCAGGGTGGATAGTCTGCAGTTCAGCTCCTTCTGAAGTGGCCTTCATGCGCAGAGGGTGCTGGAGGCTGTGCAGGCTTCTTTTCTAGAAGGATCTTACTGGAGTCACTGCTGGGGTTGATTTTCATGTCCTCTACTTGCAGACGGATCTTTGCTGCCCAGCTGGGGGACATTCCCGTGTGGATTGGCTGGATGGAGTGCGGTCAGAGGGTCCTCAACGCGGGACACACTTTAGGAATCTCAAAGAGTCCCACAAGTTTGCTCAAGCTGCCCATTCCCCACACACAGCCCATGGCTCCCATTTATTTGGATGGAGCTGAGGGGAAAAGAAAAAAAAAAAAGATTCTAGGCTGCAGGGCACTCGGAGCCATTCAGATCACTTCCTGGTGGGCCTGTTTCCTTGCTTTCCATCTTCACTTCAACATTTCTTGAGTGTCTACCACATTCTTGGCAGTGTACCACCTCACTGAGGCTCTCAGGGAGGTTGGCATTGGGAAAAGAAAGGAGGAATACAAAGAGATCCCTACTGTCTTGCAAGGACTGGAGGGCTGGGTGTGGGACACCGACCCTGCTCTTTGTGCTAGAGGCAAGGTGGAGGTAGCTGCTCCTGGTAGTTTGGGGCAAAAACAGATGTGTTGCCCATTTGTGTTTTGTAATCCTCTGATAGAATTGATGCGAACCTCAGTAATGACTTTCTTGGTGGAGCCAATTCATGTACTGAGTCCTAAGCAAACTATCAGATTGGTGTCCACCCATCATCCCATTCTGGAGGCATGACAGATTGTTTTAAGGAAGAATCTGCACTTGGCAGGGAACTATTCTGGCTGACCATTGCTATATGCTGGTTTCCCAAGAGGGAGAAGTGTTGGGGTAGGCAGCATATCTTCAGCATCCTGAGCAAGATCATAGCCCTTCAAAGTACCTGCCAGGTGCTTAGTTCAAGTCTCCTGTAGCTACAGAGTTTTCACATTCATGAAAGATCCCCTCCAAGAATTGTGTGAGAGCATGGGACATGGAAGACCTTGAGTATGTATGGGCAAGGACCAAAGTTGTTGCCACAGATGCAGCACTTCAGCTGCATCCCATGCACAGAGTCCCTGGATGTTGCAGCATCTTTTTCCATCTCCACCACAGTGACACCTGCTTCTTCTAGTGTTACTGAGACCCCACCGCTCTAAAAAGTGTCCACAGGGCTCTGGATTACAGCCCAGTGTTTGGCTTTCTCACCTTATTTGTTCATCTTAAACATGTCAAATGGATGTGTGAGTAGTTTGACGCATTCAGAGGCTCCAAAGTAGTCTCTGCATGTACTTTTGAAGTGAGGTTACAGACATCTTGGCAGAATTTCAAAATGGGTTTGAAGAATGTGCCTTGAGAAACCTGCAGAGAAATTTCATCCCACCCATACATGACTCCCAACCAAATTGTCTCCAGTTCACTTTAGAAGGCAAGGCTTCTTATTTATTTTTCTAAATATGAGAGTGTAACAAGATATGCCATAGCACATTTGGAAAACAAAAGAAGCATACACATAAAAATAGAAATTCCCCTTACTTCCTCCAGCAGAGCAGTAGTCACCGCAAGCACTGGGTGCTTATTCTTTCAGGCTTTTTCTGTGCGTGGATAATTGATACGCATTTAAAAAATAGAATGTGAATATCTACTGTTCTGAATTTCATATCATACTTTCCCACGTTGTAGTCTGAGTATTTCTCTATTCTGAAATATTCATCAAAACAACATCTCAATGGACACTGCATCATAGTCTCAAACATGGATTCAATAGGATTCATTTAACGGTTCCTCCTTTGTTTGACATTCAGATTGTTGGCCCTTTTTAAAAACAACAACAAAAAACATATAAGTTATGTCAGGGAAGACAGATAAATATTTGTCTGAAAATTGATTATTTTCTTAGCAGTGGGATTACTGAGTCACAGGACATGAGTGTTCTCAAAAATCTAGAAATGTGTTGCCAAATTGTTTTCAGAAAAATAAATGCACTCGTCACAGTTCTTGTGATTGTGGATATTATCACAACAATTTGTTTCTGTGGTTGTTAAGACAGTGTGTCACTCTTGCAGTGGCTTTAAGACACTGCCTTACATTTTCCAACACCCATCCCTCACACATGAAGAAGTGGGGTGTGACTATGGATCCCCATCACGTTGACTTACCACTACCTGTCACAACATGACAGAAATGTTGTTCCTGGATCTCCCAGGCTCTGTCATGTTCATGTGTGCTCACCAGCCAGCCTCCACCTCCTGGGCCTGACCTCCTGCAACCTGGATACACGAGTTCCTGTAGACATATGTTCCCACGCACCATGGAGCAAGGCCCCCACATCAGCCGCCAGCTGTGTGCATGGCCACCCGGAGCATTTGGCCCGGTCTGGCCTGCGGATGACAGCAGCCTTAGACAATGCAGACAGATCCCAAGTGGCAAGCTCCCAGCCGAACTCCTCTTCTAAGCTGCCCAGTTTTGTAGTGATCTGAGTTCATGGGAACACATTTCTTTGACCAAAGGTGAGAGGAGCGCTTCCCTGTCGGGTAAGCATTTGAGGTAACTTTCCTGGCGATCTGTTCATGTTGCTTGACAATTTTTAAATTTAGGAAGTAGTGTTTTCCTTAATTATTGAAAAACACATTTCTGGTTCACTCAGATAAGCCAAATCATCGACAGTGGTCTCTTCAAATACTCTGCCGGCATATCCATCTGTTGGCCTTCTGTAAGATCAATTTCTGTGGGGCAGTGAACATTTGGTTCAGTGGTTAAAATACCAGTTGGCACACCCACCTCCCACATCAGAGTGCTGGAGCTCGAGGTCCAGCTCCACTCCCCATCCCAGCATCCTGCTAATGCTCACCCTGGGAATACTTGAGTCCCTGCCACCCATGCAGTTGACCTAGATGGACTTCCGGGATCCCAGCTTGTGCCTGCCCTGCCCTTGGAGAGGGTGCCAGTGGATGGGGGCTCTCCTCTGTCTCTGTTTTTCAAATATTTTAAAAAATCAAGTTCTTAGAGGACAGAATCTGCATTTTTTAAATTTCCGAGTAGTTTTAGTTATTCTTTCATATTTATTTTCCTATAACATCTTGGGAATAATCTCTTACATTTAGTTCAGCATGTAAGTTACTGGGAAAGGAGTGAAGCATCTGTGCTTGGGCTTGCTGTCTTATTTATTTGGTTGTGTTTGTTGATATTTCACATAGAGTTCATCTTTTCCTCTGTGCTCCTAAGTGTGCTTAGCTGCGTGTTTCCCATCTCAGTGTATGCAGGCACTACTGCTCTTTGCTTTTTCATCTCAAATTTATATGCAAATCACCCTGGGGCGTGCAGTGCCGAATCAAGCACAGGCTCTGTGATGTTTCTCACTTCTAGCAGCGCCATGTCCAGCCACCCTGGTTTCTTCTTTGGCTGTTCCTTGATCTGACCAACTCATGCCCCAGGCACCTTTTCGCGTGAAGTTTAATCTTTGCAGTACTCCTCTCTCCATGTCTTTGTGGAAAGACCACCTCCCAGAGAGTTCTTCCCATACAACCCTGTTCATAGTAGCCGGTCCCATTCCACGACTCCCAGACTCCTAGGCTCCAGGCTACTGTGGCCTCTCCTTGGTGCCAAGATCATTTCTATGGCCTCTGGGACTTCTAGAAAGTAGGAGCTTAGTCTCTCCAATGGCCTTGTAATTACCGTAGTCTCTGACAAGCTGCATTACTCAGTAACCCAAGTGCAGTAGTCAGGAGCAAGGGCATAGGTATCCTACAGACCAGGATGTGAGTATGGTTGCCAACTACTAGACTGGGGACCTTGAACAGCCCACCTTGTGGACCCCCTCCCCTCCGATTACTCATCTATAAAATGGAATAAAACTGTAAATATTACCCTTATGGGAGCTCGCTCTGCATGGTCAAAACTGCCCATTGTCACTGTGCCTCCCACTGTTTGCACAGTCCAGCCACACACCAGCTACTTTTCTGGGCTGTCTTCCACACCTGTCCCTCCTCCTCTTCTCACCATTCTGCCTGGAATGTGCTTCCCTGTGCTCTGCCCCTCACCACACTCCTACATACCTTCTAAGACCCAGCTCAGTTGCCACCTATGTGGGCAATATTCCATTACTGGTATGCTCACCTGCAGTGCTCACAGCATCCTAGGACTGAGCCACATTTGCTTGGTCCATACTTGCAATCCACAGAGAAGGTCTCCATTCATGCACTAACCACTTTGTTACAGGTTGCCTGTCTTCTCCATTGGCATCATAAGGGGCATTGGAGGCAGGGGGTGGGTTTTGTTTTCTCTCATTTTTAAAGATTTATTTATTTTTATTAAAAAGGCAGATATGCAGAAAGAAAGACAGAGAGAATGATCTTTCATCTGCTGGTTCACTCCCCAAATGACTATTACACCTGGAACTGAGTTGATCCAAAGCCAGGAGTTTCTGTCAGGTCTTCCACTTGGTGCAGGGTCCCAAGGACATTGGCCGTCCTTTGTTGATTTTCTGAGCCATGAATAGGGAGCTGGATTAGAAGTGGAGCAGCCAGGACACATGACCCAGCACCCATATGGAATACTGGCACTTTCAGGCAGAAGGTTAGCTAGTTGAGCCATTGTGTTGGTCTCAAGGGTTTTTTCTTTTACATTTTTGATGCCAGCAGCAGGCCTGGTCCTCAGGAAACTTAGCTGTTGCTTGTTGCACTTCAGGGAATTAAAGCATTTCTTGTCTAGAGGAATGAAATTCTCTTTTAGTAGGACACCAAGGGATTAGGTTGAAAGGGCATAACAGCCCATCCAGAACAGTCAACAGAACCTGCCCCAATAAAGAAGAGGAAGTCGGATGTGCACACGGCCAGCCTGCCTTCACCTTTCCGACTGGGGCTGTGAGGTCTGGGGGTTCTCAGCAGCTCTGCCCTGTGGCAGTGTAGCCTTCCTTGGCGAGCTGGCGCTGGCCATCTCCTTCAGATGAGGACAGCCAAGTTCAACAAGCAGTCGGTAGGGACCTGACACACACGTCCCACCTGGCAGCTAAATGCTGCCAGCCCCAAACCAGGTCTACCCAAAGGGATCAAAGACTACACATGGCCTGGCAGTGACACATTTATGAAGTCTAGTCACTCCTATGAAAGTCTGGTGCGTTTTCATCCGCCCAGTGGAAATAAATCAATCTTGAGTTTCTGTAGAAGGAATTGCAAGTCAGCTCTACCTCTGCACAAAGATACAATGGATCTTTTTACAGAAACTTTTCCATCTTGTAAAGAATCCACATTTTCTCAACCGCAAAGCTATCTCAATGCCTCTTTGTAGTGGTGTTTTCGCTGAGAGTTCGGATCACGTAGCCTTCCACGAGTAAACAAGCTTTGTTATGGCACTCGGATTTACAAACAGAATTGCTGGCACAGGCGAGCCTGTGGTAGGTAGGGCAGACCACCCGTGCATGTGCGTATGAGAGCCTGCTTGGAAAATCTCCTTATGTCAGCCAAAAGTGTGACTGCAGTTCTCAAAACTTGGCTGTTCTCTTGGTGGTCGAAACAGTGAGCCTTTCTGTTCATTGAAGGCTGAAAAAAAAAAAAAACCAAGTATGCCAGAGAGGGCCATTTTCTAAAGGGGTTCAAGATTCCTAGCTCTTCTGGATTCCTTTTCTCTCAGGGCCTGAGAACATTCAACAAACACAAATCAGAGATGTCCTGGCATCTCATGTGTACGTTGAACATGTCGGGCCACAGCCAAGGAGTGTGAGTCCTTTGGCCCACCGTGTAGTTTACAACGAGGCCTCTTTGAGTTCAACTCCTCGGCCACTGCCAAGGACATGCTGAGGGTGTTCACTTTCTGGGCATGTGGGAGAGCGGCAGCCACTGACTAGGAGGAGGAGGAGTAAAGGAAAAAACCCCAGCTCCAACATGGGCTGTGGCTCCGCACGGCAGTGACTGAGTCCCCAGAATGGGGAAGAACCAGGGGCTGGCCTTCCGGCTTCAGGAGCTTCCTGCCCCTGACCAGCAGGGCTCACGGGCCCTCCAACTGGTGGGTACAAATGCACATGTGCATGGAGGGGAGACAGTCTCTAAAAGTTTGTGGAAAATGTGTCTTGAGGAAAAACTATGTGCATTTCAAAATTTGTCTTTTATTGCATGGCATTTTCATATATATATGTATAATAATATGTTATATTATTATATATTATATATGATCTAGTGGGTATTTATTATGTATATGTAATAGTATATATGTGGATAGGTATTACTTTGTGTATCAGGGTTGACATAATTTCTTTGCTGTATTGTTATGTTTTTATCAAGCCTCTGCTAGGCTCAAAAGCATTTTTGAACTAGGTTTTTGTTTTTATGTAGGAAAGCAAATCCCCGTACAAAGCAAAAATTCAAGGAATACAAAGAGCTCTACAATTAAAATTCTTCCTTTGCTTCCTGGGTCCCCAAGGCTCCTCCCCATGCCAGCAGTTACTTCTCCAACAGATCCATCTAGAAGAATTCTGTGCACACACACCTCCCACCCACGCAGCCCTGCTGCGCTCCCTGAAGTCCGATATGGGCCACATCGTGTTCTAACAGCACACGTCACAAGCTTTGCTCTGTGGAATGACTGTGTGGGGTCCTATTTGTCTGGAGATAGAGCAATTGAGGGCATCAGCCCTCAGCAAAAGGCACACAGGCCAATCCTAGCTTTCCATTAATAACAGCACTCAAGTTAGCCTTTCACAAGCAAATACACCTTTAGGATAATCTCCTAAAAATGAGTTGTCAGCATCAATGGGTATATGTTTTACCATTTGTGACAATTATCATTGTATTATCACTTTTTTTTTTCCCTTAAAATAGATATCCAAACTTCAGCCAATTTACTCACCTTCTGGTGGGACCAAGAACACCTGCTTTGTTTTCCCCTCATTAGCCCACTGTGGCTTGAACTTCAATCTTTGCGAATCTATTGGATGAAAAATGCTACATAAGTGAAAATGTTTACAAAGGCAGAACACTGGTTGCTGTCTCGTAGAAATGACAGCATCCTGATGCTTAAACGCCCCCTTAGCCAGCCTTCTGCCCATCCCCACCTTTTACGGATGGGAACAAAAGTTCACCTCAGAAGCAGGCCTCCCGGGGCACGCACAGACCTCCCAGGGCACACACAGGCCTCCCGGGGCACGCACAGGCCTCCCAGGGCACGCACAGGTCTCCCCCCCAGGCACGCACAGACCTCCCAGGGCACGCACAGGTCTCCCCCCCAGGCACGCACAGACCTCCCAGGGCACGCACAGACCTCCCAGGGCACGCACAGGCCTCCCAGGGCACACACAGGTCTCCCAGGGCACGCACAGGTCTCTTAGGGCACGCACAGGCCTCCCAGGGCACGCACAGGCCTCCCAGGGCACGCACAGGCCTCCCAGGGCACACACAGACCTCCCAGGGCACGCACAGGCCTCCCAGGGCACACACAGGCCTCCCAGCGCACGCACAGGTCTCTTAGGGCACGCACAGGCCTCCCGGGGCACACACAGGCCTCCCGGGGCACGCACAGGCCTCCGTAGAGCATGAAAGCATAACCTGCTCGCTGCAAAGCCAACAAGGAGCTAAGGCTTGACTTCTGGTGAAGCAGTCACACCAACCACTGACCTTCATCCATGACCCAGAGTCGGCGGGGAACCATCGCTCACCATCCTGGGAAATGCTGGCTGCACTTAGCATCCAGTGTCCATTCTCGAAGAGGCCATGCATTCCTTCCTGCTCTCCAGGTTATCTATGACCCTCAGGAACAAATGGCTGACAGCAGACCCTTGTGGGAGGAGTGGGAGGAGGGCAGTGGTGGGCGAGAAGGGAAGATCTGAGTCAGACTGGCAGGGCTTCCAGCTCTCCTGCTCTCCCAGCATTGCTGCTTCAGGAAAGCTTCCTCTGGGCCTTAGTGTCCCCAATCTGCAAAATGGGGACAATGATAGCTTCCTCTTAGGATTTCCATGTGGATTAATAAGAAAACACACAACAAACTTTTGATGCAGCAACCAACAGGTCTACTCAAGGTGTCAGGGTCTGTATGGTTACTCATAGCTTTAAGGAGTGCTTTATTTATTTATTTTGAACATCAGAGCTACAGAATGAGAAGGAAAGATGAAGAGAGAATCTTGTATCTGTTTGTTCGCTGCCCCAGATGGTTGTAGTAAACAGTACCAGCCAAGCTGAAGCCAGGAGCTTCGTGGGGTCTCTGACATGGTGGCAGGGGCCCAAGCCCTGGGACTGTCCTCCGCCGCTCTCCCAGGTGCATTTACAGGGGGCTGGATGGGAAAGCAGCAGCTGGGACCAGAACTGGTTCCCATGAGGCACGGCACGAGGCCAGCCCCCGGAGTGCATTCTGCTTACCTTCATCTCAGCCGCTGCTGTTCCTCACTTTAAGCCTCGTCACAGGAAGAGCAGGTGTTCTTGGCAAAGCTGAAACTGACACGCCCTTTGCTCCCTCACTGGAAAACGTCTGCTGTGAAGGTCAGTTACCGCAGCACCTCTGAACCTCACTTCACGTGACACATTCTTCTGACTTTGCCAGCCCGGCCTCTTTGCAAACTTGCAAGGCCTCCATCGGAAGGCTTGCAGTCATGACGCAACACACACGCCAGGCGTGAAGCGGGCTTTTCAGTGAGCCGCGTTCTTGTGTTGCATGGAAACATGGAAGGACGGCGGTGGTGGTCCCAGGGCTTGCCATGCCCCCGACTCGCTGTCGTGCCCTGGCATGAGCCCTTGCCCCCAGGATCCTGTTTGCTCACTGTGCCTACCTGTGCTGCAGGGCATAGGACGAGGGGACCCAGGCAGGCATGCAGCCCCTCTGCTCATCATGTGTCTGCATCCCAGCCTCCTGTTGCCGTTCACTTAGTCTTGTACGTCCACAGTAGATTTTTTTGTTTAATTTTCCATATCTGGAAAGTAGTAAGATAAAGCAAAAGGAAAAAAAAAATCACGATTTTGTACCTACCACCTCAAATTAATAGACTGACACATGGGCATCTAGAATCTTTTCTTTTAGCCTTTTTTTTTTTTTTACAAATCATGACATTGCTATTATTAATGTGACATAAGTTCATTTCATAGCAAAAAATCCACATGCTTATTGCAAAATAGTACAAAGATACAAGTTCAACAACAACAACAACAACAACAACAACAAAAAACTGCAGCTGTAGGCAACTGCCTGGCCTGCATTGAACCTAGGCAAATGTTACACTTGTGGGAGAGAAGCAGCCGCTAGCTGGTGAGCATTCTGGGTTGATGCCAAATGTGTGTTAACTATACCAGTATGCCAGTATAGTTACCTATTCTATTTTTAAAATGAAACGTGGGGGACAAATGCTGGCACACAAGCAGAAGGGGTCTAGGGACCCATACCTGAGCGTGCGTGGGCCCCAGACAGGCAGGCAAGGCCCCAGGATGGCACAACAGACTGCTTGAGGCCCAGGCTTGGGGATCTGTGTGCTCACTGGCACGGTGGGGAGGGGCTGTGGATTGCTTAGAGAAGGGGTTCTGGGGGTGTGTGGGAAGGAGGCCTGCTGAGGGGGAATGCGACAGGTTGGGAGTGACTTTGGGGGAATTCCACCAACTAGGCTATACACTTTCAGGTCAGTGGGGGAGCTGAAACCAGGGTGTTTTGGAGGAGGGAAACTGGAGGACCTCTCAAGGCCAAATTAATGCACCTGTCCACATGGGAGACATGAGCTGGGCTGTACTAGGCATGGTCATGGAATTCATCCACAATCATGGGTTCTGGGGTTGGGAGCAGGCTGAGCTGATCAATCCAGGCAGGGCTGCTTCACTTGTCAGTGGGTGTGTGGGTTGGCTCTGTGGGAGGTGTGCAGGCAGGGCTAGGCTAAACTGTAGCTCACTGGCATTCACAGGAACCAGGATGGAGTGTGGACCATGCTGGGATAAGCTAGGTTTTCATGCCTACTGGTCTGCATTAAAGCCAGGGATGAGGGCAGGCTGGGTAGAGCTGGGCTATAGCACCCACCAATGAGAGCTGAGATTAGAGGTGGGCCAGACGAGGTGAGGCTGCAGCATCTGATGGAAAAGGCCAAATAGGGTGATGGGTCATGCCAGACTGGATCAGAGTAACCACTGGCATGTGCATGGTCTTTGGCCGGGAGCAAGCCTGGTTGGGGAGCAAAGGGGATTCCCCTGCTAATCTGTGGTTCCCATTGGTGAGCATGAGTGCTGGAATGGAGGATGTAGGCTAGGCCGGACATGGCTGGCGCATCCCTCAGCATGAGTGTGGACTGGGTCTGGGGTATGCTAGACTGAACTAGGCTCCAGCACCTGCTGGTGCTTACGAGAGCCAAGGTAGGTGTAGAACAGGCTGGGTTAAGACTCTGCACCTGTTGAACCACATGAGAGCCGGGTCTGGAGGTGGACCGGTAAGGGCTGTGCTGTAGCACCTAACAGTAAGAGCCGGAATGGGTGTGGGGTGGTCAGCTGGGGCATGCCTGGCTGGACAGGTGGTGGCACCTACTAGCATGAGTATGGGCTAGATGCTGGGGTTGGTCAAGCTGAGCTAGACTCCAGCACCCATTGATGTATACATTATTTCAATGGGATGCAAGACAGATTGGGCCAGTAGGCTGCACACACCAGCATGTACAGGAACTGGGACTGGGGCTGCCTGATGGGGTACTGGGGCGTTGCTACAACTGGGCTGCAGTCCCACTAATGTGCATGAGGACCAAGTGTGCAGCAGGCAGGGTTACGCTGGGCAGCAGCATCCACTGGTTTGCATGAGATGGGACTGGGGACAGAACCAACTGGGTGACTGCAGCTACCAGTGTGGGCAATGAACTGAGCCGAACCACACAGTGGCTGGCACACAGGAGTGCTGGGGCCACCTCTGGTGAGGTTTCTTTGGGGATCTCCTAAGAGGACCACTGGGCCCAGAACTCCAACCATGGGGGAAAACCACAGGATCTGTAGTCTGGCCATGGAGTGCATGAGTTGGGTCTCCTTGATTGCTGAAGCCTGTGTAGCAGAAGACATGACCAGATGCACATGGGGCACCTGACAACCAATTCCTTGAGGCCTGCAGAAGACATCTAGAACCATGGAGGACAGGACAAATTGAACAGCTCTCTGCACCAAGCTTTGACAGCAAGCGTCTGGGCAAATAAAGACTCTTAGGGGGACTATGTCAGCAGTGGAGCTTAAAGGATCTCCCCAACCTTGGAGCAATGAAATCAGCAGCATATCAGAACTATCAAACCACTCGAGCCGTGCCCTTGCAACGTGCTCCACCTCGGAGGCCCTGGGATGACATCAAGTGGCTGTCCCCCATGCCTGGGTACTGCTGAGCTGGGATTGCTGGGAGCCGCTCCCTCCCCTTCTCTCTCCAATTTCCCCAGACACAGGAAGAAAAAAAAAAAGAGGAGATTGGAGGCAGTTGTCCTATCCACTTTTCTCCATTCCTTGTCCCTGCCCACCCTAATTGGTGGTCCACATGGGCATACATCCTTCTTAACTATGTAAACATCATCACAAATAAAATTATTATTAGAAAAACAGTACACAAGAACATTCTCACATTCTGGAAACAACACTGAATGTAAAGTGAACATTATTTCTTCCATTACATCATATGAAAGTACTGAAAGATGTTAAGCAAATAGAAACAGTTTGCAAAGCTGGGTTTCCTCTGATCTAACTATAAATTTTAAAGACAAGTAGTTCGCTTGAATTTAAACTCATTGCTTTTGTATTTTACAAGAAAATCTGAGCAGTGATAGGTGAGTCTGTTGGGCTACAAAGTTATTTGTGATTGCTTACTAAAAAGAATTCTTGAGCTAAAACTCTGGGCTTTCTAGTTTATGAAAAAAATGATCTGTTAGTTTGTGTCAGTGGGAACTCCCGATGGCGTCAGGTGTAAGTGACGGTGAGACTCGCTCTTCTTAACCCCTCCCTTTGCACCTGTGTCTCTCGCTCAGTTTGCTCTGCGTTTCTCCGGACTTTCGCCTGGTGATGGCAAAACCCACACTGACATCACACTGAAAAGATTTTGGAATTCGAAGAGATTAGGATGATCACAGCTTCGGTATTTAACAACTTGGTTCAGTCTTAGACAACGGTTGATGATTTCTTGCCCCGAAAGAACGGAACGTTGGAAATCTCACACTTCTTACCTCTTTTCGTTGACAATTTTCTATGAACACCTATGTTTAAATCACCCAGAGTTCTAAGATTTCCATGTATCAAACTCTGTAGAAGTATTTAATGCCCACTATTATTTAATGACACTCGCCACCGGTCAGTTTACCACCAATTCGTGCCCTTTCTGATGTCATTTTTTATCCTCAAATAGTAAGATCACACGGCTTTGCCAGAAGTTATGCCTGGCGGCTTTTTATACGTAAGATTGCTGCATGTTGCATTTCCACTAAATGGTACCTAGGGCAGAAAAAAAAAAGGTGTGGAACAAACTTTATTTCTTGTAATTTGTCATTGTGCCAAATGTGTCATTGTGTCCGGAATGACACATTCCCAAAATGAATCCTCAGCCAACCCAACCGACCCCTCCCTGCTCCTCCTACCCCTCCGTTCCTTTGCTGGTATTATTCTTTTTTTGTTGTTTTTAGCTTTAATGCTTGAATAATTATTTCTTTGTATATTTTAAGTTTGGGGTTAGGCTGAGTTTTAAGTTCAAGCATTTTTTAATAGGTTTCCCACATGGGTGCAGGGTCCCAGGGCTTTGGGTCATCCTCCATTGCTTTTCCCAGGCCACAAGCAGGGAGCTGGATGGGAAGTGGGAGTGCAGGGACTAGAATTGGTGTCAACAGGGGATCCCAGTGCATGCAGGGAAAGAACATTAGCCACAAGGCTACTGCACTGGGCCCAAGTTGGTTTTTGGTTTTTTGTTTGTTTGTTTTGTTTTGTTTTGTTTTGGAGTAGTTGATTGTTCCAGTTCTGCTTGGGACCCATGCATCTCATGTCGGAATGCCTGACTTTGGTTTTCCAGTTGAGCCTCCTGCTAAAGCAGCTGATGGCTCAGAGATTTGGCAGACATGGACTGAAGCCAAGACCCTGGTGGCGGCCCGGCCTCACCTGGCTGTGGCGGGCATCTGGGGAGTGAGCCAGCAAATGGAGGACACCTCTTTTCTGCCTTCTCCTCATTCTCTCTCTTTCTCTGATTTTCAAACAAAATGAAAATAAAGAAATTTCCCTCAAGTCTTGTGTGTTTTTCTAGTCAGTGGATCTGATTCTTCATGTTGAGGCATTCTCACATGCTACATATCAAAATGCATCTTGATTTCTCAATTGCATTTTCCACTATTTTTACACTGGTTTGTAGAATTTCTTGAACCTTTAAGTTAATGGTTTTCACCAAATTTAGACCTCCATTCACTCTAACAGCTAGTTGTCTATCTCCCTGAAACTGTGATTCTGAATGTGTGCTGGCCAGTTCACAGCGTCCCACGGCTCAGTGCATCCTGTTTTAAAACATTTATTGATTTATTTGAAAAGCAGAGTTAGAGAGAGAATGAGAGAAAGAGAGAGAGAGAAACAGAAAGATCCTGTGTCTGCTAATTCATGCCCTAAGTGCAATAGCCAGAGCTGGGCTCAGCAAAGCCAGGGACCCGACTGCTTGGGCCATCTTTCGCTGCACTAACAGGGAGCTGGGTTGGCAGAGAAGCAGCTGGGGCTGGACCCTGCTCTCCCAGTGCTCCCAGCATTCCAAGCAGCAGCTTACTAGGCTGCCCACAGCACACTGTACGCCATCTTATGCTTTTTTAACCTCTTCCCTCTGTTGTTCAGGTCACATAGTTTCTGCTGATCTGCCTCTGATTTACTGACCCCTCTTTTGACTGTCTCCAATCAGCTGTTTAAGAACATTTAGAATTTTCCAGTTTTTTGCATCTTTGATTCTAGCATTGGCATAGGGCTCCATCTGCTGAGAGTCCATTTTCACTGTGTCTGTATCTTCAATGTTTCTGAAACATCTTTTTACTGGGTGCTTTCAAGTCTTTGTCTATAAATTCCAACATCGTGCCAACCTGTGATCATTTTCAATGAGTCTTTGGGCATGGGTCACATGTCCCTGCTTCTGTTTGTCTCTTGCTCACATTGTAATGCCTGGGTCCTGAAACCTCTTATCCTCTTTTGAAGTGTATGGATATTTCTCTAGTGGGAAGTTAAATAACTGGCTAGTCAGCTTAAACTGGAGGACGCTGGACACTTACTTTGTTAGGATGTACTCATTTGGTTCTGTCCTTTGTCTAAGTGTGCATCTTTGGTGTATGGTCTACATTCCTGAGAATGACCCTTCTAGGGGTCAGTGCAATGGTTCATCCCCAGTGCATCCCCAAGTGAGTACTGGTTCATGCCCCAACTGCTCCATTTCCCGTCCAGCTCCCTGCCTGTGGCCTGGGAAAGCAGTCAAGGATGGTCCAAAGCCTCGGGACCCTGCACCCACGTGGGAGACCCGAAAGAGGCTCCTGGTTCCTAGCTTTGGATCAGCTCCATTCTGGCCATTCTGGCCATTTGGGAAGTAAACCAGTGGATGAAAGACCTTCTCTGTGTAAATCTGTCTTTTCAATAACATAAATCTAAAAACAAAAAATCCACTCTTTTGGTAATGAAGAACCTGAAGTATTTGCCCAGCCCTTGTAACTGGATCTAGTCTCGCTGCTCTACCGCCATGGTTGTGTCCAGTGATAGAAATGTCTTGTTTTCTCAGTCTCTGGCTGTCTCTCCCTGTCCACATGTGGAGCAGGTCAGCCAAGGATGTGAGGAAAACGTATGTTGTGGTTGAGAGCTCTCCGTCTGGGCTTTCAAGGTTTCTTCCCACACATTTCAGATTCTTGGGTCAGCCTAAATTCCATCTTCTAACATACCAACCCAGTAGACTGTGGGTTTTTTGCTTGAGTTCTCATGGTCAGCTCTGAATGGACAGCAGAGTACCCAAAGGGTAAGCTGTATAGACACCTCACCCACGGGCCCAACTGACCTTCTTTCTTTCAAGGGTCAAGACCTCTCCCGCGCCACCTAGTCTCAGCTGTTCTCTGGCATCTTTCAGTGGTTGGATGGCTTTCATTTATCTTGTTGAGCGCTCTTCCTGTCCAAGCTACCATGAACCCAATTTTTTTTTAAGTCAAAATTGTTCTTTGCTGGAGGCTCATTCCAAAGTGGAATTCACCTTCTGCATTTTGTTTCCTTAGCCCTCAAACTCCATTTTTACCCCCACTTTATTGGTTTACTGTGTTATCTTAGAGTTACTGATTTGTTTGTTTGAAAATTTTTAATTCTCATTTACACAGAAAGGGAACTTTCCATGTCTGGATGCTCTTAACAGAAAAATGTGTCCCACTCAGCACTGTGGCTGAGTCATCTCTGGTTCTGTGTCCTTAAAAATCACAGGTTAGGAGCTGGTGTTGTGGCATTGAGCATAAAGCTGCTGGCTGAGATACTGGCATCACACAAGGGTACTAGTTTGTGTCCCAGTTGCTCTACCTCCAATCCAATTCCTTGATAATGGCCTGGGGAAAGTAGTAACAGATGGTCCACGTGTTTAAGCTTCTGTCAACCACTTGGGAGACCCAGATGAAACTTCCTGGCTCCTGGATTTGTCCTCGCCCATCTCTGGATGTTGTAGTTCCAGGGAGTGAACCAGTGGGTATAAGACATCATTCTTCCCCTTTCTCTCTCTCTGCTTCCTTTTTTCTTTGTAACTCTGGATTTCAAAATAAATAAAGCTTTAATTGTTCCAAATCATGTTTTCAAGAGTCCCTACTTTTTAGAACATTTTTTTCCAGTTTGGACTCCATTTGTCCCAAACGACACTTTGTCTCATCTTGACTTAAGCATGAAAGGAAAAATTAATTGCCAGGAAGAAGTATAAAAAGGTGTAGGCTAATCCTGCATCTCCTGGCACTAGCATCCCACATGGGCACCTGTTCATGTCCCAGCTGCTCCACTTCCCATCCAGCTTCCTGCTTGTGACCTGTGTAAGCAGTGGAGGATGACTCAAAGCCTTGGGACCCAGCACCCATGTGGGAGACCTGGAAGAGGCTCCTGGCTCTGAACTTTAGCTCAGCTCCATTTGGGGAGTGAACCAGTGGATGAAAGACCTTCTCTCTCTATCTCTCCTTCTCTCTGTAAATCTGCCTTTCCAATAAAAACAAAATCCAAAGCTGTGTTATTTCACATGCTGTTTGGTCCAGGAGTTCACACGATGCCCTGAGGACTGGTGTCCCTCTCGCCATCTCTCACCTCCCCCTTCTGCAGCCTGTGAGCTCCATTCTCTGCGTATTCTTACTGGTGGCACAATGGCCGCCCAAGCCTCACTTTGGTCCAAGCTCGGCTGTAGGATTTGAACAACCAAATTCCTCTCTGCAAGAGTCACTGCTTCTCATTGGCACTCATAACAATGTGATAGATCTGTGGGCCAACCACTGTGCAGGGAGAACGTGCTGCTGTGTTTATCAGGCCTGCAGGGCAGGAGTTATCCCTCCAGAATTACATGGGGTCGTGGGACCAGGAAAAGCCCATCATTTCCACGAGGAGCACTGGGAAAGTGGCAACCAGGGGAAGGCCCGTGGACTCTGGGAGGTGGTAGAGCGGCTGGTACTCGCTGTGGCAGACCAAAGTGTTGATTGATCAGTTCATTCTAGGTGTCCAAAGTCAGTTTTCTGAGTGCAGACAGCCTTTCTGCTCATTGGTTGGCCTCCGGGATTTGTAGGAACCGCCTTGCAGGGATCAGCCTGTGTCTGAGCAGATGCTGTGAGCTACTTACAGGGCCTTGAGGCTCCCTGTGGCCCATTCACCCTGGGCTGCACCACCCCAGGTTTATTTGAGATAAAATGTTTTTAAATTATGTAAAAATGTAAAAGACATTTCTTATGGGCACTATGACCCAACATTCATTTAGAAGTAACAGTTCAGTGCTTGGGCTTGTGGGCTTAGGTCATTCCTAGCCTCACCCTTGGTTCTCAAAAAAGGATCTGCTCTGATCCTGTGTGTTTCTGCAAAGCTTTGCATCCTTAAATATGCAGCAGGAAGGATCTGAGAACTCCATCTGGACTTTGTTTTCAGTAAGCCAGATCAAACCAGAAAGGACTTCTCTGAGCAACTTTGCCATATCCATGAAAAAGAATTACTCTGAGGGTCAAAGTAAAGCCGGTGTCGGTGAATTCTCTTCTCGGGGCACTTCACTTTATTTATGACTCCTGCTCCTGTCACTTGTCGGGTTATCTGGGAAGTTTTTAGGCAAGTGTGCTGGCTGGTCAGTTTCCATTAATGCAAACAACACTGAGTCTTAAAGCTGCCTTTTGGTGTCCCTGGCAGATAAAGAGGTTATCATCATGTTATTTCACATCTAACCTTTTGAAGATAAAAAAAAGAACCCTCACATTCCACAACTGAAGAATTTTGCAGATCTCTCGTACTAACTAGACGTAGAGGCCAGTGTTCAATTGGATGATTACAGGATTGAGAACAGGCTTGGGGTCTCAAGAGTTGTTTTTTCTTTAGTGTGTAATTCACAAGTCAGAGTTATACCATCATATTCTTTTTAAAAAAATAGTTCTTTATTTTGAAAATCAGAAAGAGAGAAAATCTCCTGTCTTTTGGGTCGCTTTCCACGTGGCCACAATGTCCGATGCTGGGCCAGGCCCAAACCAAGAGCCAGAAACTTCATGGGTGGCAGAAGCCCAAAAACTTAGGCCACCTTCCACTACTTCCCCAGGTGCGTTGGCAGGGAGCTGGGGCAAGCGGAGCAGCCAGGCTGGTGGAGTAGCAGATGGAACCTTCACCCACTATGCCGCAGCACTGGCCCCATCAGGCATCCTCTCTGCTAGAGGCCAAGAAGAAAACTAATGACTAATTCTTATTTTCATAGGTCTTTGTGGGAGGGTCTCAGCGAGGGGCAAGGCGTGGTGGGGGACACCCTCAGAGATGCAGGCCTGAGTACCTGGCTCCATTCTGTAAAATTCTGTTTTCCAAATACTTGCTGTGTTCCATCTGATTTCAAAAGTGAATTGTTAGCTTTCGTAAGAAGGAGGACTTGGGACTTGAACACATGAAGCAATCTGCTGCAAGCTGCCCCAGCCAAGGGCTCACCTGTTTGCAAGTGAGACCCGGGCGTGTTGCCTGCCTTGGCTTGGGAGGCCCAGGGATCAGTTGGATCTGCATGTGGTTCCTGCCCAAGGACTGTAGCAGTTAGGGAGGAGGGGGACATCTTATTGAGCTACTTGTTTCCTGGAAAACAGGTGACACCCCCGGGTAAGTGGGGGGGCAGCCAGCCCTGTGAGGCTGCAAGGGATGGCCCCTCCGTGAGCACTTCTTGGGTGAAGTGGCTTTAGCTGAGGCCATTCTAGCCCCTGACCTTGTTGCTGCCCTGATGGAAACCCGGAGATCGTGTCAAGGTCCCAGCCTGTTGGTGACCTTCGCTCAGCCCTCCCACAAGAAGAAGCCTGGGTTTGGCCTGTGTTTGCCCTGTAGCCTCAGCTTGGCCTGCTCCTCCCGCTGGCAGCTGGGAGAAGGGGCCTGGATCTCTCCATCCTCTAGCGCTGCCGACCCCTTCTGCCTGGCCACATTTCCCTCTCCTGGCCTCCAGTTTATCTCTGAGCTCAGTGAGCACCTGCCGGGCCTCCCTGACACTCCCAAGCCTGCAAGCTAAGCTGGAATGCCCCTCCTGCCCTGCCCCAGGCCCCCACCCAGAGCTTCCTGCAGCCCTGTCCTCGGTCAGCATGTGCCTGATGCCCCATGCATACCCAGTGTATACTTAATGAGCTTATTTTAAAAAAAGATTTTAAAAAGGTTGTGAGCTGCTTGCTTCCTTTTCAAAGCCAGGATTCTGAGAGTGATGTCACTTTCAGATTGTGTGTCTCTGGGTTTTCATGTCCTCCAGCGCCTGCCCCATGATGGAGGCTCTCCCTCGGTCTGTGTCACTCACAACTGCCCATCAGAGAAGGTCAAGCCCAGAGTGGTTTCACTGGATCTGAGTGGAGGCTGCAGCTGCATCTCCGGTGCTCTTCCTGAATTGAACTGCCCGTGTTTATGAATGGCGGTGAAGTAGTGACCTCCCAGCTTTTACGTTTGTTTCATGGAACATCTTGTCTGGGGGAAGTGGGAGCAAAGCTTGGAAAACTGTCCCCTGAAACATGCGCTAACTGCCAAACGGTGTTAAGGGAAGATGAACGCTCTGTGGAAAAGCAGCATGGGTCCCACACATATGGGATGCATTTGCCTTGAGTCAAAATGTTTCTGAGGCAAAGAATCCCATAAATACACAATCTGCTTTATTGTGTTCTTCCACTCAATTCAAGAGTGCTGTAGGGAATTGAATATGTGAAAGGTTGGCTTTGGAAAGCCACACCTACGTTTTTATTATTGTTGGCGTATTTATGGAAACATGCAGAGTACGGGATTGATTCACTCCCGCACTGTTGCTGAGCTCATGTTAAAGGCTTGATCTGGGTTCAAGGCTGAGTTGTGTCTTTGGAATCTCATTGGAAAGATTTCTTACAACGTTGAATATGTCCATTTTTATGGTTATTTGTCTAAGTGGCGAACCTGTTCTTGAAATGCCCTTATCATGGAGAAGGCGTGAAAAGAGAGCGCAGCTGAGTGGATCCTCGAGGAGATACTACCTGGAAATGCGTTTTTCAGTCCCTTCCAGTCACCCATAGCAACACCACCCAGTCAACACCCCGAGCATGCCTGACTCTGACACAGTGACCACATGACACACTACTCATCCCAAACGTAAAAACAGACCTTGGAGGCTCCAAGTCTGGACTAAGAATCATAAGCTTCTGTGAAATTTGCATGCAGCACACACATACTTCTTGCTATTCGCTTGCCAACACCAGAGCAACATGCAGTTAACAAGTAGATAAGACCCTGGCCAGCTGCATGGACAACACGTAAGAACTTGAGCATCGTACCCGCTCAGCGCAGCACTTCTGTTCACCACCTCTGAGCCACCCCTGGCACAACCTGAGAAAAGCTGTGGACTTGTGTCAAGTGAAGGAAGTGTTCCAACAGAGGCAGGCTGCAAGGCTCCCTCTGGTTGGAAGAAGTGCTTTGTGGAGAGGATGGGGAAGGCTGGGAGTGGGGTGGGGAATTTGGAGCTCAGGCATCGGTTCCATGCCCGCTAGCTGCTCCCCTGCCTTTCTCTGGCAACACAGCCCATCCTGGCTGCAGGGGCCAGAGACCACTGCGGCCTCAGCTCTTTCCCTGTGACTCCTCCAGTGCATGCTGCTTATCTGAATCGCTGATCGGACCCTTCTGAGCTTCAAACTGCTGTGAGCTTGGGGATTATTAGGCAACCCTTATTGCTGAGCATGTTAAGGCCTCAAGGGAAGGAACAGCCCAATTCCCATGCCCATGGGGAGTGTGTTACTGCATTTCCCAGCTAAAGCAAAGCCTCTGGGGCGATAGCTGATAAAGGGAAGAGTTTTAGTTAACTCTGGTCTTGGAAGCAGGAAGTTCCAAACACGTGTCCTCAGCTCTCCTCAGATCTTAGGGGGATGACTTCATGGCAGGTGCAAGGGAATGCTCACTTCCCAATACAGATGATCATCTGCAACTGTTTCCTTGTGAAAATGAACCAGAGGGCCACCATTATGGCACAGAGGGTTACCCCATAGCCTTCAATTCCAGCATCCCATGTATGTGTCAGTTTGTGTCCTGGCAGTTCCACTTCCTATCCAGCTTGCTGGTGATGTACCTAGAAAAGCAGAAATAAAATGGCCCAAGGAATTGAGCCCTTGCCCTCCACATGGGAGACCCAAATGAAGTTCCTGGCTTTGATCATTCTTGGCTCAGGCTGTTAAAGCCATTTAAGGAATCAATCAACAGATGGAAAATCGTTCTCTCTTTCTGTCTTACAAATCAATAAATAAACCTTTAAAAAGAAAAGTAGCCAGGTTGCCCTGAAAACCCCCTCCATCTTTTCTGAGGGCAAGATCCCCAGGGACCTCCCATCTCTTAAGGGTTTACCACCATGAACCCTTGGGGAGTCACTCCAACTGTATTGTGGCCAGAGTCAGGGACATTCCTGGGAGAAGCATCTGCCTCGGGTGCCAGGTTTGAAGGAACAGGTTCAAAAAGAAAAGTCACCTCTGTTGAAGGTGACCCTTGAGCTTTTCTACGGGCATTGAGGCAGTCATTCAGACTCAACTGAGTCACTGAGAGAGGATTGTCTGCACTTTTCAAACTGTTATTCAATTTCCTCCCTCGACTCACCCAGCCTCATACTCATGCCCTCCACGCTTGCCAATCATTGAATGTTTGATGATGTTACCATTTAGTAAGCTAACCAGGAGAGTTTGTGATAGCGGGTAAATGTTCTGCTTCATTATTCCCACGTGCCTTTTGTGTTCTATAATTATTTGTTAGAGGGAATAAAATATTGGAGAAGAGAACAAAAGAAAAGAAAGCTGTGATAGTGGGAATTCTGAGAGGCTTCATGTAGACGATACCGATTGGGGAACTGGAGGAGTGATTCCATGCAGTTGAAACTGGTCAAGGACAACTTCCTGAAGGGTTTGGAATCTGTACTGGTCCAGGCCTGTAGGGTCAGTTGTGGTGGGTCACACAGGAGGACGGGATTTGCAGGAAACAAAGACCAAACAAGTGAAGGCGGAAAATACCACGTGGCCCTAGCCGTCTGGGTAGACTACTTAGCTACGATGGCTGGTAGAGTCAGAGCAGAAAAAGTGCTTAGTTATTCCAAAAGTTTGAAGTAAAATATTCTGCTTCTAGACTCTTTCATCTCTTTATTTTGTGTTCCTGTCTCCTTCCCCAGCTAGCCTTTCTGATTTTCTCAATTTCCAACTAGAATTCTGTTTCTGGGATCAACGTTGGGTTAGAAATCCATTGATTCAGTGTCCCTGGGCAGAGTCTTAAAGTTGGGATTCTTGATGACTGTTATGAAGTGATTTCATTATCTCCATGAACTATGTCAAATGGGTTTAAAAAGAAAAAGGGGAATTCAGAACAGATGGGGCCAAACCAAAGGGGATGTGGTATCTGTATGTTGTTTTTCAGATTTCTAATATTAGAAGAAAATTTTAAAAGAAAAAAAAAGGAGGGAAATATCATGACCAAAGGTTGTTGGTGTGGACCGGTAGAATACGTCACATCCTGAAGACAGCTTAGTTATCACGAAAGTGTAAACTGGTGGGGGATGCAGTCAAGTTCAGAAGAGGGCTCAGGGTTCTAATGACAGAGCAACTGTGCATCAGGAGCACATTGCTTGCGTTGCTATGCAAATTGAGCTCCCACTAAATTAATAGTTGTCATGTGTTGTGTTTCCTGAATTCTCTTATCCCTTTCTTTTTGGTATCAGAGATTAAGAAAAAAAAAAAGAGCATACTTCTATTATCAGTCGGCTTTTGATGACATGTTTTTCACTCCTTTTGGCCCTGCTCTAGTTCATTGACACAGACTTAATGGAAAGCAATGATAGTAGCATTAAAAAATAATTAGGGACTTAAAATAGCAGGCGCATTCTCAGCCACCATGGTTACACTGGAGATGGGTTATGATTAGAACTCTCTGTGCAACTGTGAATTATCTTCTTTCTCTTGCTGCAGGGAGAAACATGCATTGATTCTGGATGATATTTTGCCAGCTTAAAATTGTTTGGAGCTGGAGACAAAATTTCTTTGAGATGAAATTCAAAGATGATTTTGTTGTGGTATGCTTATTGGTGAGTCCCAAGGTCGGTGGGGAGGCTGAGCTGCGTATCACAGCTGGAAGGGGACATTTTCAGTGCAAACCCTTAAAAAAAAACTAGGGCGCAAGAGTCTCCTTCCTTCCTCCTGGTCTGAGTTTCTATGTCGCGTTGGATCATAGTCTTTAGCCACATGGAAGATACGTGAGGGCTAAACACTGTTGGCTTGAATAAGGCATAACTGAGAGAACCAGGAAATAACATTCTTGTGTCTTACGAAACTAGCAGCTGAATATTCGCGTGCTCACAAGCATGGTGTCCATTCCAAATGCGGTTCTTACTCTATAGCTGAGAGAGGAGAGGCTTAGTGACTGTCCTTGTCCAGAACCATCTGCAAACAAGAAGTGTAGTGAAGAAGTGTTTAGTTCCCAAACAAAATGTCAAGGTCCCTCCCTGTCGACTCAAACAATTAGGACAGTCTAAGTTCTAGTCCTCAAGCCAACATCTTAACGACTGGAGGATCCAAATTACTGCTATACTCAGGCCTTCGGGGGTTGGCTGAAGCCCACCCCATTTAGGGAGACCAACAAGCTCTATTTTCTCTTCCAAGTCAAATGTTGGTCTCACGCAAGGCTGGCTTTGTTAATACACCCAGTTAAGGTTTGAACAAGCAACTGGGCACCCTGTAGCCCACTCGAGTCAGTTTGTAAAATTCGCCTCCACAGCATTATCAACGGGACCAGATGATGTGACAGACAGAGGACACATCATTTGTCTAGACCCAACCCTGCCTGGCTTTCAATTTCAGGCCTCTTCAAGTATAGGAGCCAACAAACCCTCACTCCAGCCCTGCCCCCGTTCCACCTTGGGAGGAAAAAGAAAGAGTCCTACTCATGTGAACCCATTGCTGTCCAATAGTCCCAACTCCTCACCCCTGTCCTGCCGACCTGGTGAGCGGGAGCGTGTGCTGCAATGTTTTGGAGTCACGGAAGGGTATGGTTGCTCTCCCCAGATGGTGGCACCCTGATGGGGCAGAGTGACGGCACGCAGGGCACACGTGTGGTTTCTGGGCCCCTCACGTGGCAGCCCCAGCATGTATTCTGAAACAGAAATGCTTTCAGGATGTTTAGAATCATTCAGTAATTTAAAATTCCTTACAAAGGTCCAGGGTTTTTTTTTTTTCAATTTTTGCTTAGTTCGATTTTTTTTTTTCAACTTCTGAATAAGGTACTTGATAAGGAAATCTAGGTCTGTAGTCTCATTCACACCATTTACAAGCTAGCCTGGTTTTTTCTGCTGAGATCTTTGGAAGAAATCCTCAACGGCCACAGTGGAGTCCTGAGCGCCTCTGCGTGTCCAGAGCCCGTGTTCACACATCTCCGCTCAGGTCCCTGCACAGGTGCTCCTCAGGATACAGGAATGCAACTACAAAGGCATGGATTCTGAGAGCTCGCTGAGAAGCTTGTGGTCCTATAGAACTCTGAATGCTGACTCCGCATTTATGCCAAAACGCTTATTGCTAAAAGTAAGAGGAATCCCCCATACAACCCATGCAGAAGCCTATCTCCCAGTAAAACAATACACCTCATTTCTGGCAGACTTCTCTTTACAAGAGCCAGGACGGTACTTCTGTACCTTTGCTTGTTCGTGTAAAACTGGGCACTGCTTCAACTGGGTGCAGCCACCACACCTGTTTGGAACACAAAAGCACTAAAAACGACCCAGCTTTGCAGAGCTGTCAAAACACTTTGAGCAAGCCTATGCCTCAGACTCTATCGTTCACAAAATTGGACAGTTGGTATTTTCCTGGGCTACTTTTAGAATAATGTTTTGAGAATAAATGGAAATAAGAGAGGGAGAAATATAAAAAAAAAATCTCAAAGGTGGCTGTTCTGTGTGTTATAGGATTGCAGGCTTTTTAATAGATCTAGGTGAAGGGTAATTTTTTTAAAGATTTGTCTTTTATTGTATTGTAAATGCAGATTTTACAGAGAGAATATGAAAGGAGAGAGAGAGAGAAAGAGAACCTTCTATCTAATGGTTTATCCCTATAATGGCCACAATGGTCAGAGCTGAGCCCGTCCAAAGCCAGGAGCTTCTTCTGGGTCTCCCACATGGGTTTAGGGTCCCAAGGCTTTGGACCATACTCCATTGTTTTCCCAAACCAAAAGCAGGGAGATGGATCGGAAGTACAGCAATCAGTACATGAACCATTGGCCATATGGGCTGCTGGCACTTGCAGGCAAAGGATTAGTCAGTTGAGCCATTGTGCTGGCTCTGAGAAGTAACTTTTTAGAACTTGTCGTAGGAAGGGAGAGGTCTCACATATCTTGCCCTGCCCCAAAATAGGTGATAATCACAGCCCACTGTGTAACTCTGATGTCTAAAACCCTGAATTTTCTGGTAAATATAGCCCTCCATGAATGTGTTTCCACAGCTAGGGGAGGGCCGTGGTTTCCTGTGCTTGGGATGTGACCAGGACAGGGGAGGAAGGTGGGCCCCTCCTTTCAACAACCTGCATCTCTTTTCTTTGCCCCTCTCTCCCCTCGTAAAACAAATGAGATTGCAAATGAGTGTCTTTTTAGAAAAGATTTATTTTACTTAAAAGTCAGAGTTATGGAGGGAGTTGGAGAGACAGAGATTCTTTCATCTGCTATTGCACTCCCCAAATTTCCCTGATGACCAGAGCTGGACCTGTCCAAAGGTAGGAGCCAAGAGCTGCCATGTGAGTGCAAGTGCCCAGGACTTGGGCCATTGGGCTGTCCTCTGTGGCATTCCCAGGTCATTAGCAGAGAGCTGCATCAGAAGTGGAGCAGCTGGGACACGAACAACACTCATCTGGGATGCCGGAAGCACAGGTGGAGGATCAGCGAGCTGTGCTACTGTGCTTGTGATTGTTTAAACTTTAACAATATAGTTGCTGAAATTATTACTAGAAAACTTGACTTGGAGTCTACCTGACTGATGAATTTGACCCATCATTGCAGAGGAGAATGGACTAAATCGAACAGTTTGGTTGGAGAATGTAGAACTTACTCTTCCTTGAAAAGCGATCCCAGGGATCTCAGTGTGAGCCTCCAAGTGCAGCCCTGGAATTAGAGGTGATCTGTGGAAACATCCAGCCAGCAGGTGCTCAAGGAGTGGAAGAGAGGTTGTGTGCAGTGGCCTGGGCTCCAGTAACTCCAAAAACATCCTTGAGCACCAACTTATGGAGAAGAGGATGTTTCAGGAATGGCTGTGCCCACCCATGAAAGAGGAAAATGGACACATATTGCAGAATCTCACCATGGTTGTGTATGGGTGAAAGCTACATGGATGGGATGCAGAACATCCCATGAGTGGGAGATTGGCAGGGGAGGGTAGTAAGTGCTTGCGCTGAGCCCAAGTAGAGACTACTGCCTTGCCTAGCAGTCTGGAAAGAAAGACAGAGACACACAGGCCTGCCATTCTGCCTTAGCATGCAGGACTGTGCAGAAACAGGATTTTTTTTGGTTTTGTGTTTTGTTTGGCTTATTTTTGTAGATTAAGTTTGGCTGCTAGGAACACAAAGAGCTTTCTTTGTACCTCCCAAGGGAGCACAAAGAAAATGACAAGGGTGTGAACTGCAGTCATGGCTACAAAGAAGTTGAGACATGATTCTATCAAATGCATGTGTTCCCTGGCTTGAAATACGCCGTTTTAGCCTTTATTATACCAACAGATGCTACCAGGCTGCCATGGTACAGACAGATGGGGCATGCCAGTGGCCAGCTGGAGGCAGTGTCACTAAAGGGCCTAGCTCCTTTCTTCCTTCCACAATTGGTGCCTAAAGACAAGAACTAACTTTTCTTCCTTAGGACCCCAACAATGAAGTGAGTAACTTGGGAGCTTTCTTTCTGAGTGCTGCCTGCCTGCTAGTTTTGGCTTTGCCTGGACTTGGCCATGACCTAGGGGCTGCAGAGCTGGCCCGGAGCTTTGATTTGTTGAGTGGCTGCTTCAAGGGCAGACTGCATTCAGATAGAAGCCAGTCCCTGGGGTTTTCTTGAACCTGGGCACTGCAGCCTCGGATACTGGAGAGGACTGTGCTCCATTCCATCCCTGCATGGATGAGAAGGCTGGAGCCATGGCTCATAGGCAGCAGGGATCTGTGGGTGCTTGCTGGTGGGGGGTCCAGAGCTCATGGCATTGCACAGGCCCTTCACTCAGGTTCTGTGTAATGAATAAGTGATACCAGTGCAGCTGGACAATCGCAGTCCAGGGCAGGACAAGGCCCCAAGATGGACAGGCACCGTTACCATATGGGAACAAACTGAAGCTTTGGCCATCTGACATCCCAACCCCTTCTCAGCCACCAAGGGAGAAGTACTTGCATTGTTTTAGTGCCAGCTTGATACCAATGTTCTAGAAACTTCCTGTGAGTTATGTGATCTGAGTCCTTAACAACAGAGAAGGTTGGTATTATTTTTGTTTCCTTGCTGTGGAAGTAGACACTCAGAGGTTAGGGAAACTGTTCAGGACCATTGCTTCCTTGAGAGTGGTGGTAGGAGACCAGGGTCCGAAGCCAACTTTGCTGGGTGAAAACCATTTTCATGTGCACCCTTCTGCAGGCCAAGGGCCAGATTAGTTCGTGATGGCTCTTCTGTGTTTAGCCTGGAGTCGGTTCTCCATGAGTCCCTGGGCATGACCCACTGAAGAGTTATGTGTATAGCTACAATCTTACATCAAGTGCAGTGCGACAAGGACAAGGGGACAAGGACTCTAAGAGACAAGGATGCTAGCGTCAAGGACCAGATGTCCACAAGTGTTTACACATCACTCAGTGCAAGCTGGGAAGGGCCCCTCACTGCAAAGGCACTGTTCACAATGGAGATGCCCAGAGGGCAGGAAGAAGAGAGAGTCCTCCCCAGCAGGCCTCTGAGCCCCTCACTGGGAAAGGCTGAGTAACACTGCTCTTAGCAATGTCTCTATTTCAGCTCTTGGTCAGGTGTCTTGGGAAGGGCAGAAGCTGTGACTTCAGACAGAAGCAGTAGTGATTTGCAGTTGCTTTGCCGAGAGCGCCCAAATCCAGCCCTACCCCCGGCACTTCCCTCATCATGTGTCTCACCCTTCCCTGTTGAGCACACACGTACAAGGTGTTCTCCTGGCAAGACCTGCCTGCCTCTCAAGCCCTTGGGGTGCCTGAGAAGCCGCCTGACCACAGCGGCCATTACCCAGTCTGCTGAGGACTCACTCCATGCCTGGACCAGTCAACACTCCTTCTGAGCTTTGAGCCTTATTTCATTTAATCCTAGGAGAAACTACAGAAGTAGTAGTATTGTCACCACCATTTTGCAAACAAAGAAAATGAATACACAGGGACTTGCCCCCGGTGGATCCAAATGAGATCCTTCATTGTGAGGTTCTGCAGCTCTCTAAGAGCTGCTTCTCTCTAAATATCGCATCAAATGCAGCAACAAGGCAGCCGCCTTTTCTGTGCCTCTTGCGTTTCTCCGGGTCATCACGTAAACTTTTCACTCTTGGAAGGCAAGCTTGAAAGCGGGCAGGAACAGAGCTCTTGTTTGTTATTTAAGCAACAGTTTCTGTGATGACTTTCATATGAGCCTTATCAGTGTCAAACCAGAGTTTACCAACACTTGGCTAACTTCTAAACAGGCTCCCACACGCTTGCCCTCGTGCTTACACAAAGAGACACATGTAAACATGTCAGGACATTTCTGGTGGGCAATTAATTTCTTTCCTTTGGGAAAATATTCCATTGATGATAATAATGAGGCAATGCATATTTTGGAGATAAATAATATTAAAATGGTCTCGTTCAGGAATTTTCATGTTTAGCAGTTGTCGTTTAGTGTCTGCCCACTTAGAGATCTGTTTTCCAGCATCTCCATGAGGAATGTGCTCAGGAATTTGAGAGGAAGAAGGGACCTAAACATGAGGGTTTTTTGGTTTATTTGGAAATTCCGTGACTTCTGGAGAACTAACTCTTTTTTATTGTTCTTTGATTTTGGTGTCAGACATGCTGTGCTTCCTACCTATCTCCACGGCCACTCGCTGCTTCCTTTCTCATTCTTCCTGGTTTCTCTTTCTCCCTTTCTGGACAGGAAAGAGACCAAGAGGGTGCCTAGTGCTGCAGGCGGGAAGGAGAGCAGGGTTTTCAGGGTGTTGGCATCCGTGTGTCCTCCCTGTCTGTCGTTGAGGCTCTTTGTTCATTCCAGGAGAAAAGTCCTGTGTCATGAAAGCTTATTTTTCCCCAACTACCTTAAGATAACATCATTTCTTGGCTGAACGCCCCACAGCATTTTGGATATATGCTTCAAGAATGAGACCAACAAGTTCAAACTATCTGTTGTCTAGAACTGAGCATCCTCTTTTACTTTAAGCTTTATTTACAGGCAGGGCGACAGAGAGAAGAGGAGACAGAGACAGCTTTCATTCATTGGCTCACACCCCAGATGGCTTCGATGGCCGGAGTTGGGACTATCTGAAGCCAGAAGCTGTTTCCTGGTCTCCTACGTAGGTACAGGGGTCCAAGCACTTGGTCCATCCTCTACTGCTTTTCCACGCACATTAGCAGGACTCTGAATCAAAAGTGGAGCAGCTGGGACTCAAACCAACCCCCATGTGTGATGCTGGTGTTGAAAGTAGGGGGCTTAACCTGCTCATTCTCTTTAAAAAACAAAAAAACACTCCTCTCTGATTTTACAAGGAAATCATTCAGCTATTTACTATTTCTCTACTTTAAAGTATCCTCATGGGACTCAATTTGACCAAATGAGAGGTGAGTGGCAGAACAGAAAACATTTCCACTTTCTTTGTCCCCTCTGCAATGGCAACCAGCGACATTTCTGTAGACGACAACTCCACCATCCAAGATGAAGTGTGTCGATTTGGATAGCACCGAGTGTCCATCTGCATGGAATTCCATGCTGGGTCAGAGTTGCTCAGTGAGATTGCTTTCTATTCCAAACTCCCAGTCCTTATGAACTTTGAAGCTGGAAGTGAGCTTTGAGATCATGCCACACTGTGCCTCTTAGCATGCTTTCTGACCTGTTCTCAATGATCCAGGTGCACATGTGTCCCCACCTCTTCCTAGCTGGGCAAACGTTATTTACCAAATCATCCCCTGGAAATCCAATACTCTACAGCCTATTTCACGGCAGTCCTGCGCAACCTCAAAGTCAAAGCAAAGCAGTAGTTGTAGAAGAAAGGTTGAGCTCTCTGGATGTGGCCAGCTGAGTCTTCATTCTGGGCTATGAAGGTGCGCTCAGGCCGGCCAGTGCCTGGTCACGGGGGTGGGTGGTGTGAGGGGTGGGTAGATGATGTACTAGTTCTGATAGGGTCAGGGAGGATGGCGTCCCATCAGAAACAACTGTTCCTGAACTTGGGGATCGGAGGTATGTACCTGCTGTAAATGGCGCTACCTGCAAACAAGTTTGCTTTTCTAAACACAAGCTCATCATCTCACCATCACTGTACAAAATGCCCTTTTTGGTTGACTGAAGCTTTATAAGTGATATCTGGGAAACATTGAGGCTGCCCAATCTGGGGGAGGGGCGGGGGTTCCTGCACCTTTCTGCTAAGTTGGTTCAGTGGTTCACCTCTGAGCAGGTTCCAGCCCCAGGAATCTATCATGCTGGACAGTGGTGGGGCAAGGAAGAATCTGCCGACTTCCAAAGATCTGTCTTTCCTAGTAGATGGGTTGTATTCCCTGGACCTATTTCTATGACTTTCTGTTAAGTCAATCTTTTGGAGTTGGATTGGGGAGGAAAAGAAACATGGCCTTCTAATTGTTGTATGTGTGTGTGTTTTAAAGTTTAACATTCCTTCAATCTTTTAAAAGATGTATTTATTTATTTGAAAGGTAGAGTTTTGGAGAGAGAAAGGAAGAAATAGATGTTCCATCCATCAGTTCTGTCCCCAAATGGTTGCAGTGGCTGGAGCTGGACCAGTTGATAGCCAGGAGCCTAGAGCTTCTTCCAGTTCTCCCATGTGAGTGCAGGGTCCCAAGCACATCCTCTACTGCTCACCTAGGCATGATAGCTAGAAGGAATGTGGAGCATCCAGGACTCACAACTATACCCAAGTGAGATGCCAGCACCACAGGCATTGGCTTTACTGCTACGTCTAAGCAGCAGCCCCTACTCTTTCCATTTCCATATACTTGGTGTTGCTTGGATTCAGAATCGCAGTTTTTCCCTTGAGTCTTTCTTCCTGCCTCTTCTCCCACCTCTCTGGGTGTCCTTGCCCCCTCTCTCATGACCCTTCTTCTCTGTTGATCTGGACTTTCGTTAAGAAGGATATCCACTGGGCATGTTTTGAAGCAGGATGCAGTGGCCCCTCCCGTTGCTGTAAAGACTGCTGCTCAGAGCTGTCAGGATGGGTCTCCTGGAGTGCCCTGGTCCAGGGTGTTGGGCTGCAGCTGACAAGTTGGCCACAGCACTGGGAGAGACCCTGGCTCCGCCTGGAGTTGCCCCCAGCCAGCCCACCAGTATAGCTTATCTTGAAGAAGATTACAGATTCCCTGGCTTTGGGGGCTGGCTTGTTTTCTGTGCCAAAGGGCCTGGCAGATCAAAGCAGACACTGCTCCACATGGCCGGTGGCTTATCTCCTGCCTGTCCCACGACCACTGACCTCCCAATTAAGGTTTTACCAACAATTTCTCTTTGTGGAGGAAATGTTCCAAGGCTTGGGAGGGGGGCCAGTTTACACTACCAAATCTTGGGCTCTGACCCCGTTGGCTCTGCAGCCTGCCATGCAATTAGGCGACAGCCTTCTGTTCCCTTACAATCAAATAAATGTGATAATCTTGTTTTTAAACCAAAAATATCTCTAACTGTCTAAAAGCATTCTCTTTTTCAGATCTAATGAGGTGACAGTGGAATTTGTTAGAGTATGACTTTATCAAGCTTTAATGCTAGCTCTCCTCCCAAATCCAGAGCCCCATGGCTTGTCCGAAGAGATGCTAAGAATCCAGAGACCAGAGTGATTGATGTGTCTTGGCACATTCTTTTGCTTTCTCTGGGAGACCTGCCCCCTTGCTCCCTGTAACATTTCAGCCTCGTTGGAGTTCCAATCGAAACATGGCCTGTTGGTTTGCAAGTTTTCAGCTGATTAAATGGAAGCCTACAATATTATGTTGTATCCTAGCCCTGGAAATTCTCCTGAAAGATGTGAGCCTTCTAGACAGACTTCTTAAGACATGAATTATGAGTGAATCATTTTTTAAAGTGATGGATAAATTCCTTTCACTGAGTGTCTGAGCCCTTGGCCCTGGAAGATACTGTGGATATACACAGCTTGTCTGTCCTCCTGAGAAGCCTGTGTTGTAATTAGGAAGAAAGCGATATGGAAAGGGTGATTCATTAAGTGTTAGATGTTTGCAATAGACCACACAGGGACTTGGGTTCAAATCCCAGTTGTGCACATTGTTGTGTGTGTGCTTTCAGAGGACTGTGGTGCAACTGAGCTCTGGCTTCTTTGTGAATTACACGAGGAAAAGGATCTTTCCCCTGGGTCACGGGGTTGTGTGGCATTCAAGTGGCAAAATGGGTTCAAGTGTACAGTTCAGGGTGACACGCATGGCTCATAGTCACAGGAGGAGAAGTTTTACTGCTTCAGTGTCACTGAGAAGATTCTGGAAAGTGGGCTATAAAAGATTTCCCTGAAAATAGGCAGGCAGGGAGGGCTTCCTGGAGCAGAAGCTGCTAGAACAAGCGCTGAGCCCAGGGCCGCTTGTTGGCCATTCATTGGCTGCCATTGGCTGAATGACTCGCTCCTTCTCTGCTTGCATAGCTTGCTGAGAGCAACTGGGGAGCCGTGAAGTCAGTGGCTGTATCTGTTACAGATGAGGGTCAGTTGTCATTTCCACCCCCAAATCCATGCGTCATGGATCTGAAGCTTGGAATTTCAAATGACACGGGGCTTAAACTCTACTTAAGCCTTTTGATTTAAGACCTACTCAGAAAACGAGGGTCCTGAAGTCCCCCATGGCAAGATAATACCTCCGCACCCTCTTTGGGATCAGTTACCTTTGAAAAGGAATTCTTGATCTGGCTGCGCACAACCTCATCAGTGACAAATAGTTTCAAGCAAAGAATCCTAAACCATCAACACTTGGAAGAAGTGAATCCCCAGCCACATTTGCTTTCCCGGGTAGAGTGACCGGCGTCCTGGGAGGGTCCCACTTCCCTGCAGTTCAGTGATGTCTTCTGCAAGGGCTCCATCAGGAAAAGAGCACTTACTTTCTCTACCTCTAGGGGAGCACGTCTATTTCCACTTTGCAGGGATTTGAAAGACAAACATGCTTCTAAGGCAGTATCTGGGAGGCTTTCATCTTTTGGCTTGTGGATCAAAGATGCACCACAACTAATGGTGCATCTGTTCGTAGATTGATACGAAAGCATTTTCCTTGAAAATAACAAGATGTTACAGGAAATTTCACATGGACAGGATCAGTAAAGGATTTTTCATTTTTGGTGCAAAAAAAAAAAAAATGGATTTCAACTTTGGAGACCTGAAAATGCTCAGAGAATTTCTAAAGGAAGAGCGAAGGGTCTGCCACCCTTCTAGAAATGCTTGTGCTCTCTCTCTTTAAAAAGAAGATTCATTTTCTTTATTTGAAAGGCAGAATAACAGGGGCAGAGTATCTTTCATCTGTCAGTTCACTCCTCGAATAACTGCCATAGTCAGGAACTTGGAATTCCAGCTAGGTCTCCTGTGTGGATGGCAGGGATCTATTTGTGCCACCATCCCCTTCCTTCCCAGGAGGAGAAGCTGGACTGGAAATGAAGTAGCTGAGTTTCAACTAGCACTTTGATATGAGATACCAGTATTGCAAGTGGCAGCTGAACCCACTGCACCAGCACACCAAGTCCAAAATCCCCAAACTTACTCCAACAGAAAGTTTAAAAGCTCGTCATAGTTAGCATTAAGTGATAGTGTGGCATCCGGGTAAAGGATGGTGGGTTGTGGAAGGAAATCAGGGCTGCCGTAGCCATTTAAGGTACATATCCCTCTCCTTCTCTCTCTCTCTCTCTCTCTCTTTCTATTTCTATGAAGACAGAACAGCTCAGGTACCCTAGGCCATGTGTAGAATTGACACTAGATGATCACAATATTGAACACTCCCCCTGGACTCCTACGGTAAAATTCATGGCCCCCGGACTTGAACCTGGCCTGCCTTCCTGGCTTGCTCTGACTAGTCAATGGTGACAGGAGTCATGTACATTCTGGAGCTTGGGTCTCAAGGAGCCACGGGGGGAAGCTGGGTCAGATCAATGAATAATGAGAGACTTCATGGAGAGAACGGCCAAGGTGGCAGCCAGTTCCAAGGCCAAGGTGGCAGCAAGGTCCCAACACCCTCCAGTCCCAGCCGAGCCACCCACAGCAGTGAGCCTGACCAGACCAGCAGATTTCCCTCTCAACCCCGTAGTCCTGAGAAACAATGCCTTGTGGTTCTAGTCACTAGTACACGAGTCCAATCTGACTCAGAACATGTTTTATGAAGTTTTATTGGCACAATACCTCCACCACTACCCCACTCGCTCATTGTGGCTTCTCTTCACATCAGAGACTGATGTGGCCATGGAAGGCAGTGATTTCTACTCGTCTTTCACCACATACTGAGGCAAGCATTCTGAGGGCAGACCCATGTAAGGCGCCCAACGTCAAAGAATGTAAAGAAAGCAAAGAAGCATGCATGCAGAGACACGGGCTGCCCATGCAGAGCGTTCCCCACCGTGAGTGGGCAGTGGGCTAGAAGACTGCTCACCACAGGAAGGAGTAGCAGAGAGGAGACAAGAAGGTCACCTGTGCAGCACATCTAGCCCTGGTCTGTTACGAGAGTCTCTCCCAGTTGCTGGCCTCCTTTGTGGGGTAGGAGGTGTGGGGGTCTGTGATAACCCCACTAGTCCCATATGCAATGCAGTAGCCGTATAGTCCTGACGTTGTCCCTCATAGGTCCCGGATGAAGAAGGTGCATCCCAGGAAAGGGTGCATTATGCTTGACAGGTAGGAGGATAGAAATACTCAAGGGGAGACTGGTTACAACTTCCAGATCCACTGACCCATGCTAGCTACCTGCCTCTCTTATGCCAGGACGAGTCGTTTTCCCCAGAGAGCCTACACTACTGTAATCTTGCCATTTATACAGTTTGCCTGCCCATGTGCTAAGTCACCAAACCTTGGGGATACGTTGGAATGCAACCATAAATGACATATGGAGGTTGGTCCAGTACGATTCCCTGGAGTAACAGAACCATAATGAGATACCCACAGACACAGGAAGATATTTATTGTAAGTTGTTTAGATAATGACAGAGGCTGAGAAGTCCTCAAATCCAGAGCCAGAAGAGGTGTTGCTCAGCCTGAACCCCAAGAATCCCAAAGGGCGGGATAGTGAGTTCAGTCCAAGACCCAGAGGAAGCTGACATTGCAGCATGAACCCAAGGCAGGAGGAGAGCAAGGTCCCGGCTGGAGGAAGCTGGGTGTGAGAAGCTGGGATGTGAGGGGCCTAGGGAGTCAGCATTATGTCCTAGTCAGACTTTAAAACAGATTTGGGGGAGGGGCAGCACTATAGCCTACTGGCTAAATGCTTGCTTTGCATGCACCAGCATCCCCTATGGGCGCTGGTTTGCATCCCGACTGCTCCAACTTCCCATCTAGCTCCCTGCCTGTGGTCTGGGCAAGCAGCAAAGCACAAAGCCTTAGGAACCTGCACCCATGTGGGAAAGCTGGAAGAAGTTCCAGGATCCTGGCTTTGGATCAGCTCAGCTCCAGCCATTGCAGCCACATGGGAGTGAACCAGCGAAGGGAAGATCTTTCTCTGTGTCTTCTCTCTGTAAATCTGCCTTTCCAATAATAAATATTCAAAAATAAACAAACTGATTGGAGGATATCCATCCTTGCTGCTTCACTCCATCTACAAGAAAGTATTCAGTATTCATCTCATTCAATACCTTCACGTTCAGGGGAACATTTGCCCAAATAGCTGGGCACCGAGGGGCCCAGGCAAGTGGACACATGAAATGAGCCACCATGTTTTAGTATCTGAAGATGAGGTGTGAAGCAGGCATTATGACCTGCTGGTTGGCACACCAACATCCCAAATCAGAGGGCTTGGGTTTGAGTGATAACTCTGCTTTAGATCCAGCTTCTGGCTGACACACACCTGTGAAGGGAGCAGGTGGCTGTGCAAATATTTGGGTCCTTGTCTCCCGTATAGGAGACCCAGGTTGAGTCCTGGGCTCCTATCTTTGGCCTGCTCAGGCCTGGCTGTTGCAAGCAATTTGAAAGTGAACTAGTATAGACATCTTTCAATCTCTCTGCCTCTCTTGCTGTTGCTCTGCCTTTCAAATAAGTAAATAAACGTAAAGGTGAAGTGTATCAGGAAGATAAATTTGAAATGGGGAGCAGGGGCTTAGCCTTGGCATTGTGAGCTAAGCCTCTGCCTGTGGCGCCAGCTTCCCATATGGTTGCTGGTTCGTGTCCCAGCGCTCCACTTCTGATCCAGCTCCCTACTTATGGACTGTGAACGCAGTGGAGGATAGCTCAAGTTCTTGGGCCCCTGCATCCATGGGGGAAACCCAGCAGAAGCTCCTGGCTTTGGATCAGTTCAGCTCCAGCTGTTAAAGACACTGGGGGAGTGAACCGGCAGATGGCAGATCCCTCTATCTCTCTTTCCCCTCTCTGCAAATCTGCCTTTCAAATAAAAATAAATGAATCTTTTAAAAGTGCTGGAAGTCGGTGGCACTGGCCTCGGACCAGGAGGTGACAGAGGCAGTAAGGATGCTATCAGCAAGGGTGGGGAAGGTGAGGAAGCTGCGGTTAGAGACAGCGCAGTCAGGGGGTGATGGTCCCAGCTGCCCTTGATGACTGAGAACCTACAACACCACCTGAGGGCATCTCCAGCCAGAGCATTCAAAGTGCCAACTGGCTTCTCCTGGCCTCCTACCTGCACGTGAGAGAGATACACTTAACAAGAAACTATTTGGTTTATAAGCAAAATTTTGAGAAAATACAAAAGCCCTAGGACATGCTTGATTAAGAAATAAGAGAAACATCGACTCCACCCAGCCAGTAGGAAGTAATCTTCCAAGTGAAACACAGCCTGGGGTTAAACATTCTGACTAGGGTGTGGCCCCATCTCCCTTGCTAAGAGCTCAGAGGGATTTCAGCTGGTGCCTCGTGGCTCCTCCCGAGCAGACAAAGGGGCCTTGAAGGCTGCTGGTGGGGATGCCCACAGGTCAGGAGAGACCTGAGTCAGAAAGAGAGTGCATGTGTTTCTGCGGGTATGGACTGCATCCGGTCAGGGTCGGGGGACAGTAACCACCTGGTCAAGGGGCAGTCACCGATCAGGGTCAAGGGGCAGCCACCCACCTGGTCAGGGTCAGGGGACAGCCACTGCACTGCACCCGGTCAGGGTCAGGGGACAGCCACCCACCCGGTCAGGGTCAGGGGACAGCCACTGCACTGCACCCGGTCAGGGTCAGGGGTAGCCACCCACCCAGTCAGGGTCAAGGGACAGCCACCGGTTAGTCAGAGTCAGAGGGCAGCCACCCACTTGGTTAGGGTCAGGGGACAGCCGCCGAGCTTTAAGACCATGGGAGTGATGCAGACACCCCCAGGTGAGGCTGAGCTGAGGAGCACATCTGGACCCCTACAATGCTACGCATGGGAACAGGCAGAGTAAGCCATTTCATCACAAATGTAGATTCCTCTGTTAAAACTGTATCTATTCTCAGTTTATTTGAAAAGCAGAGAGGTACATGGGAGAGACCTTGTGTCTGCTGTTTCACTCCCCAAATGCCGACGAGAGCCAGAGCTGAGCCAGTGGTCAGCTGCTGGAGGCCATGAGAAGGTAAGACAAGAAAACAACCACCGTGGCAATCCACGCAGCGTGAGATGCAGGATCCTGAGGTTGCACGTGGTCATGTTGTGTGCGCTCTGTTAGGTAACCAAAAACAACTGATAGCATCCCCCATGAACCATGTCAATTGCTTATACTTATTCACAAGTGAAGAGAAGTGAGGAATGATAGAACACTCACATTTGTCAACTGTGGGAAAATCGTTGGTGCGTGCAGATTTTAACGTAACCCTCTTTCTTCTGTGAAAATTGACCACAGTATCATGTACTGTACCAACCTGAGTGGAAATACGGGTACGGAAAGACGTGGGGATCCAGCAGCTAACTAGAACACTGGCTTATTTTTTTTTTATTGATGATACACTCACATGTTTATTATTAATAAATCACCCCAGGCTCTTTTCTCCCAAAGTAAATCCCAGAGTTTCTATCCCCAAACTACATGGGACAACCTGGAGAGAAATATGTAACTCATAAAACACCGGGTAGCTGCCTTCCCTGGGAAGGAAAACATCAGTCAGCTGCAACAACGCCGCGCTGCGACGGAGGCGAGGAGGAGTTGGAAGTCCCTGTGTAACGTGCCACTGACCGCAAAGGCTTGCTACTAGAAAATTAGAGTCTGACATTTGAACAAAACTCCCCACAAATGAATAGAGCCTTCCTCCTCTCATTGAGAAAAGAAACAATTGATACGAGCGGTGATGAATTTCCTTGTCACGACATTTTAACAGAATGAGGGCACACGGAAGCCATAGGGACATCCAGCGGCTGCTAGGGTTTCATGTGTGTGCTGGCTTCCTGCCCGTGCTGGGACTTAATGTGAGTCATTGTGGTTTGTGCCTCTGTCCTGTGTGTAAGAAGATACAACTTGTCCCCCCAGGACCTGACTCATTTTAACCTGTGGCTGTTCCTGGCATCGGATGCTCACGAGAACTCCAGCAGGAAATGCTGCCTGCAAGATTCTGCTGGCATTACTCACTCCTCCTTCTTAGGGCTCCCAGTGCAGTTCTACCGCTGGCCGAGAGACCCTGGGCAAGTTCCAGGAGCTTTCTGAATCTCAGTGTCACCCGTGTAGGATGGATTCAAAGATTACAAGTAAGGCAGGTACGAGCCCTCAGAGGATGCTCGTGCTCCCTGGAACTTTTAGGGGATTTCAGACGAGTCTCTTCAAGTTGATACCCAGAAAGAACTCTGGCTTGCACGAGGTGAGGATCTGTTCAATGAAATCAGTAAGACTAGAAGCTGTTGCAGTCAAGGCATCCCAGAACTCCAGGGTTTGTCTTTAGTTGGATATTAGGGCACGGGGTCAAAATATGTTCCCTCCTTTCAACAACCAAGACTCAAAATACAGTATGCCATGGGGTTCCAGGCAATGCACATGCAGAGACACCTGTTGGTGTTCCGCAGTAACATCCCAAGTTACATACAAGCGCACACAGGCAAGTAAGATGAGAGATGAGCAAACTGCCCCGTGTGGCTCAGGACAGCTTCTGTTGCGAACTGGATGCTTGGGGAGGCGGGGTGCAGTGCTGGGAAGCTCTGTGCCCCCAGGGGCAGGCATGTGACCTCCTCAGAAGACGTTGTCTCTTTCTGAGGGCAGGATCTCCAGCAGGTGAGGGGAGACCTCTTGAACACGCTCTGGTTCTGGAGCCACTTCACTCGCAGGGCCTCAAGGTTCCCGACTGTCCTGCAGCTGAGCCTCTGGCGTTCCCTGCTGTGGTCCACGGCCAGACCACGGGAACCACAGGGTGGGGAGCCTAGACCTGAGTTCTCCCATAGCGAGCTGGGTGGTAACCACCACTGTTACAAATGACATAAAGGCAGCATACTACAAAAGGAAATGAGGCAGTACTGATCATAAAAACGAACAGTGTTTCACGAGGCCTTCTCGACGGGTCATTTATATGACAGGTCTCCAGGAAGCTCATGACAATGTGTGCTATGAAAAACACATGCAGGGATTGCAAGATTCCATGAAACAAACTAGCCTTTTAATTTCACTCTTATAAAAATCTTAAAATTCCTCTCATATGTATGTTATTGATTTTCAACATATTTTTATTTTCCACATATATTATTGGGTGTTCCTCTCATATGTATTATTGGTTTTCAACATATTTTTATTTTTTATTTTCAACATATTCGTTAATGTATTTCTTATTGTCGGTCTTGACACACACACACACACACACACACACACACACACACCACAATGAGAACAGTGCAAATGCTCTGCCTTCACAGGCGTGTCACACTGGGCGCCCCCTAGAGGAAGTAAGAGGAAGTGCAGACCCCAAGGCCATTGCTGGCCATTGCTGGCCGCGTCTGTGTGGGACCTGGCACGAACTCCCTTCTTTGCTTTCCTTACATAACACAGGTGCAGGCTTCCCTATCAGGTATGCACGTGCAGGAGGAGCGGGAATCCTGTCCTGAAAGCACCTGGCTCTGTTTCTGAGGGAAATACAAGCTGGCAGAGAAGGCTAAACATCTGGTAGAACAGGCAGCTGGGATGGGAGAAGAGCAAAATTAACACGTCTATCTACACCTCCCTTAAACCACCCTAAGTCCGTGACTGAGCTAGCAGGTGGTGGCAGAGGTGGGATTGGAACTGCATCCATCTGACCCAGTGCTTGGCGTTCTGAGGTCGTTGGTTTTCCCTGCATGGATCCTGGTACTCTGCCCCATCTCCTCAGCTAGCATGTCCTGAGCCTCCTGTCTTCCATGATGATAGAGAATTTGCACCCCTGGAGCCCCTGAGACAGCGGAGAGACAGAGAGGCCTGTCCAGGTCTTGGCTTACTGGGAGATGAGCCCACGGCCATGTGTGAGAGCACTGCTTGGTGGGAACGTGGCTTCTCATCTCTGTGCTTGCCTTTGTCAAACCCGGGTGTGGGTGGCCCACATCTTCAAGGATGTTCCATGGGCCTCCTTGTCAAGTTGCAAACCAGGACATGGTTTAGCCCAGCCCAGAAACCTCTGCCCCATCCCCCTGTCCCAGAGTAGGAATCTCTGTCCAGTGGCACTGAGATGTGCCTGGTCGCTACTCTGCCGCTTGCCCCAGGGACCCAGATGCCATTGAAAAAGATCAGAAGATAGGAGTATTCCTGGGGAGCCATCCAGGGTCTGCCTGTGCCTTGGCTCAGAGTGTGCAGCCCAGAAAGAAAGATGTTTGTGTTGTGGTAGAAACAGCCACGAAGCAGAGGCACCATGGAGAGGCCCCTGGATCAGACGGGGGGCGCTCCTGTATGGTGGGCACTCCTGGACGGGGGGGCGCTCCTGCACGGTGGGTGACCCTCTTCCCATCTGTTTTTCGGAAAGCTTCCCATGCGACTAGGGATTGAGTAAGTAGTAAAATAAAGGGTCTGTATGAGGAAAATGTTAATTCAGACTTTCTAATTAAACAGTGTTAAACACCCATTGTGTATAGAAGTGTGTATGTTGTGAGAAAGAAATGGGAGACTCATGAAAAGTGACATGCAGAAAGAACTGCAATGTGAGAGCTCAAAGGCACGAGGACGGGTCCTGGCTCCTCTCTGCACCCCGTTCGTCTCTGAGACAGGGGAAATCCTGCAAGCCATCCTGGGGTGGACAGTGCTTAGCCAACACCTGTCAGGGCCAATTCATGTGTGGGAACTCAGGGTCTCTTCATAGGCACCGGCTCTCCTGCCTTGTACGCCTGCTGCCCGACTGACCGTGGCCCTAGGTTGTACTGGGGGTTAAATGAAAAAGGATGGTTGTATTTCATTCATTCGTTCACCCCTTCATTCACTCAGTAGATGCTCATTGTAGGCCTGCCACATGCTCTGCACCATTCGAAGCTGGGCGGCTGGTACTGGCATGAGACAGGCAAGATCCTTGTGCTTGTCAGACTCCTCCGTCAACTGGAGGGATGTAGGTTATGAGCAGGGAGGTAATAAGAAAGTTGGTGGGATGACAGGAGAGTGCAGGGCATGGCCTTGGGGGTGGGACCTTTCTCAGGGCAACGTTGGCACAGCTCAGGCTGGCTCCTGCTGACACTAAGGAAGAAAGGTGCTCTGTCAGGTGCTCTGGTAGCTGCCGCGTGGAACCACTACAAGCCTGCTTGTGCCTCTCCGTGAGTGTTTTGGTTCAGTGTGATGGGTCTGTATCTTCATCTTCACATGAGGTAATGAGATTGAGAAGCCGATGGATAAGATGAGACTTACGGTTTTACACCAGTCTGAACTCCATTTTGTAACGCTCCATCTGTACAGACTAAACCATGACATTTCTCAAGTGAGCAGCACCTGTGCATGCATGCGTGTGCACACCCACATGTGTAGTATTTCCTGGATCAGCAGAAGTTGCTTTGTGGCTAGAACTCGTTCAAGATTGGATGTTACCTGCATCCTCATGGCATCAAGTCTGCTGTCTCAGTGACACAAAATCAGGAACTGAAGAGGTGAGGACATCAAGGGCAAGGGGTTACGGAGACTCTTTGATGTCCCCTTGCCCCAGAGGACCCCGAGACTCACCCCTCACACACCCTCAGCATGACCCACCCTGGGGTCTTGTTTGTGTTGCAGGACTAGAGGGGGAACTCTCAGGGATTTGCAAACTTGGGCTCATCCGTCCTCATCTCGGACCTTATTTATGCCTTCCTGTTATCTCAGTGGCCCTGGAAAATACCAGCGTGCAGGCGGCAGCTCTCATTTCCGCTCAGCCGTCAGTGGTCATCGCTGATTATGCACAAAGCCTTTCACGCCCGACAGGACCCAGGAAATCACGTTGTTCAGCAGTTTTACTCTATCGATGCCTGCATTTAACTGTTTCATTCCTCAACAGGGTTTTGCCCACCAAACCCATTGTTTGAAATGCAATTTCTTATGGAGTTCTGAACTGTAAAACAGACACCAGTGAGTCAGGGACCCAGGACCCCTCCTGAACTCCGCCCAGAGCCCAGGGTGTTTGGGTCAGCCCAAAGCCAGGAGCTGCATCCTGACCTTCCATATGAGTGCAGGGGCCCGAGCAGAGCAGCCACCCTGTGCTGTTTTCCCAGGTGCGTTAGCAGGGAGCTAGAAGGGAAGTGGAGCAGTCGGGACTTGAACCAGAGCCTATATGAGATATTGATGTGGTAGGCATGGCTTAATCCACTGTATGCAACATAGCTGGCCTCGAGGAGGGATTTCTATTGCATTCTAAGGAGCCCCAGACCCAAGACTAAGATACAAGGAGTCTTAGGAGCTTGTCCAACGCCTGGCAGCCCACAGGTGTGGGAGCCCGGATGGCCACTGAGTGACCTGCTTCCACTCTGCTTTTGCTGCTTGTTGTTGCTTGTTTTTGCTGTGATCCTAAGATTCAGAAGAGAAGAGCAGGTGCTGCTTTGTAGGAGAGTTCTGGACCCCACGGGGGCCCATGTGGCAGCCACAGGCCACAACTCAGAGGACACCAGCCTGGCATCTGTCCCCAGGGGCCCCAGGCGTGCTTCCCCCCTGCCAAGAGGAGCTGTGCCACTTGTTTCTCAGGCGTGATTTGCCGACTGTGTCCATCTGCAGCTCCTGGCAGGGACCACCTTCTCCCTGTGGGCCAGGAGCTTTCTGCCCTGGCCGGGAGGCAGTTTCCTCCTGCACCGAGGGAATGCTGAATCCTGACCCAGTGGATGATGTCATGCACGCGAGGCTCCACGGTAGCCGTGTGGCTCTGCCGTGCACATGCATCCCACATTTCACATTTCACCAGGGGTCACAGAAGCAGAAACAAAGACGTCACTGGTCAAAATGCATTTTTCCAGCAGAAGGACTGCAATTGCTATGATTGTGTGGATAGAGGAGAAAGTAGGTGACTGGACAGGGCCATTGGCAGAACTCAGAGTCAGTCCTTGTCTGTCTGAGAAGCCCTTGGCAGCATTCCTAGCCATGTGATTGCTCAGGGTTCTGGCACCCAAGATCCACTTCCGGGTTGGGTCCTCTTCACCCCTGTGTCTTAGCACTCATGCACATGGAGGATCTGGTTAAGCTGCATTCAGCAAAGACGCGTCCAGCTGTCCACTGCTCGTGTGCTGACCTCCCCAGCCTCATGCCCACCTGCAGAGGCATCAGCTTCCCTCTGCCCACCTGAATCACACAGCTATCTTCAGCTGCCAAGACAGCAGGAATCCTTGGGTGCACAAGTATCCGCAGGGTCTTTGTGGAGTGTGGAAAAGCATCCCTCCGTAGCTCGGCCCCGGCAGTGGGCATTCTGCGCGCTCCCCTGCCAACGGCCCACTCTATGGTTGATTAGGGTAATGAGGCTTACTCAGGCTTCCTCTGCTCCCTCCCCCATCTCCTTGGCTCTGTAAGTTAGCCCGCTGTCTATCAGTACCGTCTGGCACCGGAGGCAGCCCCTGTCCTTCCTGTCCCCAGCATCTGGTTGCCTGGAGACCAGGACAGAAGCCGACAGCATCTTGGGTTTCTTTCTAACTCCCCACCAGATCCCTAAAGCAGGCAGTGTTTGAAACAGAACCTTCACATTGTGGCAGGCGCCTCAACCTGGCCCCTGACGATTGCATCAACCTGCATAAATGTGATGCAGAGATGGCAACTGTCACTGCGGGCTTCGTGTCATGGGTTATCAGTGCGCTAAAGCATAATTAGCAGTGAAGGCTGGAGATGGATTGTTCTGGATGGAGCCAGGACCAGGATGTGTGTGTGTGTGTGTGTGTGTGTGTGTGTGTGTGTACGCATGCCTGTGCACTTGTGTTGAACCTGGCAGCTTTGAGAATTGCTGCTTGTTGCAGCCACATGCAGAAAGGAAAAGAATTGTTCCTTTGCCCAAAGAACAAAAGTGCGTCTTGAAAACGACCCCCTTTCTGACTTTGCCTGACAAAAGACGCATCCTTCAGGGAGATGGCTCCACGACACTGCTTGACTTTGCCTCCAGCTGTGCCTGGAGAGGAACATGGTCCTTTTCTGCCAGAGCTGAGGCAGGCAGCACTGGAAAAGTCCCACACAGAACTCCCCCATCGCCAGCTGTGGCTTAACAGGGACAGGGCCAAATGAAGACTGGGACCAAACCCAGGCTGGTGGTCCTTGAGTGTCCTGGCTCAAGCCCCCTAAATGATACTCTCCCAGAGCTGAAAGGTTTGGCACCTGTGCTGTGTCAGATGTCGGGCTGCATTCTCTGGCCAAGGCTGCCCTATGTTCCTCCAAAGAGAGGGTCTTGCAAGGACTCCTCCGACCAGCTCCCCGCCAAGGAACCCACTCCCAGGGATGATGAGCTTGTGTCTGGCTGCCGGGGGGCATGGTGGCTCCCTAAGTGTTCTCCCAGTTTAGGAATGAGGCCCAGGAGAGCCAGGCATCCTGGCTGCGAGTGCACAGCTAAAACCTGAACAATGCAGCTCCCCTCGCAAATCATGGGAAATTCTTTCCTTGACTTCCTGATCTTTCAAGGAGATAGTGACTCCAGGGCCTGCCAGCCTCTGGGGAAATTCTTATCGCCCAGTGAATAAATTGAAATGGAACTAATAACAGCTAGGTACGTGGCAAGGTCCTGCTGCAGCATCTTTTGGGTGAGATTTTCTGAGCATCCTCTGGTGCTGAAACACGGGCCATTTCCACTATCTCTGGATCCTTCCTTCTCTGTCCTGTCACTCCCTGGCTTCCCCTGTTTCGTTCTGAGCTGCGTGCTCTGCTGGGTTTTTACCAGCATTTCCTGGAACAGTGGCTTTTCTCCTTCCTTGAAGAGCACTTTGGAGACAAAGCCCTTGCAAGAGAAGGAGTCTCAGGATTTCCTCTCGTGAGTGGAAGCAGGGTGGCCGAGCAGCAGGCAGGAAGCCTCAGCCACTGCAGGCACATGTCTTGGGTTCAAATCCTGCCTCTGCTTGCTTTCAAGCCTTCGTGACTTGGACACCCTGCTGACCCACCTGAACTCCAGTCTCTAATCTGTGGAGTGGAAATGTTTTCAGCTGGTTGTGATCATAGCCAATGAATGAACTGAGGTCAGAAAGTAGCAAGTAGCACGGTGAGTTACAGCACCATCCTATGCCACGGCGCTAGTTTGAGTCCCAGCTGTTCCATTTCCAACTCAGCTCCCTGCTATTGAGCCTGGGGAAGCAGTGGAAGATGGCCAGGCTGCTTGGGTCCCTGCCACTGTCTTAGGAGATTTGGATGAAGCTTCTGGCTCCTGGTTTCAGCCTGGCCTAGTGCTGGGGGCTGTGGCCTTTGGGGAAGTCCAGCAGATAAAGTTCTGTGTGTGTGTGTGTGTGTATGTGTCACTCTTTCAAAATAAGTCTTAGAATGAATCAATGAACTCACAAGCAGTGAGGCTGTGTCTAACAGGGCTGCAGGGGCACCCACTATACTGCCATCTTGATAGCCAGCGTGTAGGTTGCTAAGGCTGTGGGATGGGTCAGGTCTGGAAACCAGAGGCTTCCAGACTAAATGGGGAGCTCAGAAGAGGCTCTCCAGATACAAGGAGGGCTTTTCTTCACATCCTTATCCAAAAGCTCCCACATTCTCTCAGATGTTGAAAGTTCAAACAGTGCTAACTTAGGGGCCAGCACCCGCCCGCCCACATCCTGAGTCCAGGGAGACTTGGTACACACAAGGTGTCTGACTGCCTGCTGGAAGGCACGCAACGCTGTGGATTTCAGTGGAAGAACTTGAAGCTGCAGCCTTAAAGGAGAAGGAAAAGAAAAATTTGACCATTGGCCCCTTCCACTATCCTGCTCATGTAAAGGCAGTAAGAGGTGACTGTGCAAAGTGCAAGGAGGCCATGACTGCTAAGCAAGGACAAGCATGGGACGCAGACCCCTCCGTTCAGGCAGCGCAGATTCCCAAGGCTATGAGAAGCCCCAGCTTTCCGTCCAGGTACCCCTAACCGCACTGGACACCTTTCTTCCTGCTCCATGCCACCCCAGCTCTTCCCAGGGACCTCACCAAACTGTCCTTGCCTCTGTGAGTGTCCCTTCTCTTCCTCTGCCCCAGTCAACACAGCCCAGCAAGCGGCTAAAAGGACAACATCATATGTTTTCCTTCTCGGGAAACTCATTTGCATTTTAATGCAAGCTTGTCGGGTTCCGCCAAGACCACCAGAGACACCTAGCAGACCGGTGCTAATGGTGTGAAGGCAGGTGCCAAGCCCTCACATCTGGGCCCATAACTAAGCATATGGTTCGTTTCAGATTAGCCCGTCCGACAGCCGGCTGCCACACACAGCATCCTTGGTATATGAGCTTACTCAACTAAGAGCAGTTGTCCTTAGCGGCAGGAGAAGGAGCCTGGGACGGGCTGGTGATGGTCACAGCTGTGTTTGCTGGGGGGCTGCACGCTGCCATGAGCACGCTGTCACCTCAGTGCCTCATAGCAAACCTGTGTACATGCTCAGGCATAACGCTTCTCCTGCCTAGAGCCACACCATGGGACAGGAACCAAAGACCCACTCAGGTTCCTATGGTTTTATTTCTCACTTTACCTCGCCGTGGCCCCTCACTGATCCAGACAGGCCATGCTAGCCTGTGGCAGGAGTGGGGAAACAGGCATTGCTTGCGTTTGCATTTGGATTTCATCTCACCCAGAACCTAACATGGAAAATTCTCACCTTACACGTGCCGTGCAATGGAGCAGCTGACAACTTGGGGAAGGGGTCTGTGCAGTGGAGCTGTGAGCTGGGCCCAGGCCTGGCTGTGGTCTTAGCCACCCTTTCTGCTGACTCCCTATGCGACTTTTGGCAAGCTCCTTCCCCTCTGAGGGGGAGGGGGCTTTTCTCATGTGACAAATGAAGCCGTTGGCCTGGAAAATTGTTTCAGCACCCGCCCCCCCAGGCTTCTACACAGCCCCCTCTGCTCCCGCAGGATGAGATCAAGGAGAGGAGCCAGCCTGGCCAGCCTCCCATCTGCCCTCCCAGGACACATTGACTCCTGGAGTCTCTGGCACTGCCACAGCTTGACCATATGGGCTGCCCCTCTGTGGCGCGGGCTCCGTGACAGGCTGGCGAGCCGACATTCTGGCGTCCCCGAGGGAGGGCCTCAGCCTTCGCCTGCGGAACCCTTGCTGTTTGGTCCTCTGCCCTGCGAGCCGGCTGGAGGGTCTCACGCTGGATCCTGACAAGCAGGCGTCCGGCTGCAGCAGCTGCTCCCACCCAGACTGCGGCTTTCTCTGATTGCTTCATTATCTCGAGTCAGCCAGGCCAGGGCTGCAGCTTGGGCTGCAATCTGTTAACCCTGCAGCTCCCAAGGGCCCAGCTCTGCTGGAGCCAGTGAGTTAGAGTATTTTTCATCTCACTTCACCACCTTGCTTCTTCTTAGACATGAGGCATGGGAGACCTTCTCCCCTCCGTCTCCTGTTAGACCAGCGATGCTGCTCTGTCACAGCGCGGTGGAGGACTTGCTCTTGCACACTAGCTCACACGTGTCGTGTTCATAGGCGCTGACCCCCTTCTTTGTTTCAGGAGGAGGTGCTCGCTCCAACCCCCTCTCCCTGGAACCCTACAACAGAAGACATGCTAGTGGAATCTGCAGTCTGCTTTGGAGTGCTTCGCAGATCACTCCCAGGCCTGCACTTTGCTGTCCCAAGTCCCAAGTTGGGGCAAGTGACGCTGCTCTCCCAGAGCTGGCCTTGCTGCTGTGACAGGCACCAAAGGCTCAGTGTGACATCCTGACAGCCCTACTTCTTCAATTCCAAATCCTCCTTCTACCCCTGGGAAAACAGCTGGAAATGTGTTCCAAAGACTTGGGAATATACTAGAACTTCTGCCTGCAAATGTCTGGCAACACCAGGAAAGTTGGTTTCTCCCTTTATGCAGAGGTGGAGTTCATTTCACCATGGTGACATCACAGGACAAAAGAAGAAGAAAAGGAAAGAGGAGGAAAAATAGAAAGTTCTTTCAAGAACATTTGGAGAGGAGACCACGCTGAGGCCTTGTGTGTGATGGGGGCTGGGGGATGGCTCTAAGCTTTCACAGGGTGTGGGGCTCACCCAGGGCACTAAGCAGCTGTGGCTATAGTGATTTCTGGACTCTATCAAAGTATAAGGGGCAAAGAACGTCAGGAGTGCCTGGAGCTGCTGTGAGTGCAGAGGCTCCCCTGAGGGGAACCGAACCTGCACAGCCTCATGGCTGCAGCCCTGGCTCGTGCAACTCCCGACACTCAGCACCTCAGGGCACCCTGGAGTGGGGCCCTCGGTGGGATGATGAGATTAGCGCCATTTGCTTGGCTTCCTGTTGGATTTGCGTTAGCTCCTGTAAGATCAGCACTGCTTGATGGCTACAAGGTGTTTTTCCAGGGACGGTTCTGAGAAATCGCTGGGAACAGCCATCTCCAAGCACCTGCCTTGCTAGTCTGGAAAAGAAACAGGAGCTGGGAGCAGTAGCACAGCAGAGGCAGCAGGCTTCTCCCCCAGGAGGTGGAATTCAAGGAAGGGGAGAGGGGGAAATGGGTTCCGTGACCTCAACAGGAGATGGGGCAGGGATAGAGAAGAGAACGGAGGTAATGGGGAGGCTGGCAGGGTGTGGACTGAGCGATAGCGGGCACCCTGCACTGGGTCTTTGTACAGGAGGTTGAAGAGTGGCAGGGAATGTGGCTCTAAGCTCAGGAGCATGGGGAAGGAAGGGCTGGGGGAGGCTGTGTTCAGATACCAACAAGCACGGTGGAAAGGAGCAAGTCTCTGAGATGGGCACAAGGTCAGGTGTGTTGAGATCAGCCAGACGCACAGGCGTGGTGTATCGCAGGGACAGCCTATGGCGCAAGCAGCGTGATACACTACAATACGGCATGAGACCCAAGATTTGAAACCTCTCACTTGCCCTTTGACCACCAAATGAGGGATCAACAAGTTCATGCAAACTGTACATCATGTATGTTATGCATGTATCTAAAGATCTGTTTTTGAACCAGAATAGATTTCTCTCTTTAAAATTGCATTTATTCCATCTTCTCCACCTAGGGAACAGCAGCCTGTGAGCCACAGCCCCTCACGCCCAACAAAATAAGCCTGCTCCAAGTTCACCTCTACTCCCTCCCTGGTCAGGAGTGCCCCCCAGCTGCTGAGCCGGCTGCTGTGCGCGGTGGTACTCAAGATACCCAGACACTGACAGACAAGTGTCTGAGCAGTGTGGCAGTCTCATGTCCCTGGACCTCGCTTCTCCCGAGCTGCAGTTTCCAAACCAGCATCGTCTCAGGGGACATTGACACAGCAACCAAGTTCATTCGGGCCGGGGCTGTGACCGTGGGGTGGCTGCTCTGGGGCTGACATTGGGACAGTGTTTGGGAGCCTCATCATTGCTTATGCCAGGAACCTTCTCTGAAGCAGCAGCTCTGTTCCTACGTGATTCTGGGCTTCGCCCTCTCTGAGGCCAGGATGCTTTTTGCCTGATGGTGGCCTTCCTCACCCTCCTCACCATGAAGGAGCCAACTCCACTTCCGATCGCTCGTTCTCTCATGCCACATCTGCCCTGGATGTTTTGTTTCCTATTTCTAACCAACTGGGGAAAGTAGTTGGCTCAGGATCTGACAGGGGGAAGACAGATAAATACTGTACTATAAGATGTTTTTTAAAAGTTGCATTTATTGGGTGGGAGGTAGGGTGGGGCTTTTCCCTTTGTTACTCCCCTAACCCCAGATACAGGGCAAAATGATTATATTAGTGTGGAAACAATGATATTACCCACTTTCACCCTGTAGCCCTTGACCCTTTGTACCCTAATAAACTAAGATTAAAAAAAAAGTTGCATTTATTTATTTGAGAGGCAGAAAGAGACAGACAGAAGTCCCATCTACAAGATGACTCCTCAATTGGTCTCAATGATCAGGGCTGGGCTGGGTGGAGTTGGAAGTAGCCAACGCCATCCAAGTCTCCCACCTGGTGGTAGAGCCCCAGTCACTTGAGCCATCACCACCACTTCCCAGAGCAGAGTCAGAGTGGTCAGTGCTGTGCAGTGGGTGAAGCTTCACTACAATGTGCCAGACAGTAGGGAACTGGGATCCAAAACTGAAGGGAGCCAAAGCTGACCGTGTTGTCCTCATTGATCATTGCTCCATCTTACCTGTTGGAGAATGGATTTGCTTGCATTTGAACCCCATTTCGGGATCCACGTTATTGCTGCAATGTGGGACAAGCAATGCTAGGATTAGCAGTTAGGGCACGCACGCGGGGTCCCTCCCCAGGTCCTTATCCTCTCTCTCCCCCGATCTGCCACCCGACCCCTTGCTGTGCTGTGTACCTGACCTTGGAGCTCCAATGCTTTCACACACCTCAGGATCAAGTCCTCATCTCAACCAAGTCCATCCACGAGGTCCAGCCCCTGCCTGCTGTCAGTCAGTCCTCTCTCCTGTTCCTCCCTCCCTCAGGGCAGGGTGTGACAGTTCTTTGCTCAGTGCCACTCGCCTCACACCCCCAGGGCTGCTACAGACGCAGTATTACCTCTCAGCACGGGGGATTATCCATTCAGCAAGCACATAAGTCAAAGCAAAACCACACGGCTCCTCCATGAGAAGTTGGCAGTGACTCCCATCCCCCGGGGACAAGAGCAAGCCTTCCCTGGCCACCACTCTGGAGAACGCATGCTCATCTTTTCTGCCTCCATTCGATTCCATCTTTTTTCCTTTTAGCTTTTCTGCTACACTAAGTATCTCACTCATTTTCTTTCTTCCATCTCCTTCCTTCCTTCCATCCTTCCTTTGGTAGAAAGAGGAGAAACACAGAGCTTCTATCTGCTGGTTAACTCCCCAGACGGGGGCAGTAGCCAAGTCTGGTCCAGGCTGAGGCCAAGAGTCAGGCGCTCCATCTTGGTCTCCTCCAGGAGTGCCAGGGGCCCAAGCACGTGGATGCTCTACAGCTGCCTTCCCACGTGCATTGTCAGGGAGCTGGACTGGAAACTGGAGCAAGCAGGACTCCAATAGATGCTTGGCTATGGGATGCTGCGTTGCAGGCTCTGGCTTACCTGCTGCACCACAGTGCCTGCTCCATCATTTTTCTTGTTCGTTGTGTTGTTGTTTATTCACAGGAAGGTAAACTTCCTCTGCTTGGCTCACCTCTCTCCCAGCGTATACAGCAGGCTTGGGGTAGACTAGATGCTCTGTGAATACCTGGCAGGGCACGGCTTAGGATGAAGCCAGCATGGGAAATGTTCCTAGTATATGAGGAACCAGCAAGCCCTGGACCAGCCCCCATTGCTGGCAGGAATTACACGTCTGTCTCCCTGCTGTGATCCTGAGAATGTGGAACGGCATCTCACCTGACAGGGAGAGGAAGGCAGCCCAGCTCCTGGCTCCCCAGCTGAGGAACAGTGAGATGGGCCGAGTGTGGCTTACTCCATTTCAAATACCTGCAGGCCTGTGTGTGGATCTGCCTTGGAAGGGGCCATGAGGAGCCTGACAGGGGAGAAGCACGAGGTTAAGAGGCTCTGTCTCTCCATCTCTCTGCAAATCTGCCTTTCTAAGAAAAAACAAATCTTTAAAGAGAGAGATACAAGTCCAAGTGGAAGAGACCCTCCTAATCAGAAAGTAGACTAGAAGCTAAATATTGCAGGATACCAGAGCAATAGCAGCTGATTCAGGCCCAATTTGGCTGCAGTTGTCTGGTGATGTTCCCACTGTTCGTCTTCAGATATGTGGACATGAGGACCCAGCGCAGCAGCCTAGCTGCTAAAGTCCTCGCCTTGCTCCTGCAATTGGGTGCTGGTTTGTGTCCCAGAATCCCCATTTCCCATCCAGCTCCTTGCTTGTGGCCTGGGAAAGCAGTCAAGGACAGCCCAAACCCTAGGGATCCTGCACCCACATGGGAGACCTGGAAGAGGCTCCGGGCACTTGGTTTTGGATCAGTTCAGCTCTGGCCATGGCCATTGCAGTCGCTTGGGGAGTGAATCATTGGCTGGAAGATCTTTCTCTCTGTCTCACCTCCTCTCTGTATATCTGACTTTCCAATGAAAATAAAACAAATTTTTAAAAAAAACATTGTTAAAAGAAAAATAACAAATAAAAAAAGAAAAAGAATAACAAGAAAACAGTTTTTAAGTAAGAAAAGAAAAACAAATAGATATGTGGAGGTGAGTGACGGGAAGGCTCTGATTTGCTTCCAGGTAGTTTGACAAAGAAAAAGGAAAAAGATCGAAGTGGAAATGTGGCAAAATTCTAAGAACATTGAACTTGAGTGATGCACACAGAAGTCATATTTCTCTCTCTACTTGGGGTCTGCTAGAAGTTTTCCTAACAAAAACATGGAATGCCAATAGTCTACTGTACTTTATAGGCCTAAGTTCTCACAAGTGCTGAAACGGCCTTCACTGAAAGTCAGCCAGCTCTTCCATCCATCTCAACCCCGCACGCGGGCCCCGGTGTCCCTGCCCCAAGGAGACCTCTCCCTCCCCCAGTGCAATCAGTGGGGCAAGGGCCAAGGTGGCCCTCGGCTGCCTCTCCAGGGTGGGGCCTGGGCACATCAGCTCTCTCTGTTGATTCTCAGGCTTAGCACCCCCTATACCTTCTCTAATTCAACACTCAAAAATGTGTTATTCACACAGAAAGGGTTTTTTCTTTAACTGAAGTTCACACACAAGGGCCTGTGAAAGTCACCCACCTCCCTCAGCCCTCCTTTGTTCTCGTTGCTAGGCGTTCCAAGGCTTATGAGAACAATATTTACTCTTATTCATTTTATTTGCTGTTGTATTTGAAGAGTCTGGGCAGAGCCCCACTTGCTGGGGCTGGAGATTTGCTGAGGGAGAAAACGCTGGCGTAGCAGTTTGCCGGTGCTTGTCTCGGGGGCCAGGCTCATCCACGTCGGTTCAAGGCCCTGAATCGGTGCTTGAGTCTCTGCCTGTGGGATTCCCATGAGAGTCAAGGAAGCAGAGACCTCAGAAACCCACAAGAAAGGTCCGGCCCATTCCACCACCTTCCTTGGCAGACCCCTGAGGGTTAACTTTGCGCGACGGTGGTAACAGTTCAGAAGTGCAATGCAGAGGTTGCCCACCCCCCATGCCTTCCACAGGTAGCTTGGCATTGGGCCATAGAGCCACCCTTGACTTCAGCTCCTCGGCAGTGAGCACGAGGACCTGGGTGGGGAGGCAGAGCAGGTACAGGACAGAGAAGACCCGACGGGCCAAGAAGCCTGCTAGGAGGTCTCCATGGAAAGGTAGAGAATCAGTTACGGTCCCTGGTGTAGACCACCAGCACATGCATTTAGGAAAGAAACAGTGTGGACAGAGGTCACAAGGAAGCTCTGAGTAATGATCAGGAAATATTCTAGGGGACCAGGGTTTACTTATTCACGTGATTGGGAAGCGTAAGGGATCCACTGAGTTCAAGCCCAATCTAGGAGCTCGTAAAATGTCAAATGCTGCCTGTTTCCCTCCCATTCTTCATGCTTCTTCATGTTGACTTTATGCTTGGACTGCAAGGGGCAGACCCTGCCAGCAGCTCCAGGGCCTGTTTCTAGGTCAGAGGCTGTAGCGGAAAAGAACACATCTCAACCTGTTAGCTCCTGAGAGAGTCTCAGGATTCACTCTGATGGGACAAAACTTGGCTGGTGTTCCAGTTCCCGAGGCACTAACTGTCACCGGGGATTGGCGTTGTCTTCACTGGTCAGCCTGAGTCACACACTCGGAGGGAACGGGAGCAGGTGCAGCTCCTAGGGTCTGTGAGCAGAAGAGGGGTACGTTGACATTAACAGGACACCTGCAGAACATGGTCTCCATGGAGATTCCAACGTCATGGGACTTTTGCCTGGGCTGCTTGCAGGAGCCTGTTGGGAAAGACAAAAGCCTGCAATAAAGAGATTAAGCTCAGCAAAAGCCCCACAATCCTCTCTGGGGTCCTAATGCGCACCATGGGGAGCCCACTGCGTGCCAGGCGTGACTCCGGAAGGCCACACCTGCCTTCTTTGGCGTTTCCCAGAGCTGTCTGAGAAGATGCTGCCCTGTGCACAAATACGCACCTGCAGGCTTCAGATGACGACATTGTTTGCATTTGGGGAGAGGGTGAGTCATCCGGAGACACAGGAAACCTGGGTCTGTGTTGATCAAGGGCTCCTGCCTGGTGCCCAGGTGGATCAGGGAGTGAGTCGAGGGCTCCTGTCCTTGGCCTTGGCTGAGGCAGCCATGTTCTGAGCAGTAGAGGATACAGAACAAGAGGGTGAGTTTACTTGAAAGGCCCCAAAGACCCAAGGTCCAGTAAAGAAGCAGTGCCTCATCAGGTGCCTCAGGAGTGAGCTTGCGACCCAGTGCGGTTCTCCAGAAGGGCAGTCCAGCCTCCCCACGGGGAATTCTTCAATCCCGCAGGGACATTGTGGGTGGGGACTGGGAGTCATCAAGGCCGTCTTGAATACAATTCCCAGGGAAATACGGTGAGGAATTTGTTTCATTTTTTTTTTTCTCTGCTCTTCCCCTGAGGACTGTTGTCTTCCACTGGATTGAAAGATGGAGAGCACAGAGGGGAACCTGCAGGTGAAAGAGGAGTGGGAGCGGGAAGATGAATCCAAGGATTTTAGGAAAGACTGGACACAGCCGGGAGTTTGACCTGTGTCCTCCTAACGGCTTTAAAGGAGTATGCTGATTTTAACTGACAACAAGGAGGTCAGAGCTCAGGTGGGAAACGGCTTGGATAGACAAGTTAGCTTGGGAATAGAAGCACTTTTCATTTTAAATCATCAGGACAGAACTACGCCTATCAGCGTGTTCTGTACAGTACCGTGCCTCCTAGAACTTGGCATGAAATGGAATCACTTGTCCGGGGCCTTCCCTGTGCTTTCTCAGAGTAGTCACCGTAGCAAGTCCAGACAACTCACACATTGGCATCGCTTTCCCTTTAGGAAAGCCACCCAGGAACAGGCAAAAGCTAGGTGTGGGAAGGAACCTCCTCCAGCCCAGAAGGTGCTCTGGAGTCTGCGTGCTATTGTTCATTCCACAACCACGTGCTGGAATGCCGAATTCCAGTATGATAGCATTAGAAGGTGGGGTGTGTAGGCGCTGCTAGGCCGTGCCAGCCTGTGCATGTGCCGTAAGAAGTGTTTCTGGAATCTGACGAAGTCGCGTCCGGTAACTCCAGAGCACAGGGCTTGCCTCCGTTTTTCAGCTTCCTGGGTTCCTGGTCTTTCCCTCCGTCTGGGAAGCCAGTAACATCGAGTCGTCCACTCTCCCTCCATCTTTCCGCTGTTCTGTCACATTACATAGTCTTTCCTTCTTCTCTTGTCACACTTCCGCTCTCTGAGCCGCATATGCGTCCCTTGTGATCATACCGCAAGGACATTTGTGATTGCATTTAGGCCCATGCATATAATCTAGGATCACCTTCTCATCTCAGGATCCTTCCCTTAACCACGTCTGCAAAGTCCCCTTGGCCTTATAAAGTAAGGGATTAGGGCATGTGTATCTAGGGCAGCCATCAGACCTCCAGAGGTACTGGCATCCAGGGGGAAGTCACAGCCCACATGAGGCTCTTGGGGTGTCCAGGAACCTCCTTAAACATGAGCTGCAGCATTACAACCACCCGGCATTACTTCTTGCCAAAATGGAGCAGCTAGTGCTTGGATAAAGAATGCCAGCACAGCGGGCTGCTGCTTAACCATCTCAGATGTAGATTTCAACCCGTTTCTCTCAGTGGGTCAGAATCCCCAGTGGCCACTCCCACCTGCTGCTCACTGAATCTAGAATCTACCAGGAGGTGCCGGCCCCTGGCCTCTATTGGTCCCATCGCTGTCAGAGTGCCTACCCCATCTCGGGATTTCTCCTAATGGTCTTGGCCATCACTGGGCTGCTCCTCTGGCCTGTGTGCTCCTTTTGCATTGGCAGTCGCAGCGTTCCCCTAGGTTCCCCTGGGAAACCTCACAGCTTCGGGCATGGCACCGCCACTCCAGCTTGGCTCCTTGTAACTGCTTCCTCCTGCACCCTCCATCGCAGTCTGGTGAACAGTTAGGAACTTGGCTCACGTCGTCTTAAGCTTCCAGTGTGCTAGCTCCATCTCCTGGGGTCCCTGCCAAAATGTTAGATGTTCTATTACAGGAGGATGCTTCCAGATCAATAAATTTTCTCCCATCCAACTTTGCACTTCATCTCACTTTGCCTGACACCTTCATGCTCACTCCCACATGTCGTGTGCTGGCTGCCGCCGGGCCGTGCAAGGCAGGCTTCTGCAGCTGCAGGCCCTTCTCTGCCTCTGCAGGATCACATTTCTCTAGCCAGATTATGGCTTGGCTTCACGTGCTGATCTGGTGGTCAAGAGGAGAGCGGGCAGTAGGTCTCTTAGGCACAGGAGAGGAAGTTGCCCTGAAGTGTTCCATGACAGTGTCCCATGAGACAAAGCTTTTCTGTCCTCTTTGCCAGTGCAAAGGCAGGACCAGCCTCTAAGGAAGCAGCAGGAAACTTGTAAAGATCCGGAATGTTCCAGAGGACCTGGAAATTTCAGACTCTGCTGAACCAACCAAGATGTCAGTCAAGACAGGTGGCCCACAGAAGGTAAGCCAAACAGACAGCTGCTGCCCAGGGGCCTGACCTTGGCCTAGCAAACCTGCCAGGTTCGGGCTTGGGTGTTTTCTTGAGCTCTTCTAGTCTTAGAGTAAAACCTGAAGCCTCTGTCTTCCAGTTGCAGAGAAGGAATTCTCTCGTAGTTATACCTGACCTTATTTTACTATTTAAATACAATTAGCCATTTACTGGATTTCCCCCAATGCATTCATACTTTCAGCAGTAGCTATGTGATTCCATAGCTCTCTTCCTATAGATTTATTTATTTGAAAGAGTGTCAGCGGGACAGAGAGAGTTTTCATCATTGATTTACTGCCCCAGTGGCTACAGTGAATGGCGGTGGACCAGATGGAAAGCAGGGGCCTTCTTCTGGGTTTCCCACAGGGGGGCAGGAGACCAAGAAGTTGAGCCATCTTCTGCTGCTTTCTTGGGTGAATTAACAGGGATCTATATCAGAAGTGGAGCAGTCAAGACTCGAACTGGTATCACATGGAATGTTGGCCCCACGATGCTTTCCCGCCCCCCCCCCCCACGTCATTCTTATAGTCACTGTTTCCTCGCAGTTACCTGCTAAAGTCCCGCCTCCAGGACTCTTCCTAGGCCTCGTGTCCTGGTTCATCACCTGTGAGACTTTAGCAGGTACACCATGGCCATTGCTGCAGGCATCTAGCACTAGAGGCCGATGACCCAACGCCAGCTTTCTCCAGGAGCCAGCTTTCCCAGGTCAGGCTCCCCAGCAAACAGGATCTGTGCATACACTTTCCAGGGAGAGGAGACACGTGACGGGGAGGAAAACAGGAGCATGCTGGTCGAGGAGAGGTGAGCTGCCACTTTAGGCAAGCACCAAGCTCCCAAGTACTCAGATGGGGGCTGCCCTGGATCAGGGATGAATCCTTGGGTCAGGCTCTTCCCAGGGCCCTGGGCAATTCTGGAGAGGGACCATCAGAGACTGCTTAACCAGGTAGAAGCCTCTTCTTTCGGGAATTCAGTGCACTAAGGCTTCCTCGCTTCCCACTGCTTTCACAAAGCTCAGGGGGAAGCCCACTTTTGTCCAAGTTTCTCTTGTTGCAACCCCAAGCACCAATGTCTTCCGAAGTCGGTGTTCTCTGCCAGCTTGCTCAGTTGGCGCTCTCTTTCCTGCCCCAGCTGTGGACCATAGTGAAGAGTTAGGCTGCGTGACAGAGAGCTTGGGCTCACCTGAAGCCCGGGTTTGGGATGCTCCAAGGCTTCACTCCTTAGAACAATTGCCCTGCCTCTAAAGGGAATGCAGGTGATCCAAACACAGAAAAGTGGGGATACCTGGGGTCTCCCCTGAGGGTGCTGCTGCAAAACCACCATAAGGTCTGGCTGGTGGCCACACCCTTGGGCTTCTGCTTTCTAAACTGTAAGATGCAGAGGGCAGAATTCGGCCCTAGCACTTTCAGATTCTAGCTCAGCATCTGCAGGGCCGAGAAGGGAGAGCACATGTGGTAATGTGGAGTTCCGGTAATGCAAGAGGATCCGTCATGCTCCCGCCCTCGCTGACCAGCTTATGATGATAATGTACTAAGGTGCTAATTCTTTATTTCGAAAAAATAAGATGGTGACTAATTTGATTTGAATGCCCTTGGCTGTGACTATGCTTCATGACTTTTAATCCAATTAGTGGCAGAGATATTTCTGATGCGTGAGATATCTGGTTGCTGCTGTTTAAGCCCCAGCGAGTCAGGTTTCATGCGGGGAGAAGTTGGGACCTGCAGTCGGTAGGAGGTTGTGTTCAGAAAGTGGTTTTGTTTTCTCTTACTAGACCCAAGTGGCAGGGAGCAGGGGAGCGTGAGTCTTGCTGTTAGCTCAGGTTTCTGTCAGCAGCAGCAAACCCACAACAATCTCAACTTGAAAGGTTGCCATACACAAATGAGTGTTATTTCTCTAGAGGACCTCGGAACATCCTACTCTAAAGGTAAACAAAGGCCGCCACTATGATCGCAACGCTGGGGAACCTGGGAAGTCTCACCCCAAGACAGGTGCTCAGGGGTCAGTGAGCCAGCAGGCCGGCCGGCGATGCCAGCTGCAAAGCAGATGCTCATGGGCTGTCGTCAGGGCCCACTTGATCCTGTCCGGGCAATCTGTCCTGACACGAGACCTCAAAATGGGTCTGAACCATTCTCCACACGCGCCTATTTGCAATGCGGAAATAGTTCCCCGGGTCTAATATTCTGCCTTGTTTTTGTTGGCATCCCATCCACTTAAGACTGTGAAACTCCTGCAACAAAATCGTGCCGCCAGAGTGCTGAATTTCCACACTTCGATTTTTTTCATCGGTAAAACTCTTTATCACTCACAAGGTGATGTAGTAACAGGAAATTTGCCCCCAACCTTGGCAGCTGCTGATAAAGTCACAAGAAACCCTCTTAGACATAGCACCAAGTTGTGCCCCGTTAGCCCCTTGATGAACCAGCCAGGGACGCCATTTGATGTGACAGGAACATGAAAAGGAAGCAGAGGAAAATGAGAACAGAGGACAGGAGCTCAGCTTGTAGATCCCAGCTGTCCGAGAGTGTTTCTGCAGCTGTGGTGCTCCTGGAAGGACAGTGGTGCCATCTATGCAGCCCTGTGCAGAGGAGCAGGTGGCACCTGGGTTCTAGGGTTCTCACCCAGTCGCAGCTGAACTTGGTACTCTGCTGCTGAGGCTCTCAGACCAGGGCAGAATGGAAGGTGAAAAGTTCTACCTGTGCAGAGAAGCCTTGAGCTGTCACAACCCCCGTGGTTTTCTCTACTGGGCCTGATGTGGTGTGTCCTGTTAATATGAAACATGCATGAGACCCACTGAAATACTATACCATGACTGCCCATCAATGAGGGGTTGCCATGGGGCACAGGGAAAAAAACAAGAATATGGAGAACAGGGACACAGCGTGTGGCCTGGAAATGACTGGGTGTTTTTTTTTTTTTTAAAGCTCTAGGAAAATCAACAGCATGTTAAACATTGGATCAGGCCTCATGGCAAGGTGGGAAGCCACAAGATCTGCTCTGACACTTCCAGAGGCATTTGTTCACTGGCTCTGTGCATTTTACCATTCCCAATGTGGCTGCTACAGGGAGCCATGCTCTCAGATCTGCTTGGCTGCAGAATCCTGTGCCCAGGGCTACAACACGAGAGGGGAAAATCCTACAATGCCCGGATGTCTGGGCATAGTTTCCCAGCCTGATGCAAGGAGACACAATTATTTAAGCAGCTGAAGGAGCTCAGGGGTCCCAGGTGCCAGTAGAAAGGTTCTGGCTGCAGGTATGTACCCATAGGTGCCCCATCGCACTATTGGCTCAGAAGGCAAGGGGAGGAGATCTGGCTGGCAGGGGGAGGAGAACTCACTTCAGCATCATCAGTCAGGTGACTTGGATTGGGTCTTCAGCTCTCCATTAACAAAGCAACAGAGCTGATGTAGGCATCTCAAAATGCACAGGCTTCCCCCAGGCCTGTTAGGCTGGAAGGATGAAAGTTCATTCCTTTTTCTTAGAGGATCGGGCTCACGTCAGCTGAATCCCCTCACAGGCATTTGTACATTGTACACTCTTACTGCTGTGCAGAGGACCGATTCAAAACTCACTATTCCAGAAAGCGCTATAAATAGCAGACTAAAAACTCAAATGGCCAACTAGCATCCCGAGTGTCTTCACACTGTTGGGTAAGTTGGAGACAGAAGCGCACGCTGTTCTTACCGCTGGGTCATACCTGGCGGCGTGAGGACACACCTTCCCTAGGCGTCAGTGACAACCTGGCCCACGGAGACCAACCCTCTTCCTGTCCAAGACAAACCAAAGAAGCCAAATTGAAAACATCAGCAACAAAAGCAAACACCAAGAATTCCAAACAATGGAAGAGGACGGTCCAAATCCTTGCCTCTTACATCATCTAAAAACAAGATTATGTCTTCAGATGTTTTCTTTTAGAATCCAGACGAGTGCTGTGCAGATGATCAGCCCAGACACCGGCCCTGGGGGAGATGGGACAATAGGAAATCGGTTTCCTGCCAACCCACTCTTTCCAGGGAGACTGCAGAATGCACCTTTGGTTGATTCATCCCCATTTTCTTCCTCCACTCCTGGCTGACCTTGCTCCAAAAAGTGTAGAATGTATGGCATGATTTCTTCTGAAGGTGGCACAAAGAAAATTTGAACAAAGTTTATGAGACCCTGGATGGTGATTCAATGTAGCCAATCAGGACTCATGTGACTTAGAACCAACAACCCCTGGGACTCCGTTTCCCCTTCTGTGAAAAGAAAAGTGGGGTTACCTGACTAGGAGTCCTAAGATTTCACCCAGTGCTATCATTCCATGGCTCTGACTCACTGTAAAGTTAAGCAAGTTTCTCAGAGCTTTGTCTTACTTGTTTGCAGAACAGAAACTTCTAGAAGTACAAAACAAGGGAACAAAACAGATCCCAACTCCTTATCTGAAACTATATATTTGGAGCAGCCTTTGGTATATATCTCTCCCTCTCAGTAATTAAAAAAACTCTTTCCAGAGATAACTGTCATTTAAAATTAATTATTGAACTAGTTTAGAATTAATTAAGGAAGAAACATATTGTCATTAAGTACCCAGATGACTGGCGTTTTAAATATTTAACTTGTAAATATTGTGATACAAACAAACACAGCTTTATGAACAAGGAAGTGGAGGAGGTTAAAACCCAGGAGACCCAAGCTGAGGTTGGACATGGCGGAGATTGTGCAACCCCACATGTGCCCTTGTGAGCTGTGGTCGTGGTCTGCAACAGGAGGTGTCGGGGGGATGTGTAGCTGAGTGGGTGGGATCGGATGCTTCTGCCAAGCCTTCCTTTCCCCATCACAGCCATGTGCCTCTCTTTGCAGAGACCAACCCAAGTGTCATTCCATTCAACTGGATTCTGAGAGCAGACAGAGACACTTTTGGTACCCAAGTCAACTTGCATGAACTCAGGTGTTACCGAATATTGCCTGTCCTGTGTGCTCCTGCCTCTCGGTCCCCACTCCTGCTCACACTCCCCACTCCTGCTCACACTCCCCACTCCTGCTCACACTCCCCACTCCTGCTCACACTCCCCACTCCAGCTCACAGTCCCCACTCCTGCTCACACTCCCCACTCCTGCTCACACTCCCCACTCCTGCTCACACTCCCCACTCCTGCTCACACTCCCCACTCCAGCTCACAGTCCCCACTCCTGCTCACACTCCCCACTCCTGCTCAAAGTCCACACTCACTCTCCTTTGCCTGCTCTGGGCAACTGAGGAGAGTCTTCTCTGTTCCTCCTTTGGTGGCTGGCCCAGCATCTGGCTGGGGTAGTGGAAGGTGCAGGCAAGTTTAGTGGGAGGAAGGGGTTTTCTTTCAGTTCTGCTGGTTTTCTGGTCATTACCAGTTTCTGTGGCAGACCTGGCTTTCCAGTACCCTCACCCACAGCCCCAGGGAACTTCCCCAGCCCTGGCAGTGCACAGAGTGAGCCACACCCAGCGGTTGGCAGCTTCCCCTTGCCTTTCTGCAGGACTCTCCTACAATCTGACATCTGGTGCCTCCAGGTCACTCTGTGAAGAGCTTCCCCTAGCACCCTAAGGGGCAGGGGTCCAGCAGCAATGTCCCCACTGGCCCGCTGGCTCCTCCACCACAGCGCCTCAATGGCAGCTTTAGGGTTGGGTGGCTCCTCTCCACAAGCTCCTGAGAGTTCTGTTTATCTGTTTAACTACTTGTGATGGGTAGCAGCTAATCCCCCATTACTCCAATCCCATCTTTAGCTATTCATTCTTTATATTAAATTCTTCTTGCTCAAATTCCTCTGTAGTTTCTGTTTTCTGATTGGGCCCTAACTGATACAAGTTGGGAAGGTGTGGAGACATGGAGTCCCACTTGGAGGAATCAGGACTATCATCCTTGTTTGTTTAATTGCTTTGGCTGGCTAGCTAGGGTGCATTGCTCTTACGTCCTTTTCACTCTTGTACATCGGTTCCCTCCAGCTACCCTAGCTGGGTGACTTGAATGATAAAAATATCTTTTCTCCCAGCTGCTGAGGCTGGAAGTTCAAGGGCAAGGTGCGAAGAGGTCTGATGTGTGCTTGCGTCTCTGAAACTCGCAGCCCTGGTATCTTCCTGCGTACCCAAAGTGCCTCTTTTTAGTAGCACATCAGCCAGACTGGATGAAGGCTCAGACTCCTGGCCTCCCCAAGGACCCCATCTTCAGATACAGTCCCATCCTGAAACACTAGTGTCAGGGCATTCACACGTGACTGTTGGAGGGATGTGACTCAGCCATATCTTACTGGTTCTCAGTTCTAACCTGGATGTGAACCGTCAAGGTGGAAGTATTGTGGCGGAAAGACGATCTTCAGACTTGGCTGTGTATATCTTGACTCATGCTCAAGTTGTATGACACACCTGCTGGGCAAGTCTAGGGACCGCCTGGATCTTGGTTCCCCATCAGTAAAGGGACTGGATGAGGCATAACAAGGATTTGATGATCTCATGCAAATGGCAGTGTCCTCCAACCTAGGAGAACTTTATTAAAAACTGAGGTATTCCTTGGCAAGCATATGAAATCATGCATTCTGAAATATTCCCCCACTACATTTCATATGTGATGCCTATTAAAAGGTGGTTGTCAGCCTATTTAAGTGTGTGTGACGTATAAATGATCAGTATGACCAAAAATCTCTCTGGTTATTAGGTAAGGGAAAATGTTCTATACCCTCACAACTTTTTCTGCACCTGCCAGGTAATCTGAATCAAGCCAAACTTTGAATTAATTATTGGACCATCTTATTTGTCTCCTCATTCTATGCAGAAATAATAAGAAACGCTTTTAAAGCCTTATGAATTGCTTTCATTGACTCAGTTCTCAGTTTTGGAAAGATGGAAACTACATGGTCTTTAGAATGCTAGCTGGCAAGATTGTGCTATTTATTTATTGGCAATTACAGTATTCACTGATAGAGGAACTATAGTCTGGTGTTCCTATTAGCCATATCATAGGCTCCGCCACCACTGTCCCACCAAAGATGTCAGTGCTCCGAAGGACTTGCCCAGTGAGAAATCGTGATGTCAGGTGTCATTGTTTTCATTGTCATGAAAGAGAGAAAACTGTCATTGACTGAGGAGCTTTCTATGTGAGGCACCTTGCACAAATGTCCCTTACTCCTAACCACATCGTTAGGGAGCAGGCTTTATTACTAAGCTCATTTTACAGATAAGAAATCTAGGGCCTATAAGGGGTCTGTGACTTGTCCAGTCATGTGGCTAGTAGGGGGAGATAACAGACTGGAACTCAGAGCTGTCTGCCTTCCTAGAGCCAGCCTTATTGACGCCTTTTAAGCCCACATTTGTTCACAATGGCCCTGGATTAATACTGCTATTAGAAGGATCACTGCCATTGACTATAAAGCAATTAGCCGTAGAATCTAACTGAGCTTGATTTAATACAATTCTCTAGTGATTAGTTATTGCAGAGTTCTCAAACTACATCATGGATATTGAAAGTTAAGTGCTAGATTTAAAATATATATATGTATGTTTGGCAACCATTCAACCGTGTGCTGTAATAGCACCAATTGGCCATTTGCCTCTTGTGCATATATAACCATTATCTGTAATGATGTTTGTTCTGTTGCCTTTTCAATTTTCCCTTTGCCATCTGGGCATGCATTCGCTTAATCTGCGGAGCAAGTTATGTCCACATGTTTATCTAGTAAAGGAAAGTACACTCGTGATAACTGTTTTCCTTTTAATTTTTTGTATCAAGTTCAGCAACTGGAGAATAATATGATTTTATTTTCATGTACATTCTTTGAGCTGGTTTCCCAGGTTAGACCTCCAGGGTCTTTGCTTTTAAATCTTGATGGAACCATCTGCAAGAAGAAGCTGGTTTTGAAAGAACAATGGAGGAGTGGGGGGATGAAATTCTACTTTACTAGAACTCAGGGGACATTTTGCCAAACCGGATGCTTCATCAACTGTGTCCCCCACCACCACTGCTCATGCCCTTGGAGACCCGAAGCGGGAGACTCCAGTCGGGAGGACCATGTGGCAGGATCAGAGGAACTCAAGCCTCTGTGGTCAGGGGAGGCCCCTCTAGGGAGACTGTGAAGAAGCTGAGCATATTCAGGGAAAAAGCCGAGGCAGCAGACCAACGCTGATTCCCGAAGGTCTCCCCAGGCGATAGAGTGGAGCCTCTTCAAAGGAACTTACAAAAAAGCGGGGTGCACATAGCCCAGTGGGGACAGAGCTGCAGTTAGGTGCCCCAAGAAGACCCCCATGAACAGCAGTGAGGCCCGAGAAGGTGGTGGGGTGACAGCATTTGCATGTTGGAAGGCTCATCCCGGCTGCTGGGTAGGGAGTATGAGCTCCACTTGCAGACAACTGCTTTCCTCTCTGAACACACCCATGCAGAGATGAGGGAGGATTTCTTCCTCAAAGAGTTGTAAAACAAAAAGAGAGAAGAGAAAAAGAAATAGGGCTCCAAGATCTTTTTTTGGCTCTGCGTTTTGACGTCTCCATAAAGTAGGAAAGCATGCAGGCACTTCTTTGGAGTTGTTATTCAATTTGGGTAACATTCTCTTCAACAAAGTCATAAAGCCATGACTCACACCTGCTTTACAAATTAAACAGGCATTCAGGCCAACTCGGTACCAGGCGTGGTGCTTGGGCCTGAGGACACAGAGACTAATCAAAGTGACTATTGTCCCAGAGAGACTGGCAGTGCAGGCTGGCATTACTCCAGGCCAGCAAAGTTTGCAGTGTTGTTGGTGCATCATCTTCATGTACATAATAAAAGTGTTTTGAAAGTCAGAGTTATAGAGAGGGAGAGGCAGAGAGAGAGGGAGTGAGAGAGAGAGAAGCCTTCTTCCTCCAATTTACTACGCAGATGGCAACAGTGGCCAAGATTGGGCCAGGTTAAAGCCAGAAGCTAGTAAATTCTTCCAGGTCTCCCACATGGATGGCAGGGATCCAAACACTTGGGTCCACTGCCTTTTCCAGACCATTAGCAGGGAACTGGACTGGAAGTGGAGCAACCAGGATCCAAACTAACCCCCACATGGAATGCTAGCTTTGCAGGAGATGACTTTACCTGTCGGACGAAACACCAACCCCTGCACGTCACCTTGAAATTCTAACCGATCTCAGATTTGAGCACTCTGTGTTATGACACTGCTTTCTCGACATCAGCTTGTAATATACTCTCACCATTTGGTGATGTCTTTCCCAGCACAGTCATTTTTTCTTTCTATTTCCCAACCAGCCTGTGTAGTAGAATTTTTCTTTCTCATTGCTGTCTACAAGGACTCATTCTGTTAAGTTCTGATGACATTTCTAAAAATATTTCTAAAGTTGAATATTAACCATAAATAGTCCAAGAATCACTTTCGAGAAAAACCTGCCTTGTACAACACAGAAGGAGTGCTGGTCAAGTTCCAAGGCGGGACAGACTCCGGCATCTGCCACCACAGTAGTCCAATGGGAGTCACAGGCGCTGTGATCGGCAAATGATCAGCTTTGGTCTGTTTCTTGAAGAGGGGACTGAGCTTGGGTTTAGGGGGCAGACATGAGATTCGCAAGAACTTCAGAAATTCTGAGGTATGTGCCCCCACGAGCTTGAAAACCCTACCCTGGCCACGCAGCCTCTTCCCGAGGCACGCACTTAGCCTTCTCTTCACCACCACATTTGTTGCACTTGGCTCCAGCAGGAAAAAGTGGAATCTTGTATTTGTCAGCAGTGAGGCCAGCAGGCCTCTGCCCTGAGTTTACATACCCAGGAATCATCCAGTGGTTTGCTTTTATTGTTCATAAAGTCGGCAGAGACAAACCACCTGAGTGGTTCCAGATGTTGAATCAACAAGGCCATGCTTCCCAGACCTACACGGCCCGAGGAAAGGCTGGGAAGATTGTGCAGCTTAAGGGTAGAAAGTCGCTTTCATTCTTAAATCGGATTTAACAAGCATCGTGTAGCCCAGCAGATGGCAGGGCTGGTGACATTTACCTGTCTTTGGTTGACCACTCAAGGCTGGGGGTTGTAGCACACCCCACTCTGCTCTCTGTTGAGCGGAAATCCCAGTGATTGGTAACACCAAAGGACTGGTCTGTTCCAACAGAGCAAGTGTCGCTTAAATTCTAACAGAATAACTGGAGGGGAATGCACAAAGAGAAGTTTCTTCGGGTTGACGTAAATGCTAGAGACCACGGAGACAGAGCTGTGGCTTGCCGTTATTAAGGTCTACTCCGTCTTGCTGGCTTTTTGGCAACAAAGCCTAGCATTCATTGTTTTAGGCACCTCGCTTTGTGAGTTGGCTACCAAAGAGAACATGATGTGGTGCTAAGTAACATGACTTGCCTGGGCTTCGGGCCAGTGGCTTGGACTCTGTTGCCACAAATCCAAAAACTGCTGAAGATGTCTCATGTTCAAGTCTATCAGGCACAGCCAGAGAGTGAAAGTTCTGATATTCAGAACGCCTCCCTGGCTATAATACACAACCTTACTGAGTGGCAAAGAATTTTTATGGTTACTGGCTAGCATCCAAACAAAGATCCAACTATCTCCCCACAAGATATTTCAGTGGAATGACCCGTGTTATTCTGGTAGGATTCTGGCTCATAAATCTGGGGTTGGAATTGTAACATTATTCTGGGCCCTGAAAGATGACATTGCCATGTCCAGAAGACAGAAGCGTCTCTGTTACCAGCACCGAGGGTCACGCCACAGTCCGTCAAGGTGTCTTCCGGAGGGTCACTGATGCCCCTGGACTGAGCAGGAGCTAAAAGCTTATGTTTATTAGGAGGCGATTATGTGTCAAGTGCGGTGGGAAGTGGGCTTCAAGCCTGATCGTGTTGAAGCCTCCCCAGTGTTGTTATGAAGGAGGTGCCCTTGACAAACGAGGAGGCAACCACCCGGCCCTGGCCCCTGCAGGCTGCTGGAGCTGGGTGGCCATGGGCGGTGCCTTCCCTCGCGTGCACCTTGGGCAGGCTGCTTTACTCCCATTTCAAAAAAGATACTTAAGAAAAAATCCCAAGCCCTATATCATAGACAGAGTTTAACGTACACCCTGAGATACTCCGAAAACATCCAGGGAACATGGGTTTATTGTAGTGCAGAAATTTTTTGAAATCTATAACATTGAGAGGGGTCTTTAAAAAGTTCATGAAAAATATGCATTATGCGAAAAGACTATATGTGGGTCATATACATATCTTAGCAGTAAAATACGCTCATATTTTGATTCCATTTTTCACAAACTTTAACATAACCCCTTGCATCTGGCAGTGTGGAGGGGTGACAAAAAAGCAAGTTGTCACAGTTTGCCCTGAAATCTCAAATTTGGGCCTTTGCAGGACTTACCAACCGAAGAATTAAAAAGCAACAAGACCTCGACAGAGTTACGTGGGTCTTTGTTTAGAAGAAGGCAAAGGTTGACTGATCACCCGGGATGATACCTGCCTGCTTCCTACCAGGTGGTACCTATGGCAACAAGGATTGTTTTGAAACAGTGAGTTCATTACTGTTGTGTTTTTTATCGGGTGGGATATTTTGAGCGGTATACATTTTTTAAATGTTTTATTATTTAACATCTGAGTAAACTGGTAAAACTCTGATACTATTTTAACAATATTCACACAAGCCAATTTTATGGTTTCGATGATATTCTGTGGTTACAGAAGGTGTCATCCCATGGAGAAACAGAGTGAAGGGTATTTGGTATTCTAGAAATTTCTAGATGAGTTTAAAATCATTTCAAAATCCAAAGCTAAAACAAAAACAACCGGAGCAGTTTCTTTTGCCATTTGAATTTTGAGCTGGCTAAGTCCCATCCATGATGCATTTTGGAGCAGTATGTTCAGGATTTAGAAGTAGCATTTCATAGCAAGTAGATCTGTGGGAAAGAAACATCAACGCTTATAGAGAAGCCCCCGAGAAAAACTCACCAGCACCCATACTAGTACAGAGAGACCAGCTGTGGCGTCCCCTCGCTCACATGCGCCATCTTCAGGGTCTCTCCCAAGGCACTGTGGTCCTTGGGCTGGGCGGTTCCTTACTGGGGGTGCTGTGCCATGCACCTCGGATGTTTCTAGAGTTCATGCCTGCCACCCATTTGGCCCTCCTGCTGTGATGATCAGAAAACATTCACCAAGACAGGTGTCTGGCCCACTGATGAGACACCCACACCCAAATGCCTTGGTTCAAATCCCCCCTCTCTCCCAATTCCAGCTCCCTGCTAATGTGAGCCCTGGGGGCGGGCAGGGGGTGGGGGGAGCAGATGATGGCTAAAGTCCGTGGGAGACCCAGATTGAGTCTGAGCTGCCCAGCTTTGTCCCAGCCCAGCCCTGGCTGGTGTGGGCGTCTGAGGAATGAACCAGCAAGCGATAGGATCTTTCTTCTCATTCTCTCTCTCTCTCTCCTCAAACAATAGCAAAAATATCTCCCAACATTTTTAAGGAACCCCTGGGGTGCAAAATCTCCACCCCGTCCTGGCCAAGCATTTCCACTTTACTTAGAAAAGAAGCCATTGTCTCAACTTTATGAGCCAACGAAGGCAATGATTTTGCAGGAGGGTTTGTTCCAGGCACCCTCTGCTTGGTGCTTCTGTTGGCCTTAAAAGCCCAGAGTTGGAAGAGAGCTCCTGCAGATTTCTTAGGTACAACTGCACCCACGTAGTGTTTTAGATACACACAGTGATAGAGAAATAGACATGCTGTCTACTTTCAGATAGCTATTGAAGGGTCCTTAGAAAGACCAGCACCCTCGGACCCCCAAAGAACAGTCTGACCCCGCATCGCATGCAGTCATAATTTCACACGTGAAGGTGATTCCTGACATGAAAAACACACATAGACTTTCGTTTATTTAAGCTGCTGGGGCAGGCCCAGCACATTTCTAAATATTATGGGTTTTGTAAAGGTGCATGACGAACAAACAGACTGCAACTGTGCTGGAAAAGTGATAAAAATCAGCGCGGAGCTTACTTGTGGCTTTCTGGGGAGCAGAGTTACGTGGTGAAGCCGGCCTGGCCTCCTGCTGCCAGCAGAGGTCATGTTCCACGGCCATCTGCGCAGGGTTTAGAAGTCCAACAGTCTTCCTGGAGAACGGCATGGTCCCCAGAGGAGGGGGACGGCAGCCCCTTCCTCACAGGCATTTTGTTGGAGCAAAGGAACCGAGCAAAGAAATCCGTCTTCCATCCAGAACCACAGCGGTCCCGTCTTCAGCCCCATGAATTGTCTGAGGGAGGGAGGCTGGCTCCAGCGTCCTGCCGAGTGTTGCTTCAATGTATTTATTTAACCCAGGACTGCCGGGGACACAGTAACCCAGCTCTGCACAGAAGGCCAGTGACAAAGGGAACATTCAGACCTGATCCTGGGTAACACACACGGGGGCAGGAGGAAGGACAGGGGCCTGGGACAGGGCATGTGCTTGCAATCCCCAGTACAAAACTCGGTTTTATTCCCTGCATGCCCCAATACAAAACTGCAAAGTGCAGATAGCAGCTGTCGTGGCAAGGCTAGCAGCCCTGGGAGAATTGGAGCCTGAGTTGCAACCTCTGCAGCCCCAGTGGCTTTGGGTTTCCCTACAGGGGTCTGAGATTGGCTGCAAACAAGCAGGTGGTTTCTGCACACTTCCAGATTAGAAACTATGACCTGCGCGGGGTCCCAGGCATAAACGTGGCACTGTGCTTGGCCCACAAGGCAGGTCCTGGCCTCCGTGAATCTCCCCCTGTATCTGCACCGGGCAGCTTTCCTGAGTCCATGGTCACCACCCTCTTGCACCACGTGCTCTGATGACACAGGCCCTGCGATGACGCACTCACTGGACCCATGGCAGATTAGCGTAACCCCAGCTACAGGCATTGGGTTGCTTTGGCTCAGGCGGGTGGCTTGGCTGTGGAGAAGCAGGTCAGCAGTCGGGGTGACTGCAAAGGCCCAACTGGCATGTGAAACCGCAGTATCATTCTCTCAAGTCCTTTTGAGATGTCACGCGGGGAAACACATCCTGAGGATCAGAAACCATCCCACTGCCGAGCGACAGAATTGAGACCAATTGCTGCACACACGTCTGCCACACCCTGTTCTTGGTCCTTCCGGCAGACACATGAAATCTGCCTAGCAACCATTCTGAGCTCCCTTTTATGGTTGAAGAAACTGGGACACAAAGAGATGAGGTCACCTGCCTGTGCGGCTCACAGTCATGCAGCTTAGGCTGGAAGCTGAAGCAGGCCGTCGGGGTATGCGTCCAGGAGATTCAGAAACCAGCATGCTGGCTCCGGCTGCTGTGGGCGCGGCCGGGTAGGGGGGACCTGCAGCTACCAGGAAGGCAGTGGGACTTCAGACAGAATAATGTATGAAGGTCTTTGGGGTAATAGCATTAGGAACAAAACAAAACAAAGAAGAGCATGAAGAACACACTTGGACCCAGCAACGTGGCCTAGCGGCTGAAGTCCTCACCTTGCATGCACCAGGATCCCATATGGGTGCCAGTTCTAATCCCAGCAGCTCCACTTCCCATCCAGCTCCCTGCATGTGGGTTGGGAAAGCAATCAAGGACGGCCCAATGCTTTGGGACCCTGCACCCGCGCGGGAGACCCGGAAGAGGTTCCTGGCTTCGGATCGGCGCAGTACTGGCCGTTGCGCTCATTTGGGGAGTGAATCATCGGACAGAAGATCTTCCTCTCTGTCTCTCCTCCTCTCTGTATATCTGCCTTTCCAGTAAAAATAAATAAATCTTTAAAAAAAACAAACGAACACACTTGCCTTTGCGGGATGCAAACAGAAGCAAACGTGGCTGCAGCGTGGCTGCTCGTGTACGTGGAATAGCTCTGGGAGCGCGGGGTCTCCAAAGAGTTCATGGAATTGTGAATTATGGAAATGAAAAACCCACACACGGACTTCAACCTTTCTTGCACCCACACAGCTTTATCTTTTAATTCCCTTTTCCATAAATATTTTCAAATACCCTGTTCTACTCAAGAATATTGGGACCAGATAAAATGCGAGCTTGGGAGTCCAGGCCATAGGTGGAAGACTTACATTCTTTTTTTGTATCCTTTTGAGACTTTTAAATGTTATAATGTTATACTATATTTTTGTATAACTTTGTTTTTTAAAAAAATAAGTAAAAATTTCATTGAGCTTCTCCTGGCTTATAGCATAGCAATGATCACAATTACTGCTTAGCATGACTCTATTAAGGCAAATATGTCTCTCATTAATGGGGCAATGATAGGACAAGTCCTGTTTATTAATGGGATGATGCTCTGAAAGAATTAATGTCTGTGTTCCCCAAGTGTGGATGTGGTCCATGGTAACACCCATATGTAGCATCCATCACTGTTTCAGACACCATTCCTCAACTCAATCAACATTTGCTGAGGGTTTCTCCTCCCCGGGAAGACTTCTTGGAGGCAGGAGCATCTTTGTGTCTCTAGAACGCAGAGCATGGTGGACGCTTCTGGAATGTTTGTGGACTGAATGAATGAATGAGACAGTGAGGAGTATACTAAACTCAGAGGAGCAAGGCAATTCTCAAGAGGCAGGAAACAGGTGTGGTGGATGGGTCATGAAGTTACCCAATCCACAGCTTCAATATGTGGCACTGAGGACATTGTAACAGGTGTCCATACCAAGAGTTAATCTTTATCGACAAGCATTGTATTCGTGAGTTGGCAGGTAGATGACGTGATGGTTTTCTGGAAAGAACATGAACTTTAGACACAGAAAGTTAGGAAATTTACCATTTATCAGCTAAATGGCCATGTGCAAATGAACCTTTCTGAGCCTTTGTTTTGTCTTTGATAAGCTAGAAGCACTCCTGGGGTTGGCACTGTGGCGTGGCAAGCTAATTCTCAGGACTGGCATCTCATACACACACTGGTTCAAGTCCTGGCTGCTTCACTTTTAATCCAGCTTCCTGCTGTGGCCTGAACACAGGGGAGGATGAGTCAAGACCTTGGGTTCCTGCACCCACCTGGGAGATTGAGAAGAAGATTCTGGCTCCTGGCTTTGGACCAGCTCAGCTCTGGCTGATGCAGCCAGCTGGGTGAGTAAACTAGCAGATTGAAGATCTCTCTTTCCGTAATTCTTTAAAGTAAAAATAAATAAATTTTAAGAGGGGGAGGAGGTGGAGAAGGAGAAGAAGGGGGAGGAGGAGAAAGAGGAAGAAGAGGAGAAAGAAGAAAAGGAGGAAGAAAAAGAGAAAAAATGTCCTACTTAGCTTACAGACTTAAGTATGAGTTTTAGAAATCATTTATTCATTGATCAAGCAGGGAGCAATTAGTAGGCCTCTGGCAGTGTGCTAGAGGCTGACCGGAAAATGCAATGTTGTGACCAGACAGTAGACCCCCGGAGCAGTAATGCACAGTGGGGCCTCTGTTTATTTCTTTTCATCTACTTGAAAGACATCTGCTGGTTCACTCCTCAAAAGCCCAGTTTGCCATGGCCAAAGTCCAGATCTCCCACTTGAATGGCAGAGGCCCAAGTACTTGAAACATCTGTTGACTCCCAAGCCACATCAGCAGAAAGCCATAGACACTCCAAGCAACGCATTAACCACCGCATGGCCATGCCCACTCTTCTCTTGCAACTGCTGTCAGTCCTGGACAACCTGTTTGAAAGTCCTGGGTGGGTACACATACATACGTTCACATGCCCTGGGACATGGGAAGTCTACAGCAATGGGCAGCGCTAAAGGGAAGTTGCCATGTCCATAGAGGCCACTTCCAGTGAACGCACGGCTTCCAGGGAACCCTGCACAGGCACCTCCCAGGTCTGAGGTGTTCCCCTGGGCAAGCGTGTGGGGCTTTCTGCAGAGCAATGAGATCAGGCCACTATCCTGGCCTGTGCATCTGCTCTCATCTCTGGCTCCCTACGTGAGCTTGGCAGCATCCCTATGACCTCCTCACTCACTCCTCCACCTCCAAGGGGATGCGCCTTCTGCTGTACTCAGACTGGGCCTCCCTGCTCCAGGAAGCCTCCTTTGGCTGTGCCTCCTGAGCCACCTTCAGACTGGTAGTTTGCGCGCCTCTCCCATGCAAGCCTTCCTCAGCACAAGGGTTTCTCATGATCTTCCTCCCTCCCTCCTGTGCTGGGTGGCAGACATGGGTAAAGTAAGGGGTCTTCTGACTTCAAATGTCTAGGACTGATGGCAGCAGGTGGCACCTGGTGGGAAATCGACAGCTTTGCTTTGAATGAATGAAGCAGCCGTGGAATGGATTTGGAAAGCTCGATCCCTATGGAAAACTTGCCAATTTGATTCTGCTGTTTGTTCACACAAAATGTTCCACCAAGATGATAAAGCACATTCCCACCTCCCCCTGCCAGGTGAACACGAGGAGGGAACACCCCACCCCACAGCTGAGTTCAGCAGGGGCAGCTGAGTGTGCCCAGTGTACACAGCAGGGCCAGGAGGAGTTCCCAGAGGAACTGCTGACAGAACAAGGTTTCCTTGGAGGCAGAATTTCCCAGGTGCAGTCTGCAAATCCAGGACAGCCTCTGGATGATTCTAGAGCAGTATTTGCCCAGTAAGAGAGAAGTTACTGGCAGCTGACTTCCCACATGTGCACTGATTCAAGATCCAGCTGCTTCATTTCCAATCCAGCTCCCTGCTGGTACACCTGAGAAGGCAGTGGAGGATGGCCCATGGGCCTGGGAGCTGGATGTCCAGGATGGAATTTCTGGCTGCTGGCTTGGGTCTGGCCTAGCCTGGGTCATTGCAGCCATTTAGGAAAAGAACCAGCAGATGAAAGGTCTCACACTCTCTCCTTTTCAAATGAACAAAATAAGTTGAGAGAGGTTTCCATGGGTAGAAAGACAGGACTCCACGGGTCACAAGTGTCTGTTCTGTTTTTGTCCACACTGGAAGAACAGACACTCAACCCAACTCCTCTGAAGACAGACAGATATTGCTGTCATCCACATGCTCTAGCCACTGACCGGAGCCAGGAGGCAGCTCCTGCATGGCTAAGAGGACCTCCCCCTTGCCCCCCACCCAGTGCAGCAGCTCACCGAGTTCCCTGTATGAAGTCATCACTCTACAGTGAGTTTTAAAGATACCCAGTTGTCGAACAAGTGGTTTCAACTTGTACCTGCATATGCTCCGGTGGTCGGCACCGCTGAGTCAAGAGAGAGGCTGGGTGAAGATGGAGACAAAATGATCTGACAGATGGTAGATTTGCTGAGAAGATATTAAAAAGGCTGGGTGCCTTTGATAACCAGTTATCTCAAGGATTGAGACAACTTAACCAGAGGTTTAAAAAAAAAGATCCGTCTGGGACCAGCACTACGATAGAAGGCCAAGTCCTGGGTACTCCGCTTTCAATCCACTTCTCTGCTGCTGTGCCTGGGAGGCCAGCAGGGATGGCTCAGGTCCTTAGAACCCTACACTTACATGGGAGATCTGGAAGAAGCTCCTGGCTTTGGCCTTCCTAGTCCTGGGCACTGTAGCTATCCGGGGAGTAAACCAACAGATGGGCGGTTCTCTGTCTTTCCTGCTCTCTCTGTAACTCTGACTTTAAAATAAATTTAAAAATCAATCTTTTTTAAAAGCAGAAGATAAAAGAGCATGCTAATTTTGTCAAGATGAATTTGACCAGAATATATTTTAATCAACGATGGACAGAGATACGAAGAAGTTCAGCCTCGGGTATCAGCAGGCTGAATTTCAGAAACTCAGGGGTCATTCTGTGGAAGTACATGATTTCCAACAAATGACCCAAGGCAGAGCTCTAACCTCCTTGCACTTAAAACAGTATGTTACCAGCGGTGGAGAGTTGGGAGAACTTAAGGTCGCATGCACAAAGTATTTAGCGTGGAGCCTGGTACAGGCAGGACAAGGGGAAATAGTGCTGTTCATAATAATGTTGCAATAATTTGCTTTACACATTCATCTATTCTCAGGTAACCCAGCAACCCATGCCACATCCAGGCAATAGAGAAAAGAGGCATCAGGCAAGATAAAAATGATGACTGGCGCAAGGTAATGAAATCTGATTTCATTAAGGCAATGACAAGGTGCATATGGCCTGGTCTAGTACCTTCTTCTCCATGGGTTCCTGCCAGGAGCATCCTCTCTTTCATCTGTTGACTAAGGTGGGGCTAAAGGTCTCTCCATATTCCTGGTCCAAAGGAAACTGGATCTTTTCACTGTCAGATGGGAGCTCTGTTTGATCCTGACTCCCTGAGGCTCCAGCTTTCCAAGGGAATTCCATTCTGGCCTTTTCCTCCACGCACAGAGCTGGGTCCACACGATCAATCTTTTGGCACCCGAGAGATGCCTGCAAGGCAGGTGCATCTGCTTAATATCCAACCTGTTTTTATTACCAAGCCCAGTGACACCGTGGATTCAACTGGCCATGATTTTAGAAGAGTCAGAGATTGTCAATGTTCCAAGAATACAGTTTCACAACAGCCATAAAATGGGGACTGTGTTTAGCTCAAGGATACTGAGTTGGAGTGAGGAGCTCCAGCTGTGAAACTTGGAATGATAAACTTTCCCGCCAATTGGCAAGCTTGTTGTTATACCAGTCTTTTGTCTTCTTGGAGAGGTCATAAAAGACATGGAAAAGCTAGCTTGGGTTACACGGAAAGTGAAGATTCCCCCCTGAGCTGCAGGAATGTCCTCTCTTCAACTCCCAACAGAAAGCCAGACAAGTCACGGTCTTGGAAAGCTTAGAAAGGACATTTTATGAGATGATTGTTCTGTGAACTGCTTCAAGCACAAACTGAGCGATATTAACAAGAAGCCTGTGAACTTCAGCATCCTGAATGCCAGCCACACACGGGCCCCAGTCTCGATGCGGTGCAAACCAATGCAGCTAGCTGGCTTTGCTTTAGGGAGAAAACCACTAATGCCACTCTTCAGGAGTGACATGCCCAAAGCAGCTGGCAGGATGTTAAAGCCACCACCTTTCTGAGACAAAGAGCATCTTTTGTTTTGCCTCCTAGTATTTCTCATTAAAGAACCATTCCTTCACTTGCTGTCGGTCCTGTATGGTTCTGGGGAACCCAGTTCTAGCTCTGATTCTGAAAGTTGAGTGATTCGGGTTTAACCCAATCGCATTTCCCTAGGCTACTCTGATTGGTTGGGACATGGCTCTTATGAGCATATACAATTATTCTATTGAGGATTTGGCCTGACTTACAAATACACTCTGTAACATTTTTTGGATTTGTTAGTTTGGTCAAGGACACTTCTCCAAGTCACTAGCTCTTTTGCCAGAATGTGATTTGTCATGGCTGTGTAATATTTCATTCGAGCTGAGTATATCCTTGTTTCTTAAGCATACTTATATTGTTGGGCTTTGCTATTCTAGAACAAATGAGCAGATGGCACATAGTGGGTTTTTAGAGCAATGAGACTGTTCAGTGTGATATTGAAATGGTTGGTATGTGTCTTGTGTCTCGCAAAACCCGGAGTGAGAAGTGGCCGTTGTGGCCCAGTGGGTTAAGCTGCTACAGGAGATGTCTGTATCCTGTAGCATAGCACCAGTTCCAATCCCATGCCCTCTGCTTTTCATTCAGCTTGCCACTATAATGCCCGGGAAAACAGCAAATAATGTCCGTTGGTCCCTGCCACCCCTGGGGAGACCCAAGTAGAGTTTCTAATTCCTGGCTTTGCTCTGGTCCAGCCCTTGCCATCACAGGCACTTGGAGAGTGAACCAATGGATGGAAAAGTTCTTTCTTCTCCCTCTGTCATTGTGCCCTTCGGATATAACAATGATCTCTTTTAAAAACTCAGTCTATATAATGGAGAAGATTTTAATGTTAATTATAAATTTAGTTAATAGTAATTTTATTGGATTATCAATAGTAAAAAATATACCACGAAGATGCAAAGTATAAATAATACATGCAAGGGGGCAGAGAACAGGGACTATAGAAATAACTCATGTTTGTGCTCACTTTTTCTGTGAACTCCCAAACACAACTGTTCCTTAAGAATAACAAATAATAGTGCTAAAAAATAATATCCACATAATTTTTTTATCACTTTTGAATATTTCCTTACAGTGAGTGACTGGATGTTGAATTACTAAAGCAGAAGTTAAGATATTTTCAACAAGTTCCATAGTTTTTTTCAGGGAAAAAAAAGCACCATTCTATATCCTGAGCACCAGTGCATGAGCACCTGGTTCATCATATTCTTGTCAATGCTGAAAATCATTGTTTTTATCCCTTTCCAAATTTGATAGAAAAAAAACAGGATATGATTCTTACTTGTCTGTCTTTGATTAACTATGAAATTAAAATGTTATGGCACAGGTTTATAGTCCAGGATAAACGGTTTAAAAAGAGAACTATGTGATTGAAAGGGGAGCATCACAAGCTGCTAGGGGAAAAACAATTTCTTGAGATAAAGGAGACAGAGTGCAACCCACATTTTCTGCTCTCCTGGGGGTGCTCAGGGCACACGGGCGCATCACCCGGAGCACTGCTTAGAGTACACATTGCAGGTGCCAGCCCCGTTCTGACTGGCAGGACTGCAGGTGCCAGCCCCGTTCTGACTGGTAGGACTGCAGGTGCCAGTCCCCGTTCTGATTCATAGAGCTGGGGAAGGGCCCAGGACCCAGCATTGCTAAAAGGTCTCACATGATGCTTTCTTGCCAGTGCAGGGACCACACTGTGAGGATTCTCGCCTTCCAGGATGAGCTTCAGATCAATGAACTGGGCAGGTGAAGCGCTGAGTCAGTCTACCTCCCTGTGCGTCCTGCACAGCTGTGATATGTGCATATCATCCCCTGGAAAGGACTGCAATACAGTCATGAGAAATACAAGTTTGCTTTAGTGCCAAAAAAAAATGAAATTCAGTCACAGATATGTACCTCAATAAGTTCACGAGAAATACATAGCATGAAAAAACTGTGAAATCCCAAACATTTCTGCACTAAAATAAACAAAACTTAATGCAATTTTTCCATAGATGTGTTGATGCGTCCTCATGGGTTCTGCTATTACATTAGAGAATGTGTGTTCCTTTCAAATACTGGTGATGCAGCTGCAGGGCCAAACTCTGTACTAGGCAGAAAATCTCCATTGTGCCGTAAGGCAACATTGGTGTAGCTAAAACACAGGGAAGGGACAGATTGTCTGACCGGAGTGCAATAAAGCTAGAAATAAATGAACAGAAACAAAAAGTAACTTTCCTAACCACTTGGGAAATATCCTCCCTTCTCTGTCCAATAGCTGTTTGGCCAAAACAACTATAATGAGGCTTCTGCACACGGAAATGGTTTGTGCTGAAGTTAACACCTTTGGGGGAAATTTGTGGCTTAAGATTCTCTTGTTACTCAACAAAAGAAAAATAAAATAAATTCATCACAAAACTCATAAACGCACGAAAAGCGCATTAAACCTAAAGCAGACAGAAAGAGAAATAAAACACATGAAATTGAATTTAAACTGAGAAACCTAAAAGCAATAGAACCCATCAATGAATTCAAGGATAGAGAAAATTGTAACCTATCTCATCCAAGGGACAGAAGTGAAAAGAGACCAAGATCTGTGAAAGCAAAATGCAGATGACTGCAGGTGCATGGACAAAAATTCTAGAAAAATACACTCCCCAGGCCTGGCGCGGTGGCGCAAGTGGTTAAGGTCCTCGCCTTGCACGCCGGGGATCCCATATGGGCACCGGTTCTATCCCGGCAGCCCCGCTTCCCTTCCAGCTTTCTGCCTGTGGCCCGGGAAAGCAGTCGAGGACGGCCCAAAGCCTTGGGACCCTGCACCCGCGTGGGAGACCCGGAAGAGGCTCCTGGCTTCGGATCGGCATAGCATCGGCATAGCATCGGCCGTTGCGCTCACTTAGGGAGTGGATCATCGGACGGAAGATCTTCCTCTCTGTCTCTCCTCTCTGTATATCCGCCTTTCCAATAAAAAATAATAATAATAAATAAATCTTTTAAAAAAAAGAAAGAAAAATACACTCCCATGTTACACTGTGGGTGCCAGGGCCTTCTGAATGCATGGTCTCACAGAGCAAGGCATGGGGGCAGGTCAACCCGGGATCACTAAAGCTGTTTTGAAACTCAAGGAAAGGCTGCTGTTGGCTCCACATATCTGTATGAAGATCAGCAATGCCCATTGCCATATATTAAAGAGAAAACTACAGCTTCAGTCTCCAAGTCAGCCCTGAATGATGCATTGTGTAGCAGAACCCAAGGACGGCCGTGGGTCACCATCACCCAGATACAACAAATAAGACACCAGCACAATAAGCTCAGACAACAGGAGCAGGCACAGTGTCATGGTTCACAGATAACATGGTAGTATCTCAGAGGAACCCCGAGACACAGCTGTGCCAGCTACGGTGCTAAGAACTGTGAGAGAGCAGCAATATGACTCTGGTTCCAAAAGCATATATGTATGACAATAACTTTCCTCCATGCTGACAAAAGGTAATGAATCAACGTTTCTGTTCATTATAGCAATCTATATGTAATAGCTCATAATGTTAGAACTATACACAGAATGCCACACAGTCCCACAGGGGGACGAGGAAGGAGCACGAGGTGGATTTGTTAGGCCTGCCTTCTTAGCTTTATGAAGGGGGGGACATGACTCTTACTTTTCCATTGTAACATTTGGCTACAGAAATCCTCTGCAATCTAAGGAGAAGTTAGGGTGAGCATTTGGAGCAGAGATCAAGAATCTGCCTGGGACACCTACAGCCCATGTCTCAGAGTCCCAGATTTCTGCTAATGAGCATCTTGGGGACCAGCAGGTGGCACCTCAAGCAGTCCGGTCTCTGCCACCTATGCGGGAGCTCCAGGTTGGGTTCTGGGCTGCTGGCTTCAGTCTGGTCTAGCCAGGGGAGAGAAGCTGGGGATGGAAGGTCTCTATGTTTGTCTCTCTGCCTATTATATATGCGTATATATATGTAGGTAGACAGATTTTAAAAAAACAACTAAAGAGAGATTAAATTCTTGAAAGAGCAAACTTGTTTGCTTAACCAAATACCTTGATGAGCTGATTATGGAAAGAGAAATCCACACCTGCCTTAATGAACTATGAATAAGACAGTGAGAATAAAATGGAGTTGGATAAACCTTGGGGAAGAAGGGAAGACATCAATAGAGGGGCCCGGATGAACTTACGGAAAGGGCTTTCTTGGCTGTGAAAGGACCAACAGAGGAGCTTTGAATAGCGAGCACATCCAGTATTCAGTTCAAAGTTGTTTGTTGCACTGCGTTCTCTTTTAAAATTCTTTCTTTCTTTAGCACATTTTATGTCCAATTTATTTGAGAGGGAGAGAAAGAGACAGGTCGACAGCGAGCTTTACCGCTGGTGCACCCCCTAAATGCCCACAGAGCCAGGGCTGGGCTGGGCCAACATCAGGAGCCTGGAACTTAACCACCTGCTGCTTCCCAAGACGCACTTTAGCAGGAAGCTGGACTTGAGCTGAGCCAGGACTTGCACCCAGGCGCTTGTGAGCCCCAAGTATTGTCCTCACCTCCGCCCCACACACCCTCCCCTGTAGCACTATTACAGCACCCATTTCTGTAGACTCCAACATTGACACAATGATGACAGCTTCTTAGCTTAGGTGAAATACGGTTTACAATCATTCAAACACCAATGTTGCCTAAATGACTCTGAAAATAATGTGATCACCCCCAAATTCAAATGGCAGCTTCTAAAAAAGATTTACTTGAAAATCAGAGGGCCAGCTCAATGGTTCATCTGGCTAATCCTTCACCTCTTAAGTTCTGGCATCCCAGCAGTTAGTACCACTTTGTGTCCTGGCTGCTCCATTTCCAATCCAGCTCCTTGTCTGTGGCCTGGGAAGTTAGCAGAGGATGGCCCAAGTCCTTGAGACCCTGTGCCTGTGTGGGGGACCCAGAGGAGGTGCCTGAGTTCTGGCTTTGAATCAGCTCAGTTCCAGCTGGTGAGGCCATTTGGAGAGTGAGCCAGAAGACGGAAGATCTTCAACCAAAAAGAAGGAAAAAGAGAGACAGAAAAAGAGAGAAAGATACATCTTCCAACTGCTGATTCACTCCCCAGATGGCTACAACGGTCAAGGGGCTCCCAGGCAGGTGGCAGGCATCCTACCACTTGGGCTGGAACACAAGCCAGTGTCGCAAACAGCGGCTGTACCCACTATGACAAAACACTGGCCTATCCAATGGGATGTTTAACTTGCTCAAATGATCTAAAAAGCTACTTCACAAATTGCCAAGCATAAAAAAATCGTGCATGAATTATCAAAGAAAACTTAACTCTCTGACAAAGTATACATTTGAAATCAGAGAACTAGTCAATAACTAACGTTTGCGTGAACAGCTAAACATGTGAGGAATAAAATTCCAGAGCCCCCTTCTACATCTGACAGCAAGTAAAACTGCAAATGAAGCGAAGATTTAGCTATGAAAACCCAGCACAAAAGCACTAAAACCTGGGTGAAAGAGCTCAGCATGGTGGAGAGTCATCTAAGTGTCATGACCTTCACTTCACCCCTCCCACCAACAAGGAGCAAGGTGGATGTTTACACATTCTAAACGTCAGGAGTGGCTCAACCAGCTAACTGAGTGGCTGCAAATGTCCCAAATTCCAGCCCAAATATAGTGAGAAACGCTTCAAACTAGTAATGAAGCCACAACTGCAGAGAACAGTAATTCGAACTTGTGAGTCAGGACAGACAGATCCACATAAGCAGAGGGTGGCAAACAGGCGTCGGTGGTACAGTGGTGAAGGTACAGCCTTCCAAAGGGGTGGCAAGTCCAGGGCACCTGGGAAACCTTGGCATCCTCTCCAAAGCTGTGAGTGTGCACAGGGGGCAGGGCGGGCAGCGGCCAGACAGCAGCCGGACAGCGACTGGCCGCAGCCACACAGGAGAAGGTGGGTAGCTGCAACACAGTGCTGTCCTGCTCTCCCGCCCAAAACTCTGCAAAGAATGATTGCAATGAGGGCTTGCCATTTTTTAGCACCGAATTACAGAGGAGAACTGGGAGGGGTACAAGCGGACTGTACTGAGCCTGGTTGCTGACTCCTAGACACAAATAGACTGCGGATGCCACACAGCTAGCATCCCCAGGACCTCCGGAAGCAGGGAGTGCAGATGCTCATCAGCCTCTCTTCTCGCTCCATCACCACCACAGGCCACCGTCAGGATGAAAGTGAGAGGAGACCCAGCACAGCAGGGAGTGGGGCACCATCCCAGGAAGCTGATGTGGCCCCCACTGAATGCAAGACTGCAATCAGTGCAGGACCTGTGGTGGACAGAACTGTGTCTGCAGGTAGAGGGAGGGACGCTTTTCTGGAATGTGATTTGCCTGAGAGGAAAGACCTAACAGCCTGCAGGAAGCCCACAGTTCTCAATCCTCGCCTTGGGCTGACAGCCTCCAGCCTCCTCCAACCTCCTCCAGCCTCTGGCCTCTTCCAGCCTCCTTCCTCTGGCCTCCTCTGGCCTCCTCCAGCATCCTCTGGTCTCCTCCAACCTCCTCCAACCTTCTCCAGCCTCCTCCAGCCTGCAGCCTCCACTCTTGTTTCAGAGTAACCCAACAGCCTGGTGCCTGCTCCCCAACCACAACCCACCCCATCTGTGCCTGCTTCAGGGTTCTGAGAGCTGGCCTTCAGGGCCTCAGGAGCACCCTGCCTCCCTCCATGCCTTTATCAGCTGCAGGACTCAGGGCTGGGTTCCTACCTCAGCTTCTGCCCTCAGTGGGGAGGATGAACCTGATCACACTGCTCCCAAGGGAGTTCTCAGCCACCTCCTGTTTTGCTGCTGTTTCTCTCTCAACAAATAGAGAGAGCTATTTGTTTATTTGTTTGAACGAGTTATGGAGAGAGAAGGAGAGACACAGAAACCTTCCATCTGCTGGTTTATATCAAAAGTCACCACAATAGCCAGGCTGGGCCAGGCTGAAGCCAGGAGCTTCTTCCGGGTCTCCCAGGAGGACTTGGACCATCTGCTGCTGTTTCTCCAAGGCTGTTAGCAAGAAGTTGGATCAGAAGTGGAGCAGCCAGGACATGAACTGGTGTTCAATGGGATGCATCGTTGAAGGCAGCTGCTTTATGCACAATGCTGCAACTTCTGCCCCATTGCTGCATTTTCTGAAAGCTCATGGAGGCTGAGGAAATACCCGGCGTCCGGGCAAGGCTGTGGCAGAAGGCTGTGGACAGGTCCTTAGCGATCCTGGATCCACACCCCACCCTTCACCTTTCCAAATCACCCAACCTCCCAGAGCCTCTGATTAAGACTGAAACCAGAAAAATAAGGCGTCTGCCCTCAGCCCAGGGCCTGGCCTGTGTCAAGGCAAAATATACATTTTCTTAAAATAGAAATCACAATCTTAAGACATCCACGTAGACCAAAACCACTATTTGGTGCTATGATGGTGTGCACACATGTGTACACAATTGTAGATTACAATCACTTTTCTCAGGTTACAAATGATCTTGAGGGACCTCTACCCAGATGATTGTTACTTGAGTATCTCCTTTTATGAAATTTCTGTTCAGGCCATCACTCATTTTTAATTAGATCATTTGTCTTTACTGTTTCTGAGTTATATGTTTGGCTTCTGTGTTGAGGATGCAAAGCCTTTGCTGGATAGATTTATGAAGACTATTGTGTGTGCCTGCGCCCCTCCTGCATATTCATTTGTACTGGACATTTCTTTGATGTTGAGCACATACTGGTCCATTCTGTGCGGCTCAGTGCTTCAGGCCAGATGATGTGAGAAGCAGCGTGTTTGTCTCCTGGTTCAGTGGGGATAAGACATCCGAGCGCAAAATGCAGCGTCTGCTGAAAGCTCTTCTGCCTCAGGATGGGGCGGGGGAAGCACAGGGAGGAGGCACGAGCAGCGAGCTCAGGGACCTCGTCCTCTTTGTAGAAAGCCATGAATGCCACCGTGAGACCCCCACCTTCTTGAGCTCATCAACCACGTCCCTCAGGCCCCGCCTACAGAAACCACTCACAGATGGCCTTGACATTAAGTTTTCAACACATTAACTTTGCATACAAACAACCAAGTCACAGCAGCAACTTACCAATTTGTTTTTTCCTGTTACGACTTATATCTTTGGAGTTGTACTTTAAAAATCTTTGGTGATCATATGTCAAAAAGATTTCCCCTCTGTAAGTATAGAAGTTTTGTAGTTTCGACTTTTACGTTTACACCTATGATCCACTTGAAGCTTTTCTTGGTGTGGAAATAAAGGCTAACACACCTCATGTGTGCTCTTCTGCTCCTCCTCCTCTGTGGGTATCCATTTGTCCCAGCACATTTGTTGAATAGGCTCTGTTTTCAGCCCTGGAATTACTTTGACACTTTTGTCAAAAATTAATTGACCATATGCGTGGGGGTCAATTTCCAAGCTGGCTCTTCTTTGTCATTCACCAGGTCCACACTGCCTTCATTACTCTGACTTTCCAGGAAGCTTTGAAGTCATGCAGTGTAGTTCTTCCACTTTGTCACTCTATTTCAAAGTTGTTTTATCTAATTGGAGGTTTAATGTCCCACTCTTAGTTTTGAGAGGCAAATTAGGGTCACCAGACTTAGAGGAAAGATTGTAACGTAAAAGATTCGGTCAAGAGCCGAGCATATGGCACGACGAGTTAAGCCACCGCTTGCTATGCCAGCATCCCATGTCAGTCCCGGTTCAAATCCCCACTGCTCCCTTCTGATGCAGGTCCCTGTCAATGTGAGAAATGATCCAAGCACTTGGGCCATTTACGTGGGAGTCCCAGATGAAGCTCCTGGCTTCAGCCACGCTCAGCATCAACTAAGATACATATATGTATGTCTAATATATAATAGTTAAATATATGTAATGTTTAATATATATCATATATATATTAAAAGATTTCTTTTTATTGAAAGGGAGTTTTACTGGTTCACTCCCCAAATTGCCACAACAGATGGGGCTAGGAGCTTCTGGGTCTCCCACATGGGTGCAGGTTTTCAGCTACTCCACTCCCCTCCTGCACGCATGTGGAATTCTGGCACTTGCAGACTGAGGATTAGCCAATTGAGTTATTGTGCCAGCCCCCAAACAGGAAGATATCAGAAGGAATGTTCTGAGACTGAAAGGGACTCTTGAATATTTACCCCCCCCCCACACACACACACCTCTGTACAAGATGTCTGAAACCCAATAGAAAGGTTAGAGAACAAGCTTGAGGAAATCTCTCAGCCTGCAGAGAGAAAAGGCTCAAGGACAGAAAACGGGAGTGATTACGAAGTCCAGCCTGTTCATCATAGTTCATCATCCGTGTTTCAAAAACAGAAACTAAAACAAAAGAAAATGCTAAGAAAAATCGTTCAAGAAAACTTCTTGTTAATGAAGAATATGAGTTTCCACGCTGTAATGATCTAACAGATACTTAGAAGCAAACCCAGGGGGATCATTGTGGAACATGGGGGCAAAAGGAAGACCCTACACGTGTCCTGAGGGTTGAGGGAGTGTCCTGAGGCATGGGGGAGCGTCCTGAGGGATAAGGGACATTCCCAAGGGTTGAGGGAACATTCGAGGGATGAGAGAACATTCCGAGGGATGAGGGAACGAACTGCAGAGTCAGGAATCAAGGTAACCTTAGTGTTTCCAACAGCAACACTGGGAGCCAGAGGACAGGGAAGCTGTAAAATCCTGAAAAGATGGTATTTCCACCCTAAACTCTTTACCCAACCCAACAACTTGGCAAATGCAATGACAGAATGACAGGACTGACTTCAATTCCACCCTGTGTGTGCCTGCCTGTCTGCCCTGGGTCCTTGCCAAGACTCACTTCATGAAAATGCAGAAGCAAGTTAAGAGAGCAGCATCCAGCAGAGGAACAGGACTAAGGGAGTTCTTGAAAGAGAGGAAGGAAGGAAGGGAAGAAGGGAGGAAGGGAGGAAGGATGGATGGAAGAAGAGAGGGAGGGAGGGGGGAGGGATGGAGGAAGGGAGGGAAGGAAGGAAAGAAGGAAGGAAGGGAGGAAGGGAAGAAAGGGGGGGAGGGAGGGAGGGAGAGAGGAGACTTAATAGAAAGGCAGATTTACACAGGGAAGAATCCAGTTGTTCACTGCCCTAATGGCTGCAACACCAAGAGCTGAGGCCAGGAGCTTCTTCCAGGTCTCCCACATGAATGCAGGATTCCAAGGCCTTGGACCGTCCTCTGCAGCTTTCTCAAGTCATGAGCAGGGAGCTGGATGGAAAGTGGCAGGGGGGAGGGTGGTTACAAAGGGAGAATTAGGAACATGAGCCATTGCAAAGGGAGTTTCTTTGTTCCAGCTGATGAAGGTCATACTGTGGCAACCATGTCCAGGAGTGGAAGGCATTTTGTCCAGATTGCCATAGGTCAGACACTGCAGAAACAAACAAACAAACATGTCTTCAAGAGGAAACTGACAAAATATTGAATGCATGCATCCATACTGTGAAGAGGTTCAGATCATTCATGGGAAATCCAGGTGCTAATGCAGGATAATTTGTTAGAAAACTAAACAGCAAATGAATAGTTAAAAAAAAATTCCAAGAAATGACAGCAATCCCAAGTCCACCTGGGATGGCTCAGTTGGACTCTCATTTATTTGGTTATAATGATGACAGTATTTCATGCAAGAAAACATATTTCAAGGAGGCTGGGACAGAAGGACTGTGGGTATTCTGTTGTGTGTATGGACATTGTTGGTGAGAGGTTAAGCTCTTGTAGATTTCAATGGGGGTCGTGTGGGCGATGCATGGGACTGCGGGAAAACCAAGAAGTACCAACATAGGAGGATGACTTAGAGATGAGGGCACGGATGCCAACAGAGACAAAATAAGTTGACTGAGAGACGTTGCCTCTTCTTGTGCAAGAGGACGAGGGGAAGAGTGTGAGGCATTGCTCCCTGTCCAATCAGCGGTCTTTAGCCTCTCTTGAGGCCTCGAACTACTATCTGAGGCTACCGCCAAAGGTTTGTAGAAGATGGCATGAAAAAGTAAGTTTATTCTGGTGCAAATGTGTGGTGAAATACACACACATTTAAAAAAAATAATGATACAAGTACTACTTGAACTTTTTGAAGACTCGTCACACGTGATACTCTGATCAAAATTGCATCTACAAAAATAAAGACCAGAGAGCTGAGGTGTAAAACTCCCCACAGCACACGCCTACCAAGGCGAAGTACCTCCAAAACGGTGGACAAGCAGAATTAAAAGATGGGTTTATTTGCTTTCAAACATATCTTGCAATCCATGCATACCTTTTCCATAATTCATTTTCTTTTAACCTGTTGAAGACCTTTTGCATACACAGACTTTGAAAATTTCTTGCACCAAAGCAAATTTACCTTTTAACTTCCTTTCCCATAAACTTTTTGATGTCTACTTATAGAACCTGCTGTTCAGTTACTGTTGCCCTTCACAGAAGGAGCACCAAGACTCAGGAACCCCTGAGTACAACCTGATGTGCAACCAGGAAACTCATAACATCTCCTGAAAATCAATAGCAGGAAAGAGAAACTACACACTCAATAACAAAGCTAAAAATCCAAGTCAAAGAAGTTAACATAAACAGAAGACTTCATATATATATATTTATAAGTTATATATTATATAACTTATAAGTTATAGGTCTTTATATAAATATTTATAATTAAAGTCTTTATATAAATATTTATAAATAAAGTATTTATATAAATATATAAATAAATATTTATATATTTATAAGTTATATATATTAATATATATATTTAAGTTATTGAAAGGGTAAAAGGCAAACATATGAACCTCTCCTGTCTGCTGGTTCACTTCCCAGATGGCCAGGGTAAGGCTGAGCCAGGCTCAAGCCAGGAACCCAGAACTCAATCTGGGACTCCCAAAAAGAAGGCAAAGACCCCAGTCCTGGAACCTTCACCCAGGGCCTTCTCAATGTGTGCATGTCCAGGGAGCTGGATCAGAAGTGGAATAAGCAGGACTCGAACCAGGCACTGCAATACAGGATGCAGACCTCCCAAGCAGCCTCTTGACCATGTGCCAAGTGCTAAGCCACAGAAGAAAACTTTTTAAAACTCTGCAGGTGTCAGCGGAAGATGTCACATCCTTAAAGCAAGAACACACTGCTGTAAGAACAGTTGTGGTGCATGGCAGTTAAGTGGATGTGATCACTGTAAAAAGGTCCCACTGACCTTCAGACTTAAGATTGAACCAGGATGCTGGGGGATCCCACCGAGAGCTTCTTTGCTCAGAACACAGTTCAACATCAGAGACCTGAGAAAGGTAAGGGTTTTAAGGGACAACTTCCATGATCTCAGGCTGTTTCTAACAAGAGAGCCACAAAAGCGAAGATGCAGAAACCAAAGGGCGGGGGGGGGGGGGGAATCAAAGAAATAATATTGTAACTTTCCCAGAGCTGGAAAAAAAATTGGTTTCAGACTGAAAGGGCCCTTTGAACTCCAGTAGTTCTGTGACTTCTCTTGAAGTTTATGACTTTAAGAACACCCTTTAAGCTGGTAGAAAAAGAATCTGTATATGTCTGAGTTTCCCTATTTGCTGGATTTACAATACATGTGTTATATTAGAAATGTCCTATGTTAATATATGATTATATTACATTATATAGAATCCTGACATCCTTTACGATGCCCCAGGACATCCCCTCCCACCCAGCCACCCTCCCATGGCTATTACCCTGCTTCCTGGCTTTTGGTGTGGAATCTCTGAGCAGCTCCGACTTCCTTCTTGTGGCTTTGCTTCTCTAGTCACCACCAGAGTCTGAACAACCACAGTTGTAATTCCTTACATTTCAGCCTGGAGGAGGGAAACCCTAGCTAACTGTGCTCCTTTGCACTGGAATGTTCTCCTGGGATCATTTCTGCAGACCCTGATGTGTCTCCAAGGAAAGCAGCACTGCCCTTCTCATGAGCACGGATTTGGTCCACATCCAGTGGGAGTGTGTGTTTGTGTGTGAAGAGCAGGGCATTGTGGGCCTATATGTACTCTCCCTAATTCAAACTACTGAATATTGAATGCAGAAGTTCAATCACATTTCTGGCAAGAAGATGTGTTTTATAGGCTGAATATAGGTCATGGAAATTATGTTTGGGCAGAACAGCTAGTTTAGAAAGGTTTTAATTAGTTGTTGTTAAGCTAAGCCCAAGTGCCTGCAAAACCACAGCCATGAGCATTCCCTTAGTTTGAGCACAAGCTCACCAAAACACCAAAAATAACAGAAGTAAGAATAAAGTTCAGCCAACTACATTATTGTTGTTGAGCGTAGTAGCAGAGAATTCCACACATAATAATTGAAGAGGTTTGTTCAGTAATTACTAGGTGCTTGCCAAAGGGAACGCAAAGATGGTGCCGGTTAGTTTTTGTTTAAAGTGAAAGTGAAAAGGCAGGTGCATGCACAGTAAACAGTACTTCGTCTGACCTCAGTTCTCTGTAAAATGTTTTATGGAGAATACTGTTCTAATGCCAAAAAGAATACTATGTGCTTATAGGACTTGGGCAATTTGGTTTTGCAATCTTCTTTAAAAGACAGGTGAGGACCCGGAAGCTTGGTCCCTCAGCGCCATGCGGAGGCTGGGGGTCTCCGGGCCCAGACACCTCCAACCTGGTAACCACCAAGGCAGTTCCCATGCCTACCCGGGGAGCCGCTCTGGGTGGCCAGTGCGCCAGTTGGCGCCAGGCTCTGCCTGCTGGCCACCTGGCCAGGGAGCCCTGGGAATTTGGTGTTCTGAATGCTGCTCAGACAGCTGCATGCCGAATCCACAGTGTTTTGGGGACGCGAAACAACCTTAAAGATTTCCAATGATGGCAAATCTTCCTCAGATGAACCTTCAACTAATACGGTCTCATCCCACGTGTTTTGAATGATTGTAATACCCAATACACTCCCAATTCCTTGTGAGACACAATAACTGGGTGGGAGCACAGAGAAATTTCTCATCTCCTTTGAAAAAGTGAGGAAGCCGTGTAGTGTAACCTACAGGAACTGGACAAGTATCTTATAGCCGATAGATTCAGAACAGCATTAGACAATAGTAAAAACTACAAAGACATACAAGGGGAATCAGGAGCGACCCTAATAAGCTATCACCAGGGGGTCATATGCACAGAATAGGGGAGAGCCCCAGAGCAGAGCAGCAGGACAGGAGGAGGCTTGCATCCCAATCATAGGGACTCCCGGACTCCCACCAAGGACTATCAGAACGGGCACCAAGGACGTCATCACAACAGCCAAAGAGACCACGGGGAACTGGAATGCCTCCGGAGGCCGAGAACCCAGAGGACAGACATCCCCCTCTTTGGACAAACTACACAAGATGAAAGAAGCCCGAGTCCTTCCACATAGGATCCAATGTCATCAGAACAACAGCCAGGAACCACGATCGGCCATCAGAATCAGAAGAACAATTAACTTCCTTCGGGACAAGGGAGAGGAGCCTTCTCCAGTCCTTACTTAGTTCCAGCTCTGGGCCTTCACCCTCTACAATGACCAACAGGGTCACTCTAGAACCCCCCCCCCAACACACACACACACACACACACACACACACACACACACACACACACACTCACATACACACACAAATAGGAACAGATAAGCAGAGAACAATAAAGAAAGATAGGTCATCAAGGACTCACACATGCCCTGCTAGATGGAACACAAAGAACAAGTACTCATCACCAAGGTATGAGAGATTTCTCTGCATACCCCCCCAAAGCTGTTATGCACCTCAATTGTTAAAATGCCATTGAAATAGGCACAGGAGGTTGTTAAGAACTTGCATGTAATTTTAACATATTGTTTACTCAACACTATGTCAATTAATTCCATAACGATACGTATTGTTGCTGCTGGGACTTTTAGTTGATCGGAATCTTGCTCTCTTGGCCCTACCTTCAGACCAGAGAAGGTCTCCCCAAGAAGCAGATGAACTTATCTGGACAATAAGATGCTGGACTCTATGCTCAGTATATGCTTACAATGAAGTTGTCTCAACTGATCTCGAACTGAGGTCTCACAACAAGGTGGAGGAGTCCACCATGGGGGGAGGGGTGGGGGAATCCCAGTACCTATGGAACTGTGTCTCATAATACAATGTAACCAATAATTTAAAAAATAAATTATATAAAAAAATAAAATACAATAAAATAACTGCGATAAAAAAAAAGACAGGTGAAACTTGACAAGCATCAAGGAACTCTGGCAGGGCAAGAACTGAGCCCGTGTGACTCCCACTCACTTGGAAAGGGGCACTCTATGTGGTCTGAGGATGCCTGGCTCGGACACACTGCGGAGTGGAACTCTGAAGGCAACGCCCAGCCTCCACCTCCCTGTTTCATGCTGAATGTTGATGCGGAGAGATGGACGGTGGCCCGTGGCTTGCGGATAAGAGCCATATTGCTCTGGATTGTTGACACGTTAGTCTGAGTTGGATCCAGCACCACCTTGGAAGAATCAAGAGAAGGAAGACAATGCAGAGACATGCATGCTCTTGTTGCTAACTGCATGACAGGACTAGGCAGTACCAATCACATGGAGATCTCTGTCACGCGTTTATCCACCGTATCCATCTATTAACTCTATCATATCTAGCTTTCTGTTTATAGTCTGCACGGCATCCGTCATCTACCTACCCTATCTATAAACTATAACATTTATGCTATTTACCTATCAGCGTCTCTATCACCTGCCATACCTACTTTCTATTTATGATCTGTTTCACATCTATCCATCATGACTACGTTTATTTTCTGCTTGCCTTTTATCTCTCCACGTATCCATCTAGCCATCCAACCATCCGTCCATCCTACCACCCATAAATCATTCTGTCCAAAGAGGTTGAATTTTCCATGAGCTGCTGCTCCCTTATATTGTTCCTTTGGCTGTCTTACCGCAGCATGCACGTATGTCAAACCATTATTGCAGGCCCCTACTGTTTTCTCCAAAGCATTTCAATTTTTGATGAGGAGGATTGCTTTTCATTTGCTAGAAATCTGGGGTGTCTGTTGACAGTTTTCAGTGAGTTACGCAGTTAGGGGCTTTGTGGAGGTAGCAGCCCAGGTAAGGATCTAACAGGTAAGGCTTCATTCAGGTGTTGACAGTAGAGCCCAGCCTACTCTTGGGCCATCTATGACATACAGGACAAAGATTCAATTCTACTTTTCTTATCAGTTCTAACTGTAACCTTTCTTTCTAGTCATGCCATCTTTTCCTGTCCCCCAAAGACACCCTGTGAACTCTCACCTCCACCCATCTCATGTCCCTCATTTCTACATTCCAGTCCCACTGAGGCAGTGCCACCTTCTCACACTGCCCAGCATACCCATTGCTCTCAGCCTTTGGGCACGCCAGTCCCCTCATTCTGGGGTATCCTTTCTGCTCCCCTCTGCTTTCCCTGATCCTCCACCTGCAGGGCCTTGAGCCCCTTCCTTGCTGTCTGCTTCTGAAGTGGTACAGGCTTCCTTGTGTATACCTAAGGCCGCCTTCTGGTCAGTGTCTGCTTGTCCATGATCTTGGCTCGTTCGGAGTGGGAGCTGCTATCCCCTGTGAAGTCTCATTTCAAAATGAGGGGGAGCACGGTTGACAAGGTAAGCGAAGAGCTGTCTTCTGGGTTTCCTTCTCCGCTGACACATTTCCGGTGCACCTTTATGATTTCTAAGGATCTGTCCTTAAATTCAGATGGTATTTTTAACCCAATCTATGTAACTTCCCACAATGTCACTCATTCCCAGGATCAGAACGGAGATAGACTTAGGATTGTACTACTGAGAATTTGCCTCTCACTGGACCTTTTAAAAATGAGATTATGATTACCTTTAATTGTATTCAATAACACCACTCAAGCAGTCGAATGTAGGCAATTAGAGAATGTGAAACTAGCTTGGGGGACTGTTCAACTGTGTTTTCAACTTGATTTTGAATATATTTCCATGCTGACAGTTGCTCATGATCTACGATTTGTGAATTCTGTCAAAAAATGTACTTAGCCTCTTAAAAAGTGGTGTGTAAAATTATACAATTTAAGATTCAGTGGAATACTTGCAATTTTGTAATCTATAACCTTCATTCAGAAAAGAAACTAGACGAGAGAGAAGTAAAGATTCCTCCAAAGTTACCTGGGGATTACAGAAAGTGAAGTAGATCCCAGACTGGATATCTCTCTAATTTTCTTGTCTAGTCCCGATTTTCTTTTCTTTTTTTTTTTTTTTAAAGATTTACTTACTTTTTATTGGAAAGTCAGATATACAGAGAAGAGGAGAGACAGAGGAGGAGCTTCTGTCCGCTGATTTACTTCCCAAGTGGCCACAACAGCCAGAGCTGAGCCAATCTGAAGCCAGGAGCCAGGAGCTTCTTCTGGGTCTTCCACATGGGAGCTGAATCCCAAGGCTTTGGACTGTCCTAGACTATTATCCAGGCCACACGCAGGGAGCAGGATGGGAAGTAGGACTGCCTGAATTAGAACCAGCGCCCATATGGGATCCCAGTGTGCAAGGCGAGGACTTCAGCTGAGAGGTTACTGATCCTAGTTCTGACTTTCTACAGCCCTTCACACTTTGCTTTCTGGAATCAGTGGACTTGAGCTTTTTAAAGCTGTCCACAGCAAAATTGAGCCAAAAAAATTCAAGCTCAATATCAGCATGTGGTACCCTACGTTACAATCCGTGAACCCAACTGATGCACAACTCTCTATGCGTGGCTTCCGTTAGGACTCATTCTTAGTCCTGGGCATTCTGTGGGCTTTCGCAAGTGCGTGAGCTGCTGTCACCTCTGAGGGATGCAGGTTCTCATAGACCGAAATGCTCTGTGCTCTGCCTACTCCCTCTCCCTATCTCTAACCACAAATCTCACCATCTCCTCTTCTGCTTCTTTTGTTAGGATAAAATGATTGGAATCAAACAGTAAGCAGGCCTTTCACACAGGCTTCTATCATTAGCAATATGTAATAATTCTGAAGCAAAATTATTATCAATAATAACTTCCTCTCTGCCTTTACATGGCTGGAAAGTGTATTTCCCTTTAACCCTAAGTCTTTCTCCTACCTTGGATGCTCCAGCATGTTTACCTAGTCACCTATTCAACAGCATCTCAGTTGCCTCCTAGTGTGGGCAATTATGAATCAAACCGCTAAAAGTAAGCAGGTGCAGGTTTTTGTACGGACCTAAGTTTTTATTCCTTTAGGTAAACACAAAGGACTAAAATTTTGGAGTAAAAACACTTGGTCTTCTTAGAAACTGCCCAATGATGTTCCCAAATGGCTCCCTTCTCCTGCACCCTCATCCACCATGCATAGAGCTTCTACCGCGAAATATCCTTGCTGACACTCGGTTCTGCGGCATCCTGGCTCTGGCAACGCTGGTCAGTGTGCGTTGGGATCTCAGTGTTTGGAGAGGCAGCTCTTGCGTGCTGTACACCTGTTTGCATCCTTACCTTCTTTGATGAGGTGACTGTTAGGACCTGCTCGCCTTACAACCGGCTTGTTCATTGCTTACTGGTGAGTTTCACGTGCTCGCGTACATCCTGTGGTAGAGTCTTTCATGGAAGCGCCTTTGTAAATATCTTCTCCCATAATGCCCAGCCTGCCCCCTCACTGCTGAAGTGCTCCTAGGTTTTCCTGCTCCCATGTTTGTTTTCATAGAGATTCATGTTTGTGGTTCTCCCCCCTCCCCACCCTGCGCCCCGCCACTTTAAATCCTCTGGATCCACCCAGTCCTCCCATCCAAGTACTAACCAGACCCGACCCTGCTTAGCTTTCCAGATCAGACGAGATGGGGCGCGTTCAGGGTAGTATGGCCGTAGACCAGATCCACACAGTCCTAAACGAGCCATCTGCCCCTTGTCCTGATTTCTCTAACGCATGGAAAAAGAAGTGTTGATTTTCCAGTTTGTTCGGCTTCTTCCTCATTGTTCAGATGGCGTCTTCCATGCCGGACTGGAAACAGGAAGTCTCTCATTACACTTACAGAGTAATAACTTCCTCCACTTTTGAAAATCTTAATTACAGTGGATTAGCCATGTGCGAAGATACGTGAAGACACTCTATATACCAACGAGGCTCTGTAACAATTATCTTATTGTTACTGGGGACGTAGATTTCCTTTGCCATTAGTGCAACTGGGAACTCGTCCAGACCTGAATGTAGCTCTGCTGAGGCTGCGGGCCCACTTGATCCACTGGTACCCCACATGACACCAGACCACAACCAGGTATCATTTGCAACACAACACACCCCAAGCTAGCTTAACTGGAGAAAAAATACGATGTTGAGCCTTTCTTCCCTGCTGCCTCCGTAACTACGCCCTGTCGCAGAAATGGTTTGGGGACAGGCTTGGGGCCCTGTGCGGACACAGACACTTCCAAACCCTGGCAGGCTGGGTGCAGGAAGCTGCTGAGAAAAAGAAATTGTTGCCATAGCCCGAAGTTGAGCCCGTCCCAGTCTTCAAAAGCACAGGTGGGGTTTGGAATTTCTTTATAATTCCTTTCTTGGCTGCCAAACTTTGGCTCCCTGAATGCAACCCTGCCCCGAGTCGTAAGCACTGGGGTCCCAGAACACGTAGAAGGTTCCAGAAACCTCTGTGCTTTGCAGCTGGGCCAATGTGCTTATCTGCCTCAACAGGCCTGCTCTGTGCTGTGCCAGCATTTTTCTTACAGGAAGATAATTACTACAAGAATGAAAAAGAAACTAGAAAATGACACATAATCTGCAAAATAGTTTCTGAGCAGAAATGTATTTCTGCTTGGCACCAATGAAAGGGTTCTTTTTGTTGTTATTGTTGCAAGACGAAAGGCAACGCTGGTTTTCAGGACTGCGAAAACCTCAAGGTTCTGCCCGGCAGAATTTCCTCCTGCAAGAGAACTTTGAAAATCTCGACTTTGATCTGCCATGTTTGATGCCCAGGAAGTAATTTTGACTGTAGCTGAGGGCTCCGCAGATCATCCCACTAACCCGCTGTGAAATGGTCACTTGTGCTTGGCGGGCCTTCAAGCAGGGACGGCTCAGGTGTCCTAGAGACCCCATGTGGTAATCACCCACCTCACCCAATCAACCAAAAAAATGTCAGCTCACTGTCTTCAGAAATTCACAATGAAAATAGTGCAGGCGAGGGGTCCTACCCCATGAACGGCAGAACCCTGGCGTGGGGGTGGGCTTGAAGCCACCTCTACATCTTCCAACTCCACTGCAAACTCTTTGTTTTACATCTTTGGTGAGCAAGTAAAATGGTGTTGGAACCAGGCTGTTCCCCTCCCTCAAGTGTCTGAAAACCAGTGTGTTTTCCATTGATAAAATGGATTTTATTTCCAAAGTGTTGGTCAGTAACTTTGAATTCAGAATCCATTTCCTTCCCTGGAAATAATTTTAGAAATTGTGAGACCCTAGATGGGACTATGGATGCCTGGCTTATTACCCACTGCGTCCTGAAGAGCAAGAATGTTAAACATGGTTTACTGATTCATTTGAAAGGCAGTGAAAGATTGTGTGCGTGTGTGTGTGTGTGTGTGTGGAGAAATGAATAAGACAGAAGAAGAAAAAGAAGGAGGAGGAAGAGGAGTTGGAAGAGAGAGATCTTCTACATGCAGGCTTGCTGAATCACTCTCCAAATGCCCACATAGCAGAGGCTTGGTCAGGCTGAAGTCAGGAGGTAGAATTACCAATTAAGATCATGCATGTGGGTGGTAGGGGCCCAAGAGACCCAGGCACTGGGGCCATCTTTTGCTGTTCTCCTCAGGCACATTAGCAGGCAACTGGGTCCCAACTGGACCACCTGGGATAGGAACAAATGCTCATATAGGAAGGCAGCATTACAGGAAGCTACACCACAACACTGGCCCCAGAGTGCTAAGCTTGGTTCTACTCCTGATTCCAACTTCCTGCTAACGCACCTGTGAGGCAGCAGGTGTCGGTTCAAGCATGTGAGTCTCTGCCACTCACTTGCGAGATCTAGGTGGAGTTCCAGGCTCCTGACTTCAGCCTGACCAAGCCCCTGCTGCTGTGGGCATCTGGGGAAGGATGAATGAGCTCTCTCTCTTTCTCTCAAGTAAATAAAACAAACAAGTAAAATGTCTAATGACAAACAGGAATTGCCTGATGAGCTTTCATTCGCTCCTGTTTCAGTCATGTTTTGTGATACCAGCCAAAGTGACTCCTCTCAAGTCATCAGCCCAATGGAAACCTGGAGATGCACCTGTAGCCATACTGAGAGAGGCGACAAACCAGAGGGTGTGACGTGACTGGAAAGCCCCCAGGTTCCTGGGTCTCTACCTGCCAACTGAGGGACCCCAGAACGTTGTGTAACTTCCTGGGATCCACTGTGCTTTGCTATTCTCAGGGACAACGGAAGCGTGGGTCTCATGGGATCTCAATAAGGATTAAGTGAAAATGCATGAAGAGACTGCACGCAGCGCCTGCTGCTTAGCTGCTGTTTCTCATGGCCCTGCTTCCCTGAGTCACTTGACAAAACGCTAAATACCTCCCATTGGTCTCTTGATGACTCCTTTCCTAAAGGACTGGGATACTTCTAACAGTTTCCGAAAGACCTCAAAGTGTTCCACGGGTAACAGAAGGAAGTGTGCAGCTCATCTTAATTCCAACTCCACAATATTGTCATGGTGCCTGACTCTTTGAAGACGTTCAGTCTTTTCTAGAAAACTCTGAAAATTCCTAAAAGAAGTGGGTTGGCCTTGATACACACAGAGAGGAAGGGGGCTTTCCCGACAGAACCTGTAGGAAGGTGGCGGGTGGACAGCCTCCGCGATGCTAGGCCGGAGTCCCTTGGGGCCAGGACCATGGGCAGCCATGGAAGATATCAGTCTAGATTTCTCCATGTGTGGTAGGGAGCCAGAGTTTCTCTAGAGGGCATGGTCTAGGTACAATTTCTTTGTAAATTTGTGAGTGAACAGCAGCAAAGGCTTAAAAGGGCAAAGTTGGTTTCTGAATCCACAAAGGGAGAGACGGGAACAATACTAAATCTACCCAGGCAAGGAAGTGTATCCTCAAAAAAGACAAATGGACAAAATTCTGTGAACACTTCAGGCTGCAGGAAGGAAAGGGTTAATAGCGTCACAGCTTTCCAAAAAGTACATGCATGCGTATGAACACACGTGTAGTATAAATTGACACCGGAGAAGGCACAGCGGCACAGAAATAGTAACGTATCCCCAAATCTCTACTATCACTTCTACAGACCCATCTGAAGTCACACTCCCGTGTAAGTTCCTATTTCATGGGAAATCCACCATCTGTTTTTATAATTTGGAACTCAAGTGTCACAGAATCAGAACAAATGTTTGACTATTATCCTAACCTGTAAACTGGATCCATATCCTTGACAAATGGGTGTAATTCTAACAAGGACCCAGCAAATGTTGCTTGATGTTTTCCTGAGACAAAGGGGAGACAATGAAGATGTATGTTGGAAATGTACTCATCTGCCAGTGATGTGAGTGACCTATCTGCTAAATCAGAAGTCATTTTCTAATACCAGAAGAATCTTTTCTCACAACATAATTGGTCTGTGTGGCTAACTTTTAAGCCTATATTCTTTTAGTTTCTCCATCACTTTATTAAATGTAAACAACAAACAAAACAGTGCTTTGCACCAACTCCAGCAGTGTCAATGTTCTCATCACGGCCATCCCAGGCTGTTGCTGTGATTTGGACATGGTCCGAGGCATCCCCGAAAGGCTCATGTACCGGCACCTTGGTCCTCAGGGTGGTGACATTAGAAAGCGGTAATATCTTTGAGAGGAGGGACCCAGCATAGATGATGAGGTCATTGCAAAGGTCACTGGGTCCTCTGGAGACCCTAGTTAATTGACTGCTGTGAAGACAGGTTGTCATAGAAACAGTGATCCTGGCCCTGGGACTCTGTTCCCTCTCACCCTCACACAGGCTCCTGGGCCATGTGCTGATGCAGACAGAGATCTTTCCTCAGAGTGAAGCCAATGCTGCCACGTACCCGTGGACAAGCAGTACCATGAGCCAGGTAAGCTTCTTTTCTTTTCTTTTTAATTCTTTTTATTTTTGATAATTTTTACATAGTTGACTAGGGTGCAAAAGGTCAAGAGCTACAGCAAGGTGGATGAGACCATTGGTTCCACATTCTCTTTCTTTTTTTCCTTCCTGTATCTGGGAAAGCGGAGGAACAAGGGGAGAAGCCACCCAGCTACCTTCAAACCCTGGGACAGCCACCTGACACCATCCCCGTGTCCCCAATGTGGGGCATGCTCCAAGGGTCTTGCGCAAGAGGTTTTGATAGTTCAACAGTTCAGAATTACTGCTGGTTGCCTTTAAGCAGCCAGACTAGGCTACGCATCCTCCCCCACCAGCCAGAAGTGAGTGAGGTGGTCCCATCTTTTCTTTATAAAGAACCCTGCTTCAAGTACTTTGTTAGGGTTACAGAAACAAAATGGTCCAGGACAGCTCCCAGAGTGACATCATTGAACTTGAAACTAGGGAGTGAGGCACTCGGCCTGGCCCAGTGTGCTTCCACCACCCTAATGCAATATCCTCCCATGCGGCTACCAGCAGCCAGTCTCACACAGGAGGCTTCGACAGACACTGGCTGAGAGGGCACCAGGAGGGTGAGGCGGAAGCCTGATGAAAGAGGCAAGGCTGGGTCTTTGTTCCTGGAAACAAAGTCATGGGACAGGTGGAGGGCAAGAGAGAAACGGACAGAGAGAGGGAGGGGAGAAAAGGAGGAAGAGAGAGAGAGAGATGAGCTGGAACCACAGGCAATGGTTTGAGGAGAGCCATGCTCACTAGGAGTAGCTCAAACCAGATTCTAGCTCCAGGGTGGTTCCATCCGCTTGCATCCCCAACTCCTGGCCCCTGAGTTGCTTCCCGCCTCTCCCTTCTCCTGCATCTCATCCTATCTGCAGTTCCTCCTCTAACCTCTGCTTTCCCTCCCCCAGGCAGGTTATAAGCCATCAGGGGCAAGGACTGTCAGGCTTCTCCCTTGGGGCTTAACAGGCCTCAGTGCTCAGCAGGTGCTCCAGGCAGATTGTGGCATCAAACTGAATAGCTAATTCAGCCTGGTATTAGCTCCAGGTAGCACCTTCCTGGGCCTTATCTTAGCCCCCACTTCCTGTTTGGTTTTAGGTTGCAGATAACAGGTGCAGGTGAGCAGCAGGGCCTTATCAGTGGGGCAGATTTGGCAGGGTCACCTTTCAGATTAAGAGTTTGGGAGGGCAAGGTCCAGCTTGTAGCCATGGGGAAGGGGGTGGGTGAAGAGCGGCTCAGACTAGTCTCCATGATCTTAAAGCAGTTTTGTTCTCTCGGTCCCTCCTTCCTTGATGCTTTGCTTATTCCACAGGTGTGCTTGGCACACTGATGTTAGGCTGAGCCCTGTATCACCACATGGCACCTGCTAAGTCATCAGAAGAACTTGAGCATTGTGGCGTAGTGGTGACATAGCATCCCATATGAGTGCCAGTCCATGCCACCACTATTCATTCCCAACCCATCTCCTTGATAATGGCCTGGGAAAAGCAGGGAAAATAATCCAAGTGTATGGGTGCCTGCACCCACATGAGAGACCTGGAAGAAGCTCCTGGTTCTGGCCATTGTGGCTACCCGAGAAGTGAATAAGCACATGGAAGAACTCTCTCTGTCTGTCTGTCTCTCTCTCTCTCTCTTTCCTTCTCATATAAATAAATAAATATATCCTAGAAAAAGAACTGAGGGGTTGTGATGCAGTATACCATCCACTCTGGGGTTAGAGCCCTGGGAACACCAGCCACCCCCCATGCTCACACCCCAATCCACTCCATCTCACAGTGGTTCCAGAGCATTTACGCTTCTCCAGTGTGAAGTTATTTCCGCAGCCCACATGCACTCTGCGAGGCCATCACTCAGCACTTCTGGCAGCAGTGCCCGTACCTCCAGCACCAGAGTTCCACAAGAAACCTGTTCAGTGCCAAACCCTGGAGAGTGGAACTCAGTACAGGACAAAGGCACCTGCACACCTGGCTTTGAGAAGCCTGTTGGTGGCAACAATGGTGTTGGTGAGCTGGACTCAGTTCACAGAGACTCAGAGGAACCCAAGTCCTGTAGGCGTGGCCAGGAACCTGCAGCAGAGGGCCAAGGAGGAGGGGCTGTTGGTGTCAGTGAGCGCGGTGAGATGGGGAGAAAGGAGACACCAGGTGGCAGGAAACAGGCTGGCAGAAGCCAAGTGGTGCACCTGCTTGGAAAGTGGATCTGCCCACCTTGAGGGATGGGGTGACTGTCACCTCCAGGTGCCAGCACTCCCTGTAGCCACAGGAAGGTCCAGGACTAACACCCAACCCTGCAGTTGGTGTCCTGTTCCTGATAAGGAAGCCCCCTAGGCTGGTCCTGCTGGCAAATATGCAGTAGCCAGCCATGGTGTGTACTGATAACAGCAGTAGCTGCTCTTGGGATGGAGAGCTTCCTGTCATATTGCACCTCCGCCTCCGCCATAGGCTAGGGAAAGAGAAGAGACCTAGGGCCAAATGTGCTCAAATCCCAATTCAATCTGGCCATGGTGACTTTGGGAAAGCCATGTGGTTTCTGGAAGCCTCTGTTTGCTCATCTGTAAACTGTGCATGATAGAGTCCATTTCTTGAGATGGTGGCAAACACTAGAGTCAGGCCCTGCCCACGGACCAGAGTGTGTGTTCTTTCTCCTCCTCCTTCCACCTGACCTGACACTTCCAGGACGGGAGCCAAGGCAGCCTGTCCCTCACCGGAACACAAGTCCGGGGTCCCTGCTGACCCCAGCTTCCCCAGCAATCACACATCCTGAAGCCACCCCTGGTCACAGTGTTTGTCTACAAGTTGACCCTTTGAACAACAGGTGCAATACAAAAGCGTTGCATTTTCAATGGACTGCTTCGAAGAGACAGGAAGGGAAGAGCACTGGGAGGTGTGTAAGCCATAGCTGGCAGTTAATATGTGAACCCAGAGGTGTCCGAGGGGAGTGTTAGCCACCTGACACCCGTTGTGGAAGCTTGGATGGCCCATGAAGCAAGAGAGCACCTGCACAAGGCTTAGTCCTGGGCGTCTCCCTGGGAGCTGCAGGAAGGCTGGGGAGCACCGAGGCTGGGGAGGTCCCCCAGGATGCCATGCAGAGCACCCAGAGGAGAGGAGGGGCTTCTGCCTTGGTGAGGGGCGGGAAGGGGGCCAGCTAAAGGCAGATTGTGACTCCACAGGACCTGGTTGTCCCACCCTGTCCTCACTCCCCCTTTGACCACTCTTCTCTGTCCTCTTGGCAGGACACCAGCAGCAGCAAAAGGCCGTGTTAGAGCCAGGAGCTCAGCCCCACTTGGCCCCAACCAACGCTCAGCGCCAATCTTTTCATTCAGCTGAAAGCAGGTGGCTCCTGGATTCCTTCAGTTTGTCTCTGATCCACACTCTGCCACACAGGGCTCCTAGGATTCTCCACTCAGCCAAGGGAGTCCCACCGTTTGACCCCTTCTTGCCCACTGTATACCTTCCTCCCCCGATCACTGACTTGGGATGAGGTATGCCCCCACCTGCCTCCATGAATGTCTCAGGACTCTGCCCCTCAGCTTCACATCTTAGTTTCTCTCACAGGTTGAGCTCCCACCTCTTCTGGGAAGGGAGGATGTGCAGTGGGCACAAAGGGGACCTAGGAACAGCAGGTGGAGAGGGACTGGCACTGTGGCACAGTGGGTTGGGCTGCAGCTTGCAACACTGGTATCTTACACTAGAACACTGGTTCCATTCCTGGCTGCCCTGCAGCCTATCCAGTTCCCAGCTAGCACATCTGGAAAAGCAGCAGAAGACGGCCTAGTGCCTAAGCCCATACCATCCACTCGGGGATCAGGATGGAGTTTCTGGCTCCTGGCCTTGCTTGGCCCGACGATGGCCATTGCAGCTATTTGAGGAATACACCAATAGGTAGAAGAACTTTTACCATCTCTATGTTGTTTTGCCTTTCAAATAAGCAATTTTTTTAATAGAGAAAATCTTTAAAAATTCAGAAATGTATTTCTCACAGAAGGAGGGCTGGAGTATCTGAGAGTGAGGAACAGCGTGTTTGCTGCGGCTGGGGCCCTGGACCAGGTCTGCAGGTGCCTGTCCTCTGGTGTGCCCCAGCACGAGGAAGGCAGTGAGCCCCTCACCTGACCCAATCGCCTCCAAAGGCCCCATCTCATTCCGTCACACTGAGACTCCATTTCAGCAGGTGACTTGGGTAGGGTACCATTTCGTCCACAACAGGAAGAGAGTGTAGGTGGTCAGCCGACAGGCAGGGGCAGGTGGCAGGGACATCTGAGGTCCTGAGCATGTGACTCCAGCGATTACTTCCTGCAAGATGCAATGGATGTCTAATCATATGTAATCTACGAACACACACATGTCCCCAGTAGCCAATTTGAGCAAGAATCTTCAAATCCAACTGCTGACCTTTATTAAGCACTTGGACATTATCACAAACCCCAGGAGGTACGGAAGATGCCAAAAATTCCCTTACAGTGCAGCTAAAGAAGCAAAAAAGGAATCAGAAAATAAAACCATCGAAGGGAGCTGTGCATCTCACACATCACAGCTGGTGGAACAGGCACACGTGAATTATCCTCTTGCATCCTTGCCACCCGGCTCTGCCTGTAGCACCTCTTTCCCTCCCACGCCAGACAATGCAGTTATGATGGGGAGGCAAGAAAACAGAGCCGGGTTCCTGTGGCCTGAGGGAAGTGGTACAATGGCAGCGTGGGGAGTGGAGCTGGGGCCTGGTTCTACAACCTGTGCAATGGAGGACAGCACTGCCAGCATTTCGTCTCCCGGTGATAGGTCCCACCCAAAGCCGATAGATCACCCAACATTCTCACTGTGAAGGCAGCAAGGTTATGGTACAGGCTGCAAGTGAGCCCTCACCACTGGGACCGGTGTTCTTATACAAAGCAGCCCGAGTCTGAGTGGAAGGAAGGTTCCTTGTAGGAGGAAGAGGAGGAAGAAAGAGAGATTGAAAGGAGAGAGGCTGAAGAAGGCTTAGGATGGTCTCCATGCGTGACTGTCGCGGGGGACACTGGCCCCGCGTGCTATCTGTCCCCCAGCTTGTAACTCACCTCTCCGGCCCCCAGCAGCCCCATTTGCAAAGCTGAACACCCGCACTCAACATCCACTCCAGAGAAAGAGCCATGGAAGGTGCTGGGTACCGTACCCAGCACCACATAAGCCCTCATAACAGCTCCCTCTTGCTGCTCCCTAGCAGAGCAATTTAAGGGAAGATCTCTTTGTTTGCTAAGCAAAGTGACAGAGAGAGGGAAGAGATGGAAATCTTCCATTCACTCCTTGAATGCTGACAACAGCCAGGGCTGGGCCAGACCAAAGCCAGGAGCCTGGAATTCCATCCAGGGCTGGGCCAGACCAAAGCCAGGAGCCTAGAACTCCATCCAGGGCTGGGCCAGACCAAAGCCAGGAGCCTGGAACTCCATCCAGGTCTCCGACATGGGTGCAGGGGCCCAGACACCTCACCATCTTCTGCTGCTTTCGCAGGTGTATTAGCAGAAAGCTGGATGGGAAGTGGAGCAGCCGGGACTTGAACTGCCAGGAGAGCTAGAGAGCCCCACCGCCGAGTGTGCTGTGAGAGCTGTCTCTGGCTTATGTTACAAGCCCCTGTTCACACAGAAAATTGATGTGAGTGAAGAAGCCCCCTGACATTGGGGCTAAAATCCAAGGAACAGGATTCAAAGTTCTGTTATTGCTTCCGACGAAGAACAGTGCTGCCTCCTGGGCCACTTACGCCAAAGGCACATCTGCTTCAGCTCTCACCAGAGTTGTATACCTGATGCCATGGCCACGGGACACAGCAGCAGATTGGAGCGTGCGGGAGGTCACGCAGCCCTGAAGGCCAGGGATTGGAATTCTTGGGGCGGACTGGACCGAGCACTCTCCACCTCCCCCCTGTGGGTATCAGGTTCCTGGAGGGTGCTGGAGCTTCCCAGGGGAGTGCACCCACAGCATCAGCACAGCCTTATCTCGGGAAAACCCATCAGGACCACCTTGCCTGGGGACTCCAGAGTGACTTTTCCTCCCTTGGGAGGGAAATGAGGACAGCTCTGCTTACTGGGGCCCAGACGGGGGCTCAGGTTTCTCAGGCATCCTAGGTATCCAGCCCCCTGGGGATCCTGGCCGGGCTCCCCCTCCCTCTGCAGGAGAACTGGAGCGGAGAGCCCTGGGGGTGGGGCACACCTGCACTGTTTGCCCTCTCTGCTGGCCAGGTTGGGGGCCCAGGAGGCCCAGATAATGCCGATCTTATCTCCTCCCTCCGAGGGAATTTCTCCACAGGTGGGCAAGAAAGGTTGGTTTTGTGTTCTTGGGGGTCTGGGGATGGGCGGTAGACCCGGTAGACCCACCATCTCTGCCACAGGAGGGCACTGGGCCTCTGGGTTCTTCCCTCAGGGCACCCTGAGTGGGCCTGCAAAACAGCCCAGCAGCAGGTGCATGGCCAGGCTTTGTTAAGCTCCCATTCAGTCCAGGGCCTGAAACCCATGACCCACAGTGAGCAGACCTGATGCCACATCCTCCTGACTGCACCAACTTCCCTACTTTTTTTTTAAATTTCAGCTATCTGTTTTATGGCAGAGGTTAATGGAAAACCACTCTCTAAGCCTACCACCGTGAGAAACAGCCAACTACAGCCCACACCTGAAGGCAGGTGGATCTCACACACGGCAGGTGCAAGGAAGAAGCTGGGTAGGGCCTGGATGACCCCTTGCAGGCACTGTGGCGTAGCAAGTTAAGCAACGCCTGCAACACCAACACCCCATTTAGGTGCCGGTTTGAATCCTGGATGCTTCACTTCCCATTCGGCTCCTCACTAACGCGCCTGCAAAAGCAGCAGAAAATGACTCAAGTGCTTGGGCCCCTGCACCCACGCGGGAGACCTGGAAGAAGGTTCTGGCTCCTGGCTTGCAGCTGGCCCAGTCCCGTCTACTGCAGCCATCTCGGTAGTGAAGGAGCAGGTGGCAGCGTGCTCACTCTCAATCCCTCCTTCCCACTGTAACCTTTTCAAATAAATAAACCTTTTCAAAACAAGCAGGCAACACAAACTTCTCTCATGAGAAGTGGGAAGCGGGGGAGAGGCTGGTGACGGCAAAGGGTGGGTCAGGGCTGGGGGGATTGGGGTGCTAGCTTCCCAGGTTGTTCGGTTTGTGATAAATCAACTCAGTTTAACCTCCCAGTCCCATCACTTCGGGTGCCAAACCTCAACACCTGAAAAACAAACGAAAATAAATAGAACCACAACAAACACACTTGGTGCGCCTCGCGTTCCGAGAAGCCAGAGCCAGTGCTGGGCGGCTGGAGGCCAGCGATGAGGAGCGGGGTCACGCTGCGCGCCTTGGAAAGCTTGCACACTGCAAAGGAAGCTGGTTCCTCACTGTGCGATGCAGGGCTGTGGCCCACTGCTTGGGAAAACAGCGAAGGAGGCCCCATTCCCAGCTGCAGGTAAATGATTAAGATGAGCCGAGGGCTGGGGGATGGGGAAGGGTGGCTGCGAGGGTGGGACGGGAGCAGGTGCCCGGGTGCGAGGAGGTGTGGCCTACGCCTCTGAGCGCCCCGCACGCACCCTCAAAGGGCACACGGGAGGCCGGCGTGGGGGCGCCACCTGCTGCCCTGAGCACCTAAGGACCGGCCTAGAAAGGACCCAGTTCTCGGGTTCGGTGCTGTCCGAGGATGTTCCCAAGCCTCAACTCTTGCAAGGATGGCCCAGACCCCCTCGCCAGCCCACCCACGAGAGCCCGGCACCCCGTGCCCCCGAAGGACCCCCACCTCCAGGCGCCCCACCCGCAGCCGGGTTTAGTATTCGGCGTTAATGATTAAATGAGGCTTCTTCGTGAGCCCGCGAGGGCCTTTGTCTGCGCCGCCCGGGAGCATCCTCCTTTGAAACGCCATATAAAAATGATGGACGCCCTTCTCCTCCCCCACCCCGCCCCGGGGTCGGGCGCTCTGGCGTCGCTTTCAAGTCGGAGCTGGCTGCACTGGGCGCTGCGCCGGAGCAGCGGGCGGGGCGAGAGTCCGGGATTTGGATTTGGAGATGCGGCACCTGATAGAGAGAGAGAGAGAGAGAGAGAGAGAGAGAGAGAGAGAGAGAGAGAGAGGAAGCCTGCAGCCAGGAGCTCAGTGCAGTCCGCCCATGTGAGTGGCAGAGATCCATGCACTGGAGCCATCACCTCCCTGGGCACGCCTTATCAACAGGTCGGATTGCAAGTGGAGCAGCTGGCTCCCCTATCTGTTATGTAAGCATCTTTGCTGTGCCAGACGCCACCCCAGAGCCCGCACATTCCTGACCCCCTAGGTGGCTCATGTGCCTAACCTGTGCTTCCAGCAGTTGGCAGCAGGGGTACCAGCCAGCGGGTGCTCAGTGCTTGCATGAGTCCAGAACTGTGGTTAGCACCATACACAACCGTCCTAACCCAGGCTCACAGATGCACCATTTTACAGATGAGATGCTTGATGCAGGAAGCCTGGCGACTTGTCCCGTAGGGATTAGCAGCATGGATGGGGGAGGGGGCGGCCCTGTGATAGAGCAGTTTCAACTTCCTCTTATGACTCCAGCATCCCATATGGGCACCACTGGGAGTCCTGGGTGGGTGCTCCACTTCCAGTCCAGCTCCTTACTCGTGTGCCCAGGAAAGCAGCAGCAGCGGATGGCTCAAGGCCATGAGTCCCTGTACCCACGCGGGGGACCCGGAAGAAGCCCCTGGCTCCTCAGCTGCGGAGCACGCTCCACAGCTATCCCCTGTCCTCTGTATCTTTCACATAGATAATAATAATAATAAATTTGTAACAGCAACGACAAAGGAGCATGGTTGGCTCCAGGCTCACATACAGCAATCGTGGGGGAGGGGTGTGCGTGTGTGTGACTTCAGGCTGGGGGCTGCCCTTTAAAAAAACAAAGGTCCAAAACCTCACGACTTGACTGCCCCCAGCTGGGACCTCTCAGGAAGGGGTGCTCCTCCAGCTTTTAAGAAAAAAGCCCAGATTGATTGAAAACAATCACCCCACCCACAGCCTTTCTCTCTCTCTCTCTCTCTCTCTCACACACACACACACACACACACACACACACCTCATCCAACAGCGCCTTGAAAGGGTTAACTGTGGGCTGCGCTGCACGGCGACATAAATCTGTGTTTATCTGTTGAAAAGTAAGCTAGTTAGGTTTCTGATTTACAATCCTCGGTTTTCATAAAAGTCAGTCATTCCCAGTAAAAGAATGTAGCTTAGATTTATAGAACCTGTGTCTGTCAGCGAACCCCGGAGCTGCTCGTGTGCGCGAAGGAGTCGAACTCAGGCTTTGGAAGGGAACTAATTATAATGGCGTCAATTGTGCTCCACTTGTAAACTGGCGGTCCGTGGGCCCCCCGGAGCCTGTTTTCCAGGGCTTTCGTTCCGCAATAAAATGTGCTCTGGTTTGCAGCCCGGTGTGCAAGACCTCCATTGGTATGAGCAAATGCTTTTTTTTTTCCTACCAAATTATTAGAAATAAACAGCCCACCAGTGGAAAGGCAAAAAAAAAAATTATAAGCAAAGAAAAATAAATCTTGGAATGTTTGCCTTCGGTGACTTTAATAAAACCGGTCACTTCGCCCAGCGGCTCAGCTGGCTACATGGAGCCAGCCTGGGGTTTTTATTTTAATTTGGGTTTGAGTTTTGCCAGTGTGAAACGGGGTCAAGGCAAGACACCATGGAAAAAGGCTTTGATGTCGCCTGGAAAAATATTTTGCCCTGTGACTTCACGGTATTTAGGAGACTTCTCCCCTCCCCAGCCCCCAGCTTGAAAAACTGCATGGCTGACCCATGACCATCACACATGAAATACAGCGCCATCCCAACAGCCTCTTTCCAAGTCCCCCCCCTCGCCCCGCACTGACCAAAGTCAGAATTCAAGGCAAAGTGTCTCACCATGTAAAGTAAAAATGTTGATCAAGATAACAGACTAGGATTAAAGGGCCTGTGGGAAAACAGCCTTTTGAACCTTGTCCAAACCAAAGCCAAGGTGAGAGGCTCAGTGCCTGAGGAGGGGAGCGGAGCGGAGGGCAAGAAGGCCCCGCGGGAGCCAAGAGCCACACCGACCGAGCTAAGAGGCCAAGACCTGCCAGTGGGTGGGCAGT